>NW_027491386.1:0-1466613 GCF_021521415.1 Bidens hawaiensis | reverse complement strand
CTTTCCTGACGGTCAAGTATAGCAATAGGTTCCTCAACGTAGTTCAGCTTACTATCAAGCTCAATATCATCAAGAGGCACATGGGCCTCCTCGTCAGCTAAATATTTCCTAAAGTGGGACACATGGAAAGTAGGATGAATCCCCGCGAGCTCATCGGGTAACTCCAGTCTATACGCTACCTCACCAACACGGGATAATATACGGAACGGACCAATGAACCTCGGACTAAGCTTCCCCTCTTACGAAAACGAATAATACCCTTCCAATGAGAAACTTTCAACATAACCCGGTCCCCAGCCTCAAACACAATAGGTCTTCGCCTTTTATCCGCATAGGACTTTTGACGATCCTGAGCGGCCTTCATAAAAGCCTTTATCTTATAGAGTCTCTCAGTCGTAGCCTCAACCACCTCCAAACTACCCAACTGCTTCTGACCAATAGAACGCCAACAGACTGGAGTCCTACACCTCCTACCATACAACATCTCAAACGGTGGCATCCCAATCGTGGCGTGATAACTGTTATTATACGAGAACTCTACCAACTGTAAGTGACGATCCCAACTACCACCAAAATCGATAACACAAGCCCGCAACATATCCTCAAGAGTCTGAATGGTCCTCTAGGACTGACCATCCGTCTGCGGGTGATAAGCGGTACTGATGAGGAGTTTGGTACCCATCTCCTCATGAAATTTTTTCCAAAACCTGGAAGTAAAACGTGTATCTCTATCCGAAACAATAGATACCGGCACCCCGTGCCTAGAAACGATCTCACGAATAAACACATCTGCGAGCTGCTCAGAATTAAATGTTTCTCGAATCGGCAAGAAATGAGCGCTCTTGGTCAATCTATCAACGATTACCCAAATGGTGTCATAGCTGCCCCTAGGAGTACGAGGCAATTTAGTCACAAAATCCATCGTAAGATGCTCCCACTTCCACTCGGGTATTTCCAATGGTTGAAGTTTCCCGAACAGCTTCTGGTGCTCGGCCTTAACTTGTAGACACGTCAAACACTTACTCACATACTGAGCCACCTCAAACTTCATCGCATGCCACCAATAATTCTTTTTCAGGTCTTGGTACATCTTGGTCGCGCCCGGATGAATGGAATAGCGCGACTTGTGTGCTTCATCCAAAATTTTACCTCTGAATCCCCCATACCTCGGTACATATAAACGCCATCCTTATATTTCACCCCATCACCGACATCTTCCAACAACTTTTCCTGTCCCCAAATACGTTCTGACATAATCCACTCCACCTGCAAAGCTTCATTCTGGACGTTTGCTATTTGTTTCAAAATATCGGGTTTAAGAATAAGCTGATAAGATTTTACACGAATAGGTTTCGGTCTCTCCTTCCGGCTCAACGCGTCGGCTACCACGTTAGCCTTACCGGGATGGTACATAATCTCGGTCAACTAGTCATAACTCGGGTAGCCTTACCGATATCACAAAAATTTGAGTTATAATATGAGATTATGAAAAGTCATAACTAATTCATGTCAGAACGTTAATTAAACAAAAATCCCCAAATTAAACATCACTTAAATCTTAAACGAATTTTTATTCAATTGGAAGTGAAAACGCATAAATTCAATGAACTTGAATGAAGGTTATCATTCCACTTATGCAAAACAACAAAAGTATAACTTTAATTACCCGGAAAATTGATGAGAAACAAGAACTTGAACGGTTGACTTTTGTAAGTCAAACTTTCTTGAACTCTTGAATCGAGGCAACAAATCGTGAATTGAGAGTGAATTCAGTTAAGGTATAGGTTGAGTAGAAGGTTATGGTCATTTTTATAGATTTAATTGAGCTTAAGGAAAAAGGAAGTCCTTTAATTTTGCAAATTAGAGTTTATTGACAAAATATTAATATAATCAATAATTACCAAAACTAGGCTAAACTTAAGGTATAAGTTTGTGTATTATGATGAAAAAGTTGTATACGAACCTAAATTGAAGAATACTCTAGAAACAAACTGATTTTGGAAGAGATCTGGGATACAATCCTGAAATTCGGCAAAACCCAGCTTGCAGACATGCCTGTCGCAACACATGAGGGTAACGCCTTGGTCGTCGCGGCGCGGCGGGCCAAAGTCTCTGGAGTAAACTCACCCGTTGCGCATCACGACGGGGTTATCCTAAGCAGTAGCGTAGCACGGCGAAACCACAGACATAAAAGTTTGATTTTTAACGCTTTTGACCCCTGACTATGATTTAATGCAATAACAACATAAAATACATGAAATTGGGTTTACAAAATATTCCTAAAATATAAACAAACATAATTAACGTAAACCAACATCAAATAACAATAACCCCTTAACAAACAAAGATCTAAAAATTTTAAATGGGTCAGGTTTTAGGGTTTGAAAATTGACGGCTGTCATAGTATTCCATACGTTTTGGAATTTTGACCCGAAATGAAGGAAAAACTATAACAAGAGTAATTAAAAATTTTAGCATAACGCAGATCTTCGAGTGACCCAAAGAATGCCGCAAATGGAGATACAATTAGGACACTTATATATATGTAATACTAGCGGCGTATCCTCCATGTTCTTATCATTTCTGCATTGATATCGCTGCCAAAATATGTAGTACTAGATTCTAAGTTATGACCCAACCGTACGTACTACGATTTCTATGCGAGGACTTGGATAAGTACGTTTCAAACCATAATTATTTAGAAGCATTTACATATTACCCCTTCTTAAAGTCCTTTATTACATATTACCCCAAACTAAAAAAGTTAATTACATATATCCCCTTCCTAAAACATGTATTTAACATATTTGTCCATTTCATTGAAATTACCTAATTAAATGACTAAACTACCCTCACTAACAAATAAAATATTTAATTTTGATATCACCGATTAATTTTCACTTTTTCTTTAATTTTTGTTTTAGTTTTATAAATCTTTTGGTCAAAAATTAACAAGGTGATTTTGTAACCAAATTAGTAAATGGGGACTTGGTGCTTGCTTGAAATGAATGTAAAAATGCTAGAACACGGAGATTTGTTGCGAGAAAAAACCCGTTATCCTGAGGATAACAAGAAAAAAACCCCGGATGGTGAAAACTGTCACCACCAATTTATTAATAACAGAAAGTGGTTACAAGTGGTGGAGCTCAGTGGATTGTGAATACAATATGCGATTACTGCTAAGTATCGAGTGCTTAAGTGTGTGTGATATAATCCAAGTGAGCTCTATTTATACAAATAACTTGCTAACAAGAATTCCTATTTTTCTAGAGATAATGGACTTCTTCCAATTAGCCGTTTGATTTCCACGTCTTCTAGTGAACACGTTTTGTTTGATGTAGTCCAGTTGCAAGTCCGAGTCTTTAGGGAATCGTGGGAACGTCTCATGACCTCGTAAACAAGAGAGAACAACAAATAATCTGTTAATTATACAATATATTAAGGATACCTGTTATTTGGGAGGATACCATATCCTTGAGTTATCCTGAACATATTGCTTGTTTAAGATACTGAAAAATTAATGCTCAACAATAAATATCTTAATATTCTTTATTATTAATAATAATTTATCAAAAATTGAAATAACTTCAACGTCATGATAAATATACTGTTCTTTGTGAAACAAAATCAACACAAACGTTTCTTAACCCTTTCACTTATTTAGAAAAAAACTATTTGAATGTTGCAGCTCAAGCCACCACTGCAAGTGATTACGGCCGAGATCACTGCTACATTGGAACTCTTTGGCGAAAAACCACCGTAGGATTGGGCATAGCCAACGCTAATGGAGTTCGTCACCGGTGGCTGACCCATATTCGCACCTCCGCTGTCAGACCCTCATAACCCATTTAAATTTGCACATCAGTCATGAGTGTTAAAAATCTGAACATTGGTGGCTTCCTGTGTGGCAGAATTCAGTGGCTATGGTGGTGGTGGCGGCGGACAAAGATGGTGGAGGAGGCAGAGGTTTTGGCCTGTCAGAAACAAACCCCATCTACAACAACTATAATTTGGATATCTGAAGGTGGTAGGCTGCATGGTTTTCAAGTTCATTTGGTTGAGTGGTGTTGTTAATTGTTACGGGGTAAATTGGTAATTTTAATCTGAAAAGGGAAAATATTTAATTCAAGTTTATGGGTTAGGGAAATATGTAATTGGTAGTGTTTAGCAAGAGGAAATATGTAAAAACCCCTTTAAAAATAACACAACATAAATTTGTGAATTGGGCCTCCCATGAGCGTTCCATGGCATTTTAAATGGCCCAATTATCAAAGCAATTGAGTTGGTCAGCCCATGAGAGTTACATGGCATTTTAACTGACCCAACTAAATAACAAATTAAAGGATACAGATATGAGCAGTTGGAGTATCTCATGAACAACCGCGGACGATACGTTCCAACCAAATATCAAGTCAAAAACGGATTGAGAAATGAACAGTTGGTGTGCCATGGGTTGGCATGGATTTTGCACCCAACTAAGCATTTTAAAAAATAATAATAATACAAATATTGAAAATTTTCCCGAATTTAGCCACGAACCACCGTGGAAATTTTCCCGAATTTAGATCAAGTGCTATGGTCTGGTTATCCTCCAGGTAAGGAATATCGTCTTACCTTTGATTCTTAGAATCATTTTGCCAAGGCCCGACTCACAGTTCTCTCCCCCTTCGAGTTACTACGAGAACATGTCATACTCTCATGCTTTAAGGTGCGGGAGTAAAAACAAAACTAGGGAATTCTTAAGAAATTTACCAAAATAAAAACAATCTACTAAATTTATTAAATAAAAGAATTAAAAATATTTTTGAGAGTGAGGCATAGCCTCAGAGTTTGTGTGTGCACAAGCTTAAAATAATAAAATAAATTAATAATTTAAATAAGTTGTAAACACATAAAAATAAAATAGAACACATAAGGTTGTCAAGTAAGCGCGTATAGGGTCCTAAGCATATTACTAGGGCATTTCTAACGACCTATCTTACAACCTTCGGCTCTGATACCAATCTATCACATCCCAACCTACGACGGAAATGCCGGGGTGCGAACCGTTGGTTTACAACTCACAAGGTATTATCATACAATTTAAATATGGCAATAACTAATTAATTTATTTGTTTCAAAATTTCTATTAAGTACACAAAGTTCAAATCATGACAAGAATAATCCAAATCAAACAATTATTCCAAAAAAAAAAAATACAAATATCCTTTATTTCATTAACTAAGATCTCTCTAAGTGTTTCTTCACCTTACCTTCAAATCAAATGATAACCTTCAAAAACGTACAAAATAATATATATATTTATCAGCACGAGGTTGAGTGAGAAAAGTTACCCGTTTTGATATAATAATAATAATAATAACAACAACAACAACAATATATAAATAAAAGAGCAAAACTAATATTGTGAGTATAAATGATCAAACAATGAGCAAATAAAGGGTGTCAGTTGATCTTGCCTCTCAAACACGGGCTATGGCTACTATGACGATCGTATGATCGTACTGTAATGTGATTATATTGGACCTCTCTGAATGGGATAAATAAACAATTAAACAAATAGCACTTAGTCATTCAATTGATAACGCATAAACTCACAGTTTGCTGGTGCGAATAATATATAATATGTAAATACGAATAAATATGAAAATGTCACCAAAACATTTAAAAACTGTAAAATGAGGGGAATGACTTCTCACCTTATTACTTAGGCAAGATTAAGAAATAAAGGGTGTCAGGTGATCTTGCCTCTCGAACACGGGCTATGGCTACCATGACGGTCGTATGATCATACTGTAATGTGATTATGTTGGACCTCTCTGAATGCGATAAATAAACAATTAAACAAATAGCACTTAGTCATTCAATTGATAACACATAAACTCACAATTTGCTAGTGCGAATAATATATAATATGTAAATACAAATAAATACGAAAGTGTCACCAAAACATGTAAAAACTGTAAAATGAGGGGAATGACTTCTCACCTTATTACTTAGGCAAGATTAAGAAATAATAATAAGAATAAACAAGAAACCATCTTTTAGCGTGCTGACTGAGTTAATTAGAACACACATGAAACTTAGAGATAACAAGCTAGAATTAAAACCAAGAACATAGCCGCAGGAATCCAAACGGATGTATAGAACTCCGGTTATGAGATTTTCAGTAAATAAGCGAGCTGGTAATGACCATAATCCGAACGAGTCGAGAGTCGGGTTTTGGTCAGTACACTCAAAACCTTGAGATAAAACTAAAAGTTTTCTAGACCGAAAGCTAGTTCCGACCAGAAGTGATAGAAATCAATTGTTCAACTTTGTTGACCAATTTGCCCTTAAACGGGTCGGAGTCCAATTGACCCGTCAAATCCCCTCAAACTCAGAAATTCATTAAGATTTATTGATCATTGCACAATAAAGAATAAATTTACAGAAGACAACTTACCCAAAAAGTGCTTAGATCAATTAGAAAACTGAGTCAAACACCGGGAAACACCAAAGTCAAACTTGAACACAAACTTGTAGAAAATAATAAAGAATGAAGGGAATTCGGGTTTTTATTGAAAGTGGTGGCTTTTATAGAGTAAATTAGGGTTTGGGGAAGAGGTTTGTAGGTTATTATGGCCTTGTTTATAAAAGAATAGTAAAGTAATGCTAATTTTAGTCAAAAGACTCGTTTAAGCAACAATATCTTGTTTAATGACCCAATCAACTAAAATAAAATAAAAATTCATTCTTTAGGAAGGAGAACATGTATATGGGCATGTACCAAGTCTAGGAGGGTTTTCTTGAAGCTTAAAACATGAGATCCGGCCCATAATTAAACGATTTAGCATTAAACACGAGATTTGACCAAAATAAAAAAAAGAAGCTGATATGATGCCATGGTCACGCCACGCAACCAAGTTAGACCATCCTCCTCGTGTGACACGGCGTGGAGGGTGGTCTGACCTCTTTTGTTTTGTCATTTTTGGTCCATGAGGTTTCCAAAATGTCATTTTTGGCCTTTTTTAGAGATTTTAAGCAACTAATGGCAAGTTTAAATAACACAAAGGGTATGAAATGAAAATACACCATCAAATACTTCTAAATGCATGACTTTATTAATAACTAGTTTGAGGCCCGTGTATTACATGGTAATTGATAAAAATTTTAAACTTTAACCATTAAGTGAAGCAAAGTCAACAAAATGATCATATATTGTTAATACAATTACAATTTATATTTAAATTACAGAAATTACACAACTAAGATTACACAAAAAATGTTACAAATAAGTAAAAACTTCCTTGTTGTAAATACGTTATAGAGCCTAGGAATCTAGTCATAATACCGATACGTAATTCGTGTTAAATACGTTAATGGAGATCAATACATTATAATGATAGAGGAATACATTAGGATGGATACATTATGGTGATGAGAAAATCCGGCAGCATAATAGTGCAAAGATAAATTATGGCACGAATCTATGCTAACTAACAAGTTAACCTATTTATAGGCATTCGTTAGAGCTCATTCATTAACATCACTAACGAATGAGCCTTTCCACTAGCGAATGGCCTCTCATTCATTAACCTCCGTTAACAAATGAGGAATACATTAACGAATGACTCACCATTCGTTACACTATAGTAACGAATGGGCTCCTAACTTAACGGATGAGCCTACTCTTTAATAAATGAGCCTCATTCGCTAAACATGCTTAGCGAATGAGCCATTTTACATTAAGTGTAAAGACTAAACTACCCCTAGCCTATTCGAACAGCTGCGGACACCAAATCTATGCACTAACACTTGTATATATCGTTTATCAAAAATCAAAATCGTTAGTCCATGTCTGCTTGTTACTCTTGATAACGTAACATGTAAATACGTTATAATGAGCCAAGATCTAGTCGCAAATCGATACGTTAAGTCGTGTTCATACATTAATGGAGATCAATACATTACGGAGGAATACGTTACAGAGAAAATCCAGCAGCATAACGTTACAATGGTTAAATATGGCACAGAACTCTATGCAAGTCTACTATGGAAGGCCTATTTATAGGCATGCCTCATTCGTTAGAACTATAGTAACGAATGAGGCATCTCATTCGTTAACATCGCTAACGAATGAGGTCTTTCCATAGCCCATTCGATAAACATGCTTAGCGAATAGTTATACATTAACGAATGAGCCTCCATTCGTTACACTGTAGTAACGAAAGGGCTCTTACATTAACGAATATGCCTAGTCTTTAACGAATGAGGCCCATTCGCTAAACATCCTTAGCGAATGAGCCTTTATACATTAATATAAAGACTAAACTACCCCAGCCTATTCGAACAGCTGCGGATACCAAATCCGTGCACTTACAAACCCCCCTTGTATGTAGCTGTCGAATGCTTTCCAATACTTTAGCATCAAATACTTTGGCATCCAATAGGTTAACATCAAATACGTTAATGACGAATACGTTAAAGTTGAATACTTTAACTGCATATCATCAGCCGTAATACCAACCTCCCCCTTGGCTGATGATTCTCCGGCTTGTGCAAACAGACAAAATATAACTCTTTGTAAGTAAACCAATGACTTGTAGCTACTCGTATCAGATCTCCCCCTCAAATAAGCATCTCCAGGTGATCATTCCGATCATCCAACTGGCATGTGATATGGTTCGATCGAACGAATCAATTAGCAACAAGTCATCAGCTATCTGTTGCACTGGTAAAGTAAAAATGTCTTTACGCATAACCTCGTCACACATTTTCATAACAACCCGATCATTCCACATCTTTCACATCGGTCTTCACTCTCTCGATAACGTCTATCCCAAATCATCACTCTTTGAAGCTCTTCGGCAACCAATACACTTGGATGCACTACTGTTTTGGGCATATAATTCAGAGTTCCAACCTTCGTTAATCAATCTGAAACGATCTGATTCTTCAATCGAATAACAAGACCCGTATATTCCTCAACCAAATCAACCCATTCAAGAATTGTCCCCTTCAACAGAAGCAATCCACCGAATACTCATAGCCAACATTGTCAGGATAAAATCCCTCAGATAGAAGTAAACGGACAAACACTCGTATCCCACATACTCAGGTTTCAATCTTGAAAAAATCAATGACAATCAAAGAACAAACACAATCTTGAACTTGGTCAAACATAGCTTTGCAATCACATATTACCACCTGAATTGTAGTAATTTTTCAAGAAATCCTTGCAAACGTAGGAAGATACCAATCAAGTAATCTCTTTGAAATATTTATCTCCCCCAATTCTTGACAAATTCGGCAAGGTCTTGAACAATTCTTCGAAAATCTTCAATAAAATTCTCATTAACTTAATCGGTTACTCCCCCTCGGCCCCTCGATATGCGTGAAAGTCGGCCGGAAAATATACCACCAAAATTTGCAAGATTAGTGTCCTGCACATTTGAAATATCCCCGAAAAATTTAATTTAAGAAAATTTTCTGAAAATACTTTTTTTTAACCTTATAAGTTATCTGTTCACATTCGTTTGAATAGTATACAAAGAATGGCATCTTGTCCACATTCGTTACCCATGAACGAATGAATCACATTCGTTATAAATAACCAAACCATTCCACATTCGTTACAAGTTGAACGAATAGAAACACATTCGTTACTCCTCATTCGTTATGAAACTGACGGATGTCAGAAAAAAATAACGAATGAGTATTGATAGCGAATGAGTCCATCTCCGTAGCGAATAAGCACATAACAAATGAAGTTCTCATTCGTTAAACCCTTTAACGAATGAGATCATTCGTTAAAACTCCATTAACGAATGAGTTTAAGTTTAACGAATGAGCCGTTATCGCGGTTACTGTAGCCGGGAAACCTATTTTCACCGAAAAAAACAGTTACGGTGGCCGGAAAAATGCAAATCTTCATCGGAAAATTCATATCTTCATCAGATCTTCATTTCAAATCATCAAATTCATTATGAAGACTCGGAATGTTACAGGATCATGAATCGATAATCAATTTGATCAATAACACACAAATTCTTTATCAATTCAGATCTGCAACTTGAAAGCTTCAAACATGGCGTTAATGATAGATTCATCAATTAGCCATAATTAACCATCTGATTACACTACAAAGCTTCGGATTTTGATCCTAAACATGAATTCATCATCAATTCCAATGATTATCCACTGAATCCGTTCAATTTTGATCAAATTATATATTAACACCGATGAACACGAAGAACACATATCATAAGCAACCTCCAGCTCTGATACCAGTTGTAAATACGTTATAACGAGCCAAGATCTAGTCACAAATCGATATGTTAACTCGTGTTCTTACATTAATGGCGATCAATACATTATAAAGGAATACATTACAGAGAAAATCCGGCAGCATAACGTTACAATGGCTAAATATGGCACAGAACTCTATACAAGTCTACTATGGAAGGCCTATTTATAGGCATGCCTCATTCGTTAGAACTATAGTAACGAATGAGGCATCTCATTCGTTAACATTACTAACGAATGAGGTCTTTCCATAGCCTATTCGATAAACATGCTTAGCGAATAGTTATACATTAACGAATGAGCCTCCATTCGTTACACTGTAGTAACGAATGGGCTCTTACATTAACGAATATGCCTAGTCTTTAACGAATGAGGCCCATTCGCTAAACATCCTTAGCGAATGAGCCTTTATACATTAATATAAAGACTAAACTACCCCTAGCCTATTCGAACAGCTGCGGATACCAAATCCGTGCACTTACATAACATATATGTCTGCGTATAACTATTGATATAGCCACGTATAGTTGTCCGTGTGACAAATACGGTTCTTCAAGTACATACCAACCCTAGATAAATGATAATATATCTGTGAAACTTACAAAAAAATATTCGTACACATAATATATCATATATTTCAATCCATAAAATGATGTCACTTGACAACGATAGATATATAGGTGAAGGTAATTTTGGCGGTCAAATCGGAAACAATAAAAACACTTGAACTGAAACAACCAACTAAATAGTCAAATAATAGACGGATGCAATAGGCAGTACACGTAAATATACAGATTGCAATTAAGCCTCAATATCAATGTAAATACACATATTTAAATCACAAAAGTCACACAAATATCAATGTAAATACATACACATATTTAAATCACAAAAGTCACACAAATATCAATGTAAATACATATATTGAGTTCACAAATGATAAATCTATGAAAGTTCATATCGTATCATAGTTTTGATAAAATGGTGGAATCAACAATCATGTCAAATTAAGTTCAGAAATGCTAACGCGGTCATAAAAACATATCAAATAATCAATGAGATGAGATGGATGATGAACACAGTGCGACGAGATGCAATATCATATAACATATTTAACATGTGATTTCTCACGACTTCTTAGTGCATGGTGATTCAATTTTTAAATCAAATGAATTGTTTTTAGTTCCACAACAAAGGAAAATAACACATAGTTTTAAAATAGGTATTAGAGGTTTGAAATTAAGAGAATATGCACTGAAAGTTAACATCATATACTTCTTCATGTATGCTTTGTTTAATGCATCATCTAGCTAATTAATTACTAAAATGGTTGAACAGGCACGCGAGACCAGTGGGAACTAAGTAATAGATGAGATGTATGATGAACACAGTGCAATGACAATTCAATTTCAAATCAAAAACAATAAAAACACTTGAACTAAAACAACAAACTAAATAGTCAAACAATAGATTGCGGTAATGGGCAATAGGCAATAGACGTACATATACATATCGCAAGCCATACTAAACACCTTAATAATGTACTAATAAACAGGTAATGCTATTATAAAAAATATCATCAAGTTATAGAATTTTATAAATAACAATAACTAAAGAAATATATATAAATCGCATTTAATTACACTCTTTCAAAAATTTGGTAAGAACTACATTTCAAAATCAATTGATTTTCTTTGACAAACAATAGAGTTAACTCATAAGCAAATCGGTTGCAGTTACTTAGTATAGAACCTACATACCACACATGGTAGAATATTCACCTGAGCTTCCAACAAGAGCACATTTGTGAAACTATGGAGGGTGAAATGATGACTGGCAAAACTGTATTAAGGTGCTCTTCACAAAGTGTCTGGTTGCTACAATCTTTTGCGCCTCTAGGGTTATAGAAAAAAAAATAAAGTGAGAAAAGAACCAATGTGAATGTCAAGTTTGAACCACTCAACCAAGTAAATGATGAAAAAACTGGAAAATATTATATACGCCAAAATATATCTTTATGTGGTTATTAGAAAATGAAAATAAGCTTACAGTTGTGCTATTATTTTTTATGCGTAGTCTATCCAGCCATCAGGACGTGCATCTAAATATTCTCAAGTAGCAAAATTGTAGTCATGTTACGGCACTGCATCAAACCAAAAAAAAAGGTTTATAGTTATGCACTAAGAGAAAAAAACTGGTAACATCAATAATCGATTAACCTGTTTCCATAATAGAACTACCCCATAAACACATATTTGTACTCCAATGGCTCATAATTTTAAACTGTGGGTTCAACTGCAAGTGAACACCAAATTCAGTGGTCAATTTTTGAATACAGGAGCAAGAGAGAGAGAACCAGATTTTATTCGTCTCTTATGGAAAATTAAGAATCAATTTGCAATGGTCAATGGTATGTGCAGTAAGTTCAAATCCTCTGTTTGGATGTTGACAATGTCAGTAAGAATTAACATAATTAAACTCGAACAATCAAACAATAGCAGACTATGTATGAAATAGCAACCATATATAATTATCTTAAACACAATTTACAAAATTAGGTAAATCTATTTGCATCCTTCTAAAACAAAATTAGGCAAAACGAATTCCATTATGAAAAACAGTTTTCTTTTCTAGATTTCATTTAGGGAGCGTTCGTTTCACAGAATGGAATGGAATGGGAAATGGAATTTGCATATGATTTTGAATTCAAAGGAATTGGATTTGGAATCTGAACTTCCAATAGGAATAGGAATTGGAAGGAATTAAAATCTAATTTCATTCTTGATGTGTTCGTTTGACAAATAAAATGTAATCTATCACCACAAGTGAATTGGAATCGTTTTTTTTAACAAGGATAACGGCGTAAACATTTTATTCTTTTAGAGTTTTTGCTTTTTATTTATATTTTACGTTATGATTTTTTGTTTTAAATTTTTTTAGGGGTTTTCTATTAATATCAAAAACCCCTCAAAAAATATTCAAAAATAATAATAATAAATTCATAACTCAAAATATAAATTAAAAAAAAGTAATAAAAAACTAAAATGTTTTATTGGTTGTCCTCATTAAAAAAATAAAATAAAAATAAAAACTCGAGAAAAAATTCCAATGAATTTACTTGTAATCCTTCGCATTTTGGAAGGATTTGGAATCCCTTTATTTAAAGGAATTTAATGGAATTGAATTCCAATTCCAATTCCAATTCTTTGACAACCGAACACACCAAAATAGAATTAAAATTCCAATTTCAAAGAAATGAACACGTCATCTCGTAGGATTTTAATTCCAGTTCCTTTGAATTCCCACGAATTCTGTTAAACGAACGCGCCTTTAGTATTATGTAAGATGAAGAAGAATCTTTGTATTCCTTAAGGTTTGTGTCAATGTTAAGATGCAGATGACAATAAATCCACTTTCGATGAAGATCTCTTTTTTTTTCTTATGTTATTATATTAATAATAATTGTGGTCAATAATTTATTTACTCCGATTTCTGAGAAGTTGTCATAGACTTCAAGATCCGAAATTGGGGTGAAGAATACCCTAGGATTATAAACTGTAATATAACAAAAAGAATATAGGATTCAATCAATCGATACCCCGAATATAAGATTCAATCAATACAAACCTGAACAAAGGGGTACATATCGGAGCAATGGTTTGAATCGGCGGTGAGGATGAACATTCTCGTAGGTCTGAATTGATAGGAGCGGTGGAGATGAACGAGAGCAGCAGTAGGGATGAACAGCGGCAACCTAATAGCAGCATTGGGAGCATAGGGTTTATTATTTGGGAGGGTTGTGTGTTGAATGAAAAGAAATGGATTGAATAATATATGGATCCGAAAATCATTATTTGGACAGGTTTGACACGAAATAAATTCCATTTTATTGAATATGGGTTAAAAAAATTGAGGAGTGATGAGAGTTTGACAAGTGTCAAAATAAAGTAACCTTTTATTATAGTAGTAAGATTACGATCCGAATTACGTTCCTGAATTGATAAAACAAATACGAATACGATTACAAAAGATTCAAAATGTTACATATAGAGTTGATTTCTTTTGAGAACCACTTTGAGTTTTAAGAACTTAAAAGAACTCAACATAACAATTTTTTTATTAAATATATGTAATATATAGGTTACATGTACGTAAAAAAATTACAACATTTATTTACACAATGAATTCGACTTTTTACATAGGTGAAACCAACATTTGCACTAATGTAATCCTCGCACATCTTTATTATCTCTCCTAATTCATTTGTTTAATCAGATTTAATCTCAGCCACATATTCTATACCAATATAAATGATTATTTGGTCCATATTGAGTTGTTGAAGTTCTTACAACTCATCAAGTTCTCAAAATATCCTTCCCATACACACACACTAGTGTATGAGTTCTCGCGTTGCAGCGGGGATGCAATAAAAAGTCAGCCTGTATGAGTTCGATTTGCGACGGAGACGCGATTGAAATTCGATGGCATCAACGGTTCATGATTGTACCATAGTTCGATATAGGTTAATGCAAGAGATCTTAATGGAGATCGAGTAAAAACAAGGCTAATAAGGCTAACGAGACAAGGAGGGCGAGGAGTTTTTAATATACTCAGCATAATGTATTAAGGTAAATTGGCTTCATATAATCCTAACTATGCCCGATTATAGATGTTTCCTCACTCTACGTATTTCATATTTGTCTTATGTGTGCTATTAGGTTTGTAATATACTCAGCATAATGTATTAAGGTAAATTGGCTACATATAATCCTAACTATGCCCGATTGACAAATATAAGTCTCAACTATCGAAATGGCAAAAAATAATCCCAACTACGCATGTGGACGCAAAGTTAACGGAAACTTAACCGGCCGTTAGTTTTTGGTGACGTGGCCGCTAGCGTGTCTCTTAACCAGCTGACGGGGTGCTGAATGGGATAATGAGTTGTCAATAATTACAAAAAAAAACTACTAATAATAATAATAATAATAATAATAGTAAAAGAAAGAAAAACCGGGGAAAAGGGTTTGGTGACTAGTTCTATCCATTCTTACTCCGACTCCAAAGAAAAGAAAAATGAGGCGATTGATTGATTGTCTGCAAATCGATGAATCTTAATCAATCCAAAAACAAATCAATGATGATGATACTCTTCAATCATCTTGGACCACCATCATCATCCGCTCTGACCACCGTCATAAGCCTCGTCCACCCATCACCACTATCTTCGTACGCCCTCACCACCTCCTCCTCAACCAGACAACCACCATTGGCTGCCACCACTATAAACACCCATCCAACCGAGAATATTCTGGCGAATCTAGTAAACAATTTCGTTTATCTCCAAATATTAGACCTAGCTACAATAATCTCATCCGAAACCTCCCACCGGAGCTTTTTATCCGTTTGATGTCGATTGTTGTAGGTGGCCAACGATATGTAGGTTGTTAGGCGGCGATGGTAGCAGATTAGAGTTTGGTAGGGGTGGATGGGTTTGGCGGTGGTGGAAGATTAACGTTGTGTTCCCGAGTTTACTTAACGAATGAATGGAAAGGAAAAGAAACCATTTCCATTCCTTTTCTTTCTCTCCCCTTTCCTTTCTTATGTTCTTTTTCTTTTCCTTTCTTTTCAATCCACTATTATTATTTGTTATATTATCTATCTACTATGTAAGCGATAGATGTTTGATGTTTCAACATTATTAGTATTTATTATTATTTATTATATTATGTATTCATCTTCTATATCTAACCGTCCTATCTATCTATATCTATCTTCTTCTATAATAATCCTTCATTTGTAATATTTGTAAACATGTATGTTCTATTCTTATTTTACCCCTCAATCCATGCATTAGAAAGTTGCATCGAACGCTTGAAGAACGAATCGAGAGGTTGACAAATTATTTTTTCTGCCCAATTGTTAATTGTCGGTTTTGTCCCTAACCTCTAATTGTTAAATGACCATGTTGTCCATCACTCCTCCTTAATAATATAATATAATATAGATAACTCAACGCATCCAATAAAAAATTAATCCTAACAACTCTCCATTCAAAGAGTAGTTGAATGTTCGTATTTAAAGAGTCCTAATATTCGTCTTCATTTAAAGAGTCGTTACGTGTTTTCTTTTTGAGTGATAACTATATTGTATATACAAAAATTATTTGCATTATTATTGTAAGTAACAGATAAATCAGATAATAAACAAGTGAGAGCATTATTATCATATTCTATGTTCACCAAATTACCAACCTGATCCATGAACGTGAGAATCTTATAAGTTCGTTGACACCGACTGTAGTCAATCTGATAAACAAATCAATGACCGGATAGTCTTCGGTGTAAGAACTTTTAAATTTATAAATAATCCTAACACCTAGACTAAATGTCGATTCAATTCTAGGATGGAAATAGTAATTTTAAGACATGAATAGTAAGTTGAGAATAAAATAGAAAATTTCTTTGAATACCTATAAATCTACAGTATCTTTTTACCTTTTTCTCAACCCATCATGTACGTAAATATCTACTTTATTCATATCAACCCTTACTCCGAATTCTCTCTAAATAGCCGTCACCCAAATTAATAACGTCCTCACCATCAATCACAATAGTAGAAGACGACAATGTACTGGCGGATCCCGGAATTTTAGCCAGTGGGTGCTAAAAACGGTCGACATAGAGCGGGCCAAGTCAAACCAAAACGGGCCAGGCCAAAAAGATTACATTAAATAAACTATTTATAGATATGTAAGCAACAAATTTTGTTAAACAATATTAATAAAATACATAATACAATTGACCTCTGCATGATTTCAATTTTTAAAAATGGTCAATTACAGGTTCATTCATACAGTGATTCTTTTTCAACAAATACAATTTACAAAGCAATATCTTTCGTTTTTTCGCACACTATCAATGTGAAACAGAAGGCATCTGCTCGTATCACACTCCTGACTCATTTATAAGTTACAGATTACAAATTTCCAATTGATGATGTGGTTAAAAAATTAAGCCATCAGAGCTTAATTGGTATTTTTCAAAACAAAATTAAATTTGGTTAAATAAATTAGTATTAGGGCACTAAAAAAATTGTAAATGGGATACTTGGATCTTTTGAGCTTACTATATTAAAAATTATAACAAAAAAAAAAAGAAAAATAGATTTAAGGGGGTGCTATACCCATTCTCCCGAACAATGGATCCGCCATGTCAATTCATCCAACTTCAGCTTATAACTCCCATCATATATTCATATATTAAACCTAAACAATAGTCAAGATAGGACATTTTGTTACGAGAATCTAGGACTAAAGTCACATGTTTATATTGGCTATATTACCCCAAGGTGCATATTATTTTCCAAAGAGAGCCACACGTTTGCGTTTTCAATTCTCAACGAACCGTTGTAATCAGTTATTGGTGATTTTGCTTCCCATTACTGTAGCTAAGTTAACCAAAGCAAAAGTTGAATTAAGGGATGATAACATCTTTAGTGTACTATAATAAGTTAAATATTACCTGTTAACCAAAGCAAAAGTTGAATTAAGGTATGATAACATCTTTAGTGTACTATAATAAGTTAAATATTACCTGTATTCTTGTTACTTTTTTGAAATGAAATTTAAAACATATGTTTAACATAACTTAATTCAGATGTAGGGAAGCTGAAATTGGTGATGATGATGAATTTTTTATATAACCTTCACCTCCTGCTGTTGTGGCCAATGAGGCTGCGTATTCAAATAATGTAGAGCGTTTTGAGGAGGTCTCAGTTTTTCTTGGCTTTAACTACTTTTATTCACTACGTTTTAGTAGTAAATTAACATTGCTAGAAAGGGAGTAATTGCAGTTAAAAGCATGGGATTGATGGATTATCTGAATGTGATATTTATGAATCATTGTTTCAGACCATATTCTAATTAACTTATCTTGATGTATATTGTACATGTCTTCATTATACCTTATAAACTTCTTGACTTTTATCTGATTAGGTCAAAAGAATTATGGGAGAAGATATTGATATCTCGTAACATGTTGGAGCCTACAGGAATACGGCAGCTGGCAACATTAAGAAACGGTATGCTACTCATTAACCTCATTTAGCAAAACTCTATCTGTTGTTAACTATATGAATAATTCTTCAATTCCGATATCCAACATATAATATTAGTTGATTGATGGTGAAGGCATTTTGTAAGTATTATTCGATTATGTTCGATTAATTTAATGTTTAATTGTTTCAAATTTTGGAAGTTGTCTTTTATGAACAAAACCTCACAATGCAATTGATTAGATCTTTACATGGGTGTGGTTAAAGGTATAAAAGGTCTGTGGTTTGGATTTTAGTTCTATGTTGCCAAATCATCTCGCTTCTAGCACTGAAATAAGGGGACATCTGCATATGGAATTTTTCGAACATTTTCCTTCATAAAAGGTAACATTATCAAGTCATTATGTGAAAACATGATTATCCTAACTTCTATTTGTGCATGCCTGGATTTTCCATTAAATGAGTTTGTGTGTTGATAATAGCCTCATTTGGTGAATGACAAATCAGGTACCATGTCAACCGGATTCACCTAGACATTGTGTTCACCTAATTGACTTCTACCATCAAACTTTATTTCGTTATTCAGTGCAACTTCAATGATTTGTGACTTTGTTTTGGTGAGAGTTGCATTCAATGGTGTATGGTTTTTGATATTGTGGACAATACGTTTTCAAGTCATATAGTGTATGGTTTGTGACGCGTCCAAACGGGTATCTTTGTATATAACCAAAAACCAGAATTTGTGTATTTTTGGAGCGGTTATGAGCCCAAAGTAACCGAACTGAAAACAAAAAAAAATGATTTTATTTTTTTTTAAAACTGTTCGGTTTTGCTTTTCTCACTTTTAACATTTGGGCTTGAAAATTTTGGGGCCGAAATAAAATGGCCCAAAATATTGAATGCGGCCTTGAAACTTTGAGCCTAGACGTTTTTGGTAATTAACTGGCAGTAGTGCCCGCGCGTTGCTGCGGGTTCACAGAAACTATCCTCGTATTGATTTGTAGTGTTTGTGGTGGTGTAATGAGTTACCAGTATGTTAAGTCTTTAAATTGATGGCACCATAAACTATAAAGGATAGAAAAGTAATTACACTAAACGTGAGGTTTCATGAACTTGTACGATACGTTTGAAGAACGAAATGATGTAATGGCAAATTATTTTTTCTGGCCAATTGTGAAATGTCATTTCTATCCTCATCCTGTAATTGTGAAATTACTTTTTTTGTCCATCACCCTTCCCTAATAATCAAACTGTTACGATTGCTGATGCAATCAAAGCTTGTAAGGTCGGGATTACTTGTCATGATTTTGACAATTGGGATATAACCCTTAAAGCCTTTGAAGAAATGGATATGAAAGTCGGGGCTTAAGGGCCCGGATCAATAAACTTATTGAGCTTTTGTTTGAATCAAACAAGCTTCTGGAAGCCGAAAACAATGAGCAAGTGAAAGTAGAAGAGGAGATGAAAATTGTGAGTGAAAAGTGAAGAGGTATGTACCCGCCTCAACACCAAGCAAGCCGGGTCAACCCGCAAGATAAAGACATTATGAAGGCACAAAGCCAAAACCCAGGCGCATGGCGCATACAAAACATGCTCAGGCATCATATGCTCGCGCATCACATATGCGCGCGGCGCATATCGCATGCTCTTGCACATCACATATGCTCGCGCGTCACAATTGCGCGTGGCGCACCAGCGCGCGGCGCATATCACACGCTCGTGCATATCACACCTGCGCATGAAATATCTGCGCGTGAGAATAAAAAGAAGACTTCGCGCATCCTCAGGATGGGCGCATATCACACGTGCACATAATCAACCTCGTCCTTATCCAAATCAGGGTTAGGGCAACCTTGATTGTGCACGTCAGACAATCTTCTAGAATGCATCTTTTTAAGGAGTAAGAATATGCTGATGTTGACAGCTGCCAAATGAAAGGTCGACAACTCAGCATGACACATGTGCTACCACATGATTACAACCAACGAGAAAGCGCCAGGTGTCCCAGAGGACACATGGCGCAGTGCGGTTGGAGGAGGCCAACGAGGCTGAGCCCAACCAGTGGAAACCCTAGCACTATAAATACAGCATCAACTCCACTTTGATGACACATTCATTCACACTCAATCATTGACAGTTACAAGCAGTGATATCACATTCAATCATATTGAATCATATTCACTCACAGTCAGTTACAGAAAGACACACAGTCACATCATCAAGGGTATTCAGCGATTCAGCAATACTCTGGAGATTCACTTACATACAACATTATTATCTTCTCCAAAAGATACTGATTCTCACGCCGGAGGGTTACCCCAAAGAGGACCCCTCTGTCCCTTTCTGAGGGGTAAGTAACGGCGCTGTTCATTTTGTAGGTGGAAGAACTCGGATCCAGAAGAACCATCGGTGAAATAGTTTAATCACACCCGAGGAAAGTAGATCTGCTACCAGTGTGTAGATCCACGTTTCTTTAAAGATGTGATGAATAATCTTGATGTTGAGATTGACACTGTGAAGCTAAAAGGCAAGAATCTTGAATTAGTTGTTTGTAAAGAGGATAATGCACCTTGGTGACAGGCTTGTTTAAAGATTTAGTTTTGTGTTTAGGAAGTCAGCATTTATGTGGGAATGGTCCCATTTCTGCATACGCAGTGCGTGGGTATTTTGGCCTGCTTGTTGGTGATGATATGGATCGTTCCATGTACATCATTAGGATGGGAGTATGAATGTTACAAATTGTATGGCTTTGTGCCTGTGTTATATATTTGCAGCTTGCTGTCTCAAAGTGGGATTGCTATTATATGAATTAACTGTCTTCTCGTCTCCCCTCTTAATTTTCCTGATGTATCAAAATAACTTTCTTAATATGACAAATGCTTGCACTAATGTAACATCCTAAAATTTTAATGATGAATAAAGGAAGTTATGTTTAGTGATTTCGCGTAATTAATTAATATCGGTAAGGAGCGGGTCTTGGACTTGGATTAATTGAGATGTGTTAAATGAGAATGGGATTTCAGGGATATAAATACCCCCAAAATCCCAAAATATCTTCATTTTTACCATACTCTCTAACACTTCCAAAACACACACACCACACACCACACTTCGCCGGCCGGACCAAGGGAAGAACCGGGCAGATCCAAGAGAGAGAGAGAGCGATTAGTGTGTTAACAAGTTAAACGAGATCCTAACAAGCTCAAAAAGGTATGATTCTTGATCTTTGAAGTTTAAAGATCCGAGCTTTTAGTGTATAAACGACCGAAAATGGTCGGGAAGCGTAGTGGGTGATGTTGAACCGTAAAAAGGGTGTTAAAATGGCTCGAAATGTTGGACAGAAACCGAAACTGCGGTTATCTGGGCAACTTCGCCTTCATCTGGGCAACTTCGCCTGCAAGCCAAGTTCGCCTGATGAACTTCGCCTGCAAGCTAAGTTCGCCTGATGGCAACTTCGCCTAAAGCTAAGTTCGCCTGATGACAACTTCGCCTAGAGCTAAGTTCGCCTGAGGCTTAACTTCGCCTAAAGCTAAGTTCGCCTGATGACAACTTCGCCTAAAGCTAAGTTCGCCTAAGGTTTAACTTCGCCTAAAGCTGAGTTCGCCTAAGGTTTAACTTCGCCTAAAGCCAAGTTCGATTAGAAAATAAATTAAAAACCTAATGAAAAATGTGTTAAGACAGTTAATGGAAATAAAATTTTTCCAAGCTGACCTGGCAGCTCGACCCCAGCCAGGGGCTCTGCCCCTTGGACCCTGCTAGGGGCTGCCGCCCCTAGACCCCGCTGCCAGGGGCGCTGCCCCCGGACCCCCGTTCGTTGTGGGTCATATAAAGATAGAAATACATTATGAGAAGTGATAGTTAATTGATACGTATACTTGTTATACAGTCAGCCGTGCACAACTGAAGAAAGGGATTACGATTAACGGTGAACGTAACCGTGTTCAGGTGAGTTTCTAGCCCCATTTATGTGTTATGTTTTCGGGGCTGTGTGCATACTCAATATGTTTGTTAATACGCTTATCCTAAGAGATAAGTGTATGCCTTATGTGGATAACGTGAAATGTATGAATGATTGCTTGATGGTACGTGAACGATCTTCGGATATTGCACGTACTGTCAGGTTGTAACGCTATGTATAAGATAAGTATGATATGTATGCTTATGTGTATGAAAATGTTAAAGTTAATAAAAGAAAGAAATGACGGTTTCATGGTTGTATGGTTACGAAAAGGGTACCGAGCCCTAATAATACTCGAGGTATGATGTATGGTTGTATGGTAACGAAGAGGGAATCGAACCCTACTAATATTCGAGAACTAGGGAACCGAACCCTACTAATATTCGAGGAAAGAGGGAAACCGAGCCCTAATAATACTCGTGGAAAGAGGGAAACCGAGCCCTAATAATACTCGTGGAAAGAGGGTACCGAGCCCTAATAATACTCGAGAAAGGAGGGTACCGAGCCCTAATAATACTCAAGGAAGGAGGGTACCGAGCCCTAATAATACTCGAGGAATGTAGGGCGTGATGCTCTTTATAACGTAAGATATGAAGATAAGTTAATACAAAAGAAAGAATGAAAGTATGAAACTATGAATGAAAGAATATAAGTTTATGTGTATTGTATAGTGTATGATTAACTAGAACTCACTCAGCGTAGCTGACTTTTAGTATGCACGCAGGTGAGTAGGATGAGGCAGCTCGCTTGAGGAGACACGTGGCATTGAACAAGAGTCTGGCATCTGAAGACTTATGATGTTTTAATTTTAATGTTTTAATGTGAAAGACAAAGGATGTTTTGAGACAAGTTATGAAATATTGTAATGTTTTATGAAAGTTTTATATTCCGCGTAAATGTTTTAAATTAACTCTGATATTTAGAACTGTGTTTATGAGTAAATCCAACACGAAAGTAGGGCTACTGGTAACGGGGCCTTACAACTAATTTGGTATCTATTATGTTCTAAACTGTGAAACCAAACCGGAACCATACCGTAATCAACAGTTTGGTTTCAATTTTCAATGACTGAGTTTTAGTTTTGGACGACAAAAGGCGATACTAACGTTAGGCTCACAAGTTTAACTTAAAACCAATCAGAATCGGCATTGAACGCCCCTACGTAGCATATTAATTTGTTTAAAATTTAAAAATTATAACAATATCATATTCAAATTAAAGAGAATAAAATGTTCGTTTTTATGGTATAATTTTTCTACAAAAATACTAGCGCATGAAAAGGTTAATGTCGTTTAAAAATCATGGGTGAGAAGTTAGTTTAAACTTGAAATTAAAAACATAATATGGTTAAAGATGATGGGATAAACTTGTAAGTTGGATAAATTATGGTTATGTTTAAAAGACAAGTTTACCCCCATTAACACATATACTTTATGCATTAGAATTTGTAAAACTCTTAAAATCAAGTGTCTTAATTTACCCTTGTCTCATGTATTATATATTGTATAGATGATTATTTGATTATTAAACAGTTGAACCTAATTTTTTTGGTCTATACCATTTATTATATTATCTTAAGTTCCTTAAAACGGTTTTCTTCATTATCGTTTGATAGCAAAACTAAAAACTAACTGAACAATTGGGTTTTGAGCGAATATATTTTTATTCGGTTCAATTATTTCGATATGGTTATTTCGGTTATGGTTCAGTTATTTTGGTTTCGTGCACACCTTAATACAAACTGTTTTAGCTGATACTTTTTGGCAAAATTTTTCGAAATTTTATTATTCGAACTTTTCAGATGATGTAGACGGCTTTATGAACTAAAAATGCACTATGGGTACATATGTCACACCCCGTTTAGCGATTTGCGGAAGCGTAAAACGTAAATATAACATATACAACTGGTATCAAATACATTGTTTATAAAGAAACATTACTAACTAATTTACAATATATTACATTGTTCTAACATCTTTTATAGACTAGGTGATACAATCCAAACTAGCTCTTCAACTACTTTACTTCTAACTCAAATACTCACAGCATCGTTCACAATCCGAACAAGAAACACATAAGCAATCTATTCCACTTTTCTGATTGCCTGAAAAGCATGTTTAAAAACGGTCAACTACGAATAGTTTGTGAGTTTCATAAATTTTAACGAAATCAGTTCTGCGTACCACACGGTCATAATTGCATGTACGCGCGTAGATATAAATGTATTTACATTTGTATATGTGTACAACTGTGTCTTTGTGTGTACATATGCAGGTATGTAAGTTTATAACATAAATTTGAAATTATAATAAAATCATGACTGTTTGTTCGTACTACGTGTTTCCAAATTTGGTGTTTAATCAACCACTGTGGCCCCCCTTCCGCCCACAACGGTTCCACATAAAATCAACCACAGTGGCCTCCCTTCTGCCCACAACGGTTACTCGTATCATTAACCACTATGGCCCCCCTTTCACCCACAATGATTCTACGTAAACTCAAACATTACACAGTGTACACACAATAATTAGTGTTTTCTACACATAGTATTTCCTACGCCTATTTACATAGCATGTATATACACACACATACATATATAGTATTTATCACGTATCACCAAACACTGTGGCTCCCCATCCGCCCACAATGCACATAATCACATTATTTTCTTAATATTCATTTCATAATCAAGTTAGTTTGTTTAATTGCAGCAAAACTTGGCTCATAGGCCATACTCAACTTTAGTTTATTAAGTTGCAGCAGAACTTGGCTCATAGGCCATACTCAACTTTAGTTTGTTACTATTGTGGCCCCCCTTCCGCCCACAATAGCCCCATGGTCATCATAGACCACGTTATTCACCCATGGCCATCTCAGACCACGTTATTCACCCATGGCCATCACATACCACGTTATTCACCCATGGCCGTTATAGACCACGTTATTCACCCATGGTCGTTACAGGCCACGTTATTCACCCATGGCCGTTACAGACCACGTTATTTTTAACAGTACACAACATATTTGTATAAACGTGTTGTCACATGTAATTTCATTATGTTTTGGTATTTGTACCATATTCACTTAATTTGTCATTCAAGAATACTATTCACCATTCATTCGCACCTAATCAATCATTATGTTCGTAGGGACTTTTTGTATGTAAACGTTCAGACAATTCATATCCTGAACCGTTTCCAGGTAGATAACATATATAAATATGCTTTTCACCCCAAAAAGTTCGTAAACAGTTTGAAAAGAAGGGTCATGAAACTCACGGTTTTGTAGGCACTCAGTGCTAGGTCAGCTCGGGGTTCGTTTCCCTTGCTATCACTTAGTCCGTATATTCAATATTATAATAGTAGTAATATTTTAATATTATTATAATCTTTATACTAAGCCGGGCTGTATATCTAGTCTGGGTGTGGCTGTAACACCCAGAAAGTGTCAATAGGCTTAGATTGTGATGTTGTTCAATGTCTAATGTTTAAAATCGAACTTGGCTCAGTTACCCCGTTTCACCAGCTGAGCCTAGTTGCTCGTTTACGCGTTTGGAAAACAGTTATGGGAATGTAAGCTTGGGTAAATGTGTTGGTTGATAAAATGATTAAGTTATAAAGAAAGATCACAATTTAGGGGTCCGGATTCGCTACGCGACTCGTTTACGTTTATTCAGTTTGATTTGGAGAAAAACGCGCAAAATCTATCCGAATTTTCCGGATTTCTCACAAAAAGTTCTTTTTTACATAATTAATCCGAAAATATTCTTATTGATCGTTTTTTATGTTGTGATATTCCAACAGGTTCGTTAATCACGAACTTGTCGGTTTTCGTCAGAATTGAATTTGTTTAATATTCAAATTAGCATAATTAATTATCCGTTAATCGTTAGATTATGAAAATTTATATACTTATCAAGAAAAATATGTAAATTTTAATAAAAATATTTCTGAAGTTGTTTACTGATTTATTAATTTATAAAAATTCATTTTATATGCTCTATTTAGCTCGAAAATTGTCCGTTTATACCAAACGATTTTTGAAAAATCCGCCAAAATTCCTGAGTGATCAAAATACTTCCCAATACCACCTGTAAAAATTTAAGAATCTAAAAATCATGCCAAATACCATTTTCGAGCCAAAAACGACCATGAAAATTCAAATAAGCGCGAGTGCACAAAACATATTTAGGCTTTTACAAATGACCCCAAATTTTGATATGTGATCATAATATGCGAAATCTGAGATCCCCAGAAAAGTTCATAATTTTTCAAGCATTTTAACTATTTTTCCCAAATAAACACCCCAAATCAGTAATAAATTCGTCAAATATTATCGGATGGTCGAAAAATTACCAAATTTGGACAGGGACTCAATGATATGGTTCCTGATGTGCCTGCAAAATTTCATGATCTAAAAATATGCACATAACAACCTTAACCTAAACAGACCGTAATCGAATGTTTCGGCATTACCTTTGAGGTTTTCGCCCGTTTTCGCTCTCTTAATCAAATTTCTGAGTTTTCGTGCTTCTATACAAGCTAAGTACAGGTCCTGTATCACAAACCAAGCATGTATTATCAAGATACCAGCCATGAAAGTTAAGGTTTCGGTTAGGGTTCTAAACCGAGCTTTTGAACCGTGAAAACATCGTTTCAACCCTTTAATCCGTGTTTATGGCCAAAAAAAACTATCAAACCAGGTTCCTAAGTATGTGTATGATCAAAACATGTTTTTGATTCACTTTTAAGGTTTTTGCATGGTTAGAAGTGATTTTTGGTAATCAAACTATGTTTATATGCAATTAAACATGTTTAAAGTTAAAATTTGATCAAAATAGCGAGTTTACCTTGGATTTTTGTTGAACCATATGAAGAAGCAAGAAACCAGCTACCTAAATCCAAATTTTTGTGTACAAACTTATGAACTAAGTTTGTTAAAATAAAAAATATATATATAAACGGTAGTTTTCAACTTTGGCGGGCCGGGAGCTATATTGGGCCTCCTTGGCCCAAATTTTTGGCCCACTTCCTCGTTTTATGTGGCCGAACGTTAAATCTCGAGTCCAAATTTATTTTGGTTTCGGGTTTTGGCATGAAAAATATATCGGGTACAAGAAACGGCGTGAAAACGAATGTTTTTCGACCATTTTTGTGTAAATTTAGAAAAACATATCATTTGTTTGTAAAAATCGAAAATATTTTCATGAATCCCTTAAAATATCCACAACAAATGTTTGGTAGATCTTTTTCGTTTTAACGGATGATACAATGCTTGTTTTGGAACTATCTCTCGCGTTTAAATCCAAATCGGGTAGTTAAACGAGTATGTTTTCATTTATCTAGTTTTCTATCGAACTAAGGCCTTAATATCAATATGTTGGCTTATAATAGACGTGTATCACTTATAGATGGCCTCTCAGGATATCTGGGTCATAACCAGACCCGTTCAGTTAATCGTTTGCTCGCTACGCAATAAGCTGTTAATCGCTTATTCGATAAACAAATACTAAGGCATGCTCGATTTTGTCACAAATGTCACAACATATGACCCGTTTGAACAGTTTTAGCATTTTTTTAGCTGCCTCCGGGTAGAACAATTTTTCTTTTTCTTTTTTTTTTTCTTTTTATTTATAATTCTTTATTCTAACGGTTTGACCCATCCAAAGTCAAACCATAACATGAGATGACCCGTTTAAGTTAAATAATTATATGATTTGTGCACAAGATATGAAATTAAACACGCTCCGGTTACGTCTTTGCTGATAATGCAGCGGCTGTTAGACCAGAACTTGATTTGGAACTCTAAACCTAATGATCACAGAGGCATTACTCAGGTTAATTTTATAAAGTTTTTGATGAGTTTGAATTAGGTTGAGTGTAAAGATTAGAGAAAATTTCCAAAATAGCCCATTTCTAGAGAGAGAAACTCAATTTAACCATTCTTTTTCAAAGGTTCCAAAATTAGCCATATCAAACCCGTCGGCGCCGACGGGTACAAAAGTTTTATGAATCGATCCAACAAGATTCAAAATGATTTGAATCTCGTCGGCTCCGTCCATATTTTAAGTAATTCCGCCTTCCTCATCCAAATTTTAAGCAGTCCCGTCTGCTTCTTTCAAAATTTTGGGTAAAATCTTTTGTCTTTTTCTATAACATTTTTTCTCTCTCTTCCAACCTGTTTCTTCCATTTTTCTTCTTCTTCTTCATCTTACTCTATTTCTCTCATCTTCATAATCATCATCTTCATAATAAAAAAAATTATTGAAGTTATTTAAAAATATAATTTTAATCCGCCCATATGATTTACAAGCCCGATTTAAAGTTTAAATTGTTAGCCGTTGAATGATGAATCGGTTCTAGATTTTAAGAGCCGATGATGATTATTATTTATTAAGATGAAGATGAAAGAAATAGAGGAAGAGGAAGAAGAAAAATGAAAAAAAGAGGTTGGAAGAGAGAGAAAAAATGTTATAGAAAAAGACAAAATATTTTACCCAAAAATTTGGATGGAGCATGCAGGATTATTTAAAATATAGCCGGAGAATACGTGATTACTTAAAATTTCGACGGAGCATACGAGATTTAAATCTTTTTGAATCTGGTTGGCTCAATTACCTAGGTGTTGCCCCACACAAGATTTAAAGGGTCATTTTTGGATTTTGAAAATTTTTTGGGTTATTTTAAGTTTCTCTCTCTTTAAATGGGTTATTATAAGAATTTTCCTTAAAGATTATACCTTTATATAAATGAGTTAAGCGAGTCATAAATGGGCTGGGGGCTTGACTATATGAAGTTTTTATTTCCATTAAAAACGGGTCTCTAGGTCGACTTGTTTAGTCATAAACGGGTTGGGGGCATGAACACGACTTTAGTTAGTTAGTTTGTTTGTTTTAGTTACAAATTAGTTCTCTAATTGACCCGTTCAACATCATTAGGTCTGTTGACCTGAATCTTGTAATTGCTATACTTGCTACGTCATTATGCAGTAGCTTTTAAACTCTAGGTTGTACTAGATTTGTGTATCATGATTTACTACGCATAAGTTTTTAGTTTGCAACGAGTGTTGTACTCTAATTTATTTATTCGCTGACAACTTAGTAGCAGAAATTTACCTGAGAGATGAGAAGTACTCGTTATTCCAATCATATATGAATTATACTCATGTCAGTTTATTGTGTTCTTTAATTGTGAAGGCAAAGTTTTGACTAATAGCACTTACGAATATCCTATTTTGCTCATTTCTTTTGGCTTCCAATTTAACGCGTCACATGCATTTTTTACTTACAAATTGATTGTAACGAACTTGGTAATTCATTTTCATTGTAAGTGTTATTGTGAATTGGGTATATTTATTTATTAGTAAACTAGTTTTAGAGCCCAGGTCACACACGTGATTATTCAAATTAAAAAATTACAAATAAAACAAATAATTACATGACGTATTTGAAAAAATATATCACATCTATGTCTGAATCTATAATATTTGTATATAAATTAATTTTATTTATATCACAAAATGATTTTTTTTAAATGAACTTAATAAAAAAAATGCACGTACAAATTCTAACTTTTATCCGTTTGACATTTTTAAGCCAACACTTTGAACCCATAACAAATTTGATGATAAATCTATTTACATTCTCAAATGTTTAATAATACTCATATTTATCATTTTTTACCTGTAACAAATTTTGATCCTAAATATAGTTAACTTGTACCAAACAATTTATTTACCAACTTTTGACCCATAAAAATCAAATTTAAGTTCCACAAAAAACCCGAAACAATCCTAAATAAAAATACTAAGAAATAAAATATGATAAACCTTGTTATGTCTGAAACTGATTGGTATATACTATCTTTACGTTTTAACATATATAGTTTACTAAATTAACCGAAAAATAAATGAATAGATTTAAAGCATAGATTTATAATTTAACAATTTATATAACAATTTATAATAATAATAATAATAATAATAAAAATACTAATAATAGATAAATTGATTGATTTAAAAAAAATGGATCGACTTTTAAGCATATATTTATAATTTAATGATTAAAATTAACTTTGTAAAATGAAGACATATTCGAGTTTTATTTTCTTTACAATCTCCCACAATATACATAGTACAATATATTAATGTTAACATTTAAAATTATATGATTTTTCAATCTTTGACAAACATGGTTTATTGTTGATTTTTGGATTCATCAAGTATTTTGGAATATATAGTAAAAGAATATTTTAATATTTATTTTTATAAAAATATAAATATAAATAGAGTATAAAAGGAAAGTGAATAATTATTGATCTATTAATTAAGTTAGTTTTGGAGAGAAAAGAATGGTGAGAATTAACCAAAAAATAAAAAGTGTTCACAATTATTTTATTTTATTAAAATATATAGGTAGATTAGTTTGAAAATTACATACCTGCGCGAAGCGCGGGTTCCCTCGCTTCATAATAAACTAGGCGCGAGCCCTATTTTATCATATTAACATATGATTTACTGTCTTTCCTGTTTAGACAAGGTTTATGTCAACTTTGATCAATTCACTTTTGTTCGGTATTTCCTACATTTGTCTCATCATATATTGTACAACATTAATACATGGTAAATTGGTTTCATATAATCCCAACTATGCCCGATTGGCAAATATAAATACCAACTATCGAAATCGTAAAAAGTAATCCCTACGCATGTGGGTGCAAAGTTAACGGAAACTTAACCAGCCATTAGTTTTTGGTGACGTGGCCGCTGAGTTGTCTCTTATCCAGCACGAGGACGATGACAGGGCAATATGTATGAAATGTCTATTTTACCCCTTTAAAGACAAAATATGAAAGGGCATTTTGATCATTTTACAAAACACATAAACTTAACATTAAAAAGATATTTTATAATAATAATAATAAGGCAAAATAGCAAAACTAGTACTTTATGTTTGCACGTTTTTTCAACAGTTGTCTTTTCGCAAACTTAATGACAAAAAACAACCTTTATTCATAAAAATCGTTGCATAGTTCGTCCATTCCGCTAACAAACGTTTAATTTGTCAGTTAAGTCACCTCATGTGCAGTGCACATGAGGATATTTTAGTTTTTTTACACATAAAGATTAATAAAATATTAAATAATATTATAGAATCTAATCTATATATATATATATATATATATATATATACCCACACGTTCTCACTCTCTCTTTCTAGACTCTCGGTCACTTTCTCTGCACCGCCACCACTAGATCGTCACACCACCGGAAACCACCACCACCAATCCACCATACCTTAAAAGCCACAAACCACCACCAATCCACTATACCCCTTTGTTTCACCTCGCCGGAACCCTATACATGGTGGGAATCACACACTTTAGACCCAAAACACCTAGAAATGAGGATGAAGGGTTTGCAAGAATTCGACCTGTTTATGCTTTAATTCCAAAAAAAAAATATACAATACTTAGGAAAAGCCCCTAATCCAACAAGAACCCTAATGTTGATTTCCCCAATTGCTCAAGAAGCCACCTCTGTCAATTTAAATTGAAAGAGGGTTTTTGTTTGTTAGATGATTGCGACCCTAAAACACACAATCATTAACCCGGTTGATGGCGAATTGAAGGTGATTGGCTTAACGGAGTTGTGCTGAGTTCCAAATTCCGCCGATTGAGTTCTGCCTTTATAAAACGAGGTCAATCCCACCCCTAACGGGTCGGAATTGAGTCCACCTAAGACTAAGGTGATTATGGTTGCGTTGTGGTGGGGGTTTGTTGAGGAGAAGACTGTGGTGAGTGAGGGAGTTTGGGGGCGCGGTTTTTTCGACGACAGTGTCCTGTGGTGGTGGATTTGAATGATGGTGTTGTGGTGGTGGTGGTGGCCTTGAACTGGAGATGATGATGCTGCAGATGAGATGTAGAAGAGAAAGAGTATAGAGAGAGAGAGAATGGATGGAATAAAGAGAGAGCAGAGAATGATTTATTTTTAATATCATTTAACTTTTTATTTTAAGTAAAAAGACTAAATTACCCTCATGTGTCTTGCACATGACCGGATTTAACGAGAAAAATTAACTGGGTTAAGACTAAAGGACATAACGTGATAGAGTTTTAAAGCATAAATGATGTTTTTGTCATTAAGTTTGCGAAAGGACATCCATTAAAAAAACGTGCAAACATAAAGGACTAGTTTTGCTATTTTGTCTAATGATGATGATATGACGACGAAGACGAAGACGAAGACGAAGATGATGACGAAGACGATGATGATGATGATGATGATTAGATTTAACCCCACCCAAACCCTTTCTTTCCAAAGAGCAAACCCTGCCTAAGATGTCCACAATCGACCACCAATGATGCATTCCGCCGCCGGCAACCTCCACCACTACGCGTCCATTAGGGCTCATGAATCCAATTAATTCCTTCAATCAATTCCGACTCTCCCATTCGTATTCCTTCCCTTCAATTACAATAGAAAATTAAACCTCATTAATCATTATTATATGCAATCAAAAGGTTGAATGGCGGTTTCTCTTCTATGTTATAAATATGATTGATGTTTGCCCTCACAATACCCCATCGCCTCTCACTCCCTGCAATGGAGGTAAGTGTTCCTCGTATTGCTATTAACGGTTTTTTGCTTTGATTGATTTGTTCTGCAATGTATGTTATTACGGATGTTGAACGGCTGCTGGAGATTGGAGCATGATCTGCTTATTATTTCTATTGGTTCTCCATTTATTTTATGTATTGAATATGGTATTTAGGAATCTATACACAATGTAATTACATTTTTTGAAATGATATCTCAATTCAATTCAATTAAACTGTTTTGGTCTATTTTCTTATATTACTATGATCAAGTATTGTACTGTGGTTGTTATGATCAATTTCACCAACGTTTTAAGTTATGACTATATATCAGCCTGCATCTTTGTTTTTACTTGATGTATTTCAAATTTCGGGTCCAAAAACAACGGTTTGAGTAGGCAAAAAATTGAACCCGTTACAATGTTATGTTTGTAAACCTTCATTCGCCTGCGTGAACCTTCAGCCTGCATCTGTATAAATGAGCGAATAGGTTCACGAACAGATGTTACAATGTCTGTTGCTTGATGATCGTGTTAGGGTGGTTTTCGATTTGATATGATAACAACTACAACTATGAGAGCTGTGAAGACAGTGTGTGGTTATTTTAGGTTGTGTTTATGAAGGCATTGGTACTATTTTTGGATTGAGCAGTGGTAATTTCACTTTGAACCTGGATAATGAGCTATGATTCTATGAAGAAGTTAGATATCAGGCTTTAGTTATGATGATCTGTTTTATGAATCCTTATCATTTGAAGTTAAATGTAGTCCAGTTGACCTTGTATTAGGACACTTAGTAACCTACCATCAAACAAAGTTTTTCCAGGTCAACAAAAAATTGGATTGAGGAAAAACATCCAAATCTTGGAGGTCATTGGACCCACTTCATTGCTGCTGCTCTAGGCAAGTTACTATCTAGATTCTTGTTCTACTTTCACATGCTAAGTATGATTATATATTTATATATGTTTCCTTTGGGCTTATAAGTTGAAAATGAATCTAACTTTCTGTGAACCATTTATTGGAAGTTCATTTATGTTCAACGAACGAATATGAACATATGTCCTATTCGCTCATGCAATTTCTTATTTTTATAATTTCTTATGTGTCGGGACCGTGAGTCGCATGAAACCTTAGAAAAAGGTTGACAAGAACACAACGACTCTGTAACCCAAAGGCCTATTTAATATCCCGACGGAATCAGGATATCCAACAAGTGGGAACGAAGGTGTGATATAGTGGACACGAAACGATAATAAATAATCAATAAAAACATAATCAAAGATAAAGATTCACTGCATTTAATATATCATTTAATACAACAGTGAAATGAATGTCTAGGGTTCGTGTATGACGGCGGCGGCGGCTGTACGAGGAAACAAATAGAATATTCTTTTGGAATGTTTCTCGTATTGTGTGCGTCGTTATCCGTGCCCTATATGGAAACCTAGGATCCTATTTATAGACCTTGACATTACTTCTAGAAGTTCCTAATCATTACATAATGAAAGACAAAATAAATACAAGTGTTGAGTCCTCGAGCAAGGTAACAATCCTGCTCGAGTAGACTCACTGTGCTAGATATGCTTGATGAATGTCCTCGAGCATACTTTACCTAGAATATCTTCAGTGAAGATATTCTCCTCGAGCAGGCTTCATTCCTCTTGACCAATCTTTGCTTTGCTCGAACTAGTCCATCGAGCAAGCTCATTCTTCTTGATGTCTTCAGTCTTGTCCTTAAACTTATTCAGCAATCTTTAGCATGCTCGGATGTAAATCTTACTCGTTGAACTGAACTGTGCTCGAAGTCCTTGCTTTGATCACATGACATCTTCTTATTGCATCCATGCTTGTCCCCATGTGCTCGATCATCCTGTGCTCGTAACACTTGGTTAAAACTTGTATGATCAAGTTGTTTGCTCGATTGGCAATCCATGCTTGATAGAAGAATACTCTAGCTCGTTGAAGTGTAGCTTGCTCGAAGCCTTAACACTTAGAAGAATCAACCATTTAAGGTTCTAAATACCTTGCTCAAAGTAGTAAAACCATGCTCAATCGTCTAGGCTTGCTCGAAGTCCATACTTAGCCATTTTCTGAAGAGGTTGAGAAGATTCCAATCTTCCTTATCAAAAATCCGACCCAACAATCTCCCCCTAGATTGGAACAAGCTTAGATGCACCAAAACATACCTGCATAGAGTTACACATGTATCAAACATCAAAGATATATCATTCAAGAACATGTCATTTCATTACATAAATAGGAATTCTACCACTTAGGCATTACACATCAAAATGTTACATCAAAAATACAACTTAAACAAAATTACAAAGATAAACAGAAAACAAATAATAATCATTGAGTGTCTTTTCTGATATCTCCTCATCCTGCTCCTTGTGTCAGCTTTTTCTTTCATTCATTTGACAAGGGCTGCTTTTTGTTTAATCATATCAAGCTCCACGCCTTCAGAGGAGTCAATTGGGAATTCTTCATCAATTATATCTTGGAGATCTTGAGGATGCATAAATTGAAGATCCCCATCATGCTTGATTACTGCAACGGGTATACCGACTCATTTCTCAAGGAGATTGAGTCGTTGTGCTAGTTGTAGGTGATGAAAGTGATTCTTCCATTTTGCTGCACCACCGAATTTGGTTCTCGCGTCTCCTCCCTCATAGCCAAACACTCCTTCAAAGTCTGCTTGCTTGGGATTTTCTTTTCCTATTCTCAAATAGAGAGAGTTCCAGAGTATGTACTTCATTGATTCTCTTGTTTCTTTTATCCCTCTTTTCTTGACTCCATATCTCTCTCCTCCTTTGATTCAGAAATCGGAAGCCCTTTCCTACTTGTTCTTTAATAAATTTGGAGAGATCGTTTCTTTGTTGCCCGGCCAATTATCTTCTGTCTTGATTATCATAAAGGTCCATTTCGACCATTTTCTTCAGCTGCTCTACTGAGAATTTTCTCAAATCATCTCTAAAAATGATTAGAGTTTCTTCGTTGTCTTCCGTAATAACCCTTAAGGTCTTGGATCTTTTATCCTAGAAGAGATGTGTGGGCAAATTTAAATTCCTTGGTTGCTCGGGCCTCACACTCTCAGACCTTAAGGGTGCTTTGCTAGTGCTTCCTTGTTGAGATTTCTTAGACTTATCAAGCCCCTCCTCTTCATACCATCTCTTAATTGTTTCGTCAGTTTGAGCAATCAATCTTCCCATACTAACACCTTTCTTGTGTACTGCACTCAGCATCTCAGCTCTTACTAACTCCTCAATTCTTCTCTTTTCTGCCTCCAATCTTCTTTGTGTTTCAATATATAATCTTTGCTCTCGATTGTATATTTCCAAAAGTTGTTCATGAGGCATGTTGTTGAACTGTTCTTTTGACATACCTTTACCCATCACTATTTCCTTCAAGGTTTGAACTCTCAGAGGATCTTGGAACCATTCTTTAGCCTCAGCTTTCTTCTTTTCAGTCTCCATCCTCTCTTTCTCCGTTTGCTCTTTCAGCTTTTTCTCTCTTTCAACATGAGCAGAGCTCTTTTTACTTTGATGAGAGTCTTTCACATCTTGCACCTTTCTTCTTAATTCATCCAGAGAAAGCTTTATCAGAGTGTTGTATTCAAAACCATGGACTTGCAGAAATTGAATTTCTTTATGTTTAGCCTTCATAGATTCATATTCAGCATCATCACTTGTTCTCTTTATCTTTTTTGCCTTTTCAACAAGATTAGCCATGTCATCTACAAGAGCTTTCTTGTAGAGTTTATCAATAGCATCAAATGATTGTAGGTTTAGAGACGCAGGCTTGTGACCAGCCTTTATCAAGAACTCTCTTCTGGTTTCCCTTTGTCTCCAACCTTCGGCTTCTTCGGCTATAGCTTTCCTTGATAGTCTTTGTAGATACTTCAGGCCATAGTCAAGACTTATCAAGTAATTCTGTCTTCATTTTCTTTCTCCACATATTTTGATCCACCTTCATCCACTTCATCATCTTCATCAGATTGTTTATCAAGGTTGTGAAGTGCTCCAATCATTTGCTCTTCATCATTCATGGATTGAGCCTTTTTCCTTTCTTCAAGTTTAACTTGTCTTCTTTTATACACCACTACTTTCACCGATTTTTGTCTTTTTGATTTTGGTGTTTCAGGCTCAGTTTTATCTTTTCTTTTCGGTGATTCTCTTACTTCATATTCTAGTTTAGATGGTTCAGAGGATTCAGAAGGTTCAGATGGTTCGGATGGGACAGGTGAGGTAGTTTGTGTTACTTGAATTTATACAGGTGAGGTAGGTTGTGTTACTTGAATTTTTGGTTCTTCATTAATGATTTCTTATGTTATTGGCTCATTTTCATGAGTATGTTCATCTTCTTCATTAACTTCATTGACAACAGGTTCAGTGGTCTCAACTGGTTCTTCAACCACTGGTTCTCTTTCTTTGCTCATTTCAATAAAGTGTCTTTGTGCCTTTCTGGCAGCCATTACTATCTCAGGATGATGCCCTCCTGGCTTGTTCAGAATGTCTATCAGATCCTTCATTATAACCAGTTTCACCATTGTGCTGGCAGATACTTTAATAGTCTCATCCTCTTCTTGATTAACTGAACCCAATCCAAGTTCTTGTTCTTTATCAGTCTCCACCCCTGGATTTGTAGGTTCAGTTTCAGTTTCAGTTTCAGTTTCGGTCATCACTGGTTCAGATATGATTGGCTGAGATTGTGTTGGTTCAGGTTCAGTTTGCATAGGCTCTCAGGCTCAGTTACCACTGGCTAATCAGTTTGTGTATGCTCTTGATCATCAACATTCTGTTTTGCTTTAAGAGCTTCCAGTGTAGCCTTTATGGCATCATCTGCCTCCTTCCTCATTCTTTCATTTTCCACTTCTTTTTCCTTCATTTTGATTAGTTCTTCAAGCACTTCTTGAGGAATTTCCTCCTCATTCTCTTGATTCAAAGACTCCAATTCTTCATTCATTAGTCTTATAGCAGTTTTCACTGATTCAACTTCAGCCACGTCAGGATCAATTACATTGTCTTTGAGAAGTATGTCATCACCAGATTGAACTTTGTGTAGGGACTTGGGATGTAAATCATCATCTGTATAAGCAATCCCTTTTCCTTTTTGCTTCCTTTTCAACTTGTGTTCTTCTGTTTCATCTTCACTATCATTCTCCCCCTCAACATCAGAGTCTCCATCCTCATATTCTTGATTTATCATATTTAATGCATTTGATGTTCCAACATCTACAACCTCTTCATCCGAGCTAGCATACAGCTCTTCAATCACTTTTAAACCTTCTGCTTCTTCATGTTTCTCCCCCTGTTTTAGTGCATCTGAGGTCTTCTCAACCTCAGAATGCCCCTCTAGGGTTCGAATTTTCAATAACGCTTCATTCAATGCAGCCTCCAAGGCTTTGTTCCTTGATTCCAAAACAACATTCTTTTCCTTCAGCATAATATTCTCGAATTCAAGCTTGGCATTTTCACAAACAATGTTATAAAGATTTGGGCTTGAAGGTGGGGTTTCTTGAGTTGGCTTTGGGGCAGGGTCAGAAAAGGGTTCAGACTCAGCTGTTTCTGGAGATGATACTCTATATTGCTCAGGTTCTGTGGGAATTGATTGTGTTGGTTGAGAAGTGGTAGTAGCATGTTTTTCTTGTAATGGAGAGGATGGTGGGGTTGGAACATGTATGTCTTGAACGGGTTGAGTTGGTTGGGAAACAGGTGGTGAAGTGATAATAGGTACAGTTAATGGTGATGTTGGTGGTGAAGGGACATGTGTGTCATAAATTGGTTCAGTATCAGATAAGGCTGGTACAGTTGTGGCAGGTGAGGAAGAAATGTTGTCATTTGCATCGTTGATTTCAGCAGAGTCTGTTTCATCATGATATTCTTTAGGAGGTGGTGAATCAGGTGGAGTAATCTTCTATACGGAGTCAGCAACGGTTGATATGGCATTAGCTATAAACACATTATCATCCATAGGCTCTGTAGCTCTGTTGCTCGGACCCTCAACTGGTTCATTTGTTTCTTCATTTATCTCTGATTCTGCATCATCTCCTTCATGAGTAAATTGTTCAATCATAGGCACATCACCAACAACATCTTGAGCTTCATCATTATTACCCATAACCATGGCATTATCACCATCTAGACCATTGTCCCTTCATCGTTCTGATCATTATCATCATCTGGACCATCATCATCTACATCATCGTCCTCTTCATTATCACTGTTACCAGGGGTTCTAGGCACATCAATAGCACCTAGAGCCGGCACAAGCAACCATGAGAGAACATCCCAATCATTATTATCTTCAAACTTGCTCTTAGTATCTTTCATTCGTTTGCAGATATTGGGATCTTGTAATCTCAAAATCTCTCATGTGCGTTGAAGATCTGGTAAAAATCGATTTATCAAAATCTGCAGGAACCTTGGGTACATCAGGACCCTTTGATTTACTTCCTTCTCTGCATTTGACACTAATTCTTGGAGGATGAATCTTGATATATTGAAGGGCTGTTGATATAAAATCGCTACAGTAAGAGTGCCTAATTCCCTGCTTAGGAGTGTCCAAGTCCCTCTCCTTGGGGATAAAGACTAGATGACATGGTGGATCAGGAAACGGTATATCAGTGTAAAACTTCCCTTTTGGAACTGTCCCTCCTTCACACCACCTTGATAACCCATAGTCTCTTGAAAGACTCTCAATAATCTTGGGACTGACTAAGATGGTTGAGCATCGAAATTATCATTCAAGTCCAATGCAGCCCTTATTGATGCCTCTGTAATCTCAATGTCATGATTTAGGATCGATGCCTCAATCCTTTTCCCGTTAACATCATTCACATATGTAGCTAACCCCCAAAAATCCGAGATATGGTTCCTATAAATTGTGGGGCTCTCGGTAAGAGCTACTCTTAAGTTGGAGTTTCTTAGAAAAGCGATCATGTGTTCCAACTCTCCGTTATCATCATCAATCTCTAACTGAGTGCACATATTGTGCCTCTTCTTGAATTTTAAGGCCATCAGTTCTGCAAAATAGGAAAAATATGTGAGTACACAAAGTTGCAAAACTAATATTCGAGGATAGGTAGATGATAATAGCTTCTTCAATAACCTGTTCCGTAGTAATATGCGTACCTGCAAAAACAAGTAAACAATTAGTCCGTAAATCAATTAGAAACCCTAATTTCGAAATCGGTGTGACGATTATCGAACAATGATGTCTTACCGAAGTCGAAACAGAGCTAATGTCTGTATTCGAAGTATAATCGAGCAATTAAAAGAGTATTTGAGCAAGCAGGGAAAAGCACGAGCAAGAGGGGTTTGCGTCTAGGTTTAAGAGAAAGAAGAAGAAATGTGTGAAAAAGTTTCTAAGTCCCCCTTTTATATCTAACGTTTGGGTGGTACAGTACCTCCTTTTGTCGTCTAGTGCACGACAGTTGTCATTTAATTCAAATTTAATGTACCTCCCTTGCTCGAGCATACAGCCAAATGAACAGCTGTCTCCCACTATACTCGAGTACATAGTACAACCCTTGCTCAACGTACTTGGAAAATAATGCTCTTGAGCACTAGTATACTCGAGACAGTGTGCTCGAATAGACTTGTGCTCGATGCCTTAGCCAAATGTTTAATGATCATAAGATTACTTGCTCGAGTATTGAGTCATACTCGAGGTGTAGTGTGCTCGAAAGTACTTGTCAAACTTTACTCAAAATATATATGCCTGAGACACAACTGTAATCTAACTCTACTCTACTAAGCATCATGCTCGAGGCACTTAGAAATCTATCATGACCAAATCTTATGCTCGAGACACATTCTTAGCAGTGTTGTAGCCCTTGCTCGACCCATTTAGATTACTACGGCTCAATGTGCTCAATGTACCCTTATGCTCAAAAGCCTTAGCAGATTGAATCCTTCCTATGCCTGTACTCGAACACACATCCTAAGTGTCTAGCAGACAAGTTTGCTCGAACTACTTAACAAATTGATCCATTAAGTTCTTAAGCTCGAATCCTCATACCTAATGTCTAGCACACTTCTATGCTCGAGACACTTAAAAGGTTTCCTAGCAGTCATTCTTTTGTGCTCGAAGACTTAGGTCTGATAACTTATCATGCAATCATGCTCGAAATACATAACATCAATTTTCATATCACAGCAGGTGCTCGAGAGTAAGATGCATGCTCGAAACTCTTCATAGCAAATGTTCATGTCATCAGAATGCTCGAAGGTAACATACATGCTCGAAATACATAGATGAGCCATACAAGTCACATAGTATACTCGACACAATGTTATCACACAAGCAAGTACAGTTTCTTTGCTCGAAACATATAATTGATTTTCAGTTCCGTTTTTGAAATCACAAATCTTATGCCACAAAGCCCGGACATGATCACTCATGTGTTCTGCTCAAATTGCAATTTTTCATAAAAATAATCATTTCAAAACAGTGAGCTGAACTAAGCAATTTGTTTAAGGTGAAATAAGAGATCAAATTCCAGTTGAGTATTCTATTGAAAACAATTTCATAGAAAGATCTCAACATGGGTTCAGACTATTTAAGGCAAGGTCACACCACTTCATGGTCAGTGTTATTATGACTTAAGTCAGGTTGATAGCAGGTAAACATAGCATAATGGTCATTGTTTTCTGTGATACATTTAAGGTTCAATTAAATCATAAGTTAGGAATGGTTATCACTATATTTTCAGGTTGCTTCTAATCTCTTCTCAAAGCTTATTTAGCTTTCTCCAAATCACCCCGAATTGACTTCAACCCCCTGATACCTTGGTCAAAATTGTTTTTAGTATAGTGAGTAGTTTATTTATTTATATATATATATATATAGTTGTTTAGATAACAGACTATAAGGTTGAACATTGGACTTGCATGCCATCCGGACTTACATGCCTTACATTCAGGGTGTTTAGAACTTATTTGGATGCGCCACCCCTGTAGTTCCCTTAGTGCCCCTTAAGTCATGATATCAGACAACTTATTTCTTTATGCTATTTTTGAGCTTCTTATATTTTTCAATAACTTTGTTTTTCTTTTCTTTTGATAAATTTGCTATATAGAAATAATTTATATCTGCTCAAATACTTCGTAAATATTTTGTTAGACCAGAGACACCAACAGGCTCGTGTATGATTGGATAATAACCTTTCTGCCTATCATTCGGTGAGATATATTAGAGAGCATACCTTATTTCCTAATGTTTCACCACATCAGGCTTAGCAGAATTAGATTTATATCACATATGACAACTACAGATTATGGAAAGCTACCATACAGTTCCAATTACTGTACTCAAAGCCTTTTAAACTTATAATCCATTGGTTAGTTATCTTAAACAGTTTTCTATCACTTCCCAATGGTTGGATACTATTTCTATCTAAAAACTTTTAAGCTTCTATAAAGCTTATAACTGGATGATCTTATCATATCTCATATGAGATCACCAAAAACAATGTTGTTTAGTTAAAAGTATTTCACAGTTTCAAAAATCATTTCTTTTGAAAGATTCATTTTAAGGATTGATTCTAAAAAACAGTGATGTCAATTAAGCATATTTTAACAAGCACACACTTAATCAATGTTAAACACATTCATTTAGACAGCATAGAACATTCAGATAAACACATAAGTCTGTCGAGCATGCTTAGAAATTCATCGAGCATACTCGAAAGTCTATCGAGCAACCTTAAAAACTATCATTTCAGTGCATTGTGCTCGAAAGACTTAACTGCGTGCTCAAGCAGTAGACTTGTGCTTGGAATACTTAGAAAGTTATCCAGAACACATGTCCATGCTCGACCAGTAGTAACACAACATTTGTGCTCGAATTACTTCATAAATCTCAAGTATGGTTTGTTTGTGCTCGAAGAACATCAAACACATCATGAAACACAGAGTCATGCTCGAAATAATAGGAAAGTTTTCAAGACAAGAATCTATGCTCGAGCAACTGAGCTATGACATCTGTGCTCGAAAGACTTAGAAAAGTCTTACAAGTACCACTGCTTGTGCTCGAGGAGCATCAAGCATAGTATCAAGCACAAAGTCATGCTCGAAGTACTTAAACCACAGAAATACATCATGTTGGCACAGATCAAAGTACCGAAAGCTGTAATTAACGGTTTTAACAAAATTTTCACACAAAGACAGTCACATACGTGATTCATGCACTCAAAATAATCAGTTAAGCATAGAAAATCATCATGCAAATATTCAAAGTGAGTAACAAAGATAATCATTAAGCACCTTACTTAAGCACACATCCTAAATCAAACTTCATCAGCATTTATCATTCCTAGGAATTTTAACAGAAAGTGAAACCTGGTTTTATCTAAAGGTTTAATGAATAAATCAGCCAGATTATCAGATGTATCTACCCTTTTCATTTCTATTAAGCCTTTTTCCTGACAGTCCCTGATGAAATGATGTCTAATTTCAATGTGCTTAATCTTAGAATGTTGGACTGGATTCTTAAAAATGAACATAGCAGCAGTATTATCAATTAAAATAGGGGTAAGTAAGAAATTCAGACCATAATCCAGCAGTTGATTCTAAATCCATAGAACCTGTGCACAGTAGGAAGAAGCAGCAATGTACTCAGCTTCAGTAGTAGAGATTGACATTGTAGTTTGCTTCTTGCATTGCCAAGACACTAGCATGTTCCCTAGAAACTGGCATCCTCCTGAGGTTGATTTTCTACTCATGTTGCAACCATCATAGTCACTATCTGTGTAGGCCATCAAGTCAAAGGAAGGGTTCTTTGGATACCAAATCCCCAAATCTGGTTTTCCTTTTGGATATCTGAAGATCCTCTTAACTGCTAGCATATGTGAGACCTTGGGGTTAGCTTGGAATCTAGAACTGACACACACAGCAAACATAATATCTGGCCTAGATTCCGTAAGATACATCAATGATCCTATCTTGGCCCTATATTCATGCTGGCCCACCGGCTCCACCTACTCATCAGATACCATTTTCTCATGTGTGTCATTGGTGTAGACACTGTCTTGAAGTCTTGGCACTTCAACTTGTTAAGAATCTCTTATACATAGTTAGATTGATTAATGAAAATTCCATCAGCTTTTTGTTGTACCTGAAGTGCAAGGAAGAAATTCATTTCCCCCGTTGAGCTCATCTTGTACTTGGATTTCATCACTTGCTCAAACTCCTTGCGCATTTGTTCATTTGTAGAGCCAAAGATAATGTCATCCACATACACTTGAAACCGCAGCAGATCCTTGTTCCATCTTTTATAGAACAGGGTTTTGTCAATAGCTCCTCTACAGAAGCCATTGTCCAATAGATGGTTTAACAACTCATCATACCATGCCCTTGGCGCTTGATGCAGTCCATACAATGTTTTGCTGAGTTTATAGACCTTGTTGGGATGCACTGGATCTTCAAATCCTGGAGGTTAAGTGACATAAACTTCTACATCTATCTTTCCATTTAAAAATGCAGACTTCACATCAAGTTGATAGACTTTAATATTCATTGATGTTGCATATGCCAGAAAGATCTTGATAGCCTCTAGTCTTGCAACTGGAGCAAAAATTTCTTCAAAGTTCACTCCTTCTTCTTGTAAGCATCCTAGAGCCACCAATCTTGATTTGTTCTTGATCACTATGCCCCCTTCATCTTTCTTGTTCCTGAACACCCATTTTGTTCCAATAGCATACTTGCCTCTAGGCTTGTCAGCTAAGTCCCATACATGTAAGTCTCTGAATTGGGCTAGCTCTTCCGGCATAGCTTCTACCCAGCTGTTGTCCTTTAAAGCTTGATTGATGTTCTTTGGTTCAACTTGGGATAGGAAGCAGGCATACAGGCAGATGTTTGCTTTTTCAGAAGAGCTTCTAGTCACTCTCTCATGCAAGTCTCCTATGATATTCTCTGCAGGGTGATTTCTTTCAACAGAGGTAGTCTGTACAAATTGTTGTGTAGACACTTCTGTCTCAAGATTGGTCATATTTAACTCAGCAGTTTCATTTTCAATTCTTTCTTAACTTTCACCAGCTTCTTGAAATTGATTAATTTCAGATGATGATCCCTCATTTGATCCAATTTGTAGAGAGTCAAACAAAGACTGAAACATCTATTCAAATTGATTTGTCCCTTTAGGCTGAGCAGGTTGTTGACTTTGAATTAGTTCACTCTCCACATCACTTGGACCTTCATTAGAGACTTCAACTGCAGCATCTTGTCCATTCATCTCAACTTCAGCAGCTTCATGGTTGCTTCTCTCAAAGTTAAATCCATTTGGACTAGGAGCAACAGATGACCACAGCTTGTCCAGATCAACTTGTTTTTGTTTTCCTTTGTCTTCAAATCTGGTTCTGTACATGCTATCATCCATATCTTCATTATAAATTTTGAAAGACTTGGTCATCTTCTCCAAGTCAAAAAGCCATTTGGGACCTTCAACATTGTTAAAATGGTTTTCATTGAAAATTATGTCTGATGACACAATGACCACCATGTGCTCCTTCACATAGACTCTATAAGCCTTTGAATGAGATGAGTATCCCACAAAGAAACATTCCATAGATTTTGACTGGAATTTGTTCAGATAGTCCTTTGTATTCAATAGTGAGCATCTGCATCTAAAAGGCTTTAAGAACTTCACATAAGGCTTTCTTTTAAAGATAACCTCATATGGAATCTTATTTTGAGTCTTGTTTAGTATAACCTTGTTCTGCACATAACATGCAATGTTGATTGCTTCTGTCCAGAAAGTGACTGGCAGATTTGTATCAGCAATCATGGTCCTTGCAACTTCAATTAATGTTCCGTTTCTTTTTTCTGCAACACCATTTTGCTCAGGAGTTCTAGGTGCACTTTATTGTTGAAATATCCCCTTAGAAGTGCAGAATTCTTCCATTATTCCATTCTTGAATTCTGTCCCATTGTCACTTCTAATGACTTTCACTTTTCTTTCAAGTTGATTTTCCATTTTCAACACATAGGTTCTGATCAATTACGGGGTCTCATCCATGCTGCCCATAAAGTATACCCAAGTAAATCTTGAGTAATCATCTGTGATCACTAGGCAGTATCTCGTCTTTCCAATACTTGGAACACTTACTGGACCAAATAGATCCATGTGTAATATTTCTAAGACCTCATCAATGGTGTTTATCATTTTGCTCTTATGTGAGGATTTATGTTGTTTCCCTTTAAGGCAAGATGTTCATTTTTCTTCAAACTTGAATTCTCTTGTGGGAAGGCCAACAACATGTTCACCTTTCACTAGCTTGTTCATGTTCTTCAAGTTGACATGACACATCTTCCTATGCCATAGTTTGGTCTCATTTTTAGTGGCTTTGGAAACAAAGCATGAACCACCTCTAGACGTAGCAGTATTCATTCTCAGTTCATAGAGATTGCCATTTCTTGGAGCCATCATCATGATCATCTCAGTTGGAATCATAAAGTCAGGCTTCAGAATTAGGCAGTGTTCATCATTGAAGGCCACCTTGTACCCTTTGTTACAAACTTGAGAAATGCTGAGTAGATTGTATTGTAGTCCTTCAACATGTAGCACATTCTCAAAGGATACCTTGCCATTGGTGAGTGTTCCTCTTCCAACAATCTTCCCTCCATTTTCATCACTCCCAAAAGCAACAGGACCTTCATACTTTCTTTCATAATTGATAAGAGCACACTTGTCACAGGTCATGTGCCTGGAACATCCACTGTCCATATACCATAAGTCATTACTGTTCAAGGACTGTTCCTGCACATACACACAAAAGGAATCAGTTAGATTCTGAGTTACAAACTGCATCAGTTTGTAATTAAGTTTCAGGTGAAGATTCATCAGGAGTTGGAAGTGGAAGTGGAAGTGGGTCTTCATAGACAACTTCACATTCTTCTTCTGAGTCTGATTTTGACCCAACTTTCACAACTTGTGACATGGTTATGTTTTCAGTTTGCTCAATCGCATAGTCTTTCTTTTCACTTAACTCCTGCTTAGTCTTCTATTGAAATCCTCTTGGTTCATAACCCTGCTTCATCAAGAATTTTTCATCCCCATTCAGAACACCAGGTCTCATATTTGCTTTTCCTTTATCAGTTGACCTATTATTCTTTGCAGGTTTGCTTGATACCTTTTCATCATCCTTGATCTTCAACCCTTGTTTCAGTCTCTTTTCCAAGACTGATCTATTCTCTTCATCACTTGAACTTTTCTTTTCTTCATTCAGGTATCTTTGATACATCTCCTTGTATCCTTTCATGTTAAATCCACAAACCATATCAAGAACCACAAACTCTTCTTCTTCAAACCAGCAAGAGTCAGTATGATGACCATAGGCATCACACTTCTTTCACCAGACCTTGGCATAGCTCAACATGTCTTCAAGCAATTGCTTTTCTTTAATTCTGTCACTTGGTTTGGGGAAATCAAAGCCTAAGGATGTTTTTGGACATAGAGAGTTGCTGAAGTCCATTTTGATTGGTTTGTTTAGATCAGGCTCCAAATGATATTTTTCTTTAACAAACATTATTGGCTTTAACTTGGATGGGGTTCTTGAACAGCTTCCTCCTTCTGCAACAAATCTTCTCATTGGAACATACTCCACATCTCCAATGTCAAATAATTCATGATTTGAGAACACTGGATAGATTAGAGGATGGGACTGATCATAAGAAGATTTCATTGCCTCTTCATTTCTTCTTTTGATTTCTGGCTATGGTCTTGCACAAATGTCAAAAACCACCTGTTCTTTTCTAATCTTTTCATAGTGCTTCTTCAACTTTGGAGTCATATTTGGCAGAAGAGGAATCTTTTCATTTTTCTTCTTGCTTGATCCCTTTTTCTTCTTGACCTTAGATGATTTTGTGTTGCCACAACTGCGGTTACTTTCCTCACTGGAGTATTCACGCCATTTCTTTTTCTCACTTTCCTTCTTTGCATTCTTCTTCATCTCTAGTTCCTCATTTTGTTTCACTGCAAATTCTCCATTCTCATCCACAATCACATCATCATACTGTTTTACAAAATCAGCTTTGTCATCAAACACATTCTTGAATTGTTTCAGATATTCATTCCTGTTTTCCTTGTCTACTTTCAGTAGATAGATGTCACAGAAAGGTGGTGGCACCTTTTTGTACTTCTCTTCCTCTGTCACTTTATCCATAAATCCCACTATATTTCCTGTAGACACAAGGTTCTTCAAGAATTCCATTTGAATCAACAAATCTGCATTTTTCAACTTCTTTTCAGCATACAATTTTTTCAAACCCTCAATTTCAATTGTCATTTTTGATTGCGTTCTGTATGCTTGCATACAATCTTCCTCAAGCCCCTTGATTTGATTCTCATAGGTTGCCTCACTTGCTTCATACACATTCAAGAATGCTTCCTTTCTTTCACACTCAGTTTTCCATTTTCCAACTTCCTGATTTAGTTCATTAATTGTAGTAAGAAGATCAGAAATTGAAATATCAGAATGTACCTGCGCATTAGAAGATTCTGGCTTGTCCTGCACTTTGGCCATAAAGGCAACATTCGCCTTCTCAATCTCAACTGCGTGGTTACTCCAATAAAACTCCCCATCCTGAGGCACCCTTGTCACTGCAACGTTTCCTTGATCCCTAACATGATTCACATTGTTCTGATTAGCGTGAATCTGCAGTTGGTTGTTTCTTTGGGGTTGAAAGGTTTGTTGCTGAGGTCTGTTTTGATTATGATAGGGGTTTTGGTTGGTGATCTGATTTCTTTGATGCTGGAAGTTCTGATTCTGATTTTGATAAAATTGATTCTGATTCACTTGGTTACCAGCTTGCTTGGGCATGTTGAACTCTCTTGCAAAGTGTCTTGGTTATTGACAGTTGTAGCAGATTGCTTTAGATTTGTCAAAACCTAGTCTCTCATTCGGTCCATTGAAGCTTGATCTTCCAGTTCTGTTGACAATTTCTTGCTTCTTACAGCCAACATGGCTGCCTGTCACTTTATGTCCATATCCTCCAAGTCATCAGCATCTATTTGTTCGAGATCTTCCTGCACAATGCTTGTGTTTATCAGATTCTTGGCTACAAAGGCATTATATGACTCAGTAAACATGGAGAACAAAGCTTGGTAGTCTGTTCCTTGATTTGTGTTGTTCTGCACAAATGTTGACTGACCACTTGCTGTTGAGGCCACATCATCTTCTATTAGCTGAACATTAAATCTTGGCTGACCACCACAAGTTGAATTTGTCTCAGATGGCTCTTCAACAATAGGCTGCTGATTCTTGATTGAGAGATTTCCCATAGGAGCTACTAGAGCATTGTTCACTTGAAAACTGGGTTTATCTTCTCTAATCACGTTGTTTTCGATCATCTCATGTTCTGCAGCCTTGAGAAATGCAATTACATCATCCAACTTAAATTTGGGGAAACTCACCTTTTCCTTGTTGAATTTGCTGGCTGTGTACCACTCACCAGACAAAGATGATAAAAGCTTCTTGTTTAGCTCGAAATCAGAGATCTGCAGATCAGTTGTTCTTATGTCATTAACAATCACCATGAACCTTTGCAGGACTGATTTTAGTCTTTCTCCATCTTTAAACTTGAACCTATCAAGCTGTTGCTTCAGTCTATCTTTCTTGATATCTCTCAGTTCATTATTTCTTTCAAACATATCAACAACTGCATCATACATTTCTTTAGCATTTTTGTGATGGTTGACGGTTGTCAGTATCTCCCAAGACAGACCTAACTTCAGCATAGACAGAGCCTTATCGTCCCGTTTCTTCATTTTTAGCTCAACGGTGGCATTGTTGTTCGGAGCTGTTGAAGGAACATAGTTTCCGTCAGTGATAGAAGTCCAAAGCTCTGGGTCGTTGTAGTTTACAGCGGCTTGAAGAGTACTTTCCATTTGATGAAATTTTCTTGTCCAAGCAATCTAGGAATCTTGTTCGTAGAGACTTCATGGTCTTCCATTTCAGCAGATCTAGGTTTTGCAGCAGAAAAAACAGAGTAAAACTTCCAGATTTTTCACGAACCTTCTGTCCCGTGGCCTTCAGCGAGCTTACAAAGCTTTGATACCACTTGTCAGGACCGTGAGTCGGGTGAAACCTTAGAAAAAGGTTGACAATAACACAACGACTCTGTAACCCAAATGCCTATTGAATATCCCGGCGGAATCAGGATATCCAACAAGTCGGATGAGGAGATACCGGACGGGTAACTGTCAGTCGGAGTTAAACCATATATGTTTCCAGAGTCGGACGAGGAGATGCCGGACGGCGCTAACGGTCAGTCGGAGTTAAACCAGGTTTCGTTTTATCTTTATTTTTTACATGTTTGTACATAGTTGTAGATGTTAGGACAGAGATTTGGTGAATGGTTTACTTTAGAAATTTGTCTAGGCACCGACCGTTTAACGGTAACCCTAGTTCGCCGGGCCTCCTAAACTTAAAATAGATTTCCCGTATTGTTACCGTTAGCGCTAAAATTTTTATTATATTATTACTATTAAAATATTAAAATTATTATTAAGATATTGTTGTTATGAAAATATTATTGTTAGAATACTATTATTGTATTTATTAAAATAGTATTATTATTATTAAAATAATAATATTTAAATTCTATTTAAATATAAATTATTATATTTTTATTATTATTAAAATATTATTAAAATAATTATAGTAAAATACTATTAATATATTAATTATTATATTATTATTATTTTTTATTCTAAACATATAATTATTAGTATTAAAGCATTTAGTTTTCTATTATTATTAGTACTAAAATATATTATTATTAGGTACCTGATGTACGCCATAGAGTCAGATGTCGGGGTTAGGCGGCGACGCAAGACTTTCGGAGGTACGTTTGTATAACGTATTGTATAATATAATATAATACAATATAATATAATAATATTATTATATTATTAATATTATATTATGTTATATTTATGTTAGTGAGTTTTTCTATTATTATATTATATTATATTATATTATATTGTATTATGTTATATTTATGTTAGTGAGTTTTTCTAGAAAAGCCCACCAGTATTGTCTTATTATGATTTTTTTTCCTTATTTTTATTTCTTTTCTTTTCTTTTGTTATTATTAATGTTATTTATGATTATTATTAATATTAATAATATTTAATTATCAAATAACATATTATTATTGGAAATTCGATAAAGGGTGTTTAGTAGCAGGACTTATTTGGGAAAATTGACAGTGCGAAACGAACTTTTAAATTATTGGCTGCTTTCGTTATGGGCATTTTCAATCAGTTACAGTGGCTTACTTGGGAAAACTGGCATTTCCAAACGAACTTTCAATTTCTTGGTTGCTTTCGTTATCGACATCTCAAATCTGGCTCTTCGATTTCTTCGAACTCCAACGGTCTTGACCGCCGGTCACCACTGACAACCGTAATTGTGTTCACTCAAACACATATCAGTCGTCACTAAACTTAAGCTTAGGCTTGTTATTAGTTTTATTTTTAGTTGGGGGTATTCTAAGTTGTTCATGTTGCGTATATTAAAGAATTATCGGCTTTTATATATAAGTGTATATATATATAGTAGATGTGCGGTATACGAATTCATTGCGTCGAGATAACCAGCACCAGATCGAGACGCTAGTTTGATGAGTTTGAATCTCTCGGATCCACGGTATCCGCTAACGGCAGTGAGAACGGGAGCCCGTACTTTGGACAGATAGGTGGAAATTCGGTCATTGCTCCAACATAACGAGCACCAGATTAGGATATTAGTTCGCACTTAGCTGAACCGGTTGACACGTATGCAGACGTGGGTTTAGGTTCGGTGCTGACCCGGATATTAACACGTATGTTTACAGCATTCGTTGACACGTTTGCATAATACACAATGAAAGCACAAACTCAAACAACAATCCATACAATAGCAATTGTCTTCGTTATTCTTCTCTTCTTCTTATTTGACTGGTCGTTGAAGAGAATTGCTATTGTATGGATTGTTGTTTGAGTTTGTGCTTTCATTGTGTATTATGCAAACGTGTTAATATCAGCGCCAGCACGGAGCCTAAATCCACGTCAGCATACGTGTCAACCGGTTCAGGTAGGTCCCGGCTAATATCTCAGTTTGGTGCTCGTTGAGCTGGAGCAATGACCGAATTTCCACTTATCTGTCCAAAATATGGGCTCACGTTCTCGCTGTCGTAACGTATACCGCGGATCCGAGAGATTGAAACTCATCAAACTAGTGTCTCGATCTGGTGCTGGTTATCTCGACGCAATGAATTCTTATAACGCACATCTACTATATATGTATACGTATATATAAAAGCCGATAATTCTTTAATATACTCAACATGACAAACTTAGAATACCCATAACTAAAAATAAAACTAATAACAAGCCTAAGCTTAAGCTTAGTGACGACTGATATGTGTTTGAGTGAACACAACTACGGTTGCCGGTGGTGGCCGAAGGTCAAGAACGTTGGAGTTTGAAGATATCGAAGAGGCGGATTTGAGGTGCCGATACCGAGAGCATCCAAGAAAGGGTTCGTTTGGCACTGTCAGTTTTTCCCAAGGTAATCACCGTAACTGATTCAAGATGTCCATAACGATAACAGCCAATAAATTGAAGGGTCGTTTTGCAATGTCAATTTTCCCATATAAGGCCTGCTACTGAACACGCTTTGCCGAATTGTGAATAATAATATATTATTCATAATTAAAATAATATTAATAATAATTATTATAAATAACAAAAACAAAGAAAAAAGAAAAGAAAAAAAAAGGAAAAAAAAACATAACAAGACAAGTGGGTGGGTTTTTCTAGAAAAGCTCCCCTATCGGCCACGTATAGACCTTTCCGTGCTGTCGTTTTATGACTAAGACGCCGCGTATAGGCCTATACGTGGCGTCTTAGTTGGATTACAACCTGCCCTTCAAAAGCTGGGCTAGGTTGTCAACTCGTACCTTAGCCGCCACGTATAGGTCTATACGTAGCGTCTTGATGTTGCTGAATTATTGGAGGTCGGCTCCCCTCCTTTCCCTCCTTTCCTTTCTTTATTATAAATGTTGTTGTTGGACACTATGTTTCATTGTTCAACGAAAAACAATACAACATTTGTACTATATACACCCAGAATGTCTTGGTTTAACCATTTATTTCCATAGGAGGACCCGGGTTACGTTGCTAACGATCAGCCTGGCACGTCGTGGTTACCCGACTTGAACCAGGTTTCGTTATATATTTATTTATGTAGGTTCCCTGGACGGATCGCACGAGATATCTCGGTCTACTCAGGTGCGGAATCCCTGCGTAGATCGTTACGAGTATAGAACTCGAATCACACGAACACACGAAACGAACACACGTTATATATTATAACTCAAACACGTGATGTAATATCACTGTTACAGACTCTCGTCCTCACGTTACAATGAACTCGAACTACTGACACGAACTTAAACGACGATTACAATCAACCCGTAACCTAGGACTATTTATACACGACAACTTCGCCTGGCATGTTCAGGCGAAGTTGTCCATAACTTCGCTTGACTAACAAGTTCGCCTGTTAAGCGAACTTGTCAGTAACTTCGCTTAAACATACAAAACATAATTAAACATTACAGACTCGATTACAGACACTAGACTATGAACTACTGACATTATGCACCAACAGACTCCCCCTCGGCAGTAGCTTCATATCTTGATCTTTAAGCACTTGTCTTGTAATCTTCAATCTTGTATCTTCACGCATGCACTCCTTCTCTAACACAAACTGACACAACTCTTTGATACTTCCTCGCTTCGTCCTTCCAAGCAGGAATATAAAAGATTTTCTTCTCATTAAGCACCTTCAGATCAGCCTGCGATAAGTTTACCAAATGCATCGGATCGTAAACTCTTAGGAGCTCCTGTTCATCCTCGTCTTCCATTACCGCCTCTGCTGTCTCACAATCCACATACCACCACTTTAGGTCTTTAAGCACATCCTTGGGCATTAGCTTCATCGGTACTTCTTTAAGGCACCGGATCGGTTTATACTTCATGACCATCCAAGGTTTTCCATCAGCTCTCAAACCTCTATCCTTGTCTTCAACAAGTTTTCCCTTCTGCGGTTTCAACAGCTCAAACTTCTTCTCTTTTATACTCTCTCTCCATACAATTTTCTCAATGACTCTAGCCATATTATCGTCATTTTGATTGATTAACCCCAATCTGGCTAAGTCTTTCACTTCACATTCCGGCAGTGTATTCAACGACCTTAACATTCTTTTAAAATACTGAACGCCGTCATACCGTTTAATCACAAAGAGCTTCAACTGCTCATCATAGATCCAACAAATAATCCCTTTCTTCGCTTCAGCATAGCCTTTAATATTGTAACTCTTCTTAAACATTGTAGGGACCGCTGGTTTCTTCGTTTTGATGAACCACTGAGCATAGCCTTCCTTCCACCTAGGCTGCTCTTCCCATTCAGTCTCATCATTTTCCATCTCATTACCCATATCGGCTTTCTCAATATCTGGGATCTCGTGTTCAACATTTTCTTCTACTATTTCACCTTCTTCAACATCTTCTTCAATCACAATCTGTGCGCCAATCTTCTCAATCTCCTCAATAGGCAGCACATCATCATCAAACATCACATCATCATCTAGCATATCATCATCTAATTCTTTCAAAGCATCAATCACATCATCTTCATCATCAACCATCACCACCTCATCACCACCAACTGCACCTGCAGACTCCCCCTGAGCTGTGGAAGTTCCAAGAGCTTGAGTAGTTCTTGGCAACTCACCACCTGCACCTTTCGATGCATTGGGATCATCGTCTCTATCATTTCTCTTCTTTGTCCTTAACTCGTCGCCTCTACAGCCTGTCTCCCCCTGAGATGCCAAGAACTCCTTCATAGCATCTATAATTCTCCCATGTTCAACCAGGAGGGACGACTGTAGTTGATTCTCTGCTACAAGGCGCTGAATAGCCTGGGTCTGGATAAAGTTTATCCTCGATTGCTCTGCCACGACCCGTTCAAGTGCAGCTATTCTCTCCGAGTCTGAGAGGGTTGCATCGAAATCAAACCTCATGTTAGATGTGTCTTGAGTATACTCAGCAGGGATCTCGAATGTAACCGGGACATCAGAAGCAGTTGTGGACGTAACCGCAGGTGGTATCGTGACCGACAACCCTGCAGTTGCAACGACTGTCGACTCTACAAATTGTGCCACCACCTCTGAAGGAGTAAGCGTTGGAGGTGGTAAAGACACAATCTCCGGAGTCGTCAGCTGGATAATAGTGATTGATGGGATGCCGACAGCTGATGTAGCCACTACGGGAACTTCCGCGGCGCTTAAACCAGTGACCTGTACAGATGTAGGAACAATCGACATACCTGACAGTGCGGATGGAGCGAAACGTACAACTCTTGAAGTCTCTCCAGCTCCCATACCTGCACCTGTCCTTTCCCGTCTTGAACGTCTAATCAACTTGTGAATATCCTCTTCTTCTTCTTCTGACTCAGTATCATCAACTGTCCTCTTTCTCTTCCCTAACGTCCTTTCTCGTGTCACCAACATCCTTCTCGCCTCATCCATAACATCATCAAGATCTGAGTCAGCCACCGTCGTAGCTGCTCTAGTAACATTCACTTCCCGAACCTGTGCAGCAGAGACCTGCACCTCTTCTTGCGGATCAAACCGGTCCATGTCGAAGAATCCTTGGCCGCCAAATGCAGCATCAAGGTCTACATCCTCCTCAGCCGACACAACAGGCACAGCAGGTACATCTCGAGGTGCTCCTACCTGTCGTGGTTGAGGGTCTCTGAACTCATCCCCACGAGCTGGCACATACCCCGGGTTTATTAAGTACCCAAAGAGTGGAGTATGCCTTGGACGCAGTTCAGGCTTGCTCCTCGCACTGGATGTGCGGCATTGAGCGAAGATGCGTTTGCTCACATTCTCCACGTATCGTATTGGGCGTCGTTGAGGCAACGTGGGAGCAACATGATTCAAGATCATCTGAATGAATCTTGGATACATGATGAACCTCTCACGAGCCATCGCTCTCCTCTGTCTATCGATCTCATAAAAGACCATCTGACTGAAGCTATAACGTTTGTTATAAGTCAGAGCAGTCATTGCGGACTGCATGGTCGCACCCATCCCGTCAGTGCCCGCCTTCCTCCCTGACATGCAGACAATTATTACGTGCATGAGGAAGCGCCACTGATCGAGTAGGAAACCCTTCCTCCTCTGAGTATCACCTAATGGACCAGAATAGCCCATTCGGAGAAACGCTCCATCACGGAACGGAGCCACAAACTCTGTAGGGTCATCCCTAGTCTCCTCACCGAACCGTAAAGCCAACCGTATTTGTTCAGATGAGAACTGAACCTCTTGATTGTTGACGGTTGCTCGCATAACCGGGGGCTCAACGCGGCAATCGTATTCCACAGTCTGCCAGAAATCCTCGATATTTGGTAAGGATATCGGCAGAGTCGTAGTGATAGCGTAGAATATCCTCGAGCGAATGAGGAATGTGATTATCTCGCGGTAATCCTCAACACCGCTCGCTTCCGGGTCTAAGGTGATGAACATGTTGTGACCTGGGAAGAATTGCCTCTGATTATCTCCATCGTCACCTCCAGCACCTCCAGCACCTGCTACTGCAGCCATATCTGCAACAAACGAACCAAGTTAGATAAACGTTAAGGCGTACCACAAGTTCGCTTGTTACCATGTGCGAAGTTGTGATAAAATCTGTAGAGGCGAAGTTAAAGTTGGGGCGAAGTTGGGAACAACTTCGCTTCATCTTTAAGTTCGTCTAATAATTAATTAAAAAATTAAAAGGTCCGGGCGAAGTTAATGATAACTTCGCCTCACCACAACATCGCCTCAGGCGAAGTTTAGACTCAGGCGAAGTTACGGATAACTTCGCCTAAACCTTAAGTTCGCCTGAATCTGAAACGGCGACAGTAAGCAGAATCTAAGTATGAAAATCTGATGTTTCGGTCAATTTTGACGATTGAGGAGCCTAAAACACATGATATTAAGAGTATCTGGACGATCGTTTTGTTCATGACCACGTAAAACCAGTTTTGACAATCCGGTAACAAAGGTCGATCGACCGAGGTCACGAAACAAGTCGAAACGACCTCAGATTAACATCAATGAACATTGATTATACGATATGATGACCCAACAAACCTATAAATCTGTTTGAAATCGAAGAAAGACAGTAAAGATGAATCGACAGATAACTTCGCGAAGTTATCTAGAAGTTCGCTTAGGGTTTTACTGATAAGTTCGCTGAATTTGAAAATATGAACAGTTTGACCTTTGAAAAACCTTATATAGGGACGATGTTATACAGGCGAAGTTACGGTTAACTTCACCTAGGCGAAGTTATTCACAAGTTCGCCTGTTTAACAACTTCGCCGATATTTACAAAATCAACCCTTATAATTTGAACATTTTTCAATTAACTTTTAAAACTTCTCTTTAAGAATTAAATGACACGATCAAGTCCAAGTAACCAGATACAAAATTATAAAACTACCTAAGTACAAGAAACTTTTAAAAAATAAAGTATAAGGGATCAAATTTCAGTCTCGATAGGGACTACTACGTTTTAGAAAAAGATCCGAACAGAAATCATACTAATTACGTGACTGTCACATAGATCCGTGTTTAGCTGTATTATGACAGAAGGAAACAGGTTGTAGGCAGTTAAATAACTTAAGATGGTTTTCATCGTTTCTGTGATACGAGTTAATTTCAATTAATCTCAAAAATTAAGTGGGCAACAACTCAGAGATTATGATGCCTCCTATCTATTCTCAAATCATATTTGGCTTTCCCCAAGTCACCCCGAATTGACTTCGACCCTTAGTGTCTGATTAAGTATGTAATTACTCTTCATCTGCTTCCCGTTCTCTTTCTTACTCCTTGATATTTTGAACTCTAGAATGTTTCAATAACTCATAAGTTTTTTTTTTTTTTTTTTCAAACATTCATATAGACTTCAGAGTAGTAAACAACTGCAAGTCCCGAATCTGGATCACTGCAGTTTCTTGAAACGCTATCTTCACGGGAATCAGAACACTTACGGGCTCGTGTATGACTGGGTAATCGCTTTTCTGCCTATCATTCGGAAAGATATATATGAAGACATGCAAAACTCGTAAGGAGTTTCCACGTAAAATCAAGTAGATTTAGTTTGTATCACATCTACTTTTACGCACCATAAAAAGCTACCATGACATACAATAACTGTCCTAAAGCCTTTTAAGCCTAATAACTTCACTAGTTAAGCACACAGAATCAGTATATCTATCATTTTCCAAGGTTGGATCAATTTTCTGTTAAACATAGCAAACGAACTTCTTACGAAGTAGCAGACTTGAAAAATAATTTCATTTCCCTTTAAAAATTTTAACATTAATCGCCCCGACCAAAACAAAGTCTTCAGGTAAACGGCTATCCCGAAGATCCAATGGATCAGCTGGACCGACCACATACTAGTATGTGTCCTTCTAACTAATTAATATGATCGACTAATTTTAAGCGAAAGAATGAAAACTCATCATAAACCGCCCCGGTCACTTTCAGTCCTTTGGTTAATGGCTATCCTCAAATTCTACAAGTAGAGAATGAGGACCAAAACATATCCGAAGACAAGCCCTTCAAACTGAGGCAACCGACATATTTTTAAGCGATAGTGACGTTTTTTTTTTTTTTTTTTTTAAATATAATATGAAAAGCATGGTTACTCGGGATTGATCATCCCATTCAGCTCGATAAGGTTTTGAAATCTTGTTTTGTCAAACGCTTTAGTATAAAGATCAGCGAAATTATCAAGCGTATCCACCTTTTCAAGCACAATCAGTTTCTTCTCAGCACAATCCTGTATAAAATGATGACGTATGTCAATATGTTTAGTTTTACTGTGCTTCACGGGATTGTTAGTTACTGAGATAGCAGCTGTGTTATCAATGCAAATAGGTGTAAGTAAGAAATTCAGACCATAGTCGCGCAACTGTTGTTGAATCCAAAGAACCTGGGAGCAGCAGTTGGATGCTGCCATGTATTCTGCTTCACAGGTTGAAATTGCGACTGAAGTCTGCTTCTTGCATTGCCACGACACCAATCTGCCACCAAGAAACTGACATCCTCCAGTTGTTGACTTCCGACTCTGATTGCACCCTCCATAATCAGAATCTGTGTAAGCGACTAGCTCCAAGTCTCCTCCTCTCGGGTACCACAACCCCAACTTCGGTTTGCCCTTGGATACCTCAGTATCCTCTTCACACCCTTCAGATGAGATTCTTTTGGGTTTGCCTGAAAGCGTGCACAAAGACAAACAGCAAACATTATATCAGGCCTAGAAGCAGTTAAGTACATTAAAGAACCTATAATAGCCCGATATTGAGTTGGGTCCACATCTGCATCACCGTCTGACTCAGCACCCAATTTGTGATTGACGCAGATTGGAGTGTCGAATGGAGTGCTGTCCTCCATCTTGAAGCGTTTGAGCACATCATGGACATACTTGGTCTGATGAATGAACATCCCATCCTTCTTCTGATCAACCTGCAATCCTAAAAAGAAAGTTAGTTCACCCATAGCACTCATTTCAAACCTCTTTTTCATGACGGCCTCAAAATCTTGACACATGGAGACTCTTGATGCAGCAAAGATAATGTCATCCACGTAGACTTGCACCAGCAGGAAGTCGCTTCCATCTCTCTTGAAGAACAACGTGCTATCTATCTTCCCTCTTTCAAACCCATTTTCAAGCAAGTAATCTGATAAAGTTGAATACCAGGCACGAGGTGCCTGATGTAGTCCATACAATGCCTTGCTTAACTTGTACACGTGATCAAGAAAGTCTGGGTCAGGAAAACCCGGAGGTTGCTCAACATACACTACCTCATCAACTTTCCCATTCAGAAACGCACTCTTCACATCCAACTGAAATACCTCCATCTTCTTATAAGCAGCGAACGCCAAAAACAATCTAATGGCTTCCAACCTTGCAACAGGAGCGAACACTTCATTATAATCAATCCCCTCTGGTTGATTAAAACCTTTAACGACTAGCCTCGCCTTGTTTCTTATGATAATCCCTTTCTCATCTCTCTTGCACTTAAACACCCATTTTGTGCCTATCGCATGCACATGCTTCGGTTTTTCAACCAAAGTCCAAACTTCCATTTTCTTGAATTGAGCCAACTCTTCTTACATAGCTTCGACCCACGAGCTGTCCTTGAGAGCCATTTGATAATTCTTCGGTTCAATCTGGCTGATAAAGCAGGTGTACAAGCATTCGTTGAATATCCCTGTCTCCTTGATGCTTGTGTAAACACAGGTGTGCTCATTCAAACTACGTCTTGTTTGTACACCGGAGGACACATCACCAATCACATTCTCCAAAGGGTGATCTTTATGAATTCTCGTGGTCGGAACAGAACCGACATGCAAATTGTCTTCCAAGTTAGAAGAGAGCTCGTCAATGGTTGTTTCATGCTGAGAGTGAAATGGATTGAAAAATTCTTCTTCAGTCGAGGCAGCAGGGGTATCGACAGCATTTGATGAGGAAGGTTGACATTTATCGATCAGCTGTCTTTGCAATAGGTTTTCTTCCTCATCAAGGATCATCTTCGTAGCAACTCTCTCTTCTTCTTCAGCAATATCCAAATACGGTATGTTAAAAGACTTAAAAAGTTTAACATAGTCGAAAAACTCAGCAGGTCCGTTGCTTGGTTTTGGCGGTTGGTAACTTGTGATATCGGTGTTACACACCACCTCAACCTTGCTGGTCGATGTATTAAAGACACATCTGTTGGGAGTCCCAACAACATAACCGACTAAGATTCCTTCATCGGCTACTTCACCAAATTTAGAATTTGTCTTCAAAATCGAACAAGGGGACCCGAATGGTTCAAGACCACTCAAGTTGGGCTTTCTCCCATGCATAAGCTCATAACACGTTTTACCAAGTCTTTTAACAGTTAAGACTCTATTCAGAACATAACAGGCTGTAGCAACAGCTTCAGCCTAAAACACCACAGGAAGCTTTGAATCAGCCAGCATTGTTCTGGCTCCTTCAATTAATGTTCTGTTCTTCCTTTCAGCCACTCCATTCTGTTGCGGTGTATACGGAGCGCTGTATTGGTGTTCAATCCCTCTCTGAAGGCAGAAGATCTCCATCTCAAAATTCTTGAACTCCGTTCCATTGTCACTCCTGATGAACTTAACCCTTTTATCCATAACGTTCTCAACTTTGGTAATCAAATTCTTCACCATCTGAGCCGTTTCGTCTTTTGATTTCAGGAAATATACCCACGAATATCGTGAGTAGTCATCAGTGATCACCAAGCAATAAGAAGTTCCTCCTAGACTTTTTGCATTCACGGGACCGAAGAGATCCATGTGAAGCAACTCCAGAGTACTGGCAATTGAATTGACTTTCTTGGTGAGATGGGATTTCTTGTGCTGTTTTCCCTTCTTGCACGCTATACATTTATCTTCAAAATTGAAATTCTTCAAGGGAACGCCCAGCACAAGTTTATTCCTGACAATGTGGTTCATCTTCCGAAGATGAATGTGTCCCATTCTCCTATGCCACAATTCGGACTCCGATTCGCTCGCTTTTGTCATAAGGCATGATTCTTCCGTGGCCATTTCAGTCGACCTCATATCCATAATATATGTATTCCTTTCACGTGGAGCCTTCATCACAATCCACTCCTCTGGTATCTGAAAACCAGGTTGCAACACAATCGCCTCATTCTTTGTAAAATGAACGGTGTACTCCTTATCACAGATCTGCGACACACTCAGCAGATTGTGCTTCAATTCTTCTACAAAGTTAACTTTCTCCAATGTCATCTTTCCGTTCGACACCATTCCCATTCCTGTAATCTTGCCACCACTTTCACCGGCAAAGCTCACTCTCCCTCCTTGAACAGGTTTCAAATCGTGTAACAAGTATTTGTTACCCGTCATGTGCCGGGAACAGCCGCTATCTACAACCCAAAGATTGTTGGCAGCCCTGTTCAACTGTTCCTGCACAATAAAGCAAAAGATTAGAATTTAGGGACCCAAGACCAATTGGTCTTGGATCTATATATCCCAAACTTTGGCTTTCCAAAGTTAGTATCTCGATAATTCCTGTAAGTCCTATTAGGATACCTCCTTGAAGATTGATTGTGAGGCCTACCAAACCTTTGTGAATTGAAAGAATTATAGCTTGTGGTTTGGTTATTAGCAGTGTAAAACTGAGATTTGTTTCTATGAAAACCTGAATTAGTCACATTTTTGAATTTTAAATGGTTTTCATTTTTAACAGTATGATAATTACTATTAGACTTATTCTCAGTTTTAGTAGGCCTTACACCTCTGAATCGCTGCTTCAGAGGGCAATCTGCAACTAGGTGCCCTAATTGATTACATCTAAAACAACACCTATGCTCAACTTTTTTATCAACCGGTGTTTTAGATGTCGAGGCTTTATTACCGCCCGTTCGTCTCACATATGGTGGGACGTACGGGTTTAGTGGAGTACTCTTTTTATTCGTCTTATCTTTTACTCCACCATTGGATAATACCACCTCCTCTTTTGCCTTACCAGACTCGGATGACTTATCCGAATCTGAAGAGACTGGACTTAGATCAGAAATTTTAACACTTGAAACAGGCGAACTTGTTTCGCCTCCACTAACATTTGGTTCTTTACAAGTTACTTTAACTGGTACTGTCTGAGCAACCTCAAAGTCAACAGATTTCTGAACACTAGGGTTAAAAGTGTAATTGTGATTATAAGGTGGTGGAACCTCATGATAACCGATTCCTCCTCTCTTAGCAGAGGAACCTTGATCACTAACAAGGTGATCAAGAATAGCAGAGGAATTTCTGAACTGCTCTAGTTTTCTATTCAGTTCCACCACTTTTACCTGGTGATCAGCAATCTGTTTTTCTCTATCAGCAATTAGTTTGGTTTTATCCTCCAAAACTTCATAGCTTAAATCAATCACTTCAATTTTTTCAGCAAGTTTTGTTTTTAGACTTTTAACATCTTTTTCACAAGCTTTTATTTTGACTTTATAGCTATTTTCTCTTGCTTTTGTAAAATGATGATCTTCTTTTAGGGTTTTAAATTCAGCATCCAACCTAATATACTGATCGGTTATTGTTGCTAATTGCTCAGACAAGTTTTCACATTTAGAGCATGTAGGTTTAGAACATACCTCGGAGAGCTGGTCATTAACGTCTGCCATAAGAGCTTTTTCTTCTCCGGTAACCTTCTCATTTTCTTCAGTTTCAACCTTCGCCAAATTTGCCTGCTCAAAAGTTTCTTTAGAATGCAGGTTCCAGTTGTATTCACCATCTTCTCTGGACATCATTGCACTATAATCTTTAGAACCCCCACTTTGCTGTGGAGACCTGCCCTGACTTCGTTCCACACGCTCATTCCTGCATTCCTTTGCAAAGTGACCGTTTTGCTGACAATTGTAGCATCTCACCTTTGTCTTGTCAAACCCTGGCTTTCCACCGACAAACTTTCTCCCGGTCTTCCTCATAAACCGCTTCACTCTCCTTACAATCATGGCCATCTGCCATTGCAGATCCATTTCCTCCAGATCATCGGCATCAATCTGGTCATAATCTTCATCCAACATAGCTGGATCAACAACCTTCCCTTGAATGTAGTTCTCATAGGAAGCAATAAAAGAAGCATAGAGACCAAACTGCTCTTCAGCAGACTTGACACTTATAGGCATCTTGGAGTAGTTGTTGCTGGGAATACTTTGAGAGCAACTACTCTTGCTTACCTGGGGTTGAGAACCACTCGATCCACCTGCTACATAGCAAACATCACCATTTGTGTTGACTGACACATGACCCTCATGTGATGAGTTTGCGCCCGACTCTCCCTTCGAGTAGTAGGCAGCAGATTCAGTCTTCGATCCTGAGCTAGTGTTGACTTTAGCTCCATACATACCTGGATCTTGAACCTGATCCATAGGTGTCTCTTTTCTGACCATGTTAAGCTCAAAGGTTCTGAGCTTGTTGACTGCCGTTTCTAGATCATATGTGGGAAAGTCTTTGTCTTCCCTCATCAGCACAGTGTACATCTCCCATTTTGGTGGGAGAGCATCTAGAAGCTTCTCAACTATTTCTTCTTCTCGGTAGGAAATTGAATAGTTACTCAATTCAGTCATCAGATGGTAATATCGAGTGATAATATCATCTAAAGATTCATTCTTCAAATACTTGAAGACTGAGAACTGGGTTTTGAGCAATTTTATCTTTGAAGCACGGATTCCAACATTCCCTTCAAATCTGTTCTCAAGAGCTTCCCAAAGCTCTCTTGCTGACGTGTACTTTCTAAACGTATGAAGGATCTCTTGTGGAAGAGCCATAGTAATAGCAGCATGAGCCTTGCTCTCGGCCTCATACATCTTTTTCTCTTCTTCTTCCATTTTGCTATACTTTTTGATTTGATCACGACCTTCATACTCCATAACTGGTGGAATATAACCATCCTGGATGCATACCCACATCTTCGCATCCTGGTACTTGACATATTGTATGAACCGATCCTTCCATGCAACGAAATCGGTTCCCTTCAGCAACCTTGGGGCCTTAGTAGCTGACCCCGCTTCAACTTCCATCTTCACTAACTCAGAGATGTTAATCGACGACATCTTTCCCGAAAAGTAAGAAACCCGAAAAAAAAATCAAAAATTTCTGAAAAGAACTGTAGGAGAAGTTACGGATAACTTCGCTTAAGCCTTAACTTCGCTGCTGATTAACTTTGCTGAAGAACTTCGCAGATGATTAACTTCGCTTAAGGTAAGCGAACTTAGGAGGTAGGCGGAGTTGTAGAGAACTTCGCTGAGTTAGGCGAACTTGAGAAGGTAGGCGAAGTTGTGGATAACTTCGCTTAACCTTATATCTTCGCCGAAACCCTACTTATCCTGACGGCAACTTCGCCTGATGAACACGGACGTTTTTGCAGATCTGAAATCTGGATTTTACGAGGTTTTTGACGGTGCAAAGGCTTGAACACGATGGTAGGAGGTAAGATTGACTCAAAAACACAGAAAACACGCCCCGCGAATAGTCAAAACGGGACGAATTCTACACCCGCGTGAATATCCCGAACCACACAATCGAGCAAAAGCTCTGATACCAATTGTAGGTTCCCTGGACGGATCGCACGAGATATCTCGGTCTACTCAGGTGCGGAATCCCTGCGTAGATCGTTACGAGTATAGAACTCGAATCACACGAACACACGAAACGAACACACGTTATATATTATAACTCAAACACGTGATGTAATATCACTGTTACAGACTCTCGTCCTCACGTTACAATGAACTCGAACTACTGACACGAACTTAAACGACGATTACAATCAACCCGTAACCTAGGACTATTTATACACGACAACTTCGCCTGGCATGTTCAGGCGAAGTTGTCCATAACTTCGCTTGACTAACAAGTTCGCCTGTTAAGCGAACTTGTCAGTAACTTCGCTTAAACATACAAAACATAATTAAACATTACAGACTCGATTACAGACACTAGACTATGAACTACTGACATTATGCACCGACAATTTAGTATGAATTTTGTAGTTTTTTTTACTAACACATGCTGCATTACGTTTTGTTAGGAGTATGTCGGGTATGATACCCAGCCCGAACATTTTTATGGTAACACTGGCTCGCCGGGCTTGCCAAACTTGAACCAGGTTTTGTTATACAGTCTTTTTGTAAATATACGGTTATCTTATTATTATTTTAATATTCTTATTTATTATTAAAATATTATATTTTATATTATTATAGGTATTATTATTATTAATTATTACCACTGGCACTGTTTTTTGAATTTCTAATTTATGTATGGTAAGAGTACCCCGTGTCGGATTACGGTAGACAGCTTTCGAACCGGTCATCTGTCGCCTGGTCGGATTATGGAGGTCAGGCTACGTCATCGTACCATCCACCAGTAGCAAATGATTCGTTTTATGGAACCGAGTCTTCATCGCACCACGGGCGAAATGATTATGCCGGGCCAAACCCAAATAACGAAGATGGGTACCATGACAACTACATACGCGAGGTGAAGGTTCGTATAAAACAGATGCTGTAAGACACCGTGTGTTTTGTTTAAGTTAATATTATTTGTTTGTATGTTATTTAATAAACGGCTTAAGAATGAGCGTAAAACTGTTTCAGATTTTTGAGAGCCGCGAGGAGCTGGAGAAATGGGTAAAAGTTAGAGGACGAGAGCATGGGTTTGTTGTTGTGGTCCAGCGGTCAAGGAAAAACGCCGTGGACCTTTCATGCAATCGTGGAGGCAAACCCAAAATAAAGGCGAAGGTGAGACGTACCGGCAGCATTAAAAAATGTTGTCCGTTTAAGATCCTGGGCAGGTACGACTCGAGGGGTGCATGTTGAAGGGTTCAAGTGGTAAACGAGACTCACAACCACGATCCCGTTGAATTCGAGGAGGGGTGTGCGTCTTTTAGAAAAATGAACACCGACCAGCGGGATATGGTTGAGAGTTTACACAGGGCCGGCGTGAAGCCGCAAGAAATCGAAGCAGCCCTCCGCGAAAAGTTTCCCGGTGTGCAACATGTATTAAAAGATATATACAACCACACCGCCAAGATTAGGAGGGATAGGCTACTCGGCGACACCCCTATGAAGGTAGTTCAAAACATTTGTAGTTTTAATGTGTGCTTGTCGTGCTTGTAATATTTAGCAAAGTTTTATTTCATCCAATACAGGCGCTGGAAAACTTTCTCGCAGGCAACGGTTTCACGTTCTATACCCGAGAGAATGATACCGACGACAGGACGGAGGAAATTTTCTTCTGTCATAGTAAGTCGCATAAGATGTGGCGTGCGTTCCCCGAGGCGCTGATGGTTGACACGACGTACAACACCAACATGTACAACTGGCCGTTGGTTCAGTTTATCGGAGTGACCTGGACATCACAGTCGTTTTGCATTGCCGCCGCGTTTGTGATCAGGGAACGGCAGAGGAACTTCGGCTGGGCTCTGGAGAAACTTAAACAGATGCTCTACGACTATATGGAGCCACGCGTGATCCTGACTGATGCGGACCAGGCCCTCATGAACGCATGCGACGCAGTCTTCCCTAATGCCACCAAAAATTTATGCAGGTGGCACATATCTGAGAATATAAGGAGAAAATTTAAGGGCCTATATAGCACGGAAATGGAGACGGACTTTGCGTACTGGTGGAAGGTCCTGTATCAGTCGCCGACGATTCAGGAGTACGACCACCGTCCCCTCAACATGGAGCGTCATTTGATACGGGACGATAGAGTCGGTGAGTCCTTCGTAGCACCTGACAGTTTTTAATAGCCTAAACATACGTGTTAATAACGTTTCCTTTTATTTTTCAGAGGTCTGGCAATACATTCGCAAGAGCTGGCTGGATCCATACAAACACAGGTTTGTAGCCTGCTGGATCGACGAACGCCGAAACTACGGCAAAACTACGACGAACCGAGTTGAGAGCCAGCACGCAAATCTAAAAAGGTACTTCAATGGAAGCAACAACTCGCTCGACACAATTGCCAGGCAAATCCTTAAAATGGTCAACTCACAGATGAAATAAATCGGTAAATCTTTTGAAGCCTCCCGCTCGAAGGTCATGGAAGGACATCGACAACACGTCTGGTTGAAGAAGCTAATAAACAGGGTGTCGATTCACGCTCTGGGTCTACTTGTGAACGAGTATGGGTTGATAGACATGATGCGCGACGGCGGCGCTTCATGCGACCACCATTTATATTCGTCTTCGGGGCTGCCATGTGCCTGTCGGATTGAGGGATACATAGTTAACGACACGTGTATCCCAATAGAGGATGTTGACCCGTTCTGGAGGAGGCTTAATTTTGATCCAGCCTGTCCGCCGAACGAAGAGCCAGACTACACAGCAGGTCTACGGGACATCACAGATACGCTATCGTCCATAGATGACCCTAATCAAAAGAAAAGTTTTTTCGCCAGGCTCTTGTCTGGCATTCCAAGGAGATCTAAAAAGAAGGAGCCAGAAAAAAGAGAGGATCCTTGGGGGCGTCCCAAAAAACCAGATCCCCCGAGGCACAGCGCATACACCCCCACTCCAGATCTCCCCAGACACAGCTCCTACAACCCATCCTCGTCACAGGGGCCCAGCCAAGAAAACCCCACCCCATCCTCGCTGAATCGTTCGTTGTCCCAGTGAGCGTCGCGGTTTAAAACTCCTCGTGGACGACCTACGGGAGCTCACCTTGGGTTTCCTTTGATGGTTTCGCCTGCGCAAGTACCGGCGATAGAAACGTTTAGGAGCGTCATTCCTAGCTGGGCCCAGCCGTTCGTCGCAGACATCAAAAACGTACGCCCAGACGGTAACTGCGGTTTTCGATCAATTGCAGTGGGTTTGGGGATACATGAGAAAGTTTGGCCGGATACTAGGCGGGCGATGCAGAACGAGCTGGAAATGAACGAAGGGTGGTGGAGAGCGATGTTCAACAAAGAGGATGACAGATTGTACGGCTGGGTTCATTCCAGCATTCCGTACTACAACACGGTCAAACCGGCACCGCCGAGTCGTTGGTTCAGCTTACCCGGTCACGGGCACGTGGCTGCTCAGACATACGCGTGTGTGTTAGTCAACCTAGTTGGCAATCAGACCAAATATTACTTCCCGTTGAGAATCAGTCCTGACTTGGTTCCGGATCCACAGGTTATAGGCATCGCTAACTAGGGAGGTGATCACTGTATATATAAACCTGGTAAGGGATTTCCCAATGCCTAGGCCAAACCCTAATTGGAAAGAAGCACCGTACCGGCGGCGCTCGAATGAAAAACACGGTTCGGACAGCGTTTGAAGGAGTACGAAGACATACGCCAGGGTTGGCGAAGGGAATCTTCTAACGTAGATCTAGACGGCTTATAGAAGACATAGTATCAATGGACAAAAAAGTCTATAATAATAATAAATATTAAATATTAAATAATAAATAATAAATAACAATAATTTTAATAATAATAAATAACAATAATTAAATAACAAACTAATATTAACATTAATAACTAAATAATATAAAAAAAAATAATAATAATAATAATAATAATAACTAAATAACAAATTAATATTAATATTAATAACTAATAAACAATAAATACTAATAAATAATGATAATTAAATAAAAATAATAGGCCTAAGACGCCACGTATAGGACTATACGTGGCGTCTAGGACCCCTTATATCAGCAGACGTCTGCTCAGCTACCAGACTTAGGCCTAAGACGCCACGTATAGGCCTATACGTGGCGTCTAGGACCCCATATTATCAGCAGACGCCTGCTCAGACGTCCACTTTCAAATTTCAAAACTCCCGCGCGAACGACCGAGCATCCACACACGAGCCTATATCGGACGGCGACCGGAATACCAAACGAGCCGACGAGATTTCACCCGACACCGACACGATATGGAGGTAATTTTTTAATATTATATTAGTGATGATGATTAGGTTAACATGATGATTAATATGTGTTGTTGATGATGTGATGATGTTGATTATGTTGTTTGGATAGATAAAACTGTCGGCCGGAGTCCGGCCGTCGGTTTACCTGGACAGTCAGACATGGCGTATAGCTCTATACGTCGCGTCTGATATAATTTTTTTTCTGTTTATTTTTAATAATAATAATAATATTATTATTATTATTATTATTATTATTATTATTATTATTATTATTATTATTATTATTATTATTATTATTATTATTATAAATATTATTATTAATATTATTATAAATTATATTATCAATATTTATTACTAGTATTTATTATTATTAATATTTTTATTATAATTATTATTATTATTTGTTATAAATATTATTAATAATATTTATTATTAGTATTTATTATTATTATTAATATTTTTATTATAATTATTATTATTATTTGTTATGAATATTATTAATAATATTTATTATTAGTATTCATTGTTATTATTAATATTTTTATTATAATTATTATTATTATAATTATTATTATTATTTGTTGTAAATATTATTATAAATATTATTATTAATATTTATTATTACTATTTATTGTTATTATTGTAATTGTTATTATAAATGTATGCCACTATCAGCTCACCGGGAGCAGACACTGGAGGTTTACTCAACGATACGCGTTACGTATGTTTACTCCACATTGTTATGTTTTTAATATATTATATTATATTATTGGAGGCCCCGCGCGCCTGGTACGCCAGAGATTGAGATGAGGGTGCCAGGCGCCGATACGACACAGTCGGAGGTTTACTTCCGCATGTTCGGGCATGACGTCCATCTCTCGATGGAGGAGTTCGCGGTTGCTCTGGGCTTATACACTGCGCAGGAGGTACGCAGCCCGATATACACAGAGAGCATCCACCAGATGCCGGAGGACGAGCTGCGGGTATGGTGGCGGGCCATCAGCGATCACAACTTCAGGGATAGGACCTTGGGCACCAGTTCCAAGGTCTCGTCTATTAGGGACCCGCTGCACAGGTACGTTCTTAAAATATATTCTATTGTTTAGTATAATATAATATAATATAATATAATATAATATAATATAATATAATATAATATAATATAATATAATATAATATAATTATTATTGTTAATAAATTATATTATCTTATATTACACAGGTACCTTCACAGGCTGATTGCGATGTCCATTGCGGGTCGCAATCAGTGCGCGGATCACTGCAGCCTACGCAACCTGTGTTTTTTGAGGTGTCTGCTGACTCACATGCACTGCAACCTCGCTAGGGGGTTTGCAGACTATTTTGTCGCCTACCAGTTCAGGCAGGGACGAGGGTCCTTGATGGGTGGCGGGTACGTCACCCAGCTTTCGATATCTCTAGGCCATGGAGACCTGGTGGACGGCCTGCGTATCACTCCAACCCCTCCCTGCCCACTGGACCGCCAGCGTTGCGGCAGCATGCACATTGTGCGTTCGTTCCACGGGCCCCACGGCCCGCGGGACCGACTGGTGTCCGGGGCGAGGGCACGTGCGCCTTACGTCCCGGTGCCTTTAGTTGAGCCTCCCCCAATCGCGGCACCGGAGGTGGAGCTTGTACATGAGCCTGTCGACGCGGGGGAGGGGGCCGGCGGGGATCCTGACGACGGTGGTGCCGGACGTAAGGATCCGGGCGCATCTCAGGTACGTTTTAATATATTATCGTTTTATCGTTTCTTTTAATTCGACTTCGTATTAAACGTATTTATGTGGTTTTGTTGTTAGGGGCCGACGCAGCACGTTCCACGCACATATCATGCGGTGCGTCTGGGTCCCGCCACCGACGCTAGGTTGGAGGCCCTAGAGTTGGAGATGAGGTGGATGTCGCGCCAGACGAACTGGCGGATGAGCCAGATGTCGCGCCAGATCAACTGGCTTGTTGCCAGTCGGGTAGCGGAGCTGTCTGGACAGCAGTACACCGTGCCACCGCCACCGCCACCACCCCCTAGTTTTGACCACGAGGCGAGCACGTCTGGCGTGAGACGCAGACGGGGCAACGACGTGGATGCCCCGGACGGTTCAGGGCCGAGGCGCAGGGGAGAGGACGACGCCGACGTTGGCGACGCGTTCGGGGGGCTCGTGGGCCACGACGACGACATGGGCATGGACATGGGGGACTTCACGTAGATTTTATGTTTTAGTTGTCGTATTTTCTTTTATTTGTACAGATTTAACAATGATTTTTGGTATATATATGTGTTAACTGTTTTTTACCGAAAGGATATTAAATAATAAATAATTAATTAATTAATATATAATGATAATAATAATAATAATAATAACAAAATAACAAAGAAAAAAAATAAAAATAAAATAATAAGACAAAATTGGTTGGATTTTCTAGGAACACCGACCTATACGCCGCGTATAGACCGGTGTTTTAGCAATTGGACGGTGTCCCTAGAAAATCCGTATAAGATATGCTTTTAACTCTGCATTCCAATCCTTACTACATTGAATTTTAAGAGAAGTACCCTAAATAGTACAAAAGTACTACATTAATAAAAATTTTGGAATCCAAATTATTTATGTATATAAAAGTAGTCTATGTAACTCTACTAAAAACAAGTGATAGGTATATGGTGTAAGTATTTGTAAGATGATAGAAGGGTTATCATTTACTTAATTTGAGGAGGATTCATACTTCATATAGGCGGTATAGTTAGTCAATTTAGTCAATCCGTTTTATTTCTGGGCTAACTGTCTCGAGACCGTGCACGATTTATCCCAACGGGGTTTTTTTTAAATACATGATTATATTTAATTAGTTTAGTTAAATATGAAAATGATATTTTTGTAAACTGGATTGAATTGATGTTTTTACCTTGTTGGTATTTACAATATTTTGCGTCAATTTCTTTGTTTGGAGGATATTTTGGTGAACTTGATGGATTGCGTACGTACGACTTTGACTTAAAATACTGTTGCATAACTTATATTTGATTCTTGTAGTCTTTACTTGCTTATCAAACATTTTTTAAAATGCTAAGGACAATTGTTTTTGTTTCAAGTAATATAATTAGCTTTCTAAATCAAAGTGACAAAGTTATTTGTTTATGCTATGGTCAAAACTGGAGAAAGCTAAACTGGTCTGAGTTCTAAACCGAATCGGTTTTGTCAAATTTGATAAAAAAAAAAAACCGGTTTGAGGAGAAACATTACCCATATAGTGGATGTTATTTCTGAATTTGGAAATATTTGAACACATACAAATAAGTTTGGGTTAGAAACGCTTCATGTATACAAACTGGTGGTTTGACCGGTTAGAAATTGGTTTTTGTGTTATTGGGTCACAATATAAATCGGTTTGGACCATGTGAGGGGGAACCGGTTTCCAAACTGCCGGGTATGGTTGAGTTGGATTAGACAGCTTCTCAACGACGACTTCGCGTGAATCAACTTAGTAGTTTCATGGTGTATGATATTTCTGAATTCTGATTACTCGAATAAAGAAAACTTAATAAATTGAAAAGATAGATTAGAATAAATTAATAAATTAAAATGAAGATCGATCATTTAAATAACGTAAATCTCACGTATTAAAAATAGGTGTGGTAAAATTTCAATTATTACTTGAAAAAGTTATATGGTTTGGTATATATGCTAATGCTAATTTTTATTTACTTACATTTTTTATTTTTTTAGAACGGCTACTTTTTTGTATTTAAGGTACCGCACTCTTCAAATTTGGAGAGCTCCGTTACCCACTTTGGCCAGACTACATTGTCTTAACTTGGCCCACACTGGCTTCAGAGTTTGGCTTGGGTGTTTCCCCGGAAAACCATACCGTTGGCTGCCACTTAACAGGTGTTATGCTGTCACAACAGCAGAATTCTTTGACGTAACAAACAGTGGGATAAAAACCTATCGAGCACTTCTAAGTAGAGAAGATGTTAATACCTACAATGATATTCTTTTCTCTTAATTTCTCTTTAATTTGGTGAATTTCTTGATTATAATATCTCATCAAAGCCCTTTTTATAGGTCAATTTGAAATCCATATTTTTTTATGCACCGTTATATTTTTTTTAATCCTTTTCAGATATACCCCCACATGGGTAGGTTTGTAAGTAAATGAATCTTTTAATACACTCATTAATAACATCCACTATATGGGTAATGTTACACATATACAGACATACACACACACCGAGATAAACATATAGAGACACACACATAAAACAAACAAACAAACAAACAAAGACACACATATACACACATACAGACATACACAGACATGCACACGCGCACACACATGAACATAAAGATCATGCCAGCATTGCAATTATAAAGATCATACCACCATTAAAGTAGGTTATCATTAATATAAGTAAATATATATTACACAATAGTAGAAGTTGATTAGTACTTAAGATCATACAAAACACCCAATAACTATCTAACTTTAATCAAGAATGAACTATCTACTTTTAATCAAGAGTGAAGTGGGACTTTTATACCAAGTATTGCTTGTTTGAGGAAAATAAATGGTACTATAATCAATAGCAATCATTCAAAAAGGCACCATGATACATTAAGCCTTTAAATTCAAGTTCAGTCTGCAAACATATTTGGTTAGCTAAACAGGTCGTGTTCTTATCAAGCGGATGGAATGGTGGGTAGTTGTGTGGAACTTAGAAAGACAAAAAATGAAGCAAACTCAAAACATAGAATAGAACCATCAAACATAAAAACTCTTCTTAGGTGTTAACTGTGAAATTATCAAATTGATCGGTTTTGAAATATATGGCTAGGGTTAATCTCTTAGTGGGTAAACATATTACATATTTAATTATTTCAAAATTTTATAAAAACTTACATAGTTAATGAGTTAAAAGAATGAACATAAGTTTTATTCTAAAACACTCAAATAAAAAGGAAAATAAACTTTGATTTTTTTAAAAAAAAAAACATTGAAAGAAATGAGGATTTTCTAATATATTCTACTTATTGATTTAAGTGAAGATTGATAAGTATGGTAACTTAAAGCTACTGTGACGGCTATGGTTTATAATTTCAGTTCAATGAGCGTGCACATTACATCCGACAAATTTCTTATTCTTTTTATCATAAACTATATTGAGTATAAATTTTGTTATACCAAATCTAGGTACCGTAACGAACCAAACCTCTTACCTACCGAACCCTCGTTGCGTTCCCATCGCAACATGCGGGCTTTTGTGAAACATAAAGGTTTTAATGGTGGTTTAGAATTTATAGCAGGTCCATTTGAATATTTAAAAAAACAAAAGAAAATTTGGATATTAAACATTATACTTTTAATCTTTACAATCATTTTTTTAAAATTGCTTTTATAGCCCGAAAATGCAAGTCTTTATCTGCTTGTGAGGTAAAGTTTTACATTTTTTGTATGGTATGCATGTGTACTCAAAATTACACCACAAATGCCAACTTATTGGCAAAGAGGTCCTTATAACTGATTAGCTACGTTTAATATCATAGTTGCTAATTTCTAACAAGAATAATTAACTGATAATATTCAAGTTTTCGTATTGACGTGGAGAAACGTTTGTTCAAGTTGTTAAAAAAAGGACCCCAGACCTTGTAAAAATCATGTGAATTATCCTTTGAGTCCACTATCATCTTCATGAAGATTTGCATATTATATTGTTTGTGGTGTTTTTGCTACTTTGCTCACCAACCCTATGAAAGTTATAAAGTTGAAAACATGCGAAAAATTACCAAATCTTCTAGGACTGCTATACTTTACCACTTTGGGTTCTTGTAATGTCTTATATCATTTATTCTTTTTATTTTTAAATCGAATTTCTTAATTTAAGCAGGTAAAATCATTGATAAAAAGTCAGCATAAAGGGTTGAATCTGTGTTAATTGGTGAATAGTTAGAGTTGAAATTTTTCCAAGAGATGAAAAAATACTCAAATTAAAGCGAGTAAGTTGTCGGTTAACGAATGGTAAAAAGGGTAAGGGGTGAGCATACTTGAGTTAATTGTGCACATGCATATTGACGTATGTGTATATATTGGATCGATAATGTTATAAAGTAACTGGTACTTAAACTTGCAGAAACAAAAAGTTTTATTTGGTGCCTTACAAACTAAAAGGCAAGAATATTAACAAACATTTCATAAAACACGATGTATCCAATATATATGCAAAACGCGCTCGCACTAATAACCCTTTACACACCACGCCAAACACAACAAACCAATACGAAAAGATAACTTGTGGAAACCCGCAGCAACGCACGAGCATTTCTGCTAGTTATATGTTATATTGTTCCCCATGAAATTAACTGCTCTATGAGTGTATTTAAACCGTTGGATCATCTTGAGGTGAAATCCTGACCGTAATAAGTCAGAAAAAGGATTCTAGAAAGAGAAGTTACGAGCATTTGTTTGTTTCCCCTCACACGTCGCTCCTTCTTCTTGGCTAACAACCGCTTTTGCTATACACATATTTGTGAGTTCAAGGTTCGGAAAAAGGGGATTTATCACTTTGATTCAATAAGTTGATTGCTAATTTGGAATAAAGACCACCAGCTTGAACTATGTATGCCAACAACCTTCAAGTTATCGGAACCTCTAGTCGATTCACCGGCGTGGCGTAGGTTCTTTCGTCCAACATGACGTTGCCGGTGAGAAGAATTTGTTTTCAGTTGTTAATTTGCATATCAAATTTTGAGTTAAAATATGGAGTTCCTGATGGATGCTTTAGCCATGGACAGCTGGCTCTCATATAGAAATTGCAAAGGTAAGAATCATTAACCCAACTTATGTAGTAATATATATTCTATTATTCTTTCTCTTATCAGATTGGAATCCCATTGAAAGTTTTGTTTATTGTTATCATCTTATCTTTTTATCAGGTTGTGCCTTTAATTATGTGATCTTTTATTGCTGCTAAGGCTTTTAATTGAACTTTATTACATCCTAAATGGACAGTGACAAGAACATATGCCCCTCTTTCACCAATCTAGGTTACTATCTTACATCCATGTTTCAATTTCATCTAATTTGAAGTTAAGATATATAAGTTTGAGGTTTTATGTTGAGTCTGTATCGTTTACTAATTTATTATTTGGATTTTGGATCTTGACGGATTACTTTAATACCGAAGATGAGGCCAGCAAACAATCGTTGATTGATGAGAAGAACAATTCCCCTGGTGATCTGATCGTTACAAATGTGAGTTTATTTCCAATCTAAATCCATTTTCAATTTCATTTTTGAAGCTATATCGTGATGTTCACTTTGTTAATTCGAAGAGCGATCGATGTAGATAAGGAAAAGAATATAACTTAAATGGAATCCAATAACGTTGACCAATACAATGAAGATTTGATCTTGATCATGACATCATGTGTTAAATTTTTTTCTCTGGTTTGTTTTGACTTTGGTGTTACAATAGGAAAACAATGCATGATGGAGGCCAGAGCCAATCACGACAAAACAAAATTTGCAGGAGAGCTATAAAAAAACATGAGGTTTGAGAGCAAAGAAGTTCAAGAAGCCGATAAAAGTGAAGATGCAACAATGTCTTTTATGATATCGATAAAAATATGTTCTTACCAAGTAGACGCTCCATGTCAAAGATAACAGTAACATTATGCTTAAAACTTTTGATTTTCTTAATACTTTTTATGGCTTAACTGAACCATCGGTTAATTGTTTTGTTCAATTATGGCCATGTTGAGTAACTTTATCATTATTTGATTTTGTGAATTTTGTGTACATGACATTGTAAGTCATAATGATCACAAACTGATATGAGAACTATGTATCTGCAGGTAATTTAATATAATGATTCTGGTTTCGTTATATTTCAGAAAACAAGATGACACTTGTAAATTCGTAACTTCAAGGTATTTAAATATCAAATTTGATGGGTATAAAACTAGAATTGCCTACAGTTGATGACATTATGATTGCAGTAAGTTTTATTATTGACACAGGTATGAGTATTTTTGACGTGCAATTTTTGTGAACTTTGTCTACAGTTGGATTACAAAATTTATGGGCAGGGCAGTGTGTTGCCCTGTAATGCACCTTTGTTATGGAGTAGGAACAATACAGTGATGCTTGCTGGGGTACATTTGATTATGGCTCCAATGAAGCAACTTCAAAATTGTTAAAAGATTTGTTGTTTTTTTCTTAAGATATGTCTCAAAAATGTGATATTTTACTTTTGTATACTTTTCTAAGATATGTTATATTATCATGTATTCACTCATTTTAGATATTTTTTTAACAAATAATGTTTTTATAGAATGCAAAGAAAAAATTAATCATGTTGTTATGGCATTAAAGCACCCGTTCACCGGGTATAAAACTAGTTTTATTTGATTTTAATAAATAGTGTCCGGAAAATTTTTTGGTCCATTTCATTAGTTAACCAAAAAATAAGGCTTTAACTTTCAAGCCCATAGTTAATTTTGGGCTAAATAAACTAGTGTAAAAATTGAGCCCATCGCTAGACGTCTGTAAGCCCATGAATATTTAGCTTAGAGGTGCACAAAAAAACCCGAACCCGGAACCGGACCCGAAAAAAAACCCGAACCCGGTTTTTTTTAAACCCGGGTTTTTTATACCAGAACCCGACCCTACCCGTAGGGTACGGATAGGGTATGACTTTCAATGCTGAAACCCGAACCGGAACCCGTACCCGATAATACCCGAAACCCGGTTCTAGTTATACCCGAAACCCGGGTTTTTTGCATACCCGAACCTGGTTTTTTGCATACTCGAACCCGGTTTTTTTTAATACCCGATTTGTGCACCTCTAATTTAGTTAGCGGTCTGACAGTCTCATTAATTGTTAAAGCATTCCCAACTAGAGGTGTACAAAACCGGTTTTAAATCCAAACCGAACCGGTTTAGTCAACGGCTAGTCAAAACCGGTTTGACTCAAACCGGTTCGGTTTATAAACCGATTTAGACACAAAATAGCCGACCTGGTCACGTCGGTTCGGTTCGGTTTATAAACCGGTTTTAGCCGGTTTTAAACCGGTTTTTCTCAAATCGGTTCGGTTTTAAAACCGGTTTGATAGATCTTAAGGGGAACCGGTCTTGAAACTGGCGGTTTGGGTCGGTTTGGGAACCGGTTTGAGTGAAACCGGTTTTTTTGTACACCTCTATTCCCAACCCATTCCCTATCATATATTCATATATATCATATAATTACACTAAAAATAACTATATTTTCTTTCAAATGTTCAATTAAATTATATTTATATCTTTATCATTATCTTTTTTCATTTTTTCACTCACAACCACTTTTAAAAAAATTAAAAAATTATACGGTGTAAACAGTGAAACCCCAAATTTAACTTTTCTATATAACAATTTTTTCTCTCTCTACTCACAACTACTCATAACTATATCATATAATTTACAAAACTCCTTCACAAAAATATAAAAAATAGGCTGGGAATGCTCTAAGTTAAATTAAATCGGCTCAAATTCTACTTTTTTTAAATTATTTTTTAGTTTCTTTATAACTTTTTCTTAAAATTTTTTAGTGAGTCATATTAATTTTTTTAGCCCCCTAACCTCAATTATTGATTTTCTCATTGATTTGTTATATATAAGTTTAATTTTTTGATTATAGATATTAATAGCACTCATTGTTTCACTATCTAATGTTGGCGTCCCAATAACGTGATAATAGCAGGATCTCAGATATATATTTTTTTTTAATATTCAAAAATTTTAAAATAAATTTTTAGGCATTTTTAGCGATGAATCCAGTCTCCACTAATCTCACGGTAAACACTCAATTTCATGAATGAACCCCCTAATTTAAATAATAATTAAAAAAAAACCATTCTAATACCTTATCGCTAATCACTATATATGAAGTTTAATATGGATTTTTTGTAATTTTTCAAAAATTCCATATAAAAATTCAAGTCTGGTTAATCAATTGTTAGTGGCTCACTGCTCGACTAGTGCGTAACAAGTTCTACGGTCATAGCTAAGTTTGTTTTTTCTTACCCAAATACTTGAAGCTATAATGGTGAGGGGAAATAAAAGCAACATCATTTGAAGATGGAGTGGGAGAGTTAGTGGAGCTTCAAAAGACTAAATGACTAGCACTCTAAGGCTATTCGCTATGGTGGGGGGCATCAAAATCCTTTCATCGTGCCACATTAACGTTATGTTATCGTCTCGTAGAAAATGAGGCATCGAAGCTCGCCTCGCTATGGTTTTTAATGCCCTTTGGGCGCCCCCAGTATATATATATATATATATATATATGTGTGTGTGTGTGTATGTAAGAGAGGAGAGAGAGAGAACCCTCCACCGCGCCGGTCGTCACAACCACCATTCTCCCTTCCGCGCCCGCTTCAACCGCGCCCCTCCACGATGTTCCATGCCCACCGCGCCCTCCGCGCTCCATCCACCGCGTCCATAGCGGATAGCCCAATAGGATTCTGGTTATGTTTGTACTCTATTCTTATTTTTGTATGTTGGGAAGTTAGTTACTTGGGTATTCTTGTTTTTGTAATATATTCCTTTATCAAATATATATATATATATATATAGGGTTAAGTTAGAATAAAAACCCACTTGAGTTGTGAAAACTCTAAAAACTCATTCTCAACTACTTATTTTTAATTAAAGATTAAATCTTGTGATCCATAATTAAAGTTAATAAAAACTATAAAAGTTTATTTACATTTTCTCTCTCTTGAAAACATATATAAAAATTACTAAAAAATGTAAAAAAAATAGCAAAATATTTTTTTTTATGTTTTCGATGTTTTGTATTAAATGTAACAACATATATTACATGTAAAAAAAACGATGTTACATAGGGTTTTCACGGGTTTTCTCAACTCAAGAGTGTTTTCAAACTATACTTCTCCTATATATATATATATACACACACACACTTCAAGTTATAAACTGAATTTTTGATTTTTTTTTTCAATTTGAGCCCAAAAAAAACTAACAATGCGACCTCTAATTCCATTTGGTTCAATTTTTTTTCCAATATTGATACAAGCAAAACTGAAATCAAACAGAAAGAGGTACGAAACACAATTCTCTTTTTTAGTAGTTCGTTTAAGTTTTAGCTATTTTGATTTCAGTATCACTTGCGACATTAGAGGGGAGGATGATGAGAGGTTTGTCCAAATTGACATGCGATTAGTGTATTAGACTTGTTTTGCTAGTTCTGCATTTCTCTTAGTCCATTAGATCATTCTGATCTCGTTTCCTAAAAATATGTGAGGAAGATTTATAAAGTATATGGTTTGGTTTTTAGTGGTTGTGAGTAAAGGAGAGGGAAAAATGTTATATGGGAAAATTAAATTTGAGGTTTCATTGTTCATACCATATTATTTTTTACTATTTTCCGAAAGTGTTTGTGAGTGGAGGAAAGAGAAAAAATAATGATAAATGTATAAAAAATATTATTTAATTAAACATGAGAGAGAAAAAACAGTGATTTTTAGTCTAATTATATAATATATATGGAAATGACTGTTTAAAGGGTAAGACCCTACCCTTTTACCTAATACACTACCCGGACCCTTTACCCTTTTAGGAAGAAATGTGGACCGAGACCCTACCCTCTAAACAATAAAAGGGTCGGGTATAAATAAGGGTTTCATGGGTCTAACCCTTTACCATTTAAGACAGTAATTGCAGCTCCTTTTCTGTATTTACTAGTTGCATATCTCATATATGACCTTAATATATGAATTCTAGAACAATTATACTTTCATTTAATAGCACAATAAACTCTAACTTCGAAAGTATATCAACCATTTGAAGCGATGCAAATAATATTCGCATTTATAAATTACATGTACAGAACGATTCAGTGATTTTCATATATATGTTTCTAATCAGTAGTCATAGCCTTTTATTTTTGTTTTTTCAGTAGCTGGGAAATTTATGATGAATCATATATAAAATACAAAACTCTCCTAAATTTCAGATTAATCGCGAATGATGTATATCTATCTAGAAACTAGTAAACGGGTTAGTGGTTTGAAAATAGGTCGAACCCTTGAAACCCTTTTACCCTTTAAGGTGAAATTTTAATACCTTTACCCGACCTATATTATATATTCGGGTCTAATCAAGAGTTTTACGAGTCGGGTAATCGGGTTTCAAGGGTCTGACTTTTATCTTGCTCACCCTATATATGGATATATACACACACACACACTAGATTTTATCCCCCCCCCCCCCCCCCCCGGTATTACGGGGGTTGTTTTACATTATTCGTTTTTAATATTTATATATAAATATATATATTTGGATTTTAATTTTATTTATTGTAATAAAGCTAGTAATTAATATACTTGAGGTTTGATGATAAAATTGTTTCACAAAAAAATGATATGTTATAATCCGGTTTAAAAGATATCTGGGTTTTGTGATACTCATTACCCGTTTATTTTCTTTATTTTAAAATTGTTTCTTAATTATAGATAATATCTTTTTTTAAAATAAAATAAAAAAAAATAGGATATTAATTTTTTGTATATCCCTGTTTTATAAGATTTTCATATCAGATATTTTATGAGATTATTTTTTAATATAATGAGATGTTATAACCCGTTAAAGAGTTATCCAGGGTTTAGTGAGACCTTTACCCGTGAATTCGGGTCAAATGCGTGAGAAACCTTCATTTACAAATAAAGCATTCTGATGGTTTGAGAAAATGGTTGTTTTACATTTTTTGTTTTTTAAAATTTATTTTTTGGATTTTAATTTTCTTATGTTTTTTACTATAAAATTGTTTATTAATTATAAATAATATCTTTTTCTTTTTAATTTGGATATTAAATTTTAGTATATCCCTATTTTATAGGATTTTTACATCAAATAATTGGTAAGATTAATTTTTAATTTAATGAGATGTTATAACCCGTTTAAGAGCTATCTAGTTTTGGTAAGACCTATACCCATAAATTTGGGTTAAATCAATGAGAGGCCTCCATTTAAAAATTAAACAATCTGGTGGTTTCCAAAAAAGGAGGGAGCGACCGCATCGCCACACGTAGGATTTTAGGGTTTTGGTTTATATATATCTACCTATTCTAATAAAGTAAAATAAATATGGACACTTGTTATGTTTTGGTTAATTCTCACAATTTTTTCCCTCCAAAACTAATATACCCCAATATATATGTAATAAATCAATAATTATTCACTTTCCTTTTACACTATATTTATATAAATTCTATATATTTTTATAAATATAAATATTAACATATTATTTTACTACATATTTCAAAGTACTTGGTGAATTTCAAAAATCAACAAAAAATCATGTTGCTCAAATGAAAATTGTTTCGGGTTTTTTATAGAATTTAAATTTGATATTATGGGTCAAAAGTTGGTAAATAGATTATTTGGTACAAGTTAACTACATTTAGGTCAAAATTTGTTACGGGTCAAAAATGAAAATTTTAAGTATTTTTAAAAGTTTGAGAATGCAAAATAGATTTATCGTCAAATTTGTTATGGGTTCAAAGTGTTGACTTTAAAATGTCAAAAGTATGAAAGTTAGAATTTTAAACATGATTCGGGTTTCAAATTTATTCTTAAGGGCGCTTTTTAAAATAATCAAAAGGTTCGGGATTTGATAAATTGACTAATTTTCCCTCAACTATTAAAATGTAAGAAAAGATTGCGAGCACTTTCGACATACCACCCCCCATGCCTATTAATGCTTCTAACTTTTATCAATTTTAAAATATTTACCTCAACATTAATTTTTCCTTCAATGGTGATCAGAATGTTGTATGGGAAGCATGTCATGAAAAATTATGATCAAATGAAACGCAATATTTACAAAATTAGAAGGGTTAACATGTTATTTTTTATGTTGTCATTATGACAAAGTCGAGAAGCCCTCTGAAACTTATCAAAATCTTTTTCATGGTTTAACTCAGAAAAACATAGCTCTTGAAGAACATCCGTTGTTACAATTTAATGTTCTACTTTCCTTTAATGAGTGGTAAATTGATAAATAAATCAATAAAGATAATGCTCATTTTGTATTTAGACTGAGTGGTTAAAACTACTATCGTATGAGAAACTTTATTTCCGAAATTGGTTCATAACCAAAAGTCTTTCAATTATACATATATGGCACCGAGAATGAATTTTTCAATTGAAAGAAATATTCTTGGATACGTTTTTACACGATCATTTTTTTATTAAATTTATTTAAAAAACTAATTTTGTGATATAAATAAAATCAATTTATGTACACATTGTATAGATACAAGTATAGACATAATGCATTTTTTTCATATACGCTATGTAATTATTTGTTTTACTCATAATTTTATAATTTGAATTATCCCGTTTGTGACACAAGCTCTAAAACTAGTTATAGATATATGATAAAGAATTGGTTGGGAATGATAAAGTAACTAGTCTTCTTTCATCGATACTTATTGGTTTTTAATTTACTAAATATTAACAATGCAATTAACATCCTTTTTTTTCCGACTGGAAGTTGCAATTGTTTAACGATCATAAATATATTAATCTGAAGTTGCAATATTTATAAGGAAAGTGAAGCGGCAGTAAAACTAAAGTGTCTGAAAAGTCAAAGAGCATAATTGAACCTTGTTTGACATTTTCGTCTTAGTGGGACCCAGACCAGGAAGTGCCTGTTACCGCCTGCAATACTCAATGAACAGAGCGTGCATCACACTCCCCGTCGCATTAGAACAGTGAATTATAATAATTGTTTTTTTTTTAATTTTTTTAAACATCAACTTTCACGAAAACGGCCTCACAATAATATCTAAGAGGCCAAAAGCTATACAGAGACAGGTTTTTTAGAGACATCCCCACAATGTGTTAAAAAATCGACTAATACGCCGAATGTATAGAGCTATTGGTTGGTGTTTCTAGAAAAACCCACTAATTTTGTCTTATTATGTTTTTTTTCTTTGTTTTCTTTTCTTTTGTTATTATTATTGTTATTTATCATTATTATTATTAATATTATTTATTTATTTATTATTATTCAAAATTTGGCAAATGACGTTCAATTGCAGAGCTTATTTGGGAAAATTGACATTTCCAAACTAACTTTCAATTTCTTGGCAGCTTACGTTATCGGCATCTTGAATCAGTTGCAAGGCTTATTTGGGAAAATTGACATTGCCAAACGAACTTTCAATTTCTTAGCTGCTTTCATTATCGGCATCTCGAAACTCCTCTCGATTTCTTCAAACTTCAACTGTCTTAACCGTCGGCCACCACCACCAACCATAGCTGTCTTCGCTTCAACACATATCTGTTGTCACTAAGCTTAAGCTTATTATTATTATTATTAGATGGGGGTTTTGTAAGTTGATCATCTTTGTGTATATTGAAGAATTATCGGCTTATATATATATATATATATATATATATATATACATGTATATATATATATATATGTATATATATATATATATATATATAACTCTTAAATTAACAATTGTGTTATAGTATTCTTGTGTAGTAGATGTGTAGTAGAAGAATTCATTGCTTCAACATAACTAAAACCAGATTGAGATATTAGTTTGATGAGTTTGAATCTCTCGGATCCGTGGTATCTGCTAACGGTAGCGATAATGGAGTTCATGATTTGAACAGTGAAATGGAAATTCGATCATTGCTCCAACATAACTAGCACCAGATTGAGATATTAGTTTGATAAGTTTGAATCTCTCGGATCCGTGGTATCCGCTAATGGTAGCGATAACGGAGTCCATCATTTGAACAGTGAAATGGAAATTCGAGGTTAGGGTTTGGAAACTGTTATTATTTTGAAAGGCTAAATAGAATCATGAGTTGAGTGGTTTATATGGTTTTAGAACTTTAAAAATTTGGCAAAGGGCGTTCAGTTGCAAGGCTTATTTGGAAAAATTGACATTCTAAATTAGTGACTTAATGCTCTTAAGCTTTCTATGAGGTCATCTTTTTATGTTAGTGTAACACAACAGTTTAATGAGATTAAACTTACTAAAGAAGACGAAATTGCATGTAAAGTTGTGTGCCATTTTGTTTTTTATGTTTTTAATGTTAAATTGATGAAATAAATAAATCGTTTGGTAAAAGTTCGGTCAAAACAATTAACACATATATACACTAAAACCAATGTTATATACATAAAGTATACAATAAAAGTAATACAAGAAATAAAACATAAAAATCTACATGAAGGCCCCGAAGTCAAAGTCTTTGTCGGTGGCCCTGAACGTCGCGTCGCCAAGGTCGTCGTCGACCTCTGCTCTGCGCCTAGCCCTCGAACCCTCACTAGCGGCATCCACGTCGCCGCCCCGTCCGCGTCTCACGCCAGACGTGCTCGCCTCGTGGTCAAAACTTGGAGGGGGTGGCGGGGGCACAGGGTAGCCCTGTCCCGACTGTTGCGCCGCCAGATAGCAAACAATCCAGCTAATCTGGCGCTCCATCTGCTCCATCCCTCGCCCCTGTCGCAACACCTCCTGCTCCGTGCGCAGCGACCGGCTCTCAAAGGCTCATAACCTGGCGTCGGTGGGGGGATCTAGACGCACCGCGCAATAAGTACGTGGAACGTGCTGTGGCGGCTCCTAACAACAAAACAATAAAAATAAGTTTAATAAGTAGACTAATTAAAAGAAACAATAAAACGATAATATATTAAAACGTACCTCATGTACGCCCGGATCCTCATGTGCGTCACCACCGTCGTTAGAATCCCCGTCGGCCCCCTCCCTCGTGTCGACAAGCTGATCGACAATATGCACCTCCGGTGCCGCGAGTGGGGGAGGCTGGACTAAAGGCACCGGGACGTAAGGGGCACGTGCCCCCACCTCGGCCACCAATCGATCGTACGGGCCGTTGGGCCTGTCGAACGAAAGCACAGTGTGCATGCTGGTGCAACGGTTGCGGTCCAGCGGGCGCGGTGGGGTCGATTGGATAACTAAGCCGTCCACCAGGGCTCCATAGCCTAGAGAGATCGCAAGCTGGGTGACGTACGTGCCACCCATTAAGGACCCTCGTGACTGTCTGTGGTAATAGCTGGCTAAGTAGTCTGCAAACCCCCTAGCGAGGTTGCAAGCTGTGTCGGTTAGCAGACACCTAAAAAAACAGGTCCCAAAGGCTGCAGTGCTCCGTGCGCTGATTACGACCCGAGATGGACGTCGCAATCAGCCTGTGTAGATACCTTTATAGTATAACATAATATTATATTATATTATATTATATTATATTATATTATATTATATTATATTATATTATATTATATTATATTATATTATATTATATTATATTATATTATATTATATTATATTATACAGCACACATTAAGAACGTACATGTGGAACGGGTTCCCAATGGCCAAGACCTTGGCCTTGGTGTCCAAGGCAATATCCCCGAATGGATGATCGCTGATGGCCTTCCACCATACCCGCAGGTCGTCGGCCGACATATGGTGGATGATCTGCGCGTAGATTGGGAGGCGTACCTTCTGCTCTGTGTATAAGACCAGAGCCACCGCGAACTCGTCCATGGAGAGGTGGACGTCCTGCCCGAACATGCGGAAGGAAACCTCCGAGCGTGTCGTGTCGATGCCTGGCACCCTCATCCGAATCTCTGCCGTCAGGCATGAAGCGCCGCCGTCACGCATCTTGTGTGTCAACTCAGACTCGTTCACAAGTAGATTCAGAGCCTTAATCGACACCCTGTTTAGTAACCTTTTTAACAAGGCGTGCTATCGATGTTCTTCCACGACCTTGGAATGGGAGTCTTGAAAAGATGCACGATTTCTTTCATATGCGCGTTAACCACTTTAAGGACATGCCTCGCAATGGTGTCGAGCGAGTTATTGCTTCCGTTGTTGTACCTTTTCAGATTGGCGTGCTGGCTCTCAACTCGGTTTATCATGTGCTCGCCGTAGTTTCGCCGTTCATCGATCCAGCAGGCTACAAACTTGTGTTTGTATGGATCGAGCCAGTTGTTGCGAATGTATTGCCAGACCTCTGAAAAAATAAAAGAAATGTTAATAAGACGTCTGTCTAGACTATTAAAACTGCCAACTGATATGAAAGAATCACCTGCTCTGTCGTACTGTAGTAAATGGTGTTCCATATCCATGCAACGGTTGTCGAACAATTGTATCGTCGGAGACTGATACAGGACCTTCCACCAGTACGCGAAGTCTGTCCCATATCCGTCCTATAAAGACTCTTAAATTTTTTCTTTATATTCTCGGATATGTGCCACCTATATAAAGTTTTGGTGGAATTAGGGAAGACTGCGTCACAGGAGTTCATGAGGGCCTTGTCCGCATCAGTCAGAATCACGTGTGGCTCCATACAATCATCGAGCATTTCTTTAAGTTTCTTGAGAGCCTAGGTGAAGTTCCTCTGCCGTTCCCTGATCAAAAACGCGTGGGTAATGCAAAACGACTGTGATATAGACGTCACACCGATAAATTGAACCAACGGCTAGTCGTACATGTTGGTGTTGTACTTCGTGTCAATCAACAACACCTCGGGGAACGCACGTCACATCTTATGCGACTTATTATGACAGAAGAAAATATCCTTCGTCCTGTCGTTGGTTGCATTCTCCCGGGTGTAGACAAGTGAAACCGTTTCCATGGAGGAAGTTTTTTAGCACATGCATTGGATGAAATAAAACTTTAATAAATATTAAAAGCACACCAATTACACAGTAAAACTAGGAAGGTTTTCAGCTACCTTCATAGGGGTAGCGCCAATTAACTCCTGCCTTCTAATCTTACTCGTGTAGTTCTATATGTCATTTAGTGTGGGTTGGACACTGGGAAAATTTGTGGCCACGGCTGCTTGGATTTGAAGGGGCTTCACGTCGTTCCAGTGTAAATTCGCAACCAGATCCAAATGTTCGCTGGTCATTTTTCTCAGTTCTGCGCACCCTTCCTTGAATTCAACGGGATTGTGGTTGTGAGTCTCGTTTACCACTTCAACCCTCCAACATGCACCCATCGAGTCGTACCTGCCTAGGATCTTAAACGGGCAGCATTTTTTAATGCTACCGGTACGTCTCATCGTAGCCTTTATTTTCAGTTCTCCTCCACGATTGCATGCAAGGTCCACACCATTTTTCTTTGACCGCTGGACCACAACAACAAACCCATGCTCCCGTCCTCTATTTGACCCATTTCTCCAGCTCTTCGCGGCTCTCAAAAATCTGAAACAGTTCTACACTATTTATTAAATAACATACAGATAAATAATATTAAGTTAAACAAAACACACGATGTCTTACAGAATCTCTTTTATACAAAACCATCGCCTCGCGAATGTAGTCATCGTCGTACTCATCTTCGTCATTTGGGTTTACCCCGGCATCCTCATCATCGTCATTTAGGTTTACCCCAGCATGCTCGTTTCGCTCGTGGCACGATGAAGATCGGGTTCCGTAAAATGTATCATTCACTACTGGTATCTGGCATGATGTGGAAGGCTGACCTCCATAATCCGACCTGGTGACATGTGACTAGTACGACGGCTGACTATCGTAAACACCAGGTAGCTGATCTACAAAATCCGACACGAAATACTCCTAACATGTATAAGTTATAAATCAAACAACAGTATTAGTGATAATAATAATAATATTTTAATACTAACAATATTTATTATAAAAATTAATATTTTAATAATAATCATAATATTAAAATAATAATACATGAATTATATATTTAGAATAATATTATTTAAATAATAATAATATTTTAATAACAAAAAAAATTGTAATAATAATCAAAATATTCATAATAATAATAATATTAATATAATAATAATACGATAATAATATTTTAATAACAATAAAATTTTGATAATAATATTAATATTTTAATAATAATACTAGTAATACTGTAATAAAAAAATTAACAATAACGGTAATAGTACGGGAAACCTGGTTCATATTTGGGAAGCCCGAAAACTGTTCAGGTTGACTATAATAACCAATTTGCACCTAACAAAACATAATGTAGCATGCTTTAGTTAAAAAAGCAACTAACAACTTCATACTAAATAAAATACATAACGAAACCTGGTTCAAATTTGGTAACCCCGACAAGCTAGCCTGACCGTAAGGTTGTTGGGGCTGAATATCATAGCCGACATACTCCTAACAAAACGTTACTTAATTAAAAAAACAACTAACGACGTCATACTAAATAAATATATAACGAAACCTGGTTCAAGTCGGGTAACCATGACGTGCTAGGCTGATCGTTAGCAGAATAACCCAGGTCCTCCTCGTTCGACTCCAGAAATAAATTGTTGAACCACGACATTGTGAGTATATATATATTACGAAAATTGTGTTGTTGGTTGAATGGCGAGAACGAGCCCCTGAGGGTATGTATATATAATATAAAAAGGAAAGGAGGGAGGGAGTGGAGCCGGGCTACAATAATTCAAAAGCACTAATACGGAGCGTATAGGTCTATACACAGCGTATTAGGGTACGATTTGTGACAATTGAGACAAAACAAGTTACACCTTAGTACGTATTTACTGAATAAGCAATTAAACGTTTATTATGTAACGAACGAACGATTAACCGAATGGGTCTGGTTACGACCCAGTTATCCCGGGGGGGGGGGCATCTATAAGTGATATACGTTTAATATAAGTCAACATATTAAGATTATAGCCTTAGTTCGATAGAAAAACAGTTAAACAAAAACATGCTCGTTTAACTACCCGCTATGCATTTAAACGCGAAAGAGGGTTACAAAACAAGCATTGTATCACCCGTTAAGCCGAAAAAGATTTACTAAACACTTATTTGAACGGGTTTTAAATGATCCGTGAAAATATTTATGATTTTTACAAATGTATAATATGTTTTTATAAATTTATACAAAAATAGCCGAAAAACACTCATTTTTGCACTGTTTGTCATACCCGATAGATTTTTCGCGCCAAAAACCGAACCGGAAATAAATATAGACTCGGAATTTCGCGTACGGATATACACATTTAGAGAATTGGTCCAAAATAAGGCCCAAATGGGCGTTAGGCCATTCCGTACGTGAAAGGGGTTTACCCCCCCCCCCCCCAACATTAAGTTTTCATTTCTTTTTATATTGTAATATGAGATACTAGATTTTATCCCACATATTATGGGAATTATTTTATATTATTCGTTTTAAATATTTATATATGTATATTTGGATTTTAATTTTATTTATTGCAATAAAGTTAATAATTAATATACTTGAGATTTGATGATAAAATGGTTTCACAAATAAATGATATGTTATAATCCGGTTTAAAAGCTATCTGGGTTTGTGATACTCATTACCCGTTTATTTTCTTTATTATAAAATTGTTTCTTAATTATAATTTATAAATAATATCTTTTTTTAAATAAAATAGGATATTAATTTTTAGTATATCCTATTTATAGGATTTTCATGTCAAATATTTTATGAGATTAATTTTTAATATAATGAGATGTTATAACCCGTTTAAGAGCTATCTGGGTTTGGTGAGATCTTTACTCGTGAATTCGGGTCAAATGCGTGAGAAACCTTCATTTACAAATAAAATAATCCGATGGCTTGAGAGAATGGTTGTTTTACATTTTTTGTTTTTTAATATTTATTTTTTGGATTTTAATTTTCTTTATTGTAAGAAAGTTAATAATATACTTAGGGTTTGATGATGAAAGAGTTTCATAAATAAATGATAAAGCTAACTGTTTGGTTACCTATGACCCGCTTATGTTTTTTACTATAAAATTGTTTATTAATTATAAATAATATCTTTTTCTTTTTAAATTGGATATTAAATTTTAGTATATCCCTATTTTATATGATTTTCATATCAAATAATTGGTAAGATTAATTTTTAATTTAATGAGATGTTATAACCCGTTTAAGAGTTATCTAGTTTTGGTAAGACCCATACCCATGAATTTGGGTTAAATCAATGAGAGACCTCCATTTAAAAATCAAGTAATCTGGTGGCTTTCATAAAAGGGGGGAGCGATCACATCGCGACACGTAGGATTTTAGGGTTTTCGTTTATATATATTATAGATTTTGTAGCATATTCTATCAACTTTTGGATCAAACACACCTGCTCTTGCAATATTCAGCCAAAACCGAAGTAAGTTTGATCATTTTTATGAATTTTTAGCTTAATTAATCATGTTTAATATCATATAAATATAGTTTAATTGCTAGAAATCATTCCTAACCATGCAAAAATCCTAAAAATGATTATACATATGGTTATGAATCAGAATCATGCTCTTTTTTTGGCCATAAACACGGATCAGGGGGTTTAAACGATGTTTTTACGGTTCAAAAGTTTGGTTTAATACCCTAGCCGAATCCCTAAGTTAAGAGGCTGCCATGTTAATGAAACTTTCTTGTTTTGTGGTATAGGATATGTATCTGTATTGCATAGAAGCACGAGAATCCGAAAACTTGATTAGAAAGGCGAAAACGAACCAAAACCGCTAAGGTAATACCGAATCACTCAATTACGGGCTGTTTAGGTTAAGGTTTTGATGTGCATATTGTTAGATCATGAAATATTTCAAGGACATCAGGGACCATATCATTGAGTCCCTGTTAAATTTAGTAATTTTTTAACCATCCGAGAATATTTGGTGAATTTATTACCGAATTGGGCATTTATTTGTAAAAAATAGTTAAAATGCTTGAAAAGTTATGAAATTTTGTGGGGAACTCAGATTTATTATATTACGATCACATAATAATTTGCGGTCATCTGGAAAAGCCTAAATATGTTTTGTGTATTCGCGTTTAATTGAGTTTTCGTAGTGGTTTTTGGCTCGAAAAGAATATTTGACAAAGTTGTTAGAGTTTGGAATTTTTCCAGGTTGTTTTGAGATATATTCTGGTCACTAAGAAATTTTGGCGAATTTTTTAGAAATCGTTTGGTATAAATAGATGATTTTCGGGCTAAATATAACAGATAAAATGATTTTTTATAAATTAATAAATCAGTAAATAATTCCAGAAATATTTTTATAAAAATATACATATTTTAATTGATAAGTGGTTAAATTTATCTAACGATTAATGGATAATTAATTGTGCTAATACGAAAATTAAACAAATTCAATTCTGATAAAAACCAACAAGTTCGTGATTAACGAATCTGTTGGAATATGGAACACCAAGAGTGATCAAAAATCATATTTTTGGATTAATTAGGTAAAAACAAACTTTTTGTTAGAAATCCGGACAATGTGAATAGATTGTGCGCGTTTTTCTCCAAACCAAACTGAATAAACGGAAACGAGCCTCGTAGCGAATCCAGCCCCAATGCGTGATCTTTCTTTATAACTTAATCATTTTATCGACCAAAATGTTTACCAAGCTTACATCCCCAAAACTGTTTTCTAAACGCATAAACGAAAAACTTGACCCAGCTGGTGAAACGGGGAAACTGAGCCAAGTTAGGTTTTAAGTATTAGACATTGAACAACATCACAATCTAAGCCTATTGACACTTTCTAGGCGTAACAACTATACCCAGATTAGATATATAGCCCAGTTTAGTATTGAGATTACAATAATATTAAAATATTAATATTATTATAATATTGATTATAGGGACCAGTGATTACAAGTAGGGGTGTGTATTTTAACCGTACCCGAATAACGAACCCGAATTGAAGCGACCCAAGACCCGAATAACCTGATCCGAATTCACCCGAACCGATTAAGCTCCGAACCCGAATCCGAGACAAAATATTCAGGTCGGTATTTGGGTTGAAATACCCAAATTTGGGTTGACCCGAATAACCCGAAGTATAATACATCGATGCATGTATCCCTAATTTTTATAGGGTAATTTAGCGGTGAAGAAACATAGTGACCTATGTGTTCTTGTTCGATTGTTCTCAAGACTCCGATTAATTTTGGATTTATCACATCCCAATGCATTAATTACTATAAAGCATGTTGAGAATGTATATTCAGTTCAAAAAGTTAAATAGTATAGTATTTAAACCAATATGTATTGAGCATGTTTCTTCAATCCACACAAGTATTGATCCGCAGGCTACGACACTCCTTCATCCGATCTAACACATGCTTGTATGATAAATTTCATGTTTTGCTAAATAATATATGTTATTGTTGAATATGGCTGTATATTATGGTTTTATAACGACTTGGAATACGGTTTTTTAATTTATGATATTGTCAAAGGTGGATATATTTTTTTAATTTGTTAAACCCGAAACCCAACCCGAATTAACCTGACCCGTTCAACCCGAAACCCGAACAAACCGAACTTGTTTGGGTCAGTTCTTGGGTCAATTTGTTTTGAGCTCAAACCCGAACAACCCAACCCAAACAACCCGAAACTCGAATAAATAACCCGAAGAACACTTCTAATTACAAGTCAAACAAACCTTGAACAGACGTGCTACTGAATACTGAGTAAATGATGAGTTTCATGACCTCATTTTCTAAACTGTTTTATAAACTGTTTGGGTGAAAAGCTTGTTTGCTTATATCTATATATATACCTGAAACATGTATTAATGTGAATTGTCTAAGTGCTAACACATGAAAGTCCCCACTAACACAGTGATTAACTTCAAGCCGGTGGCTTGTGAATAGTACTATTGGTTTGACAAACCCAAACGGAGCTGGCAAGGTTGCTGAGACTTTACCCCATGCACATGACCATAATTATACAAACACGCTATATAGTGTTAGACATAGCTACTTGGGGCATATTTTGGGCGGAAAGGAGGCCACAGTGGTTGATTGGGCGCGGGAAATGTGTGACATCTGCCCCGATCCGACCCGACCCAGGTACCCGTTTCTCTGACCCGATCTTTTTCTTTTATGATTTAATATTTATTTATACTTATATTTTACTTTTAATAATAATAATATATTTTCCTTCCCGCCTCTTTCTCTCTCTTTCTTTCCGCCGTCCCATCCCTCTCCTTCTCTCTTTCCGCCTTCTTTTCCCTCTTGTCGCCGTCCCGCCCTTAAGCCTTCCTTGTCCTTTGTTTCTTCCCGCCTAAGGTTGTCTGCGCAGCTCCACGCGCCAGACTCCTTACAAGGAAGCCTGCGTGAAGACCATCTGTTCCAGCGATACGCGAGACGAACTCTTCTCGCAGCGCGCTAAGAATTGTAATTCTTCTCGCAGCGCGCTAAGAACGGTAGTTCTTCCCGCGACGCGCTAAGGATTTGTAGTTCTTCTCGCAGCGCGCTAAGAATCGTAGTTCATCCCTCGACGCGCGAAGAATTATAGTTCTTCCCGCGGCGCGCTAGGAATTGAAGTTCCTCCCGCGGCGCGCTAAGAAATGTGATTCTTCCCGCGGCGCGCTAAGAAATGTGATTCTTCCCGCGGCGCGCCTTAGCCTTCTCGCGCGCAGCTTTCTCGCGCTAGACTTATCTTTTCTTCTGTTTTATCCAGCCTGTTTGCTTTTGTGTTGTCTCATCTTCTGTGTTGTTGACCTGACCTATCTTATGTCTGAAAAGCCACTTTTGGCGCAGCATGCGCACCAACCCCATTGGTTGGCAGAAAAAGTGACTGACATTATCTTTTGAGATCTGCTTTTTCCATGCTTGACCAGTACCTTTATCTGACCCGCCCATGCCTGTTTACTGTTCCCTGTCAGCTTTATCTTGCCCCATGCAGCTGCCATATCTTTTGATATCTTTTGCTTTTGGAATCTTTTGCTTTTTGAGATCTTTTCCCCTTTTCTAGGGATTGTGTTCCCTAGGGTTTCTCTATAAATAATAATGTTATTTTTCCTAACACTACACACACAAAGCACTTAAACTCTCCTATTCTCTCTTGCTCCTTGCTCTCTCTGCCGTCTTCCTCTCTGCCTCCGTCTTCCTCCCTGTTCTGCTATGCTTTTCCGGTAATATATATTATATATAATAACTTACTTATTAATTATGCTAACTTGTAATCAAGACTTAAAACAAATCATTAAAACAATAATCTTGTTTATAGGTTAACTTGTGCTTGTTTAAAGTTGGTTCTTGCTTTATCTTACACCGCATCGTTTATCAAGTGAGTAATCTCGTACCTAATCCCTTTTTATTTTTAATGTTTTGGGATGTTCATGTGTTCGTACAAACTTAGAGTCTTAAACTTGTTTATGAACTTTAGTCGCGCAGTATCCCATGTGTTGAGGACGTTTACTTGGCTGTTTATTTGTATGTGTGTATCATTAACCGCTTTGTTCGGCCTATTCCGCAGTTTTCATGGATCCATTAGATGAACACGGGAGACCTATCGTTTACGGTTTTCTTTGTTTACACTTGCACGGATGTTTTCTTGTTTTTGTGCTCATTTGGGAGCACGGATTGAACTATGAACTATGAGCTATGATCTATTTAGGCTTGATCACAATCTGATTGCACCCTTGTTAAACACCAGACATACACGTGTTGCGCGCAGATTTATGGTTATCTATGTATTGTATTAAACTTGATTTCTCACCAACACGCAAGTGTTTGACGTTTATTTTAACACATGTTCAGGTTTGCAGTAGCTGTTTTGGAGCTTGTGGACACGTAGGAAGTTTTCTTTATTTTGGACCTAGATTAAAATGTATCAAGACAAGTTTTTGCTGTTCGAATATTATGATTTATAATATATTGATTTATGATGATTTATGTTACCTTATGTCTACTCGCGCGTGCGCGAATGAATGTATTTATTAAATATTGACACCCAATAGTGTCACGAGTAATGAAACAATATGTGGCGCCCCGATGTATAATCCGCCTTTGGTCGGGGTGTTACAGATTGGTATCAGAGCTCGTCGACTTTAGGATAGGTGGTTAGACGTAACGGCCTAGAATACCTAAGAGTCCCTCCTCGCGCATGAGAGAAATCTCATGTTTGCGCGCTTATTGTTAATTACTCGTTATTTAGGAATATGCTCGCGCTTGCGCAGTATATGATTTTATGTTTTATTCTGCGATATTTCGATTTTTGTTGAATTTCGATTTTTATTGATTTTACTTACATACTCGTTTGTTGGATTTGAAAATCCGAAAAGTCATGGTGATACATGAATACTTGATTTTCAATTTCCATTTACGATTATGTTCTGAGGTTGGAGACTTGAAAAGTCATGGTGATACATGAATTGTCAACCTCCAATACTCATTTTCTTGTATATTTTATATTGAAGATTGAAAAGTCATGGTGATACATGAATCGTCAATCTCCAATACTCGTTTGCTCGTATATTTTAAATTGGGAATTCGGAAAGTCATGGTGATACATGAATCGTCAATCTCCAATACTCGTTTGCTCGTATATTTTAAATTGGGAATTCGGAAAGTCATGGTGATACATGAATTGTCGATTTCTGATTCGAATTTGTTACCTTTATTAAAGTCTGCATTTAGGGTCATTTATTTTACTTTAACTTTTGACAGTAACTAACATCGCGAAACAAGCTTTACGATGACATACTTTGCGCTAAAACCAAGATATTAACTAAAATTAAAACTTTTATAGAATGCCTCCGCTATCTCGCCGCCATCTGAGGAGAGAAGCCTCGCGCAGACGTTCGCTGCAACGTTCCCAGGAAATGGCCGCCGCAATAGCCCAAGCCTTAAACCAAAACAATGCTAACACCTCTGGTTACAACATTAAGTCCTTTAACGCGGGTAACCCTCCAAAGTTCACAGGGCTTGAAGGAGCCACCGTGATGCTCCAATGGCTCGAGAAGATTGAAAACACTTTCCTCCACACCCAATGCCCTCTAGACAGACGAACCCTATATGCTTCCAGTGTCCTGGAATCTAGAGCGCTTACTTGGTGGAATGGAGTAGCTCATGCGCGTGGCGCAGAAGCTGCTTCTAGCATGACATGGGAGGAATTCAAGGAAATTCTGACGCGAGAATTCTGCCCTCCCAACGAAGTTAAGCGCTTGGAGGAAGAATTCTGGAACTTGAAGCAATACAGCGGTGAAGCGCGCGAGTACGCGACGCGTTTCCATGAACTAAGCCTGCTTGTCCCTCACCTTGTTACCCCTTCCCGCCGAGCCATCGAGAAATTCCTTGGGGGTCTCCCCATGGAAATTCAAGATTCTGTATGGGCCAGAAACCCACTAACCCTCTCTGACGCCATCGAGTTGGCCGCTGTGCTCAGCGACAACCATGTCAGAGCAGGAACCCTGTTCCTGCGGGGATCTGAGAAGACCAAACTCACCAAAACTGCCCCTGAACCAACAGAAACCAAACCAGAACCCTCAAACCGTAACAACCTCAAGCGCAGGCGCAAAGCCTATGCGCTTACCAACCCGCCCATTGTCCAGCAACCCATCTACCAACCTCCAGTTTACACTCCTAACCCACTGACAGCCTACCCAACCCCTCCTGTAGTCCATAACTATGCCCTAACCAATCCCGCACTCCCTGCCCCGCCACCTAAGAAACCTTACACAGGAAATCAACCCTTTTGCCCAACCTGTAGACTTCACCACCCAACCCAAACCCCGTGTCGACAATGTAACCGATGTGGCCGCGTTGGTCACTCTGCCGAATACTGTAGAGTCCCTCCCGCCAACCCAATTGCGCCAACACCACCAGTCTACCCGCAGAACCCACAACCAACCTACCAAAACCCACGACCCAGATCGTGCTTTAACTGCGGTGATCCCAGTCATTTCCGGAACGCGTGCCGGAGACTACAAGTTCAGATTACGCAAGCGAATCCGGTGAACCAAATTTCGAACCAAGTGGCGCGCGGACGAGCTTTTAACATAACCGCGCACCAAGCGCAAGCGATTAATGACGTAGTTAATGGTACATTTTTGCTTAACGGATTTTATGCTTCTGTACTTTTTGATACTGGCGCCGATCGAAGTTTTATTTCTCGCGCGTTTGAGCAGAAGCTTGCGCGACCGCGCAACGATTTAAAAGAAAATTTTTCAGTTGAATTGGCTAATGGCGAAACTGTTTTAATTAACTCAGTGATTAAAGATTGCACGCTTAACCTTAACGAAAACGATTTTCTGATCGACCTCATCCCCATGCCTCTTGGAAGATTTGATGTTATTATTGGTATGGACTGGCTCTCGAAGAATCGCGCCGAAGTTATTTGCGCCAAGAAGTTGATTCGCATTCCTCGAGAAAGCGGTGATCTTCACATCTACGGCGAAAAACCCTCCCGCGGTCTTAAACTTATGTCTTGCGCCGAAGCCCGAAGACTCATGAGAAAAAGGTGTATTGCATTTTTAGCCCATGTGGTTAAACCTGCTGAAGAAAAGAAGCTTCGCGATATCCCTGTTGTGCGTGATTTCCCTGAAGTTTTTCCTGATGATCTTCCTGGTATCCCTCCCGCTCGTGAAGTCGAGTTCCGTATTGATCTTGTCCCTGGTGCTTCCCCCGTAGCCAAATCTCCTTACCGTCTTGCGCCCGCTGAGATGCAAGAATTGGCAAGCCAACTTCAAGAGTTGACTGCTAAAGGATTCATTCGCCCTAGCTCTTCGCCCTGGGGTGCTCCGGTGTTGTTCGTTAAAAAGAAAGATGGTTCGTTTCGCATGTGTATTGATTACCGCGAGTTGAACAAACTCACCATTAAAAACCGGTATCCCTTACCGCGTATTGACGACCTCTTTGATCAACTCCAAGGTGCCTCTTGTTTCTCGAAGATTGATCTCCACTCTGGCTATCACCAGTTGCGCATCCGCGATGAAGATGTTCCGAAGACTGCTTTTCGAACTCGCTATGGCCATTTTGAATTCTTGGTCATGTCCTTCGGTTTAACCAACGCACCCGCCGTTTTCATGGATCTAATGAACCGGGTGTGTAGGCCTTTCTTGGATAAATTCGTGATTGTGTTTATCGATGATGTTCTGGTGTATTCTAAGACCAAGGCCGAGCATGAGCAACATCTTCGGTTGGTGTTGCAAAAGCTTCGAACCGAGCAGCTCTATGCTAAGCTTTCCAAGTGTGAATTCTGGTCTGATGAAGTACAGTTTCTTGGTCATGTTGTAAACAAGATGGGTATTCATGTCTACCCATCCAAAATTGAAGCAATCAAGAACTGGATTACGCCGACCACTCCTACCGAGATCCGTTCCTTTCTGGGCTTAGCTGGTTATTACCGGCGCTTCATTTCGAACTTCTCGAAGATCGATTTGCCTTTAACAGCTTTAACGCACAAAGGTAAACCGTATATTTGGGGCTCGAAGCAAGAAGAAGCCTTTCTAACGCTCAAACGTTTGTTATGTGAAGCTCCTGTTCTTGCGCTACCTGAGGGTAATGATGATTTTGTCGTGTACTGCGATGCCTCCAACCAAGGTCTCGGTTGTGTTCTTATGCAACGAGGCAAGGTTATCGCTTACGCATCAAGGCAACTCAAGGTTCATGAAAAGAATTATACAACTCACGATCTCGAACTTGGTGCAGTTGTTTTTGCCTTGAAGATCTGGAGACACTACCTTTATGGTACTAAGTGTATCCTCTACACTGACCATAAAAGCCTTCAGCATATCTTTGATCAGAAGGAACTTAACATGAGACAACGCCGATGGAACGAACTCATCAGCGATTATGATTGTGAGATCCGGTATCATCCTGGTAAGGCTAATGTGATAGCCGATGCGCTCAGCCGAAAACCCTGCCAGCTTAACTGTATCTTGCCGCGCACCCAGCTTCACTTCGCGCCGATCCAAAGCAACCTTGAATCGCGCATTCGTGACGCGCAGCGCGCATCCATCTGTAATGGTAGCCTTCGCGCCGAGTTAGCGTGTGGCGCGGAAGCGCATTTTGTGCCCAATCTGAGTGGAATTCTCTGCTATCTCAATCGCATCTGGATTCCCTTTGATGAGAATCTTCGCGCTGATATCCTGTGTGAAGCGCACAAATCTCGGTATTCTATTCATCCTGGCGCTGATAAGATGTACAAGGATTTGCGCATTACTTATTGGTGGCCCGGTATGAAGAAGGATATTGCTATGTTCGTAGCTAAATGCCTGACTTGTTCTAAGGTAAAAGCTGAACATCAACGCCCATCTGGTTTGCTCGAACAACCAGAAATTCCTACTTGGAAATGGGAAGGTATAGCGATGGACTTCATTACCAAGTTACCTTTGACAGCTAGCAAACATGATAGCATTTGGGTAATAGTGGATCGATTGACTAAGTCTGCTCACTTTCTGCCCATTCGTGAAAACTACCGTGTTGAGCAGCTCGCGCAGCTTTATGTCAAAGAGATTGTCTGCCGTCATGGTACTCCTTTGAGCATCATATCCGATCGCGATGGCCGTTTTATATCTCGCTTTTGGAAATCTCTCCAATCTGCGCTAGGAACTCGCTTGGACATGAGTACGGCATATCATCCTCAGACTGACGGTCAGTCTGAGCGAACTATTCAAACTCTTGAGGATATGCTCCGATCTCGTGTTCTTGATTCATCACGACTTGACTCAAATTTTCGGGACGAAAATTCTTTAACATGGGAATGATGTGACAATCGTCAATTTCAGGTTAACCTCGTTAACTCAACTCCGTCAATTCGAACTTTAAGATCGTTGAATCTATAACGCATACTTCATTACATTTAAACTAGGGTTTAAATGACGCTTAACACTTACTACATGTGTAGTAGTCTTTCGGGATTTGCACCGAAACGCAAACGATTGAGGAATAAACGAAACACACTAAAACACTAATGATGTGATAACTATGTGTTAGGATTATGTGTTATGTGATTATATTATTGTCATGATTATTTAATGTGCAAGTTATGATAGAATGTTCTAGAAAAAGTAATACTTAGGAGTTGAGGGGCCAAGGTGTAACATATTAGTCTATAAATACATGATAATCTAAACCCTAACTCCCATTCCCTTTCCCCACAAGAATTCCGATCGGAAACCCTTACCCTAACCCTTTTGCGATCGGAACTTATACACACACATATCTTCAATATCTTTCAAGTTTGATTGAAGATTAAGGTGCTAGGAAGGTATATTTGATCATCCTTCACATTCTTGTTGATTGATTTTGATGTTTGTTGGGTTAATAACAAACCCTAGCTGGCCGATTTTGTTCATGTGTGTGAGTAATATGATTCTTGTTAGTTGGATAATGGATTGATAACTAGATTGATGTTGTTGCATGATTCATTGTTGTCTTTGATTTGAATTAGAACACAAACCCTAATCTTGTATGTATGGTGTGATTGATATGCATGGATAGTAGTTATAGTGTCTAGAGGGTTATATGGATGCATGATAGTTCATAGATTGTTATTATGTTGAGTTTTGATGTGAACAGATTCTGGACAGAATGTATATACGATGTTTAACTGACTGTAACGAAGTGTAAACGTGAAAATTGATTGAGATTGTGGGTACTGCAGTAAACTAGGTTGAGTCTAGTTTCTATGAAGTATAAATTCGTAATTTTTGGATAAGTGGAAGTATACTTTTATGATTTTACAAAAACGTGATGCAAAGCTGAGCTGTTAGACCTGCTGTTAGGTTATGTTGTAAATGTTATATCTCATGAACTACGAGACCAATTGGGTTGGTTCCACTTCTGGAGGTTGACTCACTGAGTTAGGAACCAAACCCAAGTGGTCTTGCATTTATTGGATTTTTCGTTTAACGGGAATTGCAAATAACATTCTGATGTGCATGAATCTGACTGATATAAGTTAGCTGTAATGTTTTGATCATTATGAACAATCTATATGGAATAAAAATAAGATAAAAGATGTTCTGGAAACCTAAGATATGTACGCTCCTGTGGTAATTTTTGGTAAATTAATTGAGATGTTATAATCGGTAAACTAGTGCAATCTTTCAAGTAGAAATTCTGTCATAACGAAACTAGCTGCTGAGTTGTATATGAATGCATGAAATATGATAGTTTTTATATAATTGTTGTATTTTGACCAAAATACCCTTGCGGGGAATAGTTGCTAGTTGATTGCCATGAATTGACCAAATTGCCCTTATAGGGAATAATGGTTAGTTAGTCTTTGTTTGTTGACCGAAATGCCCCTACGGGAATAATTGCTAATAAGTATGTTATTAATACGTGACACGAAAGTAATTGCTCACTCATGTATCGTATCACAATTTTACTTGTTTAAGTCACACACGATTCACAAACGAAACACGAAATCTGTTACGTGCATAGGTATTATGTGCCGAGTCTAGAGACTCGTTAAACGTTCCGATACTTAGAAAATCTCTTTGTTATTTTAGAACGCTAGAGAGTTTTCTACGACGCGCATCACTTGGCGATCTAGATCGGATATTCTTCGGAAACAGTGAGTTCACTTACCCCACTCTTAAACTGCTTTCAAACGTTTTTCACTTGGGGGAGATAACATACTCCGATAAACATATTTTCTGAGATAAACGCATATGAAAGATTTTGTTATAAATTATATATCACTTGTAAAGGCTAAGCGGCAAACGTAACACTTGAAGTCCCACACATCGGACCGGTTAATATTTGGAATAGCGAGTCACTGTTGAGTAGTACTACTGGGTTTGACAAACCCCACCCGACGCTAAGCTCAACTGGAGGTTGAGTGGGTGTAATTTTGGCTAACACTTACCATGGTCTGGAGGACCTGGTGACGGGCACTTGATAAACAGTCAGCTTCGGTCGCGAACCACTTAGCGATACTTGTTGTATAGATTAGCTACCTATCGATATATAATTTGACATAACACTATCTGGTAATGCAAAACACTTAAACGCTGTAACGTGGTTACACACTCAAACGTCGTAACGGGGTTACGCAACACTTAAACGCTGTAACGTGGTTACACACTCAAACGTCGTAACGGGGTTACGCAACACTTAAACGCTGTAACGTGGTTACACACTCAAACGTCGTAACGGGGTTACACAACATTTAAACGTCGTAACGAGGTTACGCAAAACGCTAAACGATTTATCTTATTTTACTTGTGAACTCACCAACCTTGTGTTGACACTTTTAGTATGTTATTCTCAGGTAGCCGAGGCGGGCGCGCGGTTTAGGAGCATGCATTAATTGAAAACATCTTTACTCTGCAAACTTAATTTTAACATTTACATTTGGTTTTAAGTCGTCCTGCGTGACGCAACTTTTGAATTAAGGTTTTACGCTTCCGCACTTACTTTCATTTAAACGTTTTTCTTTGGTTTGGTTATAACTAATGATTCCGATCCTGCCAGTTCACACCCTCTGACGGTAAAACTCCGTTAGTGGATTTTGAGGGTGTGACAGATTGGTATCAGAACCATTGGTTATAGCGAACTAGAAACTGCATGCATACTAGACTATAACCGCGACGACCCATTAGTTATAATGATACGCACTGCATAGGTATGTGTAGTCTTGAAATCTTATTTCCTTACCTCCTTCACTCATACGCGCGCATATACACGGCTTACCTGTAGAAATGTCGACGCCACCCTCATCATCATCCGATTCGATGACGCATGCTCACGGGAAGGAACCGCAGTTACCTACTGCCTCGCCACCCCGTGTAGTCCCGGAACTCGAAGCTCCTGCACCGAAGAGGTACCGCCCATCCGGAGGCCTGTATGAAAACAACGTTAGCTGGGATTGGTACCCCAACATGATCAGACGTATGGTCTACCGTGAACAAGTTCCCCCATTGCCTCACCCGAACCACCCTGCTTACCCTAACACCCTACCACCCATAACCGAACCCGTGGAGCGAGTTCTCGCAGCTGTCGTCTCTTGTTTGGAGCGTGATGTGGGTTACATGCGCTACACAAGAGAGAACGTTTCCAGATTGTTAAAAGACGAAACCGAGAATAAGGAGGAGATTGCCCGCATGGCAGCGGCAATGAAAGAAATGCAAGGGGCTAGTGATCAACAGATGAAGGTTATGATGAAGATGCAAGCCGAAATGATAGACTTGAAAGAGCAACTCCAAGAAGCAAGGACCCGAACTGAAATAGCGTTAGAACGTTGCGATATCCTACAAATGCAACTTGCTCAGAACGTAGCAGAACCTGAGGCAGAGCCCGAGGCAGAGCCTGATGTAGAACCTGAAGAAGATCCCGAAGAGGAGCCTGAGGAGGATCCCGAGGAGGAACCCGAAGAAGAACCGGAGGAGGAACCGGCTGAGGAGGAGGCACATTCAGAGGTGTCCTCAGATGACGACATCTAGTGATGATGACACTTAGATGGAGGGGTTGTCTCCATCCGAACTATTATTTTTCTATGATTTTAAGGATTGATTGGAAATACTTTGTAGCGAATACAATGGTTTTAATCATGAATTTTTATTTAGACTAATATGTGGTTGTGATGTGATGTTGTTTCTTATTTTTTTTCTTACCTATCTTTTATTACATGTATGGTGTGTTGTATATGAAAGAAAAATTCATGTTTAACATTTTATACTGTGATTCTAGGAAATGGCCGGAAGAAACGCTGGACGAGGACGTGGTAACATCAGCATGACTGCAGCTGAACTCCAAACCCTGCTGAATGACCATGTTGCTGCCGCTTTAGCTGCACACGTTCAAAATCAAACAGGAGGTCCGAATGGAACATGTACCTTCAAGAACTACTTAGACTGCAAGCCCAGTACGTTTAAGGGCACTGAGGGAGCTATAGGCTTCCTGCGTTGGGCTGAGAAGGCCGAGTCGGCCTTTGAGATGTGTAACTGTCCCCCTGCCAGTAGGGTCAAATTCGCTGCTGGGACACTTGAGGATTCCGCCCTCACTTGGTGGAATTCGAACGTCCAGATCCTTGGATTGGAACTGGCTAACGCGATGAACTGGGAGGAGTTCAAAAACATGATGCGAGAGGAGTACTGTCCGAGGGAAGAAATTTCGAAGTTAGAGTCGGAGTTTTGGTCGTTGAAAATGGTGGGTTCAGAGATTGAAGCCTACACTACTCGTTCGCACGAGTTGGCAGTGATGTGTCCGCGGATGGTGGATCCGCCGAGCAAGAGAATAGAGATGTACATTGATGGGTTAGCACCACAGATTCAGGGTATGGTGACGTCTTCCAGACCAGCCACGATCCAACAAGCGATCCGTTTAGCTCACAAACTGACGGATCAAGCTGTGACCCAGGGTGCGTTACCACCGAGGGGTTCGACTGTTAAAGCCCGTGACAACCCGAGTAATGACCACGTCAGCAACAGTAACAACAACAGTAACCCGAACAGCGGGAAGAGAAAGTTTGACAACACCAGATCTTCATCCTCAAACCTCCCACCGCAACACCACTACCGTAAGCCCGAATTTACTCGGAGTTTCAATACTCAGAATCACAACAACAACAACAACAACAACGGTAGCGGGCAGGTTTCGAGCGGATATGCTGGAAAATATCCAAAGTGCAACAGGTGCAACTTTCATCATGTTGGCCAGTGTGACCGTGTCAAGTGTCAAAGATGCGGAAAGATAGGTCACCAAGCGAAGGAATGTAGAGGAGACCTTGCGGCGAAGGGTGCTCCTAAGCCACCGATGACGACTAAGGGATGTTTTGAATGTGGACAGGAAGGCCATTTCCGGAAGGATTGCCCCAAGCTGAAACATAATGACAATAATGGGGGTAATGGAAGTGGCAGTAACGGTGGAGGAAATGGCAAAGGAAGAGCGTTTGTGATTGGATCGGGTCAAGCCCGCAGAGATCCGCATGTGGTGTCTGGTAAGTTCCCTGTAAACGATTGTTTTGCTTCTGTTTTGTTTGACACTGGAGCTGATAGGAGTTTTGTGTCAAAGGCCTTTAGCCAACTTTTAAACCTTACTCCAACCCCCTTAGACGCTAAGTTTCCTGTTGAATTAGTTAACGGTAAAACTGTAATAACAACTCATATACTTGCGGGATGTAAGTTGAAATTGTCAGGTCATGTCTTTGACATTGACTTTATTCCTTTTACGCTTAGTAGTTGTTGTCGGCATGGACTGGTTATCCGAGAACCGAGCGGAGATTATATGCCATGATAAGATAGTCCATATTACCACCCCTTCCGGCGAGATCATTTCAGTCCGAGGCGAGAGAAGCGGCATGACCACCAGCGTCATTACCCTTATGAAGGCACAGAAGTATTTACGAAAGGGTCATCCGGCAATTTTGGCGCAGATTGTTGAGAAACCCGCGGAGGAGAAACGAATTGAAGACATACCGGTTGTGCGAGACTTCCCGGAAGTTTTCCCGGAGGATTTGCCTGGACTCCCTCCTATTCGTCAAGTCGAATTCCAAATCGAGTTGACACCCGGTGCAGCACCCATAGCACGAGCCCCGTATCGGCTCGCACCGGCGGAACTTCAGGAGTTGTCCACCCAGTTGCAAGATTTGTTGGATAAAGGTTTTATCCGACCTAGCTCATCGCCATGGGGAGCCCCTGTCTTGTTTGTCCGAAAGAAAGACAGGACTTTCCGAATGTGCATCGACTACCGGGAGTTGAACAAAGTGACGGTCAAGAACCGTTATCCTTTACCCCGAATTGATGATTTGTTTGACCAGCTTCAGGGATCGAGTTACTACTCGAAGATCGATCTACGATCCGGTTATCACCAGCTGAGAGTGCGCGAAGAAGATATTTCAAAAACGGCTTTCAGAACACGGTATGGTCACTACGAGTTTTCGGTTATGCCTTTTGGCCTAACCAACGCACCAGCCGTATTTATGGATCTCATGAATCAAGTATGCAAGGCGTACCTCGACAAGTTCGTGATTGTTTTCATTGATGATATTCTCGTCTACTCCAAGAACGAGACTGACCACCACGAAGAGCACTTAAGGATAATTCTGGAACTGCTGAAGAAGGAACAACTGTATGCTAAACTCTCGAAATGTGAATTTTGGCTTCGCGAGGTTCACTTTTTAGGACATGTGATCAACGAGAATGGTATCCATGTCGATCCCGGTAAGGTAGAGGCCATCAAAAACTGGGAAGCACCTAAGACTCCGACTGAGGTGCGACAATTCCTAGGACTGGCCGGCTACTATCGGCGTTTCATCGAGGGATTTTCAAAGATTGCTCAACCCCTCACCGCTTTGACTCACAAGGGCACTAAGTACAACTGGGGTGACGCGCAGGAATCCACTTTTCAACTGTTGAAAACCAAGCTTTGTAGCGCCCCTATTTTAGCCCTCCCCGAGGGAACAGAAAATTTTGAGGTACACTGTGACGCATCTATACAAGGTCTCGGTTGTGTGCTGATGCAACTCGAGAAGGTTATAGCCTACGCCTCTAGACAACTACGGGTTCACGAGAAGAACTACACGACCCATGATTTGGAACTCGGAGCTGTAGTGTTTGCTCTTAAGATATGGAGGCATTACTTGTATGGTACCAAGTTTACCATTTACACCGACCACAAGAGTCTCCAACATATCTACGATCAGAAGGAGCTGAACATGCGACAGCGTCGTTGGGTCGAGCTGCTTAAAGATTATGATTGTGCCATCAAGTACCACCCTGGCAAGGCCAATGTGGTGGCCGACGCCCTCAGCAGAAAAGAAACAGATAAACCCAGACGGGTGAGAGCATTGCAACTCACGATTCATGCCAGCTTACCCGATCAGATTCGCGATGCGCAACTGGAAGCTTTGAAAGATGATAATCTTCCATCGGAACTCATGCGGGGCATGAGCAAGCAACTTGAAACAAGATCGGACGGGGTCCGATATTTTGAGAACCGGATTTGGGTTCCACGATACGGAGAGTTGAGAACTCTAGTGATGGACGAAGCTCACAAGTCCCGATATTCTATCCACCCTGGCTCAGATAAAATGTATCATGATTTAAAGGCACTTTACTGGTGGCCGAACATGAAAGCTGACATTGCCACCTACGTGAGCAAATGTTTGACTTGTGCCAGAGTCAAGATAGAATACCAGAAACCATCTGGCCTTCTGCAACAACCGGAACTCCCAATGTGGAAATGGGAACACATCTCTTTGGACTTTATTACGGGTTTGCCTAAGACACCGACGGGATGCGATACCATCTGGGTGATCGTTGACCGGTTGACTAAATCGGCACACTTCCTAGCGATTAAAGAAACAGACAAAATGGAACGACTGACTCGAGTATACATGAAAGAAGTGGTGTCTAGACACGGAGTGTCTGTCTCGATCATTTTCGATCGAGATTCTCGTTTCACCTCGCACTTTTGGAAGTCGCTGCAAAACGCACTGGGCACCCGTCTCGATATGAGTACAGCATACCATCCTCAAACGGATGGGCAAAGTGAACGGACTATTCAGACCCTGGAGGATATGTTGCGTGCATGCGTCTTAGATTTCGGAAAAAGTTGGGAACCCCACTTACCCTTGGTAGAGTTTTCGTATAATAACAGCTACCACGCAAGTATTAAGGCAGCGCCGTTTGAAGCGCTGTACGGACGAAAGTGTCGATCGCCACTCTGCTGGGCAGAGGTGGGTGATAGCCAAATCACTGGTCCGGAACTGGTACTCGAAACCTCGGAAAAGATTGTTCAAATCCGAAATCGCATGGCAGCAGCACGAGATCGCCAAAAGAGTTACGCCGACAAGCGCCGAAAACCTCTCGAATTTCAAGTAAACGATCGAGTGTTACTCAAAGTCTCACCCTGGAAAGGTGTGGTTCGCTTTGGTAAGCGAAACAAACTCAACCCACGATATGTTGGTCCGTACCGGATAACTGAGCGCATTGGTCCGGTGGCGTACCGACTGGACCTACCAACAGAACTCAGTGGCGTACACGATGTATTCCACGTATCAAATTTGAAGAAATGCCTATCTGATGAAACCCAAGTAGTCCCTTTGGAGGAACTACAAGTCGATGAACAGTTACGGTTCATTGAGGAACCAGTCGAGGTTTTGGATTGGGAAACCAAAACGCTCAAACGCAGCAAAATTCCAATCGTTAAGGTTCGTTGGAACTCGAGACGTGGACCGGAGTTCACATGGGAACGCGAGGATCACATGATGAAAAAGTATCATCACCTTTTTGAAGGGCTAACCAAACACCGAAAACCGCGAAACCCGGCAAACCGTCAAACATCACCGGAGGTATGAACTAAATTTCGGGACGAAATTTCTTTCTACTAGGGGATGATATGACAAACTGAAAATCTTTCTTACTTTTTCAGGCTCTCATCACGACTTGACTCAAATTTTCGGGACGAAAATTCTTTAACATGGGAATGATGTGACAATCGTCAATTTCAGGTTAACCTCGTTAACTCAACTCCGTCAATTCGAACTTTAAGATCGTTGAATCTATAACGCATACTTCATTACATTTAAACTAGGGTTTAAATGACGCTTAACACTTACTACATGTGTAGTAGTCTTTCGGGATTTGCACCGAAACGCAAACGATTGAGGAATAAACGAAACACACTAAAACACTAATGATGTGATAACTATGTGTTAGGATTATGTGTTATGTGATTATATTATTGTCATGATTATTTAATGTGCAAGTTATGATAGAATGTTCTAGAAAAAGTAATACTTAGGAGTTGAGGGGCCAAGGTGTAACATATTAGTCTATAAATACATGATAATCTAAACCCTAACTCCCATTCCCTTTCCCCACAAGAATTCCGATCGGAAACCCTTACCCTAACCCTTTTGCGATCAGAACTTATACACACACATATCTTCAATATCTTTCAAGTTTGATTGAAGATTAAGGTGCTAGGAAGGTATATTTGATCATCCTTCACATTCTTGTTGATTGATTTTGATGTTTGTTGGGTTAATAACAAACCCTAGCTGGCCGATTTTGTTCATGTGTGTGAGTAATATGATTCTTGTTAGTTGGATAATGGATTGATAACTAGATTGATGTTGTTGCATGATTCATTGTTGTCTTTGATTTGAATTAGAACACAAACCCTAATCTTGTATGTATGGTGTGATTGATATGCATGGATAGTAGTTATAGTGTCTAGAGGGTTATATGGATGCATGATAGTTCATAGATTGTTATTATGTTGAGTTTTGATGTGAACAGATTCTGGACAGAATGTATATACGATGTTTAACTGACTGTAACGAAGTGTAAACGTGAAAATTGATTGAGATTGTGGGTACTGCAGTAAACTAGGTTGAGTCTAGTTTCTATGAAGTATAAATTCGTAATTTTTGGATAAGTGGAAGTATACTTTTATGATTTTACAAAAACGTGATGCAAAGCTGAGCTGTTAGACCTGCTGTTAGGTTATGTTGTAAATGTTATATCTCATGAACTACGAGACCAATTGGGTTGGTTCCACTTCTGGAGGTTGACTCACTGAGTTAGGAACCAAACCCAAGTGGTCTTGCATTTATTGGATTTTTCGTTTAACGGGAATTGCAAATAACATTCTGATGTGCATGAATCTGACTGATATAAGTTAGCTGTAATGTTTTGATCATTATGAACAATCTATATGGAATAAAAATAAGATAAAAGATGTTCTGGAAACCTAAGATATGTACGCTCCTGTGGTAATTTTTGGTAAATTAATTGAGATGTTATAATCGGTAAACTAGTGCAATCTTTCAAGTAGAAATTCTGTCATAACGAAACTAGCTGCTGAGTTGTATATGAATGCATGAAATATGATAGTTTTTATATAATTGTTGTATTTTGACCAAAATACCCTTGCGGGGAATAGTTGCTAGTTGATTGCCATGAATTGACCAAATTGCCCTTATAGGGAATAATGGTTAGTTAGTCTTTGTTTGTTGACCGAAATGCCCCTACGGGAATAATTGCTAATAAGTATGTTATTAATACGTGACACGAAAGTAATTGCTCACTCATGTATCGTATCACAATTTTACTTGTTTAAGTCACACACGATTCACAAACGAAACACGAAATCTGTTACGTGCATAGGTATTATGTGCCGAGTCTAGAGACTCGTTAAACGTTCCGATACTTAGAAAATCTCTTTGTTATTTTAGAACGCTAGAGAGTTTTCTACGACGCGCATCACTTGGCGATCTAGATCGGATATTCTTCGCAAACAGTGAGTTCACTTACCCCACTCTTAAACTGCTTTCAAACGTTTTTCACTTGGGGGAGATAACATACTCCGATAAACATATTTTCTGAGATAAACGCATATGAAAGATTTTGTTATAAATTATATATCACTTGTAAAGGCTAAGCGGCAAACGTAACACTTGAAGTCCCACACATCGGACCGGTTAATATTTGGAATAGCGAGTCACTGTTGAGTAGTACTACTGGGTTTGACAAACCCCACCCGACGCTAAGCTCAACTGGAGGTTGAGTGGGTGTAATTTTGGCTAACACTTACCATGGTCTGGAGGACCTGGTGACGGGCACTTGATAAACAGTCAGCTTCGGTCGCGAACCACTTAGCGATACTTGTTGTATAGATTAGCTACTTATCGATATATAATTTGACATAACACTATCTGGTAATGCAAAACACTTAAACGCTGTAACGTGGTTACACACTCAAACGTCGTAACGGGGTTACGCAACACTTAAACGCTGTAACGTGGTTACACACTCAAACGTCGTAACGGGGTTACGCAACACTTAAACGCTGTAACGTGGTTACACACTCAAACGTCGTAACGGGGTTACACAACATTTAAACGTCGTAACGAGGTTACGCAAAACGCTAAACGATTTATCTTATTTTACTTGTGAACTCACCAACCTTGTGTTGACACTTTTAGTATGTTATTCTCAGGTAGCCGAGGCGGGCGCGCGGTTTAGGAGCATGCATTAATTGAAAACATCTTTACTCTGCAAACTTAATTTTAACATTTACATTTGGTTTTAAGTCGTCCTGCGTGACGCAACTTTTGAATTAAGGTTTTACGCTTCCGCACTTACTTTCATTTAAACGTTTTTCTTTGGTTTGGTTATAACTAATGATTCCGATCCTGCCAGTTCACACCCTCTGACGGTAAAACTCCGTTAGTGGATTTTGAGGGTGTGACACCTTTGACAGCTAGCAAACATGATAGCATTTGGGTAATAGTGGATCGATTGACTAAGTCTGCTCACTTTCTGCCCATTCGTGAAAACTACCGTGTTGAGCAGCTCGCGCAGCTTTATGTCAAAGAGATTGTCTGCCGTCATGGTACTCCTTTGAGCATCATATCCGATCGCGATGGCCGTTTTATATCTCGCTTTTGGAAATCTCTCCAATCTGCGCTAGGAACTCGCTTGGACATGAGTACGGCATATCATCCTCAGACTGACGGTCAGTCTGAGCGAACTATTCAAACTCTTGAGGATATGCTCCGATCTTGTGTTCTTGATTTTGGAGGTAATTGGGATTCGCACCTGCCTTTGATCGAGTTCTCTTATAATAACAGCTATCATTCCAGTATTGGTATGGCCCCATTTGAAGCACTTTACGGTCGTAAGTGCCGCTCCCCGATTTGTTGGAGCGAAGTGGGTGAAGCTCAAATCACAGGACCCGAACTTGTTCAAGAGACAACCGATAAAATCGCCAAGATCCGTGATCATCTGCTGACTGCCAGAAGCCGACAGAAGAGTTACGCAGATCGTAGGCGGAAGCCTCTCGAATTTCAAGTTGGTGATCTTGTTCTCCTCAAAGTGTCGCTCTGGAAGGGTGTTGTCCGCTTTGGGAAGAAAGGTAAGCTTGCTCCTCGATATGTTGGACCATTTAAGATTCTCGCGCGTGTAGGAAAAGTTGCCTACAGACTTGACCTGCCGCCCGCGCTCAGTAATGTGCATCCAACGTTCCATGTATCCAATCTCAAGAAGTGTTTAGCTGACGAGAACCTTCACATTCCACTTGATGAAGTTCAAGTTGATGAATCTATGCATTTCGTTGAGAAGCCTGTTGAGATTATGGATCGCGAGGTTAAGCAAACCAAGCGCAGTCGCATCCCCATCGTGAAAGTTCGCTGGGAGTCCAAGCGCGGAGCCGAGTTTACATGGGAAAGGGAAGATCAAATGAAGATCAAGTACCCGCACCTGTTCTCTGCGCAACCTACTTCGAGATAAATTTCGGGACGAAATTTCTTAAAGTAGGGGAGACTGTGACATCTGCCCCGATCCGACCCGACCCAGGTACCCGTTTCTCTGACCCGATCTTTTTCTTTTATGATTTAATATTTATGTATACTTATATTTTACTTTTAATAATAATAATATATTTTCCTTCCCGCCTCTTTCTCTCTCTTTCTTTCCGCCGTCCCATCCCTCTCCTTCTCTCTTTCCGCCTTCTTTTCCCTCTTGTCGTCGTCCCGCCCTTAAGCCTTGTTTCCTTCTTTTTCTCCTCTCCTTGTCCTTTGTTTCTTCCCGCCTAAGGTTGTCTGCGCAGCTCCACGCGCCAGACTCCTTACAAGGAAGCCTGCGTGAAGACCATCTGTTCCAGCGATACGCGAGACGAACTCTTCTCGCAGCGCGCTAAGAATTGTAATTCTTCTCGCAGCGCGCTAAGAACGGTAGTTCTTCCCGCGACGCGCTAAGGATTTGTAGTTCTTCTCGCAGCGCGCTAAGAATCGTAGTTCATCCCTCGACGCGCGAAGAATTATAGTTCTTCCCGCGGCGCGCTAGGAATTGAAGTTCCTCCCGCGGCGCGCTAAGAAATGTGATTCTTCCCGCGGCGCGCCTTAGCCTTCTCGCGCGCAGCTTTCTCGCGCTAGACTTATCTTTTCTTCTGTTTTATCCAGCCTGTTTGCTTTTGTGTTGTCTCATCTTCTGTGTTGTTGACCTGACCTATCTTATGTCTGAAAAGCCACTTTTGGCGCAGCATGCGCACCAACCCCATTGGTTGGCAGAAAAAGTGACTGACATTATCTTTTGAGATCTGCTTTTTCCATGCTTGACCAGTACCTTTATCTGACCCGCCCATGCCTGTTTACTGTTCCCTGTCAGCTTTATCTTGCCCCCTGCAGCTGCCATATCTTTTGATATCTTTTGCTTTTGGAATCTTTAGCTTTTTGAGATCTTTTCCCCTTTTCTAGGGATTGTGTTCCCTAGGGTTTCTCTATAAATAATAATGTTATTTTTCCTAACACTACACACACAAAGCACTTAAACTCTCCTATTCTCTCTTGCTCCTTGCTCTCTCTGCCGTCCTCCTCTCTGCCTCCGTCTTCCTCCCTGTTCTGCTCTGCTTTTCCGGTAATATATATTATATATAATAACTTACTTATTAATTATGCTAACTTGTAATCAAGACTTAAAACAAATCATTAAAACAATAATCTTGTTTATAGGTTAACTTGTGCTTGTTTAAAGTTGGTTCTTGCTTTATCTTACACCGCATCGTTTATCAAGTGAGTAATCTCGTACCTAATCCCTTTTTATTTTAATGTTTTGGGATGTTCATGTGTTCGTACAAACTTAGAGTCTTAAACTTGTTTATGAACTTTAGTCGCGCAGTATCCCATGTGTTGAGGACGTTTACTTGGCTGTTTATTTGTATGTGTGTATCATTAACCGCTTTGTTCGGCCTATTCCGCAGTTTTCATGGATCCATTAGATGAACACGGGAGACCTATCGTTTACGGTTTTCTTTGTTTACACTTGCACTGATGTTTTCTTGTTTTTGTGCTCATTTGGGAGCACGGATTGAACTATGAACTATGAGCTATGATCTATTTAGGCTTGATCACAATCTGATTGCACCCTTGTTAAACACCAGACATACACGTGTTGCGCGCAGATTTTTGGTTATCTATGTATTGTATTAAACTTGATTTCTCACCAACACGCAAGTGTTTGACGTTTATTTTAACACATGTTCAGGTTTGCAGTAGCTGTTTTGGAGCTTGTGGACACGTAGGAAGTTTTCTTTATTTTGGACCTAGATTAAAATGTATCAAGACAAGTTTTTGCTGTTCGAATATTATGATTTATAATATATTGATTTATGATGATTTATGTTACCTTATGTCTACTCGCGCGTGCGCGAATGAATGTATTTATTAAATATTGACACCCAATAGTGTCACGAGTAATGAAACAATATGTGGCGCCCCGATGTATAATCCGCCTTTGGTCGGGGTGTTACAAAATGCATGCACGCAGCACGAATGAACAGTCAAGGCTTCACTGTACCTTAGCATAATTACATCATTTACATACATACATTATATCATAATTACAAGTGTTACTTGTGATTACTCATAACTGTTTTCTTGAAACTCACCAACTCCAGTAGTTGACCCATTTTAAACTGCTTTACAGGATTACCAAAGTTGGAATAATGTGATGGCGTGCTACCTGTCGTGGAAACGTGCTCGATGCTAAGTGAATAGATGCAAGGTTATTAGTACGAATAGAATAGCTTAACAAACATATTTTGTTGTAACACCTAGTTTGTAAAGAAAGATAGATCAATGTAATATATTGTAAATTAGTTTGTAATGTTTCTTTATAAACAATATGGTTGATACCAAAGTGGTCTGTCACATTCCCGTTTTACGCTTCCGCATTGTACTAGTCGGGGTGTGACACGATTTGACAACCTAGTCCAGCTTTTGCAAGCTAGGATGTCAAATCCAATAATACGCCGCGTATAGCCCTATACGCGGCGTATTATCTAGTGTGGTGGGTGTCCATAGTAGGACCCATACAGAAATTACACAAAACGAAAAAGTACACCCATCTTTTCACGACAGTTGACAAAGACTTAAACATGTATATATTTTTAATTTAAATATAGCTAAAAAACGTTATCTTTTCAATCACTTTGACAACTGAAAAACCTTTACCGGAATAAAACCGTTTCATTCTTAGTCTTTCAAATACACCAACAAGTTGTCGTAATCACATCTTGTAACACTTTTTTCGTTATATTATCTAGCGAAATCGAGTTGTGCATACTTAGCAAATCACAAACTATAAAGTCAAAGGTAGGCGGAATCTTGCACCACGAACTAACCGTATTCCAAATCATATTGGCTAGACTGCTCGAGGTAAGAAGATGGCCGGATGTCCCAGGACAAACATTACACAACCCACAATCAACCGTGCTCACTTGAATGGATCGAAATGCCATCACCTCCCTTGTCGCTAGTCTATCCATCTTCACTTTCCAAACAAAAATATTAACTTTCTTTGACACTTAGGTGGTGTTTGTTTTTTGTCTAAAGATCTTCCTAGTCTCTTATGTTTGCGCCGCGCAGACCACGCACAGACCTTTAGGCTTGTAGACTGTTTGTTTTTCTAAAGACATTTCATTAAAAAAAAAAGTCTTTGCCCCATCTTATTATATTATATAAGACATGGACCTCCCTCTTTTCAAGTCTTCTGCATCTTCTATCTCATTCAAAACCCTAGCGCCCTTTCATTCTACCATCTCCTCTACTGCCGTCTCCGCACCACCGCAACCTCCACTACCGGCGCCGCACCACCGGCGACCTCCATCTCCGGTGTTGGAATAGCCGTCGCCGCCGCTGCTCCTCCCTAGCTGACCGCCACCGCTGCTCCTCCACCTACCCCTGCCGACTACCGCTGCTTCCTTTCTCCCCACATCACCGCTGTCGCACGCTGCTCCGCCACCTCCAGCCCTAGCTGCCACCTCCACCTCCACCATCATCTACCTTAGCATGCTTATTTCTTCAAGATTTGATAGTCTATTCACCATTATTGTAATTGTTCTATTATTACTAGTTTGTTGTTGAATAAAGTTTGTAGAAGGTTTAAATTTATGAATGTGTTGTTTGAATTTTTGTTAAAATTGTACAAGTATTACTAGTTTGTTGTTGATTAAAGTTTGTAGAAGGTTTATGAATGTTTGTTGTTTGATTATTGTTAAAATTGTACAATTATTTCTAGTTTTTTGTTGAATAAAGTTTAAAAAATCGGCTTATTTAATTTTTCGTCTATTATAACGTTAAAAAACAAACAGTCTTCTTGTTGCAGACTGCAGAGGTTTGGTCCACCTTTTCTGCTGCAGATGCCTGCAATTATTGTCCGCAGACTACAGACATTTTACCTCTTAAAAAACAAACAGCACCTTAGTTATTTCTTGACATAATGAAAGGGCATTCAAGTCATACGAGTTAAACAGCGCCTTTTTAATAGAAACTAGGTGTAAAATTTGCCGCGTTGCGGCGACAACGCAACGCTGTGAATTCAGTCAACCTATCTTTTTCATATTGAAACAGCATTTGATAGATTATCCAATCCCATATCCCGCTGTGAATTCGGTAGGTAACGGTGACTTAGAAATGGCAATGAAACTGAATCGAAAAATTAAATCCGTGAACATTCATCATAGCATTGATACATGGTACCGTCAATATCGAATCGATACCAAGGTTTTGAGTTTTCGGGACCAGTACCGGTACGGTACGGTACAGTACCGGTATTTCCCGAATTTTACCTTAAATACCGGTACCATACCAGTACCGAACCGAGCATTTCGTTACCGGTACCAAAATTTTGCGATATTCGACATCGGGATTTTCGGTACTGGTACGGTACCGAGCCCATCCCTAATTGGCGTCCATTCGGTCTGTATCAGGTTATGGCACCATAAATTATCAAATAAAAATTCGTCAACGTCCAAACACAATATGTTAACTTATTAAAAAAGGTAGCGAAGACAAAACCCGTTTGTAATTATCATGACTCGACGTAAATACGACCGGTATTGAGATGTTGGCACCTAATAAAAAAGAAACCTTTAATAAAAAAGTAAAGTGTAAACAAAAAAAGGAAATAATTAGTTTTAGAAAGTAAAACTTAAAAAAAAAAAAGAAAGACCAAATAATATGTAAACAAAAAAACGATCAGCTACATAAAAAAAAGAAACCTTTAATAAAAAAGTAAAGTGTAAACAAAAAAAGGAAAGACCAAATCATATGTAAACAAAAAAACGATCAGCTACATAAACAAACAAAAATGAAAATAATTATTTTTAATGCCTACAATCGAACTCGAGGAAACACCCACGAAACTCACACCATCAACACATCCACAAAACAACCACCCAGCCACAAGTAACTTTATTGTTTATCTTTCACAATTATCTACTAAATATCAAAAACAAAAAAAATCATAAATCAACTTTGTGGCATCTAGTACTCTTTTACTATATGTAGATAATCGCCTAAAAGTCACACAATTATAATGACTAGATAATGCTAAAACTTAAAACAATATTAAAACTATTTATATATATTTATTTAATATATTTGTTATAACATTTACCAAAATCACAATTATTAAGATTATATTTAAGAGAGCCTAGTCTCTGTCCCTTGCTACTAAGGAAACCATTGTAGATGACACCGTTTCAATAGTCGAGAAAGAAAAGTTTCTTATACACTATCTTGCAATAATGTATGAACATCATTATATATTTTAGGCCAATTGAAAATAATTAATTTCATATTTTGTGTATTAGCCGTCAATAATCTCATTTTTAAAGATCCCTGCTAACGGTTTAACTTTCGGCTATTTTTTTCTCAATAGATATCCGCTAAAAAACACTTAACATCATTAAGTTTTTTTTCCGAGTTTCAATTCAATATTTTAGGGCTTTTGATTGGAAGAATGATACTTGTCGACTAATGTAAAACTTATCTCGAAACTGTCATCCAAACGACAAGACAGTGTTTCAATTCGAGTGTTTGAATTTCTAATTAACAAAAATCAACTAATTTGAGTCACCTTTTCGAAATAAGTTTTAAATCAGTCGACTCTTATCTTTCTTTCGTTCAAAAGCCTATAACATCGGTTTGAAACTCGGAAAAAAAAAAGTTAACGACGTTAAGTGTTTTTTTAACAAAAGTCCATTGAGAGAAAAATAAGCGAAAGGTTGGCCCGTTGGTAGTGATTTTTAAATGTGAGATTATTATCAGCGAATACACAAAAGATGGGATTATTTATTTCCATTGCCTATATTTTATTTCTTTAAGATAATGTGGCATGTGCATGTGTACGGTGTACATCAATACGTGTAAGTATATATGTACGTATGCAACGTCTTGAAAACTAAATAAAAATAAAGAGCGATAGAAAAACATTAACCTTGACTTTTACGTTATTAAGAAAAACGGAATCAATTACTCCATGTTCTGAGAAATCTTTACCATCAGAAAAGAGAAAAAAACATAGTCTTTGTAATGAGAATTTTGAAACGAACGTCACGAGTTGGAAAGGAGAGAGGATACATTGAAAGTAATTGTAGATTTGTAGGATTTCAAAACATCTTATCTATATTCTATGTTATTAAGTTATAATTTTAGTTGAGATTACCTTTTAGTTACGTAGTTTTTGTAAAGTCTTAAATTCTTAATCATATCCATTGAAATGTCTCAAATTTGATCTGAGAACATTTAAAATCAAAGCTTCTGGCTATGATATTTAGGATCCTTATTATATCCATTGAAATGTCTCAAATTTGATCTGAGAACTTTTAAAATCAAAGTTTCTGGTTATGATATTTAGGATCCTTATTATATCTATTGAAATGTCTCAAATTTGATCTGAGAACTTTTAAAATCAAAGCATCTGGTTATAATATTTAGGATCCTTATAAAGACGATGGATGTTGAACTGTTGAAGTACTAATCAAAGATACGATGAAAATGAATCAATGGCTAAACGATGGTCATGATGACCTCGAGACAAGGATTACATTTTTCTTGATCTATTCACTTGAAAATCATGGAACATTTGATACCATCACAAGGAATGATGACTATTTATCACACAATTACACTGCAATTACATATATGAACAATTACGAATTTATTATTATTATTTATTATTATTATTATTATTATTATTATTATTATCTTTTTCCAAACTAATGTATTCATGATGTATGTACACCACCCATTTTTCTTCTCAAAAAATTGATTTTATAATCTTAAAGCCTCGAGAATCCATATAATCATCCTTTTTTATTCTTTATTTTTAACAGCAACTTTCAAACCACCTACTAAGGCGCTGGTGGTCAAAACATTTTAAAATTACAAAACAAAATTGCATTAATCTTTCCACAACAAATTTTTAAACAAAGATCGATATTCAAAGAAACCCTAAAGATTTAATAACTTTCTCATATTAATAACATTAACTGGCGTGTACGAGAAAGCAACGTCTCATATCTAGTAAAAAAGGAATACAAATAAACTTTTGAGTATATGCACTAAAAAATTTGCAATCCATTTAATTATCTTAAGAACCGTTATGCTCTTTTGAGTAATTTTAAATCTTATTTTCTATAGCATTTGATTTGTAAAAATACAGTTCCGATTTAATTATCTTAAGAGTTAAAAAAATTGCCATCATGCTCTTTTGATTTAGAGGAAATCTTAAAATTATAAAATCAATTGGTAAATCGGCTTGGTAAAAGTTATAAGTTGACGTGTAACTTTTTTGCACAACGTTTTTTTTTTTCTATTTTAAGGATGAAATTTTATCATTTGAAATCCTTGAACCCAAGACTCATAACCCTTTGATGTTTTAAAGGTTTTATCAATTTAAATGAGCTACCAATCATATCGATAACCTTTTTACTAGTCCTGAATTATTTTGTTGTTCTTCTTTTACCATTATCATCTATTATTTTGTTTAAATAAAAGAAAAACTTTTCAAGAAAATCAGAGAATCCAAGGGGAAATGATCTGACTAATATTTGGCATGTTTTGATCAATTAAATCTATGTAGTCTTTTCAAGAGTATTTGACCCACATCGACATTTTTGTTATTTATCATACTCCATGGCTCCATGCCAGTTTTTAATTTTGATGAATATTAAGTGTGCTTGTTTGATATAACATGATAGAATAGATAATATAATTAAATAGATTATTGTTATTATGTTGTTTTGTTTGGTTAACCTATAAGAATAAAATGAATTATTGTTTTGTATTATTAAATGAATAATGAAATACAAATAACAAAATTACCTTGTATTAAATAAAGAAAAGTTACCGTAATAGAAAATGATCATGGTGGTGGTGGTGACGAAGGTTATGATGATGGTTGGGTGTTAGTGGTGGCACTAGGTGGTGAAATTGATGGTGGTGACAAATATAGAAGTTGAGTCTTTATAGATAAAAAAAAATGGCCAAATATTTGCGTGCTTCACTTAACTAGTCAGAGTTCGGGGTAACCAAAATTGATTGTTAACTAGAAAAACGAATCGAATAAATTATAACAAAACAAAACTGACGGCTATGGTTAAGTTATTATGAATAACAGACCATTCGGTTATGGCAGTTGCTAATGTGTCTCCATTAACCAACTTTAACAAAAACCGAACCAGACCTCATATGTTATATTTTGACAGAATTACATAAATTGTCTTTTATCTTTCACCCAAATTTCACTCGTTGTCCCTGATCTTCAAAATTGATCTTTTTTGTCCTTTACGTTTCAAAATCCAACAGCGTTTGTCCTTTTCGCCTAACCCGGTTAGATTTTCTCGTTAAGTCAGGTCATGTGCAAATTGCATATGAGGGCAAATTGGTCATTTTACTTATTAAATTAAAATAATATTTTAATAAATAAACAAAAACAATATAATAAAAAATTTAATATATAATTATACTCTCTCTCTTCTCCCCCTTCTTCTTCTCCTTCTTCCTCCGTAGCCAAGCTTTCCGGCCACCACCAAGCTCTTAGGCGGCCACCGCCGATGTCTTCTCCGACAAAACTGCCAGCCACCATCAGCCCGTCTCCCTTCAGCTTCCCCGGAGAACAAGGATTTGAACTCTATTACGAAGACGGAGCTGGATCCGGCCTGCAACCACTGCCGCCGATGATTTCAGAGCTGTTAATCGAGTCAGGATTCGATCGATTACTCGAACAGGAGCCGATGATATCAGCGGCTTAAGCCGTACAGAGTCACCGCCGGCGTCTAAAGCAGCCGTGGAATCGATGCCGTGCAAACACATATACCGCTCTGGATTGCATCAGCCCGTCTCCCGCCGGCTTCCCCGTACTCGTCACCGGCACCGGAGGCTTCTTCGGATGTCACTACTCGTGGTGATGGATCGGTGGCGACGGTGGCGGTTCGTCATGTATTTAGAGTAATAATAATTATAATTATAATTAATAATAATAATATGAAGAGATCAGTTCGTCCTGTATTTCGAGTGGCGGCAGCGGCAGCGGCGAGAAGAAACACTGCACCGATTCCGAGAAGAAACATTCTAACCGATTCGATAATTAGTTTAACCAAATACAAATTCATACTTCATAAACCCTATATCAAAAATCAATCCACCGATTCCATTATTCTTACCTCGTTTCCGTTCTCTGCCACCATTGGATTGCGTACGGACGACGTCATCGGCAGAAGCATAGCCGGTAGCTACAGCGGCGACGGTGGCGGAGGCATCGAGATTGTTATTAATCGCCGATGAATGTTCATACTGCCTCTTCCTTATCGGATCCACCTTCACTCTCACTCCGAACAACATGATCTCACCGGCGCCGGAGCAACAGACCTGTTGGGTTGGGTGGTGGAGGAGGAGGAAGAAGGAGAGAGAAAAATTAATAGTTTTTTTTATTATTTTCTTTATTTATTAAAACACTTTTTTAATTTAATAGGTAAAATGACCATTTTGCCCTCATGTGGAAGGCACATGACCTAACTTAACGAATATTTTTAACTGAGTTACGCAAGAAGGACAAACGCTGAAGGATTTTGAAACGTAAAGGACAAAAAAGATCAATTTTGAAAATCATGGACCACGAGTGAAATTTGGGTGAAAGATAAAGGATAATTTCTGTAATTCTGTCTTATATTTTTTCAAAATTAAGACAAAATTACATGAATTGTCCTTTATGTTTGTACACAGTTTCAGTCGTTGTCCTTTATCTTTAAAATTGAAATGATTTGTACTTTGCGTTTTCAAATGCTACACCGTTTGTCCTTTGACCCTAACCTAGTTAGTTTTTCTCGTTAAGTTTGGTCACGTATATTACACAAGAGAGCAAATTGATAATTTTATTTATATATTTAATAACATAAATAAAATAATTATATTAATTAAAACTAGATAAGATAACCATTTGTATATATCTTTAAAAACATTAATAATTAATTGTTATCCCATTTGCATACTTCCAGCCCCTACCATTTTCAATGACGAAACCATCACCGGAAAGCACCACAAACGCCTCCATACTCAGCCATTCTCGTCACCACCATCCACCACCAAACCACGCCGCTAGAAAAAATGCAGATTTGGCACTCAACGCAGTAACGAGATTCGAACCGCATCACCGATAACAAGATCTGAAACTCATCCGTTGCAGAAAACACGAAGGGGTAAGGTTTTGTGAAGAAGGCGGCGGTTTTTCAGTTGTCTGGAAATCGGGAAGAGATGCTTTTTTCTTCCTCATCTTCATCTGCGCATGTGAATTTACTGGTGACGTCACTTGGTACTCTTTGTAAAATCTATAAACCTGAGGCAGACTAACTGAATCGATTAATTACATCGATCCCCAAATTAATTGTGGATTTGATTGAATTCTGCTATTAGTATAATTGATTGAAATATCTAGGACTTTGAAAATGAAACTGTGTGCAGGTTGAAGTGGAAGCGTTGGTGAGAGGACCGAAATTAGCGACGATGGTGAGTTAAGTTAACAAGTTAGAGGTGTGTGTCGGTTTTAGGTCATTAGATTCTTCATCTCTTTTGATTGTTTGGTTGCCGGTTGCTGGAGGTTTGTTTTTGGTGTAATCATTGAAAAATGATGACATAGAAAGAAAGAAAAAGAAGCAGGGAAAGAAGATTTTATTTCACACAATGAAAAATTACAATTACAAGAAAACAATATATATATATATATATATAAATAAAGAGAGGATAAAGAGAAAACTCACCTTTAGAGAGAAAATTTAAAAACTTCTAAATAATTATTTTTAATTAAAAATAAAAAAATATTTTTAAAATTCTGTTTTAGCCATTATTCTTATATTTTTTTATATTTCACTCGAAAAATATAAAAAAAAAAACCCCGCTGTAATGCACATACGTATTAGTGTGCAATACCGTTGTATTACATATGTGTATTACTATGTATTTTTGAGTTTAATAGTGTTTTATTGTATATATTCAATATTTGTGTATTGTATATGTGTAGTAGTGTTGTATTATATGAAAAAAAATAATAATAAAATAAAAGTCGATGTGGTGCACATGTGCGTTAATGTTGTATTACACATATGTACTAATGTGTATTCGATGTGTGTATTAGTCTTATATTACATATAAACAATGGTGTGTATCAAATATGTGCAATAGTGTTGTATTCTATACAATACAAACACTTTTGCATATATGCAATGCACACTATTACACATGCGCACTATACCGACGAGGTTACCGACAAGTTTTTTTTTTTGGAACCAATAACAACATATAAAAATAATGGAAAAAAAAAGAAACTTAAAAAAAAAGTTAAAAATAGTTTTTTAGAAGTTTTTAGGAGTTTTTAAGTTCTCTTTAAGAGGAGTTTTCACTAGAACCCACACACACACACACACACACACATATATATAATCATCATCGTACTCAGTATATCCCACCAATAGCAGATCTATGGTAGGGTCTGAGGAGGGTAAAATGTAGATAACCTTACCTCTATCCCATAGGAATAGAGAGGCTGCTTCCGATGAGACCCCTGGCTCGATAGTAGTTTTGCATCAAGCCTTGGACATAAGGCACATAACACTCAACCATCGGAACACCGGCTGATTGGTGCATGTACCCTTTTCTTTCGGCTATCAACGCTACCACATGATGTCTGATTAAACTTCTGTCACTTTTAATGTTATTTTCACGAGATTAGTAAAATAACGTCAAAATTAGTACAATTTCACCTTTTTCCCACTCGAGGGTTCACACACACACACACACATATATATATAGGCATATGTTAGCGGCGTATAACATATGCGCATATCCAACATATATGTTGACATAACCCCTCCAGTTGGAGGTTGAGAAAACCCCAACTTGCAAAATAGTGAATGGAAATGAGGTCCTGGTAAGCTCTTGGTAAAAATATCAGCAAGCTGATCTTGCGTATTCGTATACACCAAAGTCACCAGTCCTTCTTGTAACTTCTATCGAACAAAATGACAATCTATTTCAATGTGTTTAGTTCCAAGAAATCGGAGAGCCCCCAAGAGAAACATAAAACCCACTAACCGATCGACGAGTATTAGTGCAAGCTGCCCAGTCTGACTCATAGAATGCTTGCAAATCAAAGGAAGAATTATTATTATTATTGAAGAATAATCCCTAAGATAAAGTTCCTTTTGACATATGAAAGGGTATGAAGCGCTGCATTCCAATGAGAAATCCTCGGATCTTTCATGAATTGACTTAGAAACTAAACAGCAAAAGCAAGATCGGGTCTTGCGTGAATAAGGTAATTAAGTTTACCAACAAGCTTCATATATTGTAAAGGGTCATAAGAACAAGTTTGATAGAACCCCGAAAATAAAATAGTAAATTGATAGAAATAAACAAGAACAAGGATAGTTGAACCGATTTGAGATGGGTTATTCTCCGGTTAACCAATTCGAGATGCCAATTCTCCAAATACTAGGTTAATGAACCCAAATATTTTTAATACATAAACATCGATATCCTATATAAGCTAGAACAATAACCTATAAATATACCTAATTGCGATAATAAATGCTGGTATTAATATTTCTAAAACCTTAGCTCTTCATTTTCCCACTACCCTTCTTCCTCATTAACTTCCTTGACCCATCCATAATGGAGCTGTGTATGTATCAATACATCCCGCTGGGACAAATGACTTGTCCTCAAGTCGGGAAGAGAAGTGTTGCGCCAAGCAATAAGCCATTCCATTATAGGTTGATTGGCTTCCTGCGCCCTGTGATTGTCTTGAACTGAATGTAGACGGAAATGAATTTCCCCATCTTTAATAATAAGCAGGAGAGTGTCCAGGATCCTGCAATTGTTTTGAACGAGATCTTTAACTCCAAAATTCAGTCCAAGATGCTTTAGATAGGCCTGGGATTTTTCCGAATCTCCAACATCATCTACCACACGATCTTGGGCTTTCTCCAAATTATTGTGAGCGCTTCCTCCATTTCCACGTGACAACATGTTTGAATCATTCCACCCGTCATGTTTAGCCCATTTATCATTTTCATCCTCCCCTGAGTTCATGTGAACAGGAGGTGAATCTTTGATCTTTAGTTGAACATCATCTCCCATCTTCACTTGAACACCATCTTCGATTTCCAATTGAACACCCAAAATAGGTTTTAGCCGATCTTCGTCTTCACTAGGGTTATCTTCTTGGATTTCTTCATTGATTAAATCTTGATTGTTGCACCTGGCAGATGTTCCATACATCCGAGCCTTGATTGCTTCAACATCGTCCTTCAAGGTTCCAAAAATAGCATCTAATCTTGCTGCAATTTCTGCTAATTGAACAGCAATCAGATCATCTTTTGAACCTCACATTTTGATTTGACTATTCCGGGTACGAGCCATATTTGCTTCGTTTCCCGGCAATGGAACCAAATGATATAACCCCGAAAATAAAATAGTAAATTGATAGAAATAAACAAGAACAAGGATAGTTGACCCGATTCAAGTAGCCGATTCGAGATGGCAATTCTCCAAATACAAGGTTAATAAACCCAAATCTATATCTATATCTATATTACATATAAAACATATAGCAGGGACAAAATAGTAATTTAACCGTGTGTGGGGGAGACGCCGTAAAATTTATGACTTCAGGCGATATTGATGACCTTCATCTGTATATTTATTACACTTGGTTGCCGGCGACTTCAATATTCGGTTTCCGGCGATGTTACGTTTCAACATCTATGGCCATTCATTCAATTGATTGCTCATTCATTGCTCCATTCATCTTCAATTGATGTTAAATCAATTCATTGCTACTTTCAATTTCATCTAAACCCTAATGTTGTTAAACTTCCGTCTGCTTCTCCCTCACCCCTCTCCAGCTACCGACCATTACTCTCTGTATTTATCCCTACCGTAACCCTAATTCTCTACCTCATCTCCCTCGCTCTAAACCCCTAACCCACAGCAGCGCCGAACTTCAACCTATGGCAGGTATGTATTCTCAATTTTGCACAAATCCATTTGTTGTTGGAGCCCATTGCAGGTTGTTTTGTTGTGATTACAACTTTTCAATTAGGTTTTGAATCAAATTGCAACTTACACAATCTACTATTATAACCCGAAATCAAGGCAATTTGACCGCTAATTATATTATTTGGTAAATTCACTTAGAGCAAACCTATTTGTACAGGGGGCAGAGGAAGCTTGCTATTCTTTTTAAAAGCTAAAGGATGGGCCTTCTCTATATCAGCTGGTGTTGGTGATGATGGAATGCAACGGTCTTCCATAGCATATGTTTTTGCCATGTCTATACATCTCACTAGCTCTGGATTGGAAAAGGTAATAAGACCACACAGTTACCTTAAAGTATATTATTGTTTCATCATGTTGTTACAACCATACATTACTTGTAACTTGTTTTGATTATTAATTTTCATCTATAATGGGCTCAGTTTGTTATTTCTTGTTTCAAGTATATGGAAGAACATGGGAGAGAAATCGAATGGGGTTCGAAGAAGCTTGAAGATAAAGGCTTTTGGTACACATATAGTACCAAGATGTACCAAGATGATCTTGGATGACTGTCTTGAATTTGTTATCACATTGTCACGGACTCATGGGTATGTTAGTTTTAAAGTATGCAGCCCCTAGAATATGTATTCTTTTGCATTAGAGCTGTTTGTTACTCCTGTTTAATCAAAATTGTTTGACTTGATGCTAGAATTTAATTATTTTTTTATATCTCATTGTGGTAAAATGACAATACAACATGCCTATCTGGATTATGTTTAATCGTCACAAATATATAGTTAAAAGGGAAAAAGTAAAAATTGGTTAAAATTTACACTAAATCCATGTTGAATGTATATAGTATAATGATACAAACTCCTAAATAGTTACATCATAATCATATAAGCTGGACAATGTTGTTGCGGGTCAACCAACCTGTAAAAAACTGGGTAACATTTGATGCATTTCAAAAATTGAGTATACTGTTTGCACCAACTGCGTTACAGTGTGTAATTTTATTACCTTTTTGATGATTGGTTAACTTGATAGAATCTCTACTCATTTCATAAGTTTAAGCCAGTCATTCTGAATGAGATGTTTTTAAGGCCTCTTTTTTATATTATTGCTTTTCTTACATTTTTACATTTTATCTTTTGACAGAAGCTTCGTGGGAACGCTCTTCTTTTGAATCTTTCAGTTAAACGCAAGTATATACATGCAACACTTTTAATGAGCTGACCTTTTTTGAGCTTCACCTAGCTTGGGCATCAAATAAGGCCTTTTTAGTTCTCGAGGCTTGTTTGAATTTCTGGATGCTAATTTCACATTGTACAACCGACCTAGAGCCGAGCTTAGGCTTTTTAAGGTTTTCCTCGAAATATTTAGAAGCAATTAAAATGCATATAAATTAGGGTAATAATTAATAAGCGAGCTGAGCTTGAGCTTTAAATAAAAATCTCAAAACGAGCCGATCTCAAGCTCTTGAAAGTCAAAACGAGTGGAGCTCGATTTTATCGAGGTTGGCTCGGGTCCTCAGCTTGTTTACACCCCTAAATTTTGAGCTACTATAGTTCTTGCACTGTTGGATCGATTTGTGAAGATTTTTAGCTTAACAATATGTGAACATTTCACGGTAGCAATTTTTTGGGGGTCTGATTTAAGCAATAGCATCTTAGTCTGTGTTTAAGTTTAAATTGATTTAGGGTTTATCAAACTTAAATTGAAGGGGTTATTTTTATTTTTATGGTTCTTTGCAAATGATTTTTATGGTAACAACCCTATGGTTTGTTTCGGTTTATTAATTTCGTTTTTTTTCCTTTTGGTCCAATTTTTTTGGTTGTTGGTTTTGTTTCAGCTCGATTTCAATTTGTTTAGTTTTTTGGAGTCGGATTTTTAGTCTTGGTTAGGTTTCAGTTTCTTCGATTTTTAGTTTCAGTTTAGTATCGGTTTTTTTAGTTTTGTTTTGCTTTGGTTCGATTTGATTTTATTTTATTCGACTTTGGTTTCAGTTCAGTGTTGTTTAGGTTTGGTTTCTGTTTTCTAGTTTCAGTTCAGTTTCGGTGTCGATTATATATATATATATATATATATATATATATATATATATTTTATTTGGTTTGGTATCGGTTGAGTTTATTCGGTTTTTGGCTTCAATTATAGGCTGTTCAGATACACACACACATGCACGCACACCATATATACTGTTATTGTTTTAATATTGTTTTGCAATCATAATAAACAGATTATATTTTGTTGAAGTTTGTGAACCAACCTGCTTTGACGTTTAAACTCAACCGAAACAAAGAGAACAAACCGTCAGTGGCCGATGTTGGTGGAATCAAGTTCGGCCTATTGCTGAAGCCAAAAATGTCCTGAACTATTTATCCAATCTGGCTTCTTCTAAGGTATTGGATATTTGTTTTTATTTTAATGAATAATTATTTATTCTAAATATGTATATGCTTTTATAGATGCTAACTCTGGGATAAAGATGCTGACTGTAGAGAAAAAGATTATGTGATTAGAAGTTTGAAAGAAAAGATGTTCAATTTAACAGAAATAAGGTTGAGCTTAAGGTTTGCTTCTCATCTGTGAAATTCAGTTTGTTCCATTCTTTAAACCACGAAATTTGTCAAGAAAATTGTCTTTACAACCTCCTAAAACGGTATATGCAAAAGTTTAAACTACTTTTCAAGTATTACAGTTCTTGTGAATTGCCCAAAAATGATTGAAAAAAATTTTTCTGGTTAACTCAATTTGCATGCCTGTATTGCTACCTCTAACTACTTATATGTTGACTTGTTACTACAGCCAGAAGCTTTACATGTCAATGAGCTACAACAAAAAGTCAGCTAAAGATTCTACTGTTAACAAAGATGGTGAAGAACATATAGATAAATTAGGACCTACGGTTAGTATAAACTCATTCTCCTTAAAGCTCAAACTTTTGCTTATAAAATTTTGATTTTAATTAATTATTACTTTTTGAAGGAACTCCCGACACTCCATATAGTAGTGGAAATATACACAAGTTATTAGAATGACATGAAAGTATCATACTTTGAGCATTCAGATTTAGATGAAACAGAATGACTTCAATCAGAGGATATCCAAGATAGAGAGTGATTAACAGTAACTTTAATAATGAAGAGGACTGATTTACGGTAAGTTCTTTTGGTGTTGGATTCTTTAATTTTATAATAACTTTAATAATGTTTTCGGGATTTTCATGGTCAAGACTCAAGATGGTGGTATTAAGGAAAAAAAACTTTGCACCTTTTATTAATGAAAGGACAAAAAGGTGTTTAGGAGTCATCCTAACCCGACCGACCCATTTAAGCCCAAGCTTTATTTTGGCCCAGTCTTCCCAATATAACCCATCTCTTTTTTTAGGATGAGAAGAAGCTAAGTGATGCGCTAAAGTTTGCAAATGTTTTCGGTGCCATCACGGTGACAAAGATTAGTGTAAATCCCTTTATTGCCTACGAAGGAGGTTCTTCTTAAGAAGTTGGAGGAAACCGGAGCTTGAATATGTTTTCTATCATTTTTTAAACAAGGACCACATAAAAAAGTTGTAAAAACAAGGACCACAACACAACTAAATTTTTGCATCATTTTTGGAACATATTTATATGTAGATCAGATCATCATTAATATTATTAATATAAATATTATTATTAATATTATTAATTATTTGAAATATGTAAGGCTTTACAAATACTCAAGTTAACATTAACAAGTACCACATTGCAATTGTCTTAACACCTATAAAACTTTCGATCATCTTTGTCTCGTTAGCCTTGTTTTTAGTCAACCTTCACTAATCTCTTCAATTAACCTATAGCATACTAAGCCACTAAGATACGATCACAAACTATACTGATGCCATCGAATTCCCATCTTGTCTCCATTGCAACCAAAATCATACCGAATGAATCCTTATTGCGTCCCACCGCAACGCGCGGGCTCTCCTACTAGTATTTTTAATATATAAAACATGGATATCCTATAAGCTAGAACAATATAACCTATAAATATACCTAATTGCGATAATAAGTGCTGCTATTAATATTTCTAAAACCTTAGCTCTTCATTTTCCCACTACCCTTCTTCCTCATTAACTTTCTTGACCCATCCATAATGGAGCTGGGTATGTATCAAAGTCCCTCATGAGCTTTAAGTTGTAAATGATGAAGCAATGGTGAGTTTGTGACAGGAAGATTGGAAGTATGAAATTCAGAAAGCATGTCCTTAGCAAACATTCGTTGACACATGATAATATCTTTGATAGTATAAAGAACTTCCTTACCAAAAAACTAATTTCCTAGATCTTTGATTTTGACAGTTGAGTCTAGAAAGTCTTGAGATTATTGATCTCTTCCAAATTGTTCCCAGTAACTAATATATCATCTACGTATGCAACAACATATACCACTGAAGACCCCATATTCTTTGAAAACAAAGAATGATTATTTTGAGAACCCACATACCCTCTTGATCTTAATGCAGAAGACAATTTCCCATACCATTGTCTAGAAGCCTGTTTTAAACCATATAAAGATTTCTGAAGTTTAAGCACTGGATTATCAGGAAGCTGCATACCAGGTGGTGGTAGCATATAGCATATAGATATCTTCATCTAAATCGCCATGAAGAAAAGCATTATTAACATCTAGCTGAAACAGAGGGCAACTTCTTTTTGTAGCGGTAGCTACAAGGTTTCGAATAGTGGTCATCTTGATAACAGGAGAAAAGTTTCATTGTAATCAATTCTCTCTTTTTGAGTATCTCCTCTCGCCACCAATCTAGCTTTACAGCGTTCAACCGTCCCATCAGCTTTTTGTTTAACTTTAAACACTCATTGGCATTTAATAGCCTTCTTTCCAGGGGGAGATCAGTAACAGCCCAAATATTATTGTTTTCAAGAGCCTAAAATTTAGCTTTCATGGCATCTTGCCATTCAGGAACGCCAGAAGCTTCCTTATAAGAACTAGACTCATGTAAATCAGAAATCGTTTGGGTAAGAGACTGACTGGAAGGAAAAAGATGAGAAGAAGAGCAAGAGATAGGAGAGGAGCACGAATTAGTGACAATATAGAAACAATAATGATGAGAAGATTCAAATAAAAACATAGTCATTTAAGTATGAGGGCGGAACAGAAGTTCTCGAAGATCTTTGAATAGGTTTACGAGGATTATGAAGAAGAGTATTAGAAATAGGAACGGAAGATGAAGGATCAGTAGGAGGATCAGGATCAGGAGGAGGAGTAGACAAAGGATCATCAAAAAATTGATTGATGAGACCGATAAATGGAAAAATAAGACTTTTGTTTGGATTTAGTTATTGAAGGAAATAAAGCTTTAAAGAAAACGTCTCTTGATATGATAACTTTGTTTGTGTCAAGTTCATACAATTTGTATACCTTTTTACCAAGAGGATAACCTAGAAAAACACAAGGCACAACCCTTGGTTTGAATTTATCTCTTCCATGAGATAAGGTGGAAGCAATGTTTTAAAAACTGGTATGTTATTCATACTGAATTGGGTTAAAAAAATGATACAACTGGTTGAACTAGATTTTACCGGAAGGTTCAACCGGGTTGAATAATTTACCCTGTAATTTCATATAAATGCAACCTTAACTCATAAAAAGCCCAAAAGTACATGAATCCATAATAAAAAATAATCCGTAATAAAATAATACAAAAGTACTAGATTTTTAAGCAAAGTTTTTAAAAAAATAAAAGTGTGCAATAGGTTTCTGACATCGTTTACAGGTTTTCTCATTTTAACTTTGTCTGCTAGGTTAAAAGTTATTTTTAAAAAATATGATCTGCAAAAAAAATCAAAAATCTATTGGGCTTAAAACTGGTATGCCGGTTTAAACCGGTATTTAAAAAAAACTAGTGGTTTGACAATCTATTAAACCACCTAAAAATACCGTGTTCTAAATACCGACTACCGATTCAAAAGCCAGTATAACCGGTTCAACCAGCCGGTACGAACCGGTTTTTAAAACATTATGTGGAAGCACAAGCAATACAACCAAAAGACTTCGTATGATCATAAGAAGGAGTCTTTCCTATAAAAAACCTCATAAGGAGTTTATTGTTAAGAATTTCAGTAGGAAACCGATTAATTAAATGTGTCGCTATTAACACACAATCACCCTAAAACTGAACCGACAACTTAGATTGAAACATAAGAGCTCTTCAAGTTTCAAGCAAAATGTTTATGCTTTCTTTCAATAATGCCATTTTGTTGAGGGACAGCTTCACAAGTGGTTTGGTGAATAATTCCTTTACCCAACAAATAAGCACTTTGAACAGATCCAGACCCCACTTCAAAAGCATTATCTGATCTGGTGCATTTCACAGTGGTGCTAAACTAGTTGCTAACCATTTCAATAAAAGATTTAAGTATAGGAAAAGCTTGCTTTTTAGTTGAAACCAAATGTGTCCATGTGGTTTTGCTGTAATCATCCACAATGGTTAAAATTATCTAAAACCATTGTATGTAGCTGTGTGATAAGGCCCCCAACATCAATATGAATTAGCTCAAAAATTTTATTAGTTGATGTGGTACTAGTAGGAAATGGCAGTTTATGTTGTGCCTTAGGACAAATATCACAATGCTCAATAGATTTTAAAGAAACATTAGAAATGAAAGGTAATTGTAAGACCCTGAATCCCGGGAATCCTACAGTTGGTAATCACATCCACAATTTCACAAAAATTTAAAACCAAACGATTCGTTTTTATTTAAAACAAGTTCAGAGTAAATAACAGCGGAAAAAGTGTAATTATTTAAAGAAAATCCCAAATACGGGGGTACAAGTGTCCAAAAATCAAATATAAATATAATATCCGTTTTATTGGAAATCCTCGACCAGAAATGCCTTCAACCTTTTGAGTAGTCTCGAGCACGTCCAAGCGGTAAGCATCCTCCTCTAAACCTGAAACTCACACTAACATTCACACAAAGTCAGCTTGAGCTGAGTGAGTTCAAGTTTTAAATAAATAATATCAGTAATAGAAATTATGATAGTCATGCCAAAACTTAAAAATAAAAAGAGTACATTCATTAAGTCATCATTACCGAAGACTAAACATTCTCATACATATGTACATATACAAAATATATATATATATATATAAACATCCTTTAAGTACATCCCTATATATATAACAATATATATATATAACATCCACGTATAACATTCAGGGTCGAGCACACGTACAACCCAAACACGTAACATCCGATGATGATCATGCCACACGAGCCTCCCCCCTCACGGGCTTTTCAGGGCCCGCCACAGGATTTAAAAACCTGAGTCGTATGGTTTGGCCCGGCCAAGATCACCATCCATCCGTAACGCAACACGAGCCTCCTCACCCCGGGTCATCCCCAAGTAATATATTTGACTCGGTCGCGGTTTAACATACCAAACACGTGATATGGGCCTCCTCACCCGGGTCTTCCCCAGTAATATATTTGACCCGACCACGGTTTATAGAACGGCGGGCCTCCTCACCCCGGGTCTTGCCCGAGTAATATATTTGACCCAGCCGCGTCATAAACATGCAACACGGGCCTCCTCACCCCGGGTCTTCCCCGAGTAATATATTTGACCCGGTCACAGTTTACCAACACATACACATTCACATACACACATACACATTCATCTAATTCAAATATCCAACCAACATTATCATCACATACAATCCATAAATAATGGATAATCTATGCATTCAATACTAGGCCTAATAGTAACCTCGAGCTTAGAGCACAAGTAATATGTATAACCTTAAGGAATATATGACCATAAACGAGTCTAAAATATCCTAAGGCATAGAATATAATCCACTTATAGTTTTATAAATGCACAAATACAAATAAGGCTATGTAATACCATCTGAATAGTTGTAACGAGTAAAATCGTGTAAAATTGTATTACGGCGTGTATGCTAGCCCAAAACGTAAAAAGATTTAAAAGGGGCATCATGAGCTCACCTGAAACGAGCCACACAAACACCAAAGAGTTTGAGAACTTCAAATTCAATCCACAGTTTACAAGCCTGTCGGATTGCACACAAAGATTATCCTACGAGCCGTTCTAACATGATTTGATTGACCTAAAGCCTTGACATTACCAAATTCAATTACATCAGCCCCCGAGGCCATGTATTTACCAAAACCACCCTTAGTTAATACTGGGGACAAAGGGTTCCCAATTTACCCCCGAAAGTTGTTGACTTTATCGAATACGCGCGTTAACGGGTTGTTTATGCACTTAGATACCGACTCAGCCCCGTGTGGACCAAATTTAGTAAAATCACAGCCAACAAGTCCACACGACGCTACACGAGTTGGATGGGTCGGTAATTCGCAAGCACGATGCACAAATTACCAATAAACACGAATTTGCGCCGTACCGACCCATTTGAGTAACCGCAACCAATTCAGCCCCAATAACATAAAAATATAGTTTTTCATAGCCAAAAAATCATACTGAGGCTACAACAACCGAATTGGTTGTTAATTCCCTCAAACAACGCGCTAGACGTAACAATTGACAAACTAGACAACCGAAACCTAGTTTTCACTTCATCAACAGTTGACCAATCTAACGAATGCCAAAACTCATGATACTAAAGTATATTACACTAGACATACCTAAGAAGATGACGGAGCATGAACGTCAATTATAACAGCCCCGAAAGATGCGAGAAAGGGCAGCCACCGGTTAAGCCTAAAACGAACTTATCGATCAATAACGAATATAACATGCAGATTTTAGCATGCAAAGATGTATTTTATTACATAGGAAAACTATGGAATTAAATTATTAAATTTTTACCAGAGTTGAATAAATATCTTAAGTTTATAAAAATATTTTTATTATATTTTTCTAGTGGACAAAAAAATCATAAAAATTCCTCCAACACAGAAAGGTATGTGTAGCTATTTCAGTGCGCAACAAAATGGTTTTATTTTTATAAAATTCATTACCCAGCCAAATTAAACGATTCCAATTGGGTTTGGTTTCTAACTCAAAATATTAACTTCTAGAAGTAGAACCAACCAATTTAGACTTGTCAAAAAAGGGTTATGATGTCGGGAAGACAGACCAGAATCCGTCATCCCGCATCATCTGTGACACTCGATCTTATAAAATCATAAAAAGTATTCAAATCTCGTCCAAATATTACGTATTATACCTTTCTGGAAACTAGACTCAAAGTAGAATATCATAGAAACAAGAATCAATCAAAAAAATATATTTTCATCGAGTTACAGACCAAGCAATAAACGAGTACGAATCTGTCAGAAATTGTTATAATCAAAACTCAACCCTAACATGTTCAACAAAGGTTTTAATGGTGAAAAAGAGTTGTATGATGATAGAACCAACCTTGAATTAGACTCGAGAGGCCGGAGAATGGTTGAAACCTGCACGGAAATCGAGAAGAGAGGGGGAGGGGGGCGCCGATCGGTGATGGGTTAGGGTTAGGGTTTAGTTTTTTTTTTTATATAAAATATAATAACAAAATAACATTCTGGCCCCTCCACTTTACTAATTGTTGAACTTGTAAGAAAAGTTAAGTAAAATACATTTACGAGGGTGGCAAGGAGCTCTCGGAAGAATGCCGGGTCAAGCCCGAAAGGTGCACACAACACTACAAGGTTAAACCTTTGGTCGGAAATTTACGGATGTTACAGTAATTGCTTTAGTTTGTAGCTTGGTAAATGACCAAGTCTATTGTGCCAAGTTTCACAACTTACAATAGAATTACAAACATTATTTGAAACAAAAGAATTGACAGGAAAATGCTTAGTGGCTTCGAGAAGGTAAAGTCCATTTAGCATATCACCAAGAACCTATGGCTGCTTCAGAGAAGGGGCTTGCGAAACACGGGTAGTTTTAGATAAGAGAACAATACCATCAGTATCAATGCATAATCTTGAGACAGAAAGAAGATTATGTTTAAACTGTGAGACTAAAAGAACATTTGACAAAGAAATGTCACCGGTCAAAGGAACAGTTCTATATTGATGAACTGTGATGGATGTGCTATTAGGAAGAGTGATGAAAATTGAATTTTTAAGTAAAGAAATGTTTAAAAACTGATTTCAATCATAGCACATATGATCATTAGCACAAGTGTCAATGATCCATTTGGAGTAATGTTTTGAAGAATTACAAGACATTATACCTCGGATAAATTCTTTATTGATAGTTGTGGAACTGTTAGCAGCATATTTAGTTGAAGTACTAGATTAAACTTTAGTTTGCTTCAATAAAACCACCAAATCATTATATTGTTGCTGAGTTATTCCTTGGTGTTGTTCAGACTGATTTTGACCACTATTTCCTTGATCTTCAGCAAGGTTGGCAAACTTCTTTCCTTTGGTGAATTTGAAGTCTTTGGGAAAACCAATCAGCTTATAGCATTTGTTGACTGAATGCCCATTCCTCTTGCAATGAGTACACACCAAAGCTCTTCTAGTCTCTCCTGTTTCCCCACTGGTGAGACCTCCACTACTTGCATTCATAGATGTAGAAGAAGTAGTGAAATCAGTGATGGTGTGAATTTCCTTTTGCTTCTCATCTTGCATGAGAATACCATATGCACGGTTGACATAAGGAAGAGGTTGCATCATCAAGATGTTACTTCTGATCGTGTCATAACAAGGATTAAGACCAACAATAAATTGAATCTACCTTTGATCTTCCTCTCTCTTAGCAAAAAAATAAGCAGCTCCACAAGTGCATGAGGTAATGGTATTAATCGCATTTAGCTCATCCCAATTTGACTTCATTTTAGCAAAGTAGGTAGAGATATCTTTGCTACCCCGAGTGATTTGGCAAAGGTTCTTTTGCAACAAATAAAACATAGCACCATTTGCCTGACCAAAGCGAGAATTAAGCTCATTCCAAAGACTCTGAGCAGTTTCAGCATACAAGACACTATCACTGATGTCACGAGTGAGAGTGTTAAGAATCCATGTGATCACCATGTCATTGCAACGCTGCCAGCTGTTGCTCGTTATTTTGCATGGTTAAGGTGTTGTTGATGATACCAAGCTTGTTTTTAGATGACAAAGGAATCGCCATTTCTCTTTTTGAAGCTCCGAGTCCAGTACCATCAAAGAATTTGTAAACAAGGATCATCCTGGGATGATTAAAAGGATGAAGGTAGAGAGGGTTCGAGGAATCGATGGTCACAGTCGGAGGAACATAACTACTCGAGGCTGCCATTGAACACAGAAGAACGAAATAAACGCACGAGGAAAAGAAACGAAAAAAATAACAAGAAACGAACTTATAAGAAAAGCAGCATGTAAGTTATGCACCGTATAACATATATGACGTATGAGTTATACGGAGACAAGAAAGATATGCGCCGTGTAAGTTATATGGTGTATAATATGAGCAAGAACATTTTGACAATATTTTATGTGAGAATAAAGATGAAATGATTTGACACTTTGAGAAACTTTTCAAAAACAAGAATATGACATGTTGTGAACTTTTGGTAAGATTTGAACGGTTAAATCTCCTGGAATGATGAAAGTAGGTAGAAAAGAGAATAATTTGAGTTTTTAAAGCAGATAACGAGATGAATGTCTGAAGAAACACGAATGATGAAAGAAAATGATCAAAAAATCAAGAACAAACAGTGGACAAAGGGAGAAAACTGATGAAATGAGGGAAACCGGTTGAAACAAAGAGCAGGATCAAGAGCACTGCTTCGATACCATGTAACCGTTAAAAAACGATGACATAGAAAGAAAAGAAAAATAAGCAGGGAAAGAAGATTTTATTTTACAGAATGAAAAGTTACAATTACAAGAAACAAGAAAACAATATATATATATATATATATATATATATATATATATATATATATATATATATATATATATATAGGCACATGTTATATGGGGTATAACATATACGGTGCATATGTTATGTGGCGTATTACATATGCTCATATCCACCATAAACGTTGACATTTGGTCAGAAGTACTTGACTATGGTGGTTGCCGGTCACCGGAGGTTGGTTGATGGTGGTGCTCGGTGGTGGATGGAGAGAGAGAGAGAGAGAGGGAGAGAGAGAGTTAGAGTTTAAAATTTATTTTAAGACCCATTAAAATGTTTTTTATTAAATTGGTAACATTACCAATTTGCACTCATGTGCATTATAAATGACCAGACTTAAGAGAAAAATCAACTAGGTTAAGGTCAAAGAACAAATTGTGTAGCATTTAAAAACGTGAAGTACAAATTATGTCAATTTTAAATATAAAGGACAACGAGTGAAATTGGGTATAAACATAAATTACATTTTTTGTAATTATGTCCAAAATTTATGCATTTATATCCAACTTTGAATATTTTAATTATGTTGCAAATGTCTATCAATTAGCTTGGAACACCATAACTAAGCTTGGAACCGGCATACTTCGGCTTCAAAACTTCATAAATGTACTTGCAACAACATAACCAAACCAATTTCAACTAAAACAAAGGAAGAAAAATACATAGAAAAAATACATGTTAGGTATTACGTGTACGCGGCTGACCCGAAAGAAGTCGGATAGGGCAACAGAAATCAATACAATACAACGGCTCGGGCCTTAAGAACTTAACGGTATTTCTAATTGATTTCTAAAACGAATATTACGTAAACGCAGTGGATAAACAAGAAGTAAAACTAAACTTAAATTAGATAACTCAAACAACCAAACTAATTCGAAATATAAATCAAAACCTGAAAGCAATTACCCTTGATCCAAACTGAACACAATTGCTTCCTTCTGATCGATGTTTCACAATTTAGTTGTAGGCTATATTAACCAATTAATGGGATTGACTTTTGCAATACAATATTGCAAAATCATTCAACAAGAACGATGGCAGTGGAATTCTTTTGCAAGCACAATCCCAACTTACAATCTTGTAATATATAATAAATTCTATGGCGACAGTGGGTTACGAACATGCAACTTCAAACAAAAAACAATAATAATAATCGTAAAGCAGTAAAGTAAAGAGGGAACACGGGATTTACATGGTTCGGTCACGGTGTGTAATCTATGTCCACGGGCAACGAACGTGGTCTCTTTTTTTACTGAGGTGCTCAAGAAATTACAAGATACAATATGGTTTATATAGGGAGGCTACTAGGGTTATTTTCTTTCTCCACAAGTTACAAGAAACCAAATAAACGGGCCACTAAAGTTGAGTGGGTGGCCGGCCCATTCAACCCTTCAAGTCTTTAACTGCCCAACCCAAGACGGGCCGGGGCTACACCCGTATAGAACCCAACAATACATTGGGCAATTAACTAAACTTAACCAAAGACCGATAACCGACGATTAACTGACCATTTAGTAATAATTATAGTTTAAAAGTCTTCCATAACTTAACCTCGATTATTTTTATGATTAAGCCCCTCAACTATTTATAATAATAAAGAACAGTTTCTGAAAAACAAGTTAAAAACTTTAATGAACAACACAAACGAATACCAATGAATCTAATTGACCGAATATACATAGATCACAGGTAAATAAAAATTAGTTTTAATGAACACAAACGAAAGTTTATGACATCACAATTCATCCAAAACACCTTTAAATTAGTGGTTTGCATTATTTGCTCAAAATATCCATCATGTTTCATCCAAAAATATATAATATATATTAAAATTTAATATCCAATTTAAAACGAAAAAGATATTATTTATAATTAATAAACAATTTTATAGTAAAAAACATAAGCTGGTCATTGGTCATCAAGTCTAGATAACTTTTAAACGGGTTATAACATATCATTTATTTATAAAACCTTTTCATCATCAATTCCTAAGTATATTAACTTTCTAACAATAAAAAAAATTAAAATCCAAAAACTAAATATTAAAAACAAAAAATGTAAAACAACCATTATCTCAAGCCATCATATTATTTTATTTGTAAATGAAAATTTCTCACGCATTTAACCCGAATTCATGGGTAAATGTCTCACCAAACCCAGATAGCTCTTAAACGGCACATCTCATTATATTAAAAATTAATCTAATCAAATATTTGATATGAAAATCCTATAAAATAGGGGTATACTAAAAGTTAATATCCTATTTTATTTAAAAAAAATATATTATTTAAAATTAAGAAACAATTTTATAATAAAGAAAATAAACAGGTGATGGGTATCACCAAACCCAAATAACTTTTAAATCGGATTATGACATATCATTTATTTGTGAAACCATTTTATCATCAAACCTCAAGTATATTAATTATTAACTTTTTTACAATAAATAAAAATAAAATCCAAATATACATATATAAATATTAAAAACGAATAATGAAAAACAACCCCCGTAATACGGGGAATAAAATCTAATAATCTATAATATATATAAACGAAACCACTAAAATCCTACGTGTCGCGATGTGGTCGCTCCCCCCTTTTATGGAAGCCACTAGATTGCTTGATTTTTAAATGGAGACCTCTCATTATTTAACCTAAATTCATGGGTATGAGTCTTATCAAAACCAGATAGCTCTTAAACAGGTTATAGCATCTCACTAAATTAAAAATTAAGAAAATTAAAATCCAATACTAAAAATTAATATCCTATTTTATTTTAAAAAAAGATATTATTTATAATTAAGAAACAATTTTTAATAAAGAAAATAAATGGGTAATGGGTATCACTAAATCCAGATAACTTTTAAACCGGATTATAACATATTATTTATTTGTGAAATCATTTTATCATCAAAGCTCAAGTATATTAATTATTAACTTTCTTACAATAAATAAAATTAAAATCCAAATATACATATATAAATATTAAAAACGAATAATGTAAAAAAACCCTATAATACGAGGGTTAAAATCTAGTAATGTAATATACAAAAATAAATAAACGAGCCCCTTCATGCTTAAATTTTTGCCTGCTAGTTAATTTAAATGAGTCCCTTTATGTTTAGATTTATATAAATATAACTACTTATTTATTTTGTTAAAATTAAAAGACAACTAAATGAATGAACGGACATAAAGGAACGCAAATAAACAAACATTAGCGGGCGTTCATTAACATAAATGATCGAACGAATAAAGAGTGTGTTCATGTTAAAGAGTGTGTTCATGTTTGTTCGTTACATCAAATGAACAAAAAAATTTGTTTATGTTGTTTATTAAATAAACTAACATAAACAAATTGTCCAACAAACAAATAACGAGCAGTTTATGAACAATCAAGGAGTTTACCGGCCTACTACTAGTCCGAGTAAATTATGTTTAATATCTAGACTTTCAGTTGTAATGATTTTTTAGGTTCTAATTACCTTTATCTTTGTAACTGTGTGGCTTTAACGACTTTATCTGTATAGCTGTGTGGCTTTAGCGGCTCGTTACGTTCTTTCTTAGGCTTCTTCAACTCTTCTTCTTAACTAATACAGAGGGCTTTTAAAAAATAAATTAAAAATCCAAAATGAATGGAGACAGCGCGCCTTGTTTAAGTTGGAAATTTAAGTCAAATTGTTTAAGTCAAATTGTTGTGCCAACTACTTCTTAGAATGTTATTATATATTTAGCATTCAAGCTAACCAAACGTGTAGCAATGTGTACATCTATTGCATATGATAGACAAAAAAAAAAGTATATGTGTGTATATATATATATACTAGATTTTATCCCCCCTTATTACACGGTTTGTTTTACATTATTCGTTTTTAATATTTATATATGTATATTTGGATTTTAATTTTATTTATTGTAAAAAGTTAATAATTAATATAGTTGAGGTTTAATGATGAAATGGTTTCACAAATAAATGATATGTTATAATCCGATTTAAAAGCTATCTGGGTTTGGTGATACCCATTACCCGCTTATTTTCTTTATTATAAAATTGTTTCTTAATTATAAATAATATCTTTTTTTAAAATAAAATAGGATATTAATTTTTAGTATATCCCTATTTTATAGGATTTTCATATCAAATATTTGATAAGACTTTTTTTTTAATATAATGAGATGTTATAACTCGTTTAAGTGCTATTTAGGTTTGGTGAGACCTTTACCCGTGAATTCGGGTCAAATGTGTGAGAAGCCTTCATTTACAAATAAAGCAATCTGATGGCTTGAGAGAATGGTTGTTTTACATTTTTCGTTTTTAATACTTATTTTTTGGATTTTAATTTTTTTTTATTGTAAGAAAATTAATAATACACTTAGGGCTTGATGATAAAAAGGTTTCATAAATAAATGATATGTTATAATCCGTTTAAAAACTATCTGGATTTGGTGACCCATGACCCGCTTATGTTTTTTACTATAAAATTTTTTATTAATTATTTATAAATAATATCTTTTTCTTTTTAAATTGGATATTAAATTTTAGTATATCCCTATTTTATAGCATTTTCATATCAAATAATTAATAATATTAATTTTTAATTTAATAAGATGTTATAACCCGTTTAAGAGATATCTGGTTTTTGTAAGAACCAAACCCATGAATTTGGGTTAAATTAAAGAGAGGTCTCCATTTAAAAATCAAGCAATCTAGTGGCTTCCATAAAAAGATGGAGCAACCACATCGCGACACGTAGGATTTTAGGGGTTTCGTTTATAATATATATATATATATATATATATATATATATATATATATTAGGTTAAAATAAAAACCAACTTGAGTTGTGAAAACTCCAGAAACCCATTCTAATCCACATAATTTTTAATTAAAATTTGAATCTTGTGGTCCACAGTTAAAGTTAAAAAAAATGTAAACATAAATATATCTTTTTCTCTCTCCTGAAAACATATACAAAATTAGTAAAAAATGTTAAAAAATAACAAAAACATTTTTTTTTTATTTTTCGATGTCATGTATTAAATGTAACAACATATATTATATGAAAAAAAAACGATGTTACATAGGGTTTTTACGGGTTTTCACAACTTAAATAGGTTTTCATTCTATCTTCCCCTATATATATATAGAGAGAGAGAGAGAGGTTTAAGTTCATGAGAGAAATGTGATTACTGCGAGAAATTGAATATGGGCCACTAGTTTTATTTTAGGTTTTAAATGCTTAAAAATAAATGAAAAAAATATAAATGTATTCTCTCTCTTCAATTAATACAATTAATATAACCATAATAAATATCTCTCTAATAATATACCTAACTAATTTAACTATAATTAATAATCAAAAAGATAAAAACACTAATTTATTTTTATATATAATTTATTTACCCACTCTTCATTTATTCAACAAAAATACAATTTATTCATATAATACTATTTTTTTTATTAAAAAAGTACTTTATTTCCACTCAATTTATTAGCATATATCAAACGTAATTTTTAACAATAAATATGAAAACATAATATTTCTTTCAATTGATATACTTAGAAAAATTATTGTGATAAATAATAATAAAAAAATATCATACGAATATGTCCATTAAATATAAGCAATAAATATACAACCTACACAAAATTATATAACCTAAACTTATTTTAAGCAATAAAAACATACAACATACAAAAAAGTATACAACTTACATATGCAATTCGACATCAACAATTATATAAACTAGACAAAGATACATATATCTTATACGTGTATAGGTTATATGTTTTTCGTGTGTATGTTATATGTTTTTGTGTAGGTTATATATTTTTTATTGACATTTAATGCTAACATATATAACATAGTTTTTTGTATTATTCATCACAATGTACCTATGTGTTGATGGATATTGATATATTGAGTTGGAAGAAATTGGTTTTGGATAGACAAAAAATTTAATGTATGAATAAATTGTATTTGTGTAGGATAAAATTTTCGAGTGTAGGTTATATGTTTTTCGTGTGTAGGTTATATGTTTTCGTGTGCGTGTGTAGTCCATTGATGCTGAATTTTGTGTGTTGGTTATATGTTTTTCGTGTGTAGGTTATATGTTTTCTTATTCTTAGAACTAGTGTAGGTTATATGTTTTTGTGTAGGTTATGCTCTTTTGTTGATATTTAATTCAAACACGTGTAAGATAGTTTTTTTGTACTATTCATCACAATACAACTACGTGTTGATGGATATTAATACATTGAGTTGGAAGAAATTGGTTTTGGATATAATTTTTTTTAATGTATGAATAAATTGTATTTGTGTAGAATAAAAATTTAAGAGATAAAAAATAAGTTATAAAAATAAATGAATTCTTAATATTTTCCAATTATAATAATTTGATTAGTTATATTAATTGAAGAAAGAGCATGCATTAATACCTTTCTCATTTATTTTTAAGCATTTAAAACCTAAAATAAAACTAGTGGCTCATATTCATTTATCGTATTTCTTACAGTAATCTCATTTCTCTCCTGAACCATCCCCGATATATATATATATATATATTATATATATATATATATATATATATATATATATAAAATGTGAAAATGCATATAGATTAGGGGGTGTTTTATAACTCTTGTCTAATACCTTTTCTTTTTATATAAAATTGTGTCTCATATCCAATATAAAATACTCCTATACTAGTCACGAATTCGTTACATCAGGTTTGCAGGTATACTCACGGGCACTATATTTACATGTTTATGATTTTATGCAGTTAATATGTATCTGTTAAAATTAGTGGCTGACTCAAAAATTAGTACCAGATTCTTGGATTTGGATCTTGGATGGTTCTTCAGTTTTTTTGGTTAAAGCGGTTAGGAAGAGTATTGATCGTACTATTCTTCCTAGAGTTGAAAACACCACTAGATGGAAAAGGTTCGTCCCTAAAAAAGTAAACATTTTTGTTTGGCGTGTTCTTCTTGTTAGGTTACCAACACGAGAAAACCTTACTCAATTAGGGCTTGATATCCCTTCCATATTGTGCCCAATTTGTCTGTCACAAATGGAAACCATTAGTCATGTTCTTGGTCACTGTCACGTTGCAAAGAAGACTTGGAGGCTAGTTGCGATATGGCTAGAGACAAATTTTTTGGTTCCGGCGAATCCGAAGACTTTGTTGATGTTATTGGATGAGGCTTGTATTAGTTTGAAACAAAAAGTTTTAATTGAAGTGGTTTGCTTTACATCTTGGTGGACTCTTTGAAGATTCAGAAACAATATTGTTTTTGAGCCGAACAAGGTTAGAAGTGGAGAGATTTTCGAGAATATTGTTCTTTCTTTTTTATGGTACACTAGTAGAAATCGCAAAACTAGAGTCGCTTGGGACGAGTGGATTAAGAATCCTCTCTTATTGATGTAAATACTTTTTTCAGCTCCGAATAGTTTGTTCGGAGCTCGGTTTTTTATTCCATGACAGCTTTTCAAAAAAATAAAATAAAAATAAGATTTGTTGTCTCACATTTTCCTGCCCGTCTTATTCGATTACTTTTTCGTTTTAGTAAAATGTCGTATTGGAGTTTAATAAGCTGAATTGCAGAATAGATAAAATACTGATAATTACATTATGGATTTGCATATGTTGAACTTAAAAGTTTGTTAATTATATAAATTTTGATTAAGTAACCAATTTGCTAATTATTTATATCGTCGATTTGTGCCTAACTTGCTAACAATTGTCCACTGGTAGCATTTTAGTGAGTATATAGTTAAGATTAAGACAACAATTTTGTTGGATGCAATTTCAGACTCCAAGTCACATGTCGGTGAACTTGAGAGAACAATACTGACAAGTAGGCCATAGTTGATTATGTTTTCTTATTAAAATATGTTTCCTAACTATATTGTAATTTAAAATAAACAATGCCTTGACTAGCAAGTTAGGGTTATTATATATAAACCGAGTTATGGTTAGACATTAAAAAAAAAACATAAGATGCAACCGAGTTAGAGTTTAAGAGTTGTAATTAGTTTTTTAAATTATATTTTCTGATTAATATAAATGAGGGTTGTTTGTTTAGTTCGTGTTTGATTATCGACCGGGACTTGAAATTTGCTATTAAAAAAAAATACTAAATAGATAACTTTTAATCATTTTACATACTAGTTTATTGTATAACCATAACTTATGAAAAATATATTTACTATCAACTTTTTTTGGGACAAATATGGGTATGAATTTCTTATACAACACGAACATGAGATGAGATTCATAGGTTTGTGTTAGCATAAATAGGTTTGGGTCAGTTTTACGTTAAACTCATGAACACTTTTAGCTAAATGTTCATGTTCGTGCCAATACAATAGGTTTAATGAGTTGATCCGTTCAACCAAATTTGTATTTTAAATTAATTATATAAAAATGTGGTTTACATCATATGTTACTTTTTGGTAAACAATTGATATAATAGCTTTTGTAACTAAAATGTAATTCGTTTTATACATGTTTGTATTTCTTTTATTATAAAACTATAATCTTAAAATAATAATCTATATCTATATTACTTATTAAACATTAGTAATTTAACAATTTCAAGATACCGTTAACTTTAATGAGCGAGAAGCCGCTAAAATTGAATAACCTAAACCTCCAGCGATTAGTCAATTCAACAGTTACACATCTTCTTCTTTCAGCGACCGTCCTTCTCCATATACTGCGGTTTTGATCAATCCATTTATTGCTCATTCATTCAATTGCTGTTATGTTTTATAAATAGAATTGAATCCCACATAACATAATATACATCGATTCTCCCACTTCGATCTAACAGATTTGCCTTTATTTTGTAGCTTGATTATTGATTTGGTGATTGCAGTTAGGATTGATTGTGGTTTCTCTCGGCTGTGGAGACTCGACATAACCAGCTAAAACTCAGGTCAGTCTTTTCATGTGTGTGAAATCTATATTCACGAACTCTTTCAGTTCCAAAACTTGTATCAGATGATATTTGATCCATTTTTTGTGGCATGGAATGATATTGTGCGTTTTAGGTCACCATTTGGTTGAAATTGGGGATTAAGGTTTAAACTATAGTATTTGGGGTTATTTAATTTGAAAACAGAATTGCATTTGAAGAAATTCAACTTCATTCCACCAAGAATTATATGCTTCGTTACTGTAAGAATTACAAATAGGAAATTACAACTCCATAACTAATGTAACAATCATAGCAATACCTCTGAATCTATTAGTTATGTGACAACCTAACTAACTAACTAAGTCAACCAGTAGTCAATACTCTAATAATTACATGTCAGTATCATCACGACTTACTATCACTGGTGGCAACAGTCGTAATTCCTTTCACTGTTTGTAACAGGTTACTCCAGGATTTGACTTGGCTGAAGGGTTATGAAGCTTGTAGGCCAGGTAAATGGACTGAAAGAAGGAGATGAAGTACATGGAGACATAATTGAAAAGACTTCAAAAGTAGCTTTGACATCCCTCGATTTCGGGTCAAATGGTATTTATTTTATATTTGTTTTTATGTTGTAAACCGACCCGATTTATATCCCGAACATTTCAAATATATAAAATATTGGATTTTATGTTACTAAAACATTCCCGCTTGTCTATTTTGAAAAACTCCTTTTACGGATTCGAAAACGGACTTAAAACGCTCAAGATACATCAAAAACGAACTTCCGGACGCCAACCGACGTGCTTACCAGCAGCAGATCAGCAGCAGCCCCATTTTTGTTTTTTTGTTGTTTTGTGACTTGTCTTGACCCCTCTTGCATGCAAACCTTGATATCACACCCCATGCTTGATCCTTTCAACCCACCCTATATATACACCCCTATCCCCTTCATTAATCATTGCTCATTCATCTCTTTCTCTTCCAATTCTCAAGCATTCAAAGGTGTTCTTCATATTTTTTTTGGCAGTTTGACTTTCCAAAGTCAAACTGACCATAGTTTTACATTATAATCAACTTGTTAACACTTATTTATACTTGAAGATTGTTATACAACATATATATAATAGCACCCTTTGTACCTTCGCTGGGCATTTCTCCGGTCTCGGTCAGTTAAGTGTCCGGCCCATAAGACAAAGCTACATGGAGGACTCGTAATAGTCCTTGATTATATATATTTTCCCCATCTAACTATCAAACTTGTTATACTTGTTTAACTTCTGCTCATCTTAGTTCTATTTTACATTTTGAGTTCCATGGTTATGGGTTTGTAGAGACTAGCCTCGGTTATTCCGTAAATAGCTCCAAACCGGAAGCCGAACTCTTGTTTACTAGTTTGTTTAAATAGTTGTATAAACATGTTTTATGTAAGATTTGAGCTTCTAAAATCATTTTAATTAGTTCCATGGTTATGGGTTTGTATAATCTAACCTCGGTCTTATCCTGAAACAAGATTCGAACCGGAAACCGAACTTTCGTTTAAAGACTGACTTTTTGTATGTAAAACTTTGGTATTATTATTTATAAATTATTTTACAAGTTCTATGATGTTTGGACATGTGGTAACCATTCTTGGCCTTATTCCAAGATAAAAACCGAACCAAACCGAACTAAACTGTGACACCCGGTAATTTCCCAATCCTATAAACTAAGTAATCAACCTAATAATTAGGTGATCGTGAATATTATGCGCCCTGCGAGAGCGCGCTATGTTAGAATCAGCGCGGGCATTTTGTTATGTGCGCCCTGCGCGAGCGCGCTATGTTAATCAGCGCGGGCATTTGTTATGTGCGCCCTGCGCGAGTGCGCCACGTTAAGAACCAGCGTGGGCATATGTTATATGCGCCATGCGCGAGTGTTTTGGCTTTATGTTTTCATGTAACTTAACTTTATGATGGGTTGACCGTCCCGCATGATGCTAAGGCGGGTGCATCCCAAATCGTTTATGCGCGTGCGGAAGGGGAACTAACCTCCCCGCATGGCGGGAACATTGAGAGCTAGTTTGTCTGAAGCTTCAAGATGGAATTGACTTCAACATGACTGATCACTATGTTGAAATACCAAGACCATATGGAGAATTTACAAATGAAACTCAATGTCCCTGACTGCGAGAAGGTTACGTACCTACCCGCAGCAAAGAAATGTCCTTCACGCAGAAAGCTATGCGCACAAAGTGATACGCGCAGAACACTTAGTCTATTCTCCAGATGTAAGGAGATTATTCCCGCCCAAAAGAAAACAGTAGCGTGTTTCAGAGATTTTTACTTTTTAACTGTACACTGACAAAAGTACCTGAAAAAGCATACTGTAACATGAAAAGTCAACTGTCAGCCACCCTACTCTCACCAACCACAGACCTGCATGTTCTGTCCAAATCAAATCAAAATCTTTTATCCACTACTCCACTTTTAAATAAACAATAATAATTTCCATACTTTATCATCATTACACCTAGATATGAAAAGATTACAATCCCCTAAAGCAAGGGATTGTATTCCCTTGAGTTTGCCTATAAATATGTGACCTAAATTATCACCCAAACACACTTCAAACTTCTCTCTTAAGAACTGCAAACTTGCACTAATCATCTCCCAAGCATCCATTGTTTTCATTTCCGATCCTGTTACTAGGTAAGCCGAGAATATAACCTTGAGATCTACTTTCCAACCCTTATATTCTCCTATTCCTTGATCTTAATATATATACTTCTTGTTATTTAATCGTATTCTAGACCTTCAATTCCGAGGCCAACACCAAGAAAACCCGAATCTCGATTAATCCCTTAACAAGAACCACATGTGAGTCTCACAGCCCCTATTTTCACTGTTTTCACTGTTTTTAAACTGTTTTCGGGGCGAGGGACACGTACTTAAATTACGATTTATCATGGTATACTTACAAGTTATGTAAACGATTGTGTTTAAATTATGTTTCATGATGAGCAATGCAAACGGTTATCTATGGTTTACGATGTATGTGCGCCAGAATTCGAGTAAGTGATCACTTTACCATTGGAACTCTAAGGGTAGGGACTGCTGGTTTGATCCACCCACTCGTAGGGGTCGCACCTCTTTGCATGGACGAGTGCCTAGAATGGGGCAGTACTATGGGATTGAGCCCGCTAGTAGGGGTCGTGACTCTTTGCATGGACGAGCGCCTTGTTTTCCGGCACAACGTCCGCGCGTAACCCGCGGGACGGTATTATTGATTAGCTCGTAGGGGCAACGCCTCTTTGCATAGACGAGCACGGCTTTTCAGAAATGTCCACGCGCAACCCGCGGGACGGTATTACACTATTTTAGCTCGTAGTGGCAGCGCCACTTTGCATAGACGAGTACGTTTTCCAGAAACGTTCGCGCGTAACCCGCGGAACGGATCTATCAGAATTATGTTGTCAGATCTATGTTTTCATACGGATTATCAAGCATATGTTTAGACATGAAATCAGAAATGTGTTTCAATATGATCTTTATCAAGACTATGATGCAATGCGATTTATCAAGTTACTAAAACTTGTGAACTCACTCAGTTTATACTGATTCAAATGTTTTACGTGTCTTTCAGGAGATAACTAGGTAGCGCATGGAGTCACACTTAGAGCACCTCAAGCTGAACATCTAAAACTAGCTTTTTGGAAGATTTTGGTTCTATCCCTTCGATGCGCGTGGTTGTTCCCGCCGCGCAAGGGGATATGGCGTGGAAATCTTCAACAGTTTTTATACTTGGATGTTTTTATGAAATTTTTAAACAATGTAATGTATTTGTATTAAACATTTCATGCGCAATGAAAATCTTACTTTGAATGTTTGCAATGGCCCGTGCTTAATTATCAATCCCCACTCACGCGCGCCCGGCTGTTTCCGCCGTTCAGGGCCGGGTGTGACAGATTGGTATCAGAGCACTGGTTATAGCGAACTAGGAAAAGAAGTTTTAACCTAGACTATAACCGTTGGGGAATCGCATGAAATATTTTTCAAGGAAAATATTTTCAAAGGAAACTATACACACACTTAGGAACACGGGTCGCACAGTGTCTAGTGAATAAAGATAAGAACATTATGTGCTCAGAGTACATGCGCTAAGTTTGATATATTTTCACTCTTTTAAAGCGAGAATGCCTCCAACTAGAGCCAAGGGAATTACCATGACACCCGAGGAACTCGCAGAAATAATCGCGCAAGCGATCGCAACACATGAGGCCAGCAAGGCCGAATCTAGTCAGGGTCGTCAGGAGAACGAGACCCCAGAACCCGAATCAGGAGCTTTGGACAAAGGATGCTCCTACAAGACATTCATGGCCTGCAAGCCTTGGCCATTCAAGGGTACCGAAGGGGCCATTGGGCTCTACAACTGGATTGACAAGATGGAGACAGTTCTCTCCATTAGCGGATGTAGTGAGAACCAGAAGGACCTTTACGCGACCTGCATGTTCCAAGAGGCAGCTTCGTCTTGGTGGAAGCTTCAAACGAAAACATTGGGGCGAGAAGTTGCTCTCCACAGGACCTGGGAGGAGCTGAAAGAGATGATGATGAAAAAGTTCTGCTCTCGCGCAGAAATTCAGAGCCTGCAACAGGAATTCTGGAACCACACCATGGTAGGAACGGATATCGACGCCTACAACAACCGGTTCAATGAGCTTTGCCAGTTGGTGCCAGACATGGCAAACACGGAGGAAAAGAAGATCGAGAGGTATATCTTTGGGTTACCTCCTGTTGTTAGGGTTCCGCTCAACGCCGCAGCGCCTCCAACCTTTGATGAGGCGGTAGCGCGGGCCACCACCCTTACAAGGGATACGGTCCGTGCGGGTATGTTGACTACGCGCGGAATCGAGCAGCGAACCTCTGATCCCAAGAGGAAATGGAACTCTCACCACCGAGGGTCCGACTCCAAGCAGCCACCGTTCAAGAAGCAGGAGAGCGCAAAGGTTTACGCGATCCAAGCCGCAGAGCCATCAAGGAAAGGATACAGCGGGCCTCGCCCATGGTGCAGCAAATGCAAGTATCACCACGAGGGTGAATGCGCAAGAATCGAATGCGCCAAATGTGGCAGACCAGGGCACAAGGCGATGAATTGCCGTATCAGAGAAGCTGGAGCGAGCGACAACTGCTACGCATGCGGGAAGCCAGGGCATTTTAGTCGGGATTGCCCGCAAAAGGGAAATCAAGCTCGCGGGAGAGCTTTTGTGATCGGCGCAGGCGAAGCTAAAGAAGAGCCGAATGTGGTAACCGGTACGTTTTTGCTTAACGGCCATTTTGCATCTGTCTTATTTGATACTGGCGCTGACCTAAGTTTTATATCCGCTGAGTTTAAAGACTCCCTAGGCTTAGCAACCAGTAGGCTAGACACACCTTATACTATAGAACTAGCCAATGGTAGGCAGTTATGCGCGAACGAAAGAACTGAACAATGTGTAATAATCATGGGAGGTCACGGGTTCAATATTAACTTGTTGCCAATAGACTTGGGAAGTTTTGACATTGTGGTAGGTATGGATTGGTTAGTCGAGAACCACGCGGAGGTTATTTGCCACGAGAAGCAGGTTCGGATCCCACTGTTGAACGGAGAAATCTTGGTGATTCAAGGGGAAAGAAGGGGAGTTGCGACGAAACTAATTTCGTGCCTACAGGCGCGCAAGTGCCTAAGGAAAGGGTGCTACGCCTTCCTGGCGCATGTAGTAGAGAAGAAAGGAGATGAGCGAAGAATTGAAGACTTACCAGTAGTGCGCGAATTTCCAGAAGTTTTTCCTGAAGATTTGCCCGGATTACCGCCACCGCGACAAGTCGAATTCCGTATTGATTTAGTCCCAGGAGCTGCGCCGGTAGCTCGAGCGCCTTATCGATTAGCTCCATTTGAGATGCAAGAGCTATCCAATCAGCTACAGGAACTATTGGATAAGGGTTTCATACGCCCAAGCTTCTCACCTTGGGGAGCTCCAGTGCTATTTGTTAAAAAGAAGGATGGTTCGTTCAGAATGTGTATTGACTACAGGGAGCTGAACAAGCTGACAGTCAAGAATCGGTACCCCTTACCGAGGATTGACGACTTATTTGACCAATTGCAGGGATCCAGTTATTATTCGAAGATAGATCTACGGTCAGGATACCACCAACTTAGGGTCCATGAGGAAGATGTGCCGAAAACAGCCTTCCGAACTAGATACGGCCATCATGAGTTCTTAGTGATGCCTTTCGGGCTAACTAATGCGCCGGCTGTATTCATGGATCTGATGAACCGCGTGTGCAAACCATACTTGGATAAATTTGTAATTGTATTTATAGATGATATTCTGATTTACTCTCGGACCAAGGCCGAGCAAGAGCAACACCTGAGATTGATTTTGGAATTGTTGAGGAAAGAAAAGTTGTATGCGAAGTTTTCCAAGTGCGAGTTTTGGCTTAGAGAAGTTCACTTTCTCGGTCACGTTGTAAACGAGAAAGGAATACACGTTGATCCTTCCAAAGTCAAGGCCATCGAAAACTGGGAAGCGCCAAAAACCCCAACTGAGGTGAGGCAATTCCTAGGACTAGCTGGCTACTATCGACGCTTCATTGAGAACTTCTCCAAGATAGCTCTACCTCTGACCGCGCTAACTCAAAAAGACAAGAAGTTTGTTTGGGGCGAAAATCAGGAAGCGGCATTTCAAATGTTAAAACAGAAGTTATGTAGTGCGCCAATTTTGTCTCTGCCCTAGGGGACGGATGACATCGTCGTTTACTGCGACGCTTCACATCAGGGACTCGGATGTGTCCTTATGCAGCGAGACAAAGTCATAGCGTATGCCTCGCGCCAACTCAAGACCAATGAAAAGAACTACACAACGCATGATCTGGAACTTGGAGCGGTTGTCTTCGCGCTAAAGATTTGGCGCCATTACCTCTATGGTACAAAGTGTATAATCTTTACGGATCACAAGAGCCTTCAACATATATTTGATCAAAAGGATTTAAACATGAGGCAGCGAAGATGGGTTGAATTGTTGAATGATTATGATTGTGAAATAAAGTATCACCCTGGAAAGGCGAATGTGGTAGCAGACGCGCTAAGTAGGAAGGAGCGAATAAAAACGCTACGAGTCAAGGCTCTAAAACTGACCATTCGCGCAGAGCTCTCTACCCGCATCCGAGACGCTCAACAAGAAGCCTTGAAACCAGAGTTTGTTAAAAACGAATCCCTTGGGGGTATGATTAAGAATTTGGAGATCAAGGAAAACGACACTCGATATTTTGCTAACCGCATATGGGTCCCTCTCATGGGAGGATTGCGCGAGCAAGTATTAAACGAAGCTCACAAGACGCGGTATTCCGTACATCCTGGCGCAGACAAGATGTACCAAGATGTTAAAGCGCTGTATTGGTGGCCCAATCTTAAAGGCGCCATCGTGACGTATGTCAGTAAATGCCTGACGTGTTCGAAGGTGAAGGCTGAATACCAGAAACCATCAGGGTTGCTCCAACAGCCAGAAATTCCTATGTGGAAGTGGGAACAAATCTCTATGGACTTCATCACCAAACTGCCAAGGACACCTGGGGGTTATGACACGATCTGGGTTGTTGTGGATCGGCTAACTAAGTCAGCGCACTTCCTGCCGATCAAGGAAACCGATAAGATGGAAAAGTTAGCCTGATTGTATATTCGAGAAGTAGTTTCAAAACATGGAGTCCCAGTGTCCATCATTTCTGATAGAGATAGTCGGTTCACCTCGAGGTTTTGGAGATCGTTACAAGGGGCTTTAGGTACTCGTCTGGACATGAGTACGGCTTATCATCCCCAAACGGATGGGCAAAGCGAGCGAACAATCCAGACATTGGAAGATATGCTGCGCGCATGCGCAATCGATTTCGGAGGTAGCTGGGATACTCATCTCCCATTGGTTGAATTTTCTTACAACATGTCACACCCGGCCCTGAGCGGCGGAAACAGCCGGGCGCGCACGAGTGGGGATTGATAATTAAGCACGGGCCATTGCAAAACATTCAAAGATTTTTATTGCGCATGAGAAGTTTAGTACAAACACATTACATTGTTCAAAGATTACAAAAAGAAACATCCAAGTATAAAACTGAAGATTTCCTCGCCATATCCCCTTGCGCGGCGGGTAACCGTTCGCATCGAGGGGATAAAACCAAAATCTTCCAAAAAGCTTGTTTTAGATGTTCAGCGTGTGGTGCTCTAAGTGTGACTCCATGCGCTACCTAGTTATCTCCTGAAAGACACGTAAAAACATTTGAATCAGTATAAACTGAGTGAGTTCACAAGTTTTAGTAACTTGATAAAATCATTCTGAAACATTTCTGGCAACATCATTAACATCTGCTTGGTAAAATCGTATTAACACAATTCTGACAATATTCTGATAAAAATCGTTCCGCGGGTTACGCGTGAACAAATTCTGGATACGGTGCTCGTCTATGTAAGTGGCGCAGCCACTACGAGCTAAAATAACGTAAAACCGTCCCGCGAGTTACGCGCAGACGTTTCTGGAAAACTATGCTCGTCTATGCAAAGAGGCATTGCCCCTACGAGCTAAGGATACTGTCCCGCGGGTTACGCGCGAACAATTCTGAGAAACTGTGCTCGTCCATGCAAAGAGGCATTGCCCCTACGAGCTAAGGATACCGTCCCGCGGGTTACGCGCAGACGTTGTGCCGGAAAACAAGGCGCTCGTCCATGCAAAGAGGCGCGACCCCTACGAGCGGGCTCAACCCCATAGTACTGCCCCATGCCAGGCACTCGTCCATGCAAAGAGGTGCGACCCCTACGAGTGGGCGGATCAAACCAGCAGTCCCTACCCTTAGAGTTCCAATGGTAAAGTGATCACTTACTCGAGTTCTAGCGCACATACATTGAAAACCTTAGATAACCGTTTGCATTGCTTATCATGAAACATAACTTAAACACATAATCGCTTGCATAGCTTGTAAGTATACCATGATAAAACATTATTTAAGTACGTGTCCCTCGCCCCGAAAGCAGTTTAAAAACAGTGAAAACAGTGAAAATAGGGGCTGTGAGACTCACCTGTGGTTCTTGTTAAGGGATTAATCGAGATTCGGGTTTTCTTGGTGTTGGCCTCGGAATCGAAGGTCTAGAATACGATTAAATAACAAGTATATATATTAAGATCAAGAAATAGGAGAATATAAGGGTTGGATAGTAGGTCTCAAGGTTATATTCTCGGCTTACCTAGTAACAGGATCGGAGCTGGAAACAACGGATGCTTGGGAAAGGATTAGTGCAAGTTTGTAGTTCTTTGAAGTGTGTTTTGGGTGATAATTTAGGCTACAAATTTATAAGCAAACTCAAGGGAACACAATCCCTTGCTTTAGGGGATTGAAATCTTTTCATATCTAAATGTAATGATGATAAAGTATGGAAGTTATTATTATTTACTTAAGAGTGGAGTGGTGGATAAAAGATTTTGATTTGATTTGGACAGAACATGCAGGTCTGGGGTTGGTGAGAATAGGGTGGCTGACAGTTGACTTTTCATGTTACAGTGTGCTTTTTCAGGTACTTTTGTCAGTGTACAGTAAAAAGTGGAAAATCTCTGAAACACGCTACTGTTTCCTTTCGGGCGGGAGTAATCTCCTTAACTGGAGAATAGACCAAGTGTTCTGCGCGTATAACTTGGTGCGCATAGCTTTCTGCGTATAGGACATGTCTTTGCTGCGGGTAGGTGCGTAACCTTCTCGCAGTTAGGGACATTTGAGTTTCATTTGTAGATTCTCCAGGTGGTCTTGGTATTTCAACATAGTGATCAGTCATGTTGAAGTCAATTCCATCTTGGAGCTTCAGACAAACTAGCTCTCAACGTTCCCGCCATGCGGGTAGGTTAGTTCCCTTCCGCACGCGCATAAACGATGTAGGATGCACCCGCCTTAGCATCATGCGGGATGGTCAACCCATAGACAACATTACGTTTAAGTTACATGAAAACATAAAGCCAAATCATTCACGCATGGCGCATATAACATATGCTCACGCTGGTTCTTAACATGGTGCGTTCGCGCAGGTTGCACATAACAACTGCACGCGCTGACTAACATGGCGCGCTCGCGCAGGGCGCACATAACAAATGCACGCGCTTAATATTTACAATCACCTAATTATTAGGTTGATTACTTAGCTTATGGGTTTGGGAAATTACCGGTTGTCACACAACAACAGTTATCACACAAGCCTCAAGGCTGCGCCGTTTGAAGCTTTGTATGGGCGCAAGTGTAGATCCCCACTGTGCTGGGCTGAAGTGGGTGACAAGCAAATGACTGGTCCAGAATTGATCCAAGAAACAACAGACAAGATTTTTCAGATACGGGATCGCCTTAAGACAGCGCGTGACAGACAGAAGAGCTACGCAGATGTGCGAAGGAAACCGTTGGAGTTTCAAGTAGGGGATAAAGTACTTTTGAAAGTCTCTCCATGGAAAGGAGTCCCCCGTTTCGGCAAGCGAGGAAAGTTAAATCCGCGCTACATTGGACCATTTGAGATCCTGGAAAGGATCGGTCCAGTTGCTTATAAACTCCGTTTACCCGCCGAACTCAGTGGAGTTCATAATACGTTTCATGTGTCCAACCTCAAAAAGTGTTAATCTGACGAAACGTTGATTTTACCGTTGGAAGAGATTCACGTCGACAAACAACTGCACTTCGTAGAAGAGCCTATAGCCATAACCGATTGGAAAGAACAAAAGTTGCGCAGAAGTCGAATCAAGTTAGTAAAGGTTCAATGGAACTCAAGGCGTGGGCCTGAATTCACTTGGGAAAGAGAAGATCAAATGCGCCAGAAATACCCACACCTCTTTCAGAGCATGGCTTCTGCCAGCGACGTTTCCTAAATTTCGGGACGAAATTCTCTTAACAAGGGGAAAATGTGACACCCGGTAATTTCCCAATCCTATAAACTAAGTAATCAACCTAATAATTAGGTGATCGTGAATATTATGCGCCCTGCGCGAGCGCGCTATGTTAGAATCAGCGCGGGCATTTTGTTATGTGCGCCCTGCGCGAGCGCGCTATGTTAATCAGCGCGGGCATTTGTTATGTGCGCCCTGCGCGAGTGCGCCACGTTAAGAACCAGCGTGGGCATATGTTATATGCGCCATGCGCGAGTGTTTTGGCTTTATGTTTTCATGTAACTTAACTTTATGATGGGTTGACCGTCCCGCATGATGCTAAGGCGGGTGCATCCCAAATCGTTTATGCGCGTGCGGAAGGGGAACTAACCTCCCCGCATGGCGGGAACATTGAGAGCTAGTTTGTCTGAAGCTTCAAGATGGAATTGACTTCAACATGACTGATCACTATGTTGAAATACCAAGACCACCTGGAGAATTTACAAATGAAACTCAATGTCCCTGACTGCGAGAAGGTTACGTACCTACCCGCAGCAAAGAAATGTCCTTCACGCAGAAAGCTATGCGCACAAAGTGATACGCGCAGAACACTTAGTCTATTCTCCAGATGTAAGGAGATTATTCCCGCCCAAAAGAAAACAGTAGCGTGTTTCAGAGATTTCTACTTTTTAACTGTACACTGACAAAAGTACCTGAAAAAGCATACTGTAACATGAAAAGTCAACTGTCAGCCACCCTACTCTCACCAACCACAGACCTGCATGTTCTGTCCAAATCAAATCAAAATCTTTTATCCACTACTCCACTTTTAAATAAACAATAATAATTTCCATACTTTATCATCATTACACCTAGATATGAAAAGATTACAATCCCCTAAAGCAAGGGATTGTGTTCCCTTGAGTTTGCCTATAAATATGTGACCTAAATTATCACCCAAACACACTTCAAACTTCTCTCTTAAGAACTGCAAACTTGCACTAATCATCTCCCAAGCATCCATTGTTTTCATTTCCGATCCTGTTACTAGGTAAGCCGAGAATATAACCTTGAGATCTACTTTCCAACCCTTATATTCTCCTATTCCTTGATCTTAATATATATACTTCTTGTTATTTAATCGTATTCTAGACCTTCAATTCCGAGGCCAACACCAAGAAAACCCGAATCTCGATTAATCCCTTAACAAGAACCACAGGTGAGTCTCACAGCCCCTATTTTCACTGTTTTCACTGTTTTTAAACTGTTTTCGGGGCGAGGGACACGTACTTAAATTACGATTTATCATGGTATACTTACAAGTTATGTAAACGATTGTGTTTAAATTATGTTTCATGATGAGCAATGCAAACGGTTATCTATGGTTTACGATGTATGTGCGCCAGAATTCGAGTAAGTGATCACTTTACCATTGGAACTCTAAGGGTAGGGACTGCTGGTTTGATCCACCCACTCGTAGGGGTCGCACCTCTTTGCATGGACGAGTGCCTAGAATGGGGCAGTACTATGGGATTGAGCCCGCTCGTAGGGGTCGCGCCTCTTTGCATGGACGAGCGCCTTGTTTTCCGGCACAACGTCCGCGCGTAACCCGCGGGACGGTATTATTGATTAGCTCGTAGGGGCAACGCCTCTTTGCATAGACGAGCACGGCTTTTCAGAAATGTCCACGCGCAACCCGCGGGACGGTATTACACTATTTTAGCTCGTAGTGGCAGCGCCACTTTGCATAGACGAGTACGTTTTCCAGAAACGTTCGCGCGTAACCCGCGGAACGGATCTATCAGAATTATGTTGTCAGATCTATGTTTTCATACGGATTATCAAGCATATGTTTAGACATGAAATCAGAAATGTGTTTCAATATGATCTTTATCAAGACTATGATGCAATGCGATTTATCAAGTTACTAAAACTTGTGAACTCACTCAGTTTATACTGATTCAAATGTTTTACGTGTCTTTCAGGAGATAACTAGGTAGCGCATGGAGTCACACTTAGAGCACCTCACGCTGAACATCTAAAACTAGCTTTTTGGAAGATTTTGGTTCTATCCCTTCGATGCGCGTGGTTGTTCCCGCCGCGCAAGGGGATATGGCGTGGAAATCTTCAACAGTTTTTATACTTGGATGTTTTTATGAAATTTTTAAACAATGTAATGTATTTGTATTAAACATTTCATGCGCAATGAAAATCTTACTTTGAATGTTTGCAATGGCCCGTGCTTAATTATCAATCCCCACTCGCGCGCGCCCGGCTGTTTCCGCCGTTCAGGGCCGGGTGTGACATAAACCAAGTTTACCCGCTTAAGACACACAAGTGTGTTTTTAACCATTAAAGCTTATATATTTCTTTAAAAATACTTTATAAACTGATTTTAATTATTTTCATAAAGTACTCGGAATGTTGAATCCAACTTGATCTTATAACAAAGTTTGGACCGATTAAACCGAACACTCGCTCAACGGATGTTGTTAGTTCTAAAACAATAGAACTACATACTTGGTTAAGTCTCTTTAAGATTTATTGAGTTATCTCGTACATTTATTATTTTGGGAAAGTTGACTTTGGGTTTGGTCAAGTCACCAAGACCCGAACCGACCACCCGAACACTCGTTAAAACCCGTTTTAGTATCTATATTATAAAGGGACTTGTTTTCTTGCATTTTTACCCACCTTATTACTTAACATAGGTTGAGTAAAATTAAGGGCTAGATACTTTAACCCGGTTTCGAGCAAACTTACATTTTTAAATGACTATTATTATAATTTCTTAAATATTTACATTTTAAACCTTAAACTTTAAATTGTTTACATTTCTTATCATTTATTTTCGTTTAAAGACTTCCAAGACAACTTTTCTATACAAGACTTCTTCTCCTTTAGGCTTCGTTCGTTAAACTCATCGTTCCGGTTAATCTTCAAATCATCAAATCTTTCAAGTTTATTACTTGAATGTGAGTACTTTCATCCCCCGTTTTCACTCTTTTATATTTTGGGGGTGACATTGCAAACTTATTCAAATCCAAATGATTTATACTTGAGTCTTAAACCACAAACTTTATTGTATACTTAAATAAATGCTCGATTTGGTGATTATATGCTTATATGCTTGAGTGCCAATGTGTTTACCGCTTTTGGATGGTTGATTCATAAATCCGAGTATATCTGGCATCCCCTTATAGAAAGGTGTCGTTAATGCATTCTTATTAACGATTTCATACAAAATCCGAGTATATTTGGCATCCCCTTATAGAAAGGTGTCGTTAATGTATTCTTATTAACGATTTCATTTATCTAAAATTGTTGCTATTATTTATTGTTTTGTATACAAGTTGTGGAATTTCATATTATATATCTATTGTTCAAAAACTATGAAATTGCTCACCAACCTTTGTGTTGACAAAATCTATTTATGCAATGTTACAGGTTTGACTCGAGGACTTGAAGAAAAAAAATGTTATCGAGGCTATTCGGATATTAGCAAAACGAACATTATATTATTTACTATGATTTGAATTCGGTTATTGTATGAACAAGTTATGTGACTCTTTGTGTTTTTATGAATTTAAATGAGTTGATTAAATATTGTCACTTAATAGTGTCGTGTGCGATGAACAATCGGTTGCGCCTTGACGTTTCCGTCATGGTCGGGGTGTGACAGTAGCAGCTACAACTAGCACTAAAACCTCTCGAGTTCCTTAAGAGTTTAGGCGTGGATGCGGTAATCAACTACACCAACGAGAACTTTGAATATCTACCAGATAAATACGACTTTGTCCATAACGCACTTGGTAAGACTAGATATGGTGACAACAATGGTATATTTCCTGCTTTTTACCAATATTAACATAGCACCTTTTTTTAAAAATCACCAGAACTAACATTGAAATAACTTTATAAATTCATTCCAATTAAGCATAACAAATACTTTTTAAGCAACTTAATATATATCGCATGGTGGTTATGATTGGTAAATATTAAAAGTATGTTGAAAGCACTTTACCCTTGACAAATAATGAAACTTGAGTTCTTTTTATATATTTTTATACTTTTATTATCTTTTGCAAATTTGTATATTGAAAACAACAAGGCATTCGTCCCAGAATGTTGAAGGCGATAATTGCAGCCAGCCATCCCCAAGTTTTCAACCATGCGTCAGCAAGTAGTATCAAATGTTCAATCCACTACTTTATTCTGTTTGTTCATATTTTTGAGACTACTATCTTTATTATAGATGCCTGAAACATTTTTTGGATTTTTATGATCGTCATAATCTTTATTTGCTTATCTTATCTGCCTATGTTTGTTTTAAGTGTTTATGCAGGTTTATGAGCATATAGTTTGACAATGAACCGCATATGAGCCTTGCGTCTCTACCACGAATGCAAAAGAGGACCGCCATAACATCTTCCTTGTCCAATACTTATAGTGTAACAGGTCGCCTTCAATTTTCAAACCGACTAAATGGCCTGTTCGACTCGTGACCTGACCCATTAACCCGCTTATCTTGCAGCCTCTATTTATTATTTATTGTGTACATGCTGGAGGGTCAGCTGGGCTATAGACCAGTCTTGCGTTACATTTTCCCTCGGAAACATTCATACTAAAGTTACAGATTCTGTATTGCACCGTTTCAGAAAGTTGCTTTGACCGTGTTAACGAGTCCACCAGAATACTATACATCTTTCAGAACAGTAAGGATTTTATATAATCTAATCATCTCGTGGATCTACTTTTATGTGTTTTATTTTTTTTTATAATGGACGTGTTGGTATTCAGGTGTATGAGTCAAAACGAGATTTCGTCTCAAGTTGCTTGGTGAAGATGAGTTTGAAGGTTGAGTTTAAACCGTTGGGTTTGTTTTTTATATTTGCAGTGATTACAGAGACTGGCAAACTAACGGATTTATGTTTCGTTGGAGTCTGCTTTATGTTATTTGTAAGTTTTAGAAGAAAATGCTTATGGTAATGGTGGATTTTGTAGGTTAAATTTGTTGACAAATTACTAAAAGAAGCTATAGTTGTTCCTGGATGTGGCTTCTTTCTTGAGAAACATGATTATCATAATAGATTCATCAGATTTGCTCTTTCTTAGATGCTATTTTGAGCTCTGCTTCTCATAAAATGCAGAGCGTGGGCTCTTCTACTAGTATGCAAAAAAGAATAAATATAATTTCTTTTGGGGCAACAATATTTATTCATTTTTATAATTGTGTTTAATTTATTTATGTGGCTAAGTTTGTTATATAAATTTTGTACTTTAGTCTCGTAAAATATACCAAACACAAAATTTTCTATATCAAATGGTGGTACCATAACGAACTGAATCACTGCCTGATCAAATTCACGTTGCATCCCCGCTGCAAAGCGCGGGCTCTTCTACTAGTATGCAAAAAAGAATTTTAAAAATCTAGGTTAAACGAGTCATGTTTTAGTCAACCTATGAATATTCATGTTGGCTTTGGGTTCATCTCCCTAACACAAAATTTTCTTGTTCATGTTAATTAAGTGGATTCGTTAACCCATGCACACGACCTGTCTAGCATAACCCGACCTGATGCCGCTTCTAACACTCTTTTGAGCCAAATCGATCGCTACCCCCTCTCATCACTGAAAATGATATGTAACCCGACCTGGTTCTCCTCAAACTGGTTCCAAACCAAACACACCGTTAAGTTTGTAATTTTGTAAACCCAATTGGTTCCGAACCAAACAAACCGTTAGTTTCATCAAAATGGGTTTATGACCCGAATCGACTTTGACCAAGTTTGAGCAGAACCAGTTGGGGGTCCATAAGCATGTTGGAGAAGACCTAGTGAAAGCTAGGTGTGTAGTCCACTCTCTTAGCAAGCGAGTGAACATATTAAAAAGAAGAGAATAGATCCAAGTCCCACCGAGACATTTCCTACGAAACCGAAACTATGCAAAATGCCAAACCAGCCTTCTTTCACTTCTTCTTCACACACACTCTCTCTAAACCCCACACTTTCTCTCTCTATAATAAAATCAAATGGAACCTCTTCTAGACTCCAAAACCCACCACCACCACCCATATCCAACCACCTTCCTCCAACCCCACCAAGAAACCCCCCCCTCCAGCATGAAGAATTTCCGTTAACACCCGGGTTGTCGGACTCTCCCCGGCGACCCCACTTGTTCCGGATCTTTTTACCCGGTTGTCTCCGGGTGGTTTAAATGTCGCAGCTGAAGATAAGGCTATTGCGCAAAAGGGGTTTTATTTGCACCCCTCGCCCGTGGGTACTCCGAATAGGGACTCGGAGCCCCGGCTCTTGCCGTTGTTCCCGGTGACGTCACCTAGGGTTTCAGGTTCTTCTTGAATTGGTAGTAATAATAATAATAATAATAATAATAATAATAATGAGTATTTGTTTGATTTTTAATGTATCGGTTTTATATTATTTAGTTGAATTTTTGTATAAGAATTTGGTCAAAATTGGTCAAATGGATGTAAGGGTAAGAGAGGATAGAACAAAGGTGGAAATTGACCAACCATGAATATGTACAAGCTTAATGCACAATGTACAACTTGTTATTGTAGGATTGTTGTTTAGTCTCAGCATAGTGCCACAAGTTGCTTTCATGTTGTTATTAATTAAAACGATGGTTAAAAGTGTACTTAATTTGACTAATTTCAATCTCATTTCCATTGCATTACATAATTGTATGAATTGTGGCGCGTTTACAAACCAAACATGATTGTCTGAATTGATTTCATTCCATTGACGTATTTCAATTCCTGACACGTTTGCAATCCAAACATGATTATTTTAAAGAATTCCTTTCGGTTGCGCCAACGGTCCGATCAAGGTTGGCAAGGAAATCATAATGTAGTGGGTAGATGCTTTCAACATATCTTAACATACTCACTTGCTTTTTGACTTGAAAACACATAAAGACCGAAGCATAATGAATAAAGACATGAGAAAGTGAAATGGTAGGGGAAAGTGGGAGATTGTGATAATGAAAGACAAGAAAAGAAGTGGTGCAACTCATGAGTGATTGAGATGGACCATACGACTCATTTTTGTGAGATGGTGGTCCTTGTAAATTAAGATAAGTTACTTTTCAAATTTCATTGAAAATTTTATGAATTTAGGCATTAGGCTTATACGCTTTTACGAGTGCATCAAGAGTTTACTAATTAATATAACTTAAACAAATACGTAACACAACATCATATCATGTATAGATTCGTTTATGTTTGTCACCTAGCGTTGCTCGTTAACTCTTGTTGTCTCGACTGGTTATTATTAACCGAGGTAAAATTATATATATATTGTCAGTTTATATTTATATATATTTAATTGGTTTTGTTGTAACTGTGCTCGTATGATTTGTAACGGAATCCTGTCAGGTTTTGTCTTGGTGCTGATTACTCGTTTACATTCCGCTACGCATTTATTAATTAATAAGATTAATTATTATTTGTCATATTTATTAAACCGATTTTAATAAATAAAATTTTGACCATTCACCACTGGAACCTAACAATACCACCCTTGGATCTTGGGGTTTTATTTTCACCGAAATCCGAATAATAGCTCCCGTTTTCTACTGGTTCCATTTTGATGATTTGGCCCTTTGGAGAAAAATGGGAAAACGTGAGGACCATGTTTTGGGAAAATTAGAAAAATCGGAACAAAGTGGAAAAAAAAATGATATGGCATTTGGGAAACAGTGGGGAAAATGGGATGACTCCCCTCCCCTCTAAGTGGGTGATGGGTTAAATCTTACAAGTGCAAGATTAGGTGGATAATTTTGATTTAAAAAATAATAATAAATAATAAAAACATATATGAGTTTGCTTTCATAATTATGAAAAGTATTAAATTGATGTAATTGATCTGTTTTGACTCAAGATACTAAATTTATAGTTGTGTGGATGTGATTCGAGGGAAGATTGGACATTTTAAGGATGGGTGGTGGGTCAATGGATTTGAAAACTTTCATGTGGTATGTTTTGGGTCTTTCTTAACTTTGCCTATCATAAGTCTCTATCTTGATTAGTTGTTGATGTCCACATGGTTGGTACTCATTGTTTGACCATATATGTCAACATGCTAGTTTATGTTGATATTGACACTCTTATCATGTAACGTGGATCTTTAATACATGACCTGTAATTTATAAAGCTATAGAAATAGTTCAATAGAAATTAATTATAAGGGGATTTTATGCTAAATAAGGTCTCATATGATTATACAAAATATCCCTGATTTCGCAGCACACACCTCGTTTGTGTGGTAAAAAACCATCATTTGTGACATATGTTTGCTGCCAAAGTTTGCTATGATATTGGTCAAGTGGTATATTGTCCTCCTCACAAATGTGGAGGTTATTGTTCAAATCATTGCACCTGTAATTTAAATATGGAATTTAGGTGTCAAAAAGAAAATTAAAGTTAATTGTTTCACTTTTTTATTATACAATTTTTAAACCGTTAAAAAACATATATTTAATTTTCTTTGGTAAAGGTATAGTTTTCTATATTTAATATTTTGTTAGATTAATATCATGTAATATATGTTAAATTTGTGTTCGATTTAAATTTTTGAAAAGAAGATTTATCTCCTACATATTTGTGTAGAAAATGTATTTATACTAAACACATTGGTGCATTTTGCTATGTATATTTTTCTAGTAATCTTATGTATGTATTTTACAACGTGATTTTTTTTTTTCTTTTTGTAAATATATGTTGTGTTTTATGCATTTACTACAGATATTTATTTGCTAGTAAATATAATTGTGCTTTGTTATGCGTTTATATTTTACGAGTGCTACATTAGTGTTGCATAATGTTTCTTTAATGTTTTAAACTAGTTTTTAGTTGGTAAATCCGAACGTTGGCAAGACACAAACATTACCGGTCCTAAGTGTTGAGGCGGTAAGTTGAAGTGAATTCGGTCAGTTTCTATTACATGTGTTATTGTACGGAAACTAAAACAAAAAAGGTTATAAAAATTGAGATGGAACATTGGGATAGCGTTGGTCGGTGAAACTTGAGCGTTGGTAAAACCCGAGCGTTGTTGGTTCCTGGCGGTGAGTCTATGCAAATTTGGTTGGGTTTTTCACGTTCGTTATAAAACCGGACTAAAAAAAAAGAATTGTCATTCGGTCAGTTTCGTTACGGTACTATAACTAAAACAAAATGCGCTAAATCTACGCAAATTATGTGAGTTTTTATCACATCCGTTACGGTATATTGGTATTGGAACTAAACTAATAAAAAACAAACATAACAAAGATAATTAGAAAGATAATTATCAAAGTTTAAAACAAAAAAAAACAAAAAAAAAACTTGGTCCAATGGAGTCTTGCCAAATAGACCAATCATAGTCAAATGTCGCCAAACTTCTCTTTATATATATAAGTACTAGTAATACCGTTTCAAAGTGTTTTGAATTATCATTAATTTTATATATATGTATTTAAAGCATATGGATATGTTAGTGTTAACACGTTACTAAAAGTTTTAAGTATTATGGAAATTATTTAACCGTTGTTTTCTTTTTTGTTTATTTAACGGCTATTTATGATTCTTGGTTTTACTTATCTACTATTATCACTTGTTTTGTTCTTTTCTTTTTAACATTTGGTTATTTGATACTAAGATTAGTAATTTCCGGAGCAACTGCCCATCTTACCCTTGATTAAGATATATGGGTGTTTGGGATTGCTTGTTTTATCAACTTATAACTTATTAACTTTTTGAAAAGCAATAAGGTGTTTGGGATTGCTTATATTGTGATAGAAAAAAATTCCATAAATTACATTTTTATAACTTATTAACTTAATGAAAAATTACAAGAAGTTAAAATAAGGAATCCCAAACACCCCCATAATTTCACATTATTTGTCCTCTTTTCATGTTATTTCTATATATGTCGGTAATGGTAACTCAATACCAATTACAGGATCCGGACACGCCACCCACACTGTCCCTACCCGAACCTATCGATTAAACAATATCCTTTATGCCCCACACACTATTAAAAATTTACTATATGTCCGCAAATTTAATATCGATAACCAAACTTCTACTAAATTTGATCCATATGGTTTTACTATGAAGGATTACAAGGCTGGGGCTCATCTTCCCCGCCACGATAGCACGGGCGATCTTTATCCGTCACTCAACCGGCGAACCCATCAGCTTTTGTCACCACCACTTCGGATCAATGGCATAGCCGGCTCAGCCATCTCGGGGATATTATCTTAAATTTGTTACGCTCTCGTTTTTCCATTTATTGTAATAAACATAAAGGTTCACCTATTTGCAATTCTTGTCAGTTATCGAAACATGCACATTTACCGTTTTATGACTCTCAGTCTGTTACTTATGCATATCGTATGATATTATACATCACAATTTATGGGCGTCACCGGTATTAGGCAACTTCGGTTACAAATACTATATGGTTCTTCTTGAAATTTTACACACTTTGTTTGGATCTACCCTTTAAGATACAATTCGAAACGTTCCCCATATTTGTAAAATTTCTTAAATTTGTTGCCACTCAATTTAATCTAAAAATTGAAATAATCCAATGTGACCTAGGGGGAGAATTCGATAACATCGACTTTAAAGTTGCGACTAGACACGACCTCGTATTTTGGTTTTCATGCGCTCAGACATCCCGAAAAAATGCCCGTTCTGAAAGCATGATTCGGAGACTAAACGACATCGTTCGCACCTTCCTCACTCATTCCTATCTCCCCGCCTCGTTTTGGGTGGAAGCATTTCATACCACTGCCTACCTTTATATTATTTTACCTTCCAAACGTATGTGCCCATCCACTCCTCACTTTGTACTTTATTAAAGACCCCCCCTTCTCTGAACATTACGCTTCTTTGGATGCGCATGCTATCCAAATATAGCTTCCACCCAACCACACAAATTGCATAATTGCTCCATTCGGTGCGTTTTTTTGGGTTATCCGGCTGAATTCCGGGGATACTGATGTTACAACCCTGTTAGCGGTAAGGTTATAATATCCCGACATGTAATCTTTGACGAACAGACCGTTCCTTTTTGAGGCCAACCCCACACACCCTCCCACATATTCCTTGATGACAACCCAATTGTTGCATTTTGGTGTGTTAGTAGTCATAGGTTAAATGTTTGTCTTGTCTGTAATAAACGATAGTGTTATGTTTGTGTTTTATGTTTAATCGTATTTGTCTTAGGCAACTTCGCCTAGTTTGTAACAGGCGAAGATATGTAGTGTATAAACATATCTTCCGCCTAGTGTTTTAAGGGGTAACATTCCAGCCGTGAACTTGTGTTTTTGTTTACCGTGTATTGATAGATACAGTGCTGTTAATCAATACAAGTAATCGTTTGGTTAATCTTTGTTTCTTGTGATTTGTGTTTGTGATAATACTTATTAATCAATACTAAGGGGTTTCGCACCCTTAGAGTTTGTGATACCTCCATTGTCGATCCATTCCAGGGACCTACAATTGGTATCAGAGTATAAGGCTCTTAATTGTTTGGTTCGGAAGTATCACACGAGTGTTACACTTTGAATCAAGGATTTTTCACAAGGTTTACGTTCAAAACATACCCAAAAATACATCCTTAGCCTACCATTACCCACCAAAACCATTACAAAACCTGATACTCAAAAGCACAGCCGAAAAAAGAAAAACCAAAATTTTCAGCCGTCATAGCGAAGTTATCGCTTGGGTTTCCTCAAATCCGGCGAAATTTTAGCAGGCGAAGTTATAACAAGTGAATTTCTAACATGCGAAGTTAGAACGATGCTTGCATAGGCTAAGTTAACCAGCTATTTTGCTCAGGCAAAGTTAACCGAACTGTTTGAACAGGGGAAGTTGTATCAACTTCGCTTATACTGAGACTTAGGCGAAGTTGACTACTGTTTGGACCGTAAACTTAATGAAAAACTCAATAACAATAACAATGACTTCAATAAATATATCTGAACTGGTTAAAATGGAAGTTAAAGAAGGTTCTGCAACCAAAACACCTAAATTACTTAGAGGAACCGACTTTGTTCAATGGAAGGAAAGATTCGAACAGTACATCAAATTGCAAGATGCCAAAATATGGGTGTGTATTAAAGATGGTTACACACAACCCACCACTACTTTTGATGGAAGAGAACAGGTTAGAAAATACTGTAAGATGGAAGAAGAAGAGAAGATAATGCATGAAGCTGAAAACAAAGCCTTAGATGCAATAACGGTGGCTTTGCCTCAAGAAATTCCATACTTTTAAAAACTAAAAAACTGTAAGAGATATGTGGGAAGCCCTGGAGAATTGCTATGAGGGAAACGTCTCGATAAGAAACTCAAAGACCAAATGACTGAAAACAGAGTTCTTTGTATTTAAGTACATAAATAATGGGTCTCTGGATGATATAATCAATCGATACTACCATCTCATGACATAACTCGATAACTATGATATCAAATTGGATGACATAGAGCTAGTAGAATAACTTCTCAATGCAGTTCCACCAAAGTGGGAGATGCATGCCATAATGATCAGAGATGATAAGGATTTTGAGAAAGTTGAATTGGAAGAAGTAGTAAATAGACTTAGAGGGTGTAAGACCCCGAACCCCGGGAATCCTACAGTTGGTAATCATGTCCAAAATTCACAAAAATTTAAAACCAAAGCAATTTGTTTTATTCAAACCAATTCAGAGTAATAAACAATGGAAATTAACCAGTATAAAAAACCCCAGAAAACGGGGACATATTCCCAAAGTTAAAATAAAATAAAATGTTTTGTTTTATTAGGAGTCATCGACTAGAAATGCCTTCAACTCCGAGTAGTGTCCAGCACGTCCAAGCGGTAACATCCACTTTTTAACCTGAAAATCAATCTAACATACACACAAAGTCAGCTAGAGCTGAGTGAGTTCAAGTTTTCATAAACAATAATTCATACTTTATTTCAAAATTATAGTTCTAAACAGCAGAGAGGATAATAATAAAATAAATAAATATAGTTCACCAAATAATACATTCATTGTCGAACACACGTACACGGGCCTCTCCACCACAAGTCAAGACTCGAGTAATATATTTGACCCGGACGCGGTAAGACCTAAGCACGTGACACGAGCCTCTCCACCACGAGTCAAACCCGAGTAATATATTTGACTCGAACATGGCTTACACATCCAAACACGTGATACGGGCCTCTCCACCACGAGTACAACACGAGTAATATAGTTGACCCGATCACGGTTTAACATACAACGAGTCTCTTCACCACGGGATTTTAAAACCCGAGTAATATATTTGACTTGCCAAAATGATGATCACGCCACGCGGGCCTCTCCACCACGGGATTTGAAAACCTGAGTAATATATTTGACCCGGCCGTAATCACCATGCACACACACATCAATAAGCCTACTCACATCATTCTTAGTCACAAGGAACTAAGTGTCATCATACAACCGTAGGCTATAAGGTAACACATACTCATACATATATATATATATATATAATCCCAAAATATACCATATCGTAAGTAAGCCATTCTAAGTCACGAATGGCTGACTAACATCCTTACTCATAGGCCATCGGATAACACATGCACATACATACATATAGATACATTCATACATACATACATACATATATATATCATCCCAAAACATATCATATTACAAGTAAGCCTATGGGCCATAAGGTAATATATAATAATCAGTCCAACACATGAACTAAGTAAATAGGTCTACTCGTATTCAATTACTACCAAGCTTATTAACATCATCGAGTCTAGACCATAATAAGATATATAACCTTAAGGAATGTATGACCAAACGAGTCTAAAATATCCTAAGGCACAGAATGTAACTCACACTGGATTTTCATAATTGCACAAACATTGTCAAAACAATACAATGACCTTCAAATTATTTTAACGAGTAAAATCGGGTAAAACGTAATTGAGTGTGTATGCCAGCCCAAAACATAAAAAGAGTTAAAAAGAGGCATCATGAACTCACCTGACACAAGGTATGATTTCACCACAAGCTAGAGGATCCCTACGTAGCCCCACAACTCAAACTCCTGTCGGTTTACGTACAATCAATACTATTGACATCGAGATGACTCGTTTATCCTACGAGACGTTCTAACATGGTTCGAGTTACCTAAAGTCTCGACCTCATTGACCCCAATCACAACAGCCCCCGAGGCCTTACATTCACCAAAATGACCCTTAGATACTCATGGGAATAAAGAATTCCCAATTTACCCTCGGAAGCACTAGGTGACACTAACCCGCGCGTTTAAGAGTTGTTTAAGCACTTAACATCCAAATCAGCCCCGTGTGGACTCAATATGATAATTTCACAGCCAACAATCCACACGACGCTACACGAGTCAAATGGGTCGGTAACTCGTAAGTATAACGCACTAACTATTCAATAAATGCAAATACGCGTTGTACCAACCCGCTTGAGTAACCGACAACCAATTCAGCCCCAATACTTACAAAAATCATTTTTCCACAGCCCGTATATCAAAAAGAAGTTACACAAACTGAATTGGTTGTTAGTTCCCTCAAACAACGTGCTAGACGCAACAATTGACAAACTAGACAACCAAAACCTAGTTTTCACTTCATCAACAATTGACCAATCTAACGAATGCCAAAACTCACGATACTAAAGTATGATATACAAGACATACCTAGGAAGATGATAGAGCAAGAACTTCAATTAAAATAGCCTCTAAAGGACCTTAATTGGTCAGCCACCGGTTAAGTCCTAAATCGAAAGAATTGATCAATGTCGAGTATAAGGAGCAGATTTTAACATGCAAAAGTGTATTTTATTTCATAGGAAAACCATAGAAATAAATTATGAAATTTTTATTAGGGTTTAATAAATTTCTTAGGTTTATAAAGATATTTTTATTATATTTTTCTAGTGCACATAAAGATCATAAGAATTCTTCCAACACAGAAAGGTACGTGCAGCTATTTCAGTGCGCAACAAAATGATTTTATTTTTATAAAAATCATTACCAAACCAATGTAAACGATTCCAATTGGGTTTGATTCCTAACTCAAAATATTAAGTTACAGAAGTGGAACCAACCAATTTGAACTTGTCGAAAAAGAGTTATGATGTCGGGAAGACAGACCAGAATCCGTCATCCCGCATCAACTTTGACACTCGATCTTATAAAATCATAAAACCATTCAAATCTCGTCCAAAAATTACATATCATACGTTTCTGGAAACTAAATTCAAATTAGAATAATATGGAATCGAGAATCTATCAAAAACAATAACTTTTCATGGAGTTACTGTCTAAACAATAAACGAGTACAAATCTGTCAGAAACTGTTTTAATCAAAACTCAACCCTAACATGTTCAACAAAGGTTTTAATGGTGAAAAAGAGTTGTATGATGATAGAACCGACCTTGAATTAGACTCGGGAGGCCGGAGAATGGCTGAAAGCTGCACGTAAATCGAGGAGGGGACCCTCCCATGGCTGCCGATCGGAAATTAGGAGGATGGAAGCAAGTTAGGGTTTTTGTTATAAAAATTTTACATCTAGGCCCTTCCACTTATAAATTATGATGTCTTGGATTAAACTTTAACTAAATAGGCTTACAAGAAAGACAAAGAGGTCCCCGAGGAAGGCCAGATCGAGTCTCTGTAAAAATACAAACTCTACAACACATAGATCCTTTTAACGAAAATTTGCGGGCGTTACAGAGGGTATGAGATGAACATAAAGAGGATGTGAACAATTACTAATCAGGTTCAGGAATCGTCAATGTATGAGGCCAAAGCATCTTCAAGTTCTAACTCTAGGTCTGCAACATACTACATGGCTAGTGATGGAGTTGATGATGGGTGCCCACAAGTAGTGATGAATTCAGATGGGGATATTTGCTTTATTGCAAATGGTGCCACACCAACTAAGATCCAATCAAGTTCAACTAGCTCAATGGGTAGTCCACCTAGTGTAAACTACTCTTCCATGCCTATGAGTGTTAAATTGGCAGAACAACAGTTTGCCTTGTATGCATCATACATAGCCTCATATGAGACAACATTAAAGGGAAGATTGTGGATCCAACAACTATAGATGAAGACTATGATCAGGTTGATGCCTACGAAATGGAAGAGATGGATTTACAGTGACAAATGGCAACGATATTGAGAAGAGTGAAGAGGCTCATGAAGAAGACTGGTCGAAGGTTTGTGGGAAAAAACCAGCTTTTGACAAATCAAAGGTAAGGTGTTAATGTGTTATAATTGTCAAAGGAACGAGAAATTTGCTCGTAAATGCACTAATTAAAGGGTTGAGAGAAGCTCGCGCCAACATGCAAACCAGTTCGGTGGAAGAAGTGAGGTAAAAACTATGGCATCTCAACATAACGGGCGGCATAACTAGAACGTAAAAGTTAAAGAAGTAGAAGAACAAGAACATGTTGCAAAGCTGTATTTTGACATGTTTGGAAGCAAGTGTTACAATGGAGAAGATCAAGCCTACATGTCTGAAATGAATGATCTATTATCTAAGGTAAGTACTGAGGATTCATGCTTAAATTGTCAAAAATTGTCTGAACAAATAAGTCAGCTAACTAATCAAAACATGGAATTAAGAAAAGAGATAAAAGAATTAAAAGAAGATAACCACTACATTAAAGAGAAAGAGAGTAAATATGTTAAAACTATTAATAGCTATGAGAAAGATATAAGAGGACTAAAAACAACTTTAGGTGAAAAAGTCCAAGTAGTAGATCTCTCTTATGAAGTGGTAGAAGAAAAAAGAAAATTTATCTCTACGAGGAATAAGGAAATTGCTGATTTCCAAGTCAAAATAGTTGAGTAAATAGAAAACTTGAACAATTCAGAAACTCTTCTATCATCTTAGATCAAGCTTTGAGCTCCTTAAAGTCTTCAAAAGATAAAGAGGGACTTGGATATTCTGAAGTCCCTCCTCCATACAATAATAATTAAATTAATAAACCTATTAAGGAGATTAACGAAAATCAGCCTTATTCTCTGTCGAATAATGAATCAGGTTCATCGAACTTAATTAAGTTCAATGTCCCTGATAAGGCGAACTTACTATAGACATTGTAAAATAACTTCGCTGAACAACTCAGGCGAAATTAAGTAACTTCGCCTCATCTACTTGTCAGACTAAAGTTAATACAAAATTCAATACTTTCACACCAATTAAGTTTGTGAAAGGAAGTGTGATGGTTGACGAGGCAGGCCCTTTGTCAAAGGAGTCGAACGCAGATTTTAGAAAGCGCAAAAATGGTTTAAATCCATTCGTGCTTCCGTATATTAGACAAGCGAACACAGAATCAGCCTTATCATCCTCAAAGGTAACTCAAATAAAGAAATTACATCCATCATAAATGACCTGAACGTGAGTGGGCCATACTTTAGATGCCATACTAAGGGCCATGTAGCAAGCATATTACTGTAACATCACGAAAAATTTGGTCCAATTTTGACAAATTAATAAAGATGAAGGATCAAAAATATTCATGATATAAGTAGTGGGAAAAATAAGATAAAGAAATGGAAGCATCTTATGTTAAGAAAATAAGTAAGAAAACTCCATCCCACATGGAAAGTGGTAAAGAAATGAAAGCACTTTATAAGGAAGGAGTTTTTCGTGGTAATGTTCTTATGTGGCTAACCACTCTCACTAGTCTTAGCAGAGGGTGCGAAGCACCCGACGCACACGCTCACGGGCTCGGGTGAAGGGCGATGTACGCAATGTGGCGCTTTGATGGCGCACTTTGCACTTCGCACGCTCGCATCGCCGCGAGCCGCTAGAGAGTCACATTAGTATATTTGAACGAAGGAAGCTAGACCAAGCCGTGACAAGCTACCAAAGTCCAGGGACTAAAAATGGAAAATCTGAAATCTTGTTCCTTCGCGCGACGCGAAGTAGCGAAGTAACTGAACCTTTGAACGACACGTGGCAACACGTCATAGGACACGTTTCACATCGTGGTGACACGTGGAAAGCCTACGTGTTAAATCATCAAAGCTAGTGGTATACGTTTTTTTGGATCCTTACATATGTGGGTAGACGGTGGGCACACCGTACCACACTTGCTAATGCCTCCGCCACGTTGGGCCGGACCTAAGTAATGTCCGAGAGGGGATTATTTTGTCTATATTGGTAGTTGCTAAGTCCTCGATGCTGCTGTATCGCTGAGTGGTTTCGAGTAGAAATGGATGTTTATACTAGTAATTCAGACTATCAGAACTTGGTTATTTCCTAAGCCACAATGGGCCGGGTCATATGATATCCGAGGGGATAACTAAGTATTAAAATGTTTTGTGTCAACGTTTTCACCAGCATGTGTTGCTGACGTATTTTTGTAAACTGTTTTACAGGTAATGAGGAATAGGTGATTGGAGATGGTGACTAGCCATTACACGATCTGATGGCTCAGATGAAGATTTTGATATTAAAATAATGTAAATTATGGTTTTGTGATCCAAACACTTTTGTACCGATCAACGGGTGTTTAATTCCTGACTTTTGAATATAATAATATTTTAACAAGTCTTCCGCTTTACCACCTTAAACTCTGATATTTTATAAAACAGGTACCAACTTGTGGTCACACGTCTAGGCCTTAGATTGGGGTGTGACAGGTTGGTATCAAAGCCATCGATCTTAGGGAATTAGGTATATAAGTATTCCTAAGCTTTGATCAGAGATAACTTTCAATATTTTATTATATTATATTATAGGGATAAGATAGATTGGTATTCTTTCCTATCACTCATTGTTCTAATCTAATAGATGTTGACATTCAAGAATTACATGGAAACTTTTCGCCAAGAGCGCAGGAGGGAAAACTGTCCGGAACCTGCTATTCCTCCTAGTGATGAAAGCGATAGCTACTATTTCGATTTCTTCAGTCAGGACAGGCCAGTTATACCGGTAGTACCCAACGGAAGCCAACCTGTCCATTTCTTGGCAGGGAGCAAATGCCTATCGTCATACCAAGCGATCTACCAATCCCATTGAACCATATTTCCGATAAGATGGAGGTTGACGAACCAATTAAGTCTGAACCCAAGAAGGACACCTCTAGTTGGATTCAGTGTCATTCCAACCAAAGCCGATGGCATACTAGAACTCCGATCTATAACCTAACCGATTCCCCTAATGATTCTATTGCAGGTCCATCAAGGAGGACCAAAATAAGGGTGACGCAACCTTTCGAAAAGTGACCGTACAAGTTGATTTAAATAAAAATGATGTGGAAATTGATTCCGAAGAGGAATCTGAGGAAGATCCCGAAGAAGAAACTGATCCAGAGGAAGAATTGGAGGAAGATCCCAAAGAGGAAACTTCAGAAGAAATGAGTATCGATGAAGGAAGTCATCATGTTCACAACAATCAAGAATGTGGTTTTCCACCAAATATTGGCTGTCAACATCCGATGTTTCACATGTCCTCTGGTTACAATCCACAAGATCCTTTTATTCAAGGATTTTCAAGCATTTTTCCACCTTATACCGGTGTTGTTCCTACCATATCAGAACAAGCAGATGAGATAAGGAAACAAGGAGAAGCTGCAGAAGCTTTCTACAACTTGCCATTTGAATCAAGTCCCCCACCACCGTATCCAAGAAACCACTATGACATTGTCATGATGGGATATCGAGATCCACCACCTCAATATGGATATCCTAATGCCATACCACAATCTCAAGAGGAACGTCTTGATCGAGCACTTCACGAAACTGATGAGTTGAGGAAAAAGGTGGCTATGGAAGGTAGCAAGAAAAAGAAGATGGGGAACAAGTTACTACAGAAATGTAGTAAAATGAAGAAAATGATCAAGAAGTATTTGAAAGATTAGGAATCCCATGTGTTGTATTTGTGCCATTTGTTTCACTTCGAAGTACTTGTGTTTGTATCGTTTGTTTCCAAGTCGTGGTAGTTGAAGTTTTTGTTGTAATATATTCCTGTTTGTGATATGTTCATCGGTATATAAACAAAGTCTTTGGTTCTAAATCGATTTCTTTATAATTTCAGAATGTCAAAACAAAGTAATCATTCTCAACACAAAGAAGCTTATGTCGCAAGAAGCAACCGAACAAAAATTGAGCCTGCTAAAGGAAACCATGAGCAGCTGATAACAAAGATGCAAGAAATGATTAATGCAACGAATACTTTGTTACCCACCATAAAAGAAAAATCGGTGCATCAAAGTGAAATTCGACAGTCCAACAAAACTGTCAAATCCAAATCCCGTCCGAATCCTGCACTTCAAATTGAAGAAAGTGATCAAGGTTCAACCAATGATGATGAGTTCAACTGAACCTTTAGAAAGAAGTTAAGAATCAAGGGCTGGTTATTCAAAGACTTCAAGACATGTGAATCGAAGGAGTTTTACGGTGACAAAGGTGCCATAGCAGCCATAAGGTGGCTTGAAGAGATGGAATCGATTGCCATCATAAGCAAGTGTACTAAGGAGGAAAAGATCCAATACACCTCATAAATGTTTAAAGAGGAAGCTTTAGAGTGGTGGAACACTCTACTGATGACGAAAGGAAGAAAAACCATGTATCAATTAACATGGGATGAGTTTAAAGATCTGGTTCTATAGAAATTATGTCCAAGGCATGAGACAGACCTAATCCAAACCAAGTTCCTCAACCACAAGGTGGTCGGAACTAATCAGAGGGACTACAATACAAAGTTTCAAGAGTATTGTAGGCTTGTGCCACAATTGGTAACACCTGAATTAAACAAGGTAACCCGCTACATATGGGGTTTACTGAGAGAGATCCGAGACATGGTGAGGTCTCATTTACCGAAAATAGCCGATTCCGCCATGGAACTGGCTTGATATTTGTTGAATGATCTTATCCACAACAAGGAAGAGGATAAGAAGGAAAATACAATAAATGACAAGAATGGGAAAGGGAATACTCGTTTCAATGGTAAAGAGGTGGATAGAACGAGGGGCGGTTTTACCTCTAGCTATCCACTGTGTAAAATTTGTAAGAGGCATCATCTGGGTCGATGCCGATTTGCAGCTTCAACATCTTTCGTATGTGATTCATGCAAAAAGCCAGGGCATGTTGCTGCTGATTGTTGGAAGAATAAAATGACTTGCTTCAACTGCAAGGAAATGGGACATCTCAACTTTGAATGTCCAAAACGGAATGTTGCTGGTGGAGGTGCTGGAGGTGCTAGAGGAAGGGACACCAAGAACGATGGAAAGAAGGGGAATGCTCGAGTATTTGTACTCGACACCAAGAAGGCCGTAGACATACAGGAAACCATCACCGATACGTTCTTAGTTAATAACATTTGTGCAATAGTTTTATTTGATTCTGGTGCAAATCAAAGTTTTATAGATTATAAGTTTTGTTGTCTATCAAACGAACCTTTAAGGAAATTGAATAAAACCATAAACATCGAGACGGCCAGTGGTGAGATAGTTAAAATTTCCAAAACTTTAAAAAAATGGAAAGATTCTGTTAGCAGGCTATGTCATACCTGTACAACTATTACCCATGACATTAGCAGGCTTTGATATAGTTCTAGGTATGGACTGGTTATCCGATAACCATGCCCGTATTATTTGCAATAAGAAAACCATAGAATTCTAAGCCCCTGATAAACGAACAATTCAAATCGCGGGTGACAAAGATGCTTGTCAAGTTAGCATAATCTCTATGATGAAAGCTAACAAATGCTTAAACCAAGGATGTTTAGCATTCATGGCTTATGTGAAGGAAGAATCGAAACCTAATGAAATCAAAGACGTACCTATAGTATCCGAATTTCCCAAAGTCTTTCCAGATGAACTTCCAGGTATACCACCCTATCGAGAAGTCGAATTTAGAATAGACTTAATGCCTGGAACTGCTCTAATAGCCAAATCCCCATACCGATTAGCTCCAGATGAATTATTAGAGAAGGTATTTGTTTTGGTCAAAAATTAACAACAATGATTTCGTAACTAAATTAGTAATCGGGACTTGGTGCTTATATGAAATGAACGTAAAAGTGTTTGAACACAAGGATTTGTTGCGAGGAAAAAACTTGTTATCCTTAGGATAACAAGCAAAAAACCCTAGGTGGTGAAAACTATCACCACCGGTTTATTAATAACAAAGGCGGAGCTCAAACTTGATCGTGATTACAGAGAATGCGAGTACTGGTAAGTCTCGTGTGTCTAGAGTGTGTGTTTGATCCTTTGTTTTGAGCTCTATTTATAACAAATTAAGTCTAACAAAAATCCTATATTTAAGGAAACTCCTAGACTAAATCAATTAGCCGTTAATTCTTCTTATCAGCACGTTTCCTTATTGGTCACGTCCTAATAACAGCAAGTGCGAGTTCTTGGGTGATCAAGCAACCGTCTTTGACCTGATAAACATGGAAAGTAGCAAATATCGTGTTAGTTATATAATGTGATTAGGATACCTGTTACCTTGGAGGATACCGCATCCTGAATCTGCTCTGAACATAACCTTTGCTGAGGATATTGAAAATCCGTGCCCTAACAGTATTCATACATCCAAGCTCATCACCTTAGGGAGCTCCGATACTATTCCTCAAAAAGAAAGATGGTTCCATGAGGATGTGTATCGATTACAGAGCATTGAACAAAGCAACTATTAAGAATCGATATCCGCTACCTAGAATTGACGACCTATTCGATCAATTATAAGGAGCGAGTTTCTTTTCAAAAATAGATTTACGCTCTGGATATCATCAATTGAAAGTTCAAGAAGAAGATATTCCGAATACGACTTTTAGGACAAGGTATGAACATTATGAGTTCACTGTGATGCCATTTGGACTTACTAATGCCCCAGCCGCTTTCATGGACATGATGAACAGGATTTGTAAGCCTTATTTAGATAAATTTATAATCATGTTCATCGAAGATATACTTATTTATTCTAAATCGGAAGAAGATCATAAAGTTCATCTTAGGATCATACTTGAAATACTCCGAAATGAGAAATTGTATGCTAGATTTTCCAAGTACGAATGCTGGCTGCATGAAGTACACTTTCTTGGCCACGTTGTTAACGCAAATGGAATTCAAGTAGACCCTGCAAAGATTGAATCAATAGCTAAATGGGAGATTCCTTGATCGCCAACCGAGGTTCGAAGTTTTCTAGGTTTTTCTGGATATTATAGAAGATTCATCAAAAAAATCTCTCGTATAGCAGTTCCCTTAACATCATTAACCCGAAAGAATGTTAAGTATGAATGGGGAACCAAACAGCAAGAAACATTTGATTTACTTAAACAAAAGCTTACAAATGCTTTTGATATACTGGCTTTGCCAGAAGGTACAGAGGATTTTGTTGTATTTTGTTAAGCATTTGATATACTGGCTTTGCCAGAAGGTACAGAGGATTTTGTTGTATTTAGTGGCGCATCTCATTCAGGTTTGGGTTGCGTAATGATGCAAAGAAAGAAAGCAATAGCTTATGCTTCTCGGCAATTGAAAGCACACGAAAAGAATTATATGACTCATGATCTAGAATTGGGTGCCATAATTTTTGCCTTGTTGTTATGGAGACACTATCTTTATGGAGTCAAGTTTATTGTGTACACTGATCATAAGAGTTTAAAGCATATCTTTGATCAGAAAGAACTTAACATGCGTCAAAGAAGATGGATGGAAACCTTAAACGATTACGATTGTGAAATTATCTACCATGATGGAAAAGCAAATGATGTGGCTGACGCATTAAGTGGGAAAGAACGTGTGAAACCCCAAAGAGTTTGAGCCTTGAGACTAGAGCTACAAATAGATTTAATCGAGTGAATTAAGAAGGCTCAAAAGCAAGCAATCAAGGAAAATCAAATCTCCGAAGAAAAGCGAAGTGGTGCAATCGACTCATTAATCAAAGGAGATGATGATATACTCATACTTGGAAATAGAATCTGGGTACCGATTGTTGGTGAACTACGTGAAAAGATCATGAGTGAAGCTTATAGATCAAAGTATATGATGTATCCCGGTAGTGATAAGATGTACCAAAATCTTAAGCCAAACTACTAGTGGAATGGAATGAAAAGAGATATTGCTCTGTATGTTACTAAATGTTTAACCTGTTTACAAGTTAAGGCAGAGCAATAGAAACCTTCAGGTTTACTTCAACAACCTGAACTTCCTGTGTGAAAATGGGAGATGATAACAATGGATTTCATTACGAAACTCCCTAAGACTACCCGACCTCACAATGCTATTTGGGTCATTATTGATAGGTTAATTAAATCTGCTCATTATTTACCTATCAATGAATCTTATTCTATTGATAGATTGGCACGGATATACGTGAACAACATCGTAGCATTACATGGTGTGCCATTATCTATCATATCCGATCGAGATAATAGATTTACGTCTCATTTCTGGAATAGTTTCTAACAAGCGTTAGGAACTCATTTGAATCTTAACACTGCTTATCATCCTCAAACTGATGGGCATAGTGAAAGAACAATTGAAACGCTTGAAGATATGCTCCGAGCTTGTGTGATCGATTTAGGAGGAAGTTGGGATGATCACCTTCCTCTAATGGAATTCTCGTATAACAATAGTTATCACACGAGTATTCAGCTCGCACCATTTGAAGCATTGTATGGACGAAAATGTAGGACGCCTGTATGCTGGTCTGAAAATGGAGATAACCAAATGTCTGGACCCGAGATAGTTCAAGAAAAAATGGATAAAGTGTTACAAATCCATGAGCGACTTAAGACGGCAAGAGATCGACAAGGTATTACTAAAAGTATCACCATGGAAAGGTGTTGTATGATTCGGCAAGAAAGGAAAATTAAGTCCTCATTTTGTTGGGCCCTTTGAAGTATTAGAACGAATCGGTACTGTCGCTTATCGCTTACGTTTGCCAGAAGAGATGAAAGGAATAAATGATGTGTTTCATGTCTCTAACTTACGTAAATGTTTTGCTGACGAAACTTTTGCCATGCCCTTAAAAGATGTCGAAATCAACGAAAATCTAAAATTTGTAGAACAACCTCCACAAGTTGAAGATTTCCAAGTTAAGCAACTTAAACGACGAAGGCTAAAATTAGTCAAGATACGTTGGAACTCCCGAATAGGACCGGAGTTAACTTGTAAGTTAGAATTAGAGATGTGAAAGAATACCCACATCTGTTCTAGCGAAGAGGACGAGATTCATTATAAGGTGGGGAGGATGTAACATCATGAAAAATTTGGTCCAATTTTGACAAATTAATAAAGATGAATGATCAAAAATATTCATGATATAAGTAGTGGGAAAAATAAGATAAAGAAATGGAAGCATCTTATGTTAAGAAAATAAGTAAGGAAACTCCATCCCATATGGAAAGTGGTAAAGAAATGAAATGTAACGCCCGTTAATTTCGGTTCCAAGAGTTAAAGCTTGTAAAGTATGTATTATTCTCGGGATTTAACCGACGTTTCTCGGGAGCCTTTACGTCATCTCGGTACGTTAAATTATCCAACGTTTCCTTCCAAGTTACCATATCCCTTAAACTTTGAGGGCTAATGTGTAACATTTATTTTATACAATAAAATAATGAAAAACCCTAACCCTAAACCCCATGCGCAGCCAATCGGACCAGACCCCCCCGGGCGATTTATCTTCTGTGCAGCCAAGTTTAAACCGTAAAAACTTCAATTTAAGGTCGGTTTTATGATTCCACATGTCTTTTTCACCATTAAACCCGTTATTGAACACGTTAGGATTGAGTTTTGATGATAACAGTTTGCTGACAGATTCGTATACGTTTATTGTAGGGTTTGTAACGAGATGATAATCCATTGTTTTTGATCGATTCTTCTTTCCATGATGTTCTACATTGAGTCTAGTTTCCAGAAAGGTATAATATGTAATTTTTGGACGAAATTTGAATGGTTTTTATGAATTTATAAGATCGAGTGTCAAAGCTGATGCGGGATGTAGGATTCTGGTCTGTCTTCCTGACATCATAACTATTTTTCAACAAGTCCAAATTAGTTGGTTCTACTTCTGGAACTTAATATTTTGAGTTAAGAATCAAACTAAATTGGAATCATTTAATTTGGTTTGGTAATGAATTTTATAAAAATAAAACAATTTTGTTGCGCACTGAAATAGCTGCACGTACCTTGCTGTGTTGGAGGAATTTTTATAATTTTTGTGTCCAATATAAAAATATAATAAAATATTTTTGTAAACCTAAGACATTTATTAAAGTCTGGTAAAAATTTAATAATTTATTTCAAAGGTTATCCTATGTAATTAAAAACATCCTCGCATGCTAAAATCTACATGTTTTACTCGTTATTGATCGATAAGTTCGTTTTAGGCTTAACCGGTGGATGTTCAATTGTGTTCTTGTCGGGGCTGTTTGAAGTGAGTTTTTGCACCCCAATCTTCCTAGGTATGTCCCGTATATCATACTTAAGTATTGTGTTCATTGGTGTTCATTAGATTGGTCAACTAGAATTGTAGTTTGGTGCGTTTAATGCGAGGGTTGAAGTGATTAACGACCAATTCAGCTTGGGGACACTTGGTTTGATGTACGGGCTGTTCAAAATTCAATTTTATAAGTTATGGGGCTGAATTGGTTGTCGGTTACTCCAACGGGTCGGTACAACGTGCAATTGCGTTTATTGAGTAGTTGGTGCGTTGTACTTGCGAGTTACCGACCCATTTGACTCGTGTAGCGTCGTGTGGACTTGCTGGCTGTGATTTTATCATGTTGGGTCCACACGGGGATGAGTTGGATGTTAATGGCCTAATCGACTCTTAAACGCGCGTATTAGTATCAACTAGTTCTTCCGGGGGTAATTTGGGAATTCTTTATTCCCGGGAGTACCTAAGGTTCGAATTGGTGAATGTGAGACTTCGGGGGCTGTTGTGAGTAAGTTTTATGAGGTCGAGGGTTTAGGTAACTCGAACCATGTTAGAACATCTCGTAGGATAAACGAGTCATCTTGATGTCATTAGTATTGATACAATGTAAACCGACAGGTGTTTGAAATTTGGGATTTCTTAGAGATTCTCTAGCTCGTGGTGAATCCGCGTCTTGTATCAGGTGAGTTCATGATGCCCCTTTTCACTCTTTTCAAGTTTTGGGCTAGCATGCACACCTAAGTGTTTTTCTTACTTGATGAAATGTTTAAACGATTTTATATAGGCTTGCTAGTATATGGTAGGCCTTGGGATGTTATACACACACACACACACATGCATATATACATTATTGTTTGGCCTATATTTGGCGGAGTTGTAGTCGTTTCGACTACGGATGTTGCGTATGCATGCGTTGATGTTACGTGTTTGGGTTGTACTTTTGCTCGACCCTGATGTTATACGTGGATGTTATATATATATATATTGTTATATATATAGGGATGTACTTGAAAGGATGTTTATATATATATATATATATATATATATATATATATATATCTTTTGTATATGTATGTATGAGAATGTTTAGTCTTCGATAATGATGACTTAATGGATGCACTCTTTGTACTTTAAAAAACTTTTGGTATGTCTATCATATTTGTTATTACTGATATCATTTACTTAAAACTTGAACTCACTCAGCTCAAGCTGACTTTGTGTGCATGTTAGTGTGAGTTTCAGGTTAGGAAGAGGATGTCTTATCGCTTGGACGTGCACGAAGCTACTTGGACAGTGAAGGGCATACGTGGATGGAAGAATGTACTTTGAACAATTTGATTTTAAAGAGTTTCATGAATTATGTTTTAAAGTTGGTTTTGGGCAAAATTCCCGGGTTTTAGGGAACTTACTTCACTATTTATGTTTTCCGCTGAATTTACACTCTGAGATGTTTGTTTTAATGGAAGAAACCGTTTTCAAGTTTAATTACTTTAAACAATATTTTGTATGAATACCAACTGTGGGGCTCCCGGGGTTCGGGGTCTTACATGAAAGCACTTTATAAGGAAGGAGTTTTCCATGGTAATGTTCTTATGTGGCTAACCACTTTCACTAGTCCTAGCGGAGGGTGCGAAGCACCTGACGCGCAAGCGCACAGGCTCGGGTGAAGGGCGATGGGCGCAATGTGGCGCTTTGATGGAGCACTTTGCACTTCGCGCGCATCGTCGCGAGCTGCTTGAGAGCCGCATTAGTATTTTTGAACGGAGGAAGATAGACCAAGTCGTGATGTTACATTTCGGGTTTTCCGTATTTGTTTTATTTTTGTTTTACCGTTGTACGAACGTTATTCGAATCCTAAATCCTTAATAATAATTTGCATTTATGATTCATCTAATTCCCAATGTTCATGTTAATCCCTCCATGTTTTTAGATACTGTTTATTCATTAATTATAACAAAACAAGTTCAAAAATTGCTCAATTACCAAACTAGAGGGACCATTATTGCACAAAACTCAAACACCACCCTCCAGGGACCGGAGTGCCATGCGGTGGGGGTCTAGAAGCCGGCCACGCAGCACTATGGTGCTGCTGCACAGTCAGTTCGCGATAATCTTAGTTTGTTAGCTCGTTTATGGCATGAAATCGTTTATTTTAAGCACGTTTGAGAGAATTAAGGGCCAAGACATCATCTTATAACCGAAACATAAGTAAAATCTCGTTTATTATCATCCAAGAACAAATCTTTTTGATTATTTCAGTGATTCATTCCTTAAAAATCATATTTACTTGCTTAAACGGGCCAAAAAGGCCATAATTAGTTCGGTTTAGCTTTTTCTATATAAACGAACCTAAACCTCTGCCACAAAACTTTACATAAACCCTAAGGAACATCCCCACTTTGATTTTTGATACACCTTGAAAATTTACATAAACCCTAAGGAACATCCCCACAAAACTTTACATAAATCTCATGTCATTGAAGATTGAAGTTGGACACTTAGACAAAACCTTAGAATATAAATAAGACAAACATTATTTGAGATTCCACTCATATATTTAAATTGTTTGTTATATTTGGATAATGTGTGTAATCTTGTTATAAAATAATTAATTAGATATTGTCACCTTTTATGTATGATAGTATCTACGAGCTGTAAGCAATCGGATCACGCCCCGGGATTTCCGCCTTAGGTTGGGGTGTGACACGTGACGAGCTACCAAACTCCAGGGACTAAAAATGGAAAATCTGAAATCTTGTTCCTTCACGCGACGTGAAGGAATTGGATAACTACATCCTGCGGCCCGAAGTAGCGAAGTAACGATGAAGTAATTGAACCGTTGAACGACACGTGGCAACACGTCATTGGACACGTGTCACCCCGTGGTGACACGAGGCAAGCCTACTTGTCAAATCATTAGAGCTAGTGGTCTACTTGACGCGAAGGACAAGGAAAACCTGAGGCGGTTTATTAACCATTCGCAGGACGCGAAGAAACCCATTGCGCGACGCGAAGAATCCCTTTTTCTGCCTATAAATAGGCGGCCATGGGAAATGTCTCAATCACACATCACATCCTATATACAAATATATTCTCGATATTCGTGCCACGAAACCGACACTCTGACGATTGTTGTCTCAAAGTACGTGCTAGAATCCTACCTAGTTATTATCTCGATTTTCCACCGACAAGTAGAAGTGCTGCCCGAGTGAAGCCTAGGCATTTCTTATAAACAAGTCGTACAAGGTGTGGTTCTGCCCGATTGTTATATTATAAATGGCTTAGATCCTAGTCGGGGGTATAGCCCATACCTTGATTATATAGTAAGTGGGAAATATAGATTTTATAAGAGGAGGTTATAGATGAAATATTATTTCTTGATATAAAGAATTTTTTAGATGTTTCTTATGAAAAAAGAAACTTGATATATACGTTTCTTCATGAAGAAGAAACGTAGTTTATAAATAATGAATAAAGAAAGGACTAGAGGTCCTTATGTTTTATAAAGAAATGAATGTCAAGGTAAAGGTTATGCAAACAGACTAAAGGTCTGAAGCTAGTTCGTTGATCTAGTATTTATAAAATATTATCTTGGTACAATAGGACTGAGGTAATAAGAAAATACAAAAAAGTGAGAAACACTGAACAAGAACAAAGGTGAATACTCTTAACTCTTTTATGTGTCAAATAAATTGTTCGCATGGGATTATGTATCCCTAAAACTTTATAAACAAAGGTAATCACTAGCCCTCAGGCTATCGTATACGTTTGTTTGGATCCTTACATATGTGGGTAGACGGTGGGGACACCGTACCACAATTGCTAATGCCTCTGCCATGTTGGGCCGGACCTAAGTAATGTCCGAGAGGGGATTATCTTATGTATATTGGTAGTTGCTACGTCCTCGATGTTGCGGTATCGCTGAGTGGTTTCGAGTAGAACTGGATGTTTATAATAGTAATTCAGACTTTCAGAACTTGGTTATTTCCTAAGCCACGATGGGCCGAGTCATAAGATACCCGAGGGATAACAAAGCATCAAAATGTTTTATGTCAACGTGTTCACCAGCATGTGTTGCTGACGTATTTTTATAAACTGTTTTACAGGTAATGAGGAATAGGTGATTGGAGGTGGTGACTAGCCATTACATGATCTGATGGCCTAGGTGAAGATTTTGATATTAAAATAATGTAAATTATGGTTTGTGATCCAAACACTTTTGTACCGATCAACGGGTGTTTAATTCCTTACTTTAATATTTTAACAAGTCTTCCGCTTTACCACCTTAAACTCTGATATATTTACAAAACAGGTACCAACTTGTGGTTACACGCCTAGGCCTTGGATTGGAATGGGGTGTGACACTGGGTTAGCAGAATTATTTGGAAAGAGGTGAAGGACAAAAAGTTTACCTTGTTGAAGCCTCAAAAAGGTAAATTTGTTGAAGATGTTGAGAGGGGTGTTAGATCTAACGAGAGACCATGGATGATGGCAAAATACAAACCCGTTAGATGTTTGAAGAAAATGCCGATGAAACCAATGCCACAAAATGTTTTGAAAACTATGAAGTTGTGGTGTGAGACAGCTGAGGCAGTGATAAAAAATGAGGATGAGCAGGAGTTGTTACAAGTTTATGATCCAATGCACATGGTAAATCTTTTTAAGTCTGATTTCTAGGTACTCCAAGATATCAAGATCTTTTATATCCCTACATGGAAGTCAGAAGTAAAAGAAGTACCAGGAAGTGGTCTCAGTTTGTGTGAGTCATGGAGTGCATGCTGGAAGCTTCGCTTGAAAACGGGTTTTGATTACAGACTGAAGAAAACAAGAAATTAATGGAGCTTCTACCAAGGGGGAGTCTGTTGGTGCATTTTGGTGTGTTAGTAGTCCATAGGTTTAATGTTTGGCTTGTCTGTAATAAGCGATAATGTTATGTTTGTGTTTTATGTATAATCATGTTGTCTTTGGTGAAGTTGTGCCTAACTTCGCCTAGTCTGTAACATGTGAAGATATGTAGTATATAAACATATCTTCGGTCTAGGGTTTTAAAGGGGGTAACATTCCAGCCATGAACTTGTGTTTTTGTTTACCATATATTGATAGATACAGTGTTATTAATCAATACAAGCAATCGTTTGGTTAATCCTTGTTTCTTGTGATTCATGTTTGTGATACCTCCGTTGCCGATCCATTCCATGGACCATCACAAATCACACAATTCCATGGACTATTTCCACCTATATCCCTAAATCTGCCAACTTCATCGCCAGACTCTCCTAGCCCACCCTCCCCACAGCCCACAAAATCACCCACTAAGCCTACCATCTTAATCACAAACAACCCCACACACTACTCTAGCTTATAGCCCACAACAATCTAACCCACACATTACCCAAACCCAATCGGCGACCTCTCCCATTGTACCCGCCTTTGTCCATCCTATGGTGACCCGTGCTCGTAGCGGCATCACTGAACCAGTGAACCGCCTGAATCTTCACACTACCACTCACCCCCCACCTTTCTCTGATTCCCAAAACTTATGCATTAGCCCGTTTGGATCCAAATTGGCGAGGAGCCATGTACGACGAATTTATGGATTTATAGAAAAATGACACGTGGAATATGGTTCCCTGACCCCATGATCACCCTGTTATTCAATGTATGTGGCTATTTAGACATAAATTTAAGTCGGACTGTTCTTTTGATCATTATAAAGCCTGACTTGTGGTTAACAGAAAATCTCAGACTGTGGGCGTGGATTGTGATGACATATTTAGTCCCGTTGTGAGATCGGTTACGATTCGAACAATACTGATTTTGGCAGTTTCTCGAAGTTGGCCAATACACCAAATAAATGTTAAAAATGCTTTCTTACATGGGGATCTACAAGAAACAATATTAATGCATTAACCACCGGGCTTTGTTGACCATCGTGCTCCATCACATGTTTGTAAGCTGAAACGGTCTTTATACGGCCATAAACAAGCGCCACATGCATAGTATACTCAGTTTTCCGACTACATTATTGCGCACAGTTTTCATAGTAGTACTTGTGACAACTCATTATTTGTCTATTCTCACGGGGATAAGTTGGCCTACTTATTTTTTTACGTTGATGATATTATTTTGACAACTTCTGATGCTAAGCTGTTGCACACCATAATTGCCACACTACATCGGGAATTCGCCATGAGTGACTTGGGTGCACTCCACCATTTTTTGGGCATTACCGTTACTCGAGACACCAACGGTCTTTTCTTGTCACAAGCCGCTTATGCTAAGGAAACTATTGCATGTGCCGATCTTCAATCTTGTAAATCGTGCTTCACACCAATTGATACATCAACAAAGTTAGGTGCTACTGAGGGGGACCTATTATCTGATGGATCTGAATATCGGGCTTTGCGGGAGCATTACAATATCTTACTTTTACTCAACCCGACATTATTTATGTTGTCCAGCAGGTTTGTTTATTTATGCATGTCCCTAGAGATTCTCATCTTACTTTCATGAAACGTATTATTCGGTATATCAACGGTTCCGTTGACTATGTCATTTGTATAGCCCCGTCACGCGCCACCGGGTTACGGGCTTACTCGGATGCCGATTGGGGTGGTTGTCTGGAACTCCCGTCTTTCAACATTGGGTTATTGTGTATTTCGTGGGGACAATTTAATTTCATGGTCTTCGAAACGGCAACCTACAATCTCTCGGTCTAGTGCGGAAGCGAATACAGAGGAGTTGCAAACGCAGTTGCCGAGACCACCTGGCTTCGTAATCTTTTGCTCGAATTACGTACATCGTTATCCCAAGCCACTATTGCCTATTGTGATAATATCTCTGCCGTATATTTATCACAAAATCCAATCCAACACCACATAATGAAGCATGTTGAGATTGACATACATTTTGTCTGGAAAAAAGTCAGGTTGGGTCATGTGGTGTCCTTCATATCCCATCCGCATTTCAATACGCTGATATTTTCACCAAGGGGCTCTATAGAGAACTCTTTGAATGCTTTCGTGACAATTTAAGCATTCATCACACTCCCGCGCAAACTGAAGGGAAGTATTAGTTTTATGGACGATTTTTTTGGTGATTATTTATCAATTTAGAAGATTGAGTTGTATTATAATTGTATTTGTTGTTATCCCCTGTACAAAGGGCCGAAGATAATTAATGAAGGGATCGATATTTTTACACAATTCATTTCTTCCTACGTAACTTTGTATGTGTGTACCAGGTATGTTTGTTCGTAACTTACAAATAGGCCCCTGAATAATACCTAAGGATTAGAGATTTTGTCATAAGTGACAGTAAGATTTGACTTCACTTCATCAAATTGTCTATTCATAGTGTTATAGGCTATTGAAATTTAGCAATTACCGTTTACTAATTTACATATTTGCTTTTGTATCCTAGATGTTAATACAATGAATTTAGCATCCGTTGGTCTTACCCTAACTTGTTATAAATTTAAAACCAAAGAATCGAAGCCCATTACTTGAAAACCTTAGTAGCCAAATTCGTTATCTTTTGAGAAACCGCTACAAATTTGAATCTTAAAATTGATTTTTTTTAAAATAAAAGTAAGAGTTAATTACGCGGTTACTCCATGTGGTTTCTCAAATAACGAATTTGGGTAGTAAGGTTTTCAAGTAATGAGTTTTGGTTCTATGGTTTCAAAGTTATAACACGTGATGCTCTGGAGGAGTTTGAGTGACCATGGGTGTACGTGCTATAGACATACTTTATTCCACGCGACGTATACTTCGATCTGTTTATGTGGACCGGCATGTTTACGTGCTTCAGTTGCATCTTTTTCTATAAACCAAAAACCAATGTTAGTTTTTATCTTAAATGCAACTAGATTATTTTTTGAGATTTTTTTTTTTTTTTTTTTTTTTTTTTTTTTTGAACATACAAGCTTTCCTCCTACTATTTACATTATACCGCCAATGCCAGGAATCGAACCCTGGACCTCTCACCAAAAGGCCAAAGCCTTTACCATACCACCAAAGTGGTGATGGCTTTTTTTTTTGAGATTTTCTAGACCAACGTTTGTTTGTTAGAACGTCTCATAGATTGTATTTTCTTTGTCCCTCTTTATAATGAGCAAGACTTTAGAACTAATATGTGAAAAATATCAAATAACTTTGGAGAGTTTATTTGTTTATGATTAGTGCTTGTTGTACCCGACCTCCTTTTTATATAGTGCTATGCGACCCACATAATAGTACACCCCATTGCTACATCTTTGGTTGTTTGTGTTGAGTTAGACAGACTAGACTACAATGACTAGCTTCTTCATTTTTTGTACCAACACAATAATGCACATTTTTGTTGCCTAGCTTATGGTTATAGAGATTCGACTGCACTCTGTTCTTATATGTAATAATGTAGCAGTACAATTTTTTGGGGTTCTAAGCATGAAGTTTTATTGGAAACAACAAATATTAGGAAGATGCAAATAATATGAAAAATGTTATGAAAACCATTTTCTTTGATTTGCATTAAGAATTTATTTTCATTTATAGTTTGTAAAGAATTAACAATAATTAAGCAAAACATATAATCACTTTCACTAATTTATCTATTTGGAGTCTTATGGGCTCTAGAGGGGTCTGTAACATGGTAACGAGCATTATGACGGATTTTGTGTGAGGTCACCCATTAACAACTAATCAAAGTTCTTTTTTGTTTCTTTATTTGATTTAATTTCAGTTAATCCATAACGTGATAGTTAATGATGGGTTAGTTAAATCCATTATCTGCATGGCAATGACATGACGAGACGCTATGACTTTTTTGTTAGCTGGCAACATATAGCCTTACAGTCATCATTGATCTACAAATTTGCATTCATATTCAAGATTTATCTGGTTTATTAATTGATATCAAAAATCGCTTACAAAAATCATCACCAAATTGGTTTCCTCAACTTCTCACTATGGAATTCAAATCACTGTTAATGATTAAGGTTTCAAGTTTCAACTAAGTTATAACTTTACTATAATTGATATCGCTATAAATTTGTTTCAAAGAAAATTGCACACTTTATAATCTAAATTGTAATCCAGTAATGATGTAAGGATTAGGATTTTAAGCAAAATAGTTATCTATTATTGCAAAAGCCCCGAACTTAGGATTCGTTTTAGGCCTAGAAAAGGTTGCGCGAGACCCGATATATCCTATGAACATGTTTTTTTCCCTGCAACGTATTCTTCACGTGGATAGACCTGTTTATGTATTTCGGTTACATATTTGTCTTGAAACAAAAACAAATGTTAGTTTTTATACCAAAGTTGGTACCTCTTACGCTCGCAAGTAAAGTACACATAATAGATATTTTTCGAAGATTTTGTACGTAGATCAAATTTATTCAAACGTCATATTGAAGGAATCATTTGCTATTCTTGTTAAAGAGCAAATGTCGAAGAACTAATATGCAAAAAATATCTATTCATTTTGGGGAGACTATTTGCCTATTTGTTTATTCTTCGTGCTTTTTGTCATAAGAGTTTGGACTTCATTCTAATCTTACGTAAGCATCTACCTATATTATTAAAACAACGCATTCTTTTCACATGTTATTCAACTAGATCATTAAGTGTATAAGTTTTCATTTTTACGATTTTCATTTTATAATTGATAAAATAAAAAATTTGTTTTAGGTGGGAATTGAACTTACTACCTTAATTTTAAAATGTTCGTGGCTTACCAACTCAACTAAAATATATTTAGATACAGGTCGAAAAAATAATGGAAATTTAGATACCTTAATTTCAAAGATACATATTTAAAATTAAGGGGGTTGTGGCGCAACTTGTTGCTTGTTTGTCTGCCACTTTATTGTAATCGTTTTGATTTTAATAAGAAATAGCAAAGTTTCCTAAAAAAAACCTACAACATATTTTTCATTTTATCATTTATTAAATGGAAATTGTAAAAATGGAAACTTATACACTTGGCACCTATGTGGAGGGTCTAGTTGAATGACATGTGAAAAGAATGTGTTGTTTTAATAATATTGGTAGATGTTTGTGGCTTACCAACTCAACTAGGATTAATTGATGTTAACCTTCTCTTTTTCTTAATTGTTATAGATTCACAACCTTCCATTTTAATTTCTTTTAAAATACAAATACAAAATATTCTTATTAATCTATTTATTTTAGAAAAAAAAAGTATTTATATCTTATGACAATTACTTTTTAACCACCCGTGTATCACACAGACTATATCCTAGTGTAACAATACATTTTTAGGAGTTCTAAGCATGAAATTTTTCACAAACATGTTAGAAAATATGAAGTAATCTCATTATTTTTTCAATCTGTATCTAAATTTATGGTCGTGTTTATATGTTTATTAGTGTAGTTCGCAAGTTTGCATGATTTATTTTGCTGGTTAATGGGAGCTAACGGGTGTGGACTGTGGATGCAAGTAAACGGATACGGGCTTGTAGCGGTGTCCATGGGCTTAAGGCTAAATGGGCTGGAATTGTTGTGAGTGTTTGTGTACGATAAAAGGAAGATTAGAGTCATTAGACTGGCTTAACAACTGATCAGCAAATGTTTTTGAGGTTGATTCGTCTCTTCTTGTCTTCTGGCCTCCATTAGATTATTATCAAGAATACATCATCCGTTCGTTCTTCATCTTAACAGTCTTCTTTAAGTTCTACATTTGAGACTAAACTTTTGTTTTATCTCCTACGTCAAGTAGTTTGTTATTTATCAAATTGATTAAGAACAGTTAGTTTTGACTTTTGAGGGTGTTACTGATTTTGAGTATTTAATTTATTTGTAATCTTGGCTTTTTTATTGATTGAATAATACAATTCTTTGATTTGGAATTATAAAGTCATGATTTACCATATTCTTGCAACAATAGATATTAAAGAAGGGAAATAACACGAAAAATGTTATAAAAGCATTTTTATTTTGATTTTATTTATGAAGATAGTATTTTTTTTTTCAAAGTTTACAAATACGGAATAAAATAACGAACAAAATGAGGTAGCACCAGTCGTACAATGATGGAATTCAGTAGTCACTAACCGATGAAGTTGACAAACTTTACAATTGTCGAACAATTCCATCAATCAAGCTCAATTAGCCTAAGCGGTATGCACCCTTAACACCATTCCCCTTATTCGTTACGTCTACGCCATGTCAGTTTCCCCCCTATCACTCAACACCACCCTTCAACCAAGGAAATACATCATTCTCCACAATTCCATTATTTATAATAAAAAGAATTAAAAAAGAAAAAAAATGATTGGTTAAACCTTCAAATGAGAGAGAATGACCTTACTGGTCAGTACCCTCAGGTCACGCGTCACCAAAATATTGGGGGGGGGGGGTAGTTCCAGTGAGAGCCCACGCATAAGGGGTGCCATGTCAGCGTCCACATCAACCAGTGAGGGTTGCCCACTGGTCTATACCGCATAGCCTTAGGGTGCAACACTTTAAATTACACTACATGTATTCAAATTCTGGACATCATTCTACAACTTTTATTAATCTTCTATTTTTTTTATTTCAAATAGCAACTGACACTCTTCAAAACAAACACCTAAATATGAAATATCCTCAAACTTCGACGTGGAATCAAAACAATTTCCTATGAGTTATAAGTGGTATTGGGTTCGCTTAGGAATGGAGTTGCATAAGGGGAAATTTGTTACGAAATGTGCTCGAGACGGCTAGAGTTATGAGGAGTTGAAAACTCAAAATTTCGATCATAAACTTAAAGGAAGTTGCCATTTGATGAAATGTGAAATATTTTAAGATGATGATCATTAATAAGTTTTTTTTATACAAAGATCTTGTAGGATATAAATGATATAAGATATTATCAATTGAAATTTTATAAAAAGATTTTTATTTATTAAGTAAATAAAAATATAAAAGTGAGTCGGTTACTTTACATTTATGGTTAATACTTCTTTTAAGAGAAATTAGTTTTTAATAATCTTAACTTTCATGTATTGATCGATAATAAACCTACTTAAGAAATTGTCTATGATAGTCCCAACTTGTAAACTATTTTCTTCCACCGATCCTTTACTAACTGGGGTCTAACTCCGTTAGTTTATGGTGACGTGGCAACGACGTGGATGCATGCGTGTTTAGAAAACAACAGGGATCCTGTGTATCTGTTACATGTAACTGTAACCGGAAACAAAAACACATGAACGATTCTCACATACTTCAGAAAATTTTCAAGTCCTAATTTCTCAATCCCTCTCAAACACATCGATGATTCACTCCCTAATATCTCAATCTCTCTTCTTGATTGTTTCATTCAAGCCCTAATATCTCAATCACTCTTTACTCTGATTTTCTGATGCTACTGAATTGGATGGCAGACCACATATCAATGTCAAGCTATGGTATGGTGGTACGTTTGAAGTTGCTACTCCCAAACTTAGGTATGTTAGGGGGTGATTAGAAGTTGCTAAGTTTAGATTTTTATAATCTTTCTTACTTTGAGATAGCTGATTATGTCAAAGAAACTGGTTCGTACAAACATAAAGATTTCCATATGTATTGCTTTATACCCGGTGATGGAGGGTTGAAGCATTTGGTTAATGATAAAGATGTGATTGACATGGGGAATACAGTTTGTGTGAATTCCAGTGATGTTCTTGATGTATACATTAAGCATGGACCTATTAGTAAACCTCAAGCCTAACCCATTAATCCTAAATCCCCCCAATATTTAACCCACCAAACCCTACATCTAGCTCTCCCAGGTACACTAAATCTACTACCAAAAGCGATGTACAACTACCAGTTGCAACTGCAACTAGAAGACTTGTAGTTGAATCAATAAGAGATCTTGGAAAAACTTATAAGGAGGGTTCATTTGGAGATGCTTCTGATAAGAAGGGTTCTAGTTCAGAGGGTGATGATATAAATAACTCTAAAGATGAATTATATAGTTGTGAATCTGGTGAGGATGATTCAAGTTCTGATGGCCATGATTTGAATCTTGATGATGAGGCTATTAGTTGTGGATCAGACAGCGATGATGATGATGATGATGATGATGATGATGATGATGAGTGGATAGAGTCACTTTCTACCATACAGAAAGTGAACAAGGAAGATGTTGAATCTAAAAAACATTTGCTCGATCTATGTTAGTAAAAAAGAAAAGGAATATTGGTTTTAAATAATTCCAACTATGACTTGTTGGTAAATATCAGTCCCAACTTTACACTTGCCTGCTGACAATCACAACTATAGTTGTATTTTTTTTAACGGTCCGCGACTAACGGATGTTAACTCCGTTAGTCCGTTGCTGAGTTGGCCATCCCAACTGTCAAAAAACTTCTTACGTGGAAGATTATGTGACGGCTGACTGCATATTAAGGATCTTATGTGGCAATGAAAGTAATATATAATATGTATGTATTCATATGCATCTTCTTCCTCCCCATTTATTCTCCAGGAGCTACCAAGACACCGCCGTGCCATCCCTACTAGCAGCTACTGCCACCACCATCCCCATTTCGACACTTCTTTTAACATGTCTTTTATGCCGGTTTGCAGGCCAGCTCCTCCTTCCCACCTAATATCCTTACCATCACCCACGTTTTTCCAGTGAATAAACGAATCACCACAACACCAGTGTGTTTCTTGAACCGATAAAATCAAAATTGTTTTTCCGGTAAGTTGTTTGAACCAGAAAATCAGAAACCGAACTGCGTTTGAACTCTGGCAAGGCACTGCAGGCTATCTATTTGAACACCATCTGAGGTAATAAATATGTAATTTTACTCGTTTTTATCAACCGAATAAAATCCCTATTATTTTAATTGCAAACTATAATCAAATAACACGAATTTTGGGTGACTATTTCTAGGGTTCTAATGAAAATCCCCACCATCATAAACCTAGATCTAAAAACGGCATGAAAGTTCATCGTGAGGACATATTAACGACAACAATGGTGGAAGCCAATGGTGGGCCGGCATCTATGATGGCCGGATTCTCTGAACAAAATTGGTTAATGGCAGATGAGAGAGAAAAAGATATGTAGTAATAAAATGAAGAGAGTGTGCCACGTACGTAAGCTGCCACGTAAACATTAGACTAACGGAGTTAACATCCGTTAAGTCGCGGACTGTTAAAAACAAATACAACAATAGTTGGGACTGTCAGCAGGCAAGTGTAAAGTTGGAACTGATATTTACTAACAGGTCATAGTTGAGATTATTTAAAACCAATATTCCAAAAGAAAACTGTTGGTGAAGCGGGTAGTAATTTAGAAGGGGGTGGTAATTTAGAAGCACACTATAGTTATGAGGACTCTGATGGTGATGTTAAGACACCTGGTGAGAGTGAAGATGATGACATTCTAGGGAAGAAGTATAATGCTGACGTTCCATGTAACGTCCGTGAATTCCGACAAAAGATTTAGCCTTGTAGTGGTTGCGTACACCTTTGGGCTTTACCCGGCATTCTTCCGAGAGCTCCTTTCCACTCCGTACACGTATTTTGGTTAACTTTTCGTGCAAGTCCAACTCTTAATAAAGTGGAGGGGCCAAAGTGTTTTATTGTTATTATATTTTATATAAAAAAAAATAAACCCTAAACCTAAACCAAGCAGCCGATCGGCGCCCCCCACCCCCCTTTCCACCTCGTTTTGCATGCAATCAGCCACCGTCCGGCCGTCCAAACTTCAATTCCAGGTCGGTATTATACGTATACAACTCTTTTTCACCTTAATTCATCCTTATGGCGCGCTTATTGGTCGTTAAGATTGAGTTTTGATGATAACAGCTTGCTAACAGATTCGTATACGTTTATTGTAGGGTCTGTAACGCGATGTTAATCCACTGTTTTTGATCGATTCTTGATTCCATGATGTTCTAATTTGAGTCTAGTTTCCAGATAGGTATAATACGTAATTTTTGGACGAGATTTGAAGGGTTTTTATGAATTTATAAAATCGAGTGTCAAAGCTGATGCGGGATGACGGATTCTGGTCTGTCTTCCCGACGTCATAACCTTTTTTCTACAAGTCCAAATTGGTTGGTTCCACTTCTGGAAGTTAGTGTTTTGAGTTAGGAACCAAACCCAATTGGAATCGTTTAATTTGGTTTGGTAATGAATTTTATAAAAATAAAACCATTTTGTTGCGCTGAAATAGCTGCACATACCTTTCTGTGTTGGAAGAATTTTTATGATTTTTGGGTCCAATAGAAAAATATAATAAAAATATTTTTATAAACCTAAGACATTTATTAAAGTCTGGTAAAAATTTAATAATTTAATTCAAAGGTTATCCTATGTAATTAAATGCATCTTCGCATGCTAAAATCTGCACGTTTTACTCGTTATTAATCAACAAGTTCGTTTTAGTCTTAATCGGTGGTTTTGGTTAGTTGAAAGGTTTTAGGGGCCTTGGGCCAAGTGATTGGGCCTTCGGCCAAGTGTTGGGCCTTGGGCTAAGTGGTTGGGCCTCGGGCCAAGTGTTGGGCCTCGGGCCAAGTGGTTGGGCTTTGGGCCAAGTGTTGGGCCTTGGGCCAAGTTGTTGGGCCTTGGGCCAAAGTATTGGGCCTTGGGCCCAGTTGTTGGGTCTTGGGCTGGAGTGTTGGGCCTGAACGGCCCATTAGGCTAGAGTGTTGTTACAGTCTAGTTTAATAACGCGTTGTGTATAATTTACAGGCCCTTGCTTGTGATTGTGCACTTAGGGATTTCCTAGCTCATTGCAGGTGTTCGGTTGATTCAGGTGAGTTCATGATGCTCTTTTTACTCTTTTACGTTTTGGGCTAGCATACACACCGAAATACAATTTTAAACGATTTTACTCGTTACAATGATTTGAATAGTTTTACATGGTCTCAGTCGTGATGGTGCATTTTGAAATCTATATTTGAATTATTTTATATGCTTTAGGATATTTTAGACTCGTTCATGGTCTTGTGTCCTTAAGGTTACATACACTATTGATGGTCTAGACTCGAGGACGTTAGCAGACTTGGTAGTAATTGAATATGAGTAGACCTATCTACTTAGTTCCCGTATGGGATGATATATATATATATATATATATATATATATATATGTAGGAATATATATATGTATGTATATATGGAGGTATGTATGTACGTATGAGGATGTGTACCTTATAGCCTACGATTGTGTAATGATATTTAGTTTCTCGTGACTAAGAATGATGTATGTAGGCTTATTAATGTGTGTGTGCATGGTGATTCACGGCCGGGTCAAATATATTACTCGGGTTGTACCCGTGGTGGAGAGGCCCGTGTGATGTGATCATCATTTTGGCGGGTCAAATATATTACATGGGTTTTAAAATCCCGTGGTTAAGAGGCCCGTTGATGTTGAGCCGTGATCGGGTCAAATATATTACTTGGGGAAGACCCGGGGTGAGGAGGCCCGTATTACGTGCTTGGATGTATGAGCCGGGATCGGGTCAAATATATTACTCGGGTTGCACCCGTGGTGAAGAAGCCCGTACCACGTGCTTGGATGTATGAGCCGAGATCGGGTCAAATATATTACTCGGGTTGTACCCGTGGTGGAGAGGCCCGTATCTCGTGCTCGGATGTATAAGCTGTGACCGAGTCAAATATATTACTCAGGTTTGACTCGTGGTGGAGAGGCTCGTGTCACATGCTTAGGTCTTACCGCGTCCGGGTCAAATATATTACTCGAGTCTTGACTCGTGGTGGAGAGGCCCGTGTACGTGTGTTCGACGATGATTGTATTACTTGGTGAATTATATATAATTTATTTTATTTATACCTTCTCTATTGTTTATAACTATAGTTTTGAAATAAAGTATGAATTATTGTTTATGAAAACTTGAACTCACTCAGCTCAAGCTGACTTTGTGTGTATGTTAGATTGACTTTCAGGTTGAGGATTAGAGATTTCCGCTTGGACGTGCTAGAGACTACTCGGACGGTTGAAGGCACATCTAGTCGAAGAATTAATAACGTAAACTGTTTCTTTTAAATTATTACCATAAGTATTTAAATTTTGATTTTGGTCACTTTTCCGGGTTTTGGGAATTTTGATGTTATCTATTCCGCTGTTTACTACTCTAAAACGATTTTAATGAGATGAAGATTTCAAATAAAACGAATACTTTATTTACAATTGATTTTGGACACCTGTACCCGTCTTTTGGGATTTTTAATACTTAAACTTTTACGCTGTTATTTACTCTGAACTTGTTTTAAATACAAAGAATCGTTTGGTTTTAAATTTTTGTGAATTTGTGGATGTGATTACCAACTGTAGGATTCCCGAGATTCGGGGTCTTACATTCCAGTTGTAGATGAGCAGGCTGATTGGAAGAAGTTTGTATGGATTGTTGGAACAAGGTTACCAACAAGGGATGCATCTAAAGAGGTTGTTAGAAAGTATGCAGTTGCAAATGGTAAGAATCTTTTCATTACAGTGAGTGATAAGAATAGACAAGGGTGCGTTGGTGTAAACTGTGTTAAAGGGTGTCCTTTCCATATTTACTGCTCTTTTCATGAGGTGACGAGTTGTTTTATGGTTACAAAGGCAACAAACAAGCACAATTGTCAAAGGAATATGACTAAGAACAGACAGTTGGCTGCTCAGTTTATAGCTAATGACATCTTACAAGTGTTTAAATCTAAGCCACATTGGACTACTAAAGAGATCCAACAGGCAGTTAAAGAGAAGTAGAAGGTATTGATAACTAACTGGCATACAACGCCAAAAGGTGTGCACAGAATAAACTTTATGGTGCAATGAAGGATCACTACAGCAAACTTGGTTCATATTTGGAAGCTTTTAAAGTAGCAAATCCAAGTTCCAAATTTGAGATGTTAACCGTGCCACCAGGATTCCTTAATGTAGACTCAACTTCAATGTGTGAAACTTTTTTTAGACTATTTGTGTGTTTTGATGGGGTGAAGAAGGGTTTTTTTGGCAGGATGTAGAAAGATTTTATGTTTAGATGGATGCTTTCTCAAAACTTTTATTGGAGGCATGTTGTTAGGTGCCATTGGAAGGGATGGAAATAACCAAATATTCCCCTTAGCCTGGGCTGTAGTTGAGGGTGAAAACAATGATAATTGGGAATGGTTTATGAAAGAGTTAAGAAAGTGTTTGGAAGTAAATGATGGTGGGAATGGCTGGACAGTAATTTCTGATCAGCAGAAGGTATGCCACTGGTTACATTTATGTTTTGTTACATATTGTTTTAGTTGTTTTGTTGATCTATTTATGTAATGGCTAGGGATTACTTAATGTTGTGTCACTAGTGTGGCCTAAAGCTGAACATAGGAATTGTGCAAGGTATATTTATACCAATTGGCATAAGAAGTTTAAAGGTAATTGGTTGAAAGGAGTATTCTGGAGAGCTGTTAGGTATTACTGTGTGCCTGACTACAATGAAGCCATTAAGGAGATAAAAGAGTTATCAGCTGATGCAGATGAGGAATTCTTAAAACAAAATCCTAGATGTTTTTCCAGATGCTTTCTTAACACTCACACAAAATGTAATGTTATTGTGAACAACATGGCCAAGACCTTCAATGGAGACATCGGTCAGTCAAGATCTAAACATATTATACACATATTAGAGGATATAAGAGTAGCAATAATGACAAGGCTGACTAAGATGCAGAAAAAAATGGCTACTCAAGATGTTATTGTTTGCCCTAGGATATAGGTCAAGCTTGAGAAAGAGAAATATAGGGCTTATAGATGTGAGGTGTATCCATCATCTTATAAAGTGTTCCAAGTAACAGGTATACCTTGTAAGCATGTTTGCGTAGTGGTTGGGTTCTTAAACAAGAATGCAGAGGAGTATGTGAATGAATGCTACTACAAGGAACAATACATGAAGTCATATGCTTTCACCATTCCTTCCTTGGCTAGTGAAAAATATTGGCTAATTGTTGATTGTCCTTTAGACCCACCTCCATTCAAGGTTTCCCCTCGTAGAAAACGAAAAATAGAAAAAGATATCCACATGAAAATCCTAGAAAACCAGGTAAACTAACTAAGCATGGCGTTGAAATGACATGTGGTAACTGTATAGGAAAGGGCAACAACATAAAAGGTTGCACAGCCTAGAAGAGAGCAATAAGTCAAAAGGCTGGGGCTAAAAAACCAAGGGGAAGACCAAATAAGGCAAGAGTTGAAGCTACTCAACAACAACAACAACAACATGCTAGTCAATTACCCAAAGGGGCAGTCAACAATTCATGAAGTCAACAATACAAAAGTCAAGGGGAAGGCTGAAGTCTAATGGGCCAAAGTCAAAGGGGAATGTCAAAGGGAAGGATACATGATCCAAGAAGACTTTATGATTTTTCATGTACTTTGGTTTAAGATGTCAGTTTCTTTTGGATTTAGTATGTGGGTAAAACTATGCTAAGTTACTATATTTTGGTACATTAATGTGTGATGCAATATGACTGTTTTGTTACAATACTATTGGCTTTTGGTAAACTCATGCATTTTTCACTATGATGTAACATTTAATATATTTTGCAGTTTGTCTTGGCTTTTGTATATCCTTATTCAGCTTATTTTGAACTTAAATGTATTTTGGTAGTTTAACATATGCATCATGTGTGTTTTGTTTTTTGTTTTTTTTTTCAGATTGAAACTGATGTCTTTATGCATAGGTTTGAATGTACTTATGCAATTGTATGTTGCATCAGTTTGAGTAGAATGAGATGTTGTAGTTTGAGTGTATTTATGCATCCGTATGAGCCTCACTTGTCGATCTCGAGCAAGCTCGCGATCCTAAACAAGCCATCATTCTTATATTATGTTACATATAAAGTTATAACTGAGTATATATATATATATATATATATATATATATATATATAAATTAAATAATAAATAGTAAACGGGCCGAGCTCAAACCGACCTACGAGCCTAAACGAGCCTATTATTTACATATTATGTTATATACATAATTATAATTATAGTTGAAAAATTATATACTTGGACTTTCACCCATAGCTTTGTACTTGCAATTACCTTGTTTTTTTAGCAACATGTCCACATCTTTTTTCCACAACAAATATATGCTGTCTATTTTCTACTCAGAATATAAAACGAACATATCAAAACTGAAATTGACATCTAAGTAGAAGAATCAAAAGGGAAATTTACTGGCCAGAGAGGGCGTTTACGATTAACAACTCGAAGAATTGCAAGCATATCATATGATTACAATACACATTTCCATCCAAATCCAATTTAAAGATTTTAGGGTCTTATTTTCGCAACATGAAAGACGAATGAGCTCATATATGCACTTGAGAGAAATTAGGGTTCAATTTAGAGAATGTTTGGGATTGAGTTCGAAAAATGCTTATTAGCTTATTGGTGTTTTTAAAAAGCCAATAAATAAAAATATGTTTGCCAACCACAAAAATCTTTCTTATTTTAGCTTTTTAAAAGGGTCAAAAATCATTTTTTCAAAAGCCCCAAATCCTGGCTTTTTAAAATGGTTTTTTGAAAAAGCCAATAAGCATTTTTCAAACTCAATCCCAAACATGCTCTTAGGGGTCTTGTTTGTGGAAGATGAACGCATTAGAGAATGTAAAATCAGGGTTCATTTTTTAAAATGGGGGAGATTCAGATTATAAAGAGGAGAATAATTGTTTTTATAAAATATAAGCTTTTAAAATGTAATTAGGCACATGTTTTTTTAACACGTAGGCATCCACGTCATCTGTCGTGTCACCATAAACTAACGGAGTTAGATCCCAGTTAGTAAAGGATCGGTAGAAGAAAATAGTTTACAAGTTGGGACTATCACAGAGAATTTCTTAAGTTGGGGTTATTATCGACCAATATATGTAAGTTAAGATTATTAAAAACCAATTTCCCTTCTTTTAATCATGTATTTTTCTTTTATTACTTTGTATTATTTATACTGTATAATGCATCTATTCAATAAGAAAACACACGGTGAACATAGGCGACTGAATACCGGTAACGTATCATTACCGTGCGATCATATCGTTTCGGTAAAAGTACTAGTTTTGATTTATGACCTCATTTGGTTTTGGTAATTAACTGAAAATGTCGATTACAAGTTAGTCGTAAATTTGGTATTTCAATCCTTAAAACCTTGTTTATTATTGAGATTACGATGAATGTTATTAATCCATTAGTTACTGATACATTGAGTATAGACTTGTATATATTGAAATCACAAATTGATTTTGGTTTCAAACTTGAACTCTTACTTGAATTTGGTAACCTCCACCTCACCGATACCGGTCACTTCATGTTGCATCCACAAACAAACAATATTAACTCCATAGTGTTTGGAACTGAATTTTGTAAGGTATATAATTAGTATTTCAATAATGAAGTCATAATAAACTAAATCTTCATGTGCCAACAGTTGTTTATAACAAAGAGGATAAAATAAAAACAAACCATGAACCGAATGACTAATAACCTTGTCTCCAGCATACTCGGATCCATAACCGACTATATGTATGCAGTTCGTGTCTTAATAGGGTCTGCGGGTGGGTCCCGTTCCATGCTTACATGGTTCTTACAAATCTGTTGACATAAGCTTGGTCAGATAATATCTTTGAGCCTTTTATTGCAAAACTTTGATCAATTTTGAAATTTATCAATTTGACTCTAGAATATCAACTTATTATTCTTACAATTCTCATCCCTGTATTCAAATTGATTCATAAACTAATCTAGTTCTTCGTTTGAAATTCTCACTTTCTTAGATTATTTTTTTGTTGAATAGAGAATATGTTGTTTTCTTCCAAAGTTACATCACTATGCACGGGTTTATCAAATTAAGGAACTTTCATATATAATAGGGCTAGATAATAGAAACTGATCACAATATTCTACTATGAAAGCAAGATTATTTATTCGATTTGAAATGCAATCAGGTTTCGTGGGTCTTTCTTTGAACCTGTTTCTAAAACCGGACATGACCCAAGACCCGATTATATCCACATACTAGACCTGGGAACTGATCGTTTTTAGTCAAAAACAAATTTCACAGGTTTGGGTCTAAAGGGTCTCGCTAGTTTTATGGCTCTTATCTAGTTTATGCACACCCTTACCTTTTGAAGTGGAGAACAAATACATTTGTTTCACCCTCTAAGCTCCTAAAGACGGCCTTGCATGGATTAAACAAAATTGAACAAAATCAAACCTTCAAACCAATTGATATACTGAAACCAACATTAATCACACCAGGACAAACAATTGGGGTTTAAAGCATTGCATTAATAGCACCCGCAAAACTAAAGCATGTATGGTTTGAACTATCAAGTGTGGGTGCGTAGTGTAATCTTTGAAAATGATAACACAGGAATATAAGAAGAAATAAAGCAGGGAAGAAAATTTTATTATCTCAGAATGAAAATTTACGAACAAGAAACCTATATATATACATATATATACACACACACACACAAAATGCACGCGTATAGCATATACGGCGTATATGTACTTATACGCTCACACACCCCTTAAGTTGAAGGTTGAGAAAACCTAACTCGCATAAAAGCGAGTGAAAACGAGGCCCGGGTAACCTCTTCCTAAAAATGTCAGCAAGTTGATCTTTCGTGTTCGTATGCACAAAAGTCACTAGACTCTCCTGTAACTTCTCGCGAACAAAATGATAATCTATTTCAATATGCTTAGTCCGTTTATGAAAAACAGGATTCTTGGCAACATAAATTGTAGCCTGACTATCACATTTGAGTGTGACAGGAGCAGTGTTAGGAAAATTGAACTCCGAGAGAAGTTTTGTCAACCATGGAAGTTCGGCAGTCACACGTCGAAGAGATCGGTACTCGGCTTCAGCTGAGCTCAAAGAAACAGTAGGTTGCTTCTTAGATTTCTAAGAAATTGGAGAGCCCCCAAGTGAAACATAAAAACCACTAACCAATCAACGAGTATTAGGACAAATTTCCCAATCCGAATCACAGAATGCTTGTAAAGCAAAGAAAGGATTGTTCTTGAAAAATAATCCTTGAGATAAAGTTCCTTTAACATATGAAAGAGTGTGAAGCGTTGCATTCCAATGAGACATCCTGGGATCTTGCATGGATTGACTCAAAAGTTGAACAGCAAAAGCAATATCAGGTCTTGTGTGAGTAAGGTAATTAAGTTTACCAACAAGTTTCATGTATCGTAAAGGTTCATTAAGAACAAGTCCCTCACGAGCTTTAAGTTGTAAATGATGAGGCAATGGAGAGTTAGTGACAGAAAGGTTGGAAGCATCAAATTCGGAAAGCATGTCCTTAAAAAACTTCCGTTGACACATGATAACACCTTTTGTAAAAGAACTTCCATTCCCAAAAAATAATTGAGACTTCCTAGATCTTTGATTTTGAAAGATGAATCCAGGAAATTCTTGATATTATTGATCTCTTCCAAATTGTTTCAAGTAACTAAAATGCCATCGACATATACAGCGACATAAACCACTGATGATCTCATGGACTTTGAAAACAAAGAATGATAATTCTGAGAACCCACATACCCTCTTGACTTTAATACAGAAGCAATTTCTCATACCATTGTCGAGAAACTTGTTTCAAACCATACAAGTATTTCTGAAGTTTAAGCACCTGATTATTAGGAAGTTGCCTACCATGTGGTGGTAACATATAGATATCCTCATCTAAATCTCCATGAAGAAAAGCATTATTAACATCAAGCTAGAAAAGGGGGCCAACTTCGTTTTGTAGAAACAGCTACAAGGTTTCGAATGGTGGTCATCTTGATAGCATGAGAAAAGTTTCATTTTAATCAATCCCTCTTTTTTAGTATCACTTCTCACCACCAATCTTTCTTTACAACGCTCAAACGCCCCATATGCTTTGTGTTTAACTTTAAACACTCATTTTCATTTAATAGATTTCTTTCCAGGGGAAGAGCAACAACAACCCAAGTAATGGTATTTTTAAGTGCCTGAAACTCAGCTTTCATGGCATATTGCCATTTAGGAATGCCGACAGCTTCCTTATACTAAGTAGGCTCATGCAAATCAGATATCGCCTAGGTGAGAGACTAACTGTATGGAAGAAGATGAGAAGAAGAGCAAGAGATAGCAAAGGAGCATGAATTAGTGAAAGTATGGAAACACTGATGAGAAGATTCATAGTTATTACAAACATAGTCATTTAAGTATGAGGGGGGGAATAGAAGATCTCGAAGATCTTCGAACATGTTCAATAGGATCATTAAGAAGAGGATCAAAAACGAAAGTTGGAGGATTGGAAACAAAAACAGAAGGAGTAGACGATGCATCATCAAAAAATTGATTGATGAAGTTAATATATGGGAAAATGAAGCTTTCTTTGGATTTAGTTATTGAAGGAAATAAAGCTTCAAAGAATAACCTTGTTTGTGTCAAGATCATATAATCTGTAAGCCTTTTTACCAAGAGGATAATCTAGAAAAACACAAGGTATTCTTCTATTCTCCCATGTTCCTCCACTGATAGGACCTCCACTGTTTGCATTCATAAACGTAGAAGATGCAGTGAAATCAGCGGTGGTATGAATTTCCTTTTGCTTCTCATCTAGCATGAGAATACAGTACGCACGATTGATAGAAGGGAGAGGTTGCATCATCAAAATGTTACTTCCGATCATGCCATAACTAGGATTAAGACCAACAAGAAATTGAATCAACCTTTGATCTTCATCTCTCTTAGCAAAAGAAAGTGCAGTTGCACAAGTGCATGAGGGAATGGTATTAATTGCATTCAGCCCATCCAGTTTGACTTCATCTTGGCAAAGTAAGTAGCAATATCATTGCTTCCTTGAGTGATTTGGCAAAGGTTCTTTTGCAACTGATAAAACTTAGCACCATTTTCCTGACCATATCGATAATTAAGCTCATTCCAAAGAATTTTGAGCAGTCTTAGCACACAAGACACGATCACTTATGTCACGACTAAGAGTGTTAAGGATCCAAAAGATCACCATGTCATTGCAACATTGCCAAACAGCTAGTTGTTGCTCGTTATTCAGCATGGTTAAAGTGTTGTTGATAAAACCAAGCTTATTTTTAGTTGAAAGAGCAATCATCATTGCTCTTTTCTAAGCTCCAAAACCAGTACCATCAAAGAACTTGGAAACGAGGATCATACCGGGATAATTAGAAGGCTGAAGGTAAAGAAGGTTCGAGGAATGAATGGTCACATTTGGAGCCACATAAATGTTTGAAGTTGCCATTGAATACACAGCAAAACGAAACAAACGCACGAAAGGAAGGAACGAAAGAGAAACAAGAATTATGCGTCATATATCTTATACAGCATATAAGTATATACTCTTGGAACAAACTTATACTGATCAAAAATTTATGCGCCGTGTAAGTTGAAGACTTAGACGGCGTATAAGTTGAAAATAAAGAAAATGACAAAAGATTTTGATTGAGAATGAAATAGAGATGATCTGAAACAGTTTAGAAGCAAGTATATGACATGTTGAGAACTTTTGATGAAGATTGAACGGATAAAAGTCCTGGAAAAAATGAAAAACGGGAAGAAAAGAGATGAAAATTCAAAAGAGATTGAATGAAACGAATGAAAATGATCAATGAACAATCAAATCCCGAACAAAAACAGAAGAATATAAAAAAAAATGATCATATGAATAAGGGAAGAACCTGCAAAAAGATAGAAGCCGATGGAGAGAAAGAACATGACTAAAAACCTTACTCTGATACCATGTAATTGTTGAAAACGATAACACGGGAATAAAAAAAGAAATGAAGCATGGATGAAAATTTTATTATCTCAGAATGAAAAATTACAAACAAGAAACCTATATATACACACAAAACATACACAATATATAAGATATACGGCGTATATATACTTATACACAAGGTTGTATATGAAAAAGGATGACTTACTCATTTTATATCAAATGAGAATATATGTAATTAAAAGATCTGGTTAAGTATAATGCTTGTAAGGGGATACATGTGGTGAAGGAAAAGAATGAACTTTTCTAATATGGAGTCAGTCTAAGACGTGTAGTGAACGTCCTGTTAATTACTTTTCATTTTATCTAAGGTTTTTTATTATTTTTTATTTCTTATTGTATTCTAGAAAAGTGAGCAAATGCAACCAAGTCATCATGGATAAACCATCTTTCTATACAATTAGTTCAGCTGTTATTTGTTAATTTAATGACGTTTTGTCATCACCCTAAAATTGTTTAATGATATTTTCTTCTTGAAGAATATTCTATATATCGAGGCCTCTAGTGATTACAAACAAAATTCGAAAATGTTAAATCTTGGTGATTCCAAGTCGGATTATATAATTAGTTATAGTATATTTATCTTATATGGTAAAATAATAACATGACTAAATACCACCGTCCTCAGATATCACATCTTAAAACACTCACGCAATTTTTTAATAATAGTCTTATTTTCAACAATTTTATTAAAAAAAAAAGTTAATTGACACCTATAAGGCCATAGTCATCATTTCTGACTAATTATATATGTTGAAACAAATAATCAAATATAACTTAAATTTGAATTGCAAAACTTGACAAAGTCAAAAATTGATCCATTTGTCAACCAAGAAATCAATAATAAAACATTAAAACCCGTCCACCATATTCTTATTTCATTTCTATAATCCAAGTTTCATTTTTGCAACATCATACCCATGGTACCTAAGAAATCATATTTCATTTTCATCATCCTAAAATTAATCACCCTTTCGTTGTCTCAAGATATACAGTTCCCTACATGTGACGAAAACGGAAATTTCACAATAAACGATGGTTACCAAACTAACCTTGACGATGCTTTGTCGTCCCTGACATCCAATACCAACATTAGGTACGGATTCTACAACCTGTCTGTTTGTCAAACCCCCGATCAGGTCAACGTGATCGGGCTATGTAGAGGTGATGTTGAGCCAGCCGATTGTCGAAGGTGCATAAACGAAGCGGGTACAAGACTACGAGAGTTTTGTCCAATTCAAAAAAGGGTGCAATTGGTTGGTATGACAATTGTATGTTAAGGTATTCTAATGTGACCATTTTGGGAGCTGGTCCAGACACTAGGGTTACACGATTCATGACTAACCCTAGTAACGCATCCGGCATTGACCAGTTTAACGAACGATTGAACCAGCTGTTGGATAAACTTAGAACCGAGGCTTCAAGTGAGGGTTCACTTCGTAAATATGCATCAAACAACATAACTGGACCCAGGGCGACGAGGATTTTCGCGTACATGCAGTGTACACCGGACTTATCCGAAAATCAGTGTTATAGTTGCTTGAATAGTGCAGTTGATGCTATTGTTAAAGGTCGTCGCGGAGCAAGAATTTATTATCCTAGTTGCGTTATCAGATATGAAGATACCAGATTCTTTGATGCTACGGTGGATCTTTCATCACCATCACCACCACCAATGCAGCCGCCGCCGCCGCCGCCGCCACCCGTACCGTCGCCTTCGGGTATCCATCTCATCTGGCCCAAAATATTTTTCACAAGTGTCGTTAATTTTTGGTACAATGATTATTGTCAACTTGATTACACGTTTAATTTTTCATTTAACAGTATTCAAATTTAAGATGAACATATATTTAATAGCCCCAATTCGTAATAAACGATAAATTATAAAATAAGAATAATTTAAAAGAAAATTTAGTCGACTCAAAATTTCTGTATTTTAACAAAATAAAAAAAAATTAAAATAAGATATTAAAGTGATAGGGTTGGGTACAAATAAGAAGTATCACTTTCTTAAAAAGGCTAGGAAGGAGAATATTTTAGTCCTTCACACATTAAAAAAAACCCAGCTTTCTCTCCCCGTCTCTCTCTCTCTCTCTCAGCCACAAATCAAACAACCAACAGCACCACCACCGCTATCACAACTGGTGCACGCAACTCCGGTCATCGATCTGTTTGAAACCAACGCCACCACTCCGAAGGAAGACGGTATACGGAATAAAGCTCGCCGATTCCGGTAGATCGAGATCGGTAGTGAGTTGGCGACGGACGCCGTCGGATTCAGGTCGGAGGTCGTACTCAATCGGTTCGTATGTCCTTCACAACGGCTACGAAGTTCCGGTTTCGGTTGAATCAACGCACCGGAGAGAAGAGATATCCAAAGCTAATATATTTGATTTGTGACAAAACAGCAAAAGACGTCCTTTATGTTTGGACGTTTTTTCAATAGACGTCCTTTCGCGAAACAAATGGCAGAAAGCATACTGTATGTTTCAAATTCCTTTCACGGTACGTCCTTTCACTACTAGAAAATAGGCCTTTAATGACGCGCAATGCGTGTCATTAAAGGGGGTAGATGACACGCCAAAGCGTGTCAAGGAAGGCCTGTCATAAAATAAAGATAACGCAAATTTGTGTGATCTTTTTATGACACGTGTTCTTGACATGCATTCTTGACACACATTCTTGACATTTTTTTATGACACGCATTTGCGTGTCATTGTTTCAAGTATTAAAAAATGGTTTTTGACACGCAATTAATGTATATAATACAACTTAAAATTCATATATATAGCAAAATAATTTATTTCATAAAATACTAAAAAGCATTCAAAATTAACAATATTTCAAAGTTAACATTTCATTAATGCTGATACAAAATTTCACTAGTAACTAAACGATGTTAAAAAAAGGTCTATCATTTTTCATGAATTCCAATCAATATCATCATCCGTGAATTCATCGTTCCCTCTCACAAGCTGAGAAAAATATTAGATTAGTGAGAGGCGATTAAAACTAGATGAAGCATATTAATTATGTTGAAAACTTTTACCTGACCCATTGCTGCATCTATGAAAGGCCAAACAGGACATCACTTGGCAATTTGATTTCTGTAAGCAAATTATCAACATGGTTATGTAGGATGCAACAATAACTTTGGTACATCTTGTTGCCACTGTACCCTCAATCTGCCCATTTCCTTATCTATATCCAAAAAACAAAAAAAACAAAAAAAAACTCTCAAAGCAAGACAGAAGTTTAAATTCATAGTTTCTTAAAAGTATTAACGTTTAAATATATAAAAGCCATACAAATATTACCTTCTAGATACCATATAATAATGTAATGCATATTATCCACATCAATACCCTTGTTAATTGCCTGTGTGCTACAGTAACAAAATAGTTAGCAAAATATATATAAAAAAATACATTAGTATCTTCCATCTTTTAACTTGTGCTATTCGGTTATATGCTTCTTTTACATAATGTACATTTCTTCATGATGGTTAGATCTATATACATACAGACAAACATGAAGACTTAATTATGATGAGATTCATTAAGCAAAACGACAGTGATAAAATGATAACGATGGCAGATGTTATAAAACATAATGTAAACTCAATATTGTGACTCATTTTCTTGTAATCACAAAGTGGACTTTAGTATAAAAAACGGTTGCTTGTGTATTGCTATTTATCATAATGTTTCCAATCATTAATAAACTGTTTTACAATATTTAAATCCTTTTTATGTGCTTCAAGGCACTACAAGCTAATAACTGAAAGTAAAATTTTCATGCTAAACAGTTAAACGCTCATACTGATGAAGTCATAGCCTAATTCTGAACCATAACACAAATACCATAGCAAAGCTACAATAAGGTTATCAATCATTTTTGTCAAATTACACTTATTTTCCTCGAAATAACACGCCTCTTAAAACAAGCAATCATGATTCTAATTCAGCTATCTACTAATTACATGAATACTCAACGGACAGCCTCTAATCATCATAGAGTAATTAACTAAAATAATAAATGAAGCATACCGTAAGTATTGGCTGTGGGAGGATTGAAATGGCTAGTGAATGATTGTAAGCTGCTTCAGGTGTCTATTCAGTGAAATCTGAAAATAAATTAAACATAACATTATTGAAGTTAATAATTCATTCCTACATCAGAAGACGCTTTGGTATGTTCATATTTTGAAAAATCTCAGTTCTAGCCCTAACTGTTTGAAAGTTGCCATTTTGAAAAATGCAACGATTCCATGATGAAGAAAGATTTCAAGTTAAGTTACATAATTGCTCATTATCATTAAAACAAATAAGTTATCTTTCAAAATGTTGAAACGTTATAAAACATTTACGATACTAGGAACTAGTCGCAAATCGATACGTTAAGCTTGTGTTCATACATTAATGGAGGATAAGTTACAGAGAGAATCCGGCATGATAACGTTACAATGGAATAAAAATGGCACAGATCTCTATGCATTCTAACTATGGAAGGCCTATTTATAGGCTGGACTCATTCGTTATAACTGTAGTATTAACGAATGAGACCTTTCATTCGTTAACAAGGTTAACGAATAAGGTCTTTCCATAGCTCATTCGCTAAACACCCTTAGCGAATGGGTATACCTTAACGAATGAGCTGCCATTCGTTACACTGTAGTAACGAATGGGCTCTTACATTAACGAATAGCCTAATCTTTAACGAATCAGGCCTCATTCGCTAAACAACCTTAGTGAATGAGCCTTTATACATTATGTGTAAAGACTAAACTACCCCTAGTCTATTCAAACAGCTGCGGACACCAAATCCGTGCACTTACACAAAAAAAAGATGATTACATATATAAGTTAATGATGGTGTTTCATTCCATGAAATACTTGTGACTCTCCTAAAGTGTCCTTCCATAATAAAAATTAAAACATAACAAAAAATATGCTTATTAAATTCACATGAACTACTTAACATGGTTAAGAAATTATTAAAAATGGAGACATACTTCATCAATTTTAAATTTTGAATGTAAGCTTAGTACCGTTGGCATTTAAGAGATGTTTGATAAATGATGCCTTGCCGCACTAATGGTTCATGAGTTGGAATTAAGATTGAATAAAGAGACTTTATTTCATTTCTTTGACCACGAAATCCAACAGATGAATAGCATCAACTCATCCAAAGCAAAGATCAACCTAATAATAATTAATAAGCATGCATAAGATAAAATGTACCGATCAAGTATTATTATCATCTGTTAAAAAACTTTCAATGACTCAATTTACCTCATTAGAGTGTATGATTAATGATTCTTGCCTTCTAAAGCATCTGTTTGAGCTCAATAACTCAGAAAAAAGCATTAATAAAAACAACTTAGTCAAAATCTTAACAATGAGAGCTGATAACAAAAAAAACGATTAAAAGAGGGCTAATGAAATCACCTTATGTGCTTACACATTTCGTTAACTTTCCACACGCTTGTTCGAGTTTGTTTTAAGTCTAAACCATCACTATTGTTGCGGACCGTAGATGCAGGCAGCTTAATCCTTGACTGATCGCTTTTAATCCTTCGCTGTTTCAGTCCCGGTTGGATGCTCTTATCACCGCCGCCTTGCCACCGAGTACATTCGTTGTGAACAACTTTATGCTCGAATTGAACCCGTTGCGCACTGCCTTATTTGCTCCACTGTACTGCCACACACGATTAAGGGGAACCATAAAGGAAACTACAGCGAAAGACATGTTTTTTGCCCCTGCACGTTGCAGCGGAAGACAACTTGGATAACATTCAAAAAAATGCTAAATAATAAAATCAAAGTAAATGCATTTTAAGGCACTTGGTATAAATTTTTCATGTTTTTCTAGGAAAATACCAACAGTAACTCATTTTGACATGCTTACCAACACCCACAGTCATTACTTTGTAAAAAACTTTAAAAAAAAATTTATTAACAAAAACATTTTTTCACATTTTGGGTTGTAAGATTTTAAACTATAGATAGCAGCATACTATTTACGGGTCTCATGTTGACCCTATAAACAGCCCGACCAATTTACCACTTGCAAAGAAGATTAAATGTATATAAACTTACATTGTCAATGCAAATTTCAGTTTGTTTTTAGTCCGGTTAGCAAAGTCATCTTCATTTTGAGTCATTGTTAGGCGATAGAGGTCGAGTAAACATCGGTTTTTCCTTTCTAACTTGAGTAGCACCTAACATTAGAATTATGAGAACAAAGTAATCAAAATAGTGTTGCACACATTTTCAAAGCAGCAACAAACGGTTTGGGTCAATTAATTCCCTAACGCTAAAGTAATAAACATGATTTAAGCATTGCAATGGACTAAACCTAACAATCAACAAACAGCTTATATCAACCGTAAGTCCGTAGTCCTTGAAAATATGTCTGAAATTAGCAATTGTCAAACATATTAGAAACATTAAACCTAGCATATCAACAAAATTAAATCTAACAATCAACAATCAAGCTTCTCCATATACCAAATTGATAAACAGATTAAACCTAACAGTCAACAATCAAGCTTCTCTATATATCAAATCCACAGACATATTATACCGACGACGTTAAATTTAAGCAAAATTGACTATTGATAGATTACATAGAAGAAACGAGAGATTATACCGACGGCGATGGCGTTATCAGTTCCGGTGAGTAATCAGACCGAGTAATAGTGAGTAATCAGACGATGACGTTAATCCAGAGCCGTAAAACACTTGTAATCAGCGTAGATCCAGATTCATAATCGTGAAACAGACGCAACAGAGCCGTAACATACTCAATTAACATGAATTCAGATTCGTAATTGACGATGCAAAGCGTGAATCGATGATCAATTCGTGCTGAGGACGACGACAATGCAGAGCGTGAGATCGGGAAGGATGATGAATTCGTGAATTTGTACGAGAGGTCAATGATGAAATCGTGCCCTAGAAATTATAAAGTGACATTCAACTATTCAAGTATGACACACTTTTAAAAGTGGACCCCATGTTTCTTTTTCTTTTTGTTTTTTTATGACAAAGAATTGATGACACGCAAAAATGTCTATCATGTTTTCTTCAAATTTTATAAAAGATGATGTTGTTTAATGACATGCGGGTTTTTTATGTCACAAAATGATTGTGTGTCATAATTCGCGTGTTATTAAAGGTACATTTTCTAGTAGTGTTTGACCCTAACCTCGTTAACTTTTCTCGTTAAATATTGTCATGTGCAAGGCACATGAGGGTAGTTTCGTAAATATACCTATTTATTTAATAATTAATCCTTTAATTTTTCAAAAATTTAAAATAAAATATGTTATATATCGTCTATACAGTATACACCTCTTCAACCCAGTCCTAGACCTGCCGCCTGCCATAATCATTAACACCACGATCTCCGGTCATCTTCTCCGGCGGAACTATTGTGAATCGAGTATCACCTATAACTAGCACCACCACCACCACCACCAAGAAACGCCTCAACACCTCACACAACGACGACATCAGCCCCTCAATTCAAAGACAAAAAACCCTCGTTTCTGATGACTAACTAGATCTAGACTCCGACTCCCCCCCCTCGAAGTCTTGTCCCACAGCTCCAACCACGATTCTAAAAATCATGGTCATCGGAACCATCTTCGCCCACCGCCGCAACCATGCCTAGTTCAACGTCCAAAACTCCAATCCCTCATTCATTCTCGAAATTTTCAGTTCAAACTAAACCCTAGCTCTAGAAATTCAGTTTGGTCTTGTTCGATTAGCCCTTGATTGCCATAGTTCACTGGAATCGGATCTTGGATTGGTTAGCCCTTCAATGTCCTCTTCGGCCTGTTCCAGCTGTGTGGATAGTTTAGGAACGACGATGGGGGTTGAGGTTTAGCGGCTATGGAACGACGATGGTGGAGGATGTTGAACGGCGAGATAGATGTTGAATGGCGGTGTAGGATATTTCAATTCCAGATAGTGAGGGAAGAGTAACGAGGATGGTGGAGGATATTTCAATTCCAAACAGTGAGAGATAAGTGGCGAGATGGATGTTGAACGGCGATGGGGGTTGAGGTTTAGCGGCTGTAGAACGACGGTGGTGGAGGACCGGAGGTAGGCGGTGGAATTTGAAACTGATGGGTTTGAGGTGGATGTTGAAGAAGACAATGTGTGAAGGGGGGACCATATTAATTTATTATTTTTCTTTATTTTCTTGGTTAATAATTATGTATATTTACGAAACTAACCTCATGTGCCTTACACATGACCATATTTAACGAGAAAAGTTAACTGGGTTAGGGTCAAAGGACGTAACGTGAAAGGAATTTGAAACATACAGTATACTTTCTGCCATTTGTTTCGCGAAAGGACGTCTATTGAAAAAACTTCCAAATATAAAGGACGTCTTTTGTTGTTTTGCTTGATCTTGATTTGTCTTTTTAGCATTTCTAGTTTTGTGTGTTGGGGCTTTTTTTGCAAAAGCGAGCTCCGATTAAGGTCTTTTTTAATTATGTGATACCTTGTAGATGCTAGCTTCCATTGATGTATATTGTTCATAAAGGTTTAGTTTCAAAGTTTTGCTATTTGGTGTTCTCTGTAACTCTATGAAACTAAAAACACAATAACACTAAAACACACAATAGAATCCAGTTAAAAAACACAATGGTAAAACATAACGAAAAAAAAAGAAGAACCACTACGTTAAACACAATAGAAAAAAATTACTATGTTAAAAACACAATGGAAAAAAAACAATGTGAAAAAAAACTATGAAAGATACAATGGAAAAACACAATTTTTTTAAAACACAATGATCAAATCAATAACACAATGTATAAAAAAACCCACTAATTTTTTTTATTTTTATATAACAATATGGTGCTCGTATTAAAGATAAAAAAAACCTCGTTATTATGGTGATTTGTATTTTTTTTTAAATGTCGTATACAAAAATTATTGACGTTTTAAGATGATGGGGGAATTGGTATGTGCATTGCATGTGGGAAAGAGAAAATCAACAAATGTGTTATTCCCTTTGTGCCATTACCCTTATTTCTCACTTGATTTTTCACTTAAACTAATCTCAACCTTTTAAGTTCAAAATCAATGGACAAGACTATTTCCTATCATTCCTAAAAGACAATACTTTTATTATAACCTAACCCAAGTGATATTCAAAAAGGTATTTAAAGCAATTCAAAATTTGGATTTAAAAGAACTATTTATTACATTTTAAATAGGTATTAAAAATGTGGAAGCAATTTTTGGGTCACTGACCTCATTAAAAGTAGATGTAAACCACATATCACTTTTGGTTTTGTTGTCTCTTAGCTCGTTTATGAGGTCAATGTTAAAATTTCTTGGAACTGTGCAAGATTCACTCACACTGCATCTCCTAGACGAACTTGACTTGTATTATGCTACAATAATTTGTACAATTTCACTAACATTTTATGAGATTTTCAGGCAATAGTAGTAACACGGCAATTATTGTCATTCCTGTTGTTGCAACCTTAAGTCTTGTGATATTAGTGGTGGTTTTCGTTTGTGTCTTCACGAGAAGGAAAAGAAAGAAGGAACAACTTCCGTCAGAGAATTTAGGTGTGTGTTATTAATTTATTTGGTTTGGTTTATAAGGTAAAAAAAAATACATTCGAAACAATTATTTAAGAATAATGAGACCAGTAACATCTTTGGAACTAAATTTGTTAGAGGGTAAGTTAAAAAATGGGCAAGAAATAGCAGTGACGAGGTTGTCTAAAGATTCAGGCCATGGCGAACAAGAATTCAAAAACGAGGTTTTGTTACTTGCGAGGTTGCAACACCGAAACTTGGTTCGGCTTCTAGGATTTAGCCTGGAAGGATCCGAACGACTTTTGATGTACGAGTTTGTACAAAATGCAAGTCTAGATAAATTTATATTCGGTAAGTTAACTCTTCATTTCTATAAAACTAATAATGATGAATTTTTAAGCATTCATTATTTTGATAATATGCTTATGCTTGATCTTAAATATGTAGATCCATCAAAGCGTGCAGCTCTTGATTGGGAAAGAAGATACAATATTCTAGGAGGTGTCGCAAGGGGACTTCTGTATCTTCATGAAGGTTCACGACTAAAGATTATTCATCGAGATCTTAAAGCTAGTAACATTTTGTTGGATTCTCAAATGAACCCAAAAATTGCAGATTTTGGTATGGCAAGGTTATTCACACCTAAAGAAACCCAAGCTAACACTAGCCGTGTAGTTGGAACATAGTAAGTCACCCTAAATGTTTTTCTTTTCTTTTCTTTTTTTTTTAGTAATTGACAAGTACTTTTTGGTACTAGTGGATACATGGCACCTGAATATGCAATGCACGGTCAGTTCTCGGTAAAATCAGATGTGTTTAGTTTTGGTGTATTGATACTTGAAATTGTAACTGGGCAAAAGAACCACACTTTTCAAAACGGAGTGGTCGTTGAAGCTCTTCTTAGTCATGTGAGTTATTTTATTTATTTTATGTTCAAATATATAGTTTTTTGTTAACATTAAATTCCCGTGTTGCAATTTGATGTTTTTAGGCATGGAAAAGTTGGAGAGATGGGACGGCTTCAAGTTTAATTGATTCTGAATTAAAGGACGGATCTAATTCCTTACGCGATATGATTCAATGTATCCACGTTGGTCTCTTATGTGTTCAAGAAGACTTAAATGAGAGACCAACTATGGCTTCAGTTGTTTTGATGCTTAGTAGTTTATCTCTAACCCTCCCTATCCCTTCTGAGCCTGCGTTTTTTGTGCACACGAACCCAGAAAAACCATTACTTGAAGAGTACATTTCAAGTGCAAGTCATCCCGGTCGGTTTAAAAGTAAATCAAGATCTTCACAACGGTCTGTAGCAAGTGATATTTCTATGAACGACCTATATTCCCGATAAATGAATTGTTTTGGTGTTATGATTTTATAGTTATTAACTTCTTTGGTACTAAAAGTTATATTTAATTTTCACTGGGTTGTATATGTATCTTGTTTGGAATGCATTTATTATAGAGGAGTAAAAACAAACACACAACATAATATGGTGCCTTTTTACATTTTTTTCAAGTGATTAATCTATAAAATAGTAACCAAGTTTTAAAATTGTTTCAATTAGGTCATTTATAAAATATTTTGTTTCAATCAGATTACTAAAGTTTTCTTTGTGTTCCAATCCTAGATATTTACCCGGACAACAGGTTATGTAGGGTTTTTTTTATTTTAAATAGTTTGACAATTGACATTGTAAAATATCTTTTTAAATATTGAGAAAAAAAAATTTTATTGCAAAAAATTGCAAAACAAAATCTAAAAATTGACAAAAAAAATAGTTAGAAATCACCCTTTTTTAAGTTACAGTCTTTTATAAGAAACCACCATTTTTTTAAAAAAAATCAAAAAGATAGTTAGCTGCTATTAAAAATTTTTAACAGTAAAATTATTAATTGATTCCATACAAAAAAGAAAAAAAAATGTAAGCGTATTAATTATATTGTAACTTTTCGTAAATTTTTAGTTTTTTTTTTTTGTAATTTCTCAGAGTATTTTTTTTTTTTGGCAATTTTTCATAATTAAAAATTATTTTCTCAATTTTTACTAATTTTTTATTTTTTAAAAAATGTTATTCAATGTCAAAACTATTTAAAAATAAAAATAAAAACCTAGATAACCTGTTATCTAGGTTAAATATCTAGGATTGGAACATAAAGAAAACTTTAGTGGCCGGATTGAAATAAAATATTTTATGAGTGATCTGATTTGAATAATTTCAAAATTTGGTTACTATTTCATAGAGTAATTCCTTTTTTTAATGATAACTTTCATAAAAAAAACCACTTCCAAGGCGCTAGGAAAATAAACTAACCAAACGAAACAATCACATTTTTCTTCCTTTGACCGACGTTACCTGACTGGCGGATCTTGAGAAGATCTCGCCCCGAAAAAGCAAATATAGGGGGAATCTGACACCAACTATTAATGAATTGCCAAATCAAATTGGCGAAACTACACGAGACAAGAAGATACTCGCTTGTTTCGCCTCTTTCCCCGCAAAGCCTACATATCATTGAGCTCGCGCTAATGTTTCTTTTAGCCAAACCCACAAGGTTTGGGATCATATCCATGTTGGCCTTCCACGCAAAGATGTTGGTCCTCAGAGTAAAAAGACAAAACCAACCCTTTCATTAAAACTCGAAGATATATATACCTTAGGATGATCCAAAGTTACATCAACTACAAGGCTGGTAACTAGACTGAGTTTTGAAGATTTGGATGATCAGGTGGAATCTAGAGCACAAAAATTGTCAAGGAAAACTCACTCAAAAGAGGATGGTGAAATGGAGTTTCACAATGCTATTGATGTTGGTGAATTCCTCGTTTTTAGGGTTACGGGTCATGAAGACGAACTTCATGCCCTTATTTGGGAGGAAGAGAAGATAATCAGTTTAAAATGAATTTACTTTCCTAAATTATAAGAGAGCAGGAGGAGACGTTCGTAAAACATGGGTAGGTTTGGAATGGGAGAAAAGATGTAAGATCAATTATGTTAATTTTCTCTTGTAATTTTTACGTCTTGTATTTTTTTCTTGTAAGCGGAGGCTTGTTGCTTCTTGCTAAAATGTTACATTTTGGTATTAATATATTTTGACCTTTCAAAAAAGAAAATTACTCCAATCCAAGACGTAGGAGGGGCCGGATTTGAGACGCTAAAAAGAAGATTCTTCAAGGAGGGGATCAAAAAAGACCTGACGGATCTTTGGACCACTTCCATCGATCCGGTTGAGAGCCCCACCCAACCTGCATGAGAATAAGCTTGCATTCGGTTAACTCTCTAGATTCGCAATGGGTAAACGAATTTTTGATACATTGCCAATTCTAAACCGGGGTACCATCTATTTGATCAGTAAGCATCCTTTATCTTGCTTGTTCAGGAACAAGTTAGAGAAGTAAGAACGCAAGGGCATTTGGTTGATCCACATATCAAGCTAGAAGTGAATTTTTGTCTCCCCTAGAATTTTTACACATTATACATTTTTGTGGGCCAAATTCATATCCAAACGATAAATTTTATATATGCCCTTACTTAAATTTTAAAGGTATATTGGTTTTTAATGATTCCAACTATTGTCTTTTGGTCATTGCTGGACCCAACTAATGAATTGGCTTTTAGGTCCCAACTTTTAAATTATTTATTTCTAACGGTCCGCGACTAACAGAATCCTAACGTCGTTAGTTTCAGGTCGCCGGAAAAAACGGTTTTGGTCGGAAAACTCAATTTTTTCCCGAAAACTCAACATTTTCGTCCCAAACATCTTGGTAACTTCGTATCGGACATTTAGGAACTTTTTTCTAGTAAAAGCCCCAATTATTGAGGTCGCTGGAAACCTTAAAACCATCGTTGAAATCGGTTGATGGTGCTCAATTGGTGGTAGTTGGTTAGTGGTGAATCAATTGGCGGTGGTTGCGGTATTCAGGTGGTGTTTTCCGGCAAAAAATTTGAATTCCGGCCAAAAACGTTTTCCCGACGACCTGAAACTAACGGCGTTAGGATTCTGTTAGTCGCGGACCATTAGGAACAAATACTTTAAAAGTTGGGACCATCAGTAATCAATTCATTAGTTGGGACCAGCAGTGACCAAAAAGTAATAGTTGGGACCATTAAAAACCAATATACCAATTTTAAAAGATCGAATTTACTCATTTTGATTTTCTTTATTATAAATAAATAATAGATGATTATTCTACCATTTTTATTAAAACTTAAAACTTATAAATTTACCCAATTTTTACTGGAACTTAAAAATCAAATATCAGCCCAGCAATGACATATCTAGAAATTTTAGTCATTGGGTGTCAAAAAATGTTAACCTAAAATGGGTCTGGTCAAACTAAAATTGGTCAACCCAAGATGTGTTGGGTCAAACCAAATGAGGCAGGTAAAAAAGTTACATTAAGTAAATTGGGTCGGGTCAAACCAAAATGGGGCGAGTAAAAGGTTACATTAAATAAACTATGTATAGAAATTTAAGCAACAAATTTCATTAAACAAAATAAATAAAATACATTACAATTCACCTTTGCGTGATTTTATCTTTTGAAAACCGTCAATTATAGTCTCATTCATAACACCTGCAAGTGCTTTTTTCATCATTTAAATAGTGTAGAATTATTAATCATTAAAAATGATACTATGAATAAATTCATATTTCGGTCTAATTATATAATAATCATATTAAACTCTAAATTAGCTAGAATGTTTTAAAATCTAGAACCCAAATCATCGTTCCTCAAATGACAACAAAAATCCCATGCCTTTTGAATTTCAAGAAACATGTAAACAATCAAATCAAAGCGAAACCAATAGAAATCAAAATAAAAAAAAGTAAACAATTGATGGGTGTATCTCGTATTTCAAAATAAAAAACAAGAAACCAAAATCACAAAAAAAATCTAAACGGCATATACCTGATCAGATGTGAAAACACTTTCATCTCTCACTCTCGTATAACTTGTAGATTCCAAAATTTTAATTTATGATGTGGCTAGATAATTAAGCAATTTGGGCTTTATTATTATTTTTCAAAACAAAATAAAATTTAGACTTGAAAATTTGAGCTCAAAAGGTTGGGTTTGTGGCGCTAAAAATAATAAGGATTGGACACATGAGTCGTTGTGCTTAATATATTTGAAGTTTATAACACAAACTAGAGATTTGAGTGGTGCCTACGCTCCCTCTGACCCAACACTGGATCCGCCCCTATCTGCCTATACTTCTTCCTTTTTAGTTTTATTGGTCTTCTCTTACGTTTTTACCCTCTCTTTTTTCACGACAATCACCAAATTGCAAGAAAACAATGATACCAAAAAATCAAGCGAAAAACAGTCACTAATAATTAAGTAACAGTCTCTAAAACTCAAAATTCAAATGCTAAGGTTTTGACCAGTTTATAAATACACAATAAGGGGAGGTTTTGTGCTTCACCAAGTTGTACATCATGCTTTACAAATGTTTTATGCATTGGAGGTTATACACTATGTTATGGATGTTGTATGTTTAGTATGTATGTGTCTAGCCCACAATTTGATTGTCCACTCCACAATCTCATCTCATAAAACACAAAATTGCTACTTTGTATCAATTACCAACCACCCTTCTCTAATGAAAGCCCATCACCTTCTTCTCATCTCCAAAATGTAATGTTGCGGCCACCGTTTAGAAACCCTAGGCGACGGCGTCTGTCTATGGAGGTACGGAGGTGTCTTGGTGGCAGCAATGGCCTGTTGCGGGGAGGCTTAATAATAGGTCATTCAGGTATACTTGATCTTCCTTTCTTTTTTATTAGAGAATAAATCACCAAAAGTGCCTCTAGAATGAGTTACTTTTACATTCATCGTAATCTATATCTATTCGTATGCAGAGGTTGTAGTCGAAGCTGTTAAAGCCCGACTACAGAGTATGGTGGCATCAGAAGCCCGGGTGGCATGGTTCTTGGACAAAGATAGAGATGGAGCTTCTCAACCTTCCTAGTGGTTCATAGTTGATCATCTGTTACCATGAACCAAAACTATTTTAAGTCATTATGTTTTAGTAATCAGCATCCCACTTGAACACTCGATGCATTATTATCCATTGAAATTGCCTCCAACCGTCCTTCGCCATTTTTTAGGTATATTATACATGTTTTTGTTTATAATGTAAATAAGAAATACTTATGTCATTATGGCATTAAACTCCCTGCCACCTGACAAATATAAAACTAGTTAAGTGATTTTGGTAGTAAGTTAAAACGGATCAGGTCAAAATAATCAAACTAGTGGATTTAGCTTCCTTTGCAAAACTTGATGCCTTGATTTAGTTTATTATGTTAATACTTGGTTTCTCCCTTGTTATGTTTTGGAATTGCTGGTTGGTACCTACAACATGGTATGGTTTTGATGGGGAAGAAAAAAAAAAGAAAAGAACCACAAATTTCGGAGGACCCTAGTCTTGCGAAGGAGCAGTACAACGGCAAGGCATGGCAAGAGAGTGGCGCAGTTTAGTAGCAGAAGGGAAAAGCTCAAGTGTGAAATTACACCTATATTGGCATCAACTATGTCTCTTATCGGTTCTCCAGCATGCGAGTTCATTCAGTATCGAAGTCAGCTAGCCTTCATTCAATCAACGCAAGTTCAATTGGATCTCCCTTGTCTCTCAGTCTCAGTTGCAATACTTGTACATGAAAGGTAGTGAAATACCAGGATTGAATATCTCACTTCAATACCGATCTATCAACTGTATACCTTCCATATCGAACTTCTCCGAGCAATTCTAATGCCAAACCGATGGAATTCCTATCTAGTAGTAAACTTCGGCAGCAAGGACCTTTTCACTTGTCTAGATGGCCACATCTAAACTTGTACTTATATGCAATACCGAAATAAGTCGGGTAGTGCCCGCGATGGACTTGCCTTTTCGGCTAAGTACTTGACATCGCTTTAGGGAACCCTAATCAGAGGTTTCTGAAAATGATCGTGACTATGCTAGACCGAAAAAAGATTTCATGAGAACTGGAACTAGAACTTGAACTTGAAACCAAATCTGGAACAGAAACAAAAATTGAACTTGGAAATACAAAAAGAACCAAAACGAAAACATGGAAGAAACCGGGACTAAAGACAGGGTGACGGTGGCTTGCGGCCATGTCTAAAGTCTCTACCCATTGACGACAAAAGTGGTGACGACTAGGGTTACAATACATGAGAACCCCATATATATAGGAAACAAACCAGAAATGAACCATTATAATTCCATTGTCTTGTTTGGTTAACTTATGGAATGAAATAAATTACTACTTTACATTATTTGGTATAAAAAATGCAAAAAATGAAATAGAAATAATAAAAATATTTCTATCTCAAAATAAATTTGCAATGGCGACAGTGGTGGCGGCACCGACGATGGCGATGATAGAGTGGGGGCCATAGTGGTGATCAGGTGGTTGTGATGATTGTAGTAGTGGCGATGATGATGGTGGCGGTGGTGATCAGGTGGTTGTGACGATTGTAGTGGCGATGACAGTGGTGGTTGCGTAAGTGGTGGTGGTGGCGGCGACGATGGCGGCGTTAGTGGTCAGGTGGTGGTGGCGATTGTGGTGCCAAGGTGGCGACGATGGCGGTTAGATGGTGGCGGTTAGGTGGTGGCGGTGGCATTAAGGTGGCGGTGGCGGCGTTGATGGTAAGGTGGTGTGGCAATCAAGCAGTGGCGGTTAGGTGGTGGTTTAAGTGGTGGTGATTGTTAGGTGGTGGTATTGAGAGAGCAGAGTGAAAGATGAATGAAATGAATAAAAAGAAGAGGGGTGAAAAGGAATGGTTTTTGAGTAAATGAGATTCAATGTGTAATAGTTGATTCTATTCTATTGACCAACCAAATACTTGTTTTCTCATTACCTCACGATAACTCATTCCATTCCCCTTGTCATTATTGTATACCAAACGCTAGCAATATAATTTATTGGTTAAAACCAACTTTTATAACCATAACCAAAGGTGGACTTATTCCCTGGTACGGGTCAGCCCACAAGTTGTGAATTTTTTAGTTGTATATATATATATGCTAAAACTCCGACCGACCCGTTAAATTTTGACACCACCCCTTAAAATTATTATATAACGATAGCCAACTGAACACAAAAGTTTCCAACCCTAAAAAAAATTATTGGATCCGCCACCGATTATAACCATAAACCAAACCCTATGGATCTCAAAGATCGAACAGTCTGATTTCCTTATATTTTAATAGTTGTATCAATTTCATCGGTACCCATGTACACAAGGAAATCATAAACTCGTTGGGCAAACTAGAGAAAGAAAATGATGCATTGTCAGTTTGTACATGGTCTAATGTACAAGTGACTAATGCATCCAATAGCACTAGCTACTTATATTCTGTATGTCACAACAAACTCATGGTTCTGTTATTATCTATAATAATATTGTTGTGCACAAATCACCTGTATAGGAACAGTTCATGCAACAATTAACGTGTAAACCGCACCCGAATGGGAATAAGGTCAATATATCTATAGATCATAATCACACCGAATGGCAACTTGTTCCATAGCAATAAAAAGGTTTACATTTCTCTTCTTTGAGGAAGTGAATCCCTAATCGAGTCAACTCATCTTTCACCCATGAAAGAGGTGTTAAAGCTTCTTCCAATAATGGTTAACAACTTTTGCAACTATAGTACAATATCTGTAGCAATATAAATTAGGGGGTGTTTGGGTAAGCTTTTAAAACTTGTTTATTTGTTTGTTTGCTTGTTGAAAAGCAAAAGGCGTTTGGCAAAGCTTCTCCAAAAGCTTTAAATTGGATTCTTTTAAAAATGGTTTTTGCTTTTCAAAAAGAAAATAAGCAAATAAGCAATTTTAGAAGTTCACCCAAACGCCATACAAGTTAACCACCAGCAATATAAAATATAGGATATTTCACGCTTATATTGAAAAGGTCAATGTGATTTGCATGAATATAATCAGATTTGTGTTGTCTTTAACTCAACTATTACGACCTGTCAACCAATTTAAGACTCAGTAAAACCTTTTGACTTGTTTAGATAAATCAGTTAAATGGGTCATCAAGTTCAGGTTACACAATTTTAAGTGTTACAAGTTAGGGAGTTAGGTTTGATGTCTTTGACATAGGTAAACATACGAGTTGTGTTCTTATTCAACAATTTAACCTCCAAGCTAACACTATTGCTATCCCTAGCTAAGGTTATTTACCGAGTAGTAACCAATTTTCCCACTAACTTTTTTGTTCATAAAATCACTCAGCTTTCGTTCAATGGTGTGAAATTATTTTTAAAATGTTTTAAAAAAAATAGAAGTAACTGACATTACTGGAACATATAGCAATTTTGGTTACTATTTAGTAATTATTTTATTCCAAATTGACTTAAAATGAACGATTATGAGACCCGATTATTATTTAGTTAAAAAAATTAAAAAAAAAAATCTTCAATATAACCCCTTCAAGGTGATTTATATAATATATGTATATATATATACACACACACTGGCGAAGCTTGAGAAAAATTATTGGGGGGGCCAAAGTTATGGATCCAAAAATTTTGGGGTCAGCGGTTCGGTTTGAGTCGGGTCAAAGTCAAACATTATAAAAATTTTCGAGTCAGTGGTTCGGGTCGGGTCATGATATGCCTATTACCTAATAAAAAAGCAACAACACAATTCGGTTAAATTACAATACTAATTAAGTAATTTTGAGTTCATACAAGCAGGCTCTGAGTTCATACAAATCGAGTTCCGAGTTCAAAAAAAAGCAACAGTACGATCAGTGGCGCAAGTTAGTTGGTTCGAACCTAATGTAGTAATTTTAACCCAATTCGACTCTGAGTTTATACAAAAATCGACCCTGTTTTAACCCAATTTAACTCTAATTTCAACCCAAATTAAGTATTACCGGCTACGAAGGTCGGGCTCTGGTATTCTGGTCGGCGTTGGTGTCGAGAAGAGGTGGCACTTCGGCTGGGGGCTAGGTGCTAGCGGCTGGTGGACGATCGCTGCAGGCTGCAGCTATTGCCGTTTCACCTTTTGACGGACGTTTGGAATGCCGCTGGAGTCTGGAGACCTGTGCGTAGGTCAAAGACAGAACCCTAATTCAAACCGTCATTTGTTACTTGATATATTTTATTGATTTAACAACTTTAACATATTTACAATACAAGCCCTTAAAGTTTGGGTTTATTTTAAAAAAAAGCAAATTATAATAATAAACAGACTTTATATAAAATAAAATCAAATGTCGGGTGTTTATAAAATAAAATCAGCGGGAACCAGGATTATTTTATGGAGGAATTATTTTTGGAGGCCGGGCTCGATACGTATAAAAACAATCCGGGGGGGGCGAGCTCAATACCTATAAAAATTTTCGGCCAAATATCGGAAAATATACACTACCGACCGGAAAAACGGGGGTGGCACCCCTGGCCCTAACTAACCTGCGCCAATATATATATATATATATATATATATATATATATATATATATATATATATATATATATCTTAACTGCTAAATAGCAACTAGCATCCATGTAGGACCAAAATGAACAGGTTTACTAAAAACATAAGATAACATCAGAAAAAAACAAGAAAACACTTGCCATGATAATGAATGACTACACAATAATAATGCAAGAGTACCTTCCTAAAATTGGGACCACAGTACCTCTTGTATTGTACAGTTTAGGCCCAAATTGATGCTTGATATAGTACTATCATCACAACTAAAGCTAGTTGTCCTGCTCACACTGCAATAAATCAATTAACATTCCATTAAGAGTGAGACAAGTACACATTATCACTTCTTATCTAAAAGAAACTTACCATTTCATTCTTAGAAAGTTTCAAAAAACTAATACATGTCTAACCCCAAACAAAATAATCATAAACCACATTTGACCACATGATGTTGTGTTGCATACGATCGTGTTTTGTTATAAAAAAAAAACACAAAAAAGACATTAATGTTTGCGAAAACGAATGTTTAGGACAGTTGGGATTCTTTCTTTTTCTTAAATCTTTAAGGAACCATCACTTTTTAAAAGAAAAGGTCAAGTGCAACAGTATAAAAAGTCAAATCGCTTATCTAAAGTAGTAGATCTGGATGTTTAAATTAAGAAAGGGTCTTTGTTTTGAATAAAAAAGTTTGCGACACTAGTACACACGTGTCATCGCTACATTAAACAACAACATAGAATCAAATGGACCATTCAACACAGTTTTCACCTTTGCAAGAAGCACTTTGTAAAGTTTAAAACTTTATGTAATCGAAAGGGTACCTTCGTCATTTGCACACCGAACTCTCTAATCACCCCTTCACGTGTGTATGGTCCCCACAAATGTAGAACTCGGAAAATTGTCACTTAAAGGAATAACAAGGTCGTCATGCGTTGGGTGACATTAAATTTATATCACAACCATTTGGCTTAAATATGTTTATAAAACTAATCAATAAGCATAAAGTAAAAAACATGGGCATCTAAATAGAGTCTAGATGCAATCAAGGAAAGCAAAAGCTAAGCAATTTTAGTGATCTTAAAGGACAACAAGTAGGTAGGGGCACACATATGTGTGTCTCCATCTAAAGAATGCAAGGCGTTCATTCAATGCAACGAGTTATAACACTCACGATAATGATTTCAAATCAATCAACATCCATGTTTAGATTCCAAATTCACCAAAGAGTAAAGATAAAGTGTTGTTTGTTAAAACAAAATCTTAAAACTAGTAAATGAATTTAAGGGCATATAATCACCAGTTCTTAACTTCAACTCATTCAATGAGGTGGCACAGTGGTAAGCCTTTGATTTCCTCAAGCAGATAGAGGTCTTAGTTTCAAATCAAGTCTTTCGCCTAGTCCTAGTGACGGGTTCTTAGGGATATAAAAAAAAGGCTAGCTGGTGATAACATTAGTACTTGTTAAAACACTATGAAAATGTAATTGGCCTTTATTATAGGCCTATGGAAGTATAATTAGGGTTGTAAATGAATGGAATGTTCAGTGAACTGTTAAGCAGGAAGTTCATTTGCATTTATTCGTTTAATAAATGAATGAACATGAACAAGGAAGGCCATTTGATTAATTAAACAAGCAAACATAAACATTGGTCTTGTTCATTCAATTGTGATCGTGTTCGTTTATTTATGTTCATTCATGTTCATTTGTTGGCGTTCATTCATTAAAGGATTTTTTATATTTTTAATTATGTTTGAAACTAAGATTTTTTTTTCAAATTTATATATATTTATTTATGTTCATCTATATAATTATCTTATGCAGTCGATATCGCCGATATATCACCGATATATCAGTGATACATCGGTTATCGGTCTATTGGCGATACATCAGCCAGAATATCGGTTCAGAATATCGGTACCGATAATATCAACGATGTTGACCGATATTGGAGCAATATTTAACCAATATATCACTGATATTCCCGATATCATTGTTTTAAGTCTTAATTATCAACTTTTAGTGTTCAATATTAGTGTTTTAAGTCTTAATTAATTATTACTTGCTACGATTGTTAGTGTTTTGCAATTTGCAAAAGATTAATTTGTTAATAGTAGGAGACTATACTGATTATTAGTGTTACATTGCTATATATATGAATTTTACATTATATTAAAATTGCCGATATCCCACCCATATCTCATTGCGATAACCGATATCTCAGATATCGGTCCTTGACCGATATCCGATATTTTTCCGCATTAACTACTTAGGTAATTATGTTGGTTTGCTTTCATTTATTCATTTATGTTCGTTTGAGTTCGCTTATAAAATTAGCAGGCAAACACAAACAAATCCATTTCCTTAATGAACGAACATGAACAAGAAATGTCGTTCAATGATGTGTGCGTGAACTGTTCGTCTGTCCAGTAAGTTCTTAACAAATGAACAGAAATAAGGACACGTTCAGTTCATTTCGTTTCTTTACAGGCCTAAGTAGAACTAATAACATTAGTATTTAGAGGCCTAAACATAATTAATAACATTAGTACTTGTTAAAACACTACCCTGTTTTATTCCATGCTTCAAAGTGGTCCTCAGTCCTCACACTCTTGTTTTCTACCCATCTCTTCACCTTTTCCTCTATCTTCATTCTTTCTATATACCCTCTATATATTCACACCATTTTTAAAAGAATGGAAACAACAAAATCTGGAAGGGTAGTGAGAATCATGAACAATAATTTGAAAAACGAGATGATGGAAGATGGCGAAGACGATGATGATGAAACCTATGGTGAGAGTACCAGAAAGAAAAAGGTGACGGGAAAGAGGGGCTCGGGTAGTGGGAGTATGCAAGCATGTTGCCAGGTGGATGGTTGTACTAATGATATGATTAACTGCAAAACGTACCACCGACGGCATAAAGTTTGTGAGGTTCACTCTAAGGCTCCAGTTGTTTTCACTGGCGGATGTCAACAACGGTTCTGCCAGCAATGCAGCAGGTACAAAACAGTTTTGTGTTTATATTTGACGTTAAAGCTAACTATAATATGATAATTAGCATTCTGCTAAATATTTAAAAAGTTAGCTCAAATAATTGTTAATGGAACAGGCACAAACAAATATGCCATAAAAGCAGAATCAAGAACATTTAATTGATATTATGTCTTTCTAAATCTAGGCCTGTAAATGAACTGAACGAACATGAACGGGACATGTTCATTCTTTAAGAAAATGAACGTGTTTGTATTCATTTATGTTCGTTAATGGTATAAATGAGCGGTTCACAAATGTAACTGAACATAGATGAACGGACATAAACAAACATAATTGAAAAAAAAAACAATTAACGTAACTGAACATTAATCTGTGAGACCCAAAAAGTTAATAAACTTAGACCAAATTTAGATGATGTTTTAATTTTATAAAACTAGACTAAATTGTAATGAACCTACAAAATCCAAACAAATATATAAACGAACAAACAGAACATTCACAAACATAAATAAACAAATGAGGCATATGCTCATGTCCATTCGTTTAATTAAATTAACAAAGAATGTAGTTTGTGTATTTAAACAAGCAAACAAAACGTTCATGACCATAAAGAAACAAACGAGACATGTGTTCATGTCCGTTCGTGTAACTAAATGAACAAAGAATGTTGTTTGTGTACGTTCGATTACTAAAAAACAAACTTCCTGCCAAACGATTTACAAACAGTAAGCTAAACGTTTAGTTTGTTTACAGGCACACTTGCTTAGAAAGTTTTAAAATTTCAAAAGTTGATGTAAAGAATACAGTAGAAACTCGATAAATTAATACTCGATTATTTAATAAACTCTCTAAGATAATATTTTTTGCCGGTCCCGACTCGGGGATAGGGTGCTAAATTAATAATTTGCTAAAATTATAAGATAATACATTTTTGATAATTTCTTTAGACCCCATATAAAATATAAATTAATAATTCCTTATATATAGCATGTTACATGAATGATTTATGAAGGTTTCTTGAAAAATGACTCAATTGTCTTTTGTTTTTTGTTGAAATCAATTTCCTCTTGAATCTCGTCTCTAATTTTCCTTAGCATGGTAAGAACTTCTGGTGTTGTTTTTTCAAATTGGGCCGTTCATTTGATATACATGCATTGTATACAATAATTAAGTGGAAGCTTGAAAGGTGTTTGTACACTAAGTATTCTACTATAAATTAATAAGATATTAATTAATATATAAATTAATAATTATTAATTTATCGATTAATTAATAACTCTTTTAATTAATAAGTTTTGGTGGTCCCAAGTGTATTATTTTATAGAGTTTCTACTATATTGTCTTTTTCATAATTGTTACAAGAACAGACTAAATTAGCTAAAATGGAAAAGGATATGTTAAAAGTCACACAAAGTGTAATCACAAATTCACAATGCATTAATTAAGCTTTCTAAATCACTTAGATTCAAAAACTATAGATGGCTTACTTGTATATAACATAATATGGTTTTTACTCGTTTAAAACATTCGGTTTGTCTTTCATTTGTACTACTTTCGTGGCGGTTTCTGCAGGTTTCATGACATAATGGAATTTGATGGTGCAAAAAGGAGTTGCCGTATGCGTTTGGCAGGCCATAACGAACGCAGGCGTAAAAGCACGTATGAGAACTATGGGGAAGGCTCTTGAATGTTCAAGAGAAAATAAGGATTTGTATGATGAATGAAGGTGCTTCATCACCAATTTGGGATATTTGCTATCGGTTGTGCTCTCTCCCTTCTGTCATTCCTAACTTTGCTATTTAGAAGTGCTGGTTGCTATATAAGTAAATATAAGGAATCTTATTAGGATATACTTATATAACTATGTGTGTTTGGATGCAAAATGTAAGTGGAGATAATATCAATGTTGAGAATCAAGTGCTTATTATTTAATAATTGATGGTGTGAAATTTATACTTTTGGTACAAGCAATGAGTAGACAGACTACTCATAGTTGTCAATAGGGACAACTTACCTATACACTACGCGGTGATAGTGATGAAATAGCGGGCGCTATCTGATGTTTAGCGATAAGGTATTAGAATTTTTTTAAAATGTTTTACATTGAAGTTCTCCACCAAAATAGCTAATAAAAAAATTAAAAAGAACGCAGATGGTCGCTATTATAGTATTATGTCGCTTCAGACCACTGAGCGCTAACATGCCGCTACGCTATTCGCTATTGTGCTATTACCACTCGTATAGGCCTGTAAATTTTTTTAAAACTATTAATTTTCTGGTGAAAAGGAGTTGGAAATAATCACAGATCCTGAAAAGGCTGGCGTTTAATTATCACATTTCATCAATCAGTCATCAGGTAAACCCTAGGCCATGGAGTATCAAATTCTTCTTGTATTTTCTAGGGCATCTAGATACATAGCAAATTAAGCCATAGCAAAAGCTGAGCAATTAAACTAACGGATATGAAGAATTAAAGCTAACCGTGATGTGTGACGACCTTGTAATGTAATACTCGTTTGGGTTTCAAGGTTGAGCATTCACAGCAGCTTATATTTTATTTTATGGAGCAGTTAACGTATTTTATACCAGTAAACACCGTTAAACGTCTATAATTTTTTAATACTTTTGAGGATGCTTGTAAAAATAATGATAAAATATAAAAAATTGTTACTTAGTTAAAAGGATAGAGAGAAAAAATAGTATTGAGAATGTTGTTATAGTATTTTTATTCATTCTCAATCTTCAAATCTAAAATTATATTAAAAATTAAAATATCATTTCTTTTTTTTTAATTAAATAAAATATTTTTATATCATTACAAAACTCGAATCAAAAGGATAAAATAACAGATTTTTATGTATTGTGAATTTATTTATCAAAGTTAATCAAATATTTAAAACTTAGGGATAGTAAATATCTGTTTTGTAATTTATTTACCAAAGGTTGTGTTTTGTTAATCATTGTGATTTAAGGATAATTGATCTTGATTTGGCTTGTGTTGTTTCATATTAATGTTATTGTTAAGGATAGTATATAACATGAGTTTTTGGCTTGTATTGTTTCATATTAATGTTATTGTTAAGGTAACAAGCTAAATGGGGCTTGGCCTTTAAAATACATAAGTCTGAGTTCGTTTGGATTAAGATCCTCTAGTGAGGTGAAAACTTGAACTTCAACTTAGTTTGCAAGTTGATAGCTTGTGCTCAACAAATTGTCTCGTTTAAAATCCAATATGTTCTGAGGAGGTTGTCATTTTGGGAGTGCAATAAGGCTGGTGCCTGTTGAGTTAGCAGTGACTTGAATTCGGGCTCAGTGAAAGAGCTAGATAGGGCAAAGTAAATATGTTACAAATCAAAAGAAAATATGACGAAATGAAGGAAAATGAAAATGGTGGGTTGTATAGCATTTACTATTTAGGCTAAAACTAAATAAAATAAAAATTGTTCTAACTTCTAATGAGTCCCCAAGCAACACACCTCGACTCCAAATCAGCTCAAAATTTAAACAGCTTAAGTCAGCTTGGCTTGAAAACTATATGAGTTGATCTCATACAAGCTTTTTAAGAGCGAGTTTTAAGCTTTTGAGTGTTAATGATTCCCTCACTTTGTAGTGAGTAGAGTGTATTCTTTCTCTCTGATTTTAACTCTCTAGTAGTGAGTTAAAGTTTTGTCAAAAACAAAAAAAAGTAGTATTAGGGCGCATATTGTTGGTGTTGCCCGGTTGATTTCACCCTTGGTGGCTAAAAGGCTTCACATGCGATCTATATTGCATAAAAGATTCAACGTTCATCGTCTAAGGATCCGTATAAATCTCCAATACCAGTAGTGCTTATTGCTTAAGTATTCAATTTCCTCTAATTTAAAGTTGATTATATGGAAAAACTAGCGCAAGGCCCCTCTAACTTTAGGCAAAATAACAAAAATATTTGTATACTATTTTAAATCAAATAATATGATCCAAGAACTGAACACTAACAAATATAGAAATAAATTTTCTAACAAATAAATTGGTGGTGTTGATACTCTAAAAGGGTGAATGTCACCCTATGTGCCAAGCCCACGGTCAACATAGAGTGGTATCGCAACCGCAAATGTGCTAAACAAATGAAATCCATGGGCTTACATTTTGAGCATGAGACCCTCCGGCATGTGTGGCATGTAGTGCACTCGTGCTTCCCTTTTTAGTCTTTTATGATGGGCTACTCATGTCGGGACTGTTTTTCTTTACTAGAAAATAGCACGTTACTACTTACTCGGATAATAATGCAGATGATATGATGAAGTTAACACTATCCTAACATGTTATCATCTAATAATATTTGCAGATGATATGATGAAGTTAACACTATCCTAACGTGTTATCATCTCTCTGGAAGAATTCCATGTAGGGATGAGCAAGAAACGACCCATAACCGCTAGCAGTGTGTTACCTTACGGTTCCCGGTTATAAGTTTTTCCATTAAACGGTTCCCGATTTGGTTTCCGGTAAAACTGAAGGCTCAAGACGTGGAACCGAAGAAATGGACTATTCAGATCCAGAATTTTAATCCCTATTTCTATAATGGGCTTTTTATATTCATGAGTCAAAATGAAGAGACGACTCTTTATTAACAAACACCGATGACCTCCTAATTAATAATATTCGTGTCTCTTTTGAAATCCTAGCACTTGATTTTATTTAGATGTTTACAAGAAGATCAAGAAGTTGAAGATCAAATTACGATTAAAGATTGGTTATTTGAACAATTCATTTAGCAATTGGTTGAATGGTTTTATTTAGATTTTTTATGGATTGCAACCTTTAATTGGTGTTACTCTTAACTTGGATGGTTTGAACATTAAAGTTTAAATGTTGCAACTTTTTGTTTGTTTGATTTAATTTTTATTTTTAATTGTTGTAATTAGTTTAAATTTAATAATGATTTGCACAACCTGACCGAATAAAACTCAAAGTTGCACTCCATTTGATTCTAATTCAAAAGTTGTGGCACATTTGATTTGCACACCCATGTGATAGCATAGCCGACTGAACAAGTTCTAGCACATAATCAGTTTTAGCGGTTTTAAAACCAAACCAGTTTACTATAATATGTTCTGATACGTTTATGACGGTTTCGATCGGTTGCACAACTCTAATTCCATGTGCATTAGAAGGAAACATCTTACGGATAACAAGCTTCAAGTAGGGTTTTAGTTTTTTTACAACGATATTCAGTTTAGAGGTGATTAAAATGAGCGGGCTAAACAACTGGGTTAAAACAGATTAATTTTGTTGTACATATTAGGTTAACCCGAGATAAATACATGTCTGCACTTATATAATTTTATTTTCCCCTGGAACTTAATTTTTCAGATAACTCGTTAACACACATAAAGTGGGTAGTTCATGTAATATATCATTTTTTAGCTAAACATAAAATATGTCCTTAGAGCATCTGCAACGCGAACCGTTTGTCTGATGCTCTCTTCTCACTCCTCTTCCCCCTCACAAAACACACCCGGACGTCTGAAATTATGGAGACACTCTACCCCTCCCTTTACCTTTTCGTGTCTCTCATTTCTCCACCTTCGCTCCATGTCGAATGTGGATGTCAACATTGGAGAAGCTCTTATCGTGTATGGCTTTTTATATATATAAATCTACTAAATTGGTTTTTCAGAATTTTCATAAATAATGTAAATTGGAGAATAAATAGTAAATCTACTAAATAAATCTACAAAATAATAAATTTTTTATGAAATTTTTTTATATATAATAATACTAAATTGGAGATTATATATATATATATACATATATATATGTGTGTGTGTGTGTGTGTGTGTGTCTTAAATATATATAAACGAAACCTTTAAAAGCTCTCTAGTTGCTCCTTACATTTTCTCAAACCATTAGCTTGCTTTACTTGTAAATGGAGGCTTCTCATGCATTTGACCTGAATTCACGGGTATGGGTCTTACCAAACCCAGATAGCCCTTAAACGGATTACAACATCTCATAAAATTAAAAATTAATTTCACCAAATATTTGATATGAAAATCCTATAAAATAGAGATATACTAAAAATTAATATCCGATTTAAAAAAAAAATATTATTTATAATTAACAAACAATTTTATAGTAAAAAAAATAAGTGGGCCATGGGTCTCACCAAACCCAGATAGCTTTTAAACCGGGTTATAACATCTCATTTATTTGTAAAACCCTTTCGTTATTAAATCCTAAGTATATCATTAACTTCCTTACAATAAATAAAATTGAAATCCAAAAAAATATATAAATATTAGAAACGAATAATGTAAAACAACTCCGTAATACGTGGGATAAAAACTAGTGTGTGTGTGTGTATGAGAGATTTCTTTTAAGAACCACTTTGAGTTTTAAGAACTCAACGTGACAATTTTGTTTTATTTTTGAATTTTTTTTACACACACGTAATATATGTAGGTTACATATACGCAAAAAATTACATAATTTTTTATGCACCGAGTCGACTTTTTACACATGTGTAATGGACATCTAAATTAGTGTAATCACTATACATCTTTGATCTCTCTCCTACTTTAATTTTTTAATTACATTTAATCTCAACCACATAATCTAATCTATTTAATTAAATGTGTGGTTAAGAATGAAGTTCTTAAAACTCATCATGGTTCTCAAAATATCCCTCCCTTATATATATATATATATATATATATATATATGAGAGATAATTTGATAACCTTGTTGAGTTTTAAGAACTTAAGAACTCCAATCTAGGCCACACATTTAATTAAATGGATTGAAGTATGTGGTTGAGATTAAATCTGGCAAAAAAGTCAAAGTAGGAGAGAGAAAAAAGATGTAAGTGGTTACACTAACTTTTACGCTCGTTACACATATGTAAAAAGTCGACTCGGTGCGTAAAAAATTCTGTAATTTTTTTACGTGTATGTAACATACACATATTACGCATGTGTAAAAAAATTTCGAAAAAAAAATCGTTACACTGAGTTCTTTCAAGTTCTTAAAACTTAAAGGGGTTCTCATTTGAAATCTTCCCTATATATATATATATATATACATGATTGATTTCTTTTGAGAACCACTTTGAGTTTTAAGAATTCAAAAGAACTCAACGTAACAATTTTTTTGTGTGAATTTTTTTTTTACATATACGTAATATATGTAGGCTACATGAACGCAAAAAAATTATAGAATTTTTTACGCAACGAGTTGACTTATTACATATGTGTAATGGACATTTAAATTAAATAGCTTATATTATATGGTTGAGATTAAATTTGATTAAAATATTAAGTATAAGAGATAATAAAGATGTATAGTGATTACACTAATTTAAACGTCTGTTATATCTATGCAAAAAGTCGACTCGGTGCGTAAAAAATTATGTAAATTTTTTATGTATATGTAACCTATATATATTACATATGTGTAAAAAAAATTCAAAAAAAAATTGTTACGTTGATTTCTTTCGAGTTCTTAAACTTCAAAGTGGTTCTCATTTGAAATCTCATATATATATATATATATATATAGGGGAGATTTCAAATGAGAACCCCTTTGAGTTTTAAGAACTCGAAAGAACTCAGTGTAACAATTTTTTTTTTCGAAATTTTTTTTCACATACGTAATACATGTAGGTTACATATACATAAAAAAATTACAGAATTTTTTACGCGCCGAGTCGACTTATTACACATGTGTAACGGACATAAAAATTAGTGTAATCACTTACAACTTTATTCTCTCTCATACTTTGACTTTTTAGTCAGATTTAATATCAACCACACAGTCTAATCCATTTAATAAAATGTGTGGCTAAGAATTGAGTTCTTAAGTTCTTAAAATCCAACATGGTTCTCAAAATATCCCTCCTCTCTCTCTATATATATATATATGGAAGCGAGAAGCGATCTTAGAGCGAGAAATACGAGAAGTTATTCCAACCAATTATAACTTTTCTTTTAGTTTTCTAATTAATTTAATAAGAAGGGCAAGTTAGTCAAATGTTTTAGTTTTATATTTGGGAACGTATACTAACTAAAATTTATAAATCAATTCTTTTTTTGTTTTAATTGTTTTTCTAATTGATCTTTTTATTCAAAATTCTTCTTGATCAAAAATTATTTTGATCAAATTCTAAAAGATCTTCATTTACGGCTTATCCATAACCGACACATCAGGATTGAATTTGTATTCTACACAAACTTATAGCTGACCTACACAAATAATTTGTATGCATCATTTAAAAAAGACCAATATAGTATTATTTTTATGTTCATATTTGTATAAGTTTTGTAGAAGTGTTATGTAAAATAACAGCACGAATTACAAAAGTAACCCATCACACTAATTCAAAGATAATTAGAAAATCACATTAAAAAAAATAAAAAACAAAACTTGTAACATGATTCGATATTTCAAACAAATTCCATTTCCATAAACTTGTCATAGAGACTAAACCAAATTGTATGTAGGTATAATCAAAACACATCGGTTCATAAAAGTAACCGTTAAAACCACCAACAATGATGTGATTTTTATCTGCCTTTCCCCTTGATAAACCAAAATCTCATTCCAAACTGACAACATCCATAATGTTGGATCTTTTCTTGTTGATGTCAAATAGTTGAATCTTCCTCACGTATGTTGACCTTAAATTGAGCATTCTTCTTATACCTGAAAATATAACATTCTCCTACAATATTATAACATTTTCTCTACATTAATCTCAATAATAAATGCTCCATATGTCTCATTATGAAAACTTCAGAGTGTTGAGATGTAGTGACTTACCGTATTATACAAGCTTATAGCCTACACACTGCTATACATGCAAAAATATCCTACACAATCTTAGCATCCAAAAAGATTCCCCTACCCAGTCTAGACATTCGTTAAACTTAACATTAATACTTGCACATTCTACATGGAGCCAGATTACCTACACAATCATACATTAACATGCTACATACATCAAATAAGATTAGGAAAAATTACACATATAACACAAATTTCCTACATATTCAGATTATATGCATGCCTTACATATACAATATTAGAAGAACATTGACCCATATTATACAATATTGTTACCTACACATATTTCTAAAATTACATACACATTAAAAAAACATTAATAAGGTACATTAACTGCATATCAACATATCAGCCTACATTAATTACTAGTTACTCTCATTAACACATATACAAGAGCAATTAATAAATCATGCTTGTATATACAATTGTTACATTACCTGCACTACAAAACAAATAACATAACAAATATAAACAGAAAATTGGTACACATCTTATTGATAACTTAACCATTGTAAAAAAAGTTACATTGATTAACCTACGTAATCTTAATTTATGTTCAATCACAACGTAAGACATATTATACAACCGCAAACCACAAATCATTTTTCTTTGCAACAAACCATAGTGACTACTTTGTATCATTAAATTGAATTCATGACATTAAAACCAAAAACTTCAACATAACAAAAATTTTTAAACCTATTTAAACTCCAAAAGTGGTTCCGAAACATAACCAACTACTTTAGCTTAAATAAAACATTAGTTATGCTAAAAAAAATAGGTTGAAACCCCAAACAACTTTGCCATTATCTAAATACATACTCCTTGATTAACCAAGCATTCATTCCGAACCAAGAATCATACACAACCTATAACTTATATACACAATAAAAATATCAACCTACACCACCACCAAGTTTCCTCCACAACATACATAATAAAATCCATACAAAATTCTCTCCACAACATACATAAGAAAATCTATACCTAGTTCCCCTTTCACAACATACCAAGTTCCCCTAAACAACAAACCAAATTACCCTACACAACCATCCAGCTTTCCTACACCACTAAAAACTGTTGCCTACACCAAAATATACCATACATACAACTATCTACGTCCCTACACAATAAACTCTTGCCTTACACGATTACATTCATACCATACACAATAAAAACAAAATACTATTATGTTTCCTTCACATTATATTAAATACACAACAAAAAAAACAACAAAAACAAAACTATTTATACCATACCTAACCCGTAACTTCCAACACAACATAAGCAAATTAAGTTACATAATGCAGGTCCTGCATCAATCCAATTTTTTTACAAATATAGTTAACAAACTATGTATTATGTAGTTTATATCTCATAGTAAACTTTATCTTTTATTTTAAGTGCATAGGTATCCTATGCAAGTTCCATTACACACCAAATACTATACCAAATATACAACAATCTACATCTCTACCAGCACAACAAACTTATAACCTACACATCGTCAGACATCAGAACAATATAGGGTTGTTTTCAATTACGTAGTTCCTAATTCCACATTAATTACACATGATATTATTGTATGTCACATATAATAACAAAAAACTAACCTACAAAAAATGATTAAATTTTAGCAATATGGTCTAGCAAAATAATGGAAGTATATTGATTTGCTAATTTAAGACATAAAAATTCTGTGTAATATGTTGATAAGATTTATATGCCAAAAAAGTACATATATTATATATATATATATATATGAAGAAAACCTGAATGTATATATCTAGCTATAATGTCCAATTTTGTGCACATGAGAACAGAGATGATTAGTGTCACAGGGATAATGTAGGTACCCAAACTTCTAATTAGGATTACACATTCAATTAAATAATTACAATAAGAGAAATCGATTCACAATAAAACACTAACCTTCACAATCGTGGCATACTACAACTCCACTCCAAACACAACTTAGGGTTTATGTAAGAAACACCCAGTTTATATGAAATTGATAATTAATCTTCAACAAACTCAAGAAAATTGCAGTAATTGATAGCCAATTTGTGAAATCGTGTTAATGCTTGTTATTTTTGAGAGTTTTGGCAATAGAGAAGATGAACGAGTGAATGCAGGGGATTCTTATTGAAAAATAAGGGGTCTCCATGTTTATCACAAGAACGAAATTACAAGACTGCCCTTTTTCATTAAAATACATTAAAAACAGTTACCAGTAATTACAAAAATGTCATAGTCAATTTAGGCCATTGATCAATCTTAATCAAGGTAATTTAACATTACAAATATCACACATTGGTTCCATCAAAAGTTTGACAGTGAGTGGTAAGTAAGAGACTTGGTGTTTCATGTGATCCAGGTTTGATTCCTGCCCACAACAATTAGTTTCAGATGTATCAGGGTGATGATAGGAGACTATGCGATTATGTGACTTTCACTAGTTGGATCATTGAACTGAACGGATTTTATCTCACCGCATTGTCATGCTTTCGGACGAGTGTTCATGGGTGTTGGCCTTAGTGAGGGTTTTTTCCGGTCGAAAAATGAGTGTATCTCGATGAGGTGAATTTAGTAGTAGCCCATTTGAAGGATTCGTTGTCCGTTCAAAAAAAGTTCCACCAAAAGCTTAGAAAAGTTCACTAAAAAAATTGTATAAGGTAAATTCAATCCAACGTGTTTTAGCCATGGGCAAAAGAGACTTTTTGATAATTAATAATTTTCAATAAATAAAAAATTCTACTTGTTTAGACCAAATCCAACGCAATGTGTTTGAGGTGCGTTTATGACATGAATGAAGAGTTTGAGAAGAGAGATAATGTAAAAAAGTTGTCGATTAAGTGTATTTATTTGTAACAGAAAATAAATGAAGAAAATAAGAGAATAAATGAAAATGGTGATTACTTGACCGTGTTTAAAGTTGCACACATTGCTCTCATGGCATGCAATTAACAAGTCATGATAGTTATTTAAATGCTAGGAGTGCCATCACAAATGGATCCTGATTTCTTGATCACGACTGTCTATCCAACTATTAATATGTTAAAACTTGTTCATCACCCCCCCCCCCCCTCCCCAAAAAAAAAAAAAACAACATGTGCACACTTTATAAGCAGGGTGTTAAAAAATTGTTAAAACCTACCTAACAGTAGAAACCAAAACATATTGGTAATTTCGTCCCGTTTGAGATTTATGAAGTTTGATTCATGCTATGAAACTTGAAACTTTCTGTGTGAATGAAATGACCGTTTAACCATTTTGACTTGGAAATTTTGTCAAAATCTTCTAAAATAAACTGTAAACACCCGCTGTCACGTAACTTTAATCATAACATTGTCAAATTTTGTTTAACTTGCCTTTTTGCAACCGTATTAAATTTTAGTTGTTCTTGTTATGTTGTACTTATGCTTTTGCTTTTGATGAAAGATTGATTGGAAATTTTGAATCGGTAGTCTATTAGAATTTGATTATTGTGTACACTAGAACTCCATGTTAAAAGCATGAAGTGTTGAATAGGCTGACAGGGAAACCCATCATGCTTCCATTCACACATGGCCCATCATGCTACCATTTACACATTGATTATGACGTATACAACCCCTCAAAAAGCAACTTTTACAACATTTGCCCCCCTCAATCACTTTAACTTTGTCCACGCCCTTTCACTTCTCTGTCTCACACCTAGGGGTGTTCAAGAAATCCGACATCCGAAAAAAACCGAAATCAAAACCCGAATAATCCTATCCGAATAACTAATTCGGATTCGGATCGGATTCGGATATGGATTTCAAAAAATTCCGGATACTTCGGGTTATTCGGATACCCGAATAATCCAAAAATATAACATGCTATTAGTGTATATAGCCAAGTCCATTAACATTTACAATAACTTTATAACCATAAGTTCATTATTCGTTCAATCAATCTAACACACCATAGACAAAAATGTCATAAGACTTTGTCGTTATACTCTCTAACACTACTTAACTTCCTTGTTCTTGTAGTGTTTTATTTTTATTTTCCAATTTTGTATGTTTATTTAATAAAACTTAGTTTGTATATTTGTTATACGGATTATTCGGATAATTTAGGATTATCCGAATCCGATCCGAATCCATACGAATTCAATTCGGATCGGATAGGAATGTCCCTAATTCGGATCGGATCGGATTTCGGATAGGGTTCCAAAATTTTCAAATCCGAACAATCCGAATCGAATAAACTGAATAACCCGTTATCCAATCCGATGAACACTCCTACTCACACCACCAACACCAAGGCACTAATTTCGGTTACGGTTATGGTGGCAACTATTTGTTGCATTTAAAAACGAATTTTTTACCAAACTAGTTTGTGGAAAAAATATTTATCATTTTGGTGTTCCATGAAAACTATTTACCAAACTAGTGTTTTCCTTTATTTTATATTCACCTTTTATTATTAAATCATCATATTAGAGTTTCTTTTTTTATTATTTTCATATTAGTTAACCTTTTTTTATATTTTATCAACAAAACTTATCTTATCTTTTTTTATCTCGTTGCTATCCTTTTTATTTCTTTTTTTTAATTGTTTTCAAATGTATTTAATTTTTGCTTTTATTTAAATATATTCATTTTACGAATTTTATTTTTTAGGTTTAGTTTCGAGACTTTAACGAACCTAACCGACACCGATCAAATCCACGTCGAATAATCACCGCAGCGTCTGGGTTTTACAAAATTATGTTATTTTTTTTTGTTTTAAATATGTTCATTTACGAATTTATTTTAGGGTTAAGTTCTGGTACGGTAACGAACCTAACTGGTACTGATGTTCTGGATTTTTTTCGTTTTAAATATGTTCAGTGTAGTATATTCAGTTTATTTTACATATTTTTTTTAAATTTGTTTATAGTTGTAGAGATCAGTAGCGACTCAACTTCATTTGGCATTTTTGCCTTTTTGTTTGTGTTCTTTGAATTTCATATTTTCGTTTATATTTGATTTGAGACTCGTGGCTCGTAGCAGGTTAAGATTTAATATTTGGTTATCTTTTTATGTTCCTTATTTCATTTTGAATTTATTTAGATGATTTATTTGTCTTTATATTTGACAATAGTAGATAAAAAAGAAAATAAGAAGAAAAGAATTATAACAATTAGTGAAAATACCACAAAAAAAAAAGAAAAGAAAAGAAAAGCTGACTGATAAGCAAATATATATAAAAAAAAGAAGATACTGGATTGATGGATAAAAATATACATAAGCATTATGTTATAAAAAATAAATAATCGATTAACTAAATAAAAAAAATTAAAAGACTCCAATAAAAGAATTTAAAAATAAAGATGAATATAAAATAAATGAAAAACACTAGTTTGATAAATAGTTTTCATTGAATACCAAAATGATAAATACTTTTTTCACCAACACTAGTTTTGATAAAAAAATTCATTTAAAAACAATGGAAAAACAAGCGAAGGTGTTTGGGTAGTATTTTTTTTTAAGAAATTAGAATGTGCATGTGACTAAATAGGTTTAAATGAAAATCATGTTTATGTGAATGTGACTACGTGTTTTGGTGAGTGAAATGTGATATTTAGGCATAAGCTTGTTTGGTTTGTAAACTGACAAAAAGAAAATCATGTGTTACACTTCATCATATATATATATATTTTTTATAAGTTTTATCCATATCGTTAGTATATGCAAAAAGGTACGATCATGATCATGATCATGAAGAGAGTAAAACATCGGGTACTAATAATATAACTATTTGTATTTTTCTAATGCTATTATTATATCTTTTATTATAAAGTATATTTTTAGTATTTTAGAAACCTATTAAGCTATGCACTATGGTTAAAGTGTGGAGTGAAAGAGTTAAAATGGTTAGGATGTGGCACTCAAACCCGTTGGGGAACACCGCGCCCCCGCCATTATTTCACTAGTGAAATGGTGCAACCCACGCACACCGTTCGTCTCTTTGTCCAACAATCTCTGTTTCTCTCTTTCTCTCTCTAAGATTACATATATGTAATTTGTTGAATGGTAGATATAACATAAGCTAAGTGGTATGAAAAAATGTTTGATGAAATAGTGATGTGGCAATGATATAGTGAATGGTAAATTTGTCCTAACTAATGCCATGAAAGTTCTAATTATCCCACTACACGAAATCATAAATGGCTACGATACCATAACTTATCACAAAACAATACAAAACAAATATCATTTGAAGTCCCCTTAAGAAGAAGCACCTGCTCATATGTTAAAACTTTGATCTACATACATGAGTGGAATCAATGTCTCAAGAAGAAGCACCTACTAACCCCTAAAGCAGGGGCGGATTTATATAAAACGGGGTGGTTTCGCAGCCTGAGTTTTGAAATAATTGTGTACTTTTATATAAAAAATATTATAGCAATCACTTTATAAATTAGGAAGGAACCACTCTAATCTCAATTATACATGCTGGTCTGCTGATAAAGACTTGGTTTTGTAAAGGTGAGGTTGCAGGTTTGATCTTGAAGTGATGCGTTATTTTTAAACTTTTTTTTAATCAAGCCTTATTACCTTATATGTTATATCATATTAGGGTTTTAACTTTTATCAGTTACCTCATATCCAATAGCCGCTTCTCAAGAGTCACGCACACACACACACTGCCGGCCTGACCTGTTCTCCGATAGTCTGACCACCGCCCACCGCCTACTGCCGCTGCCCGCATGCCCTCTCTTTTTCCGGCCATCCACACTCCAGACAGCTCTGACGCTCTGCCTTCAGCCTTCTACTCTTCCTCAAAGCTCGAATCCTCCCACTTTGAAGGTATGTTCACATTCATTTGTTAAATGCTAATTACTTGTTCTTGTTAATTGTTTTTTATTGTTGTTAGTTGCTAAGTTATTTGTTAAATTTAGTTTTAATTTGTTAGTTTCTTAGTTTTTAATTTGTTAGTTTGTAATTGTTGATTCCTAAGACTATTATATTTCTATTATATGTGTTTTTTAATTTCTAATGACGGTGTCTCATTTATTATTTTATCGTATTTTAATTGTGAAATGAACTTTGTCCGAACCATAGAACTGACCTGGACCTCAAGCCGACCCGGATTTTTTTTATACCCGACTCTATGAAATTAAAGTATCTATAATTAGTGCACCACCTGAAAAAAATTCCTGGATCCGCTACTGTCCTAAAGCATCTTCGAAATTTGAATATGATATCGCTATAACTGAATAATAACAATGAAGATCATGTATTTTCTAAACCTTGTTAGCGTGAGTTGTTTTTTTTTTTGAAAATTGACTTTCATTAAAAACAAACACAACCAACGACTATCACCAAGACGGAGAAAGACGCTGAAATCCAAAAACCAAAAACAACAATCACGTTACATCAAATAAACACCATCTTTTCCAATCCACTACCCCTATCTTAGACGGTGAATATGGTGAAGTTTCGTTTGGTTTCTATTTTGCGACAATTTAGTTTTACTTGTGGAGTTTAAAATGACTTAAACTTAAAAAAAAAACTCATAAACCCGATATCTATATAAATTTTAAATATTTTTTACAAGAACGTGTGCTTTATAAATATTTGATCAAATCATAAACTACCATAAAACAAATTAAAGTTTGACAGCACCATTTCATCCTCCCTTTTTTGAGACACGAATCAACGGTGGAGATGTAATCCATCAAAAGCGAAGCAGAGAATAATCACTACACAATCCCAGGGCCCCCCTCTCCACCGTCTATATCTATGTTCCCTGACCTATGGAGGCAATCAAACACTGACTACTCTATCCATAGTTGAAAACCTTTAAATTTATATTCACGCACACTTGATAATGCATATGCTACAAGTCACTCAAGCATTGGTGCTACTCAGTGTGTAATTATTTATCTTGTACGTGTGCCGTCCAGCCGTCGATTACGGGTGATCCTCGAGCATTGCATCCCACTTTTTAGACACTTTTATCTTTTCCTTTTTACTTTTTAACAATTAAATACTTTTTAACAGGAAATGAGTTTCAACAGATAAAATTCCTCGGTTCTTTGGTATTTACATATCTTATCTGAGTTCGAATCCATTATCTCTTGCTAAGAGATGAAGATCTCTATCAAATAAGCTAGCTGCTAGCCTCATATTAATTGATGACTTTAATGAGATTAAGTTGAGCCTAGACTCGGCTTGTTTATTTATGCTCTATTTCTAAAGTTTAAGCTTATAAAGTTAACAACCCAAAATCCTAGATAGAGAGCCGACCAGAGTTGCGTCACATCGATCGACATAGCATAATGAATTGCTATGCAGATCAACGAATGCAAACATTAGAAATGACTATTAATAGTGGGGTCCATGAGACAACGAGAAAATCTCCAAGATAGCAATGTGAGGTGATCCTGTTAAGGGATCATTACATATGAAGCCATTGTAGATTATGTAAATCTGTATTTAATATATTAAATAAAGGTTATATAAATAATCATCTTAGTTAAACTAACAACTTTAATCTATCAAGATAATTTTTTTTACAATTGACAAATTTTACTTCTATCCCTACATCAGCACGTACCATTACCCATGTTTGAACCTGAGATATCCCCTCTAAGAAGCATATACCTCTACAAGGTCAGTTAGCTCTACATTCATTGATCAATCTAGACAAATAAACCTCAAGCCATACATATTTATATTTTTATTTTTATAATTATATCAATAACATTTGTATAGAACATATATACTCTTTTGTTCTTAGGTAATTTGGCTTTATATAATCCCAACTATGCCTGATTGGCAAATATAAGTCCTAGCTACTGAAATGGCAAAATATAATCCCAACTACGCATGTGGGTGCAAAGTTAACAGAAACTTAACTAGCCGGTAGTTTTTGGTGACGTGGCAGCTAACTTGTTATTAACCAGCTGACGGGACGATGAGCTGTCATTAACCAGCTGATGTGGCTGCTGAGTTGTCTCTTAACTAGCTTAGTGGGCCACACCTCTATATCTCCATCTCCTTCAGAGCATTCTCATCCCACCCTATCCCTAAACCAAAAATTACACTAAAACTCACTATATTTTCTCTCTCAATTTCAATTAAATAATATTTTTTATACCTTTTATCATTACCTTTTCTCTTTCCTTCACTCACAACCACTTTCAAAATATATTAAAAATTATAGGGGATGAACAGTAACTTTTCAAATATACAGAAAAATCACTACTTTCTCTAAAATATAAAAACTCTTCACTCACAACACACTAAATCACTCACTAAATTATAAAAACACCCATCACATAAAAAGAAGGGTGGGATGAGAATGCTCTCACCCCACCCCCACCATCCAAATCAACCAAATTTATTCCACAATACCTTCATTTACACCCGCTTTCTTAACCTTAATCCACTTCCTCATCTTCCCAGTTTCACTTCTTAATCTCTCAGTTAACCCCTCTTCCAAACTCAAATCAGCAGCAGTAGCATGTGGGTAAAGATGGTAACTGGGTTTTTCGGGTAACCGAAAGAAGGTTTCCGATTAAGCTCGGCGGTGGTGGGATCCGCAATTGGGGGTGTCGAGGAGGTTCTCGATGTCCATGCGAGTGTCGTCGTGGTATGTGGCGGCGACGATGGGTTTTCCGGCGGGATGGGATCTGTTCCGGCCGACGGAAACCAAGGGTTTTGGCTCTGGGAAGATGACATCCAAATACTTTTATGGTGGTGAGGGTGTACGGAGATAGTGGTGATGGGTGGACGGGCTTATGACGGTGGTCGGAGCAAATGATGATGGCGGTCGGAGAGAGAGAGAGAGAGATTAAATGAAGATATGGAATGAGGTGGGTTTATTATTATTATTATTATTAATTTTTTGTAAGTAATAAAACTCATCGTCCCAGTCAGCTAGTTAATGACAACTCATCCTCCCCGTCAGCTGGTTAAGAAACAACTCGGCGACCACGTCACCAAAGAGTAGCAGCTGGTTAAGTTTCCGTTAACTTTGCACCCACAAGCGTAGTTAGGATTATATTTTGCCATTTTAATAACTGAGACGTATATTTGCCAATCATGCATAATTGGGATTAGATGAAACCAATTTACCTTGGTCTTACCCACATATAGACTATCCGTTGTGGAGCCTCGTTGGCCCTAAATTCATCATCTAATATTTCATCACATCGTGCTAACTGGACGCAAAAATCCAATGCTCGCTCACTTGACCGTGTTTTTAATAAAGTCTCTGGGTCACGAGCCATTTTCCCCGAATATTCCCCTCTAAATTGGCCATTAGTGCCATGAGTGGGCTGAAGCGTAGCCAATAGCGCCCCAATAACCTGACCCTGTTATGATATTCGTGTGTGACGTGGCAATAAAAACCCCGTTCATGCCCCTGTTAACCTTATCACAACACAACACACAGTCTTATATGTAATAATCATTGGGAAAATTCCCAAAATGGCCCATTTATAATTGGAGATTCTATTTTTGTCCCTTTAAATAAATGTTTTCAGAAATGTCCCCTACAAACACGTCTTTGACGAGGTGTTAGGCCTTAATGGGTCTTTCACGACCTGTTAACCTTCAACGTGTGTCTTTCACGGCATGTTAGCACCTAACACGTCTTTCACGACATGTTAGCCATATTAATTGTTTTTTAATTATATTATTATAATTAATTTATACATATTTGCCATTTTTTTATAACTTGTAATGCGTAAAGTTTTATAAAGTTTCAAATATAACGTTAAAGCTTACTTATTTTAATCTACGTGTTGGCATAAGTTTTACTTAAAACGAGACTGGTCAAATTTTATTAAACATTTATTGAACATTTTAATATCAATTTGACACTCGGTTTTGAGTAAAATTTATGAAAATATGTAGAAAAATAAACACGTCTCAACGGCATATTTAAAATTATATATAAATTTATATATTACAAGTTTTAAAAAGAAATGACAGATATGTATTAAATTAATTATAATAATGTAATATTAAAAAAAATTAATAGGGCTAACATGTCGTAAAAAACGCGTTAGAGGCTAACACGTCGTGAAAGACGCGCGTTGGAGGTTAACAGGTCGTGAAAGACGCGTTAAGGCCTAACACGTCGTCAAGATGTGTTTGTAGGAGATATTTCTAAAAAGTTTTATTTAAAAGGACAAAAATGAAATCTCCTATTTAATTGGGTCATTTTAGGAATTTCCCAAATAATCATTATGTAAATCTTTATTTAATATATTATTATTAAATATAGAAGTTAAACAAATAATGATCTCATTAATTAACACGAAGTGCTCGGCTAACCAGTGAAAAAAGCTGAAACCAACTAGGGAATCAGCTTCTTTTATTTGACCCACAACACACATATGTTTCGTTTCACCACTCTCTCTCTCTCTCTCTCTCTACCACTCTCTCTAAAATTCCTTCATGTCATCTCCTTCAGAAAGCCACTACAGAGGCGTACGAAAGCGACCGTGGGGTCGTTACGCGGCGGAGATCCGCAACCCGTGGAAAAAAACCCGTGTCTGGCTAGGCACATTCGACACGTCCGAGGAAGCCGCCATGGCCTACGACTGCGCCGCACGTTCTCTTCGTGGTCCTAAAGCCAAGACCAACTTTCCCGCGCCGTCATTACCGCCGCTGCCGGCGCCGTCGGTGGCTCTAGGCCTTAACACGTTCCCATCCGGTCAGTATATACAGTGGGTGGCGGCGCCGCCGGCACGGCAGTTTGAGTTTCTTCGTACTGGTGTCGTGGCGGCGGATAATGGTGGCGATGGCGAGTTTCCGATGGCGAGGCGCGGGTTGGGTATAGATTTGAATGAGCCTCCGCCTATGTGGATGTGAAATGTGGGACGGGTTTAAGGTTGGGATTAGGGTGCTCAGGTTTTAGTTTTACTAGTTTCATACCTGATTGTAAACCGTGAACTTATTAGTAAAATGAATGGATTTTAGTAGATTACTTTGTTAAATATGAAAAAGGGAAAATGTTTATGTTATGGTTTAAATAAGTGGATAGAATATCACCCAATATTCCCAAGTTACATAAAATCCAGAAATTATTTTTATTTCTTTTTGGAACAATGTGTTTTTATTACAACAAACCAGTGTGAGCTCAGGGAATATATAAGATGTTAACGCCGTTTTATTACCAACTCCCAGTTTCCTTCTAACTAGATCGCTTATGCAAGCTTTCTCTTCTAAATTTAACAAATCCTTTTCTGCCCTAATGATGTGATGCCATGACCCCGTGATTAATCCTTGTGCCAATCCTTCATAGTTGTGACCAACTGATCATTGTGTTACAAATTGCGACCGTACATTTGCCCACTTTATGTTGATTAAAATAGTTAGGTTTAGTTGTGTTTTGTTTTCCGTTCAAGATTACTCATTCTCCAAAGAAAATGTTTCTTGATACTTTCAAAGTTTGCAAAAATAGTTTTGGGGCTTCTAACACTAAAAGTTAATAGAGGAAAAGACTACATAGCAAGTACTTTACCAAAGAGACAAACCTCAAATGACAACATCATGCACAACTAACTTTAAACGAATAATATCTTGAAAAATAATATAAAAATGTAATTTAGAAAAGTTAATGAACAATTTTTTTAATTATATAAAAGGTTACGGGTAAAAACTAAAAAGTCAGAAGACAAACTAGCAACGCCTTTATCAAGTGAGACCACCTAAATGACAACATTATGCACAACTAACTTAGAAAAATAACTACCTTTTAAACCGGCGTTTCATTACGAAAATGTCTGTTTGTATAGCTGTGTTTGTATGCATGTAATAGGGCTGATATAAACATAGTACTTGTAGAGAATGGTAATTTAATAATCTTCCTTGCCTCCTTACCAATCACATGAATATATAATTACAATGATATAGGTATGGAAAATACCTTTATAAACTATACAAGATATTGGTAAATCAATAAATACAAATATTATATTCGTGTTATGCCCCCGCAGTTGAAGCGGGAACTGAGCTGATGCTGATATTGGACCGAAAGTCTTCAAAATAGAGCTCGAGGCAAGCCTTTTGTAAAGATGTCTGTGATCCGGTATTGTGTTGGCATGTGAAGAATTCGAACGCAGCCCTGTTAAGTGTGTTCGCGGACGAAATGAATGTCGAGTTCAATGTGTTTGGTGCTTTGATGCTGAATTGGGTTACAAGAGAGATAATTAGCACTGACATTGTCACAGTAGATGAGAGTGGCACGAGATAAGGAACGTTAGAGTTCTAAGAGAATATTACGTGGCCAACAAATTTATGCAACGTCGTTAATGACCCCAGGGGTATTCCTTTTAAGCACTGGATCGGTATGTAGTGGGCTGTCTTTTAGATGAGGTTGTTACCAACATATACATGGTAACCAGAGGTGGAGCGATGGGTGTCCGAGCACCAAACCCAGTCTACGTCCGAATAAGTGAAAAAAGAGAGAGAAGTGTGCTTTCTCCAGGTTATAGCATAATCGGCAGTGCCTTGAACATATCGAACAATCCGTTTCAAAGCATCCCATTAATCGGTTTGAAGTGCATGCATATTTGTTGTACTGCATACGTGATGTCAGGTCGCGTAAAAGTCAAGTATTTTAATACACCGACGAGACTTTTATATAATGTTGGATCAACAAATGGCTATCCTTTAACACCCCGAAAACTTCCGTGCTATTTTTGACAACTTTAGAAGTTGAGGGACTATATTTGGTTATTTTTCCAAGCTTAAAGTACATGGTTCAATCTGTATTTTTTCAAAAGATAGAATGAGACGGACCGTCTCATTATTAGACGGTCTGTATAATACCAAGCTCAGACCCAATGTTTTTTAGGTTGAGACGGGGTGTCTCATGCGTCACATTTTTTAGACGGGGCGGGCACCATTTATGAGACATACCATCTCATAATTAAACGGTACGTATAATCCGCTATGTCAGCAATAGGTGTCAAAACTCGATCCTAACGTGTCCAACACCCATTGATGACTCATTTATGTGTCTTGGCCTATAAAGAAGGAAGCTTAGGACGCCCATAACAGGCACACAACATCAGTTTATCATCAAACACTCAAAAACCAAGCTAGTTAAGTGTTCTAAGGTGTTTCTAGTGTCTATAAGCAAGAGCAAGCTGGTCTAAGGTGTTTAAGGCAGTAGGAAGCTTTGATCAAGTGTTCCAAAAGTGTTAGGAGTCATCTCAATCCATCCCTAGGTTTTGTTTAAGCTTAGAGGGAAGGTAGGCTCATTCTAGCACCCGTTTAAATTCGTTTATCTACTTTAAACAAGTATCCGAGCTATAATCGATTAAACATCTGTCAAAACTATTTTCAGATATAGTATACATGTTTTCATAATTGTACCAGATCATATAATGGATAAATGAATCACAAAAAATGCTGTTAAAATGGTTTTCACCCTTAACGGGCCAAAGGGACGTATTAGACGGATTGCCTAATCATTATACGGTCCGTCACATCCTCAGTTTTTATATGCTACAAGTTATATGATTATACGACCTGTCATAATTATATGGACCGTCTAATAGTTATACGGTCCGTTTTAATTAGATTTTAGTCAATAAGTCAAACATGAGGATACGAACCGTCTCATCATGATACGGTCCGTCATATAATAAAATTTAATATTTTATTAGAATTAAGTTTTAAACCTATAAACCGAACCAGTATTTATAAATGAAGTTTGAAACGATAAAACCAAACCAGTGTGGTGTAACGCCCGTTAAATTTCATAATTTTCGTTAAAGAAGAATCAAGCCTTGTAGAGTTTGAGCATTAACCGAGACCCGATTTGGCATCTTAAAGGACCTTCTAGTCATCCTCGAAAGTTATTTTAATTAACCTTTTGGCTCAAGACATCTCGTTTACAAGTTCGAGGGTCTAAGTGTAAAATTTTATAATAATTAACCCTAACCTTCCCTCTCTTCTCTCTTCTGCGATCGATGTAGTGTACCAGCCCCACACCCTTTTTTTCCTTTTTCCAGCCATTCCCGAGGTGCCAAACTCCAATTCAAGGTTAGTATAATGTTAATATAACTCTTTTTCACCATTAAACCCTTTGTGGAACACGTTAGGGTTGAGTTTTGATTATAGCAGTTTCTGACAGATTCGTACTCGTTGATTGTTCAGTCTGTAACTTGATGAAAATTTAATGTTTTTGATCGATTCTTGTTTCTATGATGTTCTACTTTGACTCTAGTTTCCAGAAAGGTATAATATGTAATTTTTGGATGATATTTGAATGGTTTTTATGAATTTATAAGATCGAGTGTCAAAGCTGATTCGGGATGACGGATTCTGGTCTGTCTTCCCGACATCATAACTCTTTTTCGACAAGTCGAAATTGGTTGGTTCTACTTTTTAAAGTTCAAATTTTGAGTTAAGAATTCAACCCAATTAGAATCATTTAATTTGGTTTGATAATTATTTTTAAACAAATAAAACACTTTGACTGCGCACTGAAATAGCTGCACGTACCTTTCTGTGTTGGAGTAATTTTTATGATTTTTATGTGCACTATAAAAATATAATAAAAATATCTTTATAAACTAAAGACATTTATTGAACCCTGGTAAAAATTTCATAATTTATTTATATGGTTTTCCTATGTAATAAAATACATCTTTACATGCTAAAATTTGCACGTTATACTTGTTATTGATCTATTCGTTCGTTTTAGGCTTAACCGGTGGCTATCCATTCGAGTACCTTTCGGGGCTGTTTTAAGTGAGGTTTTGCTCCATAATATTCCTAGGTATGTCTAATATAATATAATTTTGTATCATGCACTTTGGTGCTCGTTTGATTGGTCAACTAGTGGTAGCTTGAAAGTTAGGATTCGGTTGTCTAGAATAGTGAATTGTTGCGTTTAACGCGAGTATTGAAGTAATTAACGACCAATTCAGTTTGGGTGACTTCGGTTCGGGTTACAGGCTTTTGGAAAATTATTTTTATAAGTATTGGGGCTGAATTGGTTGTCGGTTACTCAGACGGGTCGGTACAACGCGTATTCGCGTTTATTGAATAGTTGGTGCGTTGTACTTGCGAGTTACTGACCCATTCAACTCGTGTGGCGTCATGTGGACTTGTTGGTTGTGAATTTATCAAATTGGGTCCACACGGGGCTGAGTTGGATGTTAAGTGCCTAAACAACTCTTAAACGCGCATATTAGTCTCACCTAGTGCTTCCGGGGGTAATTTGGGAATTCTTTGTTCGCGGGAGTAACTATGGGTCATTTTGGTAAATATAAGGCCCCGAGGGCTGTTTTAATCGAACGTGGTGAGGTCGAGGCTCTAGGTAACTTGAATCATATTAGAACGCCTCGTAGGATAAACGAGTCCCTTCGGTGTCGTTAGTAACTATTGTATATAATCCGACAGGCGCGTGAGTTGTGGAATTACTTAGGGTCCCTCTAGCTCATGGTGACTTGGTGCCTCGTGTCAGGTGAGTTCATGATGCCCCTTCTTACATTTTTACGTTTTGGGCTAGCATACACACCATATTACAACTTTACCCGATTTTTACTCGTTTAAACTAATTGGATGGTATTACATGGCCTTACTTGTGTTTGTGGGTTCAAGAAAATATGTGTGAATTATATTCTTTGCCTTAGGATATTTGAGACTCGTTTATGGTCATATATTCCTTAAGATTATATATATTACTTATGGCCTAGGCTCAAGGATATAGGCTTACTTGTATCATAACATGTCTTGAGATGATATTTATGTATGTATACTCATGTGTTACTTTATGACCATAGGCTTACTTTCATTATGGTATATTTTGGAATGATATATATATATTTATATATATACGCATGTTTATACATGCGTTACTTTATGGACAATAATTGGCGATGTTAATTAGTCGTTATCGACTAAGGATGTTTACGTATGCCTACTTCGTGTTTGCATACGGATGGATGGTGATCTTGGCCAAGCCAAACTATACTACTCAGGTTCTAAAATCTTGTGGCGAGCCCTGGAAAGCCCGTAAGGGGGGAGGCTCATGTGGCATGGTCACCATCGGATGGAATGTTACGTGTTTGGGTTGTACGTGTGCTCGACCCTGATGTTATTACTTGGATATTACGTGTTTGGGTTGTACGTGTGCTCGACCCTGATGTTATTACTTGGATGTTAAGCATAGGGATATAATTATCTAGATATATAAGTATGACTACTTATTGTTTATTATGGCCTAACTATCCAGATCCCGTTTTTATATTTAAACTCTTGGAATGATTTATTTAATTGTCAATTATTAAAACTTGAACTCACTCAGCTCAAGCTGACTTTGTGTGTATGTTAGTGTGAGTTTCAGGTTTAGAGGAGGATGCTTACCGCTTGGACGTGCTCGAGACTACTTGGACGGTTGAAGGCATATCTAGTCAGGGAATTCAATAATGAACACTGTTTCTTTTTAACCATTACTAGATATAACTGAAGTTTGTTTTGGGCATCATTCCCAGCTTTGGGGAATTGTTTTAGTACTTGTGATTTTTCGCTGATTATATACTTTGAACAGGTTTTAAAATAAAATGAATTGCTTTGGGTTTAAAATCACATTTTGCCGGTTTTGAAAAATTTGATATTCCTTATTCCGCTGTTTATTACTCTGAGACGATTTTAATAAGATGAAATTGCTTGGCTTTAAATTCTTGAGAATTTTTTTGATATGATGACCAACTGTAGGATTCCTGGGATTTAGGGTCTTACATGTGGTCTGCAGCTGGATCAAGAAACACAATCCAAGTATTTATACAAGCCTATTTCATTATAGGATAACATCACACAAACAAGAAGGTTTTCAAACGCTACACCGAGCAGATAATCACAGGTGAATACACATGAGCCTAGATCCTAAAACGTTATAATACAAAATAGAAAATAAAAGCAACTCAGATCAATTGCACATGTGTTTGGATCCAAACATAACTGACAAGCAGGCATACTATTAGTCAGTCATAACCAGTTTTCCAAAGGAGTTACTAGACTCGGAGAACCTTTGAATTATGTGTGTAGGGCAGTGGTACAAATCCCGGGAATGATAGGCATTCCTGCCGAGTTTGTAATCTTTATATTTAACGACTGTTATGAAACCTTTTAGAGTCATTCAATGTTTCACTAGCACATCGCTGATGCATTTTCCCTCTATTTAGGTAACTAAGGTTTGTAGCATCACAAGGATTAAAAGTTGATAATTAGATTTAGACTCGCTCAAGATGATGGCTTAATTTTGTTAAAATCCTTGTAATATTATAAGAACAATATTTTGTAACAAAGTACTCGCTGTAGGTGGCGTGAGAGGTATTTGTGGAGAGGACAGGGTATCGAATGTTATAGATGGTGAAGGAGATGTGGGCTGGGAAGAGAAAGGTGACTAGGACGATTGGGAAGTATGGGTTGGAGATGGGGTTTGGGCCGAGGAAGTTGACTGGGCCGAGGGTGAGGAGCCATGTGAGATTACTGTTATGGGCTGAGATGGGGTTTGGGCTGAGGAAGTAGAAGTAGTGTGTATTGTGGTTTGAGAGGGTGAGGTAGGATGTGAATTTGTGGGAGTGGGCTTGGGATTTGTGGACTAGGCCAAGTGGCTCAATTGTAAGTGAGACCAAAGGAGTGGGTTTATTGTGTCACTAAGAAACTCATAGGAAGGAGTAGATTAGGAGAGTTGGATTATAAAAACTCTGTAGGGCTCATCGATTTACAATGTACACTGGCTATTCAAGATCAAAACACAAAATTTGTTAGCTTCGGAAAACCGATTACAATAATCAAAGAAGCAAATCCCTAATAAAAAATCAAGAACATAAAGAAACGAAACATACATGTGCCACGAATACGCACAACAATCCAAGGAGAAATCTCTATTGCAAAACGAATATGAAAAGCAATCATAGATTAAGACCATTGTTGACACCGAGCGAGACACCAAGCAAACCAACAACTGAAAATACTCTATCTGATTCAAATCTTAAGATCTAGTCGATGATATGAGTGTGTTATGATACGATTAAGACTACTGTGTGTGTTGAGAGAGTATTTGGACAGAGTTACGAGGCTAAACCATATAGAATATGAAATCTGTTAATTAGAATAATTTACAGGAGATATATATAGGCGATGACTCATTCGTAAGACATACCTAACGAATGAGTATCCCATTCGTTATGTCATTCGCTATACATACCATAGCGAATGACCTACATACGTTAACCTTCATTCATTAGACGCCCTTAACGAATGAGGAACAAAACACGCGGCCTCATTTGTTATTATAACTTTAACGAATGAGCCTTACATTAAAAGACTAAAATACCCCTATACATTATACTAATCACAAAATACGTTAAACAAAGACCGAGACGAAAAATGATGTATCAACAAACTCCCCCTTGTCTAAAGCTTTATTGTTTTCAACTCTTGAATCTTTTGGTATTCCAATCAGCACAGCTATGAATTCCAAACGCATGACAAGCGTGAACGACACGTTGGAATTGCGTAGCCAGCTCGTTGTCTTTGTTGTGCGCCTATCTAATCTGATTATGAAATAGCACATCGTTATCAGACTTAGACAGGTTGACCAGCCACATCGGATCGATTATCCCAATAAACTCAATCTTCGAACCCGAACCCAATATGATTATAGCTTCACCTGTCCTGTCATCATACTACCGCCGATTGAATCTTTTATAAAGACTTTAAGGAAAAGTCTTTAAAGGGACTTTCTTCAACGTTCGCGGCGACTTTACATTAATCACCAATTTTATCCAGCCGGTGCGAGGATCAATTTCATTCACACACTTCCTTATCGGCACCTGTGGCTTGAAGAACTTAAATCCATACTTTACCTCGTGAAGAAGATGGCGATAGAAGCAATCCGCTAATTGATTATCCTCGCGGTTCATAAACTGTCTATTTGCCAATATACGAACATCCCATCATGGCATGGTAAGAACATCACTAATACTTTGAAAATACTGCCACCTGTTCTCCCACTTCACAATACATACTTTAAGCTCCGGTTTATACATCCACGAGACCATATTACCTTTAACAGTCTTCACAGCTACAAACTTCTTCATTTGATATGCAAATAAATGAGCCTTTGATTGTAAACAATCTTGTTTTTCAGCATACCGCAACGTCTCGATCATCTTGTTTATCTTCTCATAATGTTCTGTTGTCAAAAATGGAATCCGTTAATCAGAGTTAAACTGTGTGTACAAATCCGGGTATTCCTCAGCCATCATGTCTTCCATTTCAACATCATCATATATAGTATACTCAGATGGAATACTAGTATCAAATCTGACTTCCTCCGTATCCTCGATCTCCACATCTTCTTATCTTTCCAACTCATCAGCATCTTCTTTGTTTAAATTAAGAAGAGTGGCAATCTGATCCTTTGTCAAACAATGATAAATAAATTACCCTTCTTATATCTCATATGCATCTACCATACTCATCACAACCCCGCTCTCATCCACAGACAATACCATCTTCACTCTTAAGGTATTCACGGGTTGTACCTCAGTCGAGTCATGATAAATAACTATCTCATTCCCACTTGACTCCCCCTCAGCAGGTGCATTACTAGATGATGAAGCACCACCATCTAGCTGTTGATCAAAACCGCCTGCTTCAGGATCCTTGTCATGATCCTGATCCTGATCCTTCAGTTTATTCAACATATCTTCTTTGCAAGTTAGTTGAAGGATCATTTCATCCTGTCTCTCGATCTTCTCCCCTGAGCAGTAACTAGTGCTCCCAGCTCTTTATTCTCCCGTTACAAATACTGTAAACCTCGCATCATCTGCTATTGATCAGCCCACATAGATTCTTGGAATTGACGATCTACAGCCATCTGCTTCTCTTGCATATGTACCAAATTCATCAAATAAAACATTTGGTGTTGAATCAGAAATTTATAGAAGTTTGGATGAATCAGCTGCATTGGGCCTGAGGTTTGTTAAATGCCATAAATAAATAATTTGGACTTGGTATCTGCATAGCACGAACAGATGGACTTGGAGTAGCCAGAGTCTAATTTGGAGAAGTTGGAGGTATTGGAGATAGTACAAATCTTGGAATAGACATAAAACACGAATATGTTGATGCTGTTGTTAATAAAGTAACCACCGGTGTACTTGGAGAAGTAGTTACAGCCGGTGTAGGTGGAGTAACTAGAATAGCCGGAGTAGCAGAAGTAGACACACTCACCTGCTCCTGAATAACAATACCCGAACCCCTCATTCGTTTAGGCTTTGGTGTATCAACCGCAACAGACTTTCCCTTTGCCTTATGCTTATGTGCACCATCATCATCACCATCAGGACCACTATGTCCACCATCATCACCACCATCACCTGCATTACCACCTTCATGTTCAGAATCTGAATCGTCATGCGACGAACGATCATTAGGTGGTGGTTGGTAATCCTCTCTTGCCAAATGCCCAATTAACCTTTGGAACTTGGGCCTTGTCTGCATAGTTTTACCCTGGTATACTTGAATCCTTCTCATTGTATCTTTGTTCAAATGATCTAGTTGAATACGATCATTGAGAATCTCTGGGTCTTTGACAAGATTTGGCTCCAAATGATTAATGATCATTTGTTAAAACCACGGATACATTAGAAACTTGTTAGTCCGCGCGATGCAGTTCTCCTTCAAATGGTATAACATCATCTTTGAGAAATTAAACGGCTTGTTTAGCACCAGAGCAACTAAGGCAGACTACAACATTATCCTGCTCTTGTTATATCCACCTTTACGACCTCCCAAACAATGAATCATTACATGAAGTAAATACTTGTACTGCTCGCAAAGGTTTGCCTTGTTGTACATGGACTTGTTCAAATCACCATTATAGTTTAATCATCCAAAAAACCCCTTAATCAACTCTTTATCAAACTCGTATACACAATCAACATTGTCTCTAAAACCCAACACCATCCGAATGATATCCAAATCATTGACAATCTGCTTTCCCTGGATCTTAGCAATAATGTGATTTTCTCCAGCAATATATCGAGTAGTCTCCCAAAATGGTCTGGCAATACTATAATGCACCAGGAGATTTGTTGAAATAGCTCGATATATTCTTGATCTCTTCAAGAATACAATAACATCTCCAAGCATAGCTCGCTCAAAGAAGTTCTGACCCAGAAAGCACAAATGTTATGGTTCTTGTCAGCTACCCATTGCTTACCCACACGTTATTCTTCTGCTTGTGCTTTTGGCTCAGGATTGGCAGCAGGTATCTGAGCCTCTTGTATCACAGGCTGATCATTTGCACCTTCGGGAACATTAATTTGTTGATTATCATCCATATCTGCACAAACGAACCTGTTAATACTTCTAAAATTTGAAACTAAAATATAAATCCTCATTTGCTATACATTAACAATTTAACGAATGAAAACCTATCTCATTCATTAAGAAACTTAATGAATAAACTTATTCGTTAAAGTAATTTCATTCGTATTACATTGAGACATATGAATCCTTCTAGACAAATTAATGAATGAGGTCATTCGTTGATCAAAGATAACGAATAAAATACATACGTGACAAGATAAATGAATGAATGAAATAGCGTACGATTTGTAACATCCTACATTTGTTAATAATAAATAAAGGAAATTTTGTTATTTAATGGTGTGTTAGTGTTTGACTATATTGGGTATGGATATAAGAATGGGCTGGAGAATGGGTATGGGCCTTAAGGCCCATAGACTTGGAGTATATAAACTTAAACTCAATACTCTCACTCATTCTCCACCACCATATTTCCATTTACACACACAAGAACACACACAAACACTCTCTTTCAAACCCGGATCCAAATCCGAGCTAGAGGACGGCTAGATTTTGTGTTCTAACATCATCAAACAACAAGAAACACATCCAGATTCGAGGGTCGGTCTAGATCCGAACCAAACCCGAAACCGTGAGGTATGTTTTGGTTAAAAGGTTAAGTTTTTAAGGTTGGTTTTGACATGCAACTATAATAGTAGATTGGGTTGTAAGATGCAAGAAAAATATAACGGGTTCGATATGGGACGAACGAGTGACGTTTGGGCTGTGTAAAAAGCACGTAGATAAAGTTTTTACGACCGAAAACCCATTAAAAGGGAAAAATCGGGTCATAAGGAAGGGTCACGGAGGAAAATGGCTGAAAAATGATAAAATAAAGGAAATGACGATTCTGATCGCATAGGAACGAATCGCATCACACATGTGATGCGATTAGTTTAGGGACATGCGATGGGATTAGAAATTACAATACGATGCAACTGGTTTGCATCCATGTGATGGGACTCGTTTGTATCCATGCGATGTGACTCCTTTGCATCCTGCTACTTGGGGTGCAGCTCCTTGACCCCCGTTCGTTATGGATTTCACTAACTTAGAGATATGAATTGGTTAGAAGTAGTTAATTGATACTTATATTATTACACAGTTAGCCGTGCATAACTAAGGAAGGGTATCACAATTAACTCGGAAAGAAACCGACTTCAGGTGAGTTTCTAGCCCCTTTCCTTGTTATGTGTTATGGGGCTGTGTGCATACTCATATATGATTAGTTAACTCACTTACCTTAAGTGGTAAGCGTGTGCCGCATGTATGTGTTAATATGATGTTGCATGTTATAGAAAACGTTAAGAGTGCATACATGAAGGTATGTGAATGATTATAACTAAAAGTATGTGATGTATGTATGGTTTAATGACAGTATGGAATGAAGGGACCAGACCTTATAATATCTGTGATGATAGGGACCAGACCCTCATAATATCTGTGATGATAGGGACCAGACCCTTATAATATCTGTGAGACATAGGGTGAGAAGCTCTTAAAAAATGTAAGGATAGTTACATACGTATTATGAAAGTTAAAAATGAGAAGGTGCGAAAGAACGTAAGTTTGAATAAATGAAAGTATGTATGAACTAAATATATAAGCAGGTTAAGTACGCAATATGTATCTTGGGATGTGTATGTGTAAGTATTTGTAAGTAATGTATGTTGCCTGATTAACTAGAACTCACTCAGCGTAATTAACTTTTAGTATGCACGTAGGCAAATATGTTGAAACAGTTGGTTTGAGGGGAGACACATGGCATGAACCGAAGAGGCTGGCATCTATGAAGAAGTGTCATGATTGTTTTATGTTAATGTTTATGATAAGACAAATTGTATGTTTAAGACAAAAATTAATGTTTTGTAATGTAATACTTGAAGTTTTAATTATTCCGGGAAAGTTTCAATTAACTCTGATATTTAGAACTGTGTTTATGAGTAAATCCAACATCAAATGTAGGGCATCGGGATCGGGGCCTTACACGAATGAATACCAAAATTATAACGAATGAATTCATTTGACTCTCAAGTAAAGGTTAAAATCAGAATGAACTCAGAAAATCAAACATCTCAATATGAATTTTGAGAAGTCTTATATCATTACGATTAACATCATATCTTATATCATTGCTATCGATAAACCATCGATAACTCTTTAAAATTGCCTAATACGATTTTAATGTCGTGTTCAAATTTTAAATTAAATCATCAACTATGATTGATTTCTCCCTTATGATGTTCGTTGATAACGATATTGATGATTAAACCACAAAAACAGATTTTAGGAGAAATTTTGCAAGAGTTTGGATAGGAATTGGGGTTTTCAAGTCACACTGTGTTAAGACGAATGGGCTTCCAATCGCCAACTAGGGTTTATATACTCCGTACAAAATTGCACATTTCCCAATACAACCGAATGACTCATCCGTTAAGCAAATAACGAGTGACCACTCATTCGTGTTCTCATTCGTTAACTAAATAACAAATGTGGCCCTAATTCGCTATGGATTTAGAGTTTATAGCGGAAGTGAATGAATGTTATAACAATGAACCACATTCATTAAAATTAATTAACGAATGGCCACTCACTCGTTATACTTTCATAACGAATGAAGAACAAGGATAATGAATGAGGGTTTTTATCATTCAAACCCTTGTAAAACCTTTAAATTAAACATCAAAATAAATGTTGATGCCATTTACATAAATATTAACTTAAATTCGTGGGTAAAATTTTTCACAAGATGGTAAAATCTGAGATTTTCTTCAATTTTTCAATTCGCATAGCTCGATCATCGAAAATAAAGTAGAAAATAAAATCTTTTTGGATTTTAAAAAAATTTAAGATCAAACACATTTAAAATCTCTTTGGCTTTTCAAAGTTTATATCAAAATACACCAAAAAATATTTTTGTAATTTTTCAAATATTCAAACAAAAATAAAAATAAAATCAAAATACACTAAGCAGCACATATTTTTGTGAGAAAGATCGCGACATGGGATTATATTGACTAGTAGTCCTAATCGACACTTCAATTTTGACATTATTATGCACATAATCAAACGATGATTGCAGATATAATTGTCTACTTTAAACTTTACACAGATCCTTCTGTGACTTTACGATACTTGTTTAAAGATTCAATTAAGCATAAATCATATGTGGACTCCATCTATCATACACAGTTTTTATATATTTATATAGTGAATTTTCACAAGTATACAATTTTTCGTTTCTTAAAATAATTAGCTGTGACCCATGCAAAAATAATAAAAAGAAAACAACATAGAAGGTTAAAATTTTCCCTTAAGATCGGTTTAATACATGCAGATAAGGTTCCATTTTAACAAAAAGATAAAATAATTTGAAGTTGTATGAGGTCTTAACAATCAATTCGAATAATACCGTATTATCACGCGGAGAAAGTCCAAGATTTTATATGAAACACCAAGAAAATAAAGCAGAATACTTAGGTCTTAACCCTTAGATCAGTATTCCTACATGCGTAGACGATCTAAGACTTAAGCAAAAATAAAGAAAAAATTAAGCTGAATTTCTTTGCAAAATAAAGTAAAAAAAATAAGCTGAATTTCTTTGCAAAATGAACACATGTACACACAACAATATTTAAACTTTCTGATACTTAAAGCATATATCAACTATGCATCAAGATGTTATTCCACTAGATTCGGCTTGCAGTTAGGTTTATATCTTTTAGCACTTAGACGATCAGTCAAGCGTATCATACACATTATGCTGATCTTACGATACTTTTTAGTCTAGTTTATCAATGTGTAAGGTCTGCTAAGTCAATGTACTATCATTTCCCATATTGTTGGATCACATTTCTCAAAATTTTATATTTTTCAATTTTTTGTATTTTTATATTTTCAAACAGAAATCACAATATTTTTGTAACTTTCTAATTTCCCCCCCTTAAAATATAAACAATAATGAAAGAAAATAAACGAAAGCTGTATAAACAAAACAAAATGATTAACCGAGCTTTTGAATTTCAGTCGAAGTATTAAACCATTTAAATCAAGCAAATATGTAAATCTCGTTTTATCAAATGCATTGGTAAAAAGGTCAGCTTTTTGAAAATCCATGTGTATTTTTTCAAGATTAATTAATTTCTTTTCATAACAGTCACAGATGAAATGGTAACGAATTTCAATATGTTTCGTTTGCGAGTGGTGGACGGGGTTTTTAGTAATACTTATCACAACAGAATTATTAATAAATATTGGAGTGGTAAGAAACTTCAAACCGTAATCCCTCAGATGCTGCTGCATCCACAAAGCCTGTGAACAACAACTCGAGGTTGCCACGTACTCGGCTTGGGCGGTTGAAGTGGAGACCGTTTTCTACTTCTTACACTGCCAGGAAACAAGCCGGTTTCCTAAAACTTGACATCCTGCTATGGTAGACTTGAATTTAATCTTGCACTCTTCATAGTCCGAATCTGTAAAAGCAGTAAGATCAAAACTATCATCCTTGGGATACCATAACCCGATGTCAGAATTACTCCTCAGATAGTGGGAAATGCACTTATCAGCCGCCAGATGAGTCACTCAGTGACCCGATTTATACTTGGCACATAAACAAACAGAAAACACTATATCAGGACGAGAAGTAGTTAAATACATTAACGAATCGATCATTGCAGGATATATGGGTCGGATCAACGGTTTCCTCCAATCGTCCGGTGACAAATTGTGACACACAGAAGGAGGAGTTGAGGGGACTTTTCTGGCAGTAATCTTGAATCGGCTCAAGACATCATTCACATATTTGGTCTGATGAATAAAGATTCTGGTGTCTGACTGGTAAACCTGCTACCCCAAGAAAAAACTCATCTCGAATTTTATCTGCATAATCTTCTCAAATTCCTTACATAACTTGTCATTTGTCGAGCCAAAAATGATATCATCCACATATATCTGGACAAGGAGGAGATCATCTTCCATAGTCTTATAGAAAATAGTACAATCCATAGTCCATCGCTTGAAGCCACTATCGATCTGATGGTAAGCCAATGTGCCGTACCAAGCTCTCGGGGCCTAGTGAAGACCACATAGAGCTTTGTTTAATTGGTAAACTCTCTTAGGATAGTCCGGATCTTCCAAACTAGGAGGATGCTTCACGTACACCTCTTCATGAATTTCCCCATTAAGAAACACACTATTAACGTCCATTTGATAAACTTTGAAATTCTTGAAAGCTGCACAGGCTAAAAAGATTCGTATAGCCTCCAGTCGTGAAACCGAAGCATACACTTCGGTGTAATCTATGCCTTCTTGCTGATTAAATCCTTGGACAACCAGTCTTTCTTTATTCGGATAATTATCCCACGATCGTCGTTTTTACATTTAAATACCCATTTTGTCATAATCGCCTTCTTCACCGAGCCGGTTTATCAATGAGACCCCAAACACCCAGCCGAATGAACGGTTACAACTCTTATTGCGTTGCTTCTACCGTGAAGGTTCTTCAAGTGCCATAGAAACACTCGTCGATTCAATTTGGGATAAAAAGCAATTTGGAAAGGCTCATGGTTCCCGATGCATGAAAATCAACATACACACACAATAAGTTATCGTCAACTACATTAGCAACTTGACTTTGCGTATGAAATCCCTCATTCACATCACCAATAATGTTTTCAAGCGGATGACAAGAATGAATCTAAAGAGTCAGATTATTAGTAACTTCAACATTTTCTTGTAATTTAGTGACGTTTTCTTTAGTTGCTTCAGCATTCAAGGGTTGGGAAGATTCTCTTGATTGTATCTCAGGAATTTCATGAGAATCAACCAACGGTTTCAAGGTAGAATCTTCAAAGTCAGCATCATCAGATGAAATAGAAACATCATCTGAAACTTAAGGTTGATCATATACAGGTACATCTTGATAAGTAGAAGATCTTGGAACAGATAAGATTTCATCTTCCTGATAAGCTCACACAAAATCTTCAGTTTGTATATCATAATCAAACAACCAATCAGGTCTCTTGCCAGTAGGTGGTGTGGTGTAATTTTGATAATCAACATGGTACCATTCTACAACACACCCAGAAGAGAAGTTAAATACCCGTTTCTTAGGTGACGCATACCCAAGAAAGTATCCTTCTATCGCCTTCTCTTCAATTTACCCGCATCTTTCTTCAACATAGTACAAGGACACCCGAATGGTTAAAGGAATTGAAGGCTCGGCATACGATTATTAAGCAACTCGATTTAATGTATGACAAGCAGTATTCACAGCCTCGTTTCAGAATTAAACTGGAAGCTTAGAATCTGGTAACATAGTTCTCTCCGCGTCAATTATGGTTCGATTCTTCCTTTCAGCAACCCCGTTCGGCTATGGCATATAAGGAGCACTATATTCATGATGTAAACCCCTTTGAATACAGAAAAAACCATCATGCTATTCTTAAACTTAGTGCCATTATCACTTCGGATACATCTCACTTTTAATTTGTAAAATGATTCGATCTTGGTGATCAAGTTTTGCACAGGAACGGTTGTCTGATCCTTCATGCTCATAAATAAAACCCACGAGAATCTATAATAGTCATCAGTAATGACTAAACAGAAGAAATCTCCAGCAATAATCGCCCTATTCACTGGATCAAACAAATCCATGTGTTGAAGTTCTAAAGGAGTATTTTTAGAGTTGATCAACTTCAATGGATGTGATTTCTTTTTTTGTTTCCCTTTCTTGCACGCAGCACGGTGATCGGTTATCTTAAAGTTCTTCAATGAAGCACCATCTACTAAATCATTTTCCATCAAATGATTCATCTTGTGAATGTGAATATGACCCATCCTCCTGTGCCAAAGGATCGTGTCTTTCTCAGTTGCCTTTGAGATAAAACATGTTGCTGTCGATGATGAGGTTGCAGTCTTTTCCATGTCAAGTACATAAATATCATTCGACCGAGGTGATCGCATGACAACCATGTCTTCAGGGAGAACAAACCCTGGTTTGAGAATCAGATTTGGGTTTCCATGTTGAAACAACTTCAACAGGACCCTTGATACCATGAGATTTCTTTCTTGATTCAGCTGATGTAATTGATGAAATTGACTATAAGTCAAAGTTTCCTTTGACTTCCTTTTTAGATAATCATCATGAATTATGCAAGTATTAACATTCTTTCACAAAGGTTTAATAAGATCAACCTTATGCGCACTCACATTCTTCTTTTCAAAATTAACCCTCACAACCTTCTTGTTTTGGTCAAAAATTAACAATGGTAATTTCGTAACCAAATTAGTAATCGGGACTAGGTGCTTGTATAAAATGAAAGTAAAAGTGCTTGAACACAAGGATTTGTTGTGAGGAAAAAACCCGTTATCCTTAGGATAACAAGCAAAAAACCCCGGGCAGTGAAAACTATCACCACCGGTTTATTAATAACAAAGATGGAGCTCAAACCTGATCGTGATTACAGAGAATGCGAGTACTAGTAAGTTTCGTGTGTCCAGAGTGTGTGTTATGATCCGGTTTTGAGCTCTATTTATACAAAAATAAAAATTTAACAATATGTCCTATATTTAAGGAAACTGTGGAATTATTCCAATTAGCCGTTAGCCCTTCAATCAGCACGTTTCCTTTCTTGTGACTCTTTATTAACGGAAAGTGCGAGTTTTTGGGAGATCACGATTACAATCTTTGACCTGGTAAACATAGAAAGAAGCAAAAATCGTGTTACATATATAATGTAATTAGGATACCTATTACCTTTGACGATACCGCATCCTGAATTTGCTCTGAATAATGTTTCTTGAGGATACTGAAAATCTGTGCCCTAACAATTGTCCCCAAATTTTAACAGCTGTAGATAAGGATTACAGCTGTAAAATTTTTGAATTTTGAATTTCAAATTTCGTGCGGTGGATACTTAGTACATGCGTTAGTCGTTTTAACTACTCGCCAAACCCTAGGTAATCCCTATAACTACCCAGATGTTTAAAATTTATCTGATCTTCATCTTCAGCTAACTTCTTTCTTCCTTTTTTTCCTTATCTCCATGCAATCATGAGTCCGAAGCTTCATGATTCTGGCATTGAGGATTTTGTTTCCCAAAATCTTCTTGCCAATCCTGTGAACAAGATATGTACGTTCAATAATAATGATATTGAGTGTTTACGATCCCGAGGCTGCTTCCCTCCGGGAACTATTTTCCGCTCCTTCGATCCAGCTGTCTTATCTGATCTTGTCTCTAAGACCTGGATTTGTTTTTCGTTTTTGCCATTAAAGATTGGCTTTACTTACCCTTTTCCAACCCTTACCACGGAGTTTTTTTACCAAAACTGGGCTTAGTTTTATCCAAACCATGCCGATGGTTTGGAGGACGTTGTTTGTCTTGGAAAGACTAATCACAGATTGTGCTTTGGATCTCACCCTTTCTGAGTTTGCCTCCGTCTATGACCTTCGTAGTCACGGATCCTCAAGATACCTTCTCAAAACCAGATCTCGCCTAACCCCATTAGTTTTGAAGAACACCCAAAACAACGACCAATGGAAGAAGCAATTCTTTTTTGTTAGGAGAGACTCGCTTCCGAATCCTAAAAACCTCCCAAATCTTTGGGTGACTAAAAGTAGGATACGTTGTCTTGAAACTGTATGTTGTTGTTCTTGTGATTGACATATTTTTATCTTATCTTATCGCAGCCTTGAAGTTCTTCGAAATTGCTCCTCCTGGCAAAGAACCTGAGAACAAGCTAAATTCTTTCTATCTCATAGGCGAGGAACAAAAAACGTTTCTTTTTCAGTCTGGTCTCCAAAATTATCTCCGTCCGTGAGCTCCGTTATGTCTGGTAAGGGACATTGAATTGTTAGTATAAATATTTTAAGGATTAGAGATACTGACCTGTACACTTGTAGGTAAATTTGCTTCAGTCTTTGCTTTGGATAACATTGACAGCATGGTCTCTACTCGTAGTACCAAGAAAAAAGAAGTTGCCCCTGCCTCCTTACCAAAACCTGAGAGCAGCCGCGCCAAGGTTTCCAAAAAGAGGAAAACCCAGGAAGCATCTGATTCTTCTCCGACCTGTAATCTAGAGTTTAACATGGTATACCTTCTGCCAGTATCCTCATATTCTCGAAATAATATATGCTGAGGAAAGTTTGTTTTGGACAGGGTTTGGAACAGCTATCCTCCTGCTTTAATGATCTTCATTATGAGCTTCTGGATTCCAACACTCACATAGCCGAGATGCTGAAGATTGCAACTGTCAAAACCAATCTTCTTGACAAGCAGACCAAGGAAATTGAGGAGTTGAAGCAGGAACTCTCGATGGCCAGGTAGGAACTCGTCCACCAAGAAGCGGATTGTCTGGCACAGATCCAAGAGGTTATTGAGGGTGTGAAGAGGTCTTCGGCTATTTCCATCTTCCAGTCTCTACTTAAGATGGCCAGGGAGGCAAAAGATGCCGGTGTTGATACCTCTTTCTAGGATGTGGCTGCTTGGGAGAAGGTTTTGGCTGAGCTCATTGGTGAGGATACGGAGAATGCTGGTCCCAGTGCGCGGTGAAGACTGCGGAGGAGGTAGTGGATGAGGCAACCAAGGGAGCGGTGAAGACGGTTGGTGACGAGGTGCGATTGGGCGATGATAGCGGAAAAGAAAAGGCTTGAGCCCAATTTTTTCTGTGTCGGTTTGGATGTGGGGTTGTAATGGTTGTTGAATAATTTTCTTTTTTCTGTCTTGAACAATAGTATGCTTAGGATATTAGGATACATGGGTGGAGGGATCTTGACTTTCCAAGATGAAGCCCATGTTATCTTGACTTTTGAACATCTGGCAATATTCGGGTGGAGGGATCTTGTCTTTTCAAGACGAAACCCGGGTGTTGCCTTTCTATGTTCCTTCATTTTATGATTAGTAATGATATAATCTTTTGGCTTTAAGTATTGTGTTCAATAACTTGTAAATTTTAGTTGGAATATTATATGTCTTTTATTTTTTGAAATAAGTTATTTTGGCGATAATGTATCCTGAAAACATGGTTCTATAATATTTTTACCATTTTGAGGATAATGAATCCTGATTGTAAAATGTTTTACTGATTATAAGTCTTTAGAAAACATAATCAAAAGGATTATCAGGAACTGATAAAAAATATCTTAAGGATAATGTATCCTTACGCCTCGTGTGAGTTATCACAACTAAACCAAAAGATCATACCTTAAAATAAAAATTGTGTAATAAAACTAAGTGTAAAGAGTACCTTTGTGGAGATTATTTATAAATTTGATAGGCTTACATGTGATGTTCCCAATCATTTACCTTTTTAAGTATCAAGCTTTTGGGATTTTGTTAAGTTAAAAACAATTTATTAACCTTCTTAGCAATCTGTCGAAACAAAGTTAGACAATTCTGGCGACAAGGCCCATTAACTGGCGATAAAGCCTTTTTACTGGCGACTAGGCCTTTACTTAAGAGACATGAAAATGTCTAAGCTTGAGATAATACTGGGGAAGGTCCCAAACGCATGGGCATGATTATGCCAAGACTTTAGATAACACGAAAGTGTTATAAACCTTAGATACCATGAAAATGTTATAAACCGTTTGTATGACACGTCTGCCACTTATCTTAAGGATTCAGAATATAGCCAACAACTAACGGATTGTCAGCTGGTCTGATCAGCCTGCCTCGAACTATACCAGAATCATCGTGTGCTTTAGGCGTCAATAGAAAGGTGAAGACCTTTAAACCATTTGAGATATCTGGGATATCTTATTCGTGCGCCCCTGGCGTTCATTGGAAAGATGAAGTCCTTTAAACCTTGAGGGATATCATATTCGTTTGGGAGGTGATCAGCCTCTGACTTTTGTCGAGATGACATATCCTTAGGATAACTGCAAAACACTATGCTCTTGATGAGGGGTGTTAGCCTCCGATGCTTAGGTCAGTAAACTTGATTTAGAAATAATAGAGTTAAAAAATGTAAGAATAGATAAGGAAACATACCTTCCTCTTGAGGATACCAACATACCAGTTATGTATACTAACAAAAATATGCCTTGAGGTGGATAGCGTTCCAGGCTCTTGGTATAGGAACACCTTCCATAGTGATTAACCTGTAGGCCCTTTTACCTGCTTCTCAATCGATTAAGTAAGGGCCTTCCCACTTTGGAGCTAGCTTTTCATCTGCTGGGATAGTGGTATTCTGGAATGCCTTTCTTAATACCATATCTCCTACTTGGAACCTTCCAACCCTGATATTCTTGTTGTAAGACTTGGCTATTCTTTGTTGGTATGTTGCCATTCTGATCCTGGCGAGATCTTTGAGTTCATCGATGGTATCCAAGTCTTCGGTAGACTTTGGTTGTTGGACTCAGTATCCTGGATGCTGGTTCTTGCTGTAGGGATTACCATCTCGGTAGGGTTAACAGCTTCGGCCCCAAACACCAAGGAGAAAGGTGTCTGTCGTGTTGCGTTTTTTGAAGTGGTCCTGTCGGCCCAAAGAACAAATGGTAGTTCCTCAGCCCATTTACCCTTCTTGGACCCCAATTTCTTCTTCAGATTGTTGATAATGATATTGTTATTGGATTCTGTTTGACCATTAGCTTGAGGATGTACTGGAGTTGAGGTCACCATCTTGATTCCCCAACTTTCTCAGAAGTTGGTTGTTCTTTTTCCAATGAATTGTGATCCATTGTCACAAACAATCTCTGCTGGGATACCGAATCTTGTTAAGATGTTCTTTTGATGAATGAGATCACATCCTTTTCTTTGACATGAACAAATGCCTCTGCTTCAATCCACTTGGAGAAGTAGTCCGTCATGGCTAGCATAAAGTTTTCCACCAGGAGCCTTGGGTAGCTTTCCCAAAATATCCATTCCCCACTTCATAAATGGCCATGGGGAGATAATAGGATATAATGGTTCAGCTGGTTGACGTAATATGTTGCCATGTCTTTGGCAAGCATCACATCTCTTGGAGAAATTCATTGCATCTCTCTTCATTGTTGGCCAGAAGTAGCCTGTCCTTAGTATCTTGGATGCTAAGGCTCTGCCCCCAGTGTGGTTTCCACAATCGCCTTCATGTATGTCTTTGAGAACTTCTTGTGCTTCTTGATATTCCAAGCATCTCAGGTATGGACCTGCAAGTGATTTTCTATACAAAACATTATTCAAGACAATGTATTGGGTTACCTTCATTCGGAAAGCTCTGGGATTTTCCCATTCTGGGATATCGTTATCCTGAAGATACCGTATTATGGGATTAGTCCAAGACGCTGGTTATCCTTAGCATTCTAAGTCTTTAAGACTTTGAGGTTCTCCTTTGTTGTTGGAGTCAAGATATGCACGATAGGTATCTTGACATCTCCTGGTATCTTGAGAGCTGATGCCAAGTTTTCTAAGGCATCTGCTTCAGTGTTCTCTTCTCTTGGTACCTGCACTATGTCAAATGTCTCGAAATACATAGCTAATTGCTTAACTATTTCTAAATATTTCGCTAAGTTTTCTGCATTCGCTGCATAAGAGCCATTAAAATGGTTAGCTAATAACAAAGAATCAACGTAAACTTGAAGATACCTGACCTTCATATCCTTAGCTAATTGCAATCCAGCTATTAAGGCCTCATATTCAGCCTCATTATTAGTAGCCTGAAGTTCACAAGATATAGATAGAGGTATAATGTCCCCCTGTGGCGATTTTAGCAGGATACCTAGACCTGTTCCTCTTATGTTGGAGGCACCGTCAGTATGTAGGGTCCAACTTTCCTTGACCTCCAATTGATGAACTTCTTTTTCAACTTCTTCAATTATATCCTGGCTAAAATCAGTCACAAAGTCGGCAAGCGCCTGAGATTTGATGGCTGTTCTTGGCTCATATAGGATATCATATGCACTAAGTTTTACAGCCCACTTTGCCATCCTACCTGACATTTTGGTTTTCTCAAAACAGCCTTAATAGGATAAGTAGTCTTTACATGTATAGCATGAGTTTCAAAATAATGTCTTAGTTTAGTAGAAGCCATTATAAGTGCTAAAATTAACTTTTCAAGATAAGCATACCTGGATTCAGCATCTAGTAGGCTTTTACTTACATAGTATATTGGATGTTGTTGACCTTCATGATCCTTGACGAGGACAGCACTGATTGCACTCCCGGAAACGGCTAGGTACAGGGATAATGCCTCACAATGAATTGGCTTCATCAGGAGTGGTGCTGAGGATAAGTATTCATTCAGGGATACCAATGCCCTTTCTTGCTTCTCTCCCTATTCGAACTTTTGATTCTTCCTTAGGATATCATAGAAGTCTTTACATTTCTCTAAAGATCTTGAGATGAATCTGTTGAGAGCAGCTATTCTTCCGGTTAATCTTTGGGCATTTTGACATTTCTTGGTGATTTGATATCCAGGATAGCCTTGATCTGCTCTGGGCTTGCTTCTATCCCTCTTTTGGTGACCATGTATCCCAGGAATTTTCCTGCTTTAACCCCAAAGTGACACTTGGCTGGATTCAACTTCATGTAGTATTCATCTAGGATATCAAATGTTGTTGCCAAGTCTCTCAGATGATCCTCGGCCTTCTTTGACTTTACCACCATGTCATCTATGTAGACTTCCATCGTGTCCCCCAGTTGGTCTTTGAACATCATGTTGACTAGCCTCTGGTATGTTACACCTGCATTTTTAAGTCCAAAAGGCATTGCAGTATAACAGTATATACCTGTGGGAGTCACGAAGGATGTGTCTTCTTGATTTGATGGTTCCATTTGAATTTGCTGAAATCATGAGGATGCGTCCATGAAAGTTAGTAGTTCGTGGCTAGTAGTTGCATCCACCATTGAGTCAATGTGTGGGAGTGGAAATGGATCTTTTGGGCAGGTCTTATTTATGTCCGTGAAGTTCACACACACTCTCCATTTTCCATTTTTCTTCGGGACGACAACTAGATTGGCCAACCATTTAGGATATTGGACTTCTCTTATCATCTTGGTTTTGAGCAGCTTCTGCATCTCTTCTTGTATGATAGCGTTTCTCTCAGGAGCAAACTTTCGTCGCTTTTGATGTACTGGCCTGAAAGATTTGTCTATACCAAGTTTATGAGTGATTATAGATTTAGATATACCTGTCATATCTTCATGTTTCCAGGCGAAGGTAGAATCTCTTTTTCTTTAGAAAGGATGTCAATTCCATCTCAATATCCCCAGGAATACTTGTTCCTAACAATACTTTGACTTCAGTATCCTGAGGATCTAAAGACATTTCCTTTACATCCTGCTCTCTTGCTTGCAGGACCTTCCCTGGTTGTTGCTGTAATTGCTATGCTTGAGTAGGCTTTGTAGTCCACTTCATTGATGAAGCATAACATTCCTTGGCATCTTGTTGATCATTTTCAATTTTGATGACTCCCCAGGGACTTGGGAGTTTCACACACTGATGGTAGATCGAGGGTACCGCCTTCATGCTATGGATCCAGGGCCTGCCTAAAATCACATTACAACAAGATAAAGAGTCAAGAACGCAAAACTTTTGTAGGGAGTTAGTTCCCTCAATATATATTGGAAGTTTGATTTCTCCCAAGGTGTTCTTGGTTTTGCCACTGAATCCGACAAGAACTGAGGATTTCGGGATATTATCTATTTTTGGGATATCCATTTTCTTCAAAGCTTCCATCTGGATAATGTTCACAGAGCTTCCTCCATCTACGAGTATCCTGCGTAAAAAACAATTAGCTATACATAAAGTAATTACCAAACCGTCATGGTTGGGATCCACAAGGTCACATCTATCTTCCTCATTAAAGGATATGATTCTTTGAGTTGTCAATGTGGAAGTACGGAGAGGTCTTTCTCCGTTGTCCATTTTTGTTTCTCTGGCACATTTCTTAGCCGCTGAATACGAGGTTCCACAGATGTCAGATCCTCCCGAGATGAAGGATACCACCTTAGCTCCGGGTGGTGGAGAGGGTGCCCTTTCAGGTATCTTGACAGGATCCTAGCTTTTGTTCTTTTTTTTTCCAAATAGTTCCTTCAGGTGTCCTTTGCTGAGAAGGTATCCTATTTCCTTCCGAAGTGCTATACAATCATCAGCGCGATGGCCAAAGTCTTCATGGAATGCACACCATTTTGATTTGTCTTTGTTTGATCCAGGCTTCTCATTCTTCTTAGGCCATCTGGCCTTGTCACCTAAATCCTGCATGGCACAAATTACTCCACCAATATCAAGGTTAAAGCAATATTCGAATATTTTAGGATATTCTTCGTCGTCTTCGTCTTCTTCCACAGCATTGATCTTGGGATTATCCTGATTTGAATAAGGCTTCGGTCTGAAGAACTTTTGTGGAGAGTCGGACTTCCTGTTTGTAGACTCGTATTTCAGGATAACCAAGTTTCCATGAGCCTTCTTGTCATCCTCCAGCCGAATGTATCTTAGTGCCCTGTTTCTGACTTCGTCAAGATTCCTGCACGGAGTCATGACGAGGTCGTCATAGAGAGGAGAATCCTTCCTAAGTCCCTTCTTGAAGGCTTCAACAGCACCTGCCATGTCGAGGTTGGGGATTTCCAAAGCTTCCCTGCTAAATCTGATTATGTAATCCCTTAGGGATTCATTGTTATGCTGAACAATTCTATATAAATCACCTGTGTCATTTTCTCAAAAGATCTACTATAAGAAAATTGATTATTAAACAAGTTAATTAAATAAGCAAAGGAAGTGATAGTACTGGAAGGAATACTTAATAACCGTTTGAGGGCCGGTCCTGTTAGTGTTGAACCAAACCCTTTACATAGACAGGTTTCTTTGATTTCCGCGGGGATAGGGTTGACCTCCATCCTTTCCCTGTATTGAGCCACATGCTCCTCAGGATCCGTAGTGCCGTCATAAAGTTTCATGTTGGGCGTCTGGAATTTCCTGGGGATCTCCACGTCACATATGGGCCAAGTGAACTTGGAAAGTTTGTGACTACTCGCCGGGACTTCAGCTACGGGATGGATTATCCCGGAGATACTGGAGATCATGTCCTTCATTTTCTGTAATTCCCTGGCTATATCGGGGGATATCCCATTGTCCTGCACAGATCCACGGTTAGTGTATAAATTAGAATTAAGTAAACTGTTACCAGGATCTTGGTTAGGTCTCTGGTATCCTGAGCTTGGGTGGTTAATTCCTCCATTGATGGTATCCCCAGGATAAGGTGGTGCCTGCATAGGGATGTCATCTCCAACATGCACTTCTGAGGACATCATAGGGGATACTGATGAAAATATGCCTGCTGGCATGGTTGAGCGAGGCTGCATGTTGACGGACCCTGGCCTCGTTGGTTCGGGTAACTCCGAGGATACCGAAGGAAAAGCTCCCCAGTATCCTGATTGCTGCTGTGGTGGAATCCTTTCCGATTGTGTCCCCAAGGATCCGGGATTCTGAAGGATAGAAGATCCTGGAGAATCAAAATAAAGGACCCTGGGCATGATTGGAGTGGCCTCATGCCCTGGTTTCTTCTTGATTCCTTCAATCTCCTTGAATAGCCTTGAGTTGGTCTTCTCGTGCTACTCCATGTGCATTTTGACCTGTTTCATCAAAGCAAAAATATCATTGTTAGAAATAACTGGGTCTATCCATGTGGAGGACCCCGCGAATGGTGGAATTTCTCCTCTGGGCTTCTTCGGCAGTGGTGGAGGTCTTGGGTTGACACTTGTAGCTGTAGTAACCACCGGAGCGAAGACTGAACTGGTTTTTGGTTATGAGGCCATTGTAAAGAGCGTGAAGGTGAATGAAATAAACGGAATTAATGTATTAAAGCACTGTTAGCTCCATGGTGGGTGCCAAATTTTTTTGGTCAAAAATTGACAATGGTGATTTCGTAACCAAATTAGTAATCGGGACTAGGTGCTTGTATAAAATGAAAGTAAAAGTGCTTGAACACAAGGATTTGTTGCGAGGAAAAAACCTGTTATCCTTAGGATAACAAGCAAAAAACCCTGGGCAGTGAAAACTATCACCACCGGTTTATTAATAACAAAGGTGGAGCTCAAACTTGATCGTGATTACAGAGAATGCGAGTACTAGTAAGTCTCGTGTGTCTAGAGTGTGTGTTATGATCCGGTTTTGAGCTCTATTTATACAAAAATAAAAAGCTAACAATATGGCCTATATTTAAGAAAACTGCGGAATTATTCCAATTAGCCGTTAGCCCTTCAATCAGCACGTTTCCTTTCTTGTCACGCTTTATTAATTGAAAGTGTGAGTCTTTGGGAGATCACGATAACAATCTTTGACCTGGTAAACATAGAAAGAAGCAAAAATCGTGTTACATATATAATGTAAGTAGGATACCTATTACATTTGACGATACCGCATCCTGAATTTGCTCTGAATAATGTTTCTTGAGGATACTGAAAATCCGTGCCCTAACACTTGTTAGGGTTAGTTTCACTAAACATGGTTTGAGTATCATCAACTTTGACTGGTGGAGGTTGCCGTTTCAAAATACTCTTAATCACCAGAACATGTTCCTTGATTAAGAGTTTTCCAGTCATTTTCACCTTAGATTCACACTTCTTAGCAGCATGGCCTCGTTCACAACATGAAAAACATGTTCTCATATCTACAAACATGTGTGGTGAATTAATTTTAGCATGTCCATCCTTAAGTTGAAAATTCATAACCTTTACATTAGAATTACCCATTTTATTTGCATATTTATTTTTGTAAAATCTAAATTATAACACTTAGAGAAACTCTGAAGTGAATCTAATCTCGATGATTTTACAAACTTTATGGGTTTTGAAAAACTCGATTGATTTTTCATTTGAGGTTTATAATTAACCATTTTTGATTTCAAAAAAAGCATTCTCACATTCAACTAGTCCAGGTTTCCCACAGTTAAACATTCTTTCAATTAGTTTAGGTTTCACCAAACTCAAAGATACAAGTTCATCAGGAAATATTGGTTTACTCCTTTGAGTTTGTAAACCCTAAACCCTTTTTACTTTATCATTACAAGTAGGATATAACAATTTCCTTAAATCCTCATGTGAAATCACAGGCATTTCAGATGACACTCCATTCACACTTGGAGTCCTAGAACCAGTATTCTTTCCCAAAATCATGTGGTTCACAAAGAATATGATTTGCAAGAGGAATATTCTTGTCTTTCTGAATCACAAATGGCTAAAAAACATCTTCTACAACCATACCAGAATCAGTTTCAGAGAAAACTAAATTGCTATGATTATGAGATTTTGAAGTTGTCCTTTGCTCAACAGATTTTACCGGTTTCATTGGTTTATATTTCTCCTCTTTGATAACCTCACACACATTCACAGGTGGATCTATAGTCAAAGGACTATCAATATCCACTGGTTTTAAATTTCCGTGTTTGGTAGTCTAGTATAATTATTATGAAAGGGAGAATGGATTTCAACAAACCCTAAACCAGTTTTCCCAACCTTTTGGTGATTATTATTATCCTCAATTATTTCATTTAACAAAAATGATGAATTTCTGATTTTCCCAATTTGTTTTTCAACTCTATCACCTCATTTTCTAGCTCGGTGATTTTGGTTCTTAATTTCAAGATTTCTTGACATTCTCGATAATTCTTAACTTAGTGGAATATTCAGCTTTCAAATCATGATTACTCTCGGACAAAGCATCAATCTTTTCTTTAGATTTTTGATCGCTTTCAACCACTTACCGATAATTATCACGAATGATATCTAAATCATAGATTAATTGCTCATTGTGTTGACGAATCAATTCAAGCTTAGACTTGGATTTAACACAATGAGAACACTCAACGTTCTGAGTTTTATTATCGGCAACAATGTTTTCAGATCCGCTCCGGACATCAACCCAGACGCCTTACCGGATCAAAGGTCGAACCGACCCGGGAGGGCGGGCCGGTGTTTGATCCGTATGACATTATAAATAATATATATATATATGTATATAGTTTTATATACATTTATATAGCATTTTAGATTGATTGAGACGTGAATAATAATTAAGAATTGATGTAAAATATTTTTTTACTAGACAACATATCGATATATCCATATAATAATAAGTGATTGTTTTTAATATGACAAATTGACTTCTACACACATTATATGGGCTTTGTTGAAAAAGCCCAACTTAACAAAGTGAATGCCTATTATATTCTCCTTAACCCTACCCATCGTATTCATTCTTTCACTCCACCAGACGCCTACGCCGTAGACGCATACAGTTGCAGTGGCCAGCCGCCTCCGATGCCGGAATTTCTTTTCCGTTCAAGCTTTTAACCTTCTTTTCTTATACCTACTCGAATTGTCTCTATGTACATGCCCTATTATCAACACAGAACCTTGGCGACGATAAAGATACCGAGTCTAGGATTAGATTTCAGATGGATTTTTGATTATTTCTCGATTAAAAATAAAAAAAAATGCATTTGTCGGTTCAACTGGCGGGCCACTGGGTCCAGTCCAACCGTGAACCGCAAGAACAAGCTGGGTTTTTAAAAACCGGGCTAAGTAGTGCAAATAGGACGGTATGCTTTGCGGGTCCCGGTTCGACCGGCCGGTCCGGTCTGGGTTTTAAAGCGTTGATCAGCAAAAGAAACACTTTTAGTAGAGTCAGAACTAACTTCTTCTATTTTGGCCATGCAAGAAAATGTTTCTTGCTGATCAACAATTGAGACATCTGACTCAGTTTCAGGTTCTTCATTATCTTCAACCAACTTCTCATTATCAGCATCATTAAACTCTTCATTCTTAGCAATCACAGCCAGGTTAGCTTGTTGTATGTTAGTAGATGCATCACCCAACAGTTTTTATGACCAATCAATCCCATATTGTGTTATCGTTGCTTGTGTCCCACCTGGCTTTGCAAAATCAATACTCTTATGTGTCTCCTTAGACTCAGAAGTGTTATACTTCTTGTTGTTTAGGTTTTTATCTTGAGTTCTTTGACCAGGAGTGTATACTTTCTTTGGTTTGTCACATTCCTAGGCAAAATGAACAAACTCATGACAATTAAAACGCTTAACTTTCAGCTTGTCAAATCCAATTCTTTTACTCATTGTAGGCAGGTCACGACCAGTCCTTTGCATGTACTTCTTGATCTTTCATATAATCATTGCCATGTTCCACTTTAAATCCATTAGCTCCAGATCATCAGGGTTAATTTGATCATAGTCCTCATCTATCATGCCAAAATTTGCAACTTCACTACCCACCAATTGCTCATATGAAGACATAAAAGCCCTCATAAACGCAAAGTGTTGTTCAGCCTCTTTGATGTTTACATTAGGTGGTGAAGTAGGAGGAACAAAACCAATACTAGTACCCAATGAACTAGAAGATACATAAGGTTTAGAACCAGCTTCTGGAGGAATATCTTAATTTGATTGAGAATAAAAGGCAGCAATTGGAACAAAGGCACTTTTAATCATAGTAAGAGCTCCATCATACAGTGTTGGATCTTCATTACCCTTAGATGAACCTTGACACTTCAATTCAAACTCTCTTTCTTCCAACTTTTGCACAAAATCTATAGCAGTGAGCCTTTCTTTTTTAAAATACCCATTTTCATTTAGAACGATCTGATAAGTAGAGTATGAATTTGGAAGAGGATTCTTCAAGGTATCAATTTTATCACTTTCATCCTAATTCATGTCAAATTTTGTTAGCTCCGCCGTCAAATGACAACCTTATCAAAAATTCTCCAACAGTCTCACTAGGTATGAGATTGAAGTTTATGAATTGAAATTTCAACATTGACTTCTTACTCTCTTGTGTATTTCCATGCTTCTTGATTTTAAGTGTTGATACAAAGGAGCAGCTTATTTAAGATGGTTAAATTGATGAAAAATGTGCTCAAGTAAAGCCATCATTAAAGTGGAATAAGCCTTTGCTTCTATTTCATATGCTCTCCTTTCCTCAGCAACCATCTGAGTAATTAGCTTTTCCATCTTACCAGTATCAAGAGAATCAACCATCAATGTTACATAAGTATTCTCCATGCTTTGCATGCATTCAGGATGAACAGCTCCCAGATGAGCTTTAAACTTTAAATCCCATTTTGGAAAATCATAGAGATTATTAAGCCTCAGACATTTGGTAAGAGAACCGATCTAAGTGTTATAGTTTATCATTTGCTCCATAATCACGTTCTGAGATGCCAAAGCATAATAGTTTGCAATGATGAAAATTTCAAGGGTTTAATCTATTAAATTTAAAAATTAAAGGATGAAACTTGACAATTTAAGAAGACCGTGGTAACGAATGAGAAATTTATGATATAACGAATGAACCAGAAAGATAATCACAGGATGGAGGTTTAACAAATAAAGTTTCAATGAATAGGTATGATAAATGTGATAAGCCGAATGAGATTGGACGAATGAATGATCAAATAACAAATCAGGTAACGACTGAGTTACGTAGCGAATAAGAAATTAGGTAACGAATGAGTGAATAGTGACGAATGGGTTGTTTAAATGGTTATAACAACCTATTAACCACTTAACGACCGAACTTATGCCAAATAACAAATGAGCTCATAATTCGTCAAGAAATTAACAAATGAACTCATATCAAGTCCAATTTCCAGAATTCACAAACCACTCAAACCTTCACTAAACCAATCCAGACCTCACCAAACCAACCAAACATCAATCAAATAATTCGCAATTCCTAAAACAAACCTTCCTGAACAAATTCCAAACTTTAATCAGTCTAAATCGTTAACAATTTTGAATCCAAAAGTCAAAATTCAATACGTTCAAACCACTTTTTCCCGATAAATCCAAAATCAGTCCAAAACACCAATTCAATACAATTAATCATGTTTAGATGAACACTAGATTATTACGAACAAACCTATAACCAAATCATTAACAATTAACATCAGTATGATCTTTAATTGATTGATTTAGGTTAATAAAGTCCGAAATTAAATTCTTTCAAATCCGTATACAATTAACCCTTTAAAGCACAAATGAATTTTATCTAAATTAAGTCCAAAACACAATCAATCAGACGTTTAGCTCTGATACCACTTTAGAATACATAATCTAATTCAACTCTTAAAATCTAGTTGATGATATGATAATGTTATGATACTATTAAGAGTGTGTAGTGTGTGTGTGTGTGTTGAGAGAGTATTTGGACAGAGTAACGGGGCTAAACCGTAAAAAATATGAACTCTGTTAATTAGATTAATTTACAGGAGATATATATAGGCTATGACTCATTCGTTATACATACCAAACGAATGAGCATCCAATCGTTATGTCATTCACTACACAGACCATAACAAATGACCTACATATGTTAACGTTCTTTTGTTAAACACCCTTAATGAATGAGGAACAAAACACGCGGCCTCATTCATTATTATAACTTTGACGAATGTGCCTTACATTAAAAGACTAAAATACGCCTATACATTATACAAATCCCAAAATACATTAAACAAAGACCGAGATGGCAAATGATGTATCAGCAACAACCCTTGTGAAGAAAAACTGGATTAGCCCTCGGCCTAATCGTTTAGTCCTTTTAAATGGGGGTGTAGTATAATCCGCAGATCTGGGCGGCTTCACCTACAAAACAGAACACCATGAACTCGTTACGACAAGGAGAATGTGGGTCTTCTCGTAGCCACCTCCGGCGTGAGAATCAGTAAGGGAGACTTAATATATAATAAACACGAGTTATCGCGGAGGGCTAGTGAGTGTTCACACGTACAGGTTTTAGATCCTTTTATCGTTGGAGGTTGAGCGATTCTTATAACCGGATGGGATGAGAAAAGGTGTGGTTCCCTACCATGTAAGGAATTCCACCAATTAGAGGCCTTATACGTGCCCCAGGGAAGCTGGTGGATATAGTGGTTGACTGATGGTGACATTTGTACTATGCAGTACTATTTTTAATGTGTTGTCAATTCCTCATTGGCTGATGGCTTTTCAGCAAGATACCTTACCTAGGAAGATCCTCGACGTCACTCTTCCAAAGGCATTAAGGAACGTTTGGCGCCTGGTAGAATGCTTGTCGGCGCTTTGTACTTTGTACGCGGAGCCAGACTGTTCCGCCTGCCGAAGCCTATGTTTCTTATTAGGTACGTTTAAGACCCTACCTCTTCAAGTCCCCCCCATTCCATTATTTTTCTCGTGTGATAATAGCGAGTAGAATTATGGACTGATGAGGGGACATAGGTATTGTTATGAAGTTTCCTCGGCTATTTTCCCCCGTGGGCGGAATCTCATTTTAGATGGGGAATATTCTGAATGAAAAGGTTGTTAAAAAACCTTTGTTATGCGGACGGTAATTGGAAACCTTCAGACGGAAGCCTTTTTGGCGGAAGGTTTTTGGAAACATTCCTTAGGTGGAAGCCTTTTTGGCGAAAGGTTTGCGACACCCCAACCTACAGCGGAACATTCCGGGGCGCGATATAATTTGTATCGTAGCTTAAAGACATTAAAATAACAATAAGTGTCAATATCTAAATTTATTTATTCACAATAAGCGTTCACAAATAATTCAAATGAAAAAGAAATTAGTACAACACTTAAACTTTTAAAACTTTTAGTCTAAAGTCCAAATCTATGTCTTCACTTCAAATAACTTCCTATAACAACCTGCATTATGCGTAAAAATAATTTGTTAACGACACATGTTAAGCGATTAACCACGGTTTAGTATAATAGTTTGGGAGGGATAATTTGAGAACCTTGTGAAGTTTTAAGAACTTGAGAACCTCATTCTTTACCACACATTTAATTAAATAGATTAGATTATGTGATTTAGATTAAATGTGATTAAAAAAATTAAAGTAGGAGAGAATAAAAATGCACAGTGATTACACTAATTTAAACGTCCGTTACACCTATGTAATAAGTCGATCCGGTGCGTTAAAAATTCTGTAATTTTTCTACGTACATGTAACCTACGTATATTACATATTTGTAAAAAAATATTCAAAAAAAAAATTGTTACGTTGTGTTCTTAAAATTCAAAGTAGTTCTCAAAAGAAATCAGCTATATATATATATATATAGGGGTGTGATCAAGTGAAAACTCCTTTTAAAGAAAACACTTAAAAATTCCTAACAAATTATTTTTAAATTTTCATTAAAATTTTTTTTGAAGTTTTTTTTTCTATTATTCTTATATGTTGTTATTGGTCCCAAAAAAAAAAAAAAAAAAAACTTGTCGGTAACTTCGTCGGTGTAGTGCACATGTATAATAGTGTGCGTTGTATATATGCAAAATTGTTGTATTGCATATAATACAACACTATTGCATATATTTGATACAACACTATTGTATATATGCAATATAAGACTAATACGCACATCGAATACACATTAGTACGTATGTGTAATACAACATTAACGTACATGTGCACTAAATCGACTTTTATTTTATTATTATTTTTTTTGCATATAATATAACACTACTACACATATACAATACACAAGTATTGAATATATGTAATTAAACACTATTGAACATAAAAATACATAGTAATACATATGTGTAATACAACGGTATCATACAGTAATACGTATGTGCTTTACAGTGGGTGTTATTTTTAATTTTTTAATTTTTTTTTACTTTTACGAGTGAAGGGTAAGAAAATATAAGAATAGTGGCTAAAACAGAAATTTGAAAATATTTTTTTATTTTTAATTAATAATAATTGTTTAGAAGTTATTTAAGTTTTCTCTCTAAAGATGAGTTTTCTCTTAATCTTCTCCCTATATATATACACATACACACACACGTATTCATATAACATGCATGGAAAATTTTACACGATAAAGATGCTTGGTTCGTTAAACTGTTAAAACTAATATTAGTTTGTAATATAGATATAATTTAAATAACAATCATAATAAAAATAAATAAGATAAAAATAAAAATAAATCAAAACCGTGCCTTGGGACTTGAACCTGCGGCCCAGGCCGATTCACAGTATTTAGAAACATACCTCAACCGACTGAGCTAATGGTTTAGTTAGTAAATAGAATAAAACAAAATGTATTAAAACAGTTTCTTTAATCAAACCCAATTCAATATAAACCCTAAACTAAGAAATCCTAAATTGAAGCCCGATTTCCCTCTGTCAATATCCATTAACATAGGGAATTTTTTAAGCATGGAATTCCGAGCAAGATGCATATTACAATTACCGTTTATTATGATGAATTGAAAAAGAACGTGATGCTAGGGTTTTTGGTATGAAAACAATACAATTATTGATTCAAATGGTCTTCTAGGTTAAAATTGATATGGGGTTTGTCTTGGAATGATGTGAGGATGGTGCACATCAATTTAATTGAATTAAGGTCGTGTATATATAGCGATTTGAGGTCGGCTTAAGCTGCGGTTCATTAAGCATAGCATTTATCATTAATTAGCTGCCAATTATTGCGATTAAGGTATGATTTAGACGCATTTTTGCTCAATTAACGTTTAGACCTGGCCAATTCCATGATTAACTACTTTAATCGAGGTTTCAACAATCAATGGGAGCCGGCGGTGGTAGGGAAAAAGAAAAAAGGAAAGAAAAATAAATAAAATTCAAATGTTTTGCAATTTGAACCCTATAGTTAAATCAGTAGTCGGGTCAAGACCAATCATAGATAAAAGGTGGATTTTGAGCACAACTAAAAGTTCTTACAACTTGTTTCGCTAATACAAAAATTTGATAAATGCGTAAAGAAATAAAGACAAAACAAATAAAGTAAATAATAATGATGAAGATCCGAACAATAAGATAAAAAAATTAAATGGGTCGGGTTTGTAGGTCAGAAAATAGAGAATGTTACAAGGTTATTCAAAACCTTCCTTAGGCCGAAGCCTGTTTTGCGAAAGGTTTTTGGAAACCTTCCTTAGATGGAAGCCTTTTTGGCGGAAAGTTATTGAAAACTTTCCTTGGGCGGACTACACTTTCACTCTTTGGCAGGCTTTGTTGTGTTGATGAGGCTTGCCACATGGCGTTGAGCGGGAAAGTTCAAAAAGCTTGGTGATAAGGATAAGGGTGCGTGAACGATGGGATGTGAAGGTGACAGTTACTTTCTGCAGAGGTTTTTACATATGTGTCAGGCGCGTGGGCGTGAATCCCGGTGACGCGCCCAGCTATAACACACAAGACGATTTGTTCTTTGTACGTGGAGCTTTTTTATTAGTTGTTCGTTTTTTCTTTCCTCGATAATTGCCCCATCATATTAATTGCGATGGGAATATAAGGGGGACTTGGCCTTCCTTATTCCCATTATTCCTCCGGATTTGTTTGCTTTCTTCTTCCAGCAGGTAATTTCTGGCAAATACTCATATATTCCGGCGAATATTTCCCTGAAATCCCTTGTGTTCTCCCATCATTTTCCTGCTCTTCTTCTAACTTCATGTCCAGAGCCTCCCGTCTAGAACAGAAGGGTAAGAAGAAGGTCCCCAACATGGACATCGTTGCCTGTCGGATGACGCGTTCCGACTTCAACGAGATGGTGGTGGATTATTGGATCGACCCAATGTTCGAGTCGGAGTTTCCAGCTTCCGGAAAAACGGTGATGGATGTCCCTGCGGGCAAAATTGCCGTTTACAAGGAGTTTTTCACGGCCGGGAATTTCCGTCTCCTGGTTACCCAGTTTGTGTTGGAGGCGTTGGATACATTTGGGTTTCACCTGACCCAAATTAATCCTATCGGGATGGCACGCCTACACCATTTCAAGTTTACTTGTCACTATTTGGGGATAACACCTTCAGCGAACAAATTAATGGCATTCTATATGTTTCGGAACTCCCAGGGTTGTTATAACCTCTATACCAGTTCCGGCCCCAAAGCGTTTGCTGGGGAGGTGCGCTAAAGTCTTTTGCCAAAGTGTTACTACGCCGGTGATTCCCAACGCAATTAGTATCTTCCAGGGGAAGAGCTAGTTGTGCCTAATCCAGTTCCGTTTTCCCAGACGGACTGGATCAACACTTTAAAAGGTAGCTTTTCTCTATTCCGCCTCTTCCCTGTACGAACGCTAGTGCTCTTCGGAATGAGCCGTATATGGGAGGATCCCATGAAGATGCCCATCATCTAGAATGGTGGGCAAGGTTACTTTTTTCTCCTTGTGTCAAGGGCTTATTTCCTTCCTTGTTTGACTCTATAAATTTACTCATATATTTTTTGTTTTTTACACATTCTGCAGCCTGCACCTAAGGGTGTTTAGACCCTGTCCAGGCGGCCGTTCGGTCTACGGGAAAAGCTGATCCTGACCAGGACGGAGAACAACTTTGTGTTCCCCACTCCCACGGATCAAGTAATGCCACCTCCGACTCCACCACCCTCTACTGTTGCCGATCCTGTCGCGGGTAGGTATCTTATACTTATTAAAGGTTTGCGAAACACTAAGTGAACCTAACTCTACCATCTTTTCAAGTAAGCTGTAACATCTGGCCCCTTGCACCACCAATAGTGTCCGCTTTGCCCACGATGAGCTCACGGATTTGTTTTTGGTTGCTCAGGTGGAGACTTCCCAAGAGGTCACCCATCCTGCTACTACTCCAACCTGAGGACTCTTAACTGTGGAGCTCCCCTCTCGTCCACTACCATTAAACCCAAAACGCGTTGGTGATTTAAGAGGCGGGACATTTACTTACGAACCAAGGATCTCTCCTGTCCATGGCTGATATGGGATTTGCCTAGGGTGTTACATAAGCGCTCCCACATTGTGCGCCTCCGTGGTGTAGACGATCCGAAGGGCACCTCTAAGAAGGCTGCTCCTTCCAAGGGTGGGAAGAGGAGATATGTGGCGGATGATGACGATGATGACTTGGTCATATCTGATGTTCAATTTGGCTTTCCGCGTGCTTCCTCCACCATAATTCGTGATAAGACTAAAACTGTGGTGGATACTAATGTTCAGCCATCCTCCAACGCTAGAACCGTGGTAGACACATACTTGCCTTCAGTCTTTCAGTCCGGAGTAATGTGGATACTGGCGTCACTCTAGCATCGGCTGCTGGAACCATTGTGGACACCAAGGCGTTCATTTTTCTACCCAATGTTGTGTCTGTAGCGGTCGAGGATAAAGAAAATGAGGACGTTCATCTTGTGAAGAAACTTAGGCTTGGCGTTTTGTCAATCTACCTTGATTAGTTACTTTTCCATGTTTGATCATGTTCCTAGCTCTCTATTATTTCTTCTTTTGAGTTTACTAACACTTTTCCTTGCGCAGAGGCTCGAAAGCCGCTTCTGGCAAAGAAGAAGCAAATGGAAGAGGTTCCGCAAAGGGATACTCAGAATACAACTATTGACGTGCCAGTCTCTTCACCGGTGAAGACGAGTGTGACCGGCTCGTCGAAGGCGCTGCCAAATATTACCTTCGAGAGTTCTCCTATGATGACGGAAGTGGTTAATCCATCCGAGGCTGAGACCTCGGCGATAGAGAAGCCTGTGACGACGGAAGTGGTTATTCCACTTGAGGCCGAAACCATGGCGGAAACATAACAACCTATGACGGTGACCTTGGCTAAATCACCTAAGGTTCAGGTAGAACAACCGGGGGGGGGGGGGGGAGGGGGAAGCGAAGGAAACCTTTTTTTCTTAGTCCCTACTGAAGACGTCGGGTAAGTCCCTTTCAAAGGCCCTCATCCTTGATGGGGTCTAAGGCTGTAAACCCGAGTGAATTTATCGGGGTCAATAAGCTATACTTGCCTTGATGGAGCATTACTGCTGGTGCCAATTTTGTAGACCCGGCTGTCTGCAATGAATTTTTGGAGCACTGCTTCCCTCCTGGGGAATGCATAGCTCGAAATTTCTGTCAGGACCGTGAGTCAAGTGAAACCTCGAAAGGTTGACAAGAACACACCGACTCTGTTAGCCCAAAGGCCTATTGAATATCCCGGTGGAATCAGGATATCCAACAAGTGGGAACGAAGGAGTGAAAGAATAACAAACACGAAACGTAAATGAATGATCAGTAAGAACGATTTGAAGACAAAGATTTACTGTATTTAATAACTCATTAATGAAACAGTGTAATGAATGTCTAGGGTTTCGTGTGACGGTGCAGGTGGCGGCGGCTATACGAGGAAACAAAATAATATTCCTTTAGAATGTTTTCTGTACAGAGCGCCGTGTGAAAAACCGTGTCCTTAATGGAAACCTAGGACCCTATTTATAGACCCTGACATTCTTTTTAAAAGTTCCTAATCATTACATAATGAAACTCAAAATAATTAAGTGTTGAGTCCTCGAGCAAGGTAACAATCTTGCTCGAGCATACTCACTATGCTAGGTATGCTCGATGAGTGTCTTCGAGCATATTTTACTTAGAATATATTCTCCTCTAGTAAGCTTCATTCTTCATGACTTGTCCATGCTTCGCTCGAACTAGTCCATCGAGCAAGCTCATTCTTCTTGATGTCTTCATTTATACTTATTCAGCAATCTTTAGCATGCTCGGATGTAAATCTTGCTCGGAAACTGAACTGTGCTCGAAGTCCTTGCTTTGATCACTTGACATCTTCTTATTGCATTCATGCTAGTCCCCATGTGCTCAATTATTCTGTGCTCGTAACACTTGGTTAAAACATGTATGATCAAGCTGTTTGCTCGATTGGTAATCCATGCTCGATAAAAGAATACTCTTGCTCGTTGAAGTGTAGCTTGCTCGAAGCCTTAACACTTAGAAGAATTAACCATTTAAGGTTCTGAAGACCTTGCTCGAAGTAGTAACATGCTCGATCGCCTATGCTTGCTCGAAGTCCGAACTTAGCCATTTTCTGAGGAGGTTGAGAAGATTCCAATCTTCCTTATCAAAAATCCGACCCAACAATCTCCCCCTAGATTGGAACAAGCTCAGATGCACCAAAACATACCTGCATAGAGTTACACATGTATCAGACATATAATATATATCATTCAGGAACACGTCATTTCATTACATAATCAGGAATTCTGCCTCTTTGGCATTACAATTTAAAGTTTTCTTTCATCAAACATAAAAATTTACAAAGATAAACAGAAACAAAAACAATCGTCAATTTTCTTCATTCTTTTATCTTCTTCCTCTGCTCCTAGCATCAGATCTTTCCTTTAGTCTCTTGACATAGGCAGCCCTTTGTTTGAGCGTGTCGAGCTGTGAGGAATCGGAGGCATCACTTGGAAATCATGCATTAATTAGATCTTGTGAGTCTTGCGGATGCATGAATTTGAGATCTTCATCATGTCTTATCACCGCAATAGGTATTCCAGACTCATTTCTCAAGGTAGTGGAATCATCGTGTTGATTGTATGTTATGTATGTGATTCTCTCGAATTGTTGTACCTCTGAGTTTGGTTCCAGCATAACCTTTCTCATAGCCAAGCACTCTTTCAAGGTCTTCCTTTTATGGTGTGAGCTGCTTGTTTGTGTTCTTTGTTTCTTTAAGTCAAAGAGGGAGAGCTCGGATGTGTGTACTTCATTTATCCTCTTGTTCCTCTTCTCCCTCTCTGTCTGACTTTTACTTTCTCTTTTCTTCTGCTTCAGGAATGGGAATCCCCTTTCTGCCTGTTCCTTTAAGAATTTAGAGAGATCATTCCTTTGTTGACCAGATGGCTGACTTCAGTTCAGTCATCATGGTTAGTTGTTCCTTTGTGAAATTTCTCAAATCATCCCTGAAGATGATGAGATGTTCTTCTTTATCTTCGGTTACAACCCTTAAGGTCTTTGATCTTTTGTCGAAGTAGAGATGTGTGGGCAAATTTAAGTTTCTTGGTGGCACAGGCCTCACACTCTCAGACCTTGGGGTTCTGCTCGAGCTTCCTATCTGAGTTGTCTTTGTTTTATCGACCCCTTCCTCTACATACCATCTTTTAATTGTTTCTTCAGTTTGCACCGCAACATTGAAATTTTTACCCCCTTCTTGTGGAGAGAACTTATCATTTCAGCATGTACTTCTTCTTCAGCTCTCCTCCTGTCTTCCTGCATTTTTCTCTGTGTTTCAATATATAGTTTCTACTCTCTGTTATATATTTCCAGTAATTGTTCAAGAGACATGTTCTGAACTGTTCTTCTGTCACTCCTTTCTGCATCACAATTCTTTTTAACATATCTACCCTTTGAGGGTCTTTAAACCATTTCTTTGCCTCTTCTTCCTTCTTCTTGGCCTCCTCTCTTTCTCTCGCCAATCTCAATTTTAGCTCTTGTTCTCTTTGATATTCTTCCTGACTTTTCTTGTCTTTATGAGAGGCTTTTACAAGTTGAATTTTTCTCTTCAGTTCTTCATGAGAGAGATTTGTTAAGAAGTTGTAGCTGTATCCGTACAGCTGTAGAAATTTTATATCATTGTGTTTTGATTTCAAGGATTCATACTCTGTTTCATCCTTTGCCTTCTTTTCTGTTCTTTTCTTGCTGCTGTCAGATTCCTTTAATTCCTTTTCTTCCCTTTCGTTTTTCTTGGACACCTTCTTCACATAATCAGATATATCTTCCATAAGAGCCCTTTTGTATAGTCTGTCAATCTTATCAAATGGTTGCAAGTTAAGAAACGCAGGTTTGTGACCAATCTTCATTAACAGTTCTCTTTTGGTTTTCTTGTTCTCCAACCCTCAGCTTCCTTTGTTATTTCTTCTTTAGATAGTCTTTGAAGATATAATGGATCATATCCCAAACTGATCAAATAATCTTTATCTTCATTTTCCTTTTCAGCTTCCTTCAACTCCTCCTCATCTTCATTCTCATCATTTAAATTAACAGTCTCTTCAAGATTATGGAGAGTTTCAATTATTGGTTCATCATTTCGCGTGGATTGAGCTCTCCTAGTCTCTTTAAGCTTGTCTAACCTTAATTTGTACACCATCTTCTTCACTGATTTCTGTCTTTTAGCTTTTGGTGTCTTAACTTCAGATGCAACTTTTCTTTTCAAAGATGATTGAGTTGGAGTGGATGTGTCAGGTTGCTCTATTTCAGTTTCTGGTTCTTCAATAATGATTTCCTCATTCACTGACTCAGATTTTTCAATACCAGATTCATCTACATGAGTCTTTTCTGATTCTTCAGTTACTTCTTGAATGATAGGCTTATTTGGTTCCACATGCTCCTCAACTCTTGGTTCTCCTTCTTTGCTCAAATTTATGAAGTCTTGTTGAGCCTTTCTTGCTGCAATCACTATCTCTGGATGATGTGTCTCTGGATTATTCAGAATGAGTGTAATATCCTTCATTATAACCAATTTAACCATAGTACTTGCTGAGACTTCAATGGTTTCATCTTCCTCATGGATAACTGGTCCCAAGCCAAGTTCTTGTTCCTTTTTAGGATTTTTAGATTCAGTCACTGATAGTTCTGGTTCATTGGTAATTGGCTCTTCAGGTTTGGTGATAACTGGCTCTTCATTCTGTGTAGGTTCTTGTTCAACATCATTCAAGTTTGTTTTAAGAGCTTCAATTGTTGCTTTAAATACATCATCTGCCTCTTTCATCAGCCTATCTTCCTCCTCTTTTTCTTTCATGTTTATTAAGGCTTCAATGACTTCCTGAGGAATTTCCTCCTCCTCTTCCATCTCCAAATTCTCCAACTCTTCATTCATTAAGTTTGTAGCTGTATTTACAGATTCAGCTTCAGCGACATCTGGACAACTACATTCTCTTTGTATAAATATCATCAGACTGAACTGTATGCTAAGGCGGGGGTGTAAATAATCATCAGTAAGTGCAACTCCCTTTCCCCTAGATTTTCTTTTCTTAATTTCTTCTTCGGTTTCTTTTTCTTCTTTATTCTCCCCCTCATCCTCTGATTCTTCATCATCATATGCTTAATTTAGCATGTTTAGGGCATCTGATGGTCCAACTTCCACCATTTCCTCTTCAGAACTCTCATACATCTCTCCAATCACCTTCAAGCTCTCAACACCTTCTGGTTTTTCCCCCTGTTTTGGTGTATCTGATGTCTTCTCAACCTCAGAAAGCCCCTCAAGGGTTCGAATCTTCATTAATGCTTCATTCAGAGCAGCTTCCAAAGCTGAGTTTTGATTAGCCAAAATGGCATTTCGTTCTCTTAACATTATGTTTTCAAACTTTAGTTTGGCATTTTCACAAACAACATCGTAAAGATTGGGGCTTGATGGTGGGGTTTCAAGATTTGGCTTTGAAGCGGGTTTAGAGAATGGTTTAGACTCTGCAGTTTCAGGAGATGGAACTCTATATGGTTCAGAAAATGGGATTGGTTGAGCTGGTGGGGTAGATTCAGAAGCAGGTTGATCTTGAATATGTGCATCTTGAGTGGGTTGGGATGGTTGTAATGGAACTTGTAGTGGAGATGTAGGTGGAGTAGGAATAGGAATATCATCAGTTTGTTTGGTATCAGACAGAGCAGGTTCAGTAGGGGATGATGAAGAGGTAACATCGTCATTTTCAGCCTCTGTTTCAACAGACTCTGTGTCAACATGGTGAACTGCAGGTGGTGGTAAGTCTGGTGGAGTTATCTTGTTTACTGTGTCTGCAACAACTGGTAAAACTTGAGCGACAAAAACATCCTCATCCATCGGCTCTGCATCTTGGATGACCACAACCTCATCCTGCTCATCTGTCTCCTCCGGCACATCTACCTCTGCAATAACTTCCTCATGTGCAGCCTGTCTAATTAATTGCACATCTACCTCAATTGCCTCCTGTGCAGCATCATCATTACCAATCATCATGTCATTTCCACCCTCAGCACCATCATCACCATCATTACCATTACCATCATCATTTGCACCATCACTGTCGTCAACATCACTATTCCCTGGAGTCCTCGGTACATCAATAGCTTTAAATGCTGGTATGAGCAACCATGGAAGTAAATCCCATTCATCATTTTCAATAAACTTGCTCTTTTGAAACTGCCCCTCCTTAACTTCTCCTTGGTAGCCCATGGTCTCTTGAAAGACTCGTAGCAGCCGTGGGACTGAGTAAGATGGCTGAACCCTAAAATTATCATTCAAGTGTAGTGCAGCCCGGATTGAAGCTTCTGTTATCTCAATGTCGTGGTTTAGAACCGACACCTCAATTCTTTCTCCATTGACATCGTTGACATATGTTGCGGAACCCCAAAAATCTGAAATATGATTTCTGTATATCGTGGGGTTATCTGTCAATGCCACTCGTAGATTTGAGTTGTTTAAGAAACTTATCATTGGCTCCAACTTGCGATTTTCATCATCTATCTCCAGTTGAGCACACATATTGTGCCGTTTTTTGAATTTAAACGCCATCAGTTCTTCAAAAATAAGAGAATGTCAGTACACAAAGTTGCAAAACTGGTATATGAGGATAGATAGATGATTAATGGCGTCTTCAGTTAACCTGTTCCGTAGTAATATGCTTACCTGTCAGAACAAGTAAACAGTTAGTCAATTAGTTCAATTAGAAACCCTAATTTCAAAATCGGTGCGACGATTATCGAATAATGATGTCTTACCGAAGTCGAAAAAGAGCTAATGGCTATAATCAAAGTGAATTTAAGCAAGTAATTGAGCAGCGAGCAAGAGGGAGATAACACGAGCAAAAGGGTCTTTCGTTTAGGTTTAACAGAGAGAAATGTGTGAAAAACTTTCTAAGTCCCCCTTTTATACCTAACGTTTGGGTGGTACAGTACCTTGGTTTGTCGTCTAGCACACGACAGTTGTCATTTAATTTCAAATTTAACTATACCTCCCTTGCTCGAGCATACAGCCAAAGTAAAGGCTGGCCCCCCTCTATACACGAGTACATGATACAACCCTTGCTCGATGTACTTGGAATATTCGCTGTCCTTGCTCGAGTACATGGTACAACCAGTATACGAGAAAACAGTATTGTAAGTCCTGTGGAGGATCTTTCAATATGATATCAACTAATCTTAGTGTTGGTGCGAAAATCCAACACAAGATGATACAAGAATAAGTATAAAGAGCTCAAAAGATTGCTTCAAAACACACGTTATGATTAACGTCGGGTGCTTAAGCACAATGTTTACAATACTCGTCTAATGTATCTACGATACAAGACGGCCAAAATCACACACGTCAACAACCCCTAAACACCATACAAGATATCTATAAATAGGGTAGCCAACATACCAGCCTAACAAAAGCCCAAAGCCCACCGAGAACCATAAGGTTCTCGGATTACATACAAAACATGAAACCGAAATTAACTAAGTGCAAACCATCAAGTATAGACCCAACAATCTCCCCCTTGGTTTGTAACTTAGTTGTTTAAACTCCATAATTTCAACATCAGCATCCTTTAGGCCGCCTGCCTAATAACCAGTTCTGATAATGGAAGCGACCATCCTTGTGTATTCTTTTGCAGCGGCCTCAAAGAGTGGATCAACAATGATTGAAATTTGCTGAGGGTCTTGATATATCGTTCTCCAAGCTTGAACAAATCCCTTGGATCGACAAATCTGTATTGCCCCTTACCTTTCTGCAACCGTATGATAATAGTAGCAGACATACTATCGAACGTCCATAATCTCATGTTCTCCAAGGTTCCATCAGGTATTGCATCAGGTACAGGAATATGAGTAGCCTTCTTTGTTGCAGGCCACATCACATTTATCATAGTTTTTCCCGTCTTGGGATCTTTTACACCCTTGGCCTTTTTCAAAAATGATTTGGCAGTGGTCATCTTCGGAAAGCCTCTATCACCTGGTTTCTGAGAAAATTCCAGAAATCAGTTCTTCTCTTATCATTGGTTGGATTGTGGAATGATGCATTGATGAGGTCACTAAGATCCACTGTTGTCCAAGATCCAAAATCTTTCATTCGCTTGTAGTATTCGGTGTTCCTAGATCTTCGTTTAACCCACCACATGTTCTTTTCAGCATCAAATCCCAAGACATAACTCCAGAACGATCACCATATTTATTTGAAAAACCCTTGTTAAAAGTAATAACAAATCTATCGGGATGATCGTAGGATTCAACATTCTGATTTGAGTTCTTCATAATCATAATCTTCTTTTGGAGTCGATCCGATCTCTCATTTGTCATTGGAGGTGCAGACATGTATTGTTTCTATGTCTCGGATTCATCTATGTTTTCAACAGAATGACCACCAGAAATGTCACCTTGATCTGTATTGGGAGTTATTGAAGTGACATCAGCACCACTCTTGAAATCATCTCCAAATTTCTGAACAAGTTTTTGTTAAAGATCAAGATATATAGCAGTTAGTTCTCCCATACCAGGCTCAAGCTCTTTAATCTTGGAATCTTTAGCAGAGTTACTGGCTTCAAGTTCTTGAATACGGACATCTTTGACAACCGAATCTTGTTCGAGCTCAAACACTCGATGCTGCAAAGCTTGAACGTCTATTGGTTCAGCTTCCAATGCAATCCCCTTTCCCTTATTCTGGATTAATTGTTCCTACATAGCAAAAAATAAGGGCAACCTTCTCGGAAACACTGGAGCTTGACTGACTCTGATTGGCGGGGTCGGATGTCCAGATGGAATATCAACATGTGGAATATCGGCCTCAAAATCAAACTCTTGTGCAATATCATCAAATATCTGTTCTTGGGTCAGAAACTCAGCAGTTGATTGAGTGAAGTCAACTTGAATCTCAGGAACTGCTGACTCTTGTGGTTGTTGTTGGCTTGTTGTTGGTGTTGCAGATTCATGAATCAGAACACCTGATCTTGGATCTCTTTTCCTTCTTTTTCGTGGAACTAGATCAGCATCTGAATCTTCTGGCATATTTTCATCTTGGTTTTCAGCAACTGTCTGAGGAGGCTTCAAAGCAGTTGACTGAAGTAATTCTTTAAACTTCTTAAACTGTAGTAACTGTTTAGCAGACGGAGCAATCTCCGCTATACGGTGTTCAGACTCCAATTGTTGTATGGGAGTCTCCTCATCTTCATCATCAGAAATAATTTCAAGAACGGCAGTACGCCTCTGAAGTGGCGCCACATGCTCTTCAGCTACCTGAGCTGTCACCGGGACATTCTCTGTTTCAGCAAAGTGGCCAAACTTAATTAGCCCATGAATGCCTTGATAGACGACCTTTGCTCCTTTTCTTGATTGCTTCATCAACCCAAAGGTATTAGGTCCCAGTGACTTCATATCCAGTGTCTCAACAGATTTAACAAGATCAGTGTAATGTGAATCAAAAATCATCTGTAGAAATCGAGGATACATAAGAAACATCTCTTTCTTCTTTCCCTTCAGATTGCTCATCATCTCATCAAAAATGAACTTGGAATAATTGTAATTCGAATCCATGATCAGAGCAACAATAGCCGCCATCTGCGTGTGGGAAATCTCATCTAAACCTCCTTTTCGTCCCGACACACCCGTAAAGAATGTGTGTATCAGAAATCTCCAGTACGGGTGAAACAACTTCTTGACTGCAGGAGGGTAGGATCCTTCGTAGCCCATTCTTGTAACGACCTCAGAAATAACAGCAATTGAATACTCTGTTGGGTAATCAGGTTGATCTCCAAATAAGAGCACTTCTCGTATAATAGCCTCTGTGATGACGACCGGCTGTTTCTGTACTTTGGAATCAATACACACAACTCCACCTGGTCCTCGCTGGTTGATTGATGCATTATTCCAGAAGTCCATGATCATTCTCTTGCAAATGACAAGACTTTCTCGCAAGGCGTGGGAAATCCTACAAGTGTTGAGGCCAACGATCATGGACTTGAACTCCTTGTGTGCTGGAGGGGGATCAAACAAGTATCCAGCTATATTGTGAGTATCAACGAATTTTAAAGGAGCTTGATTAGCCATTTCTGCAACAAACGAGCTAAATTAGTGAATGTTTTCACAACTCGAATAAGAATCATGAGTTCGAGAACATCAATTTTAATTTCTCAAGCGAGATTTAGTATTGTAATTTGATAATTGTTTTGTCCAAATTTGCTGACTTCTGTCCATGTAAAGAGATTTCGGTTAAAGTATGGAGTTTTCGGTCAGGGACAAGAGATCTCGGTCAACCAAAGTCAACCGAGAACCATTTGGTTAACCATGAGTTTTTCGGTCAAACAGCCAATGAAAAAAAACCTTTTGAATTCCGCCTAGAACCACGTGTCATCCCTTCCAAATGACCAAAATTCCATGGAACCTGCACTAATCTCTCATGACCATCACAATGGTCTCAATAAAAATCGACGACCAAACCGATTAATATCGTTATCGGAATCAATTAACATCTCATCTCAATCAATCCTACAAAGATTATCACAGTGGTGACAAGCTGCATCCTCAATTGACATCATACCTGTACTCGTACATAAAGAAACTTAAGTGCAGACTGTCTTGATTTTGATGTAAGGTATTAGGGTTTTCGGCCAGATAAGTTTTCTTAAAAAAAAACAATTTTGAGAATAATAATTTTAATTAGAAAATCCATTTATATGCCAAACCTCATGGGCCGAGAACCCTCATGGACCAACAGATGGGCCCAGATTACAAACCTTGGCTCAAATAAATGGTCCATGACATTTTTCAATCATCAAAACAAATCCCGATTTATGAAAAATTGATTTATTAAAACATTTGTTTCGACACGAGTAAACATGTGGTAAAAAAAGAAAATTAAAAAATAGGAAGATTAAAATAAAACTTAAATTAAAACAAAATTTACCTATCCAGTCTTTAGAAAATCAACATATATTGTGATCAAATTTCAGCTATTTAAAAACGAACCACCTTTTTATGAAAAGATCCGAACATGAAATCATATTGATCAAGGTACTTTCACAATGATTCATTTTCAGCATTATTATGACATAGTGAAAAGGTTGATAGCAAGTAATTTTTTCATGATTTTCATTGCGCCAGTGATATGATTATATTCGATTAGGCATAAAGCTTACATGGACATCACTTATGGACCTCTGATGCCCCTTATCTATTCTCAAGGCGTATTTGGCTTTCCTCAAATCACCCCAATTTGACTCCAACCCCCTAGTACTTGATCAAAATACTTTTCTCTATACAAAATGATTTAAGCTTTATGGTTAAATGTTGGACATACAAGCCTTACATTCAGGATGTTTAGGACTTATTTGAATAGCCCACCCCTGTAGTTCCCTGGGACCCCTTTAAGCTTCTAGAAAACAATTTTATGATAATATATATATATATATATATATATATATATATATATATATATATATATATATATTTAACACAAATGAAATTTAATCTTTTGGCGATCAAGACACTAACGGACTCGTGCATGACTGGGTAATTGTTTTTCTGCCTATCATTCGGAGAGATGTATCTAGGGACATACAAATATCTTCAAAATGACTCTCCACAATAAGTTTAGCAGATTTAGTTTATATCAATTTGAACTTTTAATTATCATGGAAAGCTACCATACACATTAATGACTAATCAAAAGCCTTTTTAGCCTAATAACTTCACATGATCGGCACTCAGAATCACTCTATTTGTCATTTTCTCAAAGGTTGGATCAATTTTCATTTGAAAATACTTTAAGCTTCTGAAAAGCTTTTAGCTGAATAATAATATCACTTCCCAGATGATATCCCGAAGACGATTTTAACTCAATCACCCCAGCTGCCTCAGGTTTCAGGTGAATGGCTATCCTATGTGTCTACAGGTAGACGATAGGACCAAACACATAATAAAATGTGTCCTTCAAACTTTAGGCGGCCGACATAACTTTCAGTGAGGGAATTTAAAGGGATAGTTAAATCGAAACCAATTTTTTTTTTTTTTTTTTTTTTTTTTTTTTTTTTATGAATGTTCAGTCGCCCAGGTCACTTTCAGTCCTAAGGCTAATGGCTATCCCTAGAGTCAAACATTGATGACGGGACCAAACAAAGGAACACAATTTTTATTTTTTAATTAGACACACGCACACACACTCTTTTTTTATTTTTCTTTTTCTCCCCCTAAATTTGTATAGAAATTACGACAAACAAAAAATTATGTACACAATTTACACCTAAAAAATATCCAGTCATCAAAACGCAGCATCTTAAGAAATCCCACAAGCACATTAAATCTGGCTATTCCGACCGGTTTTGTAAATAGGTCCGCCACATTATTATCAGTGTGGACCTGTTCAAGTTGAATCAGTTTCCGGTCGTAACAATCACGAATAAAATGGACCTTGATGTCAATGTGCTTGGTTTTGGAATGTTGAATAGGATTTTTAACAATTACAATAGCAACATCATTATCACAAAATATGGGAGTGTTAAGAAATTCCTAACCGTAATCCAGCAATTGATGTTGCATCCAGATAACCTGTGAACAGCAAGCTGACGCAGCAACATACTCCGCCTCGGCAGTCGAAATGGACACCGTTTGTTGTTTCTTGCACTGCCATGAAATGAGACGATCTCCTAGAAACTGGCATCCGGCAGATGTGGATTTCCTGTCAATATCATCTCCACCATAATTGCTATCAGCAAAAGCATAAGGATCAAATTCTGATTTTTTGGGATACCAAAGACCTAACTTCGGTTGTCCCTTTAGATATCTAAATATACGTTTTACAGAAATTAAATGAGAGAGTTTAGGATTAGCCTGGAAGCGAGCACATTGACAGACTGCAAACATGATGTCTGGACAACTGGCGGTGAGATACATTAGAGATCCGATCATCGATCGATAGTACGTTTGATCTACGGGACTCCCTTCAGGATCAGATGTCAAAAGAGGCCTTTCTGCCATTGGAGTGGCGGCACTCTTGGAATCTTGAAATTCAAATTTTGCATGCATATCTTCAACGTACTTTCCTTGATGCAGCAAAATTCCCGTCGAGCTCTGACGAACCTGGAAACATAGAAATGTTGTCATCTCCCCCAACGAGCTCATCTCGAACCTCTTCTTCATAACCTCTTCAAACTCTGAACACAGCGCAGCACTGGTAGAACCGAAAATAATGTCATCCACATAAATCTGCGCCAGAATCAAATCTTTCCCGACTGTTTTAAGGAACAAAGTTTGATCAATGGTCCCCTTTTCATAACCATGTCCCAGAAGATGTGCCGTCAATGTAGCATACCATGCCCGAGGGGCTTGGTGAAGACCATATAGTGCTTTATCCAGCTTGTAGACATGATTAGGATTCTTAGGGTCTACAAACGCCGGTGGCTGATCCACGAAAATCTCTTCCTTAACTTCACCATACAAAAACGCGGTCTTAACATCCATCTGATATACCGTGAATCCCATGAAAGACGCATAGGCCAGAAAAATCCGAATGGCCTCAAGGCTAGCTACAGGAGCATATACTTCGGTGTAGACTCAAGATTCAGTAGAGTACATGGACAAACAAAGGCTCTGAAGTGTGCAACAGTAGGCTTATGACCATAAACGATCTCATATAGAGTTTTCATTTTTGATTTGTTGATTATCACTCGATTCTGAACATAGCACGCCGTGTTGATAGCTTCAGCGCAGAAGAACAGAGGCAATTTAGAGTCACACAGCATGGTCCTTGCTGCCTCGATAAGAGTCCTGTTTCTCCTTTCAGCCACACCATTCTGTTGTGTTGTCCGAGCTGAGCTGTACTGATGAAGCACCCCCTTTTCTGAACAAAAATAATTCAGTGAAGCATTCTTTAACTCCGTACCATTGTCGCAACGAATTCCTTTCAGCTTCAGATTCAACTGATTTTCCATCAGCACCACGAACCTCTTGATCAGCTCTGCAGTTTCACTCTTATTTGATAGGAAAATTACCCAAGTAAAACGCGAGTAATCATCAGTGATAACCAAACAATAAGAGCTGTGAGAAAGGCTTAAGACATGAACTGGACCAAAAAGATCCATATGCAATAGCTGATAAACTGATGAGATGGTATTAATCAGTTTTGGCTTGTGAGATTTTCGATGATGCTTGCCCAGAGCACAGGCCACACGTTTTTCAATGGTAACAAAATCTTTAACGGGTAATCCATGTACCAAATCATTTTTAGCAAGACGATTCAGATTTTTCATATTAGCATGACCTAGACGACGGTGCCAAAGCATTGCATTATGTTTAGACACTTTTGAGAACAAACAGGTTATTTCATCAGGAACATTTTTGTTCATGTCGATCACGTACGCATTATCTTTTCTTTGTGATCGAACAAGAATCCAGTCTTCAGGTATAATGATACCTGGTTTCAAAATCAAACACTCCCTTTTAGTAAAATGAGTTGAAAAATCTTTATCACAGATTTGTAACATGCTCAACAAACTATGCTTCAGCTCTAGAACAAAATTAACATTCTCAAATTTTAGAACACCGTTACTTACAGTACCCTTTTGTGTGATCTTCCCTTTTTCTCCACCCGCAAAGGACACATACCCACCATTAAAAGTTTGAATGTCGTGTAGCTGGGAAATGTCTCCTGTCATGTGCCTGGAACAGCCACTATCAACATACCAACGTCTGATGATATTCCTCCATAGCTGCTCCTACACAAAGTGCGGGATTAATTAGATTTTGGCACCCAGTCCATAGTGACAATGGGTACTCCTACCCTGGTTACGGGCTGCCATGCCATATCTTCTCAATTATCTAAAATGGAAGAAGAAACCTTCTTTACCGGAGACTTAGGCATCCATTTATATTTACCGTTGAAAGATGTAATGTTGTTTGTACGAATGGATGGTTCAATCTCTGGTTTGCGTGTAGAGGGAACAAATGAATTTGTTCTCCCGACAGGCCGAGGCTTAGAAATCGAGTTCGTTATTGAAGTAGAAACATAGTTTCTATTCCTTTTACTAGACATGTTAGGCTTGGTCTGATGAGGACTAAACCTACCAGTTTTGTTCCTATTCCAATCACCGTCAGAAGGATTTGCCTTGTGATACCGAAAATTTCATCGATAGGTATCATGAGGCATATTCCTCTGGTAAAATCCATAGTAAGGCACATATGGACGATGTGGACAGTTTCTAGCAATATGACCAGGAACCCCACAGTTAAAACAAGTTTGACGTTTTACGTAAAAATCATTATGGTGAACCTTTACTCTTGACCTATTATGTGGGTCAGTACGTTTAGCTTGATATTTAGCGTTTGACACATTGTTCGGTTCGACCCCCTTTAGGTCATTTGAGCGTCCCTCTTTAATGAACTTGGGTGGTGAGTAGTTTTTAGTTAAACTTTTATTTTTAGTTTTCTTATCAAAACCCTCATCATAAGATTTCACAGTTTTAACAGAATCAACCACAAAATTGTCTTTGCTCTTAACACCAGAGCCCACACAAACCGACGACATAACAGAATTCAAAACAGGCAGTTTTAAAGAAACATCAGAGTTAATTGTTCTTATTAAACGAAACACAAGAGTCATCATCCTTATCAGTCCAATCCTCAACAACTACTTTCTCTGCACATGAAGTAAACACGTTAGAATCGTTCACTCCTAAAGTGGATACATCTTTATTCACAAGATCAGACTTGTCATTCTTATCATGTTTACTGTACTTCATGCCCTGTACCTTTTCTTCCTGTTCTTTGGTTACAGGAAGTTGAACATAGTTGTTATTGTAAGGTGGGGGTACCTGACTATAATCTATACCCCTACCTTCGATTTCTTTCCACCATAGCTGATTATCAATCATTGAGCTACCTATTTTACTGGAACCCTCGAATTTTTTAAAATCAAGCTTAGCTCTTTCAAATTTAGCAGTTAAATTCAAAATTTCAATTTTAGAGGCTTCCAGTTTAGTGGTTAATTCAGCAATCTCCTGCTTGGCATCTAGATGGTGACAACACTTTATGCTGAATTCAGATTTAAGATTAGAAAATCCTTTTGATTTGCTTCAATTTTATCTAAAAAGGCTTTTTCAATTTTCTTAAGTTTAAAGTTTTCAGATTTCACTCTCTCCATATCTCTAAGAAAGTTATCATTGTGGAGTTTGTTTAAATTAATTTTATCAACACAATCCTGAGAGCATGGTTGAAAATTTACCTCAGATGAGCTGGAAGAAGTGAAGGCCATGAACGCAAATTGAAGTTAACTGATCTGCTCCTCAGCAGCATGTTCTTCCTCAGTATTCTCAACGTGAGCATAATTGGCAGTCTGATTGGTAATTTTGAGAGCAGCCATCTGATCATCCTAAGAAAATTGTTGAGCAACCAAACCTCTTTCACCATTTCCCAAGCTCCCCCCAACTTCTCCTCTAACATTTCCCACTGGAACCAGCGCCCTTTCGGTGTTTCCTTCCTTTGCTAGGTTGGTACATTCACGAGCAAAATGACCTGGCTCGTGAAAGTTGTAGCATCTCAGAGTATCCTTGGTAAAACCCACTTTCTTGTTGTTTGGCATATTATTCTCTTAGTGAACTTCTTGGCCCGAAACACTGCCAAGGCAATTTGCCAAGAGATATCCATTTCTTCAACATCATCTGGATGGATTTGATCAAGCTCAGCAGCAACTACAGGTTGAACCAAATCTCCAGCCAGGAGTGCATTATAGCAGTTCATGAATCCCGCCATTAAAGCTATGTTCTCTTGAGTTTCCTTTGGGATAGAAGGAATCTGACTGGAATTCTGATTTGGAGCAGCACCAGATGATTGAGGTTGACTACTTTGAGCAGGTTTAGTGAAGAAAAATGAAGCTGGTTGAGATGGAATGGAGGACGGTTGGCTTTGAGTGGACTTGAACATTTGGAAGTTTCCTTGAGATGGAAGTTGTTGAGTGGCTTTAAACATAGACAAGCTGTCTTGTGAGATGAGGGCATTGTTGGAAGCGACGTTGTAACCAGCAACAATGTAGGAGTTTGCATGGTTTATTGCACGTTTCTTGTCATCCATGTCACATGCCTTAATGGCGGCCATCATCTCAGAGATAGACATCCTGTTGAGATCTTTTCTCTTTTTGATAACCGCAACATTCATATCTCAGCTTTTGGGCAATGAGTTCACCAACTTGTTGTTTATCTCGGATGTTGCCAGATAGATGCTTGCGGATCTCATCTCAGTTACAAGAGCAATGAATCTTTAGAGTTTTGTTTCCAGCGATTCTCCCAACACATGATTGAACATATTGAATTTCTGTCGAAGCAAATCTTGGCGACTTCTCTTCATGTCTTCATTTCCTTCATATGCTTCAATTAACGCCTCCCACACCTCTTTTGCAGATTGAAGTTCTCTAAAACTTAAAGCAATCTCAGGTGAGAGAGCCATAGTTATGGTTGATAGGGCCTTTTCATCCTCTTCAACTTTAGCAAGATCATCATCATCATACATTGCAACAGGCTTCACAACGACGTCAGTTGAATTCTCATGTTGATACGTGATGATTTAGGGTCCCCTAACTATGCTTCTCCAGATCTTAGCATATTTCATCTTAACATACTTCTCGAATTTAAATTTCCACTCACTGAATCCCTCATGTGACAGTAGACGAGGCACACGAGTGGTCGTCCCCATTATGGAATCTAGTTCTTGATGGAGTGAAGCATTTGATGACACATTACTGTTGGTTAACTGTTCCATTTTATAAAAACTTTATTAATCAGGTCCAACTAGGTTCTCGGTTCGGTTTCTGACCGAAAAAAAGCTTCAACCGAATACTAAAAATGTTGACCGAAAACTGCAAAATTTGACCGATAATCACCGAGAACACTATTTCTTGACCGAAGACACTGATGTTACACCGAAAACCCTTGTTTAGAGGCCGAGAACTGCCAAAATCACCCGAGAACTGAATTATGGAATTAGATTAGCAGCCAACTGAATTCCGTGAATTACGGGATTCAAATTTGTTTCCAGATTAGCCAAATCTCTATCCAAAATAAATCTCTTTTCTTCTCCGATTGGTAAACTCGCCGGAGAATCACCAAACACCACCAACGAATAACTCTTAAATCCGTTGATATCACAATAACGAGCCTGAGTAGGTCTAAGGCTCTGATACCAATTGTAAGTCCCGTGGAGGATCTTTCAATATGATATCAACTAATCTTAGTGTTGGTGTGGAAATCCAACACAAGATGACACAAGAATAAGTATAAAGAGCTCAAAAGATTGCTTCAAAACACACGTTATGATTAACGTCGGGTGCTTAAGCACAATGTTTACAATACTCGTCTAATGTATCTATGATACTAGATGGCCAAAATCACACACGTCAAAAACCCCTAAACCCTATACAAGATATCTATGAATAGGGTAGCCAACATACCAGCCCAACAAAAGCCCAAAGCCCACCGAGAACCATAAGGTTCTTGGATTAGATACAAAACATGAAACCGGAATTAACTAAGTGCAAACCATCAAGTATAGACCCAACAAGTATTCCTCTAGACTTGTTCTCGAGGTGTGGTGTGCTCGAGTGTACTGTCCATACAAGTAAGCAGACCCTACTTGACTATGCATCATGCTCGAGATACTTAGAAATATATTCACTACTCTAAATTCGAGATGTATTCCAGTGTTAGACACTTTGCTCGACTCTATAGCTCTATGTGCTCGACGTTCCTCTATGCTCAAAACACATAAATGTCTCATCTCAGGTCTTTGTGCTCGAAAACTTAGATCTTAGCTAGTTACCATGCAATCATGCTCGAAATACATAACATCAATTTTCATAACATAGCAGGTGCTCGAAGATAAGATGCATGCTCGAAACACTTAGCAGCAAAATGTCTCATGTCATACTCGAAACAGATAGTCAATTTACACATCTCATAGTGTACTCGAAGCAGCAATGTATAAGCAAGTACAGTTTTCTTGCTCGAAACACTTAACTTAAATTTCAATTCCGTTTGAGAACTACAACTTTTATGCTACCGATTCAAGACATGTGTAATCATGTCTTGTGCTCAAAATTTTAACCTTCACCAAAGAATAATCATTTTATAAAAGTAAATCAAATGAGCATTTAGGTTAAGGTGACATAAGAGATCAAAATCCAGTTCAAAATAAAATTCATTTTAAGTCATTTGGAAAGATCTCAATCGTGGGATCAGACTATTTAAAACAACGATCACACCACTTCATTGTCAGTGTTATTATGACTCAGTCAGGTTGACAGCAGGTATACTTAGCATAATGGTCATTGCTTTCTGTGATACATTTAGAATTCAATTAGAGCATAAAATAGGAATGGTTATCATTGTAGCTTCAGATTGCCTCTAATATCTTCTCAAAGCGTTTTAGCTTTCTCCAAATTACCCCGAATTGACTCCGACCCCCTGATGCCCTGGTCAAAATTGATTTTTGTATACTAGAGCAGTTATTTATTTATATTTTGTCTTTGATAACAGACTGCAAGGTTGAACGTTGGACTTACATGCCATCCGGACTTACATGCCTTACATTCAAGGTGTTTAGGACTTACTTGTATACCCCACCCATGTAGTTCCCTTAGTGCCCCTTAAGTCATGAAATCAGCTAACTTATATATATATATGTATATTATACTTTTGATCTTTTTATACTTTTCAATCTTTTTCTTTCTCTTTTCTTTTGAGAGGTTTTCCATATATTAATAATTTATATTTACTCAAATACTTAATAGATATTTTTATAGACTAGAAACACCAACGGGCTCGTGTATGATTGGATAATGACCTTTCTGCCTATCATTCGGAGAGATGTGCTAGAGAACATACCTTATTTTCCAATGTTTCACCACATCATACTTCAGCCAGTTTAAGTGTATATCACATATTGCAACTACAGACTATGGAAAGCTACCATACTTTGCCAATAACTGTAGTAAAAGCCTTTTGAACTTACAATCCATGGGTTAGTTATCTTAAACAGTTTTCTATCATTTCCCAATTTAGGTTGGATTCAATTTCCCAGAAATCAGTTTCTTGCTTTTTTGAAGCTGGGAACTTGGATAATATTATCATTTCTCGTATTTATTGTCACCGAAAACAGAGTTGCTTAATCAAAAACTTTTACCATTTAAAAACCATTTTCCTTCTGAAAATTCAATTGAAGAACAGTGATTTTAAAGATGGTGTTGTCATTTAAGCTTTTGTAATTAAGCACACACTTTCACAGAATCAAAACACAAACTTTCAGATAGCATAGAAACAACAAATTATCACTTAAGTCTGTTGAGCATGCTCAGAACTTTATCGAGCATGCTCGAAAGTCTATCGAGCAACCTTAGAAGTGAATCAATTCAATGATTGTGCTCGAGAAACTTAACGTTGTGCTCGAGCAGTAATTTGCAAGGAATAAGCAAGTTATTCTGAGTATATGTACATGCTCGACCACTGGTAACAACATTCATGCTCGAGTTACTTGAGAAAAACCCCAAGTATGGATTGTTTTTGCTCGAAGAGAATTAAACACCCATCTACCACAGAAGCATGCTCGAAATACTTGCAAAAGTTTTCAAGACAGCATTCTATGCTCGAGCATCTGAGCAATGGCATCTGTGCTCGAATGACTTTGAATAGTCTTACAGAAGCCCATGCTTGTGCTCGAAGAGAAATAAGCACACCATCAAGCACAGAATCATGCTCGAAGTACTTAGAATCATAAAAATTCATCATGCAAGCACAGATCAAAGTACTAACAGCTGTAATTATCAAAGTTAACAAAATTTCACACAAGAACAGTCACAAACATGATTCATGCAATTTTGAGTAATCATTCAAGCATAGCAATTTGATCATGCAAACATTCAAAGTGAGTAACCTAGATCATCAGTAAGCACCTCACTTAAGCATACATCCCAAATTAAACCTCATTAGCATTTATCATTCCCCAGGCATTTTAACATAAAGTGAAACCTGGTCTTATCTAAAGGTTTGGTGAACAAATTAGCCAAATTATCAGATGTGTCTACCCTTTTCATTTCTATAAGCCCTTTTTCTTGACAATCCCTAATGAAATGATGTCTAATTTCAATGTGCTTAGTCTTAGAATGTCGGACTGGATTCTTAACAATAAACATAGCTGCAGTATTATCAATTAAGATAGGAGTAAGTAAGAAATTCAGACCATAGTCCAGCAGTTGATTTTGAATCCACAAAACCTGTGCACAGCAAGCAGATGCATCAATGTATTCAGCTTCAGCAGTTGAGATAGACACTATAGTCTGTTTCTTGCATTGCCATGACACCAACCTGTTCCCTAAAAACTGGCAGCCTCCTGAGGTTGATTTCCTACTCATGTTGCAACCATCATAGTCACTGTCTGTGTAGGCTATCAAATCAAAAGAGAGGTTCTTTGGATACCAAATCCCCAAATCTGGTTTTCCCTTTAGGTATTTGAATATCCTCTTGACTGCTAGCATGTGTGAAACCTTGAAGTTAGCTTGAAATCTTGCACAGACACACACAACAAACATAATATCTGGCCTAGATGCTGTAAGATACATCAATGATCCTATCTTGGCCCTATACTCATGCTGGTCCACTGGCTCCCCCTTTTCATTAGGTACCATTTTCTCATGTGTATCCATTGGTGTGGACATTGTCTTGAAGTCTTGGCACTTGAATTTGTTAAGAATCTCTTGTACATATTTGGATTGATTTATGAAGATGCCATCAGCTTTTTGTTGCACTTGAAGTCCAAGGAAGAAATTCATTTCTCCCATTGAGCTTATTTTGTACTTGGATTTCATTACTTGTTCAAACTCTTTGCACATTTGTTCGTTTGTAGAGCCAAAGATAATGTCATCCACATACACTTGCAGTAGCAGCAGGTCTTTGTTCCTGATTTTGTAGAAAAGAGTCTTGTCAATTACCCGTCTACAGAAACCATTTTGCAACAAATGATTTGACAGCTCATCATACCAAGCTCTTGGCGCTTGATGTAATCCATACAGTGCCTTGCTGAGCTTGTAAACTTTGTTGGTGTGCATTGGATCTTCAAATCCAGGAGGTTGAGTGATATAGACTTTTTCATCAATTTTCCCATTCAAAAATGCAGACTTTACATCCAATTTATAGACCTTTATATTCATGGATGCTGCATATGCAGAAAGATTATGATTTCTTCTAGTCTTGTAACTGGAGCAAAAAACTTCTTCAAAGTCCATTCCTTCCTCTTGTAAGCATCCTAGAGCTACTAGTCTTGCTTTGTTCTTAATAACAATTCCTCTTTCGTCCTTCTTGTTTCTAAAAACCCACTTGGTGCCAATAGCATACTTGCCTCTGGGCTTGTCAACAAAGTCCCATACATGTAAGTCTCTGAATTGGGCCAATTCTTCCTACATAGCTTCTACCCAGCTGTTGTCTTTCAAGGCTTGATTAATGTTTTTGGGTTCAACTTGGGATAAGAAGCAGGCATACAGGCAGATGTTTGCCTTCTAAGAAGAACTTCTTGTCACTCTTTCATGCAAGTCTCCTATTATGTTTTCTGCTGGGTGATTTCTTTCAACAGAAGTGGTTTGCACAACTTGTTGTGCAGATACTTTTGTTTCAAGATTTTTCATGTTTAACACAGCAGAATCATCTTCAATTCTCATTTGGGATTCTTCATTTACTTGAACTTGATTTATCTCTGATGAAGATGCCTCATTTGACCTAAATTGGAGAGAGTCAAACAAAGACTAGAACCTTTCTTCAAAATGGTTTATCCTTTCAGTCTGATCAGGTTGCTGACTTTGAATTGGATCACTTTCAACTTCAGTTGGCCCTTCATTGGAAACTTCAACTGCATCATCTTGTCCATTTGTATCAACTTCAGCAGCTTGAAGGTTGTTTCTTTCAAAGTTAAAGCCATTAGATTTAGGAGCAACAGATGACCATAGCATGTCTGATCAATTTGTCTTTGCTTTTCTTTATCTTCAAAGCTGGTTCTGTACATGCTGTCATCCACATCTTCACTATAGATTTTGAATGATTTGATCATCTTTTCTAAGTCAAACAGCCACTTGGGTCCTTCAACATTATTGAAATGGTTTTCATTGAAAATTATATCAGAAGATTCAATCACCACCATGTGCTGCTTCACATAGACTCTGTAAGCCTTTGAATAAGATGAATAACCTACACAGAAGCATTCCAGAGATTTGGACTGGAATTTGTTCACATAGTCCTTTGTATTCAGGAGTGAGCATCTGCATCCAAAAGGCTTTAAGAACTTCACATAAGGCTTTCACTTAAAGATAACCTCATATGGAGTCTTATTTTGAGCCTTGTTCAAAAGAACCCTATTCTGCACATAACATGCAGTGTTGATTGCTTCTGCCCAAAAGGTGACTGGTAAATTTGCATCAGCAATCATCGTCCTAGCAGCCTCAATTAATGTTCTGTTCCTTTTTTCTGCAACACCATTTTGTTCAGGAGTTCTGGGAGCACTATATTGTTGAAAAATACCCTTGGAAGTGCAGAATGCATCCATAATTTCATTCCTGAACTCTATCCTATTGTCACTTCTAATGACCTTCACCTTCCTTTCAAGTTGATTTTCCATTTTTAGCACATACATTCTGATCAACTCTGCAGTTTCATCTTTATGCCCCATAAAGTATACCCAAGTAAACCTTGAATAGTCATCAATAATTACCAAGCGGTATTTTTTCTTCCCAATACTTGGAACACTTACAGGACCAAAAAGATCCATGTGTAGCAGTTCCAAGACCTCATCAATAGTATTTATCATTTTGCTTTTATGTGAGGATTTGTGTTGTTTCCCTTTCAGGCAGGATGTGCATTTTTCTTCCAATTTGAACTCTCTTGTGGGAAGGCCAACAACAAGTTCACCTTTTACAAGTTTGTTCATGTTCTTTAAGTTCACATGACATATCTTCCTATGCCATAGCTTAGTTTCATTTTCAGTTGCTTTTGACACAAAGCATGAACCACCTCTTGAAGTTGCAGTATTCATTCTCAGTTCATAGAGTTGCCATTTCTTGGAGCCATCATCATAATCATGTCAGTTGGAACAATAAATTCAGGCTTCAAGATCAGGCAGTGTTCATCGTTGAAATCCATTTTGTATCCTTTATCACAGACTTGAGAAATACTGAGCAAGTTGTATTGTAGTCCTTCAACATGCAGCACATTCTTAAAGGATACTTTGCCATTTGTGAGTGTTCCTCTTCCAACAATCTTTCCTCTATATTCATCACTCCCAAAGGCAACTGTCCCTTCATATTTCTTTTCATAGTTTATTAACACACCCTAATCACAGGTCATGTGCCTGGAACATCCACTGTCCATATACCATGAGTTATTTTTGTTCAAGGACTGTTCCTGCACATACACATAAAACAGAATTAGTTTGAATCTGATTTTCAAACTGCATCAGTTTGTAATTCAGTGTCAGTGGAAGATTCATCTGGAGTTGGAGTTGGAACTGGAGGTGGGTCTTCATACACAATTTCACAATCTTCTTTTGTGTCAGAATCTGCCCCATCCTTTACAACCTGTGATCTGATTACTTCTTCTGTCTGCTCAATCACATAGTTCTTCTTCTCTACCACCTCCTTTTTCGTCCTCCATTGGAACCATTTTGGTTCAAACCCCTGTTTTAACAAAAACTTTTCATCACCATTGAAAACTCCAGGTTTGATTTTTTGCTTTTCCCTTATCAGATGACCTTTTGTTCTTCTCAGCTTTATGTGGCTCTATCTCATTTACTTTTATTTTCAGAATGGTCTTGAGTCTCTTTTCAAGAATTTCCTTTTGTTCCACACAACCAGATGGTTTTCTATTTCCACTCAAGTAATTCTGATACATCTCTTTGTAACTCTTCATGTCAAATCCACTCACCACATCAGGAATTTCAAAGGTGTCCTCAATAATCCAGCAAGAATCAGTGTGATGACCATATGCATCACACTTCTTACACCATACCTTGGCATAGCTTCCCATATCTTCAAGCAATTGTTTGTCTTTGATTTTGTCACTTGTTTTGGGAAAATCAAATCCTAAAGAGGTCTTTGGACACAAGGTGTTGGAGAAATCCATCTTGATTGGCTCACTGATGTCAATTGTTTGTGGATATTTTTCTTTGACAAAAAAAATTTTCTTCAGCTTGGAGGAAGTTCTCAATGAGCTTCCTTCTTCTTCACTTGGATATCTTCTTGTTGGCACATAATCAACATCCCCAATATCAAACAACTCATGATTAGAGAAAACTGGGTAAATTGGTGGATGTGTCTGATCATAAGTGGATTTCACCATTTCTTCTGATCTATTCTTGATCTCAGATTGTGGTCTAGCACAGATGTCAAATACCACATGCTCTTTCCTTATTTTCTCATAATGCCTTTTCATCTTTGGAGTCATCTTTGGAAGAAGAGGAACCTTTTCACTGTTCTTTTTGCTTGATCCTCTCTTGTTTTTGCCCTTGGATGACTTAGAGTTTCCACAACTGCAATTGCTGTCTTCACTGGAGTATTCACTCCATTTCTTGTTTTCTCCTACCAATTTGTCATTCTTCTCAAATTCTGGCTCCCCACCCTTCTTCTCTGCAAATTCTCCATTCTGGTCTACATACACATCAGCATATTGCTTTACAAACTCTTCTTTGTCATCAAAAACATTCTTGAACTGCTTAAGGTATTCACTTCTACTCTCCTTGTCTACTTTCAGTGGGTAGCTGTCACAAAAAGGCGGTGGAACCTTTTTGTACTTCTCTTCTTCAGTCATTTTATCAACATATCCCACTATATTGCCAGTAGAAACAAGGTTCTTCAAGAAATCCATTTGAATTAGCAATTCAGCATTCTTCATCTTTTCTTCTGCATACATCTTTTTTAACCCTTCAATTTCAATGGTCATTCTTGATTGGGTCTGGTATGCCATCATATAGTCATCCTCAAGTCCTTTGATTTGACTTTCATAGGTTGCCTCACTTGTTTCATACACATTCAGAAAGGCTTCCTTCCTCCAACACTCATTTTTCCATTTTCCAATCTCCTGTTTAAGTTGATCAATAGTAATAAAAGATTAGAAATTGAGACATCAGATTGCTTGAGTATTTGAAGATTCAGCCTAGTCATGCACCTTTGCCATAAATGCAACATTTGCCATCTCTATTTCAACAGCATGATTGCTCCAATCAAATTCCCCATCCTGTGGCGCCCTGGTAACAACAACATTTCCTTGGTCTCTCTGCTGGTTCACATTGTTCTGATTTGTTCTGTTCTGGTTTGTGTGAGCCTGCATTTGATTGTTTCTTAGAGGTTGAAATGTTTGTTGTTAGGGTTTGTTTGGATTTTAGTAGGGGTTCTGATTGGTAATTTGATTTCTTTGCTGCTGGAAATTTTGATTTTGGTTATGGTAGAATTGATTTTGATTCAATTGATTTCCATCTTGCCTTGGCATGTTACATTCTCTTGCAAAGTGTCCAGGTTGTTGACAGTTATAACAGATAGCCTTCGATTTGTCAAATCCAATTCTTTCAGTTGGACCATTGAAGCTTGTTCTCCTGTCCTGCTGTACAATCTCTTGCTCCTCACTGCTAGCATAGCTGCTTTCCATTTAATGTCCATATCTTCTAAGTCATCAACATCTATTTGTTCTAGGTCTTCTTGCACAATGCTTGTATTTATCAGATTCTTGGCCACAAAGGCATGGTATGACTCAGAGAACATAGAGAACAAGGCCTGGTAGTCTGCTCCCTGAGTTGGACTGTGCTGCATGAAAGTAGTCTGCCTATTTCCTGTAGATTAAATGTCATCTTCAATTAGTTTCACATTGAATCTTGATTGACTACTACAAGATAAGTTTGCTTCTGATGGTTCCTCAATGATTGGCTGTTGACTCTTGATCGAGAGGTTGCCCAAAGGTTCTACAAAAGCATTGTTCACTTGAAAGCTTGGCTTGTCCTCTCGGATCATGTGATTTTCAATCATTTCTTGTTCTGCAGCCTTGAGGAAGGCTATCACATCATCTAACTTGAAATTTGGAAAGCTGGTCTTCTCTTTGATGAACTTGCTGGCAGTGTACCACTCACCAGACAGAGATTATAGAAGTTTCTTGTTCAGGTCAAAATCAGATATCTGAAGGTCTGTTGTTCTAATTTCATTCACAATCATCATGAACCTTTGTAGAACAGACTTTAGTCTTTCTCCTTCCTTGAACTTGAATATGTCAAGCTGCTGTTTCAATCTATCTTTTTTGATGTCTCTTAATTCTGTATTCCCCTCAAACATTTCAATAACTGCATCATACAAGCCCTTTGTAGTCTTGTGATGATTTATGGTTGTCAGAATTTCCCAAGAAAGCCCTAATTTCAGCATAGACAGAGCTTTATCATCCCTCTTCTTCATCTTCAGTTCAACAGTTGCGTTGTTGTTTGGAGCTGTTGAAGGAACGTAGTTTCCTTCAGTGATATACATCCACAGCTCTGGGTCATTGTAGTTCACAACCGCTTCAAACAGCACTTTCCATTTTATGAAGTTATCTTGTCCGAGTAGCCTTGGAATCTTGTTTGTTGAAACTTCTTAGTCTTCCATATCAGTAGGTCTGGAGTTCGCAGTAGTGAAGACGGAGTAAAGCTTCAAGCTTCTTCACAACCTTCTGTCCCGTGGCCTTCAGCGAGCTTACTCAAGCTCCGATACCACTTGTCAGGACCGTGAGTCGGGTGAAACCTCGAAAGGTTGACAAGAACACACCGACTCTGTTAACCTAAAGGCCTATTGAATATCCTGGCAGAATCAGGATATCCAACAAGTGGGAACGAAGGAGTGAAAGAATAACAAACACAAAACATAATGAATGATTAGTAAGAACGATTTCAAGACAAAGATTTACTGTATTTAATAACTCATTAATGAAACAGTGTAATGAATGTCTAGGGTTTCGTGTGACGGCGCAGGTGGCGGCGGCTATACGAGGAAACAAAAAGAATATTCCTTTAGAATGTTTTCCGTATAGAGCGCCGTGTGAAAAACCATGTCCTTAATGGAAACCTAGGACCCTATTTATAGACCCTGACATTCCTTCTAGAAGTTCCTAATCATTACATAATGAAACTCAAAATAATACAAGTGTTGAGTCCTCGAGCAAGGTAACAATCTTGCTTGAGCATGCTCACTATGCTAGGTATGCTCGATGAGTGTCTTTGAGCATATTTTACTTAGAATATATTCTCTTTCGGAGAATATATTCTCCTCCAGTAAGCTTCGTTCTTCTTGACTTGTCCATTCTTTGCTCGAACTAGTTCATCGAGCAAGCTCATTCTTCTTGATGTCTTCAGTTATACTTATTCAACAATCTTTAGTATGCTCGGATGTAAATCTTGCTCGGAAACTGAACTGTGCTCGAAGTCCTTGCTTTGATCATTTGACATCTTCTTATTGCATTCATGCTTGTCCCCATGTGCTCGATATTCTGTGCTCGTAACACTTGGTTAAAACAAGTATGATCAAGCTGTTTGTTCGATTGGCAATCCATGCTCGATAGAAGAATAATCTTGCTCGTTGAAGTGTAGCTTGCTCAAAGCCTTAACACTTGGAAGAATAAACCATTTAAGGTTCGGAAGACCTTGCTCGAAGTAGTAAAACCATGCTCGATCGCCTAAGCTTGCTCGAAGTCCATAGCCATTTTCTGAGGAGGTTGAGAAGATTCCAATCTTCGTTATCAAAAATCCGACCCAACAATTTCCAACCCCGCGACATCCTTTCCGTGACATAATTTTTGGAGCACTGCTTCCCACCTCTGGTCCGGCCGGGTTGAATCGTGAGAATCGTATGCTTCAAGCTGAAAAGATCGATTCTGACTCTGCCGGAGGGAGATGGAGCTTGCTTTGAAGAATTTCGAAGACATCGCCTGGATGATGTGTCGAGGAGCGGCAGAGCACCACCATGCTCTAGCTGCTACAAATGAGAAACAGGAGAAGGTCGGGGAAAACTTAGCAAAGTCTGTCCGCGAGTGCATTGAGTGCTATAAGGAGTTCTAGGCCTCGTGCAAGAAGTCCAATGACGATCTTGTTTAAGCACACGAACGCGTTGAGCGCTTTATGGAGTTCTAGGTCCCGCCAAGCACGAACAAGAAAATTCCGAACCGCGCAAGCAGGTCGAGCAACTGGAGACCGAGGCGGCGATCCGAAAGGCGAATGCCAACAAGCTTGCTGAGGCGGTGGCGGCTCGTGAGCAAACGTTTGAGAACCTAACTGCTCAGTGTGCTATCCGCAAGGTCAGTATCCTCCTTCGTTTTCTTTTATTTATTTTCAATTGGCCTTTTCTAGCTGCTTTAATTGATCAGATTGCCAAGCGCATCATAAATGATGAAGCTTTGATGAAGAACGTCAGGCGTCTTGTGACTGCATCACAACAGCTGAGACACAAGGTAGGATTCCAGGAGACGCTTACTCTTGTTCAAGATCAAATATCACACGAACTCTACTCGCTTCACAGCATCGACATTGAAGCTAAGTATCGAGCTGCGGAGATGGAGTATGACGCCTTGTCATTCCCCATTTCGTCCGACGTCACTCAGTTTTCCAAGGAGGAGGATGGCGTGCAAAAGCTAAGAGAGTTTCTAGAGCCATCGAGGATGAGCACTTCCTCCGCGGCTAGTGATGGCGATGATGTGGAACAGGATCTGGCTGAAAGAGAATGAGAAGAAGAGAAAGTGGACTATGAAGCCTCTCCCCACCAGGATTGGATTTGCATATAAGTAGAATAGGGCTTATGTAACTTGTAAGTATTCAACGAATGTTGGTATCCGCTTTTGTAAATATTTGTTTTACGAATGAAATGGAATATTTCTTCTCGTTGCTTGTATTATTTCTGATTAATATTGCCATAGCATGTTTGATTAATGCCAACTTAAATTACCATGACAGAGTATTGTTTTCATTAATAATATGTGGCCCTAGGCCCGCTTTTACATAAAATGAAATTAATTTACATATAATACCTTCGAAATTGCGCCCGCTTTCCAAGTCCGCGGAACGGGCGTGCCATCGAGTTTGTTTAATGCATAAGTGCCCTTTCCTAGGACCTTAGTAACTTGATAAGGTCCTTCCCCATTTGGCGATAACTTGCCGGCGCTTGAGTGTTGGATGCTTCGTTGTTGCGAAGGACGTAATATGGGTCATTGAACTCACTGATCTTATCTTTGGCGTTGTAATACTTTTGGAGTTGGCACTTGTAATTGTGCTCGCGCATCACAGCCTACTCTATTCATTCTTATAGGAGCATCAAATCAATGCGCAACTGCTCGTTGCTTTTTCTTCCGAAATTAGCATGCACGGGTAGGGTAGATCTATTTCCGCCGTAGCCATAGCTTCTGTGCCATAAGTGAGACTAAATGGCATTTCAGCGTTGCTTGTGTTCCGAGGGCCCATAGGACATGCGCAATATGGTCTATCCAGCCAAATCTGTAATGGTCTAACCTCCGTTGAATTCCATCAAAAATGCTATGATTGGTGCGATTGACTTCCCCATTACCTTGCGGATGCGCCATGGATGTAAACATTTGAGAGATTTATAGTTCTGTAAGCCAGGCTTTGACGCGCTGGTCGGTGAACTGCGTTCCATAGTTGCTGACCATGTTAATAGGTAAAATAAAATTGACAGATGATGAACTCCCATATGAATTTTTTTCATGCTGGTGGCGCTGATAGTAGCTACTAGCTTTGCTTTTATCCATTTGGTGAAGTAGTCGATCGTGACTATCAAGAACTTCACCTGCCTTGACGCTTATATAAATGGCTCAGTTATGTCGATGGGCCACTTCTAAAATAGCCATGCGGCAGTGACTGGTGTCATGCTATTCTTTAGATGGATGGTATTTGGCGCATGACGCTGACGTGCATCACATTTGCGAATCTGTTTTTCGGCGTCCACATGCATGCCTGGCCAGTAATACCCGGCATTCATGATTTTTGCTACCACCCTGCGCGGGCCTGTGTGTACTCCACAGATGCCTTCATGGATTTTTCTTAGGAGATAGTTGGCATCGTGCGGGTCCACGCAGCAGAGGAGCAGTCCTAGGTAAGATCGCTTATATAAAATGCCGTCTTTCATTTGATAATTTAGCGCCTGATGATGTATCTTCCTAGCCTCCGCTTTGCTTTACGGTAAGATACCGGCGGACAATAAGTTGACGACTGATGTCTCCAGGACGCGTTGCTAGTGCTGATGACGCATACTTCCTCTCAAGGAACTGAAGGGGTGCCGAGGATCTAGACGCGGATGTCTTTCGCCAGGTATTGAAAGCTTACCGATGCTAGCTTGCTCAGGGTGTCAGCTTGCTTGTTTACGCTACGCTTGATGTGGATTACTTTGCATGTAGCAAACTTTTGCATCAGCGCCTCGGCCTGGGCTGTATATAAAGCCATTTTCTCTTATTTGGCTTCGTAAGAACCCTCAATTTGGTTTGATAATAGCATGGAGTCTACATAAGCCTCCAAGTATAGCGCCAAATTTTCGCGCGAACCTAAGGCTAACCAAGAAGGCTTCGTATTCTGCCTCGTTGTTCGTGCTTTTAAATTTGAGGCGAACAACATAGGCGAAATTCGTGACCTTCCGGATCCATGAGTCTTAGCTCAGCTCCTGAAACTTCATCCTTAATGGCTCCGTCAATGTAAAGCCTCCAAAATTTTTCCATATCTTGTGTCGTAGGAGGTTCTGATTCCTAACGACAGTCTTCTTCCCGTGTTACGGGTACTTTTGCGATGAAATCAACTAGCACCTGACCCTTAATCGCGAATCTTAGCTTCTATTCTATCGCATGTTCTCCCAACTCTATAGCCCATTTTGAAAGCCTTCCCGAAAGTTCTGGTTCGCAAAGTACATTGTACAACTTGTAAATGATTAGAAGCTTGACCTGATGTCCTTGGAAGTACTTGCGTAGGTGTTGTTAAGCATGGACCAGCGCGTGTACGATTTCTCTAGATTAGAGTATCTGGTTTCTGCACCGGTGAGTGTGCGGCTGTGTAAGGCCCCGAACCCCGGGAACCTCACAGTTGGTAACCATTCAAAACACTCGTAAAAATAATTAAACTTAAAACAATTCTGTTCATTAAAATGAGCATCACAGAGTATAATTCGGCGGAAAACGTAGATAACAAAATAAGTTCCCAAAACCCGGCAATTTTGCCTAAAACCAACATAATTATCTTTAAATAAATAAAAAGAAAATTTTAAAAATAAATGTTTTAATAATAAAGTCTTCAGATCCCGTATACCCTTCACCGTCCAAGTAACTTCGTTCACGTCCAAGCGATAAGGCATCCTCTTCCTAACCTGAAACTCACACTAACATGCACACAAAGTCAGCTTAAGCTGAGTGAGTTCAAGTTTTAAATAAGTAACAAAAGTCTTAATAATCATTCCAACAGTTTTAAAACGGTAAACGGAAATACATCGGTTAGGTCACCACATTCAATAAATAATCATCCTTACGTATGAGCATCTCTATACGTGCATTCCTATATATATCAATATATATATATATATATATATATATATATATATTGATATATTGATATATATATTGATATATATATATATATTGATATATATATATATATATATATAACATTCAGGGCCGAGAAAACGTACAACCCAAACACGTAACATTTAGGGCATGCAAACACAAAGTAGGCATACGCAACATTCAGTAGTCGAGACGACTACAACATTCGCCAAATATTGGCCATTCTAATATATATATATACACACGCATTCTTTAACATTCCAAGGCCTACCAATACTAGCAAGCCTATGTAAAATCGTTTAAAATATTTCATCTAGTAAGAAAACACTTAGGTGTGCATGCTAGCCCAAAACTTAAAAAGAGTTAAACGGGGCATCAAGAACTCACCTGAAATCGATCGAACACCTGCAACGAGCTAGGAAATCCCTAAGTGCATACTCACAAGTAAGGGCCTGTAAATAGTACACAACACGTTACTAAGCTAGACCGTAAGAACACTCTTGCCTAATGGGCCGTTCAAGTCCAACACGTTGGCCCAAGGCCCAACACTTTGGCCCAAGGCCCAACACGTTGGCCTAAGGCCCAACAACTTGGGCCGAGGCCCAACCTAAACCCAATTACTTTACCTCAGCCCCTAAAACCTTTCAACTAACCAAATCCACCCTACGATTATGGTCGGGGCTAACCATGATGCACAACTCACCCGTCGGTAATCAAATCGAGTCGAATACGCGTGTAATAAATCTTAAAACCAATTGTCAAACAAATCAGCCCCAAATGGACCAAATTTCCATCTTAACCTTTTCTTACATCATAATTATGTCACCCGAGTTGATGGGGTTGACAGTTCCTTTTTACAACTTTCAATTTAACATTTAAACGAAAATTCGCGCACCGCCGACTCGATTGACCAATCACCAACCAAAACAGCCCCGAGTATCAAAAATTTAATTTTCCCACAGCCCTTAAACCTCCCTAGGGCTGTACAAACTGATTCGGTCGGTCATTCGATCGATTAATGCATCAAACTCAACAATTGCCAATCCTACACCCGGTAAACCCTAGTTTTCGAACTAAAATCGATTGACCGACCTAAACACCTTCAATGAATACGGTTTTTAAGTATGATGTACCACACATACCTTGGAGGATTTTGGTGCAAAAAACTCACTCAAAACAGCCCCGGAAACGCTCAATTGGACAGCCACCCGGCTAGCCTACAACAAGCCATAAATCGATCAATACGCGCGTTATAACGATCAATTATGGTGTAAAAGACATGGGGAATCGTAGTACATACCTTGAATTGAAGTTCTAAGGCTTAAACTTGGCTGCAAAAAAAGAAAATTCGTGGGTCTTGGGTCCCTTCTTCCTGCCGATCGCAACAAGGGGGGAGGGCTAGGGTTAGTTTCTGTTATAACATAATATATTACACTCTAGTCCCTCCAGATTGAAGTGTAAGGCAAAATGGAAGGAAAACTTAGGTTCTTTAACGTACCAGGATGACGTAAAGGCTCCCAAGAAACGTCGGATAAGTCCTGAGAATTATACATACTCTACACGCTTTAATACTTGAAACCGGAATTGACGGGCGTTATAGGCTGACGTAGTAGATGGAGGTTTGAACCGTGTCCCCCTCTACCATAAGTTCAGCGTCAACCGCCGTATCCAAAGTGGAGAGATATAACGCTAGTGGCTCTTTCAAAAGTGGTTCAGTCAATGGAAAGATCGAACAATCAGGACTTGATTTCTTGGAATGTAGATTCTGCCTCTAGGGTCCAGCGGAACTATGCTTTCTTGAGGCAGTTGCGGAGGGTGGACACAAATAGGAACGTCTTTTCAATGTGATTTGCCAAGAATCTATTAACCTCCAGAAGGCGACCATTTAGTGTCTGGACCTGGTTTAAGTTAGCGGGCGATGGCATTTTGATGATGTCACCTACCTTCTCCGGGTTGGCTTTGAAGCCATCCTAGTGACAATGACACCTAGGAATTTCCCCTCATCCATTCCGAAGGAGCACTTGCCCCGGTTGAGCTTCATGCTTATTTAGTGGAGCGTGTTGAATGTTTCTTTGATTTCTTTGATCAACAAGGGTTCCTTTGTGCTCTTTATGACTAAATCATCCATGTAACCTTCCAAGTTTTCCCACTATGATCTTTGAACTCCTAATCCATTAGGCGCTGATAGATAGAACCCGCGTTCTTCAGTCTGATTGGCATCATATGATAACAGTATGTGCCGGTATTGGTACGAAACGTCGTCTTATCCCTATCGGCCGCGCCCATATGGATCTGATGATACCCCTTGTAGGCATCCAAGAAGCATTTGAAGTGTAACGGGATCAACGCATCCACCTTTAAGTCAATTTTGTGGGTAATAGTATTTTGGGCATGCTTTGTTTAGATCTTTGAAGTCTATGCACATACGCCATTGACCGTTTGAGTTTGGTACCATGACTGGGTTTGCGATCCATGTTTGGTACAAGATGGCACGTACAATTCCCACGTCTAGTAGTTCTCGAACTTGTTCATTAAATGCCTTTGTCTGATCCAGTCCCATCATCCTTCTCTTTTGTACAACTGACGCTAACGCCGGGTCGACCTCGGGACTCCTGTAATGTCGGCGGGTGTCTAGGAGAACACATCCATGCTATTGATGAGGAGTCGTTTCAATGTCAAACAGGTGGGACCAGAATGTGTTTGCCCAATAGTGATAGTCTGCTTTGGATATTTTCTGGATCCACCTGCGGCTAGTTTTTGCCATCTTGGCGAGAGCTGCTTTTTTGTCCGCGACATGCCAGCACGGTTGGCATGCATCATTGCCACACCGGTGGGGTGGGAACCCCCAAGATGTCGTGCGCCATGGACGGAATTCCGATAAAGTCTCTAATCGCCTCTCGCCTTAATATAATATCATAACTACGATGTGAACCCTCCATGACTATAAAATCCACATCCTCAGTTCTTGAAATTTCTCGTCGAAGAGTGTGACTGGGAAAGTCAGCTGACCTAATGAATGTTCGACACTCTGGTTGAACCCCATGATAGGTGCATTCACTGGTTTGATCCGGCGCTTGCCTTCATCGTCTAAAAAGTTAAATCATTGCCTATACATAATGTTCGGCGTTGCTCCAGTATCGATGAAGAAGCGGGAGGTTCGGTAGTGACCGAATACCACGGTAATAATTAGTGGGGCTTTTTTGTTAGCTCCACCCTTGACTCGTGGGAAGACGACTTGTTCTTCCTTCCACGATGTGTGCTATGCCTCTGGCCGTTTCTCCCCTTAGCGCCACCCGGGATTATGTTGGCATGGAGATCTTAAATTTATTTTCCTGAACTCTCGCCAACGTTTCTGGCGTTCCTGTTTCTACCACCGCGAATGATCTTGACCAGGTGCTCCAACTTAGCATTCTTCACATATTTTTCAATAGCGTCCTTGAGGTTGGAGCACATATCGGTAGGATGGTTATGCGCCTCTTGATAATCGCAATACCTTGTGATACCTCGATCGTTTACTGCTTGAGTGGTTGTGGCTTTTTGAACTAAAGGCCTTAGGAGCATGATCTATGAAAGATATTTGGTAAGCGACGTTCATCTCAGCCTTTGCTGTTGCACCGTCTTCTTATCTTTCTGTCCGGTGTCGCAGCCCCTGACCCTTATACCCCGGGAGGGGAGCCGTGAACATTGAGTGGTGGTATCGATGTTTATTAAAATAATTTGCAGCGGAATATTTGATCAGAACCGTAGTTAGGAAAATTAATCAGAGTTATAAAAACACCATAATTCTTATTTCATAAACTGGGATAAAAACTCATTTTTATACAAACATAAGCTTTATAGGGATAAACCCTAATTTACAAAACACGTTTCTTTATTCTGGTGACAAGCCACTTATTTATGCTGGAAGCCTGCAGGCATCATTCCTTTGTCTCTAACAGGTCACCTGAAACATGTTTAAAAATATTTGATCAGCAAGAAATATCGGTGAGTACATTCATTTATAAATGACACATTTTACAGTTACATCATTAAGATGTTTTTACATCTGCCTTCTTACAAATTACCAAAAGGTACTTGTCACTCGACCGTATATGTAACTGTGGTCATATTACTTATTGGTTAACACTTCTCCAATAAGTAACGTGTAATAGCCCAGTAGGCAAGCCTTGTATACAAAACCCCACAATACTAGTAGTAACCATCCGTAAGTCTACAGAGACTTAATCACTGTAATGTAGTTTAAATTCTTTGAAAATATTTAAACTATCCGTCATGAGTTTGATGATTTTGGAAAAGCATCATGACAGTGTTGGAAAATCAATTGTCTCACGCAAATGTGAGTTATGCAAAAATTCGAATGTCTCACCATGCAAGTTTATATTAAACAAGCCTTCTGGTGTTAAGCACCTAGATTAAACACAATGTAGTATATCTATATTAGTATAAACCAATAATTATAACGATAATCACGAGACATGAAACTTTACACGATGACACAATGTCATACCTTGGTCAGGTAGAGCTTTTGGATTCGTGTTATAAAAGTTCCTTTCAATCGGAGAGGTATCGTTACAATTACTTGGTATTATACTAGCCTTATATAAGGAAATTTTTGAGAGAGAAAATGAAACTGAACGATTTGTGAAGTCCAGAATTCCTCCCTATTTATACTTAAAATTGAGCATCTTCGAATATCGCGAAGCTGCAGTAGGGTTGCTGAGTCAGCCCTAGCTATGCCACGTGGCTCGACACGTGTCAGGCTACATGTCAATGTTGCATAGCTTTCACGTCACATCTTCTTTGCGTATCGCGAAGTTGCAGTAGGGTTGCTGAGTCAGCCCTAGCTATGCCACGTGGCTCGACCCGTGTCAGGCTACGTGTCAATGTTGCGTAGCTTTCACGTCACATCTTCGCGTATCGCGAAGAAGCTTAAGCATACTCCTTCGCGTATCGCGAAGGTGCAAAAACACTAAGGCGGCCCTTAAACGGCTCGCGACGATGCGAGCGTGCAAAGTGCGCCATCAAAGTGCCACATTGCGCCCATCGCACTTCGCCCGAGCCCGTGCGCGTGGGGTGCTTCGCACCCTCCGCTAGGACTACTGGGTGTGATTTGGCACATAAGAATATTATCATGTAAACTCTCTTCCTTATAAAGAGCTTACAAGTTTTATAATCTAGCGATGTGGGACAAGAGTTAGAAATCCTATTTATACAATGGTGGAAGCCTTCCATTTTCTTTCCTCCACCAATGTGGGATGGAATTTTCCTTTATATTTTCCATTCTTCCTTTTACTTCTTCTCTTTTATTTCTCCTTTCTTCATTTCTTTCTTTGATTATTTTATTCTTTATGATGGTTTGTTATATCCGGCGAGTGGTCGGGAGTCAGAAGATGACGCATCTTGGTTTGTTCTTGGCCAACTTGACCTAGTCTTCCTCTAATCTTTCCTAGGTTGATTAAGATTGGTGTGCGTGTGCGTCCATGTATATAAAAAGCTTGTTAATTTGTTTTCACTCAAGACTGTGCTCTAAATTTATAACAATGATTTCTACTAAGACTAAACCACACACATATAGGAAAGCGTACCTATCGTATATGTAGAATAGTATTGGTAAGAACCAAGTCTCCATCCATGGACTTGGAATACTTCTAATAATGAATCTTTTTTTTAAATTTACCGAATGTAATAATCTTTAAAGGTTTTTTTGAACTAAATCTTTTTAAATTTTAATAAAGTTAAAAAAGAAAGCAGGTGAAGGATTTCAGACGAGAATCAATATATGAAGGTTACATCTAAATCAAGAATCCACTAAACTCTTATTTAACTACTAGTACTATGAATATGTGATTAAATTGCTGAAATAACATACAATAGAATAATCGCTCATTCCTAAGTGAATTACCCTATAACATACAAGAAAGTAGAATGCATAACTTCATGTCTGCCACGGAAATTGTCAATTTATGTAAGCAAGTATTTTTAGTGAAGTATAAAGATTAAGATTGATTTTGATTTCTCATATACCAATCCTAACAACTTTTAGGGAATTATAGCTTATTCACACTACCCCCTTGGTTGATTTAAGTAGATTATAAATACACATTCCTTTAACATGTAATTGCTTTAACTAGCTTAGCAACCTAATCAATTGTACTTAACAATGTTCTTTTAGAATTACCATAACTAGAGAAATTAACCATAAGATGTATCTCATTCACAAGGAAATATGGTTTCGGATAAAATATCAAGATTTTCTTTTTTACCATTCCTAGTTTCCAAGAACATGAGTGAATGAATGAGTATAAAGATTTGTTTTAAAAATTTTAATCATCAACCTTGAAATAATGGACTATGATGACAAAACATATTCATCAAAGGAAAATTGCAAAATGATCATGTACTTCACAAAAACTAAATCACATATTCAATATAATCATCAAATTAAGTTAAGTATCATCATAGATTTAGATGGTAAATGGAGGTTTAGCTCATGATAAGCATGACAATGAACATCAAAGAGGATAAAGATATCAATACATGATTAAACTAGAACAATATACCAAATTGGGGATGAATCTTCTTCAATGATGATGATGATGAATGCCTCCAAGCCTTCAAAATCTTCAATGGATCTTCAATTTAAATGTAAATTGAGTGTTTTTAAGTGCGAAACCCGTCCAAACCCTCTCCAAGCACACCCATTGCAATGAAACATGCAATCTATTTATAGGCTAGTTGGGCAACCTAACCATAGCCTCGTGCTAGATGGACACGCCTCCGTGTCCTGCTGTCCAGGTGCATAAATTGCTTGTCAGATTGTGCATATGATTACTTGGCATGGGGGGGGGGTGGATGAGACACGAGGGTGTGTTTTGAATATCATATTCTTATATTTTTCTCTTTTCTTGGGAGGTTGACCACGGGGGTGTGCTAGGTGAGACACGGCCCCGTGTCAGTTTCATCAGATTTTGTCTTCTCTTGGAAAGGTGACCACGGGGGTGTGCTAGACGAGACACGACCCCGTGTTAGTTTAATCAGATTTTGTCTTTTCTTGAAAAGGTGACCACATGGTTGTGCTTCTTGAACATGGGGATGTGTTAAGTTGGCTGATACACAATTTCTTTGATTTTCTTTGTGTATCCACTTGTTTCTTCGTTTAAAAACCTAAAAATAGAAAGTAACATAATAAGTAGCTATTTGAAATAGATAATATAATAAAAGATAGTATTTTAAAGATTATTTGATGCTTAAAATATGTATATTTGTATATACATAAAACATCCCCACACTTGAACCTTGCTTGTCCTCAAGCAAGCTAAACATAAAAGTTCTCTAAAATAGCAAGGTAGGACCAAAGCTAAAACATCCCCGAAGAGTTCCAGGAAAAAAAGGAATAAAACAACCGACCTGAAATCACAAGAATATATGTAGTGATATATGAAAAGACAATTTTTTTTATGAGCTTCTGTTTATCCAAAGCGTTACGTTCTCACAATGTTCACAGACACTCCGCTTTATATCTGATGATACATGTAATATTGTATGTATATGAACACTATTACCCAAAATGCAACATGTGATAAATAGGCTTGTAGAGAGTTCAATTTTCCACCTTTGTGAAGGGTTACATAAATTATTAGGTATTATAAGTTGGTGTTCGGTTGGTAATGGGCAAGGATATGAGAATTTGTTGTTTGTGTGGTGGTTCAAGGTTTATGATTTAAAAGGTATAAACAAGCTGTTCATCATCTTCGGGAGCTTCCAAAGTATCTTCAACAATATTGCTCCTCTTTTATCGCCCCATTGGTAGATTATTTTTAAATTTTTTTTCACAAACCTAATGACTCTTTTAAGGTCAGACCGGTTTTGTCCAAGATTTGGATCAACTCATCCTCAAGCCTGTTTTGAACATAACTTCCAACTCTAATGGACCGTTCGGATTTTAGCCTAATAGCCCCCACCTTCATTAGTTCGGTATATTTGTATTGGGATTGGGTTTGACTCATTCTACATCTTCCTTCATCGGACTAGTTTTTGCAGCCCATACATCATTCATATCTTTTTGCTCTTCTTTTACAGCGCTTTTGGAAATCCCACAAAATGATGGCCTTTGTTCATCTTCGTGCCACTTTTTCCTCATCTCATTGCTAAAGAGAAAGTTCTCTCCCTAAGTTCTGGAGGGAACCTAGGTTTTGCAAAATGTATGTAGTAGAGATAGTTGAAATCGAAAGAATGCATTCCATTTCTTTAGGGTCTGCCGGTAAAAGACCAGTGATGAATTTTATCAATAAAATGGATAAAGGGGTAGGATAAGGTTTTGGGTTTATATGGTGTTTCGGGTTGTTGTTTTGGATGGAAAATATATTACCTTCCTTTTTATGCAATGCTTCGTGCGGTCTTGAAAAGGATACTCAAGACAAGTTCTAAATCATATAAAACATATGACTCACTCAATGCTCCGCAAATATGTGAGTATTTGTGTATAGCATGGAGATTAACTCACAGTAATAGAGGGATTGGATATAACTGCCATATTTTTGCATAAAGTTCTCAATATTACAAAACTTCTTTTCACTTTTTCACATTTAAGTTATTATATATTTTAGTTGGTAATTTTGCAAAAAAACTTTTCATGGAATCTTCTGGTTTTATCAAAAATTGTAGGTAGCTAATGGTTTTACTTGCTATAAATTTTTTTTTAGACTTAGAGATTTTTCACCAATTAGTTGGTCAAGACAATGGCCAATTAATTCCCCACCCCACATTTGAATCTCACATTGCCCTCAATGTGATAAGATACATAAGAAATGAAATGAGGCATGGAGGGTAAGTAGAAAGGAAAGCAACTTCCCTATGAGCCGAATGAAATTTTGACAGAGCATCCCCTATTTTACGTCAGTTTTCTTGTACTGCTTCCCATGAATATAGACAGCACACAACCAACAACAAAACAAGATAATAATAGTGAAAATTAGATGTGGAACTGTCCACACCCGGCCTCAATGCGCCTAAATAAGTCTAATAAAATGGCCCGGATAAATCGGCCATGAACCAACAAGTCACACACCAAACAATAAATAAAAGTGTCTAAAATAAACATCCCATAATTAACATATAGCCATAAAATACTACCACTCGCTTATATTCCCATAACCTAAAGCTGCCACCACTACCGTCACCCTTCAGTTACTCGGGTCAGTTGGGGTATAAGGTCCCTGCTGACGGTTCATCCTCTATCCCAAGTACCAAATACTCTGCCTCATCTCTGAATACTATGCAGCACACTGCCGGTCAGATGCTTCAATCTGACTGGTCAATCGGCCAATTGAGGTGGTCGTATAGGTGTGGTAGCGGTCTATAAGGCCATGCGACCCAAAAATGAATACGGGTTGTGATACGAAAAACTAGAACCGGAGGCTGATGATGATAGGGCTCCCTGCTGGGAACAGGTAGGGCGGCGAGCCTGATGGGGTGGTGAATCTACCCTTATCTCGAGTGCATCTTGTAGGGTCATGCCAACTGCATCTTCAAGATCCCAAACCTGGTTATAGGCATCCTGAAATCGCCATTCTGGCGGATCCCTCGACATTTACTGGACCATACCCATACTCATACAAAGCTCAAAGTGGAGAGGTAGTGATTTTGGGCACCTAGTTCCTTCCAAATATGTACCATAAGTCTTGTAATGCTTATAAATCCAACAGCCTCCAAAAAGCGGGGTGGTGATCTTTTGGGCATTTGCATTTGTTTTAAACAAGTGGAAAAACAAATAAGTGATATTGCAAGGAATGTCGTTCTTGATGCTATATAAGGTCCAAATATCCCTTAAGCTCGCGACACCTTCGTTTTGGCCATGTTGAGAACACTGTGGCTCATCAAGCGATGAATACATCGAATAAGTGGCTCGAGAAGAGCTGTTCTTTTGGAGATATTTTCTCGGTAAATCTCATCTCATAACTCAATTGTTCCCTAGCTACTGTTCTCATGTTACCGGATGGTGCAGGCTCTTTATCTTCTTCGTCAGGAAATGCTATCCTGGCGTTAAATCACAGTTCAGAATCAGTTTCTTCGGCTATATAGATACCCATGTCAATACCAAGTTGAGTAAATGAGCTGTGACACCAAACAGACCCGATTCTAAACTGAATCCCCTTCGAATCCCATAGATATAGGTCTTTGGTTTTCATTCCGATAGAAGCACGAAACTCTTTAGTTAGTTCGGTTATGGCTCTTATCCTACAACTAAACACTCGGGCCCATGGCCCCATCAAAAGACTACTGTAACGGTCTAGTTGATTGACATCCCTTAGCATTTTGACACACACAAAGAGATTTGGAACTGGTTTTTGGCGAGCCATGAGTGTAAGCCTTTCCCGAGTGATTTGATCGCGTTCTGTGGGCTCGGGAAAGACTAGGAAAGCATGAACATCATCTCCTAGTTTATCCATCCTGAATACGAAATAATATTAACAAAACGAATAGCTGAAATAAAATTGAAAATCCAGAATAGTGGGATGAGCACACCCCCATGTCCAGTGAGGCGCAGCCTCGAGCTGCACAAGTCCTGATAATTTTGACGAGTTTTGACTTGCAGTTGACCATGGGTGGGGGGGGGGGGATGGACCACAGCCCATGATTTTGGTTTGATCTGCAACGATTCACCTCGGATCTGGATTGAAGGATATTTCATGTTGAAAACCTGTACCCGAGTTATTTCCATTCGACCAGATTCAAAGATGGGTTTTAAAAATGGTTCTAGGGTTCGGTTCTAACCCGATTTTAACTTGAAACGGTCAAGTCGAATCCTAGAATCAAATATGAACAAGAAATTAACATACCTATTGATTGGAATTGAAGGATTGAAGTGGAAATTGACGAAATTAGGGTTTGGTCGCTGTTTTTATCCAAAGGGACGGATTGGTTCTTGATTTATGAAAAGGGTAAAATTGATATTGATCAAACAAAATTTCTAAACTGAAGCTTGGGGTACTACCCAGTGTTGATGAGGCACGTCGTCACGCTGCAGTTTTTAGTCAGAATATTTTTTTAATTTTAACCAGTTTTTCAAACCGAACCCTCGTTTAACAACCAGAACTTGTTTAAATGAAGATAGGTATCTCACGAGCACAATGGAATACTGGAATTTCATTAAGCTAAAAATATTACACACGTAGATATTTCGTAAAAATTACGAAAACACACAAATAAACTAGCCGAAAAGCGATCCTAAGGGAGCAAAACAAGGCTATCAACATCTAGCTACCTAGAATCTGTACCTAAAAACCACTATGATCGAGCAGGTCCTAAATGTGACGTGGACCCTTTTTGGTAACCAAAAGTTCGGTTAATTTTTGGTTTAACTTCCTGATTTCTCGGTTTAGGTAGTCAAGCTTTTGGTTGGTTTCTTGAGTTCTACGTTCGGTAGCGTAGAAATTCTTAAATCTTAACAGCTCCATCTTCTCGGTGAGCTCCATCAAATGTACTTCTGCTTGTAGGTTGCTCTCAAATTTCTCTTTGACGGCTTCTTGAAGCTTTCCGATTTCTTGCTCGAGTGAAATCGAACCATTCTCATTTGAATTTTTTTACAGGGTGCCACTCCATCCTTTTCTTATCCATTTTAAAGTGTTTTGGTAGGTGTGAATGAAATAGTGAAATGGATCTGCAATAAATAAATGACCAGAGTGTTCAAATGTGTCTGTTTCAGAGAATTATACGGTTTCAGCGTGGATCATGCTGAACATTCCAAGGTGACCACGACCTCGTGCTCATGGAGCACGACCACGTGTTGGGCCTCCAGGAATATTTTCTTTTTATCTTTATCTTAGCACGAGATCAGAAATTTTTGGATGAACTTTAAGAATTAAAAGAAACATAGATTAAGTCCTAAAATTACTTTCATTAGATAAACAAGGGTCCTAAACACAAGATCGAGATAAGCTCAATAATCCTTGGAAAAACATAAAAAATTGAGATAAGCTCGATATTACTAAAACTTGCCTCTAATGCGTATGATTACATTGGCACAAGAATAACAATACAACAACAACCTAGCTAGTCTTAAAACTACCAAATGGATCTACCCCATTGAATGGACCCGGTGGAAAGAATTAGGTTGAACGGAGAAGTTGGAATTGAATTTGCACATTGATTTCTCTTAACTCCATCTTGGCATTCTCCACTGATTTGATTCGTTGGAGGAGACGTTGTTCAGCATGAAGGTTCATTTCCGTGAGTTCACGGATGAGTTCTTGAAGCGTGAGTAGCATTTCATTTTTGGTTAGAGGTCGAGTTTTGGTTCTTGGATGACACGAAATGGGGTTTTCGTTGTTGTCTTGGGAAGGAATTTCGAGCAGATTGTGAATGAAATAGGCTTTGGTTTGGTGCAAGGAATGCAATTGCAAGGGTGCAATTTATAGCCAAACAAGAGGCTCGGACACGCCCCCGTGTCATTGTGACACGGCCCCGTTCTGGGCTTTTTTCTGTTATGTGTTAGTCTAAACTCAAATTTGTGCAACGAAGATCCTGGCCAGCAAATCACAGCCACGGCCCCTTGCTTGGTGAAGCACGGCCCAGTGTTGGATGGCCTGATAATATTTTTATATTTATTATTATTATTATTATTATTATTATTATTATTATTATTATTATTATTATTATTATTATTTTTCTTATATCCTAAAATATATGCAATACCTAGTTTAAGGAGGGCCTTAGCAAGACCCTATTCCCATGCTTGTGCATCTTGTGTGATGGAGGATGGTCACCTTCGAAACTGTTATGAATGGTCCGTCGATGTATAGAGTCGATGACCATTAACTTGAACGTATGTTAATTGGAACTTGAGATATCAACTGTTCCATAATCGAAAACCTTTTTGACTATGTATGGACCTGCCCAACGAGACTTTAATTTTCCTCTGAAAAGACGCAAACGCGTGTTATATAATAGTACACGATCGCCGACTTGGAATTGTTTGTTTTCTTTTAAATGGGCATCATGCAAATGTTTTGCTTTATCTTTGTAGGGTCAAGAGTTCTTGTATGCTAAGCTTCTCAATTCCTCTAGTTCATGAATTTGATCAATTTGGTTTTTACTAGCGGCATGTTTACAGCTCAGAGAGCCCAATAAGCTTTGTGTTCTAATTCAATTGGTAGATGACATGCTTTTCCATAAAAAAGTTTAAATGGTGTTGTCTTTATGGGGGTCTTATACGCAGTGCGAAAAGCACATAAAACATCATCCAACTTTTCTGCCCAATTTTTGCGGTTGAACCCGATAGTTCTTTCGAGGATTCTCTTAATCCCTTGGTTTGAGACTTCTACCTGCCCACTGGTTTGTGGGTGATATGGTGCTGCCAAATGGTGGTAAACTCCATATCGTGATAGAACTTTGTGCATCTGGGCATTGCAAAAATGGGTTCCTGTCACCGATTAGGGCTTTTGGAGTCCTAAAATCGTGAAAATAGCTTCTTCTGAAATTTGATAACAACCTGAGCATCGTTAGTGGGAGGAGCTTGTGCTTCTACCTGTTTAGAACCATAATCGACTACTACTATGATGTAGTTCTTCCCGAAAGAATTTGGAAATGGCCCCATGAAATTTATCCCCTAAGCATCAAAGACTTCACAAATTTGAATGCCCTTTTGAGCCATCTCAATCTTGGATTAGATGTTTTCGGCTCTTTGACAAGCATCGCATGTTTGGATTAAAGCTTATACATCTTTTTTATGGATGGCCAAAAGAATCCTGCATCTACACTTTCCTAACTATGGTGGCTATGGTTTGGTGTCCACCGGTTAGTCCTTTATGACAATATTTGAGAATGTCTATGGTTTCCTTTCCTGACACACACTTACGGATGAATTGAACAGCTCCGATCTTAAATAGGTAGGGATCCTCCCAAAAGTAAAACTTAAGATCGGAGAAGAATTTCTTTCGTTGATGATGAGTTAGCCCTTTTCTCATGATTCCACATGCTAGGTAGTTTGCAAAATCAGCATTCATCTTCTTTTTTACATAATTGATTGGATATGTAAAAGAACTTCATGAGGAAAGTTATAATTTATGACATCCTTATGTTGTTCTTCTGAAGGCGGCATTCTAAGAGGGGAAGATGATCTGCAACAACATTTTCTGCTCCTCGCTTATATTGGATTTCAATGTCGAACTCTTAAAGTAACAGAATCCATCAGATTAATCTGGGTTTTGCATCTTGTTTATTTAAAAGGTATCGAATGGCTACATGGTCAGTGTAAACAATTGTTTTAGAAAGAACAAGGTTGGACCTAAATTTCTCAAAAGAAAAAACTATGGCTAATAACTCTTTTTCTGTTGTGGTACAATTTTCTTATGTATCAGAGTTTTACTAGCATAGTAGATTGCGTGAAAGTGTATATCTTTGCGTTGGCCGAGTATGGCTCCAACTGCAAAATCACTAGCATCACACATGATCTAGAATGAAAGGGTCCAATCAGGAGCAATCATGATTGGAGCGATCTTTAAGATGTTGAATGCTTAAATACATTCTTTAGAGAAGATGAATTGTGCATCTTTTTCTAGAGGCTTAGTCATAGGTCGACCGATTTTTTAAAAGTCTTTTATGAAGCGAAGATAAAAACCTACATGACCAAGAAAACTTCTAACGGCTTTGACAGAAGTCGTTGGTGGAAGTTTAGAAATGGTTTCTATTTTTGCTCTATCCACTTCTAGTCCTGATTGAGAGATTTTGTGACCGAGTACAATGCCTTTCGTAAACTATAAAGTGGCATTTTTCCTAGTTGGGTACTAAGTTTACTTCTTCACACCTAGTCAACATTTTATCTAGGTTTTTTATGTAATGATCGGTCGAATCTTTGAAAAAGGAGAAGTCATCCATGAAAACTTCCATGGATTGATCAATCATTTAATGGAAGATAGCCACCATGCATTGCTGGAATGTGTTTGGAGCATTACATAGTCCAAAAGGCATTCTTCGATTGGCAAAGGTACCTTAAGGACATGTAAGCGTGGTTTTCTCCTGATCTTTTGCAGCAATAGGAATTTGGAAGTATTCAGAGAATCCATTAAGAAAACAATAAAACATTTTACTGGATAATTTTTCAAGCATTTGATCGATGAAAGGAAGTAGAAAATGATCTTTTCTTGTGGCATCATTAAGCATCTGGTAATCAACGCATACTCGCCAGCCTGTGATAGTTCTCATTGGAATTAGCTCGTCTTTCTCGTTCATTACTACCGAAATTCCTCCCTTCTTAAGTACAACTTGAACTGGGCTATCCCAAGGTTAATCAGAGATTGGGTTGATTAGTCCGGCATCAAGGAGTATGATAACTTCTTTCTTCACCACATCTTGCAGGTTTGGATTCAGACGCCTTTGATGTTTAATTGCGGATTTGTACTCTTCCTCCATGAGGATTTTATGAGTATAAAAAGTAGGACTGATTCACTTGCTGTCCATTAAAACTTCCATGCAATGGCTTTCTTATGGTGTTTCAAGACTTTAAGTTCCCTGTCCTTTTCATCTTTTGGCAAGGTGGGCTGAAATGATTACAGGAAGTTGGGAGTCTTTCTTAAGAAAGGCATATTCTAGTTGATTTTGGGAGTTCTTTAACTCCAAGGCTGATGGTTCTTCTATGGAAGATTTTGCTTTTTCATTGCATTCGATGATCTCATAAATTACTTCTGGCGCTTTTTGGCTGATGTTGTTTGCAGTGTGATTTCTTGTTCTGGAACAGGTTCAGGAATAGGTTTGGCTATGACTTGTGTTTCGAGTGCGTCAGTGACGACGGACTCTCTCACATAACAATTCATGATGGAATCAATAATATCAATGCAGTATAATGTGTCATCATGATGTTATGGATATTGCATAGATTTACCTATGTCAAAATTGATCACCTTATCATTAACCCTAAGTGTGAGTTTGCCTGTGCAAACATCAATGAGAGCCTTTACAGTGGCTTAAAAAGGTCTACCTAAAATCAGTGGAACACGTTTGTCCTCATCCATGTCAAAAATTACAAAATCTACTGGGAAAACAAATTTGTCAATTTTGACAAGCATGTTTTCAACAATGCCCTGAGGGTATTCAACAGATCGGTCAACTAATGATGCTTATGCGGGTGGGCTTTGGTTCTCCTATTCATAGTTTTGTAAAACACGCATAATACAGTAAATTAATACTAGCTCCTAGGTCAGCCAGGACATTGCTAACGGATAATTTTCTTATGAGACAAGGGATAGTAAAGCTCCCTGGATCAGTGATTTTCGATGGCGATTTGTAGAATAGTTGAGCATTTTCATTCAAGGTGACATGCAAAGTTCCTCTAGCTTCCTCTTGTTTGTGAGAATTTCTTTCAGAAACTTAGCATACTTTGGCATTTGAGCAATAGCTTCAATGAAAGGGATGTTGATATGAAGTTGTTTGAATAGTTCTAGAAAATTCCTGTACTGTTCTTCCAATCTTTCCTTCTTCAGACGACCAGGGTATGGAATAGGTGGAACATAGGTTCTACGTGGCTTCTTTGGTCGTGCAGTACTTGCTAGGTCTAGCCTTTCTAGCACCTTTTAGGAACTCTTTTTTCTGTGACTTTCTTTGAAGTGGGTAAGTCAATAGTCGTGGTTCTGTCACTTCTTAGGGTAACAACATTTACTATTGCATTTGATTTGCGACCATATTGTTTGGAACGGTGCTGGTTGGTCTTTCAGACAATTGGCGAGCAATATGTCCAATTTGGGTTTCTAAATTCCACAAGGATTCTTGTTGGCTTTTAAGGTTAGCATCATGCTTCATTAATACTCAACTGATTTCAATGGCCCTTAAGTCGGCTCTTTTCTCTGTTTCAGTGGTTTTGGCCATAATCTGAGTTAGCATTTCTTCAATTCTTGAGGTGTTTTGGAATTGATTGCTACTGGAACTTTGTTCTTGAAATTGAGGTTTAGGCTGGTATGGACCGTATGGTTGATTCATCGGCCTTTTATCGAATCCTGGTGCTGATTAACCATTACCTTCATTTTTCCAAATGAAGTTCGAATGGTTTCTTAAACCCGGATTGTAGTTGTTGCTGAAAGAGTTGTTCTAGAGGGCTACGAAATCAATTTCTTCCATGGCCATAAGCACTTGCTTGCCATTTGCTATTTTTGTGTGATCCTCCACATTTGTCACAACTTACTTTCATTTTAGCAAGCTCGGCTTGTAGTTTTTTGAATTTCTTCGAAAGTGCTTTAAGCTGTGCGGTGCCTAGAGTATTGGAATTGACGTCGTGCATTCCTTTATGGGATTGAGTAGATCTAGGTGGGTATAAACGAAACTTTTCTTTTCTTCCTTCTCCAGGCTTTCAAATGCTTCATTTGGAGATTTAGATCCCAGATCACCGCTGGCGATTTGGTCAATTGCCTGCTTGTTCTAGCTGGATTTTGCGCCAAACAAAGTTTGTACTTGTAGCCATATGTTTAGTCCACGATGTGGGAATCTTCTTAGAAGGCTCTTTTATGTTTCCCAATCTGCATGTAATGATTTATTGTCAACGGTTCTGAATCCGATGATGCTAGCTCGATATTTTGTAGTTTTGTCAAGCGAAAAGTATTTAAGAAGGAACTGTTCTACCATTTGGTCCTAGTTGGTGAGGGATCCTAATGGAAGAGATTCTAGCAAGTCTAACACCTGTCCTCTGAGAGAAAAAATAAAGAAGCTGAGTTTGGTTTAATCTTTTGAACAATTTCAGATTTTAAAGGCTCCGTAAATTTTCAAAAATCAAGAAATATGAGAAAGAGGGTCTTTGTAACGCCCGTTAATTCTGGTTCCAAGAGTTAAAGCTTGTAAAGTATGTTCTATTTTCGGGATTTAACCGACGTTTCTCGGAAGCCTTTACGTCATCCCGGTACGTTAAAAGACTTAACTTTTCCTTCCATTATGCCTTATGTTTCAAATTGGAGGGACTTGGATGTTACTTTTATTTTATATCATAAAACAAAAGGTTAACCCTAACCCTAACCACAGCAGCCGATCGCAGCTAAGACCCCCCCTACTCGTTTTTCTTCTGCCCAGCCAAGTTTCAGCCGTGAAAACTTCAATTCAAGGTCGGTTTTATGATTCCCCATGTCTTTTACACCTTAATTGATCATATTAACGCGCTTATTGGTCGTTAAGGTTGAGTTTTGATGATAACAGTTTGCTGACAGATTTGTATACGTTTATTGTAGGGTCCGTAACGCGATGGTAATCCATTGTTTTTGATCGATTCTTGATTCCATGATGTTCTAATTTGAGTCTAGTTTCCAGAAAGGTATAATACGTAATTTTTGGACGAGATTTGAATGGTCTTTATGAATTTATAAAATCTAGTGTCAAAGCTGATGCGGGATGACGGATTCTGGTCTGTCTTCCCGACGTCATAACCTTTTTTCGACAGGTCCAAATTGGTTGGTTCCACTTCTGGAAGTTAGTATTTTGAGTTAGGAACCAAACCCAATTGGAATCGTTTAATTTGGTTTGTTAATGAATTTTATAAAAATAAAACCATTTTGTTGCGCACTGAAATAGGTGCACGTACCTTGCTGTGTTGGAGGAATTTTTACAATTTTTGTGTCCCATAGAAAAATATAATAAAAATATTTTTTAAAACCTAAGACATTTATTAAAGTCTGGTAAAAATTTAATAATTTATTTCAAAGGTTATCCTATGTAATTAAATGCATCTTCGCATGCTAAAATCTACACGTTTTACTCGTTATTAATCGATAAGTTCGTTTTAGGCTTAACCGATGGATTTGGTTAGTTGAAAGGTTTTTGGGGCTGAGTTAAAGTAATTGGGTAAGGGTTGGGCCTTGGGCCAAGTTTTTGGGCCTTGGGCCAAAGTATTGGGCTTGAACGGTCCATTAGGCAAGGGTGTTCTTACGGTCTAGTTTAGTAGCGCGTTGTGTACTATTTACAGGCCCTTACTTGTGAGTGTGCACTTAGGGTTTCGTAGCTCGTTGCGGGTGTTCGATCGATTTCAGATGAGTTCTTGATGCCCCGTTTAACTCTTTTTAAGTTTTGGGCTAGCATGCACACCTAAGTGTTTTCTCACTTGATGAAATGTTTTAAATTATTTTGCATAGGCTTGCTAGTATTGGTAGACCTTGGAATGTTATAGAATGTGTGTATGTATATATATATATATATGTATATTTTAGAATGGCCAATATTTGGCGAATGTTGTAGTCGTATCGACTACTAAATGTTGCGTTATTTTGTGTTTGCATGCGCCGAATGTTACGTGTTTGGGTTGTACGTTTTCTCGGCCCTGAATGTTATTATTGAATGTTACATATATATATATATATATATATATATATATATATATATATATATTGATATATATAGGAACGCACGTATAGAGATGCTCATACGTAAGAATGACTATTTATTGAATGTGGCGACCTAACCGATGTATTTTCGTTTACCGTTTTAAAACCGTTGGAATGATTATTAAGACTTTTGTTACTTATTTAAAACCTGAACTCACTCAATTTAAGCTGACTTTGTGTGCATGTTAGTGTGAGTTTCAGGTTAGGAAGAGGATGCCTTATCGCTTGGACGTGCACGAAGCTACTTGGACGGTGAAGGGCATACGTGAATTGAAGATTTTATTATTAAACATTTATTTTTAAAAGTTTTTATTTAAAGATAATTATGTTGATTTTGGGCAAAATTCCCGGGTTTTGGGAACTCATTTACTTATTTATGTTTTCCGCCAAATTATACTCTGTGATGTTTTTTTAATGAAAAGAATTGTTTTTAAGTTTAATTATTTTTACGAGTGTTATGAATGATTACCAACTGTGGGGTTCCCGGGGTTCGGGGCCTTACAAGTTGGTATCAGAAACATGGTTCGAGGGATCCAAGCATCCCCGAATGCTTGGACTCGAATTGTAAGAAAAGAGACCAGTATTCCCACCGTGAGTAGCTGCATGCCAAGAGGTAACTTTAAGTTATTTAGTCATTCCTTTGAATTTGAAAGTTTACAGTATGTGATTAATTGTAAAGTTTTAGATAGAATGCTAATGTGGTTAGGGGCAGGGGGTGCTTAGGACGGGCCGGTGAAGTAAACAACTAATAACACTTGATCAACGTTATTAGCAGTTTACCCTTACCTTCCATGTTTTAAATACCACTTGTGTCTGACTATGCTAGGGTTCCGTCTTTGTAGGGATAGGATTTGACTAACTCTCGAGTCGTTAGCGTTAAAGTTTATCTTATTCCCTAAATTCTCCTGTTCGTTTCCCATCCTCTCGAACGCTTTGTGCGTAATTGTTTAGCCGAGGCGTAGCATACTGTCACTCTGGGTTCCTTGGTACTTGACCGCTTAAATTCTTCGCTTCTTCAAGAATGTATGTGCAACTGTTTAGCTAAGTAGGAGCATGATGTTATCCCAGATACCTTTCTACTTGATGAATTACTGGCGTTAGTCTTATTTGATTCGGGCGCCAGTAGAAGTTTTGTGTCTACCGCCTTCTGTTCCTCGTTGAATAAATCACCCGAGCGCGTAGTCGATGTGTTTGAGGTTGAGGTCGTCGTAGGAAAATCCGTGTCCGTGTCTAGGGCTATTCAGGGTTGTTCCATCGAGTTGTCTGGTATAGGTTTCCGATGCGGTTGTATTTGATGCCGCTTGGTTGTTTCGATGTGGTACTCGGGATGGATTGGCTCGCGAGTGTTGACGCTCACATTATTAGTGGTCAGAAGCTTGTTCGTCTAAGGGCCCCGGATGGGACCCAAATCACTGTCTTCAGTGATCGGAAGGGTGCGATGCCACACATCATATCTATGCTTAAAGCGAGGAGGTTGATGCGGCGGGGTTGCGGGGCGTATCGGGCGTATGCTATAAATATGAAAACCGAAGTGGCTACCGTCGGTGATGTTCCAATTGTTCGGGATTTCCCGGATGTATTTCCAGATGATTTGTCAGATGTGCCGCCGGACCGCGAGGTCGAGTTCCAGATAGACCTTGTGCCGGGCGCAAAACCCGTTGCTCGAGCCCCTTATCGTCTAGTACCGAATGAGATGAAAGAACTGATGGCCCAGTTGGAAGACTTGCTCGACAAGGGCTTCATTCGACCGAGCATCTCGCCTTGGGGTGCCCCGGTCTTGTTCGTTAAGAAGAAGGACGGTAGCATGCTGATGTGCATTGACTACCGTGAGTTGAATAAGCTCACCGTTAAAAATCGATACTCGCTCCCGAGGATCGACGATTTATTTGATCAGCTCCAAGGAGCTAGTTGGTTCTCGAAGATCGACCTTAGGTCCGAGTATCATCAGTTGAAGATTCGGGAGGAAGATATTCCCAAGACTGCCTTCCACACTTGTTTTGGGCATTATAAATTTCTTGTGATGTCTTTCGGTTTGACCAACGCACCGGCTGCGTTCATGGATCTTATAAACCGGGTGTGTAGGCCGATGCTCGATCGTTCGGTTATTGTGTTCATCGACGACATTCTTGTGTACTCTAAAAATGAATCCGATCACGCTGGTCATCTTAGGGAAGTGTTGGAGGCTCTGCAGAAGAACAAACTGTATGCGAAATTTTCTAAGTGTTCCTTCTGGTTACGTGAGGTTCAATTCTTGGGTCATGTTATTAACCCGAGTGGTATTCTAGTTGACCCTGCAAAGGTGGAAGCCGTGAATGAATGGGAGTCTCCTAAGTCTCCATCTGAAATCCGTAGATTTCTGGGCTTGGCGGGGTATTACCGCCGCTTTATTCCCGACTTTTTGAAAATTGCTTCTTCGCTGTCCAAGTTGACTAAGAAGAGTATTAAGTTCGTTTGGGGTACTGAGCAGGAGGAGGCTTTTCTCAAGTTGAAGAACAGGTTAACGCATGCCCCGATTTTAGCTCTACCTGATGGCACCGATGATCTGGTGGTTTATTCTGATGCCTCTTATCAGGGGCTTGGGTGTGTTTTGATGCAGCGAGGTCGAGTCATCGCTTATGCCTCACGGCAGTTGAAGCCTCATGAAGTGAATTATCCTACCCACGATTTGGAGCTTGCGGCGGTGGTGTTTGCGCTCAGTTGTGGAGACATTATTTGTACGGTGTTCCTTGCGTTATCTATACCGATCATAAGAGCTTAAAATATTTCTTCGAACAAAAGGAACTGAATAAGCGCCAGCATCGATGGTTGGAGTTGATTAAGGATTATGATTTGGAGATTATGTACAATCCAGGTAAGGCTAACGTGGTGGCTGATGCGTAGAGCCGGAAGGAGAGACCGAAGCCGATTCGTGTAAAATCTTACCAGCTTATCCTTAAACCTGATATTTTGAAGCAATTAGCCAGCGTTTAAAATGAGGCTTTGTATGTGGAATTGTTGGAAGACGTCGGTGACAGGGTGAAGTATTAGGATGGTCGTTTATGGGTACCGAAGTATGGGGGATTCAGAGATAAAATTTTGGATGAGGCACATAAGTCGCGCTATTCTATTCACCCGGGCGCGACCAAGATGTATCAAGACTTGAAGAAAAATTATTGGTGGCCTGCGATGAAATTTGAGGTGGCTCAGTACGTGAGTAAGTGTTTGATGTGTCTACAAGTTAAGGCTGAGCATCAGAAGCCGTTTGGGAAACTTCAGCCATTGGAAATACCTGAGTGGAAATGGGAGCATCTTACTATGGATTTCGTGACTAAACTGCCTCGTACTCCTAGGGGTAATTATAACACCATTTGGGTAATCGTGAATAGACTAACCAAGAGCGCTCACTTCTTGCTGATTCGAGAGACTTCTAATTCTGAGCAGCTGGCCGATGTGTTTATTCGTGAGATCGTATCTAGGCACGGGGTTCCGGTATCTATTGTTTCGGATAGGGATACGCGTTTCACCTCCAGGTTTTGGAAAAGGTTTCACGAGGAGATGGGCACCAAACTCCTCATCAGTACTGCTTATCACCCGCAGACGGATGGTCATTCTGAGAGGACCATTTAGACTCTCGAGGATATGTTGCGGGCTTGTGTTATCGACTTTGGTGGTAGTTGGGACCGTCACTTATCGTTGGTAGAGTTCTCGTATAATAACAATTATCACGCCACGATTGGGATGCCACCATTTGAGATGTTTTATGGTAGGAGGTGTAGGACTCCAGTCTGTTGGGGGTTCCATTGGTCAGAAGTAGTTGGGTAGTTTGGAGGTGGTCGAGGCTACGACTGAGAAACTCGACAAGATTAAAGCGTTTATGAAGGCCGCGCAGGATCGTCAGAAGTCTTACGCAGATAAAAGGTGAAGACCTATTTTGTTCGAGGCTGGAGATCGGGTTATGTTGAAAGTTTCTCCTTGGAAGGGCATTATTCGTTTTCGTAAGAGGGGGAAGCTCAGTCCGAGGTTTATTGGTCCGTTCCGTATTTTGGCCTGAGTTGGTGAGGTAGCGTATAGGCTGGAATTGCCCGAGGAGCTCGCGGGGATTCATCCTACTTTTCGCGTGTCCCATCTGAGGAAATGCTTGGCAGATGAAGAGGCTCATGCGCCTCTTGAGGATATTGAGCTCGATAGTAAGCTAAACTACGTTGAGCAACCGATTGCTATTCTTGACCGTTAGGAAAGACATTTAAGGAACAAGGTGGTTAGGCAGGTGAAGGTACCATGGAGGCACCGTAGGAGTTCCGAGGCTACTTGGGAGTCGGAAGACGAGGTGATGAAACTCTACCCGCAGATGTTCCTATCGCGTCGGGATTCAGGGACGAATCCCATTGTAAGGGGGGTGGACTTGTAACGCCTGTTAATTCTGGTTCCAAGAGTTAAAGCTTCTAAAGTATGTTCTATTTTCGGGATTTAACCGACGTTTCTCGGAAGCCTTTACGTCATCCCGGTACGTTAAAAGACTTAACTTTTCCTTCCATTATGCCTTATGTTTCAAATTGGAGGGACTTGGATGTAACTTTTATTTTATATCATAAAACAAAAGGTTAACCCTAACCCTAACCACAGCAGCCGATCGCAGCTAAGACCCCCCTACTCGTTTTTCTTCTGCCCAGCCAAGTTTCAGCCATGAAAACTTCAATTCATGGTCAGTTTTATGATTCCCCATGTCTTTTACACCTTAATTGATCATATTAACGCGCTTATTGGTCGTTAAGGTTGAGTTTTGATGATAACAGTTTGCTGACAGATTTGTATACGTTTATTGTAGGGTCCGTAACGCGATGGTAATCCATTGTTTTTGATCGATTCTTGATTCCATGATGTTCTACTTTGAGTCTAGTTTCGAGAAAGGTATAATACGTAATTTTTGGACGAGATTTGAATGGTCTTTATGAATTTATAAAATCTAGTGTCAAAGCTGATGCGGGATGACGGATTCTGGTCTGTCTTCCCGACGTCATAACCTTTTTTCGACAGGTCCAAATTGGTTGGTTCCACTTCTGGAAGTTAGTATTTTGAGTTAGGAACCAAACCCAACTGGAATCGTTTAATTTAGTTTGGTAATCAATTTTATAAAAATAAAACCATTTTGTTGCGCACTGAAATAGCTGCACGTACCTTTCTGTTTGGAGGAATTTTTACAATTTTTGTGTCCAATAGAAAAATATAATAAAAAAATTTTTATAAACTTAAGACATTTATTAAAGTCTGGTAAAAATTTAATAATTTATTTCAAAGGTTATCCTATGTAATTAAATGCATTTTCGCATGCTAAAATCTACACGTTTTACTCGTTATTAATTGATAAGTTCGTTTTAGGCTTAACCGGTGGATTTGGTTAGGTGAAAGGTTTTTGGGGCTGATGTAAAGTAATTGGGTATGGGTTGGGCCTTGGGCCAAGTGTTGGGCCATGGGCCAAGTTTTTGGGCCTTGGGCCAAAGTGTTGGGCTTGAACGGCCCATTAGGCAAGAGTGTTCTTACGGTCTAGTTTAGTAACGCGTTGTGTACTATTTACCGGCCCTTACTTGTGAGTGTGCGCTTAGGGGTTTCCTAGCTCGTTGCAGGTGTTCGATCGATTTCAGGTGAGTTCTTTATGCCCCCTTTAACTCTTTTTAAGTTTTGGGCTAGCATGCACACCTAAGTGTTTTCTCACTTGATTAAATGTTTTTAATTATTTTGCATAGGCTTGCTAGTATTGGTAGGCCTTGGAATGTTATAGAATGTGTGTATGTATATATATATATATATTTTAGAATGGCCAATATTTGGTTAATGTTGTAGTCGTCTCGACTACTGAATGTTGCATATGCCTACTTTGTGTTTGCATGCGCCGAATGTTACGTGTTTGGGTTGTACGTTTTCTCGGCCCTGAATGTTATATATATATATATATATATATATAGGAATGCACGTATAGAGATGCTCATACGTAAGAATGACTATTTATTGAATGTGGTGACCTAACCGATGTATTTCCGTTTACCGTTTTAAAACCGTTGGAATGATTATTAAGACTTTTGTTACTTATTTAAAACTTGAACTCACTCAGCTTAAGCTGACTTTGTGTGCATGTTAGTGTGAGTTTCAGGTTAGGAAGAGGATTCCTTATCGCTTCGACGTGCACGAAGCTACTTGGATGGTGAATGGCATATTGGAATTGAAGATTTTATTATTAAACATTTATTTTTAAAAGTTTTTATTTAAAGATAATTATGTTGATTTTGGGCAAATTCCCGGGTTTTGAGAACTCATTTACTTATTTATGTTTTCCGCCGAATTATACTCTGTGATGTTTATTTTAATGAAAAGGATTTTTTTTAAGTTTAATTATTTTTACGAGTGTTATGAATGATAACCAACTGTGGGGTTCCCGAGGTTCAGGGGCTTACAGTCTTTATTGAGAATCCCATGAACTTCAACTGAATTTTCCACCATATGAATGGTGCTAGATTAGATTTCGAAGTTTTCAGTGATTTTGGGTGGAGCCACACCGTTTCTATAGCATTCAAAATTTGGTTGACATATTGGCTCATATTTGGTTCTTTGTTCGGTGCTGCCATCAGGTGTTCCATTTGATCTTCTTCTGATGTTGTGTTGTCCAGTAACTCGTTCTTAATTGTTTCAGCTGGTTCTCTCGCTCGGTCGCATATTCTTCCATGAAAAATTCGTCCGAGGTCGGAAACTAGCGAAACAAGCTCAGGTGCGGGGGTAGAGTACATTCATGACATAGCAAAAAATAGATGAACGAAATCTAACTATGTATAACTAAGCTAAAAATTTAAAAATAAAGAGAAATATTAAACTTTTTACAATTATAGACAACGGTTAAAATAAAACTTGGATCGTTCTTAGAAAATTTTACCGTATCCCTGACAACGACGCCAAAAACTTGGTGTATGTGTGTGCGTGCGTATGTGAACAAAAAAACTTGTTGATTTGTTAAATTTATAAAAATGATTTCTACTAAGACTAAACCATACACATATAGGCAAGTGTACCCATCGTATATGTAGAATAGTATTGGTAAGAACCAAATATCGATCCAAGGACACGAAATACTTCTAATAATGAATCTTTTTATTAAATTAACCGAAAGTAATAATCATTAAAGGTTTTTTTAAACTAAATCTTTTAAATTATAATAAAGTTAAATAGGTAAATAGGTTCAAACACATGGTCTTGTGTGAAGTGAGTGTTTTTAAACTAAATCATTAATGGTTTTTTAAAACTGAATTTTTTAAAACTAAATCTTCAATTTAAGTGTAAAGTGTGTGTTTTTAAGTGAGAAGCACGTTCAAACCCTCTCAAACACACCCATTGCAATGAAACATGTAATCTATTCCTAGGCTGTCTGGGCAACCCGACACGGCCCCGTGTTAGATGGTCACGCCCCCATGTCCAGATGCATTAACTGCTTGTTAGATCATACATATAATGACTTAGCACGGGGGGCGTGGTGGATGGGACACAGGGCTGTGTTTTGGATGTCAAATTCTTATATTTTTGTCTTTTCTTGTGAGGGTAACCACGGGAGTGTGCTAGGCGAGGTGCGAATTTGGCGTCTATAGAAAAAACGGCTATGATTGAGTTAGGGGGCGTTTGAACCTAATAAGACTCCGCGCATCCCTTCTCGGCTCCTTGGGGTTAGTGCTCCCAAGAGACAGCCATGACAAACGACCGACGTGGCTCCATACCCTGGAACGTAGCTACAGGAGAACCAAGAACAGAGAGCTTTCCCCCCTTTTCCGTGGACTCTTTGTCCTTAAGAATGCTGGTTTTAAGTATGAGTGATTGCCCTTCTCCGACCTTTACTGTCCAACCTGAGAGCAAACAGCTAATGCGTTCCACTTATGGAGCAGGGTTCTATGGTCGGTCCGTGACCCTTGGTTGCCGAAGGCGTCATTAGGGTAATCTCGTAGTTCCTAAGGGGTGACACAGCCCCGCGTCAGCTTCATCAGATTTTGTCTTTTCTTGGAAATGTGACCACAAGGGTGTGCTAAGTGAGACACGGCCCCATGTTAGCTTCATCAGATTTTGTCTTCTCTTGAAATGGTGACCACAGGGGTGTGCTTCTTGAACATGGGGGTGTGTTAAGGTGACAGATACACAATTTCTTTAATTTTTTACGTTTTTCTTTGTGTATCCACTCGTTTCTTCGTTTAAGGCTGGAATAAACCTAAAAATAGAGAGTAACATAATTAGTAACTATTTGAACTAGATAATATAATAAAATATGGTATTTTGGAGATTATTTGATGCTTAAAATATGTATATTCTTATATACATCAGAGATAATTCCACACGTCATCTTGTGGGAGACCTCTTCCTAGGCTTCTCTCAGTATGCGCGTAGCGCTTTGCCACCGTGATGATGGCGTCCTAGTTCTGTGGCATGCCATCACGCCTGTGAGGGTACAGATGAGATCATCACACCGTGCATTATGCCTGAAGGCCTCGCGCATGAGTTCCTCGTCAATTCCCCCTATGTTGAGCCCCTCTTTATTGAATCGGATGATGAAATATTCGACTCTTTCATTGTCTCAGCGGGTAACATTGAGGATATCCAACAGATCGCTAACATGGCGCCTTTGTTGACTGAAGTGTTGGGTGAACTTGTGTGCTAAGTCATCCCAGCCCGTGATTCACCCTTCCGGCAGGCGTTCAAACCATTTACAAGCGGCTCCAACTATAGTTAACGTGAGCACATGGCACCAAAGTGGCATGGTTGATGTGCTAAAAGTAGTTATAAAATTATTTACTAAACTTATGCTAATATATAAATTAGGTAATAATTCTAGACGCTTAACTTAACTAAAACTACTAACCGGCAAGTGAACCGGTTGACTCTAGTATAATTAAGTTAGTCCGTCTATAGAACCCACGAGACTCTTTAATTACGTAAACTAGCTAAATTAGACTCTACTAACTGACACGAGTATTTAATTATTGTTATTTTAAAGGGGGTTTTAATGAAAACTAATTTTAACTAATTAAGAAAAACAAATAAAAATAGGCAAAAGCAATTACGTCGATTTAAAATCAGATGACGATGAAAAACCACCTAGGCTAGAATCCCCAAAGTTTCAGTTATCAAATAATCAGAAAATGCTTTGTTACGGAACTGGGAACATAAAATGGTCACTTAAAAGAAAACCCGAACAGGACCCCTGACTCTTCTCAAGAAGACACCAATGGATTTCTAGTAAGTTTTTAAAAACACCAGTTTTAATATTAGATTTCCTCACGGTTATCTAATTACTTATGAACAAGTACCTTTAAATGAAATCCTACCTTACAACGCGGATATCAAAGGTAGTTTAAAAAATTTGTTTGACATTAATAGACAAAACTGAAAAATCAAACCTAGACGGACTCTTTACGAAGAACTTAATCTAGCAATCTTAATCAACCAAGACTTATCAATTAATCTATCACCTTACAACTATTTATATTAGCAGCACACTTTTATTTATTTGGTTAATAATATTATTTCTATGGTCTTATTGCAAATCAACCATAAACTAGTTAAAAACACACAGTGGATGACCTAACAGAATCCTATCATACGAAGTAATCACCAAGAAAACTGTGAAACAATAAAACTCAACAAACAAAACCAAGCACACATATGCATCGAATAAGTTATATCAAACTGTTTACTGATTCATAAAACCAATAATGAAAAGCAAGTCCAATCAAAAGCAAGCATCAAATTTGGTTCATCATAAGCATTGGCAATCTGTAATGTTTAGCCTAGAATTATTAAATCAAACAAAGCATATAAAATAGATTCATGGTGAAAAATAGATAAAGACGATAGATTAGGGTAACAAACCCCGTAGTCTTCGATCTTGTGTTGATAGCTATTCACTGTGTGATTCTTGTCCTTCAAATGATTCAAAAGCCTTCAATCCTAAGGCCCAAATTTGTCTAAAACAGCTAGTAATCATCGGATTACGATAGAGTTAATGTAAATCATGTTTATATAGTGATTGCAGGCCCAAGACCCCTCAAGATGTCAGAATATTCTAGAAAATAGGCCTCGTTTCGTCGCGCGACGTGGAAATTAGACCTGGCCGCGTGTGACGACGTGCCACACATCCCAAAACACCCACTCTGTGTCACACGGCGTGGTATTCACTTCTGGTTGCATGTAGCGGCCAAGCATATTTCGTTAGGTTCTTTTATTGGTCCTGTTCGGTTCAATCTTGGGTCGTTCTGGTTCTCTGTTTTAGCTCGTTTGTTCTCGTTTCTTGCTCTTTTCAACCATGTTTATCAACTGAAACCTAAAAAACAATAAAAAGTTAGTAATACACAAATTCTAAACAAAAACAAACAAAAAAAAACGAAAACAATACAAACTATACGAGGGATAAAATGTGTATTTAGTAGTATATCAATGGTCCACCCGGAGACCATGCCAGCAGCGATGAAGGCCTGTAAGTGGTCTTTCGGATTAGTTAGCCCATCGTACTTTCCTACTGTTTGTGGAATCTTTAGATTCACCGGAAATCCCGCTTCCACGGTCTTTCTAATGAACTTGGAGTTGTCTACCGAAGCTGCTGGTCTATTGGGTTTAAAGAAGTTAAATTTGACGCCAGGATGATACTCAATGGCTTCCTGGGGCATATCGTGGGTGCTTTCCCTCTCTTGACTTTCCTTGTAATCATGGTATTCTCTTAGTGAGGAAGCCGTGTGGCTCGAGCGCTAGACCCGACTTTGGTTACCCAATTGGGTTCTAGCTCATCCGCCATGTAAGCATGGGCAGAATTTGATCCATCACTCGATGTCTCCAAGGGGCAGACTCATGTTCATCTTCCTCCTCGTCTTGTTCATTCACCTCGTTGTTGCTCAAGGCTTCGCCAAACAGAGTTCTGGATTTAACTCCAGATGAAAACTTCTCTTGCATCCTTGCCATGAGTTTTTCCTGCTCCACTTCCCACCATGCCATGACGCTTGGTGGTAACGGGATTTGTGGTTGCTAACGCGGGCGGAATCTGGTGTTAGCAGTTACCGTGAAATGGGGTGGAGGGTTGGATGCATTAACGATGTCCTCCGCGTTAGTTGTCTTGGTGTCTTGCACTAGATTCATCCTTTGCTGGACGATTGATGTTTGTCCCGCCACATGTGTAGGTGTTTTACCACTCATTTCAACCGAGAAGAAGGTTTTTTTGAAAGCTAGTTCTAGCAAAACTGCATGGATGGCACCAATGATGAAACACTAATTAACCCTCGGGCTAATTGCTTAGTCCTTCGGTTAACACTTAGTCTTTCCCACGGGAGTGTAGTATAATCCGGTAGATCTGAGCGGCTTCACCTACAAAACAGAACACCACGATCTCATTACGAGAATGAAAGGGGGGTCTTATCGTAATCACCCTTTCGGTGTGAGAATCAGTATGAGAGACTGAATATATAATAAACATAAGTTAGTGAGTGTTCTCGCGTAAAGCTTCCAGATTCTTTTACCATTGGAGGTTGGGTGGTAGTTATAGCTGAAAGGGAGGAGAGAATGTGTGGGTCGCCTACTATATCAAGAAATCCACTAACCAGAGGCTTTGCAAGATACTTCTAGTACTATTGTTAGTGTATTGTCAATTTCTAATTGGCTGAGTGTCCTTTAAGCAAGATACTTCATTTTTGCACCATACCTAGGAAGATTGTCGGCCTCACACTTCCCAAGGCGTCAAGGAACGTCGTTAGTCTTTAGTTAGTGAGGGATTGACAAAAACAAATAGGATAAAAGGTGGGAGTTGTTACATCTCAGATTTTTCATATTCGTTTTCGTTCAAGTTTAACCCGATTCAGGAACATTATTCGGATCCTTATTTTTAATCAAATCAAACATTTATAAGTATTCCTTAACGTATTTTTCATTTCATATCCCTTAGGTTTTCCAAGTTGTTCATTCCCTAATTTAACTCTAAAATAATCAATATTTATCCATTTTAGAAAGTTTAACGACCTAAATTGCCAAAACAGCATAGTTGTCCTCCCTACAACCGGGGCGCCGCACTACCATGGGGTGCCATGGCCGTCGCGTGCCACCTTGGGTCATCTGCATAGAAGCTTTGAATATTATGCTTTCCTAGTTTGTTTTTTGCACAAAATCGCTTATTTTTGGACTATATCGCGTGATTTAAGCCCCAAAAAAATTAATATAGATTAAGTACTTGTCCATATAAATTACCCTTTCCTCAAGAACGAATTTTGGCTGAATTCTCATTTGATTGGTCAATAAAACTTGATTCGTTTCTTTAACGAAGATTTGGTTCGTTTTTGTGTGTTCTATATAAACAAGACTTATTTCTTCTGCCACAATTCCCTAAACCCTAATTCTAGCATTCTCAGTTGTCACCCACCTCTACCCTTCAAAATCTTCTTCGTTTTGGCCATTTTACTTGAAGATACAAGCTTCGCTGTTTGACTTTATCATTACAACGACCTTTGACTTAACTTTTCGGTTGAATCATACACTTTTCGGGTAAGTTTTGAGTTGTAAATCATTCATATATATTCCCTAGTCAATAATCTTCAATCAATTTCTGAGATTGAAGGGTGTTGACTAATCAATTCGATTAAAACCCGTTCAAGGGTATATTGGTCAACAAGTTTGACTACTCAGTTTCTCATACTTCTGGTCGGAACCGATGTTCGGTCCAGAAGACTTTTATTTTCGTAATGATATTTTAAGGCTACTGAAGAAAACCCAACGTCCAACTCACTATTCGGATTATGGTCAATACCAACTCGCTTAAACGTTTAAATTCTCATAACCGAAGTTCTGAACATCCGTTTGGAACGATTCCAGCGGCAATGATTTTTGTTTTACTCATATTTATTTGTCTCAAAGTTTCATGTTCATTTGATTTAGTTGGTTCGACGCATTAAAGGATGATTCATTTATTGATTAACCGTTTATTCTTATTCTTGTTCACTCGTTTAATCATCAAGGTGAGTTTTATCATTCCACTCTATTTTACTTTTTTCATAAGTTTTGAGGGCATATGCGTACTAGTACTTATATCTAATTAATATTTTCATACTATATATCTACACAAAACTAGCAAAAGAATGATTGTGTGTGTAACATTTCAGATTTTCTAAACCCGTATTTACTTAGGCCCTTTATCCTTTACATATTGGGGTTGCCTAGGCCCACCGCGTGGCGCTATGGTGCCTCTACACATATCGTTTAAGTTATTTCGTTTCCTAGTTCTTTTTTAGCATGTAAATCGCTTATTTTATGGCATAAATTGAGTGAATTAAGGTCCAAGAAAAGGATATTAACTAAAATACAAGTCCATACCCTTAGCTTACTGATCAAGCACGAAATCTTTTGGTTTATTTCATCGATTTGGTCATTAAACTCTTATTCGGTTTCCTAAACGAATAAATATACTAACTATGGTTCGTTTTTATAATCTCTATATAAACACATCATAATTCTCCTAACACAAACTTCCTCATACCCTAACTCACTAATCCCAGCTGTCACCTACCTCTGATCATCATCAAATCCTTCGATTTTTGCTTTTTCGTTGAAGATACAATGCTTGTTCGTTTGACTCTTCTTATGCATGGACCTTTGACTCATCCTTTCACTTTTTGGGTAAGTTGTAAACATAGAAATCATTCATACATATTCCCTAGTCAATAACCTTCAATCAATTTCGGTTGTTGAAGGGTGTTGACTGGCCAATTCGTTTAAAACTCGTTAAAGGGCATATCAGTTAACTTATTTGACGTTACGTTTTCTCATACTTCTGGTCGGATTCAACATTCGGTCCAGAAAACTTTTACTCTCATAAAAAACTTTTAAAGCTACTGACCAAAACCCGACTTCTGACTCGCTGTTCGGATTCTGGTCAGTACCAGCTCTCTTAAATCTTAAATATAACATAACTTGAGTTCTAAACATCTGTTTGGATTGATTCCAGCGGCAACGATATCATTTTTTCTTATATTATCATATCTCAAAGTTTTAGGTTCTGATCGTTTATATCGTTTGACGTGTAGTGTATGACTCGCTTTTTCGTTAACTCGTTTATTCTTTAGTTATAATCACTTGCCTTTAATATAAGGTGAGTTTTATCATTCCCCAATTTTACTCAATTTTCACAACGTGTTGGAGACATAACATATGCGCATATCATATATATATATATATATATATATATATATATATATATATATAGGTTGAAGTTATAATAAGAAGTGAAGTGTGTCTAAAAAGTGTAAGAAGTAATCTGGTGCGTTAGATTTGATGATCCGATGCTCTAGATGAAAACTGTGTTTTGTAGGCGGTGTTTTTTTTTAATTCTTGATTTATAACACTCTAAGGGCATAATTTTCTAGTGTGTTGTATTATATATGGAAACAAAAATAAATTACAACACCAAAAACACATCGTAATCTATATTATAGTGCGTTTTAAAACAAAACACCAAATATTAATCCATATTTAGAACACAACATCAAGAACACCAAGAAAACTAAGAACACCAAGAACAAAAACACACAAATAATTAAAACACACTAGCTTTTAATCCAAATGTAAAAGCACAACACCAGATTTTAATCCAAAAGTAAAAACATAACACCAAGAACACCAAGAACTAAAGCACACTAGCTTGAACATCATAACCAACATTAATGAACAAAAACAATTTGTACTTGATCAAACCAGTTACAAGCAACCAATATTCAAACCACTTACAAAATAATCAAAATTCAAAATTCACAACACCAAGAACTTCTACGAACAACATAGTGCACCAAAACACACTTTCTTGAGCATAATAAACTAAAACACGGTTACTGTAAGACCCCGAATCCGGGAATCCTACAGTTGGTAGTCATGTCAAAAACTTATAAAAAATTAAAACCAAGAAAAATTTCTTTTTATGTAAAACCGATTCAAAGTAAATAACAACGGAATAATAAGTGTCAAGATTTTCCAAAAAAAAAAAACTTAACAAGATTTTAACCCAAAGCAACTCATTTTATTTGAAAACCAGTTCAGAGTACAAAATCAGCGGAAGGTCGTAAGTAACAAACAAGTTCCCAAAAACCGGGAAAATATGCCCAAAACCAAATTTAAGTACGTTTAATAATAATTGAAGAGAAACAAATTTCATTTTTAAATTTCCCGACTAGAGATGCCTTCAACCGTCCAAGTAGTCTCGAGCACGTCCAAGCGGTGTAAGCATTCTCCTCTTAACCTGAAACTCAAACTAGCATACACACAAAGTCAGCTGGAGCTGAGTGAGTTCAAGTTTTAATAAATGACATTTAGGTAAAACATTCTGAGAGTTTAAATATAAAATGGGACATGAACAGTTAGGCCATAATAAACAATAAGTAGTCATACTTATATCTCTATATAATTATATCCCTATGCTTAACATCCAAGTAATAACATCAGGGTCGAGCACACGTACAACCAAAACACGTAACATCCAAGTAATAACATCAGGGTCGAGCACACGTACAACCCAAACACGTAACATCCCATCCGATGGTGATCATGCCACACGAGCCTCCCCCCTTACGGGCTTTTCAGGGCCCGCCACAAGATTTAAGAACTTGAGTAGTATAGCTTGGCCCGGCCAAGATCACCATCCATCCGCATGCAAACACAAAGTAGGCATACGCAACATCCTTAGTCGAGAGCGACTAATTAACATTCCCAATTATTGGCCATAAAGTAGCGCGTGTATAAACATGCGTGTGTATATTAGCCCAAGCGTATACATACTTAAATATCATCTCAAGTCATGCTATGATACAAGTAAGCCCATATCCTTGAGCCTAAGCCATAAGTAAAATATATAACCTTAAGGAATATATGTATATATGACCATAAACGAGTCTCAAATATCCTAAGTCATAGAATATAATTCACACATATTTTCATGAACCTACAAACACACACAAGGTCATGTAATACCATCCGATTAGTTTAAACAAGTAAAATTGGGTAAAGTTAAAATATGGTGTGTATGCTAGCCCAAAACTTAAAAAGAGTGAAAAGGGGCATCATGAACTCACTTGACACGAGGCACAAAGTCACCACGAGCTAGAGAACCCCTAAGTATCCCCACAACTCACACACCTGTCGGATTACACACAATAATTAATAACTACACCGAAAGGACTCGTTTATCATACTAGACGTTCTGACGTGGTTCGAGTTACCTAAAGCCTCGACCTCACCAATCTCAATTATAACATCCCCCGAGGCCTTATATTCATCAAAACCACCCTTAGAAAATCCCAGGAATAAAGAATTCCCAAATTGCCCCCGGGAGTTGCTAGAGGAGACTAATGTGCGCGTTTAAGAGTTGTTTAGGCACTTAACACCCAACTCAGCCCCTTGTGGACCCAATTTGATAAATTCATATCCTACTAGCCCACACGACACTACACGAGTTGGATGGGTTGGTAACTCGCAAGCACAATGCACAAACCACCAATTCACGCGAATTGGTGTTGTATCGACTCGTTTGAGTAACCGACAACCAATTCAGGCCCACTAACATAAAAATTTAGTTTTTCACAGCCCGTATAACATACCGAGGCAAAATAATCTGAACTGGTTGTTAATTCCCTCAAACAACGCGCTAAACGCAACAATCAACAAACTAGACAAACGAAATCTTAGTTTTTCAATCTATTAACAATTGATCAATCAAACGAGCTTCATAGCCCACGATACTAAGGTAAAACACGAATGACATACCTAGGAAGATGATGGAGTAAAACCTCATTTCAAACAGCCCCGACAAGAACACAATTGAACATTCACCGGTTAAGCCCAAAACAAACTTATCGATCAATGACAAGTAAAACATGCATATTTTAGCATACGAATATGCATTTAATTACATAGGATAACCTTTAAATAAATTATTAAATTTTTACAAGACTTTGATAAATGTCTTAGGTTTATAAAAATATTTTTATTATATTTTTCAAGTTGACACAAAAATCATAAAAATTCCTCCAACACAGAAAGGTATGTGCAGCTATTTCAGTGCGCAACAAAATGGTTTTATTTTTATAAACATCATTACCCAACCAAATTAAACGATTCCAATTGGGTTTGATTCCTAACTCAAAATATTAAGTTCTAGAAGTGGAATCGACCAATTTGGAGTTGTCGAAAAAGAGTTATGAAGTCGGGAAGACTGACCAGAATCCGTCATCCCGCGTCAGCTTTGACACTCGATCTTATAAAATCATAAAAACCATTCAAATCTCATCCAAAAATTACATATTATACCTTTCTGGAAACTAGACGCAAAGTAGAACATTATAGAAACAAGAATCGATCAAAAAAAATAAATTTTCATCGAGTTACAGACCGAGAAATAAAGGAGTACGAATCTGTCAGAAATTGTTATAATCAAAACTCAAACCCTAACATTCAATAAAGGGTTTAATGGTGAAAAAGACATTCAATCAAACAATACTAACCTTGAATTGGAGTTTTGGATCTTGTAATTGCTTGGGAAAAGAAAAAATGGCGTTTGGTGGCTGGTTCCTAATGTCGATCGCAGGAAGGAGCTAGAGGGGAGTTTAGGGTTTTAATTTTTTTTTTGATATAATATAATAATATAACACTTTAGCCCCTCCACTTTGCTAATGGTTGAAACTTGGACGAAAGGTTAAGTAGGTTAAGTTTACGAGATCGGCCAGAAGGACCTTTAAAATGCCGGAACGAGTCATGGTTAAAATGCAAGCTTGTTAGGCATAACCCTTCTTAAGGAAATTCACGGACATTACAGTTGCAACAAAAAAACCCATAATATTCAATACTAGAACACAAAATTACAAAAACGACTTCCTCACCCATTCCGATCTCATCACGCCCATAGACGCAACTCCGATGTCGCTCTTCGCCGTATCGTACGCCACCCATACCTGCATACAAAAACCCGATATAATTAATTAATCAACAAACCTAATTGATAACAAATCGTTATTTAAATTCGAAATTAAAAACATATGATAGCATATCGGTGTAACACATCGATTACGTGTGGATATGTGTGAAAATTAGGGATCTAGAAGAAGATGGCGGCGGAGCGACGCCGAGGAAGCCAAGAATGGAGTAGTTCATTGTTGGAAAAGGTTGAAGATGAGATTGCCAGAGAAGGTTGAAGAAGAGATGATTAGTTGATGTTTTGAAGTGAACAAGGGAATTGATTGAATATGGGGAATTTTTTTTTATTCTGATGTTAATGTGATGTGCAGAATGTATATACGTGCAACATATCAATTAGCATTTTTGATGTTTTTTGTTATTAAAATAACGGATTCATATGATGGTCTTTCCGTCAAAGTCTTATAATTAACTTCATATATTAATTCCTAAAATAATATAAACAACATGGACAAAATTACCTTTATTTGTCATATTTAATCCAATGGTCTAGATCTTTTCCTACACTTCTCACAAAAGTTTGTCTTTTTATCCTAACCTTCCTCTCTCTCTCTCTCTCTCTCTCTCTCTCTCTCTCTCTATATATATATATATATATATATACATATATATATATATATATCAAAAATAGCAAACGTATAATTGTGTGTGAATAATCAAATATACTTGTTATGTGCTTACTTGTTTATGTGCGCATTCGTGTACGGATAGGTCTCGCATATCCCCTTATATAGGATTCTCATTATTATTGACCAACACCTGATTCGCTTGGCAACAGTCTTATTATTATTTTCTCATGGTTGATTTACCCGCCCCCGATTCGCTTGCCAATGGTTTAATCGAAAACTTATTTGCTCATGGTTTGATTTCATTACCTGTCACACCCCGACTAGCACAATACGGAAGCGTAAAACGGGAATGTAACAAACACCTCTGGTATCAACACATTGTTTATAAGGAAACATTACAAACTAATTTACAATATATTACATTTCATTGTTCTATCATTGTTTTACAGTCTAGGTGATTCAAACAAAACTAGTTCATTAACAATATGATCTTACTACTAGTATCCTTGCTTCTATTCACATAGCATCAACCACACACCTTGGGCAAGTAACAGATCACCAAATCACTCCGATTTAGGTACACCTGAAAAACAGTTTAAAACAGGTCAACTACCAGAGTTGGTGAGTTTCACGAGTTTCGAGAAAACAGTAATGAGTATTCACAAGTTAACACTTGTATTCATGAAATAAGTATGTATGTATGTAAATGATGTAATTGTGCTAAGCTACAGTGAAGCCTTGACTGTATGTGCTACGTGCATCCATTTCCCACGCTCAATCAACCACTGTGGCCCCTTTCCGCCCACAACATGCCCCAAATAGCTATGTCTAACACTACATTGCGTGTTATATAATTATGGTCATGTGCAAACGGGGTAAAGTCTCAGCGATACATGCCGGCTCCGTTTGGGTTTGTCAAACCAATAGTACTATTCACAAGCCACCGGCTCGAAGTTAATCACTGTGTTAGTGGGGACTTTCCTGTGTTAGCACTTAGATAATTCACATCAATACATGTTTCATGTATGTATATGTAATCAAACATGCTTTTCACCCCAAAAGTTCGTAAAACTGTTTAAAGAGTGGGGTCATGAAACTCACGGTTTAGTAGATAATCATTACTGTATCAGCTCGTGGTTTGTTTGGTCCGCTATCAGTAGTTCCTATAATCAATATTATAATAATATTAATATTTTAATATTATTATAATCTCAATACTAAACTGGGCTGTATAACTAATCTGGGTGTAGCTGGAACGCCCAGAAAGTGGCAATAGGCTTAGATTGTGATTTTGTTCTATGTCTAATACTTAAAACTAAACTTGGCTCAGATTCCCGTTTTCCCAGCTGGGCCAAGTTGTTCGTTTACGCGTTTAGAAAACAGTTAAAGGAAAATAAGCTTGGGTAAATGTATTGGTTAATAACATGATTAAGTTATAAAGAAGGATCACATACTGGGGTCCCGAATTAGCCACGGGGCCCGTTTCCGTTTATTCAGTTTGATTTAAGAAGAAACACGTACAATCCATCCGGATTGTCCAGGTTTTTCATAGAAAAGTTCGTTTTTACTTAATTAGTCCAAAAATATGATTTTTGATCACTCTTGGTGTTTTGATATTCCCGCAGGTTCGTTAGTCGCGAACTTGCCGGTTTTTATAAAAACTGATTTTGTTTAATCTTTAAATTAGCATAATTAATAAATCGTTAATCATCAAATTATGAAAATTTAGCCACTTATCAATTAAAATATGTAGATTTTTATAAAAATATTTCTGGAATTATTTACTAATTTATTAATTTATAAAAAATTCATTTTATCAGCTATATTTCGTCTGAAAATCGTCCGTTTACCCCAAACAATTTCCAAAAAGTCCAAAAAAATTCCTTAACACTCAAATCATGTCCCAAATAAACCTGTATCAATTCCAGAATGTAAAAAGCTCGTACGATATTCTTTTCGGCCCAAATTCGGCTATAAAAATTCACACGAACGCATATAAGCAAAACACCTTTAAACTTCCCCAAATGATCCCAAAATTCATATGTGATCAAAATACATAAATTTGAGTTCCCAGAAAAATTTCATAATTTTTGAAGTATTTTAGCTATTTTTCCCAAATAAACGTCCCAGTTCAGTAATAAATTCGCCAAATATTATCGGATAGTCGAAAAATTACTAAATTTGAACAGGGAATCATTGAAATGGTCCCTGATGTCCCAGAAAAATTTCAAGTCCTAACAATATGCACATCACAACCATAACCTAACCAGCCCGTAAGCGAGTGTTTCGGCATTACCTTAGCGGGTTTGGCTCGTTTCTGACTTTCTAATCAAGTTTTCAGGTTCTTGTGCTTCTATTCAAGCTAGATAAAAGTCCTATATCACAAACCAAGCAGGTTTCATCAATAGAACAGCCCTTTAACTTAGGGTTTCGGCTAGTGGACAAAAACGAACTTTTGAACCGTAAAAAGACCGTTTCAACCTTTTAATCCGTGTTTATGGCCAAAAAAAACTATCAAAACGGATCCTTACCATGTGTATGATCAAAACATGTTTATGGACCATTTATAGGATTTTTACATGGTTAGGAATGATTTTTAGCAATTAAGACATGTTTTTATGGTATTAATCAAGGTTAAACAAGTACAAAAGTTACTTATTTAAGCTCCTTACCTTAGGGTTTGAAGGATTCTGGAAAACTCAGGTTGCAGCTTCTTGGACCTCAACTTTTATAAACTAGAATGAATAAACAAGCTTGCAAAACAAGTTTTATAAAAAGAATGGGGGGTGGGGTGTGTGGTCCGATCGGAAGGCTTATGGGCCCATTTTGGGCCCATTTTGGCCCAAGTTTATGATTTCTCAAGCCCAAATACGAAAAGCCCGGCCCAAATTTAGTCCGGGTTATGTTTTTGGCGCGAAAAACTTATCGGGTGCGTTAAATAGTGCAAAAACGAGTGTTTTTCGGCTAGTTTTGAGTAAAATTATAAAAACATACTATATGTTTGTAAAAATCAAAAATATTTTCACGGATCGCTTAAAACATTTCAAATAAGTGTTTGGTAAGTCTTTTCCGGCTTATCGGAAGATACAATTCTTGGTTTGTAACTATCTTTCGCGTTTAAATCTATGGCGGGTAGTTAAACGAGCATGTTTTCGTTTAACTTGTTTGCTATCGAACTAGGGCCATATTACTAATATTTTAGCTTGTATAGATCGTATATCACTTATAGATGGTCCCCCGAGATATCTGGGTCATAACCCGACCCGTTCGGTTAATCGTTCGTTTGTTATGCAAAAGGCGTTTATTTGTTTAATCGGTAAATACGTATTGAGGTGTACCTTGTTTTGGCTCAAATGTCACATTCTCCCCCCGTTAGAAAATTTCTTACCCGAAATTTGATTATTCAACTTTGTCTTTGCTTGGAAACAGGTGCGGGTATTTCTTTTTTAATTCGGATTTCCGCTCCCACGTGAATTCGGGTCCCCGTTCTGAGTTCCATCGAACTTTGACTAGAGAGATTTTGTTGTGTCTTAAATGTTTTATTTTTCCCTCTAATATTTCCTCCGGTTCTTCAACGAAATTCAGTTTTTCGTTTATGTTTAAGTCTTTTAACGGCACGATTTCGGTTTCATCGGTAAGACACTTTTTCAGGTTCGAAACGTGAAAGACATTGTGAATAGAACTCAACTCCACATGAAGTTTTATTCGGTAAGCTACCGGACCTATCTTAGAAATGACTTCATATGGTCCAATGTATCGCGGAGCTAGTTTACCGGTTTTTCCGAATCGAATGACGCATTTCCACGGGGATACTTTCAGAAAAACTTTTGTCGCCTATTTCAAAGGATAACGGCTTTCTACGAACATCAGCATAGCTTTTCTGTCGATCTCGGGCGATTTTCAATTTACTTGTGATTTTACGGATTTTGTCGGTGGTTTCTTGAATCAAGTCAGATCGTGTAATTTGGGTATCTCCCACCTCAGTCCAACACAAGGGTGATCTACATTTACGACCGTACAGCGCTTCATATGGTGCCGCTTGAATGCTACTGTGATAGCTATTGTTGTACGAAAATTCAACCAGGGGAAGATGTTGATCCCAATTTCTACCGAAGTCTAGTACACAAGCGCGAAGAAAATTTTCTACGGTTTGAATGGTTCACTTAGATTGACCGTCGGTTTGGGGATGGTAGGCGGTACTTAGGTTAATTCGGGTTCCCAAAGCTTCTTGTACGGCTTGCCAGAAACGAGAGGTGAAATGGCTATCACGATCAGAAATAATTGAAACGGGTATGCCGTGTCGGGATACGATTTCATTGATGTAGATGTGAGCAAGTTTTTCGGTTGTGTAAGTGGTTCGGATTGGAAGGAAGTGTGCAGACTTGGTTAATCGGTCAACTATCACCCATATTGCATCATTTCCTCGGGAAGTTTTTGGGAGATGTGTTACAAAATCCATGGTAATTTGTTCCCATTTCCATTGTGGTATTTCTGGTTGGTGCAACATTCCCGAAGGTTTTTGATATTCAGCCTTAACCCTCGCACAAGTTAAACATTTACTGACGTATGTGGCTATATCCTTCTTCATACCGGGCCACCAATAATACTCCTTCAAGTCCTTGTACATCTTATCCGTTCCAGGATGAATGGATTATTTGGACTTCCGGGCTTCGTCCATGATCAAGTCACGCAGATTGCTGAAATTGGGAATCCAAACTCGATTTTTGTAGTATAGAATTTCGTCAGTTCTTTCTTCAAAATGTTGTTCGGTCCCATGCAAGTTTTCATCTTCCAAGTGATCTCTTTTCAGAGCTTCATTTTGAGCAATACGAATCTGTTCGGTGAGACTAGTTTGGACAATCATTCCAAGTGCTCGGACCCGTAGTGGTTTGATCCTGTCTTTTCTGCTCAAAGCATCTGTTACTATATTAGCCTTGCCCGGATGATATCGAATCTCACAGTCATAATCGTTCAACAGCTCTACCCATCTCCTTTGCCTCATGTTTAGTTCTTTCTGGTCGAAAATATGCTGTAGGCTCTTGTGGTCGGTGTATACTGTACATTTGGTGCCATACAAATAGTGCCTCCAGATCTTAAGTGCGAAAATAACCGCGCCCAGTTCCAAATCATGGGTAGTATAATTCTTCTCGTGCACCTTTAATTGTCGAGAAGCGTATGCTATGACTTTGTTTCTTTGCATAAGTACGCACCCTAAACCTTTCCGGGACGCGTCACAATAAACTACCAGATCATCAGTTCCCTCTGGAAGACTCAGTATCGGGGCTTGGCATAGTTTCTGTTTCAGCAATTGAAAGGTAGTTTCTTGATCTTCTCCCCAAACATAAGCACGATCTTTTTGAGTCAAAAGGGTTAAAGGTTGGGCTATGTTGGAAAAATTAGCAATAAAGCGCCGATAATACCCAGCTAAACCCAAAAATTGGCGAATTTCTTTCGGTGACTTTGGGGCCTGCCAATTTTTGATGGCTTCAATCTTGCTCGGTTCTACATGAATACCGTGTCGGTTAACAACGTGCCCTAGAAATTGTACCTCTTGTAGCCAGAATTCACATTTCGACAGCTTGGCATATAACTTTTCCTGCCTCAACAACTCCAAGATAATTCGTAAGTGCTGCTCGTGGTCCTTCTTGGTTTTCAAATCTATCAAAATATCATCAATAAACACAATAACGAATTTGTCGAGGTACGGTTTACAAACTCGATTCATAAGATCCATGAAAACTGCGGGAGCATTAGTTAGTCCGAACAGCATAACTAAGAATTCATAGTGGCCATAACGAGTTCGGAACGCCGTTTTAGACACATCTTCCTCTTGAATTTTAACTTTGTGGTAACCGGATCGAAGGTCAATTTTCGAGAAATAGTTTGCCCCTTGAAGTTGATCAAATAAGTCGTCTATTCGTGGAAGAGGGTATCGGTTTTTTATGGTAACTTTATTTAATTCCCAGTGATCGATACACATTCTAAAACTTCTATCTTTCTTCTTTACAAACAATACCGGTGCTCCCCCAAGGAGAATAACTAGGACAAATGAAACCCTTATCTAACAACTCCTGTAACTGGTTAGATAATTCTTGCATTTCAGAGGGTGCCAATCGGTAAGGTGCCTTAGCAATAGGGGCTGATCCTGGTATTAAGTCTATGCGGAATTCAACTTGTCGATTCGGTGGTAATCCAGGTAGATCATCGGGAAAGACATCGGGGTATTCACGTACAACTGGAATCTCTTCTATGCATTTCTCATCAGGGTTCTTTATAGTCACATTTGCCAGGAAAGCTATACAACCTTGGCGTAAACATTTCAACACTTTGAGATGAGACACGAGAGGTAATATCGAACCAGACTTCTCTCCTTGTACTACGATCACCTCACCATTCGAAAAGGGAATTTTAATTGTCTTGTCGTTACACACAATCTCCGCCTTATACTTAGTTAACCAGTCCATGCCGACAATAACATCAAAACTTTCTAACTCTACCGGGAGTAGGTCAATAAGGAATGGGTGGTCATTAAGAATAATAGGGCATTTTTGGACTATTTGGTTGACGGTTATAGAGTTACCGTTAACGAGTTCTATAGCATAGGGATTTGTTAGTTCACTAACTGGCATGTTACCCAGGGATACAAAGCTAGAGGAAACAAAGCTTCTATCGGCACCAGTATCAAATAACACAGAAGCATATTGATCAAAAACAACAAATGTACCTGTTACTACGTTCGGGTCCTGTCGTGCTTCTCCAGACCCGATAACAAACGCGCGTCCCCGAGACGCCCCAGAGGTTGATGCTTAGTTCCGACCAGTGACTGCTCCTTGATTCAGCTTGGGGCAGTCTTTTCTAAAATGCTCCGTGCTGCCACATTCATAGCAAGCACGGCGGTTTGCTGGTGCTGTGATTTGTTAGATAAGTTGTTGACGAATCGGTTGCGGTCTAGGTGGTTGCGGACGACGAGGTTGAGTTGCTTGGGTTGGTCGGTTGACAATTCCCATACTGACTCTACAACTGGGGCCATTATGCCCCGTTATCCCACATTTCTGACAGATTAACGGCCTGCACTCACCCACATGATGAAAACTACATTTATCACATTTTGGCCATGGTCCCTTGTACATGTCTCGTTTCACCTCAGAACTACTCATGGCATAATTTTGTATTGTCGGGCGTGCACGTTTACTTGCTGGCCTTCCTTGTGACCCTGATCCATAATTAATTCGCTTCATACTCGATGATTCCCCGGCCATTCTCAACACTCCGCTTCTTACCAAGTCAAAAGTCACGATGCCGGCCTGAGTCACGGCATTCTCAAATGATGTATGGCCAACAGAGTTCACCAAACTCCTCACTTCTGGGGCTAAACCCTAGATATAACATTCAACTCGTTTGTCCTCGGGAGTTACTAACCATGGTACTAGGCAAGCCAGTTCGTTGAAGCGGTTGGTATACTCCAGATGATCCGCTCCTTTCATTTATAAACTCCAGAGTTCATGTTCTAATCTTAGAATTTCGTTCTTTGGGCAGAAATGTCCCAGCATCAGTGTTTTGAGTTCAGCCCATGTCATGCGATTCACCGTATCTTGACCTTTTATCTGTACCGTAGTGTTCCACCACATTAATGCGTGATCAGTAAATGTAGAGGCAACATACTTGACAATGTTTTCAGGTGGACAATTACTGATTTTGAGGACAGATTCAGTTTTCTCGATCCACTTGATTAACCCGTTTGGCCCTTCAGTGCCCTTGAAATCAATCAGTTTACAGGCCATAAAGTTTTTAATCGAATATTCCCTTCGAGGGGGATTAGGGTTGTTATTGTTATTGTTTGGGTTCGGTGGGGGAATATTGTTGTTGACATTATTTGCATCAGGTGGGGGATTATTTGCATTGGTAGGGGCATTTGTATTAGGTGGGGGATTGTTATTTGTAACTGTTTCATTGTTGGTTGGGGGAGCATTATTGATTTGTTGCTAGTTTGTTTGTATATTGGCATTAACACCAGCAGTTACTTGTGTTACAATAAGTGGGATTACTGCCTGCATTTTACGAGCAATCATCTCGGCTATTTCTGCCTCGGTTATAGGGTTTGCTTTCTTTGGGGCCATTCTATAATGATAAACAAATATAAGCCAATTAGTACTAATTCCAGTCTACGGCACTGTGTAATAATAATCACAATAAATGTTGTACAGGTAAACCAGATAACATACTGACATTTCAAAAATTGTTCTGTACATTGATATCAAAAGGCACATAGACTTAGCCTGATAAAGACCATTGCTTGCATGTACATATCAAAATATGTCACTAAGTGACTGTTAGACTTAACCCTATAAGGGTCAGTACTTGTAATAATGTACAAAATTATGCCCCATGTTAACATAACATACTACTATATACATACATGGAGTATCAAAAGATCATGTACACATATCTATAACATTCTGCATTTATCCGTACAAATGATAGGCTAACCATAAACATAAAAATCACAACACCGTAATCATCCAGTAACAGTTCCACAGCCGAATGTCACCCTATCCAAACACCAGTAGTGGTAGGCATCTGACTGCAGCAAGTTCAGTACTATATAATGTAACGTCGATAAGTACTGGGTCACGTCCCTCCTCTCCTAGTTAATGTTAGCTATGGCTATCGAGTGGTCTATCACACGGTCAGTCAGGACAGCCATCCAAGAGTTGTTTCCTGCGTTTGGGAGGTCAGGGCGAGGGGTAGGTATACTCAATGAACGGGAAGATGAAGTATCTACCCTAGGGCGTGAAGGTCCTCCCCGGTCGTGGGTAGATCTGAATGGAATCGAGGTAGGGTCAATCGGGGTTACCCGAATACGAGCAGTCTGTCGGACTCGCGCAGTAGCTGAAGTCGTCGGCGACAGGTGAATGGGTATAGTGGGTGATCTGGCTACTCTAGCAGGTGAACGATACTGACTGTTAACTTCGTTTTGATCTCTGCGTGGTGACCTGGGTGGATAAGTATCGCATCTGTAGCCGGATAGATCAGGCACATTCCTTGGTAGCTCTCTACAGATAACTTCTTCGTCCACCTCTTCCTCCTCCTCCGGTTCCTCCTCTTCTGGATCCTCCTTGGATTCCTCCTCTGGATCCTCCTCGGATTCCTCCTCTGGATCCTCCTCAACAGAAATTACTGGTTCTTCTTCCGGTACGTACTCGTTATTCCTTGACATGACTTTGCACAAAGGTTAGTTATAAAAATAATATCTATTGCTAGCGCTAACTATTGTCGAAAAGATTAATTAGTTAAACCACATTTAATATTAATTATATTAGGATATAATATTAGTTTTATTAAAATTTTAATTATTATTATTATTTAAATCAATATTGAATATAAATGAATATAATATTCATAGTAAAATCTACCGTCATCAACAGTATCGTACGTACACGTATTCATACACGTTGTTCCAATAAGCACGTATGAGTGTTACATATATATATACTTTCACATTACCTTTTATACACATATGTTGCCACTTTTACCTAACCACACGTTCCGCGACTTCTCCCCGAATTCCCTCGTACAAGCAAGTCTGTTATTATGTTCCGGACCACAATAACTCACTTGCCCTACAAGTTCATCCCGACATCCATCAGTATATAATATTAAATTATTATTTAAATATTTCCCAGAGTTAATCGAGCCTACGGTTATATTTTAGGTACCCTAAGGGATAACCTAATCCTTTATAACCAATGGCTCTGATACCAACTTCTGTCACACCCCGAGTAGCACAATGCGGAAGCGTAAAACGGAAATGTAGCAGACACCTCTGGTATCAACACATTGTTTATAGGGAAACATTACAAACTAATTTACAATATATTACATTTCATTGTTCTATCATTGTTTTACAGTCTAGGTGATTCAAACAAAACTAGTTCGTTAACTATACGATCTTACTACTAGTATCCTTGCTTCTATTCACATAGCATCAACCACACACCTTGGGCAAGTAACAGATCACCAAATCACTCCGATTTAGGTACACCTGAAAATCAGTTTAAAACAGGTCAACTACCAGAGTTGGTGAGTTTCACGAGTTTCAAGAAAACAGTAATGAGTATTCACAAGTTAACACTTGTAATCATGAAATAAGTATGTATGTATGTATGTAAACGATGTAATTATGCTAAGCTACAGTGAAGCCTTGACTGTATGTGCTGCATGCATCCATTTCCCACGCTCAATCAACCACTGTGGCCCCTTTCCGCCGACAACATGCCCCAAGTAGCTATGTTTAACACTACATAGCGTGTTATATAATTATGGTCATGTGCAAACAGGGTAAAGTCTCAGCGATACATGCCGGCTCCGTTTGGGTTTGTCAAACCAATAGTACTATTCACAAGCCACCGGCTCGAAGTTAATCACTGTGTTAGTGGGGACTTTCGTGTGTTAGCACTAAGATAATTCACATCAATACATGTTTCAGGTATGTATATGTAATCAAACATGCTTTTCACCCCAAAAGTTCGTAAAAATGTTTAAAGAGTGGGGTCATGAAACTCACGGTTTAGTAGATAATCAGTACCGTATCAGCTCGTGGTTTGTTCGGTCTGCTATCAGTAGTTCCAATAATCAATATTATAATAATATTAATATTTTAATATTATTATAATCTCAATACTAAACTGGTTTGTATAACTAATCTGGGTGTAGCTGGAACGCCCAGAAAGTGGCAATAGGCTTAGGTTGTGATGTTGTTCAATGTCTAATACTTAAAACTGAACTAGGCTCAGATTCCCGTTTTCACAGCTGGGCCAAGTTGTTTGTTTACGCGTTTAGAAAACAGTTATGGGAAAATAAGATTGGGTAAATGTATTGGTTAATATCATGATTAAGTTATAAAGAAGGATCACATACTGGGGTCCCGAATTAGCCATGGGGCCCGTTTCCGTTTATTCAGTTTGATTTAAGAAGAAACACGCACAATCCATCCGGATTGTCCAGGTTTTTCATAGAAAAGTTCGTTTTTACTTAATTAGTCCAAAAATATGATTTTTGATCACTCTTGGTGTTCTGATATTCCCGCAGGTTCGTTAGTCGCGAACTTGCCGGTTTTTATAAAAAGTGATTTTGTTTAATCTTTAAATTAGCATAATTAATTAACCGTTAATCATTAAATTATGAAAATTTAGCCACTTATCAATTAAAATATGTAGATTTTCATAAAAATATTTCTGGAATTATTTACAGAATTATTAATTTATAAAAATTCATTTTATCAGCAATATTTCGCCTGAAAATCGTCCGTTTACCCCAAACAACTTCCAAAAATTCCAAAAAAATTCATGAATGCTCAAACCATGTTCTAAATCAACTTGTATCAATTTCAGAATGTAAAAAGCTCGTGCGATATTCTTTTCGGCCCAAATTTGGCTATAAAAATTCACACGAACGCATATAAGCAAAACACCTTTAAGATTCCCCAAATGATCCCAAAATTCATATAAGATCAAAATACATCAAATTTGAGTTCTCAGAAAAATTTCATAATTTTTGAAGTATTTTAGCTATTTTTCCCAAATAAATGTCCCAATTTGGTAATAAATTCCCCAAATATTCTCGGATGGTCGAAAAATTACCCAATTTGAAAAGAGACTCATTGGCATGGTGCCTGATTTCTCTGAAAAATTTCAAGTCCTAACAATATGCACATCACAACCATAACCTAAACAGCCCGTAAGCGAGTGTTTCGGCATTACCTTAGCGGGTTTGGCTCGTTTCCGACTTTCTAATCAAGTTTTCAGGTTCTTGTGCTTCTATTCTAGATAGATAAAAGTCCTATATCACAAACCAAGCAGGTTTTATCAATAGAACAGCCCATTAACTTAGGGTTTCGGCTAGTACACAAAAACAAACTTTTGAATCGTAAAAACGCCGTTTCAACCTTTTAATCCGTGTTTATGGCCAAAAAAACTATCAAAATAGGTTCCTTACCATGTGTATGATCAAAAAATGTTTATGTACCATTTTTAGGATTTTTACATGATTAGGAATGATTTTTAGCAATTAAGACATGTTTTTATGGTATTAATCAAGGTTAAACAAGTACAAAAGTTACTTATTTAAGCTCCTTACCTTAGGGTTTGAAGGATTCTGGAAAAATCAGGTTGCAGCTTCTTGGACCTCAACTTTTATAAACTAGAATGAATAAACAAGCTTGCAAAACAAGTTTTATAAAAAGAATGGGGGGGTGGGGTGTGTGGTCCGATGGGAAGGCTTATGGGCCCATTTTGGGCCCATTTTGGCCCAAGTTTCTGATTTCTCAAGCCCAAATACGAAAAGCCCGGCCCAAATTTAGTCCGGGTTATGTTTTTGGCGCGAAAAACTTATCGGGTGCGTTAAATAGTGCAAAAACGAGTGTTTTTCGGCTAGTTTTGAGTAAAATTATAAAAACATACTATATGTTTGTAAAAATCAAAAATATTTTCACGGATCGCTTAAAACATTTCAAATAAGTGTTTGGTAAGTATTTTTCGGCTTATCGGATGATACAATGCTTGGTTTGTAACTATCTTTCGCGTTTAAATCTATAGCGGGTAGTTAAACGAGCATGTTTTCGTTTAACTTGTTTGCTATCGAACTAGGGCCATATTAGTAATATTTTAGCTTGTATAGATCGTATATCACTTACAGATGGTCCCCCGAGATATCTGGGTCATAACCTGACCCGTTCGGTTAATCGTTCATTTGTTACGCAAAAGGCGTTTATTTGTTTAATCGGTAAATACATACTGAGGTGTACCTTGTTTTGGCTCAAATGTCACATTACCGCATTTATTACGTTTTGCTTATTTCTCTTATTTATTATATTAACATTATTTTATTGCAAAACTGGTGATAAAATCACTCACCATGTGTTGTTGGCAAACTCTGTTTTCTACCCATATGCAGGTTGTTATAGAATTGAAGTTGAAGTATGGACACTTAGAAAGACCTTAGAATTTAACGAAGACAACCATTGTTTAAGTTTATTTGGATTATATTTATTTATTTGAAATATTTTGTTATATTTGGATATTGTGTGTATTCTTGGAATAAAATAAATAATTAGATATTGTCATTTATATTCATGATAGTAGCTTCGAACTGTGAGCAATCGGATCACGTCCCGGCATTTCCGCCTTAGGTTGGGGTGTGACAGATTGGTATCAGAGCCGAATGTCATAAGATAGGTCGTTAGAAATGGTCCTAAACATATGTTGGGAACCATATACGCGCTCTGCCTTATGTGCTATTTAATTGTTTATTGCTTAATTAGATTAATTGTTTTATTGTATTATATCTTATATATTTATTGCACGCACATACGAATTCCGAGGTTATGCCACAACTTTTAAAATATTTTTAAATCCTTTTATTTTTGGTAGATTGTCTTTTATTGTGGGAAATTCCTTAAGAATTCCCGTGTTTGTTTTACTCCTTCACTTTGAAGCATGGGGGTATGACAAATGTCGTACAACCATAACTTTAAGTGGTACACATAACCAGCTAAACGGTTGCATGGTAAACATAACCGGCTAAACGGTTAAACTTCTAATTGTGTTTTTAAATTATTTTAAATGCTTATTTGGGTGAAAAATCCATGTAAATCCATAGGCACTCCAACTATCCATTTCTTAAACCATTTTCAATTTGATTTTTTTTTTGTTGGAACATGTTGTCCGGGGTGGTTCCCGAGATACTCCAACGATTCGATATTTAGTTGGGTCGGTTAAATGCCATGTAACGCTCATGGTCCGACCAACTCTATTGATTCGATAATTCGTTAATTAGTTGGCTCAGTTAAACGCCATGTACACGCTCATGGGCTGACCAACTCAATTGTTTGTTACTCGTTATTTTAGTTGGGCCATTCAAATTTTCATGGAAAGCTCATGAGAGGCTAACTCACTGAATATGTTTTTTTAATTTGAATTGAGTTCTTGAGCTACCATGGGAAACCCATGGAAAGCCCAACCCAATAACATTATACTTTAGAATTTTTGCAAACATTATTTATTAAATTAAATATCTCAAGAAAATTATTCACATTATTTTAAATCCTGACTCATCCTCGAGTCATCACTTGCACAATTTTATTTAGGTACACTTCTCTATTATCTCACATCAACTTATTCACAAAACTTACCCATCAACTCGTAAAGTTTCATCTCTAGCCATCATAGAATGTTTCCCTAAGAATCCATCATCATAATCAACATCATTCATATGCTTCTCACGATCACCATACGACTAATAGAATCACCAAGGAGTTGCTGTTGTATGTTATTAACCGATCAACCGCCAACCTCGACAAAACTATAATACCTCGAACAAGAAATCTTATACTAACTATATCTGTTATAATGTCAATTAAATTATCTACTCTCATTTATTTCCTTAAACCATAAAACTACCAAGTGCACTTAAATACGTACCCTCAATTTTAAACTATAAATATTTTATTATCTCTTATTTTTCCTTAGTCTCGTGTTATTTTTCACAACTTACTTTTCATTTTATAAATCTTTATTATTAAATGTAACATCCGTTACTTTTTAAACCCGAAAACCCGACCCATTTTGAATTTTTGGTTTCGTGTATGAAGATATATATATATATATATATATATATATATATATATATTATAATGCTATTAATAAATTTTCATTGCACATATTTTATGTGTCACTCGTAAACTTTATTTATGTGAATTCATATTCATTACACCAATTCGTTTCGTCATTTCATTTTATTCGGATTTAACGTCTATCGATCGTTCATTCTTCTTTTTGTGTTGATCAATTTACAAAACTACGAGATTTAATGTTTTCTTTAAACAACTTGCAAACAATACGGATCGAATGCGAAATATCATTTATCAATCGACTAACAATACCCCTCAACTTAAATCTCTGAACATGGAACGGATTTCCTCAATTGAAGCCCTAGGGTTTAAATGAGGAAGACGATCATCAGTTTGTTGTTATAAGAAATCGTTTTCATATGTTAACTTAATATTATTGCTGGTCCAGTGGTTAAGCTGTCGCCTTGTTAAGCGCCAGACCTGGGTTTGAAATGTCACTCCACATCCTAAGGCGGAAATGCCAGGGCGTGATCCGATTGCTCATAGCTTGAAGATACCATCATAAATATAAATGACAATATCTAATTAATTATCTTGTTCAAATAATACACACAATAATCAAATACAACCAAACAATTCAAATAAATAAATGCAACAAGTCTAAATCCATGTATGTTTTCATTATAATTCTAAGGTCTTTCTAAGTGACCATCTTTCAACTCAGGCAACCTGCATATGCGTAGAAAATGGAATTTTGTCAACAAACATGTTGAGTGAGTTTACCACCAAGTTTTGACACCAAAATAATGTTAATATGATAAATAAGCAAAACGTAATAAATGCGGTAATGAAATCATACCATAAGCAAATAAGTTGTCGATTAAAACCATTGCCAAGCGAATCGGGCGCCAGTAAATCAACTATGAGCAAATAAGAATAAGACCGTTGCCAAGCGAATCGGGTGGTGGTCAATAGTATGAGAACCCAATATATGGGGATATGCGGGACCTCTACGAGCACGAATGCGCACATAAACAAGTAAGCACATAATAAGTAGATTTGATTAATCACACACAATTACACGTTTGCTATTTTTGATATGTATGTATATATAGATATGTATGTATAGTATGATACACGTATATGTCCCCAAAATGTTTGTGAAAATTGAGTAAAATAGGGGAATGATAAAACTCACCTAATCGATTAAGCCAAACGGGAATGTTTACATCAAAAACGATAATCACGCTCTTCGAGAATTACCGACAAGGAACCTAATTAAATGATATTACGAGTGAATTATAATGATATAATATGTATAACGAATTTAAGATTTCGATGTGATTTGGGTTACAATTATGATTGGTATATTATGGATTGAACGATTAATCTTTACGGATTTTTATAATCGTTTAATTATAAAATCATTTTTTACAATATAATCGAACTTACGAATAATTACTTTTTTGAATAAATATGAGTTGAGATATATAATGATAAACGGTTTAAATATATAATTAACATAAAATTTATATTTTAACAAAATTCGATGGTAAAAATATAATTTACACCTTTAATACGTTTATTATAGTTTTGTTTTAAAAACAATACGTATGTGTGTGTGTGTGTATGTATGTATGTACACATATTTTCATATATTTACAATAAATATGATGTAACGCCGGTTAATTCCAGTTTCAAGAATTAAAGCTTGTAGAGTATGTATAAATCTCCGGATTTATCCGACGTTTCTCGGAAGCCTTTACGTCATCCCGGTACGTCTAATCGCTTAACATTTCTTCCAAGTTGCATTATTATTAATTCCGGGGGCTAGAATGAAAATGTTTTATAATATAACATTAATAAATAAAAACCCTAAACCCCTACCCTTGCAACAGCGATCGGCCGAAGGTAGCCCCTCCCCCCCCCCCCCCTTCATTGCTTCGATTTTTTGATCAATTCCAAGCTCTTAGAAGTAGTTCAAGGTATGTACTACAATCCCCAACACTCTTTTTGTTCACCCCTAATCGTTTTGATGCTCAATTTTGCCGAAACTTTTCGTTGGACAGATTTTCGGCAAAGGTGTAATTGACCCACTTCCCGTGGATAAAAATTAGAGTTTCCAGTGTAGAAAGATCCCCAAATATGGCATTTACATCATATTAAAATTTCGTGGCCATTGGAGGTGTTTAGGTAGGTCAATCGATTTTAGTTCGAAAACTAGGGTTTATCGGGTGTAGAATTGCAAATTGTTGAGTTTGATGCGTTAATCGATTGGATGACCAACCAAATCAGTTTGTATGGCCCTAGGAAAGTCTAAGGGCTGTGGGAAAATTATTTTTTTGATGCTCGGGGCTGTTTTGGTTGGTGCTTGGTCAATCGAGTCGGCGGTGCGCGAATTTTCGTTTAAATGTTAAATTGAGAGTTGTAAAAAGGAACCGTCAACCCTATCAACTCGGGTGACATAATTATGATGAATGAAAAGATTAAAATGGGAATTTGGCCCATTTGGGGCTGATTCATTTAACAATTGGTATTAAGGTTTATTACGCGCGTATTCGACTTGATTTGATTGCCGACAGGCGAGTGGTGCATCATGGTTAGCCCCGACCTTAATCGTAGGGTGGATTTGGTTAATTGAAAGTTGTTGGGCTTTGGACCAACTTGTTGGGCCTCAAGACAAGTGTTAGGCTTTGGGCCAAGTTGTTGGGCCTCGGGCCAAGCGTTAGGCCTCGGGCCAAATGCTCAGATCATTTGTGATCAGAAACTCGTTCGTCTAAGGGCCCCGGATGGGACTCAAATTATGGTCTTCGGTGATCAGAATGTTGCGACACCACATATTATATCCATGCTTAAGGCGGGAAGGTTGATGCAGCAGGGGTGCGGGGCGTATCTGGCGTATGCTATGAATGTGAATACCAAGGTGGCTACCGTCGGTGATGTTCCTATTGTTCAGGATTTCCCGGATGTATTTCCAGATAATTTGTCAGATGTGTCGCCGGATCACGAGGTCGAGTTCCAGATAGACCTTGTACCGGGCGCCAAACCCGTTGCCCGAGCTCCCTACCGCCTAGCGCCGAATGAAATGAAGGAACTTATGGCTCAGTTGGAAGACTTGCTCGATAAGGGCTTTATTCGACCGAGCATCTCGCCTTGGGGTGCCCCGGTCTTGTTCGTTAAGAAGAAGGACGGTAGCATTTGAATGTGCATTGACTACCGTGAATTGTATAAGCTCACTGTTAAAAATCGGTACCCGCTCCCGAGGATCGACTACTTATTTGATCAGCTCCAAGGGGCTAGTTGGTTCTCGAGGATCGACCTTAGGTCCGGGTATCATCAGCTGAAGATTCGGGAGGAAGATATTCCTAAGACTGCCTCCGCACTCTTTATGGACATTATGAATTTCTGGTGATGTCTTTCGGTTTGACCAACGCACCGGCTGCGTTCATGGATCTTATGAACCGGGTGTGTAGACCGATGCTCGATCGTTCGGTTATTGTGTTCATCGACGACATTCTTGTGTACTCTAAAAGCGAATCTGATCACGCCGGTCATCTCGTGGAAGTGTTGGAGGCTCTGCGGAAGAACAAATTGTATGCGAAATTTTTTAAGTGTCCCTTCTGGTTGCGTGAGGTTCAATTCTTAGGTCATGTTATTAACCCGAGTGGTATTCTGGTTGACCCTGCAAAAGTGGAAGCCGTGAATGAATGGGAGTCTCCTAAGTCTCCATCTGAAATCCTTAGGTTTCTAGGTTTGGCGGGGCATTACCGCCGCTTTATTCCCGATTTTTCGAAATTGCTTCTTCACTGACCAAGTTGACTAAGAAGGTGTTAAGTTCGTTTGGGGTACGGAACAGGAGGAGGCTTTTCTCGAGTTGAAGAACAGATTGACGCATGCCCCGATTTTAGCTTTACCTGATGGCACCGATGATTTGGTAGTGTATTATGATGCCTCTTATCAGGGGCTTGGGTGTGTTTTAATGCAGCGAGGTAGAGTCATCGCTTATGCCTCACAGCAGTTGAAGCCTCACGAGGCGAATTATCCTACTCACGATTTGAAGCTTGTGGCCATTGTGTTTGCGCTTAAGTTGTGGCGGCATTATTTGTACGGTGTTCCCTGCGTTATCTATACCGATCATAAGAGTTTAAAATGCTTCTTTGAACAAAAGGAACTGAATATGCGCCAACGTCGATGGTTGGAGCTGATTAAGGATTATGATTTGGATATTATGTACCACCCCGGTAAGGCTAACGTGGTGGCTAACGCGTTGAGCCGGAAGGACAGACCGAAGCTGATCCGTGTAAAATCTTACCAGCTCATCCTGAAACCCGATATTATGAAGCAAATAGCCAGCGTTCAAAATGAGGCTTTGTAGGTGGAATGGATTATGTCAGAACGTGTTTGGGGTCAGGAGAAATTGTTGGAAGACGTCGGTGACGGGGTGAAGTATAAGGATGGTCGTTTATGGGTACCGAAGTATGGGGGATTCAGAGATAAAATTTTGGATGAGGCACACAAGTCGCGCTATTCTATTCACCCCGGGCGCGACCAAGATGTACCAAGACTTGAAGAAAAATTATTGGTGGCCTGCGATGAAATTTGAGGTGGCTCAGTACGTGAGTAAGTGTTTGACGCGTCTGCAAGTTAAGGCCGAGCATCAGAAGCCGTTTGGGAAACTTCAGCCTTTGGAAATACCTGAGTGGAAATGGGAGCATCTTACTATGGATTTCGTGACTAAACTGCCTCGTACTCCTAGGGGAAATTACGACACCATTTGGGTAATCGTGGATAGACTGACCAAGAGCGCTCACTTCTTGCCGATTCGAGAGACTTTTAATTCTGAGCAGCTGGCCGATGTGTTTATTCATGAGATCGTCTCTAGGCACGGGGTTCCGGTATCTATTGTTTCGGATAGGGATACGCGTTTCACCTCCAGGTTTTGGAAAAGGTTTCATGAGGAGATGGGCACCAAACTCCTCATCAGTACTGCTTATCACCCGCAGACAGATGGTCAGTCCGAGAGGACCATTCAGACTCTTGAGGATATGTTGCGGGCTTGTGTTATCGACTTTGGTGGTAGTTGGGACCGTCACTTACCATTGGTAGAGTTCTCGTATAATAACAGTTATCACGCCACGATTGGGATGCCACCGTTTGAGATGTTGTATGGTAGGAGGTGTAGGACTCCAGTCTGTTGGGGTTCCATTGGTCAGAAGCAGTTGGATAGCTTGGAGATGGTCGAGGCTACGACTGAGATTAAAGCATTTATGAAGGCCGCGCAGGATCGTCAGAAGTCTTATGCAGATAAAAGGCGACGGCCTATTGTGTTTGAGGCTGGGGATCGGGTTATGTTAAAAGTTTCTCCCTGGAAGGGCATTATTCGTTTTCGTAAGATGGGGAAGTTCAGTCCGAGGTTTATTGGCCCGTTCCGTATATTGGCCCGAGTCGGTGAGGTGGCATATAGGCTGGAATTACCCGAGGAGCTCACGGGGGTTCATCCTACTTTTCACGTATCCCATCCAAGAAAATGCTTAGCGGATGAAGAGGCCCATGCGCATCTCGATGATATTGAACTCGATAGTAAGCTGAACTATGTTGAACAACCGATTGCTATTATTGACCGTCAGGAGAGGCGTTTGAGGAATAAGGTGGTTAGACAGGTGAAGGTGCAGTGGAAACACCGTAGGGGTTCCGAGGCCACTTGGGAGACCGAAGACGAGATAATGAAGCATTATCCGCAGTTGTTCCTGTTGCATCGGGATTCGGGGACGAATCCCATTGTAAGTGGGGTGGACTTGTAATGCCCATTAATTCTAGTTTCAAGAATTAAAGCTTATAGAGTATGTATAATTCTCAGGATTTATCTAACGTTGCTCGGAAGCCTTTACGTCATCCCGGTACGTCTAATCGCTTAACATTTCTTCCAAGTTGCATTATTATTAAATTCCGGGGGCTAGAATGAAAATGTTTTATAATATAACATTAATAAAAAAAAACCCTAAACCCCTACCCTTGCAGCAGCGATCGGCCGAAGGTAGCCCCTCCCCCCCCCCCCTTCCTTGCTTTGACTTTTTGATCAATTCCAAGCTCCTAGAAGTAGTTCAAGGTACGTACTACAATCCCCAACACTCTTTTTGTTCACCTCTAATCGTTTTGATGCTCAATTTTGCCAAAACTTTTCGTTGGACAGATTTTCGGCAAATGTGTAATTGACCCATTTCCCGTGGATAAAAATTAGAGTTTCCGGTGTAGAAAGATCCCCAGATATGGCATTTACATCATATTAAAATTTCATGGCCATTGGAGGTGTTTAGGTCGGTCAATCGATTTTAGTTCGAAAACTAGGGTTTATCGGGTGTAGAATTGCAAATTGTTGAGTTTGATGCGTTAATCGGTTGGATGACCAACCGAATCAGTTTGTATGGCCCTAGGGGAGTCTAAGGGCTGTGGGTAAATTATTTTTTTGATGCTCGGGGCTGTTTTGGTTGGTGCTTGGTCAATCGAGTCGGCGGTGCGCGAATTTTCGTTTAAATGTTAAATTGAGAGTTGTAAAAAGGAACCGTCAACCCTATCAACTCAGGTGACATAATTATGATGAATGAAAAGATTAAAATGGGAATTTGGCCCATTTGTGGCTGATTCATTTAACAATTTGTTTTAAGGTTTATTACGCGCGTATTCGACTCGATTTGATTGCCGACGAGCAAGTGGTGCATCATGGTTAGCCCCGACCTTAATCGTAGGGTGGATTTGGTTAATTGAAAGTTGTTGGGCCTCGGGCCAAGTGTTGTATCTTGGGTCAAGTAGTTTGGCCTTGGGCCATGTTGTTGGGCCTCGGGCCAAGTTGTTGGCCTTGAACGGCCCATTAGGCAAGAGTGTTCTTACGGTCTAGTTTAGTAACACCTTGTGTATACTTTACAGGCCTTTGCTTGTGATTGTGCACTTAGGGATTTCCTAGCTCGTTGCAAGTGTTCGATTGATTTCAGGTGAGTTCTTGATGCCCCGTTTAACTCTTTTTAAGTTTTGGGCTAGCATGCACACCTAAGTGTTTTCTTACTGGATGAAATGTTTTAAATTATTTTGCATAGGCTTGCTAGTATTGGTAGGCCTTGGAATGTTATAGAATGTGTGTATGTGTGTATATATATATATGTATATTAGAATGGCCAATATTTGGCGAATGTTGTAGTCGTCTCGACTACTGAATGTTGCGTATGCCTGCTTTGTGTTTGCATCCGCCGAATGTTACGTGTTTGGGTTGTACGTTTTCTCGGCCCTGAATGTTATTATTGAATGTTATATATATATATATACATATATACACACACACACACACACATATATATATTGATATATAGGAATGCACGTATAGAGATGCTCATACGTAAGAATGACTATTTATTGAATGTGGTGACCTAACCGATGTATTTCCGTTACAGTTTTAAAACCGTTGGAATGATTATTTAAGACTTTTGTTACTTATTTGAAACTTGAACTCACTCAGCTTAAGCTGACTTTGTGTGCATGTTAGTGTGAGTTTCAGGTTAGGAAGAGGATGCCTTATCGCTTGGACGTGCACGAAGCTACTTGGACGGTGAAGGGCATACGGGAATTGAAGATTATATTACTAAACATTTATTTTTAAAAGTTTTTATTTAAAGATAATTATATTGATTTTGGGCAAAATTCCCGGGTTTTGGGAACTCATTTACTTATTTACGTTTTCCGCCGAATTATACTCTGTGATGCTTATTTTAATGAAAAGAATTGTTTTTAAGATTAATTATTTTTATGAGTGTTTTGAATGATTACCAACTGTGGGATTCCCGGGGTTTGGGGCCTTAGATATGAGCAATTCATAAAGACGTTTTATGACAGGAAACATTCATATCAGTGTCGGTTTTAAATAAAATAACAATGATTTATTATTAATAAGATGTGTATATATATATATATACACGAAAACTCGTAACGAAACTACTTGACGCTAGACGCTTACTTATGATATCGGTTTAAATAAAATATTGTTTATTTGATATTAAATATTAATTATAATTTTTTATAATTCAGTTAAAAGAATTAAATAAAAAAATATAAAAATATACCAAAAATCGGCTGTCGGGAATCGAACCCGTGCCAGTGGCCGGTTAACGAATTCAACACCCATACCCTAGCCATCAGTGCTAGGGTGTCAGTTGGTAATTGTATGTAAACTGGTCATTATATACAGAAACTAATTAACCCAGATTTTTAATAAGAACCCTAAATAGATCATCTCTTAATCCGTTTAACATTTATTTAAATTGATTTAGGGCTTATGATTATTGAAGAAATACAATAAGGAGGCATGTTTTAATTACCGTAATTGACGACGAAAACACAGAGAACGACGACCCAGTCGCGGCTACAAGAACAAGGTCGAACAGATGGGTTACGGCCAATTGTAATGCAATTAGGGTTAGGGGATTTGATTGTCAAGCTATAGAGGAGGTGCAGATGAGGGCAATTGAATTATAATCAGTCTTAGGTTTATATAATCAATTTAGGTTTAAGACGGTTTGGTTCATAATCAAATTCGTATCATTCTTGGTCTTATTTTCCTAATTAACTATGTCGGTTTGTCCGATTATGGCAAGATTAATCATATACGTGATTCAATTCCTAGTTTAGATCGATAAATATGGCCTATGTAATCTAAACGGGTCATGGTTCATGGTTAAACGGATAGGGGTTACGGATTTTGTTATTGGGTTTGGGTTAAGGGTTATTTTTATATATAATTCAAATCTAAAATAATAAATAAAGAAAAAGAAAAACTATAATGTAATTAATTTAATAATTTTTATTGATTAAATTTCCCGAAAACGAAAATGGATTAGGAAATTTGGGTATATTTTATAATAAAAAAAATCCCAGTTGTTACAGTCTCTCATACTTTAAGGAATTTCATCCCGAAATTAAGGAAAACCACAACATCATCGTTTTGAAAACTATTACGCCTTTAACGAAAATTTCATAACATAGAACTTATAATAACCGAAACAACGCTTCAAATGACAATCCGATGAGGGCACTTATATATAGGATGTACCAGTGGCGTATCCACCATGTCCTTATCATCTCATCATTCGTACCATTACCCAAGCTACCTTAGACTCTAAATCATGACACATAATTCTACGTATTATGATTTTCATGCGAGGACTTTTGTAATTATGTGTCGACCCAAAATTACTTAGATCCTCGGATGGTCCGCATAATTCGTTTCATCATGGGGGTTATAAAACGTTTTAAATAAAATTTTTAAGAGAAAACAATTGTTTTTTGATAATTCTAAATATAATTTCAAATTAATAAATGTTCGAGTTGAATTAATAATACCGTGAGATTTTGAAAACCTCTTTTTGCTTTTAAAAGTAAAATTTTGAAAATTGAAGAAAATAGATTTGGTGAAACAAATATTATTGTGATATTCGAGATTACGGAAATGAGATGGAGATACAAGATCCTAATAGATTAATTTTGATAAAGGAAGCTTTATTCATGAAATGATATGCCAAAATAACAAATAGTTAATGGCATGCGGAGTCCTTAAAGATCGTATTATTTAGGAATGAAGTTCTTAAGATCGAGAGTATAAGTTCAGCTGAAGATTTTGGTGAGTCGAGTTTAATTAGTTTAAGAACTTATGAGATTAAAGGGAAGTTAATATAAAGTTTATATGTTTTCAAATTATGAATCTGGGATGGGATTAATTTGATTAAAATATTCTAAAATATTATAAAAATTAGTAGTTAATAATTTAATTACTAACGAAAATGCGAAAACATACGTCTTTGAATAAATCGTTATTAGTTTAAATTGAGAAGCGGATATTCCCGAATCACCAAGATAGTCCTATTTCAATTAAACCTTTCAAATTATATAAAATATAAGGTAGATAATTAAATTAGATTAAATTGGGAATTCGTGGATTTTTTTCCTTTTTCATAAAATCGTTAAAAATATTAGGAAGTAAGTAATTTTAATTATCAATAATGGAAAGTTGAGTAAATAATAAATTCTAAATTAAAGTGAAGCATATAATAAATTGAGATAAATGCGAGGCTAGAAATGCATGAACCACCATGACTATTCTAACAACTACGAATTTATCATTTAAAACGTTCAAAATTTTCAAAAATCAAAGTAGAGAGTAGAAATATTTATGATGAAGATTCAATCAAAAAGTCATTTTAATAATAAAAGTTGCATTAATTAATGGAAAAATTTTAATTTAAAAATGGAGATTGAATTTAGAGAATACATAATTTAGTTTAATAATAAAATTTATAATAATTGAATTTTTATAATAAACATTTATAAAGTGGAAAATAAGTTGTGAAAATTATCATGATATTGAGGAAAACAAGAGATATTACAATATTTATAGTTTAAAGTTGAGGATAAGGATTTAAATGTACTTAGAAATTTATAGTTTGAGGATATGGATATAATTTAAATAATATTAAACGGATATGAGTTAATATAAGATTTCTTACTCGGTGTATTTTAGTTTTGTCGAGATTGGCGGTCGTTTGGTTAACGGAATACAGCAGCAAACTCTTCGTCGATTCTAGTAGTCGAACAGCAATCACGAGAAGGAGGCGAATGGCGTTGATTACAACGTTGATTCTTAGGAAAGACATTCTATGAGAACCAACAATGGAAATGTGTAAGATGACAGGTGAGTTGTGGAAATGAGTTGATATTAAATCATGGGGATGCGTATGTGTATGTATTAGTACTAGTGAAGACTCGAGGACGAGTCGGGATTTAAAATAATATGTATGAGTTTGAAGCATTTAAGTAAATGAACAATGTTTATAAAATTTTTCCAATAATAAAATAACCAAGCATATCGAACTAGTTGACCTCCCATGAGCTTTCCATGGCAATTTGAATGGCCCAACAAAATAAACAACATAAAGTTTATGAATTGGCCTTCCATGAGCGTTCCATAGCAATTTGATGGCCCAATTCAAATAACGTGTGATAAACAATTGAATTGTTCAGCCCATGAGCATGTACATGTCATTTAACTGACACAACTAATTAACGAATTGTTGAATCAATGGAGTTGTTCGGACCATGAGTGTTACATGGCATTTAACCGACCCAACTAAATATCGAATCAACGAATCAAATATAAGTAGTTGGTGTATCTCGAGAACCACCCCGGATGATACTTTCCAACCCAAAAATCAAATCGAAAATGATTTAAGAAATGGATAGTTGGAGTGCCCATGGATTTCCATGGATTTTTCACCCAACTAAGCATTTAAATAATTTTAAAAACACAATTTGGAAGTATAACCGTTTAGCCGGTTATGTTTACCACATAACCGTTTAAATTGCGGGTACCACTTGAAATTATGGTTGTACGACATTTGTCATACCCCCATGCTTCAAGGTGAAGAAACAAAACAAAACACGGGAATAAAAGGTAATCTACTAAAATTAAAAGGATTTAAAAATATTTTGAAAGTTGAGGCATAACCTCGGAATTTTTGTGTGTGTGCATCAAATAAACAAGATAAATACAATTTAAATAATTAATCTAAACAAGCTGTAAATAATTTATTAATTAGCACATAAGACAGTTCAGATAAACACGTATAGGGCTCCTAACATATGTCTAGGACAATTTATAACGACCTATCTTATAATCTTCGGCTCTGATACCAATCTGTCAAACCCTAACCTAAGGCGGAAATGTTGGGGCGTGTCCGATTGCTCACAACACGAAGATACTATCAAAAATATAAATGACAATATCTATTTAATTATCTTGTTCAAATAATACACACAATAATCAAATACAACCAAACAATTCAAATAAATAAATGCAACAAGTCTAAATCTATGTATGTCTTCATTATAATCCTAAGGTCTTTCTAAGTGTTCATCCTTCAACTCAGGCAACATGCATATGCTTAGAAAATGGAGTTTTCTCAACAAACATGTTGAGTGAGTTTACCACCAAGTTTTGACACCAAAATAATGTTAATATGATAAATAAGCAAAACGTAATAAATGCGGTAATGAAATCAAACCATAAGCAAATAAGTTGTCGATTAAAACCATTGCCAAGCGAATCGGACGCCGGTAAATCAACTATGAGCAAACAAGAATAAGACCGTTGCCAAGCAAATCGGGCGGTGGTCAATAGTATGAGAACCCAATACATGGGGATATGTGGGACCTCTACGAGCATGAATGCGCACATAAACAAGTAAGCACGTAACAAGTTGATTTGATTAATCACACACAATTACACGTTTGCTATTTTTGATGTGTATGTATATATAGATATGTATGTATAGTATGATATACGCATATGTCCCCAAAATGTTTGTGAAAATTGAGTAAAATAGGGGAATGATAAAACTTACCTAATCGATTAAGCCAAACGGGAATGTTTACAACAAAAACGATAATCACACTCTTCGAGAATTACCGACAAGGAACCTAATTAAATGATATTACGAGTGAATTATAATGATATAATATTTATAAAGAATTTAAGATTTCGATGTGATTTAGGTTACAATTATGATTGGTATATTATGGATTGAACGATTGATCTTTACATATTTTTATTATCGTTTAATTATAAAATCATTGTTTATCGTATAATCGAACTTACGAATAATTAGTTTTTTGAATAAATATGAGTTGAGATATATAATGATAAACGATTTAAATATATAATTAACATAAAATTTATATTTTAACAAAATTCGATGGTTAAAATATAATTAACACCTTTAGTACGTTTATTATAGTTTTGTTTTAAAAATAATACATATATGTATATATATATGTATGTACGTATGTGTATATATATATATATATATATATATATATATATATATAGGAGAAGTATAGTTTGAAAACCTTCTTGAGTTGAGAAAACCCAATGTAACATCGTTTTTTTTTGTTACGTGTAATATATGTTGTTACATTTAATACAAAACATCGAAAACATAAAAAAAATGTTTTGCTATTTTTTTTACATTATTTTAGTAATTTTTATATATGTTTTTAGGAGAGAGAAAATATAAATACTTTTACATTTTTATTAACTTTAATTGTGGACCACAAGATTTAATCTTTAAATAAAAACATGTGCTTGAGAATGGGTTTCTAGAGTTTTTACAAATCAAGTGGGTTTTACTCTAACCTAACCCTATATATATATAAATATATATATATATATATATATGTACACATATTTTCATATATTTACAATAAATATGAGCAAATACATAAAGACGCTTTATGACATGAAACGTTCATATTAGTATCGGTTGTAAATAAAATAACAATGATTTATTATTAATAAGATGTGTATATATATACACAAAAACTCGTAACGAAACTACTTGACACTAGACGCTTACTTATGATATCGGTTTAAATAAAATATTGTTTATTTGATATTAAATATTAATTATAATATTTTATAATTCATTTAAAAGAATTAAATAAAAAAAATATAAAAATATACTAAAAATCGGCTGGCCGGGACTCGAACCCGCGCCGATGGCCGGTTCATGAATTCAACACCCACACCCTAGCCATCTGTGCTAGGGTGTCAGTTGGTAATTGCATGTAAACTGGTTATTATATACAGAAACTAATTAACCTAGATTTTGAATAAGAACCCTAAATCAATCATCTCTCAATCCGTTAAACATTGATTTAAATTGATTTAGGGCTTATGATTATTGATGAAATACGATCAGCAGGCATGTTTTAATTACCGTAATTGACGACGAAAATAAAAAAAAAGACCCGGTCGCGGCGGCAAGACAAAGTCGAACAGATGGGTTATGGCCAATTGTAATGCAATTAGAGTTAGGGGTTTTGATCGTCGAGCTATAGAGGAGGTGCAGATGAGGGCAATAGAATTATAATCAGTCTTAGATTTATATAATCAATTTAGGTTTAAGACGGTTTGGTTCATAATCAAATTCGTATAATTCTTGATCTTGTTTTCCTAATTAACTATGTCGGTTTGGCCGATTATGGCAAGCTTAATCATATACGTGATTCAATTCCTAGTTTTCATCGATAATTGTGGCCCAAGTAATCTAAACGGGTCACGGTTCATGGTTAAATGGATACGGGTTACGGATTTTGTTATTGGGTTTGGGTTAAGGGTTATTTTTATATATAATTCAAATATAAAATAATAAATAAAGAAAAAGAAAAACTATAATGTAATTAATTTAATAGATTTTATTGATTAAATTTCTCGAAAACGAAAACGGGTTAGGAAAAATGGATATATTTTATAAATATAAAAAAATCCGAGTTGTTACACGAAACCCAGTTAACCATGTAATTTTTTTTTATTTTATTAATTAGCTTTATAACTTGAAACTCTTAATGTATATAAGAAATAAAGTCATGTTTACAACGAATGTGTCATCTGGATCAACAGGTTAACTCACTAAGCTCGTGATGCACGCACCTGGGTTCGAAACCCGAGTCAGACATTATATTTTTTAATATATTTTAACAAACCTATTTATTCTTTATTAATTATTTATAATCAATTAAATTTTGAAAACCATTTTAAATTAAATAAAAATTATATAAATTAAATATAAAATACATTTCACCTTTTTGCACTTAAAAACCGAATTGTCATTTTCGTAAATCACAATTTAACAATCATGCATTAATCTTAAAAGTAAACTTTATTTTGTCAAAAATCATTTTGTTAAATCATTAATTATAGTTTCGAATTATAAACCTTAGTTCAAGTTTTTCAAATGTGCAAGCCTCGAGTCTTTGCCATTAAAATAATTATATCATAATATTAACCAAGTGTTAGTTAAAACCAAAATATTAATATGATAATCAAAAGCTATAAAATTAATAAAATATTATCTAACTCTCAAAATAAGTTTATACAATAAATGACCCCGTAAGATTATCGATTAAGTCTCATATTTATTTATCACAGTTAGTGCGGATCCCTCTTTTGGGATTTTGTGACGTTTTTAGTTCTTTTGCCGTTTTCCATCTTTTCGACACTTTCGGAGTACCTTAACACATCAATCTCTAAGGTGAGTTTTCTCACCACCCCTTTTTAAACGTTTTCCTATTTTGGGGTAGCATATGTATCTATTACAAATTCAAGTATTATGATTACAAACTACAATTCACTATATGGACTTGTGTGTTACTTGATTACTTGCTTGAATTTACTTGCACATGGTAGCCTCAATAAGTATGATCATACGCCCCCCCCCCTTTTGCACTCAGGTCCATTTGTATCGAGTGGAAAAGGGCCTCATTATTCCAGTAAGTTGGTTGTTACCAACTAGAAAGGACCATACTTGCGTGATTACCTGAGTACATTGGTTGATACCAATTGGAAGGGACTTTACTTGCTCGTTTATTACTTGTCAATGAATTGTATGATTTTTACGTATTATATCAAACTGTGGGAATCTCACCAGCTATGTTCGTAGCTGACTTTATTTTATACATATGTTACAGGTGTAAAGATACGAGGATGAAAGTTAGAAGACACATAGCATGCCTATAGGATATTCATAGAACAACTTAGCATTTGTTTATTTCTTTGTTACAACTTGTATTATTTGATAAACTTGTGTTACATGAAGATTTAAATGAAATAATGTTATTATGGTCACCTAATAGTGTCACGTGTGTTTGAGCAATCTGTACGTCACACTCAGGCGTTTCCGCTCTAGCCAGGGTGTTACATTAATTCAAATATTGTAAATTTTATTGATATTAAACTAAATTTTTCATCATTCAAATTTAATTTTCATTGTTAAATTAAATCTTCCACTAATTAAATTTTTACCGTTAAAACTGACTTTTTGGTAAATCCCTATTAAAACTTATCACTCACTTTATTTATTAATTAAGTCATTATTTGAAACTAAATGTTGGTTTGTAAATATTTCAACTCCCCACTTTGATTTTTGATACATCTTGAAAAAAAATTGAACATTTTAAATGATAAATTCGTAGTGTTAGAATAGTCATGGTGGTTCATGCATTTCTAGACTCGTGTTTATCTTATTTTATTGTGCTTCACATATTATTTTTGGTATCATAATCAATTTAGAATTTATTATTTACTTAAATTTCCATTATAAATAATTCAACTTACATATTTCATAATATTTATAACGATTTTGTGAAAAAAGAAAAAATCCATGAATTGCCAATTTAATCTAATTTAATATCTTCAATTACTCACTTTATATTTTATCTAATTTTAAAACTTAATTGGAATAGGACGATCTCGGTGGTTCAAAAATATCCATTTCCTAATTTAATCTATTAACAATTTAATTCAAGTACGGGTATGTTCGCATTTTCATTAATATTTAAATTATTAATTACTAACTATTATAATATTTTAGAATAACTTAATCGAATTAATCTCATCTCAAAATCACAACTTGAAAAGCTATAACTTTATATTAACTTCTCTTTAATCTCATAAGTTCTCAAATTAATCAAACTCGACTCGTCAAAATTTTCATTAATTATGTTTAAACTATACTCTTGATTGAAAAAAATTGTATTCCTAATGATTTCGATCTTGAAAGATTCCACATGTTATTAACTATTTTAAAGATTTATTATAAATTAAACTTTTACGTATTTCATCTCCTGAATAAAGTTCCTTTCATCAAGGTAGACTTATTAGAATCTTGTACCTATATCTCAATTCCTTATTCTCGATTATCAAAATTCATAATAATATCTGTTTCAAGAAATTCATTTCCTTTCAATCTCCAAAACTCTTCTTTCATAAGCAAAATATATTTTAGAACTTACATTATTTTATTAATCAAAATTGAATGTTTATTAAGCATCTCTTAAATTTATATTTAAAGTTATCAAAACGTTTCCTTCCTTTCAAAACGATGGTTTTAAATGTTTTATAATCCACAAGATGGAACGAGTTATGCGGACCATCCGATGATAAGAGTAATTATGGTCCGTAACATAATTATCCAAGTTCTCGCATGGAAATCATATTAAGTACAATTGTGGGTCATGATTTAGAAGCTAAGGTAGCTTGGGTAACGGTACGAATGATGAGATGATAAGGACATGGTGGATACGCCCCTGGTACACCCTATATATAAGTGCTCTTATCGGATTGTCATTTGAAGCGTTGCTTCGGTTATTAGAAGTTCTATGATTGATATTTTCCTTAAAAGTTTAATTATTTTCAAAACGAAGATCCTTTGTTTTCCTTAATTTCGGGATGAAATTCCCTAAAGTGGGGGAGACAGTAACATTTTGGATTTTCTAAACCCGTATTCGTTTGCGTTTAACTCAACCCAGAATATTTTGGGATCTTTATTATAAATTAAAATCAAATGTTTATAAGTAATTAAGTTCATAATGTTCACTTTAGGCCCTTTATCCTTTACATATTGTTTATTTTCTACTTATTTCCTAAAATGTTCAAGTATTAACTAAATAACAAACTACAAGGACTAAACATGTACAAAATAAAACTCCCTCTCATTTTGGCCGGAGCACAACGTGTTGGGGTGGCCTAGACCCACCGAGCGGCGCTATGGTGCCTCTACACATATCGTTTAAGTTATTTCGTTTCATAGTTCGTTTTTAGCATGTAAATCGCTTATTTTATGGCATAAATCGAGTGAATTGAGGTCCAAGAAAAGGATATTAACTAAAATACAAGTCCATACCCTTAGCTTACTGATCAAGCATGAAATCTTTTGCTTTATTTCATCGATTTGGTCATTAAACTCTTATTCGGTTTCCTAAACGAGTAAATTTACTAAATATGGTTCGTTTTTATAATCTCTATATAAACAAATCATAATTCTCCTGCCACAAACTTCCTCATACCCTAACTCACTAATCCCACCCGTCACCTACCTCTGATCATCATCAAATCCTTCAGTTTTTTATTATTCGTTGAAGATACAATGCTTGTTCGTTTTTTGCTTATGCATGGACTTTTGACTCATCGTTTTTGTTGATCCTTTCACTTTCCAGGTAAGTTTAAACATAGAAATCATTCATACGTATTCCCTAGTCAATAATCTTCAATCAATTTTGGTGGTTGAAGGGTGTTGACTGGTCAATTCGTTTAAAACTCGTTAATGTGCAAATCAGTCAACTTGTTTGACTTTACGTTTTCTCATACTTCTGGTCGGATTCAATGTTCGGTCAAGAAGACTTTATTCTTGTAACGAAATTTTAAGGCTACTGACCGAAACCCGACTTCTGACTCGTTGTTCAGATTCTGGTCAGCACCAGCTCGCTTAAATCTTAAATATAACATAACTTGAGTTCTAAACATCCATTTGGACTTATTCCAGTGGCAACGAGTTCGTTTTTTTTATATTATCATATCTCAAAGTTTCAGGTTCAGATCGTTTATATTGTTTGACGTGTAGTGGATGACTCGCTTATTCATTAACTCGTTTATTCTTAGTTATAATCACTTGCCTTTAATCTAAGATGAGTTTTATCATCCACCTATTTTACTCAATTTTCACAATGTATTGGGGACATATGTGTATATCATATATATACATATATATATATATATATATATACATATATATATATATATATATATATATATATCAAAAATCAGAAACGTGTAATTGTGTGTGATTAATCAAATATACTTCTTATGTGCTTACTTGTGCGCATTCGTGTTCGGAGAGGTACCGCATATCCCCTTGTATAGGGTTCTCTTTATTATTGACCAACGCCCGATTCGCTTGGCAACTGTCTTATTATTATTTGTTCATGGTTGATTTACCGGTGCCTGATTTGCTTGGCAATGGTTTAATCGACAACTTATTTGCTCATGGTTTGATTTTATACATTTATTACATTTTGCTTATTTCTCTTATTTATTATATTAACATTATTTTATTGCAAAACTGGTGATAAACTCACTCAGCATGTGTTGTTAGCAAACACTGTTTTCTACGCATATGCAGGTTGCCAAAGAATTGAAGTTGAAGTATGGACACTTAGAAAGACCTTATATTTATTTATTTGGAATATTTTGTTATATTTGGATATTGTGTGTATTCTTAGAATAAAATAAATAATTAGATATTGTCATTTATATTCATGATAGTATCTTCGAACTGTGAGCAATCGGATCACGTCTCGGCATTTCCGCCTTAGGTTGGGGTGTGACAGTGTGTATTTCGATCAAATGTTATGTTTTACTTGCTTATATGCTTATATTCTATCATTTCCAGAGAGGTTCATCAAAAGTCTAGCATGTTAGTATGATCATACACCGTCTTAGTAACCAAAGCCCGATTCGCTTGGCGATGGTAAACCGACAACCACAGTGATACGTAGTCATAGTAGCCACAGCCCGTGTTCGTGAGGCATGGTTAATTGGCACACTATTTGTTTATGGTTTGATTGTTTATTACCACATTTATTTAGTATTGCTTATTTATTTATATTGTTATTATATCATGCAAAACTGGTGATAATCTCACTCAACCTAGTGTTGACAAACTCTATCTATTTTTTATGAATATGCAGAATTTCAGTTGACTTGAAGTTTGACGTGAAAGACATCTAGAAAAGACCTTAGGGAAACAATGAAGACTATGTTTATTTAAATTTGTTTGGATTATATGTTTCTTTTGTATTAGTTTGTATGCTTGGATAATTTTAGCACCTTTATTTGAAATTATTTACTTAACAGATATTGTTATTTTTGTTTATTATAGTACCTTTAAGCTGTGAGCAATCAGCTCACGCCCTGGCATTTCCGCCTTAGGTTGGGGTGTGACAGGAGTGGTGGGTAAAAAATCAAAGTCGGGAGTGGTATTAGTCAACAGGTGAAAGTTGGGAGTGTTAAAAACCAATATCCCTTTTACATAAAATGAAATCGATTTACATATAACATCTTCGCAATTGCGCTGCGTTCCAAGTTCATGAAACCATCGAGTTTGTTTAACGTATAACCGCTCTTTTATAGGACCTTAGTCACTTGATAAGGTCCTTTCCAATTTGGCGATAACTGTCCCAGCGCTTGAGCGTTAGATGCCTCATTGTTGTGGAGGACGTAATCTCCGGCGTTGAACTCGCAGATCTTAAGTTAGGCATTCTAATATTTTTAGAGTTGGCGCTTGTAATTGTGCTCACGCATCACAGTCAACTCTCTTCGTTCTTCTAGGAGCACCAAATCAATGCACCATTACTTATCGTTATTTTCTTCTGCAATTAGGATGCACGGGGAGGGTATACCTATCTCCGCCAGGACCATAGCTTCTGTGCCATAAGTTAGACTAAATGACGTTTTAGCGTTGCTTGTGTTCCTTTGTGTTATGAGGGCCCAAAAGATATACGCAATCCGGTCTATCCAGACAGATCTGTAATGGTCTAACCTCTGTTTAATTCCATCGAGAATGATGTGATTGGCGCGCTCAACTTCCCCATTACTCTGCAGATTCGCAACGGATGTAAAAGTTTGAGAGATTTGCAGTTCTACGAGCCAGGATCTGATAAGCTAATCGGTGAACTGCATTTTGTTATCGCTGAATATGTTCATGGGTAAGCCAAATCGACTATAATGAACTCCCATATGAAGTTCTTCACGTTGGCGGTGTTGATAGTAGCTACTGACTTAGCTTCTATCCATTTAATGAAGCAGTCGATCGCGACTCAAGAATTTCAACCCCCCCCCACGCTTCTAGAAATGGCCTGTTATGTCGATGGCCCGACTCTGACATGACCATGCGACAGTGATCGGTATCAAGTTGTTCTTTAGACAGAGGGTATTTGGCGCATGGCGTTGACGTGTGCCACATTTTCTGATCTGTTTCTCGGCATCCACATGCATGCCTGACCAGTAATACACCGCGTTCATGATTTTTGCTACCACCACGCGCGGACCTACGTGTATCCCACATATGCCTTCATGGATTTCCCTTAGGAGATAGTTGGCATCATGCGGGTCAACGAAGCTGAGAAGCGGTCCTAGGTAAGATCGCCGATACAAATTGTCATCTTTAATTTGATAATTCAGTGCCTTAAAGCGTATCTTCCTAGCTTTTGGTTTTCTTTCGGGTAAGATACCGGCGGATAGGAAGTTGACGATTGGTGCTATCCAAGATGCATTGGAAGTGGTGATAACCCATACTTCCTTTGTGGGAACTGAAGGAGTGCGGAGGATCTCGACGAGGATATCTTTCTCAAGGTGTTCAAAGCTTACCAACGCCAGCTTTCTTAGGGTGTCAACTTGCTTGTTTTCACTACCCTTGATGTGGATTGCTTTGCATGTGGTGTTGGTTTACATCAGCAACTTGGTTGGGCCAGATATAAAGCCATTTTTTCATCTTTTGCTTCGTAAGACCCCTCAATTTGGTTTGCCACTAGCATGGAGTCATGAACCTCCAAGTGTTTAGCGCCCAATTTCTATTCGATCCTGAGGCTCGCCAAGAAGGCTTCATATTCTACCTCATTGTTCATGCTTTCGAATTCGAGGCAAACAGCATAGGTGAATTCATGGCCCTCCGGATCCACAACTCTTAGCCCAGCTCCTAAACCACCGTTTGAGGCCCGTCCGTGGAAAGCCTCCAAACGTTTTCATTATCTTATGCCGCGTAAACTTCTAATTCCTGGCGACAGTCTTCTTCCCGTGCTATGGGTACTTCTGCGATGAATTCAGCCAGCACCAGACCCTTTATCGCGGTTCTTGGCTTGTATTCTATCGCATGTTCTCCCAATTCTATATCCCACTTTGCAAGCCTTCCCGAGAGTTCTGATTTGCAAAGCACATTGCACAGCTTGTAATTGGTCAGAACCTTGACCTAGTGTCCTTGAAGTACCTGTGCAAGCATCGTGAAGCTTGGACTGGTGCGAATACCAGTTTCTCTAGAGTATCTGGTTTTTACGTCTATTAGTGTGTAGCTGACGTAGTATATGGGGGTTTGCACCTTTTCCCTGTCTATCATTGTACAGTGTCGACCGCCCTATTCGAAGCGGAGAGATATAATGTTAGTGGCTCCTTCGGAAGCGGCGCGGTCATCGTGGGGAGCTCGATCATTCGGGACTTGATTTCTTGGAAAGTAGATTCCACCTCTGGGGTCCAGCGGAACTGCGTCTTCTTGAGGCAGTTACGGAGGGTAGACACAAACGGGAACGATTTATCTGCGTGGTTTGCCAAAAATCTATTCAAATCCATAAGGCAACCATTCAGTGTCTGGACCTGTTTTAAGGCGGCGGATGATGGCATTTTGATGATGGCTCCCACCTTCTCCGGGTTTTCTTTGAATCCATCCTTGGTGACTATCACACCTAGGAACTTACCCTCCGCTATTCCAAACAAATGCCTGTTTACCCGAACTATATACCCGAAAAAAATCCCAAAATTTTTTTATTATTAATTTTATTTTTTTTCTTAACCTTTTGTATTTAAGATATATATTAAAAGTATTATTTATGTTTTATATGCTATCAAGTTTATATATAAAGTTTTACAAAACTTATAGTATCATTATTTACTATGATAACATTTATATAGACGTAATGTGCCATATTTTATATTGTAACAGTTCATATATAAATAAAAATATACACGATAACCATAATGGTAAAAAAATCTACTTAAAAATTCTAACGAAATTCTTTTAACAATCTATGGGTATACCCGATACCCGACGGGTAATTACCCGACACATACCCGACGGGTAATGGGCCAAGTATGGGACTAAATTTTATTATCGGGTACAAGTATGGGATTAGCAATACCCAGCCCAAAGCCGCCCGTTGGCATCCCTACTGATCGGCGGTGGCCATATGGATCTGATGATACCCCTTGTAGGCCTCCAAGAAACATTTGAAGCGAAACAGAACCAACGCATCCACCTCTAAGCGGAAATGGGCAACGGTCCTTTGGGCGTGCTTTGTTTAGATCTTTGAAGTATATGCACATATGCCATTGGCCGTTTGACTTTGGTACCATGACTAGATTTGCGACCCATGTTTGGTATTGGATGGCGCGTATAATTCCCGCGTCCACTAGCTCTCGGACTTGTTCATTGCACGCCTTTGTTCGATCAGGTCCCATCTTTCTTCTCTTTTGCACGCCTTTGTTTGATCTTGGTATCAATCGTGATACTTTTATCCAACATTTCTTAATTAAGCATTTGGATGTGATTTCTAAGAGAATGTTGTAAATGGTTATATGAATGACTATATTTACTCTTTGTATCACATGCTCATATTTATATTGCCATCAAAATAAGGAATGTATCATACAATGTGTGACCCTGTTGCACTAAGGGGAGCAAGTTGTTTCATCTAATGGTTGAAAATTAGCACGTCTTCTACATACAAATAGATAAGAATTTGATGACTTGAATATTGCACATGCTTTACTTCTTAAGCGAACACATTAATTTGCTATTGTCATTTATTGCTATTGTCATTTATGGATGCTCTCCTCATTATCCTATATATTAATTTGTAACTTACTTATGGTTTGCGAGTTGTACCGTTTGGTGAATTTGTTATACCAGCTTTAATAATCTGCACCTTAGGCTTCAGTAAATATAACCTCCTGCTTTCGTTCCACGTGTGTTCCACGTATTACGTATCATTTACATGTGTTGCTCTGTTGGTTTGTCTACCGGCTTTTCTTTACCTTCTCTGCCTCCTCTTCCTTCCACCATGATCAATCAAGCCTTAATCGAGAGCCTGTTTTCATGTTTCTTAGAGAGAGAGAAAGAGTTGTTGCCCTGCGTTGTCGGCGGCTTTCCGGCCGTCTATGGCGGCTACGGTGGACGGCGACTGTGTTCGTTCTATCTTGAAATGTAGTTGGTGGTTGTCGCAATCCCTAACTACAGTGAGCCTAATTGAGATTGAGAAGGTGAGCCTTGATTCGAATGCATTTTTTATTTCTGATTAAAGGTTTTTCTTCACCATTACGTTAGTTTATGTAGTCTTAATTATTCTTTGACTTAAACAACTACATTTATCTGTTATGTTTTTGTTAATTATCAGCTTTCCTTTAACTAGTTATAAACGTGCAGGTATTTAGGACACTGTGTTTAGATCCATTCGCTAGCTCTTCCTCATTCATGTTGTCGGAGGTAACTTCTGTTATGGTTATTTTACCTATTTACAACAATCGTGGTGGGAATGATTAGTGTTTTGCTAATTACTATAAGGTTTTCTGGGATTTAACATATTAAACAATAGATCAGTGTATAACTGATGTGAACTGCTACTATTTTGGTTAAAATGCATTTTTTAAATCCTTATATACACTGCACATGGGGTGTTCGATGAAATGCATTTTCGTACGTTTGGGCTCTAGAAAGGCTGTGATGGTTTTCTGAGCCCTATCTGTTTGAAGAGGTTGCTTTCAATAATTTTGTTTTGATTGGTGCAGTTGACTTCTGCTACAAGCATGGGTAAACCATGAGAATTTCAGCTGTTGATATTGGTGTTCTTCAAACCATGCATTTTATATTTTGAACGGCTTTCAATATGGGCCATTTGGCTCGGCCAGATTTCGATAATAATGGGTAGGACTCAAATCAAATCCGGTATGATTTGAGGTTAGATTCTATGAATTTTGACTCCAAATTAGTGGATTTGTAGTGTGTGTACCTGTATTTTATACCATTGTTTTTATTTGAACAATTTCAAATGGGAAATAAACAAGTTTTTTTCATGCTGCTTATGATAATCTTTCTGCATTGGTATAGGAAAGCTAACTGAAGCAATTCAAAGATTTGCTGACTATATGCAAAAAGAAGTCACGGTTAAGCTACATATGTGGACGACAATGATGATGATTCGAGGGAGCTGATTAACATTTGCTTAACTAAGGTTTGTTTTGAGTTTATCATGTAACTTTAAACTATGTTGTGGCTGATGTTGTAAAGTTTGTTTTAATGTGAGATGTGTATTAGGATTTCCCCACATGTTTTGGAGGATTAACTTTTTTTTGTTTTGTTTTTTTTTTCTTTTATATTCTTCTTATATTTTTGCAACGTATGTATCTTTTATATGCTACCATTTGATTGGTTTGTTGGAATTGTCTGCTATTAATTAGTATATATAAATGCAAATGTTAGAATGTGATGGATACTTGACCCATCATTCAAAGAATAGAAAACGTAAAATAAGTAAATGTGTTGTGCGTCGTTTTATTTTCTATCAAAATGGTTTTGCGGGGTCGAAAATACTAGTTTCTAATTATTTAGTTAATTATCAAGTTCGTTGTGTTGCATTAACGGTTGTTTATTATATAATGCATTTTTATATATTTTGACTATTTAGGTCATGATGGATATTATAATCGTTGTTGCAAGTGGCATCAATTTTGGAAATGAAATAACTTAAAGTTATCTTCCAATATTGGAATGGAGTACATGGAATTGAACAATTAGGGTTTGTTTGGTATAAGGTAATGGAATGGACGACGGAATGAAATGAACGTGGTAATGGAATGGACAAAGGAATATAATGAGTTATTACCATTCCAATGAGATGTTTGGTTACTACATAGGAATGAAATGAATGATTAATTTGTGTTGTATGTTAGGCAAGAAAAAAAGAAAAAATAAAATTAAAATGGTAGTAAGTGGCGATTGTGGTGATGGTGGGAGGTAGGTGGCGGTCGTGGCATTGGTGGGCGGTGATGGTGGATGATGGTGGCGGGTGGTGGTGGGCGACGGGAGATAATGGTGGTGGGAGGTAAGTGGTGTTGGTGGTGGTGTTAGGGTGGGTAGTGGAGGTGACAGGCGGCTGGCACTGATGGTGATGGTTGGTGGCGGTAACGGCGGCGGTGGACAGCAATGGTGGTGACGGCTGTGGTGGTGGTGGGCGGTGGTAACGGCTGTGGTGGTGGGTGTTGATGGTGGTGGGTGGTGGTGGTGGTGGGAGGGTGGTGGAGGTGATGTATTGTGATAAAAGGAATGGAATCAAAAAAACATAGGGTATGGGTAAAATGAAATTGAGGTGTTTTAGAGGGAATGGAATGGACTAGGTAATGGATCATTCCATTCATTTGATCAACCAAACACAATTTTCTTCATTCCATCACAATGGGTCATTCCAATCTGCTCTCCATTCCTGCATACCAAACGCTACCTTAATATTATAATAAAAAAAACATAATTATAACAAGGTAGTGATTACATCAAAACAGAAGGTAAGCGAGTAACAAATTGCACCGCTACCCCTTTTTGAATTGCAAAACCCAATCTTTTAAAAATCACATTCGCTGATCTTGGAATCATAACATTACTATGCATGACCCGTTGAACTCAGGTAAGTAACACCACAGCTTCAGGCATGAGGAAACCAAAAGTGTCAAACGTAAAAGAAATAAATACATGTTGGTTGTCAATACACGCCTTCTCATGTTTAATCACCTTGCCTGAAGCAGCTTGACCGACTGTGAAACCCCTATTCCCTAAGCCCACCAGAGGGGAAACCCTTGTTAAATCCACACACACATGTTTTCCTCCTATCCATTTAAACACCAAAATGTCAGCCGGTCGAAGAGATGATCTTCCCTCCGATAGGCCAGTCAGGAAATTCACGGGTGCTTCTTTCTTAACAGAAATTTCGTCCCGCCTGAATATGTCAAAGAGCGCATCCCTAACCAGATCATGTAGGTACTTAAACCCCGGTAGCTCTTTACAATCCACCGCGTCTCCCCATATGAGTCTAAACATGCCTTATGATAAACAGGGCATATTTCATCAACCGGGAGTAAAGGAATCATGAGGCGATACTTAAACAAACCTAGAAACTTGATTTCAATCTTCACAAAAGACTAGCATTGGATCAATCTCTAAATCGTGAAATCACCATTATCAAATAAATCTATTTTGGAGTTAGACGCAATGATTTATTGGGTTAGACAGAGAATTTTGTTAATGAAATTGAACTTTTAAGATTCTGTGAATTTGTATATCGATGGTTTTGACGTCACTGTCTGTTTTGTTACTTTGTGTGTGTTCGATCGAGAGTCAGAGATCAGGGAAAATAAACGTCGGTCAAGTGTTCCAAACCGATTCCCACATAAGCCCAAACAATTAATTACAAGCCCATTTAACTATTAAGCTAATGTAAAATAATTACTTAAACCTGAATACAAAATCCAATTAAGCCCAAATAAAATTAGTGTTAAAAGAGTCTGCACTCCCGCGTCACTTATCTTGGTTAATCATTAATATTATTATCTCAATCGACAAGCTAATCTAGTCCCGTCAAGAGTACTAGTATATTTTTGAATAAACATGGTTTGATAATCAAGTTAGAGATTGAAATGATAGGACTCATTGATGGTATTATTATTATTATACAATATAGAAAGGGAAGGGGGTTATAGTGAGTTGAAATACTACTACTAAATCGATAAACTAGAAGCTTAACAGTCAACCGGGCAAGATAAATTTTTGAGAGGCGGCAATCGACCAAAAGACCAAATGCAAAATGTGGCGTGTTCGTGTGTTGGCTCCTTACATGGTAAGAAAACTAAATAATGACATTTAATATTAAGGGAGAGAGGGGGGGGGGGGGGTGTTGGGGGAGGGGGGGATCAGCAAAGTTACCTCAATTCATACCAATCTCATAATGTCATGACAACATTCTTCTCGACTACCCTAATTACACTTAAACATGAGGTAACATCCCCTCTTAACTACCCCAAGTATCTCTTTCTCCTCTACGCACACACATTCTGTCTCTCTCCTCCTCCTTTCATTGAGTACTAGTCACTCATTTGCTTCTCTTTATAACTACCCTTAGACTATTGCCATTCACAAACTAATCCAATCCAATCCAATCCAATCTAACATTAAAAAATTAGTTTATCTTTCTTCCACCTACACAACCCAACCAAACTTAATATTCCACGCATTCACAACCCAACCCAATTCAACCAAACTCATTATTAAATATTAAATAAATATAGTTTATAATTACTTAAATAATATATATAAAAACAAAATTTAATGATAATAAGTTTGTGAACCAACAATATTATATTGTAATAATATTATGAAAAATACATATTTTCTAAAGAACTCCGTGTTTCATAAAATTTGTATTGAGATGTTCGTAAAAAAATAACAAACAAGACTATGTTTTTATTTTCTTTAAAAAAATAAAATAACTTAACTTATTAAACAAAAATCGATATGCACATTAAATTAATTGTTGGAATAAAGCAAGAAATAGAAACCAATGACATAAAAAGTGATTGCAAACTAGTTCACTGTGGAGAACCGTTTGCCATAATATGTCAAACCAAATGTGATTTTTCAATTTTTTTTATGTTACACCTGGCAAACCAACCCAAGCTAAGTTTGCTGATGGGAATGATCTTTTAAACAATGTTTTCAGACCCGGCCCATACGTCGATCCGGACGCCTTACCGGGTCAAAGGTCGGACCGACCCAGGAGGGCGGACCGTTGTTTGACCCGGATGACGTCATAAATAATATTTTTATTTTTTTATATATAATATAATTCATGTTGATGGACTATCTAATGTTTGTTGAAATTTTGAAGGATTAAATATATAAAGTAGAGAAACTAATGGACTAAAAGGTAATATTGATACTATCCCTTAACAAAATACGTAATATATATAATTTATATAATTACAATTGTGGGAGTACTTGCCATTAAAATTAAAGATGTGTACACTGTGCTTTTAACTATCAACTTGCTGGTTATATAATCTATTGTACGCTGGGTAGGGTGTTTGTACCATGAATTTATAAAGGGTTATTATTAGTATATTTTTTCCTGTGGGCCATTTACATTACACATGTCAGTTAGTCTTTTTGACTCACCACCCAACTTTGTAACGTATTCTCTCCACGTAGCCTGCCACCAGATCTCCACCTCTTCGTGTCTCTCTTCCTCTGTGTTTGTCAGAACAACGGAATTGGTTCTTCACCTCTTCGTTTCCGCTGTGATTTTGAACTTCACAGAGTGACCGACGACGAGCAACTGATCGCCATGGCCGGGTAAGCACTAGGCATCACAACCCACTCTCATTTATAATTGAACCTAAACTTTAGCATTTTTTATTATCTGAAATATTATAATACGTGTATTTTCTTGATTGTCTTTTCTTGGTGAGTTTATTGATTTTACCAATCAGATTCTGAAATTTATGTTGCACTGATCGTTTGCTACATTTTTTTTTGCAGTTAATCAAGTATGAGAATGTTATCCATGAGTTTGATCCATATAGAGATGCTGAGGTTTGAATTTGAAAATTTGGGTGTTTTTTATGAGTTGTGAGTTTGATATGAATAGCTATAATACATTATGAATGATAATATATCCTTCATTAGCTTCTTTGTTTGGAGTTTGACATGTTATATCTTCTTTCTTTGCAGCGAGTCTCCAAAAGATGCAAATGATGCAGCTACATTCCAAAGAAAGGTTTGTATATGTTGGGTTCGTAGGCCTTGTTGGCCCGGTTTATTATATGAAGTCAAAAGAGGAGACGGGTGTGGGCGGTCGGGCCCAAGCCCGTCCCGGTTTAGATTTCTTGCATAATAATTTACTAACCCTAGTTCAGTCTCTATATAAACAACATTATGTACTTATAATACTTGTCACTCAATAAAGATATACCTAGTTGCCACCCGTGGACGTAGGTCAGTTTAGACCGAACCACGTTAAATCCTCGTGTTCGTTTGTTGCTTTCGTGTGTGTTCGGTTTCGTGTGTGAGTTTAATCCTAACAAGTGGTATCAGAGCTTAGGTTCGGATCACACGAAGAACACGGTGAACCAGTTCCGCGTGTCGCCGCCACACCAGTGATCGGGGCTAGGGTTCCGCCGCGTTACCGCTAACTGCTGCTAGGGTTTCGCTGCCACCAGTTGCCACAGGTCAGATTCAGGTTGTCGATCTAGGTTTTCGGTGTTGGCAGCTAGCCGACGTATCCAGCGATCGACCGGAAGGTTGAAAAGGTCAGCGCTAGTTTTTTTTTGGGGTTTCGTAAAAATAAGGTGTTTGGGAATTTGGTGCTACGTGAGATTATACATAGGCAGATAACATAGCCGCCACCCACCTTTGCAATTGGCTTCATATATTGGTTTTCACAACAGAAAAAGACAAAAGGAAACAAAGGCAGAAGTTTTGCGAGTCGAGATCCTACTTTGCAAAGTACGAGCAAAGAACCAGCGAATCAAGATCCTATTTTCGTTGAAGAACAGTTTCAAGTCAGAAGAAATTTAAAGAAACTTAGAACCAGTGCCAACCGCGTTTGTCAGGTTTATCGTTTCAGTTTAAAGTTTCGGTTTCTGATTTACAGTTCATTATTCCGCTGCACGTTAAATAGGTTGATTGTTTAACAGAGTTCAGTTGAACAGTCGTTAAGTTCAGGCTCGTGTTGCTGTGTCTGTCTCTGTTTTTTATCCAGTTTTTCGTTTTAGTCATTGTTATGGCAGAAGACGGAAAGTTTTCGATACAGAAGTTTGACGGACAGAAGTTCGGTTGGTGGAAGATGCAGATTGAGGCACTACTTTGTCAGAAAGACTTGGATGTAGTGCTTGAGGATGAAAAACCAGAAAAGCTGTCAGAAGCAGATTGGAAGAAGTTAGACAAGAAAGCTAGGGCTTGTATTACATTGTCGTTGTCGGAAGATGTGGCGTTTAACGTCATGAAAGAAACCACAGCCCGTGGTATGATGGACGCACTATCCAACATGTATGAGAAGCCTTCGGCAGCGAATAAAGTCTATCTTATCCGAGAGCTAGTGACAACAAGAATGAAAGAGGGTGGGTCAGTTACAACTCATATCAATAATCTTAATTCGATCTTGTCCCGCTTAGTGTCAGTTGACATTAAGTTTGATGATGAAGTTCAAGGTCTCTTGTTATTATCCTCTTTGCCCGACAGTTGGTCGCAAACAGTGACTGCAGTTTGTAGTTCGTCTACAAATATTACTTTCGATGGGATTCGAGATCTGATTCTGGGAGAAGATTCAAGACGCAGAAGTTCAGGTGAATCATCAGGCAATATGCTAGTCACAGAAGGTAGAGGTAGGGGAAAACAGCGAGGCAGTGGGAGCAGGAAGAGGAGTCAGTCTAAGACTCGTAAGGATATTGAATGTTGGGGTTGTAAAGAGAAAGGACACTTCAGGAATCAGTGTCCGAATGGTAAGAAAGAGGTGAACGTTACAGAAGACGACACAGATGACGGGGTCAGTAGTGATGAGGCTTTGGTTTGTAGTGTTGAGAGTAGCGTTGATGCTTGGGTGATGGATTCTGGTGCATCGTTTCATGCCACTCACTGTAGTGAAACGATGAAGAATCTTAAATTTGGGGATTTTGGAAAGGTTCGACTAGCGAATGATGATATTTTAGAGGTTACGGGTATGGGAGACGTTGATTTGATAACTTCAGCCGGTACTTCTTGGACTTTGAAAGACGTGAGGGTTATTCCAAGTTTGAAGAAACGTTTGATTTCAGTTGGGCAGTTGGATGACCAAGGGCACGATGTTAAGTTCGGGAATGGGCAGTGGAAAGTAGTCAAAGGGAATCTTGTGGTTGCTCGTGGCACGAAAATGGGTTCATTGTATATGGTCGGCATGTCATCGAAAGGAGTGGATCCAGTTTTGGTGAAAGACAAAATCCGGTTCACAGAATCTCGTGGGCAGAAGAAGGTTCGTTTTGCAAGTAACAAACCCAGAGCCAAAGTGAAGATTCAGGATGAACGAGCTAGGAAGGTTAAATCAGTTGGGGGACATCGTGACAGTGGGAGCACAGGTCGTGTTTCAGTTACAGTTCCAGGTCGACAGTGGATTAAGAAAACCAGTATTCCAGCTGTAAAAGTCTCTCCAATGAATTACTTGCTGAATATGGAGAGTGTTTGTTCTCAGGTTATCTCAGGATCCGGTAGTTCGTTACAGTGGGAGCCGGTAGAGACAGAGAACGGGTCAGGGGCAGTTTCAGCCATGACTGACGTGTTGGAGCTCCGGGGAGCTTCAACGGGCCTTCAGGTTAATTGATGAGAAGGCGGTGGCAACTAGAAGAAGTTTAATGTTCAGATTACAGAAGTACAATCAGGAGTGCAGACGAGAGTACTCAAGGCCTCCGAGTGGGAGATTGTTGGGTTCGTAGGCCTTGTTGGCCCGGTTTATTATATGAAGTCAAAAGAGGAGACGGGTGTGGGCGGTCGGGCCCAAGCCCGGCCCGGTTTAGATTTCTTGCATAATAATTTACTAACCCTAGTTCAGTCTCTATATAAACAACATTATGTACTTGTAATACTTGTCACTCAATAAAGATATACCTAGTTGCCACCCGTGGACGTAGGTCAGTTTAGACCGAACCACGTTAAATCCTCGTGTTTGTTTATTGCTTTCGTGTGTGTTCGGTTTCGTGTGTGAGTTTAATCCTAACAAGTGGCATCAGAGCTTAGGTTCGGATCACACGAAGAACACGGTGAACCAGTTCCGCGTGTCGCCGCCACACCAGTGATCGGGGCTAGGGTTCCGCCGCGTTACCGCTAACTGCTGCTAGGGTTTCGCTGCCACCAGTTGCCACAGGTCAGATTCAGGTTGTCGATCTAGGTTTTCGGTGTTGGCAGCTAGCCGACGTATCCAGCGATCGACCGGAAGGTTGAAAAGGTCAGCGCTAGTTTTTTTTTGGGGTTTCGTAAAAATAAGGTGTTTGGGAATTTGGTGCTACGTGAGATTATACATAGGCAGATAACATAGCCGCCACCCACCTTTGCAATTGGCTTCATATATTGGTTTTCACAACAGAAAAAGACAAAAGGAAACAAAGGCAGAAGTTTTGCGAGTCGAGATCCTACTTTGCAAAGTACGAGCAAAGAACCAGCGAATCAAGATCCTATTTTCGTTGAAGAACAGTTTCAAGTCAGAAGAAATTTAAAGAAACTTAGAACCAGTGCCAACCGCGTTTGTCAGGTTTATCGTTTCAGTTTAAAGTTTCGGTTTCTGATTTACAGTTCATTATTCCGCTGCACGTTAAATAGGTTGATTGTTTAACAGAGTTCAGTTGAACAGTCGTTAAGTTCAGGCTCGTGTTGCTGTGTCTGTCTCTGTTTTTTATCCAGTTTTTCGTTTTAGTCATTGTTATGGCAGAAGACGGAAAGTTTTCGATACAGAAGTTTGACGGACAGAAGTTCGGTTGGTGGAAGATGCAGATTGAGGCACTACTTTGTCAGAAAGACTTGGATGTAGTGCTTGAGGATGAAAAACCAGAAAAGCTGTCAGAAGCAGATTGGAAGAAGTTAGACAAGAAAGCTAGGGCTTGTATTACATTGTCGTTGTCGGAAGATGTGGCGTTTAACGTCATGAAAGAAACCACAGCCCGTGGTATGATGGACGCACTATCCAACATGTATGAGAAGCCTTCGGCAGCGAATAAAGTCTATCTTATCCGAGAGCTAGTGACAACAAGAATGAAAGAGGGTGGGTCAGTTACAACTCATATCAATAATCTTAATTCGATCTTGTCCCGCTTAGTGTCAGTTGACATTAAGTTTGATGATGAAGTTCAAGGTCTCTTGTTATTATCCTCTTTGCCCGACAGTTGGTCGCAAACAGTGACTGCAGTTTGTAGTTCGTCTACAAATATTACTTTCGATGGGATTCGAGATCTGATTCTGGGAGAAGATTCAAGACGCAGAAGTTCAGGTGAATCATCAGGCAATATGCTAGTCACAGAAGGTAGAGGTAGGGGAAAACAGCGAGGCAGTGGGAGCAGGAAGAGGAGTCAGTCTAAGACTCGTAAGGATATTGAATGTTGGGGTTGTAAAGAGAAAGGACACTTCAGGAATCAGTGTCCGAATGGTAAGAAAGAGGTGAACGTTACAGAAGACGACACAGATGACGGGGTCAGTAGTGATGAGGCTTTGGTTTGTAGTGTTGAGAGTAGCGTTGATGCTTGGGTGATGGATTCTGGTGCATCGTTTCATGCCACTCACTGTAGTGAAACGATGAAGAATCTTAAATTTGGGGATTTTGGAAAGGTTCGACTAGCGAATGATGATATTTTAGAGGTTACGGGTATGGGAGACGTTGATTTGATAACTTCAGCCGGTACTTCTTGGACTTTGAAAGACGTGAGGGTTATTCCAAGTTTGAAGAAACGTTTGATTTCAGTTGGGCAGTTGGATGACCAAGGGCACGATGTTAAGTTCGGGAATGGGCAGTGGAAAGTAGTCAAAGGGAATCTTGTGGTTGCTCGTGGCACGAAAATGGGTTCATTGTATATGGTCGGCATGTCATCGAAAGGAGTGGATCCAGTTTTGGTGAAAGACAAAATCCGGTTCACAGAATCTCGTGGGCAGAAGAAGGTTCGTTTTGCAAGTAACAAACCCAGAGCCAAAGTGAAGATTCAGGATGAACGAGCTAGGAAGGTTAAATCAGTTGGGGGACATCGTGACAGTGGGAGCACAGGTCGTGTTTCAGTTACAGTTCCAGGTCGACAGTGGATTAAGAAAACCAGTATTCCAGCTGTAAAAGTCTCTCCAATGAATTACTTGCTGAATATGGAGAGTGTTTGTTCTCAGGTTATCTCAGGATCCGGTAGTTCGTTACAGTGGGAGCCGGTAGAGACAGAGAACGGGTCAGGGGCAGTTTCAGCCATGACTGACGTGTTGGAGCTCCGGGGAGCTTCAACGGGCCTTCAGGTTAATTGATGAGAAGGCGGTGGCAACTAGAAGAAGTTTAATGTTCAGATTACAGAAGTACAATCAGGAGTGCAGACGAGAGTACTCAAGGCCTCCGAGTGGGAGATTGTTGGGTTCGTAGGCCTTGTTGGCCCGGTTTATTATATGAAGTCAAAAGAGGAGACGGGTGTGGGCGGTCGGGCCCAAGCCCGGCCCGGTTTAGATTTCTTGCATAATAATTTACTAACCCTAGTTCAGTCTCTATATAAACAACATTATGTACTTGTAATACTTGTCACTCAATAAAGATATACCTAGTTGCCACCCGTGGACGTAGGTCAGTTTAGACCGAACCACGTTAAATCCTCGTGTTTGTTTATTGCTTTCGTGTGTGTTCGGTTTCGTGTGTGAGTTTAATCCTAACAAGTGGCATCAGAGCTTAGGTTCGGATCACACGAAGAACACGGTGAACCAGTTCCGCGTGTCGCCGCCACACCAGTGATCGGGGCTAGGGTTCCGCCGCGTTACCGCTAACTGCTGCTAGGGTTTCGCTGCCACCAGTTGCCACAGGTCAGATTCAGGTTGTCGATCTAGGTTTTCGGTGTTGGCAGCTAGCCGACGTATCCAGCGATCGACCGGAAGGTTGAAAAGGTCAGCGCTAGTTTTTTTTTGGGGTTTCGTAAAAATAAGGTGTTTGGGAATTTGGTGCTACGTGAGATTATACATAGGCAGATAACATAGCCGCCACCCACCTTTGCAATTGGCTTCATATATTGGTTTTCACAACAGAAAAAGACAAAAGGAAACAAAGGCAGAAGTTTTGCGAGTCGAGATCCTACTTTGCAAAGTACGAGCAAAGAACCAGCGAATCAAGATCCTATTTTCGTTGAAGAACAGTTTCAAGTCAGAAGAAATTTAAAGAAACTTAGAACCAGTGCCAACCGCGTTTGTCAGGTTTATCGTTTCAGTTTAAAGTTTCGGTTTCTGATTTACAGTTCATTATTCCGCTGCACGTTAAATAGGTTGATTGTTTAACAGAGTTCAGTTGAACAGTCGTTAAGTTCAGGCTCGTGTTGCTGTGTCTGTCTCTGTTTTTTATCCAGTTTTTCGTTTTAGTCATTGTTATGGCAGAAGACGGAAAGTTTTCGATACAGAAGTTTGACGGACAGAAGTTCGGTTGGTGGAAGATGCAGATTGAGGCACTACTTTGTCAGAAAGACTTGGATGTAGTGCTTGAGGATGAAAAACCAGAAAAGCTGTCAGAAGCAGATTGGAAGAAGTTAGACAAGAAAGCTAGGGCTTGTATTACATTGTCGTTGTCGGAAGATGTGGCGTTTAACGTCATGAAAGAAACCACAGCCCGTGGTATGATGGACGCACTATCCAACATGTATGAGAAGCCTTCGGCAGCGAATAAAGTCTATCTTATCCGAGAGCTAGTGACAACAAGAATGAAAGAGGGTGGGTCAGTTACAACTCATATCAATAATCTTAATTCGATCTTGTCCCGCTTAGTGTCAGTTGACATTAAGTTTTGATGATGAAGTTCAAGGTCTCTTGTTATTATCCTCTTTGCCCGACAGTTGGTCGCAAACAGTGACTGCAGTTTGTAGTTCGTCTACAAATATTACTTTCGATGGGATTCGAGATCTGATTCTGGGAGAAGATTCAAGACGCAGAAGTTCAGGTGAATCATCAGGCAATATGCTAGTCACAGAAGGTAGAGGTAGGGGAAAACAGCGAGGCAGTGGGAGCAGGAAGAGGAGTCAGTCTAAGACTCGTAAGGATATTGAATGTTGGGGTTGTAAAGAGAAAGGACACTTCAGGAATCAGTGTCCGAATGGTAAGAAAGAGGTGAACGTTACAGAAGACGACACAGATGACGGGGTCAGTAGTGATGAGGCTTTGGTTTGTAGTGTTGAGAGTAGCGTTGATGCTTGGGTGATGGATTCTGGTGCATCGTTTCATGCCACTCACTGTAGTGAAACGATGAAGAATCTTAAATTTGGGGATTTTGGAAAGGTTCGACTAGCGAATGATGATATTTTAGAGGTTACGGGTATGGGAGACGTTGATTTGATAACTTCAGCCGGTACTTCTTGGACTTTGAAAGACGTGAGGGTTATTCCAAGTTTGAAGAAACGTTTGATTTCAGTTGGGCAGTTGGATGACCAAGGGCACGATGTTAAGTTCGGGAATGGGCAGTGGAAAGTAGTCAAAGGGAATCTTGTGGTTGCTCGTGGCACGAAAATGGGTTCATTGTATATGGTCGGCATGTCATCGAAAGGAGTGGATCCAGTTTTGGTGAAAGACAAAATCCGGTTCACAGAATCTCGTGGGCAGAAGAAGGTTCGTTTTGCAAGTAACAAACCCAGAGCCAAAGTGAAGATTCAGGATGAACGAGCTAGGAAGGTTAAATCAGTTGGGGGACATCGTGACAGTGGGAGCACAGGTCGTGTTTCAGTTACAGTTCCAGGTCGACAGTGGATTAAGAAAACCAGTATTCCAGCTGTAAAAGTCTCTCCAATGAATTACTTGCTGAATATGGAGAGTGTTTGTTCTCAGGTTATCTCAGGATCCGGTAGTTCGTTACAGTGGGAGCCGGTAGAGACAGAGAACGGGTCAGGGGCAGTTTCAGCCATGACTGACGTGTTGGAGCTCCGGGGAGCTTCAACGGGCCTTCAGGTTAATTGATGAGAAGGCGGTGGCAACTAGAAGAAGTTTAATGTTCAGATTACAGAAGTACAATCAGGAGTGCAGACGAGAGTACTCAAGGCCTCCGAGTGGGAGATTGTTGGGTTCGTAGGCCTTGTTGGCCCGGTTTATTATATGAAGTCAAAAGAGGAGACGGGTGTGGGCGGTCGGGCCCAAGCCCGGCCCGGTTTAGATTTCTTGCATAATAATTTACTAACCCTAGTTCAGTCTCTATATAAACAACATTATGTACTTGTAATACTTGTCACTCAATAAAGATATACCTAGTTGCCACCCGTGGACGTAGGTCAGTTTAGACCGAACCACGTTAAATCCTCGTGTTTGTTTATTGCTTTCGTGTGTGTTCGGTTTCGTGTGTGAGTTTAATCCTAACAAGTGGTATCAGAGCTTAGGTTCGGATCACACGAAGAACACGGTGAACCAGTTCCGCGTGTCGCCGCCACACCAGTGATCGGGGCTAGGGTTCCGCCGCGTTACCGCTAACTGCTGCTAGGGTTTCGCTGCCACCAGTTGCCACAGGTCAGATTCAGGTTGTCGATCTAGGTTTTCGGTGTTGGCAGCTAGCCGACGTATCCAGCGATCGACCGGAAGGTTGAAAAGGTCAGCGCTAGTTTTTTTTTGGGGTTTCGTAAAAATAAGGTGTTTGGGAATTTGGTGCTACGTGAGATTATACATAGGCAGATAACATAGCCGCCACCCACCTTTGCAATTGGCTTCATATATTGGTTTTCACAACAGAAAAAGACAAAAGGAAACAAAGGCAGAAGTTTTGCGAGTCGAGATCCTACTTTGCAAAGTACGAGCAAAGAACCAGCGAATCAAGATCCTATTTTCGTTGAAGAACAGTTTCAAGTCAGAAGAAATTTAAAGAAACTTAGAACCAGTGCCAACCGCGTTTGTCAGGTTTATCGTTTCAGTTTAAAGTTTCGGTTTCTGATTTACAGTTCATTATTCCGCTGCACGTTAAATAGGTTGATTGTTTAACAGAGTTCAGTTGAACAGTCGTTAAGTTCAGGCTCGTGTTGCTGTGTCTGTCTCTGTTTTTTATCCAGTTTTTCGTTTTAGTCATTGTTATGGCAGAAGACGGAAAGTTTTCGATACAGAAGTTTGACGGACAGAAGTTCGGTTGGTGGAAGATGCAGATTGAGGCACTACTTTGTCAGAAAGACTTGGATGTAGTGCTTGAGGATGAAAAACCAGAAAAGCTGTCAGAAGCAGATTGGAAGAAGTTAGACAAGAAAGCTAGGGCTTGTATTACATTGTCGTTGTCGGAAGATGTGGCGTTTAACGTCATGAAAGAAACCACAGCCCGTGGTATGATGGACGCACTATCCAACATGTATGAGAAGCCTTCGGCAGCGAATAAAGTCTATCTTATCCGAGAGCTAGTGACAACAAGAATGAAAGAGGGTGGGTCAGTTACAACTCATATCAATAATCTTAATTCGATCTTGTCCCGCTTAGTGTCAGTTGACATTAAGTTTTGATGATGAAGTTCAAGGTCTCTTGTTATTATCCTCTTTGCCCGACAGTTGGTCGCAAACAGTGACTGCAGTTTGTAGTTCGTCTACAAATATTACTTTCGATGGGATTCGAGATCTGATTCTGGGAGAAGATTCAAGACGCAGAAGTTCAGGTGAATCATCAGGCAATATGCTAGTCACAGAAGGTAGAGGTAGGGGAAAACAGCGAGGCAGTGGGAGCAGGAAGAGGAGTCAGTCTAAGACTCGTAAGGATATTGAATGTTGGGGTTGTAAAGAGAAAGGACACTTCAGGAATCAGTGTCCGAATGGTAAGAAAGAGGTGAACGTTACAGAAGACGACACAGATGACGGGGTCAGTAGTGATGAGGCTTTGGTTTGTAGTGTTGAGAGTAGCGTTGATGCTTGGGTGATGGATTCTGGTGCATCGTTTCATGCCACTCACTGTAGTGAAACGATGAAGAATCTTAAATTTGGGGATTTTGGAAAGGTTCGACTAGCGAATGATGATATTTTAGAGGTTACGGGTATGGGAGACGTTGATTTGATAACTTCAGCCGGTACTTCTTGGACTTTGAAAGACGTGAGGGTTATTCCAAGTTTGAAGAAACGTTTGATTTCAGTTGGGCAGTTGGATGACCAAGGGCACGATGTTAAGTTCGGGAATGGGCAGTGGAAAGTAGTCAAAGGGAATCTTATGGTTGCTCGTGGCACGAAAATGGGTTCATTGTATATGGTCGGCATGTCATCGAAAGGAGTGGATCCAGTTTTGGTGAAAGACAAAATCCGGTTCACAGAATCTCGTGGGCAGAAGAAGGTTCGTTTTGCAAGTAACAAACCCAGAGCCAAAGTGAAGATTCAGGATGAACGAGCTAGGAAGGTTAAATCAGTTGGGGGACATCGTGACAGTGGGAGCACAGGTCGTGTTTCAGTTACAGTTCCAGGTCGACAGTGGATTAAGAAAACCAGTATTCCAGCTGTAAAAGTCTCTCCAATGAATTACTTGCTGAATATGGAGAGTGTTTGTTCTCAGGTTATCTCAGGATCCGGTAGTTCGTTACAGTGGGAGCCGGTAGAGACAGAGAACGGGTCAGGGGCAGTTTCAGCCATGACTGACGTGTTGGAGCTCCGGGGAGCTTCAACGGGCCTTCAGGTTAATTGATGAGAAGGCGGTGGCAACTAGAAGAAGTTTAATGTTCAGATTACAGAAGTACAATCAGGAGTGCAGACGAGAGTACTCAAGGCCTCCGAGTGGGAGATTGTTGGGTTCGTAGGCCTTGTTGGCCCGGTTTATTATATGAAGTCAAAAGAGGAGACGGGTGTGGGCGGTCGGGCCCAAGCCCGGCCCGGTTTAGATTTCTTGCATAATAATTTACTAACCCTAGTTCAGTCTCTATATAAACAACATTATGTACTTGTAATATTTGTCACTCAATAAAGATATACCTAGTTGCCACCCGTGGACGTAGGTCAGTTTAGACCGAACCACGTTAAATCCTCGTGTTCGTTTATTGCTTTCGTGTGTGTTCGGTTTCGTGTGTGAGTTTAATCCTAACAGTATGTTGGCATTATGACTATTAGCATTGTTTAAGAATACATTATTAGTAAGCAATAAAGTGTCATCAATACCATTTATAAACTAAAAAAATAGCAATTGGGCTAAATGAAATTAATCAAATATGAAAAGGCACAAGCAAGAGACTGCTCTTTTCTGACATTCTATGTTATCATAGATGGTTTCGCTATATTTCCTGCTATTTATTCTGTTCTTTTTTTACTTATATTTCCCCCCTGAATGTCACAGCTTGCAGTTAAGTGAATTCTTTGTTTTTCTCTCTATACATGGATCGAATGTTTGTGTGGCAGGTTTTTAATTTTTATGGATGTTCTTATTATTTGATGGGTTTTATGGAGTTGGTTTTGTGTCTAAATACTTGAACCTTTTGGTGTTTGTTTCATATATAAGTTGTATTGACAGACGGGGTTGCCTTAAAAATTGATCTCATTGTGAAGTTGAAACGGGCAGCTTGAAAAATGTGTCTGTTGAGTTGCATCAGCGGTTTGTTAGTGCTATTAACCAACTTGAAACTGATACAATGTCTTATGCTTAAAAGTTATGTGTTTGCAAAGGCAATACCGAAGGGATGTTCCATGTTGACCCATGAAGACATTGCAAGTCATTTGCAGGTATGTTTTACTTCAAACTGATACGAATAGTTGGAAAACTTTTTAAGATTTTATGTATGCTCGGCAAAACATGTGGGTCAGATGGGTTCAGATCAAAACAGATCGTTCTAAAAAAATGATTTTTTTGGTTTGGTTATGAATGAGTTTTGACAAAACGGGTTAATGTCAAAATAGGCTGTTTTAATCAATTTGGTTTAGGGGTGCGTTATAAAGTTTCTTTAATCTTACATATTAACTATTTAATTATTTGAATGGCCAACAATTGGGCACACCACATCATATAATATTACAGGAAAAAATCAAGGCATTAATAATTGATAATCGAGTTTGGGAAATTGGGTTTGCTGCAGTTCATGTGCATATATGCAGGTCATCAACAAGAGAGTTTTTTTATCTTTTTTTCTGAAGACATTGGAATAAATGCTTTTAAAGTTGAAGCAGACCCAAACCAATTGGTCATCTACCAATGGCAATTAGGTAACATATTCAACATCACATTACCAAGACATATATTCATACACAACTGAAAAAACAAATATTTCACATGTCTAATATATTATGACAAAAAATGGCAGCTTGAAAGAATGGACATATGGCAGTATATATGATTCGTTTAGCAGCCACTAATACTAGCAAAAATGCCATAAGTAGTCCTTTAAAAATCGAAATACCACAAAATTTTAACCTCTATATGTCTGCTACAGTGGTTCTGTCATTACTTATGGCATGGCGTGCAAGGCAAGGAATTGGGACGAACAAAATACCCTTCTCAATAGTTGTGTATATTACAATTCCACACACTTTGATTAGTTGTTACTTCAATTTGTAACTTTGTTAATGTTAATGACCTGTTTCGTGGTAGTGTTTGGATGTTGTTAGTTTCTTCAATTTCCACCGCCGCAACGCGACGGGTCAAAACACTAGTTATAATATAAATATAAGCATTTAAAGTATGTGCTGCCTCGTCTCTCTCTCTCTCTCTGCAATGGCATATCTTCCAAGACCCCAACCCTAAAAAATGAGATGAGAGCAAGCCGTCATATTTTCTATACTTCTCAAAACTCGAAAAAAACTCAGCGCCGCCCACATCCACCATTGTTCACCATCGCTTATGATAATAACAATCTTAGATCTGGCATTATTATAGCTTGTCATCTTCTCTTCTACTTCTTTTTCTTCCATTTTGTTCTCAATTAACAGATATGTGAGTGAAGATGATAACCAGACGGGGATGGGCCACGATTTAGGGTTTGAGTTTTCATAGATTTTGAACTTTTTTTTTATTAAAAACTAAAAAATAAAAATAAAAAATGTGTTTACCGGTTCACCCGGTGGTTCACCGGGTCAGGTCTAACCGTCACCCGTCAGAACCGGCCGGGTTTTTTGAAAACGGGTTAACTACTACAAACCGGAACGGTAAGTGTAGCGGGTCCTAGTCCGGGTTCAAAACACTGCTTTTAAATAATATGGGGTGGGGCACCTCCAATTGGAGTACCCTACCCAATTCTGGATTACCCCCCCCCCCCTCCTAATACCTTAGAATTCATGTAATTGGTTATAAATAAACACCTTCCAATCAACCAATTAATAACGTTTACTTAACTTAAATATATAAAAATGATGTTATAAATAATTTAACTACTATGTTAAAACACAATACACTTATGAATGGATTAACATATTCAAGCATTTTTAAAATATGGCTGGTCCAAGGTGGTCCCGCGGGCGGCGGCTGCTGGTGTAGTAGACATCCCAAACTGACTCCTATTCCCACTGAGTGGACCACATTTTTATCTAATTTAATTTATTATATATGTACGTGTTTTAAAACCATACCCAGTATAAATCCCACCAACAGCAAAACTGTTAGCAGGGTCCGGGGAGGGTGGGATGTAGGCAAACCGTACCTCCATCCCAAGAGATAGAGAGGCTGCTTCCAGAAAAACCCCTGGCTCAAAAATAATATGCATGAGATCAATAATAATAGTGATATTAGTAATGAATACTAAATATGTGTTATAGTAATAATAGTGAGTGATATTATAATGAATAGATCAATACTAAATATGTATTATAGTAATAATAGTGGTACTAAATATGGAAAATTAATAGTAGTGATGTTATCACTTAATACTAAATATGTGTTATAAATACTAATTTGAGGATAGGGTATTATAGTAATATATCATTTTTCACTCGAAATAAGGTGAAGAAACGCCCCCTATGATAAAAATATAATCAAAACTCTACGTTTCTCCTAAAAGTCCTTAGCCTTAATCCTGCGTTTCCAAGAATTCCTATCCTCAATCATGTCCTAGGAGAGGTGCAAATCTATCAAATCATGCTTAATCCTCTAGGCCCACGTTAATTTGGGACGTCCTCTATCCCTCCTCCCCTCTATACTAATAGTTTCTACAGATCGAACAGGAGCTGTCATCTCTTCTCTTAACATGTCCAAACCATCTCAATCTCCCCTCTCTTATCTTATCTGAGATGTTAACAACCCCTAATCTCTCTCGAAAAACCTCATTTCTTATCCGATCCAACCATGTGTGCCCACACATCCACCTTAGCATTCTCATTTCTGCAACCTCTAGCTGTCGCGCATGTGACTTCTTGATGGCCCAGCAGTCTGTTCCATATAACATCGGCGATCTAACCACAACCCTATAAAATTTACCCTTTAGCCTGTTTGGGAATCTCTTGTTGCACAAAACTCCTATAGCTGCCCTCCATTTACTCCATCCAACTTGGACACGGTGGGCCACGTCGCTATCTATTTCCCCGTCACTCTGGACAAACGATCCTAGATATTTGAACTTCATTACCTACGGAACCACTTGGTCTTCGATGGTGATCTGGATCTCGTCATCATCGTTTATCCAGCTAAAGTTACAATGGAGATACTCAGTCTTTGAGCGACTAATCCTTAAACCTTTATTTTCTAAAGCTGCTCGCCACTCCTCTAACCTCATGTTCAGATCTTGTTTTCTCTCAGCCACTAAGACAATATCGTCTGCGAACATCATGAACCAAGGGACTGTCTCCTGAATTGACTTTGACAACTCGTCCAAGATTATTGCGAAAAGGAAAGGGCTCAGTGCCGAGCCTTAATGAAGGCCTACCTCCACCGGGAATAAGTCAGTATCCCCCAAGGGCGCACGGACACTTGTTGTAGTGTTGGCATACATATCCATAATCATCTCTATATATTTCCATGGGACCCCTCTGCCCTCAAGGCTATCCCAAAGCAGCCGACGTGGCACATTGTCGTACGCCTTTTCTAGGTCAATGAACACCATATGTAGATCATGCTTCTTCTCCCTATACTTTTCCATGAGTCTTCTTAGGAGGTGTATTGCCTCTGTAGTGGACCGCCCCGGCATGAAACCAAATTGGTTCACTGTAACCTGGGTTTCCCGTCTAATTCTAGTCTCTATAACTCTTTCCCATAGCTTCATAGTATGACTTAGTAGTTTGATGCCTCTGTAGTTCCCACAACATTGGGCGTCTCCTTTGTTCTTATAAATAGGTACTACGACGCTGCTCCTCCATTGATCTGGCATCTTATCGGACTTGAAGATACTATTGAATAGAGTAGTAGTTAATCACAAAACTCCTTCCTCCCCTAGGCACTTCCACACCTCGATAGGTATGTTGTCTGGGCCAACTGCCTTAGCCCTTCTCATCCTCTTTAGTGCATTCCTCACCTCTTCCTGAATTCCTCACCTCTTCCTGCGTAATACGTCGGCATAATATGTGTTTTAAGCTGATGCCAAATAGTTTCAAATAAAACAATAATAGAAAATCAATCTTATCAACAATATGTTAAAAACATAAAACTGCGAATTACATATTTAGTCCTTTAAGTTTGGATTCATACATCAACCAAACACATGTTTTAAACCTATATCACATCACCATAAAGATGCAACCTTTGGCCTAATTGAATGATCTCAGTCCTTCGTTGAGCCTGACGCCTTCGTCCCAACTCCGAAGCAGGGACACCACTAACGTTACCGCTATGTGGTTGCACAGCAAGGTGTTCCTAGTGGTACCACTCGTCCACATAAGCCTCACAGGGGTGCGAAATGTGTATACTTCATGGTCTTTAACGCCCAAAATTGGCAATCACTAAATGGGTGGAGCATTTATAGAAGTGAACAATGAAGTCCCAAAGCTGAACACATAGTAGTTGTAGACTCCTTTGTAGTTTATTTTTCAATGTGAAGAATCAAAATTTATTTCTATATTGTTGTTGAACATTAACGTACTTAAACAATCAAAGTTGAAATGTAAAGCTGAAGATGTCTTTCAAGTTGTAAGCTGCACTCGACATATATAATCAAGATTTTTTTTTCTCTTAAGCTGATAAGTTCAAATGCTATTGTTCTTAAGATCCGAAGATAAATATACAAATAATAAGGTAGTTAGATATTTATACTTTACCCTATCAATAAAGAATACATGTTATAATTGTATTGTAACAATATCAAGCAAATTTCAACAAATTTACTCACTCCTCTAACATGGTAGGGTTTAGAGAAAGTAAGATAACGAGACACATTTTCTATATCACAAGAGATAGATAGGTTGCATTGAGACAGGATACAAACACATAAACAAAATTTCATCAAAATCTCTATTATTGGAAAATGTTAATTCAAAACCACTGGGTTGTAAAGCATAGACGTGAGCCGTCATGTCCAATGACATTAGAACGAATCATACTCTCTATTAAATATAACATCTTAGTACTAGTGTACTGAATATCTAGCAGCTTATATCATGCTAGATCTTCTCTATCTGATATATGTATAAAAGAAAGTGTTGTAGATTAATTTTGAAATTTCTATTTGTTTCACTCGATGTGTTTTTAATGAAATTGTTCGTTATGTATTCTCACCATAAACAAACTTGCCTCATTGTTTTATGAAATGTACGTTTTTGTTTTAGTCTTAATTGGTTAATTTGACGTCTATTTTAACACTTTCAACTCTAATATCTTCAAACAACACATCTAAAATAAAGTATCACCAACGACGCGTCTTTGACGAACCCGTTTGATAACTGAATGATCCTTTAAATTTTTTCTAAAAATTAAAATAAACAGTTAAATTTGTTCTTGACGTACTCTCTAATCTATCATTGATCTCAAGGTAAATTATGTCACACAATGCATTAAACATGCCCTATTTGCGAACTGTCTATCATCAAATTACCTGCTAGACCCCCATTAACCGATGAAATACCAAATGGATTTGTTTGTTGGTGAAATTCGTTACACCAAACTTTGACCGCAATTGGACCTATGAATTTCTCTTCAAGTTCGTGTTCGTATTGTTTGAATTAATCAACATATTTTGTAGTAGAGATAGGCAAATAAACCGGTTATCCGAACCAACCCAAAAACTAAACTGAAACCGAACCGGTTTGAAACCGATTATGTAGAAACCGGTTTGGAACCGATTGAAACCGTAAGTTCAGAACCGGTTTGAAATTTTCTCCACCAAAACAGGTTCCAAACCGGTTAAGAGAACCGAAACCGGCCAAAACCGGTCAAAACCCGAACCGAAACCGATCGTAACATTGTAAGAAACCGGTTTTAACCCGAACCGAAACCGATTATAAACCGGTTTTGACTTTTTTGGACCAAACCGAACCGGTTTTAACCCAAACCAGTTTTGAGTTTTAAACCGGTTTGTGCGCCTCTATTTTGTAGCATACTCTTTTACAATTATCATCCGGTCCAATTGTTGGGTTTTTTACCCTTTAATCACTTTCCTTAAAGGTTAGCTTGCATTTATCATGTAATTATGTTCACTGATTTTTATCTATAGCAGTTTTATGGAGATCATTTCATTACAGTTTGGATTTACAATTTAGCATTATCATTGCATATGTTTTGTTTTCGTTTCTTGGGATTAATTTTTCTTTTTATTGTTATTAGTTATTTACTGAGTATACAAATTACCACTTTTTTTAAAACATGGAAAATTAGATTTTATTAATAATAATTAAAATTGAAAAGAAACTTTTACTTGAATCTCATACTTCAACACATGACTTTACTTTTTAGAATGTTCATATATTTCAGATGATGCTCTATTTTTTAACAACTTAGAACATCCTACAAGTAATTTATCCTTGAGTTGATGTGACTTAAGTTCCAAATGATGTGTAGATTTATTGTTGACATGAGAAATGGGGTTTTGGTTGATGAAATTTGTCAAAAACTACGCTCATTCCAGTTACGATTAATACAATCGACTATGGTCTTTATGTCATATCCTTCTTTAAATATGTTTAATTTTTTATAACACTTTAATACGCATATTGGATGGTCCATGCTATGTATTACGATCATAGCATGAATCACAATTAACTGTGTCAGAGTTGGGACGACTGACACATAGTCTGACCGTGGTATCAATCGTGATACTTTTGTTCAACATTTCTTAACAAAGCATTTGGTCATGATTTCTTGGCATAATAGAATGTTTTAAATGGTCGTATGAATGATTATATATACCCTTTGTAAAACATGTTCATATTTTTATTGTTATCAAAATAAGGAGTGCATTATACAATGTGATTTGTAACTTGAACATTGCACGTGATTTACCTTTCATAAGCGAGCACGTAAATTTGAGTATTGTTATCTAAGGATGATCTCCCCCTTTCAATTATTTAGTTGATTATCAAGTTTGTTTTGTTGCATTAATGGTCGTTTATGGGTAGATATAATGCATATTTATATATTCGACTATTTAGGTCATGAAGGGATAACACAATTGAATTGTTCAAATGGCATCAGTAATGGAAATGAACGACTTAAAATTGTCTTCCAATGTTCGTGTACTAGTATGATGAAACTGAACAATTAAACAAACCCGGAAACTTGAGTTCAATCTTCATAAACAAGTAGCCCTGGATCAATCTCTAAATCATAAATCACTATCAAATAAGCCTGTTTTCGGGTTACACACAATGACTAATTGGATTATACGTACAGAGAATTTTGTTGATGAAATTGAATTTTAAAGATCATGTGAATGCGTATATCAATGGTTTTGATGTAACCATATGTTTTGTCATTTTGTGTGTGTTCGATCGAGAGTCAGAGATCCGGGAAAACAAACATCAGTCAAGTATTCCTAACCGATTCCCACATGAGCCTAAACAATTAATTACAAGCCCAATTAACTACTTAAGCACAAGTATAATAAATTACTTAAACCCAAATATGAAATCTAATAACAAAGCCCAAATAACATTAACGTTAAACGAGTTTGCACTCCCACGTCACTTAAGTCGGTTAATCAATGATGTTATTATCTCAGTCGACAAGTTAACCTAGTATACTAAAACATATGTTGATAAAATTAAAATTACCAACCTTCAATCTAGTCAAGAGTACTAGTATTTTCTCAAATAAACATCATATTATAATCAATTTAGAGATTAAAATCCCATTTCAGAGATTAAAATCCCATTGATGGTATTGTTGTTGTACAATATAGCAAGGGGAAGGGGAAGTGAGTTGAAATATGTCACACCTCGTTAAGCAATTTGCAGAAGCGTAAAACGATAATGTAACAGACATCTCTGGTATCAACCACATCGTTTATAAAGAAACATTATTAACTAATTTACAATATATTACATTGTTCTAATATCTTTTTACAAATTAAGTTATAAAAATCAAAACTAGTCCGTTAACTAATTTACTTCATACTCTCATACTTGCATCAATTTACATGGCCTCGACCACAATCCAAATGAGCATCACATAAGCAATCTACTTCAAGTATCTGTACACCTGAAAAGCATGTTAAAAACGGGTCAACTACAAATAGTTGGTGAGTTTCATAAGTTTTCACGAAATCAGTTCTACATACCATACAATCATAGTTTGTATGTACGCGTGTATGTAAATATGTGCATCTGTATGTTTGTATGTACATATGTATGTTTGTGTGCACAGTGAGATCGTGACTGTTTGTTCTTGTTACGTGCCATCATTTCCCACATAAAATCAACCACTGTGGCCCCCTTTTTGCCCATAACATGTCCCAAGTAACTATATCAAGTATTACATAGTATGTATGTATGTATTAGGGATGAGCGTTTTCGGTACGGGTACCGATTGTTACCGGTACCGAATTCGGTACCGATTTGGTACCGTCGGTACCGAATTCGGTACCATCGGTACCGAATCGGTACCAAGTTTTGAGTTTTCGGTATCGGTACGGTACCGGTACGGTACTAGTATTTCTCGAATTTTTCATGAAATACCGGTACCGAACCGATACTGGTACCGAACCGAACATTTCGGTACCAGTACCGGTACCAACAATTTCCGAATTTCAGGATCGGTACCCGTCGGTACCGGTACCATCCCAATCTCATCCCTAGTATGTATGTATATATGTATGTATGTATGTATGCATGTATGTATGTATAGTATTTCCCACGCACAATCAATCACTGTGGCTCCTCTTCCGCCCACAGCATGCGTAATTAAAGTAGATTCTTGGCATTCATTCCATAATCAAGTTAGTTTGTTTAGTTGCAGCAGAACTTGGCACGTAAGCCATACTCAACTTAGTTTTCTTAGTTGCAGCAAGACTTGACACATATGCCATACTCAACTTAGTTTGTTTAGTTGCAGCAGAACTTGGCACATAGGTCATACTCAACTTATTTTTTTAACTACTGTGCCTCCCCATCCGCCCACAATAACCTCATGGTCTCCACTGCCCACGTTACTCTCATGACCAGCATGGACCACGTTATCCCCATGGTCATTACAGACCACGTTATTCCCATGGACTTCACAGACCACGTGATACCCCAATTTGCTATGCCTAACACACCATAGCCTGTTTGTATAAACATGTAGTCACGTGTAATTTTATAATGTTTTGGCATTAGTACTATCTCAACATAGTTTATCAATCAACAATAATATTCACATTTTATCAGCTTATAATAAATTAATATGGGATCATTCGTGTGTCAGCGCCTAGGTAATTCATATGATAGTGCATTACCAATCAGGCAAATATATATAAACATGCCTTTCATCCGAAAGTTCGTAAACACTTTGAAGAGGGGTCATGAACTCAAAGTTTAGTTGGTACTCAGTACGATCTCAGCTCGTGGTTTGTTTCACATGCTATCACTTAGTCCCTATAATCAATATTAGAATAATATTATTATTATTATTATCTCCATACTAAACTGGGCTATATATCTAGTTTGGGTATAACTTTCATGCCCAAAACATACCAATAGGCATAGATTCTGACGTTGTTCAATGTTTTACGTTTAAAATCGAACTTGGGTCAGTTTCACCGTTTCACCTGCTGGGCCAAGTTGATCGTTTACGCGTTTAGAAAATAGGTATGACAATATAAACTCGAGTAAATGTGTTGGTTTATAAAACAATTAAATTTATAAAGAAAAATCATATATTAGATGTCTGCATTCGCTACGGGGCTCACTTCCGTTTATTCAGTCTGGTTTGGAGAAAAGCGCGCACAATTCATCCAAATTGTCCGGATATCTCACAAAAAGTTCGGTTTTACTTAATTAACCTAAAAATATGATTTTTGATCACTCTTGATGTTTTGATATTCCAACAGGTTCGTTAATCACGAACTCGTCGGTTTTTATCAGAATTGAATTTGTTTAACTTTCAAGTTAGTATATTTAATTATCCTCATTAAATTATGAAAATTTATACACTTACCAAGTAAAATATGTTGATTTATAAACTATTTCTGGAATTATTTGTTGATTTAGTAATTTATAAAAATTCATTTTATATGCTATATTTAACCTGTAAATCGTCCGTTTATACCAAAGGATTTCTAAAAAATCTGATAAAATTCCTAAGTAATCCAATAAATCCCAAAACATCCTATAAAATTTCCAGAATCTAACAATCCTTCCAAGTTACCGTTTTAAGCCAAAAACGATAGTAAAAATTCGAATAAACGCATATCCAGAAAACATAGTTAGGGTTATCCAAATGACCCCAGATGTCACATATGATCATATTATACCATACCTGAGTTCTCCACAAAATCTCATAATTTTCAAGAATTTTTAGTATCTTTCCCAAATAAACGTCCTTAAACGGCAATAAATTCGTCAAATATTCCCGGATGGTCAAATATTACCAAATTTGGGCAGGGACTCATTCATATGGTCCCTGATGTCCTTGAAAATTTTCACATGCTAATAACAAGCACGTCACAAACAGCCCCTAAACGAGTGTTTTGGTAATACCTTTGCGGTTTTCGACTGTTTCAACCATTTTCTCACTTTTCCGGGTCCTTAGCCTTCTAGAAAGAGTAACTACAGGTCCTATATCACAAAAACAAGCATTTTTCATCAAAAGATCAGCCTTGAAACTTAGGGTTTCGGTTAGGGCTTTAAAATGAACTTTTTAACCGTAAAAACGCGATTTAAACCCCTTAAACTGTGTTTATGGCCAAAAAATTTATCAAACCAGGTTCCTAACCATGTGTATGATCAACATATGTTTTTGGACAATTTTTAGTGTTTTTTGCATGGTTAGAAGTGATTTTTGATAATCAAATTATATGCAATTAAACATGATTAAACAAGTTAAAAGTTGATTAAAATGATGAATTTACCTAGGTTTTTGGCTGAGTTTTGTAAGAGCATCAGGGAGTTCCAGAATTTGGAAGAAAACTTTGTAAAATATCTTAAGTCAACATAATATAAAAAAAGAATACTTAAGGGAGGGGGGGGGGTATTACCCTTTGGCGGCCGTGATGTGCTAAAAGTAGTCTAATAAAAACACGCTAATCTAGACACTAAGTAATAAATTCTAGACTCTTAACTAAACTAAAACTACTAACCGGCAAGTGAACCGATCGACTCTAGTACAGCTAAGTAAGTCCGGATATCGAACCCACGAGACTCTTTAAATTACGTTTATTAGTTAATTAGACTCGACTACAAAACACGACTTATTAATTATATTTGTTTGGGGGATTTTTATTTAAAATACTAATTTTATACTCTAATTAAAACTAATTAAGAAAACAAGTAAATTAAACATAAACGAAGATTTGTTATTTAAAATAAGATGATGATGAGAAACTACCTAGGCTAGACTCTCCTAAATTTCAGTAATGAATTGACTCGGGAAAATACTTTAGTTATGGACTGGGATCGTAAAATAGACACTTAAAAGAAAACCCGAATAGAACTCCTGACCCTTCTCAAGAGAAACGTATGGATTTCTAACAAGTTTTAACGCACACCGGTATTAAAAATCAAGTTCGCTTACGGTCACCCAATTTTTTATAATTTAGTTCCTTTATACGAAATTCTACCTTACAGCGCGGAAATCAAAGGCAGTTTAATATATCAAATTGATTCGATAGACAAAGTTAATCAATCAAACCTAGACGGACTCCTTACGAAGAACTAAATCTAGCAATCCTGATCAACAAAAACATAGCAATAACCTAGCACCTTACAGCTATTTAGGTTAGCAGCAGGTTTATTTAATTAATAATTATTATTCCTATGATCTTAGTGCACATCAATCATAAAATAATCAAAAACACAAAATAATTGACCTAATAGCAACCTATCATAATGACAAACAATATTCTAGGCAACTATGGAATAATAACAATTAATCAAACAATCCTAAATATCCATATGCATCAATTTAATATAAGTAAACCTTTTACTAGTTCATAAAAACATAACGATAAATAAATCCCAAGCCAAAATCAAACATCAAAATAGGTCCATCATAATCCTAGGCAGTCTATAATGTTTAGCCTAGCATCTTAAAATCAAACAAAACAATAATAAACGAAATCATGGAGACAATAAATAAGAACGGAAGAATAAAGGCGATAAAACCCGGAATCTTCGTCCTTAAATATTAAGCACTTTGCCGGCTGATTCCTCAACTCCAAAGCTGCCGAAAACTGACCTCGGACGCCTCGGAACTCACCAAAGTCGTCTGGAACTTCAGGGTATGATTAAGGGTGAGTTTAGGGGTCTTTAAATAGGTAAAAGGTGTCCAAAAATACGTTAAGACGGTTAAACAAACGGAAGATTCTAGAATGGTAGCCACCGTGCCGCACGAAGGGCTTGGCCACCCCCACCGCGCGACGCTCTGGCATAGGGGGGGCCTGGCCGGCCTAGCCGGTCCTGTTCGTTTCCTGATGGCTCTGGTTCTCCGGTTCAGCTTGTTTTTGATTGTTTTTCACCCTCTTTAACCACGAACAAATCCCGGAACCTACATTTATTCAAATAAGTTAGTAATATACAAATATTGATAAAAACCGAACATAAACTATTAAAATATTAAATAAAATATACAAGGGATTTATATATATTAATCATTATATCAGGCCGCAAGGCTTGGGCCCACTTTTGGTCCCAATTGGTCCACTTGTCTCGTTTTGCGTGTCCATATATGAAATATCGAGTCTAATTTATTTTAGGTTCGTTTTTTGGCGAGAAAAATATATCGGATATGACAAACAGCACGAAAACGAGTGGTTTTCGGCCAATTTCTTGTAAATTTAGAAAAACATACTAATTGTTAGTAAAAATCAAAAATATTTTCACGGATCGCTTAAAGCATCCCAAACAAGTGTTTTGTGAATCTTTTTTGGCTTAACGGATGATACAATGCTTGTTTTGTCACTATCTTTCGCATTTAGGATCATAGCGGGTAGTTAAACGAGTATATTTTCGTTTAACTGGTTTGCTATTGTACTAAGGCCATAACATCAATATGCTAGCTTATAATAAACGTATATCACTTATAGATGGCCCCCCTGGGATATCCAGGTTATAACCAAACCCGTTTAGTTATTTGTTCGTTCGTTACATAATAAGCGGTTAATCGCTTATTTGATATATGAATACTAAGGTGTAGCCGGTTTTGTCACGAATATCACATTCTCCCCCAGTTAAAAAATTTCATCCCTGAAATTTGATATACTAATTACGTCCTTTTTAGGGAAAGACTTGAGTATTTATTTCGGAATTCGTTCTTTCATTTCCCAATGTATTTGGTTACCCGTTGTGGACTCCAACGAACTTTTATCAATGAAATTTTGTTGTGTTGTAACTGCTTGGTTTTCCCTTCCAATATTTCCATGGGTTTCTTTACAAAGTTTAATTATGTGTAAGTTTTCAAGTGGTATTGTTTCTGCCTCGTAAGTAAGGCAATTGCTTAGATTTGAAATACAGAAAATATCGGCATGAAATTCAATTTCTGAGATAGTTTTAGTCGATATGCTACGGGATTAACTTTCGAGACAACCTCGTACATATTTCGTTATAGTTCTTTTGTCAATTTTGGTGGCTTTCAGTTTGTTTTTAATCTTACGAGCTTTATCTGGGGTTTCCAAAATCAAATCGGATTTTGTATTTTGAGTGTCGCCAACTTTTGGTCAGATAAGGTGGCGGTTTATATTCTTGCTCGTATAATGTAGTATATAGCCACTTGTATAATGTTATTATAACTATTAGTGTATGAGGATTAAACTAATGGAAGCTACCGTTCCCATTTTCCTCTAAAGTCAAGTACACAGTGCAATTTTATCCTCTAGTGTTTGAATAGTTTATTCAGTTTGGTCGTCTGTTATAGCAGTCCATGCTCAGGTCTATTTGGGTTTTAAGGCTTCACGCACAACTCGCCTAAGATAAGAGGTGGAATGACTATCTCGACCTAAAATAGCTGAAATAAGCCCACTATGCTGAGATACGATTTCGTTAACATAAGGCGATCAGTTGTGTAGTTGTTACAAATCGGAAGGAAGTATGCAGATTAGGTCAGTCAGTGAACTATTATCCAGATTGCATCGCTTTCTCGAGATGTTCTAGGAATGTTGGTTAAGAAGTCCATTGTAATTTGTTCCCACTTCCATTGGGGTATTTAAGGTTGTTGTAACATTCCCAAAGGTTTTTGGTACTCAACCTTAACTTAGTGTACGCTACATCTTTACAGCACATGCGACTATTATCTTTTTCATACCAAATCATCCATAAAATTCCCTTACATCTTTAAACCTTTTTGTAGTACCTGGACGAATAGAATATCTAGACTTGTTTTTCCTCATCCATGATCCGGTCACGAAAGTTATAAAGTTTTGGAATTCAGATTTGATTGTTAAAGTAAAGTATTTCGTCAGTTTTCTGTTCGAATTTGTGCATGTTCCTATGAAAGTCTTTATTTTCTAAGTGGTCTTCTTGTAAGGCTTCACATTGGGCAATACAATTTTCCCGGTAAGGCTCGTTTGGACTTATCATCTCAAGTGCTCGTACCTTCAAGGGTTTAACTTTATCTTTTCGACTTAAGGCATCGGTTTCTATAATTATGATCGTTCAACATCTTCATTTATCTTCTTTACCCGCTATTCAGTTCCTTCAGATCAATTGTAGGTCATAGATTTTTTTGGTCCATGTACTTCGTACATTTAGTGGTATACTTCTTCTTGTGCCCTATTAGTTGTTAGGAATCACATACTATAACTAGGGGTGTTCACGGTCCGGTTTTGATGGTTTTTATGTCAAACCGTGAACCAAGCCATCATTAACGGTTTTTGATTATCCAAAAACAAAACCGTACCATTCAAAAATAAAACCGAACCGTGATGAACGGTGTGGTTCTGGTTCAGTTTTACGATTTGGATTTTATATAAAATGCACAAAATTATGAAAAAAAATAATCATGGAGAATATATAAGTTTTGTTGTTTGAGGCCATGTGTGTGGCATTTACTGTGAAATGGTCTCTTACAAAATAGCTTAATGTTAAATTTATAAAACATGATGTATGCAAAAACATTTAGTGGTTTACTTATATTGGCCATACTAGCCATTGAACCCGTATATTACACGGGATTTGTCAAATAATAAAAATAAATAAAGTCCGTTATATAAAAGAAATGAACAAAATTAAAGGTAAAAAGAAAATATATAGTATAAACAACAATAAGAAGTATAGTATCTCAAATTTACAAATTCTATCTCTTTATATACAACATTTGACAAAATTGTTTTGATCTATTACCCATGGATAGCTATAATGAATGTAATAAGAGATTAGAGAATAAGGGAAATTATAACCCATTTGTCAAAATTGTTTTGACCCATAGATAGGAAGGAAAATAAGATGAAATATTAGTTAATTAGAAACGAAATTATAACCCATTTATCAAAATTATTTTGACCCATGACCCATGGATAGCTAGGATAAATGAGATAAGATATTAGAGAATTAGAAAGGAAATTATAACCCATTTGTCAAAATGGTTTTGCTCCATAACCCATGGATAGCTTGGATGAATGAGAAGAAAGATTAGACCAAGAATGAATGTGAGATTGCCACATCATCCACATTATTTTCTTTTATTAGTATTGTTAGATAGATGTTAGATTAGATTAGATGTTAGATGTCTCTTATAGTGAAATAAGAGGGTATGGCTACAAAAGCATTCTGATGTTGATTTGTATGCTATATTTGCATTTTAATATTAGATCCAATCTATATTAACCATAGTATTAAGTGTAGAATGTAAAATATAAATAATTTTAAAATAAAAATGTATGCATAAACTTAACGGCTCGATCCGGTTTTATACGGCCGGTTTTGGGTATAAACCATAAACCAAACCATTCATTACGGTTTGTAAGTTTTGAAACCGACCGGCCGAAACCTTGTGTAAAAAACCAACCGGGAAACCAAACCGTTTAACGGTTTGGGCGGTTTCACGGTTTAAAACAGAACCGTGAACACCCCTAACTATAACCTTGTTTCCTTTCCATTCATAATTTCGGTCTTCTGGAGTTAGGAATACAAAGAATCCCTTGATTAGTTTGTAAGATGCCCTACGAATCATATTTCTTATAACCAATAAATGTTACCCATATTTTCCTTCGTTCTTCAAATATATTAAGATATCGTCGGTGAGGACTTTTACAAACTTGTCAGGATAAGGCTTACAGATTCAGCTCGTAAGATTCCTAAACACCACTGGTGCGTTAGTTAGCCTAAAATCCATACTCTACTCATCCTTGATGTAACTGTTTAATATATACTTTAAGATGGGGTAATAGAGGCATTATATTACCAGGTTTCTCTCCCTGTACTTTGATCATTTTGTTATCTGAAAGAGGTATTCTGACATTCCTGTCCTTACATCCGAATTTTGTTTTGAATTTAAATAACTAGTCCACACTGACTATTACGCAACAACTCTCCAATTTCACCGAGAGTAAATCAATAAGGAGTGGTTGGAGGTACTCGTACACAAATGGTTTGATGAGTTATATAGTTAGGGAGGTTCATCAGGGTCCGTTGTACTGGTGATATGTAAAATGAAGTTATTATTATTAGTAGTAGTAGTAGTATTTCTTTTTGAAATATAGTTAGTACATGGTATGTATTGGTGGTCACGGTCTGTTATATAATCGAGGATTTCGTAAGACGATTATTATATCTATAATTTAATAAATCGGCTCGCCACTAGGTATTCCCCTAGGAATAGTGTTTGTTCCTGAACAACGGAAGTGGAAAGGCGATCGGAAAGCAGTTCAGTTTACTGTTAGAAAACAGGTTTGTAGGATAAGGATTAGGCCCGAACTAAGAATTGCTATATCTCCTTGAGATGAGTGTATGTAGATGACACCCTTTATGGTTCTTTTCTGGGCCTTGAATATTATGCCCGATCTATGGTTCTGTCATACATTAAGATTCAGCTTAGACTCTTTAGAGCATTCTTAATGTTCTTGTTTATAGGCAACGCCGGTTCTTCATCCGACATAAGGCTACCAGATCTCGACATCTTTCGGTACGATGATTTGTCATAAAATAACATTTTTCAATAGTATTGATTAGAGTAAGGGATATTATTAATTAGGGCAAAAATAAAATATCTTATTTGTTTTGACCAGGTATAATAATTATGATAAAATATAATATTAGTTTTAATAAATCATAATTTTAATTATAATAAGAATTAAGATTAGTTATAATCGAATATGAGATTCGTTACGATAAGATTTAATATTATCGGCAGTACAGTACGTACACATATCCATACACCTTGTTTCAGATAAGCATGTATGCATGTTACATATATATACTCACACCTTTTATACACATGTGTTGTCATTTTTAACTATTGGTATGTCCGCGACTTCTCCCAGAATTCCCTCGTACAAGCATGTCTGTTATTACATTCCGGACAATAATACCTCACTTGCCCATCGAGTTCATCCCGGTATCCATCAGTAAATATCATTACTTACTATTAATTTCCCCAGATATAATCGAGCCTATTGTTATATTTTAGGTATCCTAAGGGATAACCTAATCCTTTATAACCAATGGCTCTTATACCAACTTCTGTCACACCCCGTTAAGCAATTTGCGAAGCGTAAAACTGTAATGTAACAGACATCTCTGGTATTAATCACATCGTTTATAAAGAAACGTTATTAAATAATTTACAATATATTACATTGTTCTAATATCTTTTACAAACTAGGTGATACAATCAAAACTAGTCCGTTAACTTCTTTACTTCATACTCTCATACTTGCATCAATTTACACAGCCTCAATCACAATCCAAACAAAAAGCACATAAGCAATCTACTTCAAGTATCTGTACACCTGAAAAGCATGTTAAAAATGGGTCAACTACGAATAGTTGGTGAGTTTCATAAGTTTTCACGAAATCAGTTCTGCGTACCATACAATCATAGTTTGTATGTACACGCGTATGTAAATATGTACATCTGCATGCTTGTATGTACATATGTATGTTTGTATGTATAATGAGATCATGGCTGTTTATTCGTGCTACGTGCCTCCATTTCCCACATAAAATCAACCACTGTGGCCCCCCTTCCGCCCACAACATGTCCCAAGTAACTATATCAAGTATTAATAGTTTATGTATGCATGTATGTATGTATGTATGTAGTATTTCCCATGCACAATCAATCACTGTGGCTCCCCTTCCGCCCCCACATGTGTAATTACAATAGATTCTTAGCATTCATTCCATAATCAAGTTAATTTATTTAGTTGCATCAGAACTTGGCGTGTAGGCCATACTCAACTTAGTTTGTTTAGTTGCAGCAGAACTTGGCACATAGACCATACACAACTTAGTTTGTTACTACTGTGGTCCCCCTTCCGCCGACAATAACCTCGTGGCCTCCGCTACCCATGTTACTCTCATGGCCATCACAGACCACGTAATCCCCATGGCCATTACAGACAACGTTATTCCCATGACTTTCACATACCACGTTAAAACCCAATTTGCTATGCCTAACACTACATAACGTGTTTGAATAAACATGTAGTCATGTGTAATTTCATAATGTTTTGGCATTCGTACTATCTCAATCTAGTTTATCAATCAACAATATTATTCGCAATTTATCAGCTCATAATCAATTACTATGAGATCATTCGTGTGTCAACACTTAGGTAATTCATATGATAGTGCATTACCAATCAGGTAAATATATATATAAACATGCTTTTCACCCCAAAAGTTTGTAAATAGTTTGAAAAGAGGGGTCATGAAACCCACGGTTTAGTTGGTACTCAGTGGGATCTCAGCTCGTAGTTTGTTTCACGTGCTATCACATAGTCCCTATAATCAATACTATAATAGTATTAATATTTTAATATTATTATAATATCCATACTAAACTGGGCTGTATATCTAGTCTGTTTATAGCTGTCACGCCCTCAACATGCTAATAGGATTAGATTGTGACGTTGTTCAATGTTTTATGTTTAAAACCAAACTTGGGTCAGTTTCACCGTTTCACCTGCTGGGCCAAGTTGATCGTTTACGTGTTTAAAAATAGCTATGACCATATACACTCAGGTAAATGTGTTGGTTGATAAAACGATTAATTTATAAAGAGAAATCATATATTAGATATCTGGATTCGCTACGGGACTCATTTCCGTTTATTCATTCTGATTTGGCGAAAAACGCGCACAATTCATCCAAATTGTCCGGATTTCTCACAAAAAGTTAGGTTTACATAATCTACCCAAAAATATAATTTTTGATCACTCTTGATATTATGATATTCCAATAGGTTCGTTAATCACGAACACGTCGGTTTTTATCAGAATTGAATTTGTTTAACTTTCAAATTAGTATAATTAATTATCCGTTAGTCATTATATTATGAAAATTTATAAACATGCCAAGCAAAATATGTAGATTTTTATAAAAATATTTCTGGAATTATTTTTTATTTATTTATTTATAAAAATTCATTTTATATGCTATATTTAACTTGTAAATCATCCGTTTATACCAAACGATTTCCAAGAAATCCGATAAAATTTCTAGAATCTAAAAATCCTTACAATTTACTTTTTGAGTAAAAAACGATCGCAAAAATTCGAATAAACGCGAATCCAGAAAACATAGCTAGGTTTAACCAAATGACCCCAAATTTCATATGTGATCATATTATGCCATATGTGAGTTCTCCATAAAATTTCATAATTTTCCATTCATTTTAAGTTTTTTTTTCCAAATAAACATCCTTAAACGGTAATAAATTTGTCAAATATTCTCGGATGGTCGAAAAATTACAAAATTTGGACAGGGCTCATTCATATGGTCCCTGATTTTCCTGAAAAATTTCACAAGCTAACAACAAGCATGTCACAATCTGATCCTAAACAACCCCTAAACGAGTGTTTTGGTAATACCTTTGCGATTTTCTACTGTTTCAATCCTTTTCTCGCTTTTCCAGGTTCCTGCCCTTCGAGCTAGTGTAACTACAGGTCCTATATCACAAAACCAAGCATATATCATCAAAATATCAACCTTGAAACTTAGGGTTTCGGTTAGGGCTTTGAAATGAACTTTGGAACCGTAAAAACGCGATTTAAACCCCTTAAACTGTGTTTATGGCTAAAAAATTTATCAAACCAGGCTCCTAACCATGTGTATGATCAACATATGTTTTAGACAAGTTTTAGTGTTTTTTGCACGGTTAGAAGTGATTTTTGGTAATCAAATTATATGCAATTAAACATGATTAAACAAGTTAAAAGTTGATTAAAATGATGAATTTACCTAGGTTTTTGGCTGAGTTTTGTAAGAGCAGCAGGGGAGTTCCAGAATTTGCAAGAAAACTTTGTAAAATATCTTAAGTCAACATAGTATAAAAAAGAAAACACAACCGGAGGGGGGGGGGGTGTATTCCCCTTTGGCGGCCGCAAGGCTTGGGCCCCTTTGGGCCCAATTTGGCCCACTTGTCTTGTTTTGCGTGTACGTACATGAAATATCGAGTCTAAATTTATTTCAGGTTTGGTTTTTGGCAAGAAAAATATATCGGATACGACAAACAGAGCGAAAACGAGTGTTTTTCGGTCAATTTCTTGTAAATTTAAAAAAACATACAATTTGTTTGTAAAAATCAAAATATTTTCACTGATTGCTTAAAACATCCCAATTAAGTGTTTTGTAGATCTTTTTTGGCTTAACGGATGATACAATGCTTGTTTTGTAACTATCTTTCGCGTTTAGGATAAAGCGGGTAGTTAAACGAGTATGTTTTCGTTTAACTGGTTTGCTATTGTATTAAGGCCAAAACATCAATATGATAGCTTATAATATTCATATATCACTTATAGATGGACCCCCGGGATATCCGGGTTATAACCAGACCCGTTTGGTTATTCGTTCGTTTGTTACGCAAGAAGCGGTTAATTGCTTATTTGATATATGAATACTAAGTTGTACCCGGTTTTGTCACAAATATCACAAAATACTAGTACTAAAATCGATAAACCAGAAGCTTAATGATCAACGCGGCACGATCAATTATTGAGAGGCGGTAATTGACCAAAAGGCCAAAAGCAACATGAGGCGTGCTGGCTCTTTACATGGTAAAACGAAAAAGTAATGACCTTTTTGACATCAATACTTTAGAATTCATGTTAAAGTAATTGGTTTCAAAATAACATTTTCCAATCAACCAATTAAAATGGTTTACTTTACATGAAATATAAAAATATGGTATAAATAATTTAATTATTATGTTCAAATACAATAAACATATGAATGGGTTAAACATATTCAAGCATTTCTAAAACATGGCTGGTCCAAGGTGGTCCCGCGGACGGCTACAACTGGTGCAGTAGACATCCCAAAATGACTCCCATTCTCATTGAGAGGGCCACCTTTTTATCTAACTTATATGTACGTGCTGTTAAGTGGATGTCAAATAGTTTCAAATGAAACAATAATAGAAAAAGAAATTCTTATTAATGATAACGTTATAACCTAAAACTGTGAATTACATTTTTTTAGATCTTTTTGAATTCATACCTTCCAGTGATGAAGCTTGGACTAAGACACCGTTAGGGGGGGAGCGGACTCAAAATGTATACAAAAATTCACAAACAATGGGGGCTGGACTCAAATTTTCGACCGAAAACGCCTAAATTTACACCACGCATAAAAAAATTCAGACGAAAACGGGTAAATTCACACTACTACGCGAAAAAAACCGGGGGGGAGGGGGGGCACCCCCGGCCCTAAGTAAGCTTCGTCAGTGCATCAACCTAACACATACTTCAAACGGAAATTACATCACTATAAAGATGCAACCCTTTAGGCCTTCACCGAGCTTTTGCGCCTTCATCCGAAGCAGGGACACCGTGTGACACCCGGTAAATTCCCAATCCCTTAAACTAAGTAATCAACCTAATAATTAGGTGATTGTGAATATTAAGCGCGCCATGTTAGTCAGCGCGTGCATTTGTTATGTGCGCCCTGCGCGAGCGCGCCATGTTAGTCAGCGCGTGCATTTGTTATGTGCGCCCTGCGCGAGCGCGCCATGTTAGTCAGCGCGTGCATTTGTTATGTGCAACCTGCGCGAGCGCACCATGTTAAGAACCAGCGTGAGCATATGTTATATGCGCCATGCGTGAATGTTTTGGCTTTATGTTTTCATGTAACTTAAACGTTATGTTGTCTATGGGTTGACCATCCCGCATGATGCTAAGGCGGGTGCATCCTACATCGTTTATGCGCGTGCGGAAGGGAACTAACCTCCCCGCATGGCGGGAACATTGAGAGCTAGTCTGAAGCTCCAAGATGGAATTGACTTCAACATGACTGATCACTATGTTGAAATACCAAGACCACCTGGAGAATCTACAAATGAAACTCAATGTCCCTAACTGCGAGAAGGTTACGCACCTACCCGCAGCAAAGAAATGTCCTTCACGCAGAAAGCTATGCGCACAAAGTGATGCGCACAGAACACTTAGTCTATTCTCCAGACATAAGGAGATTACTCCCGCCCAAAAGGAAACAGTAGCGTGTTTCAGAGATTTTTCCACTTTTTTTTACTGTACACTGACAAAAGTACCTGAAAAAAGCACACTGTAACATGAAAAGTCAACTGTCAGCCACCCTATTCTCACCAACCCCAGACCTGCATGTCATGTCCAAATCAAATCAAGATCTTTTGTCCACTCCTCCACTTTTAAGTAAACAATAAACAATAATAATTTCCATACTTTATCATCATTACACCTAGATATGAAAAGATTTCAATCCCCTAAAGCAAGGGATTGTGTTCCCTTGAGTTTGCCTATAAATTTGTAACCTAAATTATCACCCAAAACACACTTCAAAGAACTACAAACTTGCACTAATCCTCTCCCAAGCATCCGTTGTTTCCAGCTCCGATCCTGTTACTAGACCTTCGATTCCAAGGCCAACACCAAGAAAACCCGAATCTCGATTAATCCCTTAACAAGAACCACAGGTGAGTCTCACAGCCCCTATTTTTACTGTTTCACTATTTTTTTTAAACTGTTTTCGGGGCGAGGGACACGTACTTAAATAATGTTTTATCATGGTATACTTACAAGCTATGCAAGCGATTATGTGTTTATGTTTCATGATGAGCAATGCAAACGGTTATCTAAGATTTTCGATGTATGTGCGCTAGAACTCGAGTAAGTGATCACTTTACCATTGGAACTCTAAGGGTAGGGACTGCTGGTTTGATCCACCCACTCGTAGGGGTCGCACCTCTTTGCATGGACGAGTGCCTAGTATGGTCATGGGGCAGTACTATGGGTTTGAGCCCGCTCGTAGGGGTCGCGCCTCTTTGCATGGACGAGCGCCTTGTTTTCCGGCACAACGTCCGCAGCGTAACCCGCGGGACGGAATTATTATTTTAGCTCGTAGTGGCAGCGCCACTTTGCATGGACGAGCACATGTTCCTGGAACGTTCGCGCGTAACCCGCGGGACGGTATTACTTATTTTAGCTCGTAGTGGCAGCGCCACTTTGCATAGACGAGCACAGTTCCCAGAAATGTTCGCGCGTAACCCGCGGAACGATTTTATCAGAATATGTTGATATAACTATGTTTTACCAAGCTTGTGCTTTAATGATGCTATCAGAATTGTGTTTCAGAATGATTTGTATCAAGATTATGATGCAATACGATTTATCAAGTTACTAAGACTTGTGAACTCACTCAGTTTATACTGATTCAAATGTTTTTACGTGTCTTTCAGGAGATAACTAGGTAGCGCATGGAGTCACACTTAGAGCACCTCACGCTGAACATCTAAACTAGCTTTTTGGAAGATTTTAGTTCTATCCCTTCGATGCGCGTGGTTGTTCCCGCCGCGCATGGGGATATGGCGTGGAAATCTTCAACAATTTTTATACTTGAATGTTTTTATGTAAATTTTAAACAATGTAATGTATTTGTATTAAACTTTTCATGCGCGATGAAAATCTTACTTTGAATGTTTGCAATGGCCCGTGCTTAAGTATCAATTCCCACTCGCGCGCGCCCGGCTGTTTCCGCCGCTCAGGGCCGGGTGTGACAGATTGGTATCAGAGCACTGGTTATAGCGAACTAGGAAAAGAAGTTTTAACCTAGACTATAACCGTTGGGGAATCGCATGAAATATTTTTCAAAGAATATTTTCAAAAGAAACTATACACACACTTAGGAACACGGGTCACACTGTCTAGTAAATAATGATAACATTATGTGCTCAGAGTACATGCGCTAAGTTTAATATATTTTCACTCTTTTAAAGCGAGAATGCCTCCAACTAAAGCCAAGGGAATTACCATGACACCCGAGGAACTCGCGGAAATAATCGCGCAAGCAATCGCAACACATGAGGCCAGCAAGGCCGAATCTAGTCAGGGTCGTCAGAATGAGACCCCAGAACCCGAATCAGGAGCCTTGGACAAAGGATGCTCCTATAAGACATTCATGGCCTGTAAGCCTTGGCCATTCAAGGGAACCGAAGGGGCCATTGGGCTCTACAACTGGATTGACAAGATGGAGACAGTTCTCTCCATTAGCGGATGTAGTGAGAACCAGAAGGTCCTTTATGCGACCTGCATGTTCCAAGAGGCAGCTTCGTCTTGGTGGAAGCTTCAAACGAAAACATTGGGGCGAGAAGTTGCTCTCCACAAGACCTGGGAGGAACTGAAGGAGATGATGATGAGAAAGTTCTGCTCTCGCGCAGAAATCCAGAGTCTACAACAGGAATTCTGGAACCACACCATGGTAGGAACGGATATCGACGCCTACAACAACCGGTTCAACGAACTTTGCCAGTTGGTGCCAGACATGGCAAACACGGAGGAAAAGAAGATCGAGAGGTATATCTTTGGGTTACCTCCTGTTGTTAGGGTTCCGCTCAACGCCGCAGCGCCTCCAACCTTTGATGAGGCGGTAGCGCGGGCCATCACCCTTACAAGGGATACGATCCGTGCAGGTATGTTGACTACGCGCGGAATCGAGCAGCGAACCTCTGATCCCAAGAGGAAATGGAACTCTCACCACCGAGGGTCCGACTCCAAGCAGCCACCGTTCAAGAAGCAGGAAAGCGCAAGGGTTTACGCGATTCAGGCCGCGGAGCCACCACGAAAAGGATACAGCGGGCCTCGCCCATGGTGCAACAAATGCAAGTATCACCACGAGGGTGAATGCGCAAGAATCAAATGTGCCAAATGTGGCAGACCAGGGCACAAGACGATGAATTGCCGTGTCAGAGAAGCTGGAGCAAGCGACAACTGCTACGCATGCGGGAAGCCAGGGCATTTTAGTCGGGATTGCCCGCAAAAGGGGAACCAAGCTCGCGGGAGAGCTTTTGTGATCGGCGCAGGCGAAGCTAAAGAAGAGCCGAATGTGGTAACCGGTACGTTTTTGCTTAACGGACATTTTGCATCTGTCTTATTTGATACTGGCGCTGACCTAAGTTTTATATCCGCTGAGTTTAAAGACTCCCTAGGCCTAGCAACCAGTAGGCTAGACACGCCTTATACTATAGAACTAGCCAATGGTAGGCAGTTATGCGCGAACGAAAGAACTGAACAATGTGTTATAGTCATAGGAGGTCACGGGTTCAATATTAACTTGTTGCCAATAGACTTGGGAAGTTTTGACATTGTGGTAGGTATGGATTGGTTAGTCGAGAACCGCGCGGAAGTTATTTGCCATGAGAAGCAGGTTCGGATCCCACTGTTGAACGGAGAAACCTTGGTAATTCAAGGGGAAAGAAGGGGAGTTGCGACGAAACTGATTTCGTGCCTAAAGGCGCGAAAGTGCCTAAGGAAAGGGTGCTACGCCTTCCTGGCGCATGTCGTAGAAAAGAAAGGAGATGAGCGAAGAATTGAAGACTTACCAGTAGTGCGCGAATTTCCAGAAGTTTTTCCTGAAGATTTGCCCGGATTACCGCCGCCGCCGCGACAAGTCGAGTTTCGTATTGATTTAGTCCCAGGAGCTGCGCCAGTAGCTCGAGCGCCTTATCGATTAGCTCCATCTGAGATGCAAGAGCTATCCAATCAGTTACAGGAACTATTGGATAAGGGTTTCATACGCCCAAGCTTTTCACCTTGGGGAGCTCCAGTACTGTTTGTTAAGAAGAAGGATGGTTCGTTCAGAATGTGTATTGACTACAGGGAGCTAAACAAGCTGACAGTCAAGAATCGGTACCCCTTACCGAGGATTGACGACTTATTTGACCAGTTGCAGGGATCCAGTTATTATTCGAAGATAGATCTACGGTCAGGATACCACCAACTTAGGGTCCATGAGGAAGATGTGCCGAAAACAGCCTTCCGAACTAGATACGGCCATTATGAGTTCTTAGTGATGCCTTTCGGGCTAACTAATGCGCCGGCTGTGTTCATGGATCTGATGAACCGTGTGTGCAAACCATACTTGGACAAATTTGTGATTGTGTTTATAGATGATATTCTGATTTACTCACGGACCAAGGCCGAGCATGAGCAACACCTGAGATTGATTTTGGAATTGTTGAGGAAAGAAAAGTTGTATGCGAAGTTTTCCAAGTGCGAGTTTTGGCTTAGAGAAGTTCACTTTCTCGGTCACGTTGTAAACGAGAAAGGAATTCACGTTGATCCTTCCAAAGTCAAGGCCATCGAAAACTGGGAAGCGCCAAAAACCCCAACTGAGGTGAGGCAATTCCTAGGACTAGCTGGCTACTATCGACGCTTCATTGAGAACTTCTCCAAAATAGCTCTACTTCTGACCGCGCTAACTCAGAAAGACAAGAAGTTTGTTTGGGGCGAAAATCAGGAAACAGCATTTCAAATGTTGAAACAGAAGTTATGTAGTGCGCCAATTTTGTCTTTGCCCGAGGGGATGGATGACATTGTTGTTTACTGCGACGCTTCACATCAGGGACTTGGATGTGTCCTTATGCAGCGAGACAAAGTCATAGCGTATGCCTCACGCCAACTCAAGACCAATGAAAAGAACTACACAACGCATGATTTAGAACTTGGAGCGGTTGTCTTCGCGCTAAAGATTTGGCGCCATTACCTCTATGGTACAAAGTGTATAATCTTTACGGATCACAAGAGCCTTCAACATATATTTGATCAAAAGGATTTAAACATGAGGCAACGAAGATGGGTGGAGTTGTTGAACGATTATGATTGTGAGATTAAGTACCACCCTGGAAAGGCGAATGTGGTAGCAGACGCGCTAAGTAGGAAGGAGCGAATAAAAACGCTACGAGTCAAGGCTCTAAGGTTGACCATTCACGCAGATCTCTCTACCCGCATCCGAGACGCTCAGCAAGAAGCCTTGAAACCAGAGTTTGTTAAAAACGAATGCCTTGGGGGTATGGTTAAGAATTTGGAACTTAAAGAGAACGGCAATCTATATTTCGCTAACCGCATATGGGTCCCTCTCAAGGGAGGATTGCGCGAGCAGGTATTGAACGAAGCTCACAAGACGCGGTATTCCGTACATCCTGGCGCAGACAAGATGTACCAAGATGTTAAAACGCTGTATTGGTGGCCCAATCTTAAAGGCGCCATCGCGACGTATGTCAGTAAGTGCCTGACGTGTTCGAAGGTGAAGGCTGAATACCAGAAACCATCAGGGTTGCTTCAGCAGCCAGAAATTCCCATGTGGAAGTGGGAACAAATCTCTATGGACTTCATCACCAAACTGCCAAGGACACCTGGGGGTTATGACACAATATGGGTTATTGTGGATCGGCTAACTAAGACAGCGCACTTCCTGCCGATCAAGGAAACCGATAAGATGGAAAAGTTAGCCCGACTGTATATTCGAGAAGTAGTTTCAAAACATGGAGTCCCAGTGTCCATCATTTCTGATCGAGATAGTCGGTTCACATCAAGGTTTTGGAGATCGTTACAAGGAGCTTTAGGTACTCGTCTTGACATGAGTACGGCATATCATCCTCAAACGGATGGGCAAAGCGAGCGAACAATCCAGACATTGGAAGATATGCTACGCGCGTGCGCAATCGATTTCGAAGGTAGCTGGGATACTCATCTCCCATTGGTTGAATTTTCTTACAACAACAGCTATCACACAAGCATTAAGGCTGCGCCGTTCGAAGCTTTGTATGGGCGCAAGTGTAGATCCCCACTGTGCTGGGCTGAAGTGGGTGACAAGCAAATGACTGGTCCAGAATTGATCCAAGAAACAACAGACAAGATTTTTCAGATAAGGGATCGCCTTAAGACAGCGCGCGACAGACAGAAGAGCTACGCAGATGTGCGAAGGAAACCATTGGAGTTTCAAGTAGGGGATAAAGTACTTTTGAAAGTCTCTCCATGGAAAGGAGTCCCCCGTTTCGGCAAGCGAGGAAAGTTGAATCCGCGCTTCATTGGACCATTCGAGATCCTGGAAAGGATCGGTCCGGTTGCTTATAAACTCCGTTTACCCGCCGAACTCAGTGGAGTTCATGATACGTTTCATGTGTCCAACCTCAAAAAGTGCTTATCTGACGAAACGTTGATTTTGCCGTTGGAAGAGATTCACATCGACAAACAGCTGCACTTCGTAGAAGAACCTATAGCAGTAACCGATTGGAAAGAACAAAAGTTACGCAGGAGCAAAATCAAGTTAGTAAAGGTTCAATGGAACTCGAGGCATGGGCCTGAATTCACTTGGGAAAGAGAAGACCAAATACGCAAGAAATACCCACACCTCTTTCAGAACATGGCTTCTGCCAGCAACGTCTCCTAAATTTCGGGACGAAATTCGTTTAACGAGGGGAGAATGTGACACCCGGTAAATTCCCAATCCCTTAAACTAAGTAATCAACCTAATAATTAGGTGATTGTGAATATTAAGCGCGCCATGTTAGTCAGCGCGTGCATTTGTTATGTGCGCCCTGCGCGAGCGCGCCATGTTAGTCAGCGCGTGCATTTGTTATGTGCGCCCTGCGCGAGCGCGCCATGTTAGTCAGCGCGTGCATTTGTTATGTGCAACCTGCGCGAGCGCACCATGTTAAGAACCAGCGTGAGCATATGTTATATGCGCCATGCGTGAATGTTTTGGCTTTATGTTTTCATGTAACTTAAACGTTATGTTGTCTATGGGTTGACCATCCCGCATGATGCTAAGGCGGGTGCATCCTACATCGTTTATGCGCGTGCGGAAGGGAACTAACCTCCCCGCATGGCGGGAACATTGAGAGCTAGTCTGAAGCTCCAAGATGGAATTGACTTCAACATGACTGATCACTATGTTGAAATACCAAGACCACCTGGAGAATCTACAAATGAAACTCAATGTCCCTAACTGCGAGAAGGTTACGCACCTACCCGCAGCAAAGAAATGTCCTTCACGCAGAAAGCTATGCGCACAAAGTGATGCGCACAGAACACTTAGTCTATTCTCCAGACATAAGGAGATTACTCCCGCCCAAAAGGAAACAGTAGCGTGTTTCAGAGATTTTTCCACTTTTTTTTACTGTACACTGACAAAAGTACCTGAAAAAGCACACTGTAACATGAAAAGTCAACTGTCAGCCACCCTATTCTCACCAACCCCAGACCTGCATGTCCTGTCCAAATCAAATCAAGATCTTTTGTCCACTCCTCCACTTTTAAGTAAACAATAAACAATAATAATTTCCATACTTTATCATCATTACACCTAGATATGAAAAGATTTCAATCCCCTAAAGCAAGGGATTGTGTTCCCTTGAGTTTGCCTATAAATTTGTAACCTAAATTATCACCCAAAACACACTTCAAAGAACTACAAACTTGCACTAATCCTCTCCCAAGCATCCGTTGTTTCCAGCTCCGATCCTGTTACTAGACCTTCGATTCCAAGGCCAACACCAAGAAAACCCGAATCTCGATTAATCCCTTAACAAGAACCACAGGTGAGTCTCACAGCCCCTATTTTTACTGTTTCACTATTTTTTTTAAACTGTTTTCGGGGCGAGGGACACGTACTTAAATAATGTTTTATCATGGTATACTTACAAGCTATGCAAGCGATTATGTGTTTATGTTTCATGATGAGCAATGCAAACGGTTATCTAAGATTTTCGATGTATGTGCGCTAGAACTCGAGTAAGTGATCACTTTACCATTGGAACTCTAAGGGTAGGGACTGCTGGTTTGATCCACCCACTCGTAGGGGTCGCACCTCTTTGCATGGACGAGTGCCTAGTATGGTCATGGGGCAGTACTATGGGTTTGAGCCCGCTCGTAGGGGTCGCGCCTCTTTGCATGGACGAGCGCCTTGTTTTCCGGCACAACGTCCGCGCGTAACCCGCGGGACGGAATTATTATTTTAGCTCGTAGTGGCAGCGCCACTTTGCATGGACGAGCACATGTTCCTGGAACGTTCGCGCGTAACCCGCGGGACGGTATTACTTATTTTAGCTCGTAGTGGCAGCGCCACTTTGCATAGACGAGCACAGTTCCCAGAAATGTTCGCGCGTAACCCGCGGAACGATTTTATCAGAATATGTTGATATAACTATGTTTTACCAAGCTTGTGCTTTAATGATGCTATCAGAATTGTGTTTCAGAATGATTTGTATCAAGATTATGATGCAATACGATTTATCAAGTTACTAAGACTTGTGAACTCACTCAGTTTATACTGATTCAAATGTTTTTACGTGTCTTTCAGGAGATAACTAGGTAGCGCATGGAGTCACACTTAGAGCACCTCACGCTGAACATCTAAACTAGCTTTTTGGAAGATTTTAGTTCTATCCCTTCGATGCGCGTGGTTGTTCCCGCCGCGCATGGGGATATGGCGTGGAAATCTTCAACAATTTTTATACTTGAATGTTTTTATGTAAATTTTAAACAATGTAATGTATTTGTATTAAACTTTTCATGCGCGATGAAAATCTTACTTTGAATGTTTGCAATGGCCCATGCTTAAGTATCAATTCCCACTCGCGCGCGCCCGGCTGTTTCCGCCGCTCAGGGCCGGGTGTGACACACCGCTAGTGTCACCACTACACGTGACATGGTGTTCCTCGTGCGTGTAAAATGTGTATACTCTATGGTCTTAACACCCAAAATTAACCATCACTAACTGGATGGGGCATTTATAGAAGTAACATATTGAAGTCTCAAAGCCGAACACATAGTAGTTGTAAATTCCTTTCTAGATTTTAATGTAAATATTCAAAGTTGATTGATATATCACTGATGAACATTGAATAGCTAGTTAGATAATCAAAGTTGTAAGTTGCATTCGACACATATAATCAAGACAATATCTGCTTAAGCTAATAAGTTTAAAGGCTATTGTTCTTATTGTTCTTAAGATTCGAAGATCAATATTTAAATAAGTAGGTAGTTAGATACTTAAACTTCGTATCAGCATTAATGAACACATATTTTTTATAGTCTAACTATATCAAGCAAATGTCAACAAACTTACTCAGTAAGACACTACTCATAGCATGCCAGGGTCTATGGAGAGTGAGATAACAACAGACATTTTCTATATGTCATAATAGAGAGATACGCTGAACTAAGACCCAACCCAAACAAAATAACAACATTTTGACGAAACTTCTAATGTTGGAAAATGTTCTGTAAACAATTGGTTATAAAGCATAAACGTGAGTCGTCTGTATAAGTTTGTCGTTTCCAGTAATATTATTATGGATCATACTCTGCTAAATGTAACATCTTGAGTACTACTAGTGTATTAAATCTCTAGTAACTTAATATGCTAGGTCTTCTCTATATGATTTATGTATAAAAGAAATTGTTGTTGTAGATTAATTTTGACATTTCTATTTTTTTTTCTCTCTATGTGTTTTTAAAGAAATTGTTTCTTATGTATCCTCATCATAAACAAACTTGTGTCATTTTGTTATGAAATGTTTTTGTGTTAAGTCTTTATTAGTTAATTAATTTGACTATTTAACGCTTTCAAATCTAATATATTCTAATAACATATCTAGGATACAGAGTATCATGACTAACGACACACCTTTGACGAACGCGTCTGATAACCGAAGGATCCTCCAAAATTTTGAAAAATTACAATAAAGAGTTAAATGAGTTGTTGAAGATACCCTCCATCATTGATCTCAAGGTAAATTATGTCCGTCAGTGCATTAAATATGCCCTACGACAGATTGTCTATTAGTGTATTACCAACAAGATTCACCTTCATTGATGACATACTAATGGATTTTTTCGTTGGTGAAATTCGTTACATCAAACTTTCACAACAATTGGACCCCAACTGACCTATGAGTTTCTCTACTAGTTCTGGTTCATCATGTTTCTATTAGTCAATGTATTTTGTAACATTACATTTGTAATTATCCAGTCAAATTGTTGTTTTTTTCCCTCTATTCACTTTCCTTCAAAAGTTAGCTTGTATTTAATCGAAATCATTTCAACGCACAATACAATTTGGATTTACAATTTGTTTAGCATTATCATAAAAGTTATTTTTAAAAAAGAGCAAAAAGAGGGAGATGAGAATGATTTGTAGCCAAAAAAAAATACTAAAAAACAATAAAATAAATCGTAACTCAAAATAAAAAAAAATTAGTTTCCCCCGTCGTCCTCGTTCTCAAAAACAAAATAAATAAATAAATAAACACAATATTAAAGAAAAAAATAAACACAATATTAAAGAAAAAAATAGTAAGTTTATTGAAAAACACTCAATGTCTTGATGGCACCCTGGCGAAAACCCTATCAATGTCACCATCACCCTCACCCCGCTTCCCGCCGTCCTTCTCCGCCGTCTCCGATCACTATCACCCGCATCCCGTCGTCCCTTTCCCACCCCCACCGTTCACAAACCCTTGTCATCACAGCACAACTCCAGCCACCGCATCCTTCAATCACCGACGTCTCCTCCGTAGTCAATTAACCGCAAGCCGACCATCACCTCCAGCAGATAACCGCCCTCTGCCGCCAGCGCCATAAGGGTTCTTTCCGATCGCTTAAAACTGCCGTCAACTGGATTGGTCACATAAAGAGGGCTCCGATACACGATCGAGATCGAAAGTTCAACAGCCAAGACTATCAACGGCGGGATTCAACTTCTGGACGGAATCGTAAGCATGCGAATTATACACAAGAGAAAAGGATCAGGGGCGGCTATGTAGGGGTTCGAAGTGCGAACCCTAATTATCAATCGCTTAGACAAATAGCAACTTCCGTTTTCATCACGAATTTCCCAATTGAAGCGAGAAAATTAGTGCTGAGAACAAGATGTAGAGAATGGGGTGAGGTAGCATATGTTTATATATCACCTAGGGTTACAAAAATAGGGAAAAGATTCGGGTTTGTTCGCTTTATACATGTAGTGGATGTGGATCGACTAATTAACAACCTCAGAACTATATGGATAGGAAGTCACCTTGTATTTGCCGATGTTGCTAGGGAGATTAGGAGTTAAAGGCAGGATGTGAAAGTTGTTAAAGGCATTGTTGGGATAAATGGGAATGTGAATGGAGATTAAAAAAAAGGGTGGGCATTAATCATAACACTTATGCAGAAGTGGCAGCAGGGAAGACCATTAATATTAACAAGGAGGAGCAAAACACAACAGGATTGGAGTCGAATAATCAGGTGAAATCGGATGCAAATTTAAAAACTTTGAAATTTGATAAAGGTGATTTGTTAGTAATGCCATATTCGATTTGTAATTTATTGGCAAAAGTGGCGGACATTAATATTGTAGAAAAGCTATATGTCATTCTTCATAAAGAAGGATTTAACTAGTTGAACATACAATACGTTTGAAAATGGGTGTGGATTGAATTTTGGGATAGGACAACTTGTGCTAAATTTAAACTTTGTGAAGCTGTGAAGGTTTTTTTTCAAGATATACAACAAATTTCTTAGTACTTCAAAGTTCCAGAATGAGCAGTATGGATCGAAATTGGGGGTAACCCGTTATGTGCTTGGACGATAAATGCTTTCAAAAAGATAGCTGAGGTTTGGGGAGAGTGTATGATGATAGATGATGAAAGTGAGGAAAGTTTGTCAGTGTGAAGAATATGTATTATAACTAAGGTTCAAGAGTTGAAAAACGAGAAAGTGTTGGTGCTTGTGGAAGAGAAGCCCGTTCAGATTCAAGTAAGAGAAACATGTGGGTGGAAGCCTAATTTTATTATGACATCAGATACAGATGAGAAGATATGGATCACTCTTCGAATGCAAGTGATGCTGAAGAAAATGAAACGGATAATAGTATGGAGGTGGATGTTCAAAGTGATCGGATGGAAAAAAGGGTAGTAAATGATGACCCATTTAATTTAAATAGTTTTATTTTTGGCGAAAAACATAATGTAGATGGGAAGTATGGGGAAGGGAACGATGATGAGGTTGCAGATGAAGACATCATTATCGAGACCACCTGGATTCGAGAGGTTTAATGGTTTTGAGGATAAGAAAACAAGATGGGTTGCGGGGGGGGGGGGGGGGGGGGGGTCTTTAAAGGTAGCATCTGAGTCGAGGGTGGGGGGAAACATTAGGGTCGGTAGGTTTAAATTCTGATGGTCCGGTGATTATAGGGAGGAAGGTAGGAGTCCAAAGACAAATGGTGAATCTACCGAATCAAAGACTCGTTCGGACATTCGAGAACCTTTCTAACCGAGTAATTCAAAATTAGAGAAATCATCTTCTTCGAGGACTATTACAGAGTGGTTTGATTTGAGAAAATCCCAAAAAGAAAATAAGGTCTCAAAGAAGAAACACGAAAAAGAAATCTAAACATGGCGGGTCTATATTTAATGAGTTATTAAGAATTATCGAAATTGGGAATGCGATGGGGTATGATTTGAACGGAAGCAAAGAAGATTTGAAAAAATTATTAGCAAGGATGAGTGAAACGATGGTTGACAAATGAATATTTTATCTATAAATATACGTGGGAGTGGGGATGTGGATAAAAGAAAACAAATTAAAAAGCTTTGTTGTAAATTCGGAGTGAATTTTTTAGCTCTTCAATAAACTCGCATGACTAAATTGGAGTTGTACAAAGTTAAGATGATGTGGGGAAATGTTAATTTTGATTATGCATTTAGTTCGGCTCGTGGTTGTTCTGGAAGAATGTTGTCTGTATGGGACAATTCGGTTTTTGTAAAACGACATATTTCTTGTTTGAACAATTTCGTGGTGGTGGAAGGCGAATGGGTGATCTTGGGGCTTAAATGCTTTATGGTGAATGTTTATGCTCTGCAAGACGAAATAGAGAAAAGGATACTTTGGCAATCATTGTTATCGTTTATTAACAATAATCTGGGTCATTACTTTATAATGGGCGACTTAAATGCAGTTCGGTTTGAACATGAACGAATGGGCACAACTTTTTCCAATAGGGTGACCAGGTATTTTAACGATTTTATTTCGGAGGCTTCTTTGACTGATATTCCTTTGGGAGATTTTTATTTTACTCGAGTTGACGCAACTGGGAAAAAACTGAGTAAACTTGATCGTTTTTTATTGTCGTCTGACTTAATTTCCAGGCTTCCAAACATGGAAGCAATTGCGCTTGATTTATCGATTGCAGATCATTGTCCGATTCTTCTTCGTCAAAGTAAATTGAATTTTGGCCTGATCCCTTTTAAGTTTTTTAATTCCTGGATGGAGAAAGATGGTTTCGAAAAGTTGGTTATAGAAGATTGGAAAGTTAAGCCTGTTGTGCATTCTTCGAATGGTTTCATTGTTTTAAAGAGAAACTAAAAACACCGAAAGTGGCGATTAGAGGTTGGGGTGTTGATCAAGTGAAGAAAGAAGAGGCAAAGTGAACTTTTCAAATCGTCTCGCTGATATAGATAAAATGGTGGATATGGGGGCAGGCTCGGAGGTATTACATAATGAAAGGCGAAGTATTTTGAAAGAAAAAAGAAAATTAGAGCATGATAAATGTTAGAGGAGAGTCAAAAGGTTAAAGTAAAATGGTGCATGGAGGCGGATGAAAACTCAAAGTTTTTTCATGGCATCATAAATTAAAAGAGAAGACATTTATCGATTTGTGGTATAAAAAAAGATGGTGTGTGGATTGACAAATCAGAAGATATAAAAGAAATTTTCAAAGAATATTACAAGAAAAAATTTAAACGAGTGGACGGGGTTAACGTTAGTTCTAGAAGTCAAGTTTTTAAATCTTTATCGGAGGAAGAGTCGAGATTTTTGGAAACAGATTTTACTTTTGAAGAAATAAAAGAGGCTATGTGGTCGTGTGGCAGTTAGAAATCCCCAGGCCTAGATGTTTTTCTTTCGGATTTGTTAAACGTTTCTGGGAATATATTAAAGATGATATTTGCAAGTTTGTTTTAGATTTTTTTCGGACAAGTAACATTCCTATCGGGTGCAACACCTCTTTTATCACCTTGATTCCTAAGTTGGCTAGTCCGTTGATTGTGGAGGATTTTAGGCCAATTAGTTTGATAAATTTATAATACAAAATTATTGCTAAACTATTGGCAAATAGGCTGGCTAAGGTGATCAGTTCTGTCGTTAGCACTGAACAATCTGCATTTATTAAAGGAAGACAAATCCTGGATGACCCTCTTATGGTTAATGAGATTGTGGACGATTATAATAGAAGGAACGACAAGTTACTTCTGTTAAAACTGGACTTCGCTAAGGCATATGATTCAATAATTGGGAATCCTTATTTTCTATCATGTCTTTTCTTGGGTTTGGAGGTAAGTGGATGTCTTGGATTAGAGCTTGTTGTATTCTGCTAGATCTTTTATTTTGATGGAAGCCAGACTAAGGAATTTCTAATCTAGAGGGGGCTTCGACAGGGAGATCCTCTTTCCCCATTTTTATTTATCATTGCAATGGAAGGGTTACATGTGGCGATTGAAGATATTGTTCAAGCAGGGTTCTTTAAAGGGGCGAAGATCGGGATAGGTAATATGTATATTTCTCACCTTTTTTATGCTGATGATGTTATTGTGCTTGGAGAATGGTCATTGAGGAATTTAAAAATATTGTTATGGCTTTAAATTGCTTCTATTTGGCTTCTGGATTAAAGTTAAACATTCATAAATCTAATCTTTTTGGACTGGGGGTGGCTCAAAGGGAAGTTAGGTTTTTTGCGGATATTGTTGGATACAAACCAGAGAAAATTCCTTTTATGTATTTGGGTATCCTCGTGGGTGCAAAAATGGGAAATATTCAGAGTTGGAATGGGATTATTGACAAATTTAATGAAAAGCTTTCTAAGTGGAAAGCAAAACTTCTGTTCATAGGGGGAAGATCGACCCTTATTTCTTCTGTTCTTGGTTCGTTGGGTATATACTACTTGTCGATGTTTTTGATGCCTACTAGAGTGAGGAAGAAACTTGAATCTTTACGTGCTAGATTCTTTTAGGGGGGGGGGGGGGGAGACGATGAGAGTTGAAAAATTCCTTAGGTTAGATGGGAGTTGGTTTTGGCCGACAAAGCTAAAGGTGGTTTGGGTATAGGTAGTTTGAAGAATTTTAACTTGGCGTTATTATATAAATGGAAGTGGAGGTTTGTTAATAATCCTAATTCTAAATAGGTGAAGGTTCTTAAGGCTATTTATGGGTAAAAACTAAATCAAGATGGCATGTCATGGGCGATCAAAGGGAATGGGGTTTGGTCTCGTATAGTGAATTCGATTAATAAATTAAATGATGAAGACTTAATTCCGGCTTCGGTTATAAGAAAAAAGTAGGAAACGGAAGTGAGACTTTGTTTTGGAAAGATGTTTAGATTGGAGATTCTAGCTTATGCTCACGATTTCATAGACTTTTTAATTTGGAGGTGAACAAAAATTGTTTAGTAAAAGAGAGATTGTTTAATTCAGTTTGGGTGTGGAACTAGAGAAGCCGTCCTACGGGTGGGGTGGAGGACACTCAGCTCGAGGAGTTGATATCTCTTCTAGATTCAGTTTCTTTGAGTGATTCGGATGACAAATGGATTTGGGACTTGGTTTCTGATGACACGTTCTCGGTTAAAGGAGTCAGATCCTACTTGGATCATCAGGAACTGCCAGAGGGTACCATCCCTACGAGATTGAATAAATTCATGCCAAGGAAGGTTAACATCATGATTTGACGTCTGCTTCTAGATCGTCTCTCGACTAGATTTAATTTAAGTCGTAAAGGTTTTGATATTCATTCAACATTATGCTCAATTTGTTTGAATTCGGTGGAAGTTTTGGATCACATTTTTGGAGGGTGTCACCTTGCTTCAAAGATTTGGAATGCTATCGGTCATTGGTTGGAGGTGTCTCTTCCGGGTGATAAAGGGCCTAAAAGTATTTTAGAATGTTGGATTCTTCAGGATGGGTGAAAAAAGAAAAAAGATGTTGTTGAGGTGATTATCTATACGGCATGGTGGACTATTTGGAGAGCTCAGAATGAGATTATTTTTGGTCAACCGAATGATAACAAAGATACTCTATTTGATTCGATTGTTTCAGTTTCGTATTTGTGGTTATCTTCTCGTAATTGTAGTTTTATTTGAACTGGGTGGCGTGGCTCAAAAAACCGCTACTTAGCATGTGATTTGTGTCTTGTCCCGGTTAGGTTTTTCTTTCCGGGTGTGATTTTTATTTCAAGTTTGCCTTTCAAAAAAATTTAAAGAAAAAAGATCATTGTGTCTTTTTTATTTATCATTGTTTTTTTTTGTCTTTTTTCCTTAACATTGCGTCTATTTTTCTTGATATTTTATTATATTACTCAATATTGTGTTAAATTTTTCGATCTATTATGTCTTTTTTTATTTATCACTATTTTTTTTGTTTATTTTCGTTATTGTGTTTTTTTTTCTCGACATTGTGTCTTTCTCGTTTTTTAACGAGAATGAGAAAAACATAAGAAACATTTTAGCTTTCTATTTTTTACTTTTTTCATTCTTTTATTTATATTTTGTTTTAAACCACAAATCTTTATCACACTTCTCGTTTTTATCTCCATTTTTATCTTAGCATTTTCCTATCATAACATATGTTTCGTTTTCATTTTTTTTTCTTGTTAGTTATTTATTTAGAGTACAAATTAATTCTTTTTTAAATCATTCACAAAATGTCAAACCATTTGACTTAACGAGTTAACGGAGGGTTTCATGATGGGCAACAGGGCAAGGGGTTATTTCATTTATGGTTTGTGTCGTTAATGATATAAATGGCCGTACAAAGAAATTTAACGTCACCGTTAAAGGCGACTGCACCCCAACACCAAGACCGGACACACACTATCTAAACCTGTGGCGGCCGTCAACACAAGAACAAGACAAAACAAAGTTAATGATGTGAAATAAAAAAAGTCGTAAACACCATCGTGATGACAGCATAATCCCACGTGAACGATGTTGACCTTGTCATACGTGTCATGCTGTCACGTGCGAAATATGTGGACCCTTTCACAAAATATGACAGCCTCTCCATTTTCATTCTTTCACATTTTATTTTATATTATCGTATGTGCCCACATTTCGTGTAACATGTGTACGAGGTGAAAAAGACGTAAGGATACACAAATGTATAGATAAATTATAAGTTTAACGAAAGTGAATGTTGATGAAGATGTAAAGTAAAATACAAAACGTGTGTAGAAACTTATGGAAATATCCGTATTCACACTAGATAAAGAAAGAAATACGTGTACAGAAATTTCAAAAATATCACGTATTCACACGAGATATATAAGTAAAAAAGCTAAAAAGTGAAACAAAATAATGTCTATAAAAGTTGGAAAATAGCACGTAATTCACATTAGATAACAACATAAACAAAAAGTGTAAAAAGTTTAAAATATATATATACTGGATAACAAAATTTACAAAATACCTTTAAAATCTTTAAAAGAATATGTCTTCACTCAAGATACAATAACAGATGTGTTTAAAACTTAAAAATATAGTACATAATTGAAACAAAAATAAACTTCTAAATATAGCATAGTAACGCAGTGAAGAAGCCCCGGATTCAAACTGAATAGCTCAGATATATGTTTCCACAAGTACTATACACTAAATTCCCGATGAGCTCAGATTCCAACTAATTTCCAACAAAACAGACATCGTGAGTCTCGTCACGAGAAGGACTAGATGGGGGGTCTTCCCGTAGCCACACTCCGGCGTGAGAATAAGTATTGTATTGTGAATGAATAAGTACGAAGTACTAGTAATTGCTCTGATTAAGTGAGTGTGAATTAATACCTCATGAAGATGATTCAAGTATTTATAGCCAGGGATGGGGGAAGGTGATTGATGAAGTTGTCACTGTCAAGATATTCCATATCTATCTAAATGGACACGTGTCGTGCATTTATTGGATATGACAGCCTGGCCACGTTTGAGACGGTTATCAGGTTGTCCAGCTGTCATCTTTTTATTGGCTAATGTCACTGTCAAGGAATGTTGGAATAATCTTCTAGAAACGATTTGTTACAACTGCTCTTCCATATTACGTGGGAACCTTGCTCGTGTGAAGTTCCTTGTGTGGCCTGCGGTTTCCTTTCGCGAATGCTCATTGGTGATCCGCGGGTAGTGCTAGAGATCCGCGAGGTGAATCCTTTAGTCCGCGGTTAGTTTCACTACCCTACATCTATAAGTACCCCCCAGTCCATTGTTTCTTTCACAAGATCGTGTCGCGGTTGGAATTATGGACTCACTGCTCTGTTCTGGTCGTGAGGTGTATCCTGGCCTGCTAATTTGAATATTTCTAATACTAGGGTTACTTTTTAAGGATTGAGATGTGATGGCTCCAGTCTAAGTGCCATTGTAACATCACGAAAAATTTGGTCCAATATTAACAAGTTAATAAAGATGATGGACTAAAGATATTCATAACATAAGTAAATGGAAAAATAAGACAAAAGAATGGAAACACCTTATGTTAAGGAAATAAGAAAGGGAAACTCCATCCCACATTCAAAGTGGTAAATAAATAAAAGCACTTTATAAGGAAGGAATTTTCCATGGTAACGTTCTTATGTGGCTAACCACTCTCACTAGTCCTCGCGGAGGGTACGAAGCACCCGACGCGCACGCACACGGGCACGGGCTCGGGCTCGGGTGAAGTGAGATGGGTGCAATGTGGCACACGTCATAGGACACGTGTCCGTGGTGACACGTGGTAAGCCTAGTTGTTAAATCACCAAAACTACAGGCCTACTTCGCGCGACGCGAAGGACAAAAGAAACCAGAGGCGGTTTACTAGCCGTTCGTGCGATGCGAAGATTTACTTTTTCTGCGTATAAATAGGCGACCATAGGAGATGTCTCCATCACGCATCACATCTTTTACACTCATATATTCTCGATATTCGTGCCACGATCCCGACGTGCCGATACTCCAGCGTTTGTGTGTCTCGAAGTACGTGCTAGAACCCTACCAAGTTATTCTCTCAATTTTCCACTGACAAGTAAAAGTGCTGCCCGAGTGAAGTCTAGGCATTTCTTATAAACAAGCCATAAAAGGGAGGGGTTCTGCCCGATTATTATATTATAGATGGCTTAGACCCTAGTCGGGGGTATAGCCCATACCTTGATTATATATAAGTGGAAAATATAGATTTTATAAAAGGAGGTTATAGATGAAATATTATTTCTTTATATAAAGAATTTTATAAATGTTTCTTATGAAAGAAGAAACTTGATATATACGTTCCTTCATAAAGAAGAAATGTAGTTTATAAATAATGAATAAAGAAAGGACTAGAGGTCCTTATGTTTTATAAAGAAATGAATGTCAAGGTAAAGATTATGCAAACAGACTAAAGGTCTGAAACTAGATCGTTGATCTAGTATTTATAAAACGTTATTCTCATACTATAGGTCAGAGGTAACAAGAAAATACAATTCAGTAGAAACACTAAACAAGAACAAGGTGAATACGCTTAGCTCTTTTATGCGTCAAATAAATTGTTTGCATGGGATTATGTATCCCTAAAACTATATAAAAAAAGGTAATCGCAGACCCTCAGGCTATCGTATACGTTTGTTTGGATCCTTACATATGTGGGTAGATGGTGGGCACACTGCACCACACTTGCTAATGCCTCCGCCACTTTGGGCCAGACCTAAGTAATGTCCGAGAGGGGAATATCTTGTGTGTATTGGTAGTTGCTAAGTCCTCGATGCTGCAGTATCGCTGAGTGGTTTCGAGTAGAACTGGATGTTTATAATAGTAATTCAGACATTCCGAACTTGGTTATTTCCTAAGCCACGATGGGCCGGGTCATAAGATACCCAAGGGAATAACTAAGTATTAAAATGTTTGTGTCAACGTTTTCACCAGCATGTGTTGCTAACGTATTTTATAAACTCTTTTACAGGTAATGAAGAATAGGTGTTTGGAGAATGATGGATTGCCGTTAGACGATCTGATGGCTCAGTTGATGTTTTATTATTAAAATAATGTAAATTATGGTTTCTAAACTTCAAACACTTTTGTACCGATAATCGGTGATTAACTCCAGTCTTTTGAATATAATAATACTTAATCAAATCTTCTGCTTTACCACCTTAAACTCTGATATATTTACAAAACAGGTACCAACTTGTGGTCACACGCCTAGGCCCTAGATTGGTGTGTGACAGGTTGGTATCAGAGTCATCGATCTTAGAGAATTAGGTATATAAGTATACCTAAGCTTTGATCAGAGATAAGTTTCAATATTTTATTATATTAAATTATAGGTATAAGATAGGTTGGTATTCTTTCCTATCCCTCACTGTTCTAATATCATAGATGTCGTCGTTCAAAAAGTATATGGAGACTTTTCGCCAAGAGCGTAAAAGGGCAAACTGTCCAGAACCTGCTATTCCTCCTAGTGATGAAAGCGATAGCTACTATTCCGATTTCTTCAGCCAGATACTGGTAGTACCCTACGGAAGCCAACCCATTCATTTTCCCGGCACGGAGCAAATGCCGATTATCATACCAAGTGATCCACCAACTCCGGAGAATCATCTTTCTGATAAGATGGAGGTTGATGAACCAATTAAGTCTGAACCTGAGAAGGACACCTCTAGCTGGATGCAATGTCATTCCGACCAAAGCCGATAGCGTACTGGAACTCCAATCTATAACCCAACCGATTCCTCTAATGATTCTGTTGCAGGTCCATTAAGGAGGCCCAAAATGAGGGTGATGCAACCTTTCGAAAAGGTGGCCATACAGATTGATTTAAATAAAGATGATGTGGAAACTAATTCCAAAGAGGAATCTAAGGAAGATCTTGAAGAAGAAACTGATCCAGAGGAAGAGTCAGAGGAAGATCCCGAAGAGGAAACTTCAGAGGAAATGAGTATCGATGAAGGAAACCATCATGTTCACGACAATCAAGGATGTGATTGTCCACCAAATATTGGCTGTCAACATCCGATATTTCGCATGTCCTCTGGTTATGATCCACAAGATCTATATGTTCAAGGATTTTCAAGCAGTTTTCCATCATATACTGGCATTGTTCCTACCGTATCGGAACAAGCGGAGGAAATAAGGCAACAAGGAGAAACTGCTGAAGCTTTCTATAATTTACCATTCGAGTCAAGTCCCCCACCACTCTAACATTCGTTATTTTTCAAACCCGAAAACTCAACCCATTTCGAATTTTCGGTTTTATATATATATATATATATATATATATATATATATATATATAGATATAGGGAGGGGATCAAGAGAGAACTCATTCTTAAAGAGATAATTAGAGAACTAATAAAGAAATATTTTTAATTTAATTAAAAAAATATTTTTGAATTTTTGTTTTTGCCATTATTCTTATATTTTGTTACCATTCACTCGGAAAAAAATAAAAAAATAATAATAAGAAAACTCGTTGTAGTGTACATATGCATTACATCGACTTTTTTTTATTGCATATGTGCACTAGTGTGTATTTTGATATGTGCAATAGTGTTGAATAGCACATATGTAATTTTTTGTATTGTATTAGTGCAATAGTGTTATCTTTTATCCATAAATACAAAAAAAAAATCAATATAGTGCATATGTGCATTAGTGTTGTATTACGTACATGCAATAGTGTGTTTTGAGTACAATTATTAATGTTGTATTTGCATATTCAATAGTGTGTATAATATAATGCAATTATGATGTATTGTATGCAATAAAACACTATTGTATATATGTAATACACATTAGTGCACATATGCATTACATTGACCGTTTAAGGATCTTATTAGAAGGAGGAAAGAAAAAAAATTGCAAAATATTTTTTTTTAAAAAGTTAAAAATAATTTTTATTAGTTCTCTAGTTCTCTCTTTAAAAGGAGTTATCTCTAGATCCCACCCCTATATATATATATATATGTATTATAACATTATTAATAAATTTTTCATTTCACGTTTATTATGTGACAATCGTCACTATTTATTATTTGTAATTCTATTTGTATTCGTTAAACTGACCTCCGAGATTTAAAGTTCATGTTTAAACGATTTTCAAAATTTACGGGTATAATAAGATAGATATCAAAAAACTTTTATTAAATCCAAGATTCATTTAGTAAATTTAACTTTAACTCAGTTTTAAAAACAAACTAAACTAGAGGGGCCATTTGTGTAACTTGAATTTTAAAATATAATATTATAATATAAACCAACCCAGCCCCCACCATCCCTTTCGGTTTTCGAACTCTGGCGACCTTAATAACTCACCCAAACATGCGGTTTAACCCAAAATTAATATTAGTAAAACGTTTCTCCACTAACGGTTAATATAAAACTACCTTAATGTCGTGTATTAACCCCATATAATGATAGAATTAAAGGCATAAACGGCCGGAAAAATTATAAAACATAATAGCAATCATTAATCGTCTAACGGTTCAATTCGTACTATAAATAGAATGAGAATCAGTGAACAAACTTGCTCATAACAACTAATATCTCTAAAATGCTCTCTGTAATCCCAAATAATTCGTCTAAGGTCCGGCTCCGGCAAAGCTTATTCACCATCAAACAGGTTCGTTTCCAGGTAATTGATTTAGGGCTTTTGCTCGTGTACACCCGTATAATGAAACCCCTAACTTAAAACAAACGTACATGGAACAGATTAGAGAATTGAAATTGCTAGGGTTCTAATGTAGGAGATGAACTGATTATAATGTATAAATATATTCTTTTTCATTTTCATTCAGCATTAAAGTACTAGAGCAGCTGGTTGATTGTTTTTGTGTAAACAGAGGGGACTAGGGTTCGAAACCCGGGTCAAGCATACATGTTTCTTTTTTTTACAACTTATTTATGCATATTAATAAGTTAGATAATTATTTAAAAATCATAATAAATCATAAAAAAAAAATTTAAGCCAAATAAAAATTTTATAAATTAAATATAATTATATTTCTCCTTTTTCGTTTTCCATACAAAACCGACTTCCAAACTCGTTAAACCGTCAAACTCTAATTTGTTTTTGTTAATATTAATTCGTAACTTTAATCGATCGTTAAACCTTTAAATTAGTTTTAACTCATAAAAAGTTAAACCGAGTCTTACAAATATCACATGTCTTCTATTTCCGTTAAGCTATTAATCAAATATTATTAGACCGTTAAATTTTCGCTAAAACATAAATATTATTAAAAGACTTTAAAAATCATAAAAATTATAGTAATTAATTCCCAATAAATTTATACAAATATTAACCTTATTAATTACATTAAATCGTCGTTAAATGCTCGTTCTATTTTATTTATAGATCGTGAGGTTCAACCAATTTGATTCATTTGACGCTTTTCGGCTTTTACTTACTTTTTACTCCATAACAAAGGTGAGTTTTTCATAACCCCTTTTAACTTTTACACGTTTTGGGGTGTAGCACGTCCAAACTTGGTTTTCTTGTGTCAAATTAAAATTCACATGCGTGTCTTGTATGTATTTGTTTTGTATCATATTGCTTGTAAACTGTGTGATTATGTGCTGGTTGTTTACTGTTTTTGTTGGTGGATACACATACTCATAGTGGGAGGGTCCGACGGGACGTACCTGCACCGTCCATTTGTTAATGGCGGTATCATACACATACTCATAGTGGGAGGGTCTGACGATACGTGCCTGCGCCGTCCATTTGTTAATGGCGGTATCATTATCATATTCTATACTCCAAGTAGCTCGACGAACGGGAGTTACTTAGTAGATTTGACTTATGTCAAGCGAACAGGAATATCATGTATTTTACTTCTGTCACACCCCGACTAGCACAATGCGGAAGCGTAAAACGGGAATGTAACAGACACCTCTGGTATCAACACATCGTTTATAAAGAAACATCACAAACTAATTTACAATATATTACATCTCATTGTTCTATCATTGTTTTACAGTCTAGGTGATACAAACAAAACTAGTTCGTTAACTACGTTCTTACTACTAACACCCTTGCCTCTATTCACATAGCATCAATCGCACACCTTGGGCAAATAACAGATCACCAAATCATTCCAATTTAGGTACACCTGAAAAGCAGTTTAAAACAGGTCAACTATTAGAGTTGGTGAGTTTCACGAGTTTCAAGAAAACAGTAATGAGTATTCACAAGTCAACACTTGTAATCATGAAATAAGTATGTATGTATGTAAATGATGTATGTGATGTAATTATGCTAAGCTACAGTGAAGCCTGGACTGTTCGTGCTGCGTGCCTCCATTTCCCACGCTCAATCAACCACTGTGGCCCCTTTCTGCCCACAACATGCCCCGGTAGCTATGTCTAACACTACATAGCTGGTTCGTAAAAATATGGACATGTGCAAACGGGATAATGTCACAGCAACCATGCTGGCCCCGCCTGGGTTTGTCAAACCAATAGTACTATTCACAAGCCACCGGCTCGAAGTTAATCACTGTGTTAGTGGGGACTTTCATGTGTTAGCACTTAGATAATTCACATCATCACATGTTTCAGATAAGTATATAGATATAAGCAAACATACTTCTCACCCCAAAAGTTCGTAAAACAGTTTAAAAGTGGGGTCATGAAACTCACGGTTTAGTAGATATTCAGTACTGTATCAGCTCGTGGTTTGTTCGGTCCGTTATCAGTTGTTCCTATAATCAATATTATAATAATATTAATATTTTAATATTATTATAATCTCAACACTAAACTGGGCTGTATAACTAATCTGGGTATAGCTGGAACGCCCAGAAAGTGGCAATAGGCTTAGGTTGTGATGTTGTTCAATGTCTAATACTTAAAACCGAACTTGGCTCAGATTCCCGTTTTCCCATCTGGGCCAAGTTGTTCGTTTACGCGTTCAGAAAACAGTTATGGGAAAATAAGCTTGGGTAAATGTATTGGTTAACGAAATGATTAAGTTATAAAGAAAGATCACATACTGGGGTCACGGATTAGCCACGGGGCCCGTTTCCGTTTATTCAGTTTGATTTAAGAAGAAACGCGCACAATCCACCCGGATTGTCCAGGTTTTTCATAGAAAAGTTCGTTTTCACTTAATTAGTCCAAAAATATGATTTTTGATCACTCTTGTTGTTTTGATATTCCAGCAGGTTCGTTAGTCGCGAACTTGCCGGTTTTTATAAAAACTAAATTTGTTTAATATTCGAATTAGCATAATTAATTAACCGTTAATCATTAAATTATGAAAATTTAACCACTTATCAATTAAAATATGTATATTTTTATAAAAATATTTCTGAAATTAATTACTGATTTATTAATTATATAAAAATTCATTTTATCAGCTATATTTCGCCTGAAAATCGTCCGTTTACCCCAAAAAATTTTCAAATATTCCACAAAAATTCCTGAATACTCAAATCATGTCCTAAATCAACCTGTATCAATTTCAAAATGTAAAAAGTCCGTGCGATATTCTTTTCGGCCCAAATTCGGCTATAAAAATTCACACGAACGCGTATAAACAAAACACCTTTAAACTTATCCAAATGATTCAAAAGTTCATATGTGATTAAAATACATCAAATCTGAGTTTTCAGAAAAATTTCATAATTTTTGAAGTATTTTAGCTATTTTTCCCAAATAAACGTCCCAATTCGGTAATAAATTCGCCAAAATATTCTCGGTTGGTCGAAAAATTACCAAATTTGAACAGGGACTCATTGACATGGTCCCTGATGTCCCTGAAAAATTTCAAGGCCTAACAATATGTACATCACAACCTTAACCTAAATAGCTTGTAAGCGAGTGTTTCGGCATTACCTTAGCGGGTTTGGCTCGTTTCCGACTTTTTAATCAAGTTTTCAGGTTCTTGTGCTTCTAAGAAAGCTAGGTATAAGTCCTATATCACAAACCAAGAAATTTTTCATCAACATAACAGCCCGTAACTTAGGGTTTCGGCTAGTGCACAAAAACGAACTTTTGAACCGTAAAAACGCCGTTTCAACCCTTTAATCCGTGTTTATGGACAAAAAAACTATCAAAAAAGGTTCCTTACCATGTGTATGATCAAAAAATGTTTATTGACCATTTTTAGGATTTTTACACGGTTAGGAATGATTTTTAGTAATCAAGACATGTTTTTATGGTATTAAACGAGTTTAAACAAGCCGAAAATCGATTATTTAATACCTCTTTACCTTGTTTTTGCTGGTTTTTGGCTGGAGCAGAACTTGTGTCCAGAGTTTTCAAGAAAATGATGCTGAAAATATCTTGGATCTAGTTTATATGTGAAAGAACTAAAGGGGGGGCTGCTGTTGCGATCGGAGCTCCATGGGCCCACCTTGGGCCCATTTTGGCCCAAATTTCTGATTTCTCAAGCCCAAATACGACAAGCTCAGTCCAAATTTAGTTCGGGTTCAATTTTTGGCGCGAAAAACTTATCGGGTGCGTTAAACAGCGCGAAAACGAGTGTTTTTCGGCTTGTTTTGTGTAAAATTATAAAAACATACTATATATTTGTAAAAATCAAAAATATTTTCACGGATCACTTAAAACATTTCAAGTAAGTGTTTGGTAAGTCTTTTTCAGCTTAACGGATGATACAATGGTTGGTTTGTAACTATCTTTTGCATTTAAATCTATAGCGGGTAGTTAAACGAGCATGTTTTCGTTTAACTTGTTTGCTATCAAACTAAGACCATATTTCTAATATTTTAACTTGTATAGATCGTATATCACTTATAGATGCCCCCCCGAGATATCTGGGTCATAACCCGACCCGTTCGGTTAATCGTTCGTTTGTTACGCAAAAGGTGTTTATTTGCTTAATCGGTAATTACGTACTGATGTGTACCTTGTTTTGGCTCAAATGTCACAACTTTTCTTCTACTTTATGATTGAGACTATACATCTTGACTTGTGAATTTTACACTTTCGTATTATACATATGCAAAACTTTATGAATTCTCACCAACATTATTGTTGATAAATTATATTATTTTAAACGTGCTACAGGTTGAAGTTTAAGTATTGAAGACTAGATTAGTTGGACCATTAGGGTATTAGAAATACAACATAATTAAATGCAATGTTTATCTTATTGTTATTTGATTTTGTATTTGTGATGTATTGAAATGAAATAAATATAATTGTTGTCGCTTTAATAACGTTACGAGCTTATAAGTGATCTGTACGTCACACCCAGGCGTATTCCGCTTTAGCCGGGGTGTTACAGATTGGTATCAGAGCCATAACTATAAGATAGGTTGTTAGACATATCGACCAAGTATAGTTATAGTTTATTTTAGGGCCCAAACTGCATTTATGCTCTATGTTTATAGTATTTCTTAACGTCGCCTACACACATGTTCATACACAAACTCCAAGGCTTAGGTCTAAAACAAATATTTTCAAAAACATACAAATAGAATTTTTACTTGGGTTTTTCCGATATTTCTTCATCACAAATCGCATCTTCATACTTTCAAACGTGATCATATCCCCTTTGTGATAAGGATATGGTTGCACTCGTAGGATGTCACACAATTCATGGTGGTTCATGCGATGTATGACTCCGACCCTCAATGTTTTACAACGTGTTTTAATCAAAAGTCTGTTAAGTTGTGGTGATACACGAGTACCTAGCTTTTTGTTCAAGTTATTTTTCGAAATTTTGATTTATGTGTTGGATCATAAGAGTCCATGGTGGTTCATGAAAACTCGAAGTCCCTCACAACACTTATTATTATTATGGATTTCATATTTTAACAAACTTTATCAAAGGTTTCCTTATATGGCATACACTATTCCGAGTCTCACGATTTCCGTTATCCTTGTTAGCAGCATGGCTTCCCGTCACCTCCAACGTCGTTCGTCTAGCCGTAAGATAACCTCCCAGATCACTAACACCTGAAGTGGTCCTCCCTAATACCATGACCCAGATGCACCAGAACATCATGGCTAATATTAACCCTCCTCCTCCCCTGCCTTCAGCTCTCGTTGTGACCTATAAGAACTTTACTGATTCCAACCCTACCAATTTTGACGGAACTCAAGGTGCCACTGCCCTACTTCAGTGGTACGAAAAGATGGAGAGCGTGTTTTTCCAAATTGAGTGTCTTGATGATAAGCGAACCCGATTCGCTACAAGTGTTTTTGAGAATGGTGCTCTTACATGGTGGGTCAAGGAAAAGTCGACCCGTGGTGCTGAAGTTGCCATGGCCTTGCCGTGGAACGAATTGGAAGACCTGATGACCTGACAGTTTTGTCCTCCAAACGAACTCATGAACTTATAGGCAGATTCTGGAACCTGAAACAGGAAGGTGGTGAGCACACTGCTTACACCACCCGTTTTAATGAACTTAGCGTGTTGGTGCCACACCTTGTGATGTGCTAAAAGTAGTTATATAAACACGCTAATCTAGACACTAAGTAATAAATTCTAGACTCTTAAACTTAACTAAACTACTAACCGGCAAGTGAACCGGTCGACTCCAGTACAGCTAAGTAAGTCCGGATATCGAATCCACGAGACTCTTTTAATTACGTTAACTAGGTAAATTAGACTTAACTACAAACACGACTATTTATTTATTATTATTTTGAGGGGGTTTTACTAATATACTAATTTAAACTAATTAATAAAACTAAAGATGACTAAACTTAGAACTTGGGCTTAATTCAGATGATGATGAGCAACCACCTAGGCTAAAATCCCTAATGTATCAATTGTCAATTAGTTGGAAAATGCATGTTATGGAACTGGGATCATAAAATCATCACTTAAAGAAAACCTGAACAAGACCCCTTACCATTCTCAAGATGACACCTATGGATTTCTCTTAAGTTCTTAAAAATACTAGTTTAGTTAGACTCCCTTACGGTCGCTAACTTATTTTATGACAAGTACCTCCAAACGAAATCCTACCTTACAGCTCGGAAATCAAAGGTAGTTTAAAGCGTTCACTCAACTAGATAAACAAGGCTGGAAAATCAAACCTAGATGGACTCCTTACGAAAAACTAAATCTAGCAATCTTAAACAACCAAGACTTATCATATAATCTATCACCTCTCAGCTATTTAGATTAGCAGCACACTTAGGTCTATTTGATTTATTAATATTGTTCCTATGGCTTTATTGCAAATCAACCATAAACTAGTCAAAAACACACAGTAGATGACCTAACAGAATCCTATGACAGACGATCACTAAAGACTCTGTGAAACAATAAAATTCACCAAATAAAACCAAGCACACATATGCATCAAATACAAATAATATTAGACTCTTTACTGATTCAGAAACCCATAACGAAAAGCAAATCCCAAATAAAATCAAACGTCAATCAAAGGTTCATCATAAGCCTAGGTGGTATAAGGGTTTAGCCAACAACCATACTCAAGAACAAAAGAAAATAAATAGGTTCAAACAATAAATTCATGACGAAAATAATAAATTCAAACAAAATATTAATGATGTTTGGATGAGTAGGTGTTGAACCCCGACGCTCTCTGCTCGAAACAAAGTGCTTTTCTCTCCTTACCTTCTTGCGATTGACCCACTCCTGCACCCCTAGGGTCTGCTCCTGTTTGGGAGTCAAAACAAACTCTCCCAAAGATCCCCTTAGGGCCGACTCTCGATTCTCCCTTCTGATCTACATTCCACCAAACTTATATCAATATATATATATATGATTCTTTTTTCTATTTTTAGGGTTAAAAAAAGGAAATAATAATGATAATCATGTGGTCAATCTTTTACAACTTATGTCACAAGATTCACCATTTTTTTTATTCCGTAAATCTCTTTTTTTTTTCTTTTATTAATTTTCAATTTAAATAGTATATATAATAATTAATATATTATAATAATAACTAGTAATATATAGCATATGCTCGTCCTTTCATTCATCGGTCTCAAGGTTAGTAAAGGTGTTTCATTTTAGATCGTGAGGTTCAACCAATTTGATTCATTTGACGCTTTTCGGCTTTTACTTACTTTTTACTCCATAACAAAGGTGAGTTTTTCATAACCCCTTTTAACTTTTACACGTTTTGGGGTGTAGCACGTCCAAACTTGGTTTTCTTGTGTCAAATTAAAATTCACATGCGTGTCTTGTATGTATTTGTTTTGTATCATATTGCTTGTAAACTGTGTGATTATGTGCTGGTTGTTTACTGTTTTTGTTGGTGGATACACATACTCATAGTGGGAGGGTCCGACGGGACGTACCTGCACCGTCCATTTGTTAATGGCGGTATCATACACATACTCATAGTGGGAGGGGCTGACGGGACGTGCTTGCGCCGTCCATTTGTTAATGGCGGTATCATTATCATATTCTATACTCCAAGTAGCTCGGCGCACGGGGGTTTCTTAGTAGATTTGACTTATGTCAAGCGAACAGGAATATCATGTATTTTACTTTTCTTCTACTTTATGATTGAGACTATACATCTTGACTTGTGAATTTTACACTTTCGTATTATACATATGCAAAACTTTATGAATTCTCACCAACATTGTTGTTGACAAATTATATTATTTTAAACGTGCTGCAAGTTGAAGTCTAAGGATTGAGGACTAGATTAGTTGGACCATTAGGGTATTAGAAATACAACATAAAGAAATTCAATGTTTATCATATTGTTATTTGATTGTGTATTTGTGATGTATTGAAATGAAATAAATATAATTATTGTCGCTTTAACAGCGTTACGAGCTTATGAGTGATCTGTATGTCACACCCAGGCGTATTCCGCTTTAGCCGAGGTGTTACAACCACCCTATCCAAGAAACCACTATGACATTGTTATGATGGGATATCGAAATTCACCACCTCGATATGGATATCCGAATGTCATACCTCAATCTCAAGAAGAATACCTTGAGCGAGCACTTCACGAAACTGATGAGTTGAGGAAAAAGGTGGCTATGGAAGGTAGCAAGAAAAAGAAGACGGGAAACAAGTTACTACAGAAATGTCGTAAAATGAAGAAAATGATCAAGACGAATATAAAGGATTAGGAATTTCATCTTGTTGTAGTTGTGCCATTTGTAGTACTTGTTTTTGTATCATTTGTTCCCTAGTTTGTTATGGTTAAATTGTTCTGTTGTAATATATTCCCGGTATTTTATGTTCACCGGTATATAAATAAAAACCTTTGGTTCTAAATAGATTTCTTTGTAATTACAGAATGTCGAAACAAAGTAATCCATCTCAAAATAAAGAAGCTTCTAACGCAAGAAGCAACCGAACAAAAACTAAGCCTGCTAAAGGGAATCATGAGCAGTTGATAACAAAAATGCAAGAGATGATTAATGCAATGAATACTTTGCTACCAACCATTGAAAGAAAAATCGGTGCATCAAAGTGAAAGTAAACAGTCCAGCAAAACTGTCAAATCCAAATCCCGTCCGAATCCTACACTTAAAATTAAAGAAACTGATCAAGGTTCAACCAATGATGAAGTGTTCAACCGAAACTTTAGAAAGAAGTTAAGGATCGGAGGCTGTTTATTTAAAGACTTCAAGACATGTGGACCAAAGGAGTTTTACGGTGACAAAGGTGCTACAGCAGCCATAAGGTGGCTTGAAGAGATGGAATCGATTGTCATCATAAACAAGTGTACTGAAGAGGAGAAGATCCATTACACCTCACAAATGTTTAAACGGGAAGCCTTAGAATGGTGGAACACTCTGTTAATGACGAAAGGGAGAAAAACCATGTACAAATTGACATGGGAAGAATTTAGAGATCTGGTTATGCAGAAGTTCTGTCCGATGCACGAGACGGACTTAATCCAAACTAATTTTCTCAATCACCGAGTAGTTGGAACTATTCTGAGGGACTCCTACAAAGTTTCAAGAGTATTGTAGGCTGGTACCACAATTGGTAACTCCTGAATCAAGTAAGGTAACTCGATAAATTTGGGGTTTACCGAGAGAGATCCGAGACATGGTGAGGTCTCATTTACCGGAAACAGCCGATTCCGACATGGAACTGGCTGGATATATGCTGAATGGTCTTATCCGCTACAAGGAAGAGGATAAGAAGGAGAATACAATGAATGACAAGAAAGGGAGAAGGAATACCCGTTTCAAGAGTAAGAAGGTGGATAGAAAAAGGGGAGGTTTTACCTCTAGCTATCCACTGTGTAAAATTTGTAAGAGCATCATCTGGGTTGATGCCGATTTGCAGCTTCAACATCTGCCATCTGTGATTCCTGCAAAAATCCTGGGCATGTTGCTGCTGATTATTGGAAGAACAAAATGACTTGCTTCAACTACAAGGAGATGGGGCATCTAAGCTTTGAATGTCGAAAAAGGAATGTTGCTGGTAGTGGAGGTACTGGAGGAAGCGGCACCAAGAATGAAGGAAAGAAAGGAAATGCTCGAGTTTTCGTACTCGACACCAAGAAGGCCGCAGATATGCCGGAAACCATCACCGGTACGTTCTTAGTTAATAACGTTTATGCAATAGATTTATTTGATTCTGGTGCAAATCAAAGTTTTATAGATTATAAGTTTTGTAGTCTATTAAACGAACTGTTGGGCTATATTTTGTGGTTTATGCTTGGTATTGTTAAACTTAGATTGGGCTTAGTTGGGCATTTATGTGTAAACCGAAATCTATTGATTTCGGTGGGCTTTGGGTTTTTGTTGGGCCAGTGTGCTGTCTACCCTATATATAGATGTCTTTGTATAGGGTTTAGGGTAGAAAAAGGGTTGTTCATTCACGTGTGATTTTGGCCGTCTAAGGGTTATCATAGACGAGTATTGTACTGTTAGTGCTTAAGCACCCGACGTTAATATTAACGTGTGTTTTGAAGCCATTTGTGTGTTTTACGTGTTTCTGTTTGTTAGAGTTCTTGAATCATCTAGCGTTGGATTTCCGCACCAATACCTAGATTGTTGATATCATATTTGTAGTGATCCAGATTCGGGACTTACAATTGGTATCAGAGCCTTAGACCTATTCAGGCTCGTTATTGTGATATCAAGGATTCAAGATATTGATTTATTGGTAGTTTGCTTGTATTTTCGGTGAACAGGTGATCGGAGAAGAAGGAGAGTCAATTTTGGGAAAAGATTGGTTTTAGTTTGGAAACAAATCAAAATCCCAACTTTCTCAGAAGTTTGTTACGTTACAGATTGACTTTTGGTGAGAATCTGTGTTCTCGGCTACATCCAGTTTTCGACCACAATCAGTTCTCGGTTACATTCAGTTCTCGGCCAAAAATTTGTTCTCGGCTATTACCAGTTTTCGGCTAAGGCAGTTCTTGGTTGACTTTGGGTTTTCGGTCAATTTTTGTAGTTATCGGCATCTTTTCTCGACTGCCATTAGTTCTCGGTCAAGTTTCCAGTGTTCTTGGTTACTTTTCAAGGTTCTCGGCCTTTTGAAAGCATTGGGCTCACTTAGTTGGGCTTTGGATTTTGTTCGAGTGGGCTTCTAATTCGTTGGGCCAGTCATTCGAGGTAAGTTCATGGCCTTCACCACCACTAAATCCTCTGAGGTAAATTTTCAACCATGTTCTCAAGATTGTGTGGATAAAGTTAATCTATACAAACTCCATAATGATAACTTGCTTAGAGATATGGAAAGAGTGAAATCCGAAAATTTTAAACTTAAGAAAAATGAAAAAGCCTTCTTAGATAAAATAGAAGCAAATAAAAAGGATTTTTCTAAGCTTAAGTCTGAATTCAGCATAAAATGTTGTCACCACCTAGATGCCAAGCAGGAAATTGCTGAATTAACCGCTAAACTGGAAGCCTCCAAAATAGAAATTTTGAATTTAAATGCTAAATTTGAAAGAGCTGAACTTGATTTCAAAAAATTCGAGGATTCCAGTAAAATAGTTAGTTCAATGATTGATAATCAGCTATGGTGGAAGGAAAACGAAGGTAGGGGTATAAGTTATAATCAGGTGCCCCCACCTTACAATGATAACTATGTTCAACTTCCTGTCACCAATGAACAAGAAAAAAAAAGAAAAGTGCATGCAGTATGGTAAGTCAACTGCAAACGACAAGGGTAAGGTTTGTTCAGTCACAGCAACTGAATCAACAATCGGGGTGAACAATTCTAATGTGTTTACTTTATGTGCAGATGAAGTAATTATTGAGGAATGGACTGATGAGGATGATGATTCATCTGTTTTGAATAACAAAGACATTGACTCTCATGTTTCTTTAAATTTGCCGGTTTTGAACTCTATTACTGCAGATGTCTGTGTGGGCTCCGTTACAAAGAGCAATAAACTTGATGAAATTAAAAATCCAAATAAACTTTTTTCACCTAATTTTGTTAAAGAAAGATGTTCATGTACTCACCACTGTGAATCCAAAGGAAGACAAACAAGCTCACACAACAGAGCAAGATCAGGAATCGGCCACAACGATTTTTTTGTTAAAAGGAAAACCTGTTTCAACTGTGGCATTCCCGGTCACATTGCTAGAAATTGTTCTCGTCTCCCTTATGTTTCATATTACAGACACCATCAGAGGACCATGCCTCAAAATACCTACAAGAACTTTAACTCAAATAAAACAAGGTATTATAAGGCAAGACCCTCTAACGGTGATTGGAGGAGAAACAAGGCTGATAGGTCAAGTTCCCATCAGACCAAACCTATTACGGTTCAAAAGCGGAATGGGAACTCTGTTTCGGCTCTAAGACCAAAGTGGGCCTCAGAATCGAAATCGGTTAGAAAGTCAAAGTCAAATGTGCATTCTGTCCGCAAACCGGAGACAAAGCCAATTGTCTGTTCAAAAAATAAAGTTTTAAAACCCAAATACAGATGGTTGCCTAAATCTTTGGTGAACAAGTCATCAAAGTCTTCCTGTTCGATTTTTGATAATCGGGAAGACATGTCATGGCAACCCGTGACACGTTTGAACAAGTCAGGTTTACCTAGAACGACTATGGACTGAGTACCTAAGACTAACTAATCTCGCACATCGTGCAGGAACAGCTATGGAGGAATATCATCAGACCATGGTATGTTGATAGTGGTTGTTCCAGGCACATGACAGGAGACATCTCTCAACTACACGACATTCAAATTTTTAATGGAGAGTATGTTTCCTTAGCGGGAGGAGAGTAGGGTACTTTGATTGGGTGATCGACTCATTTCATGGCAGTGCAAGAAACAACAAACGGTGTCCACTTCGACTGCCGAGGTGAATGATGTTGCTTTTGCCTGCTGTTCACATGTCATCTGGATGCAACATCAATTGCTGGATCATGGTTTGAAATTTCTTTACTTCTATTTTCTGTGAAAATGATGCTGCTATTGTCATTGTTAAAAACCGGTTCAACATTCTAAAACCAAGCACATCGATATCAAAATTCATTTTATTCATGACTGTTATGACCGGAAACTATTCCATCTTGAACAGGTCCACACTGATAATAATGTGGTGGACCTATTTACGAAACCGGTCGGAACAGCCAGATTCAATGTGCTTGTAGGGTTTCTTAAGATGTTACGTTTTGAAGACCGGGTATTTTTGAGGTTTAAATTGTGTACATAAATTTTTTTTCTTGTCATAATTTCTGTACAAATTTAGGGGGAGAAAAAGAAAAATACAAAAAGAGTGTGTGTGTGTGTGTGTGCTTTAAAAAAAGGTTTTGTTCTCTTGCTTAAAATCATGCCGGTTACTCAAGTTCAACGGACATATTTCATATGTTTGGTCCTGCCATCAATTTTTGACTCACGGGATAGCCATTAACCTTAGGACTGAAAGTGACCGGGGCAACTGAACATACATAAAAAATTGTTTTTGTTTCACTATCGGTTTAAGCTATTTCACTGAAAATTATGTCGGCCACCTAAAGTTTGAAGGACACATTTTATTATGTGTTTGGTCCTATTGTCTACCTGTAGACACATAGGATAGCCATTCACTTGAAAACTGAAGGCAGCTGGGGTGATTGGATTTAAATCGTCTTCGGAATATCATCTGGGAAGTGATATTGTTATTCAGCTTAAAGCTTTTCAGATAGCTTAAAGTATTTTCAAATGAAAATTGATTCAACCTTTGAGAAATGATAGATAAATTGATTTTGAGTGCCTAACGTGTGAAGTTATTAGGCTAAAAAGGCTTTTGATTAGTTATTGATGTGTGTGGAAGCTTTTCATGATAATTAAAAGTTTGAAGTGATATAAACTAAATTTGCTAAACTTATTGTGGAGAGTCATTTTTAAGATATTTGCATGTTCCTAGATACATCTCTCTGAATGATAGGCAGAAAAGCAATTACCCAGTCATACACGAGCCCGTTAGTATCTTGATCACCAAAAAGATTATATTTCATATTAAAAAAAAATTAATTTATCATTAAAATTGTTTTCTAAAATCTTAAAGGGGTCTCAGGGAACTACACGGGTGGGGCATTCAAGTAAGTCCTAAACACCCTAAATGTAAGGCTTGTAAGTCTGGATGGCATGTAAGTCCAACGTTCAACCTTAAAGCTTAAAATCATTTTATCTAGAGAAAATTATTTTGATCAAGTACTAGGGGGTTGGAGTCAAATTGGGGTGATCTGGGGAAAGCCAAATACGCCTTGAGAATAGATAAGGGGCATCAGAGGTCCATAAGTGATGTCCATGTAAGTCTTATGTCTAATCGAATCTAATCATATCACTATCACAATGAAAATCATGAAAAATTACCTGCTATCAACCTTTTCACTATGTTACAATAATGCTGAAAATGAATCATTGTGAAAGTACCTTAATCAATATGATTTCATGTTCGGATCTTTTCATAAAAAGATGGTTCGTTTTTTAAATAGCTGAAATTTGATCCCAATATACGTTGATTTTCTAAAGACTGGATAGGTAAATTTTTGTTTTAATTTAGTTTAGTTTTATTTTATTTTATTTATTCTCATTTATTCTTTTTTATTTTATTGTTACCTCATGTTTACTAGTGTCTAAACAAAGGTTTTAAGAAATCGTTTTCACATGAATCGGGTTATTTTTCAAAGTGCACTAAGATATTTTTTTGTCTATGAATAACCGTTCTCGGTTAAACATGATCTCTGAGTTCTCGGCTCTATCATTCTTGGTCCTAGTTGTTTGTGTTAATGGTGTTCTCGACCCATCCTGGTTCTCGGCCTAGATGGGTATCTCAGAAGTTCAAAAGGTTTTGTTTGCAGATTTGATTAAGTTTGGAAGGGAGTCAAAGTGATTTATCAAGATCCTTCATCCGTTGGTCATGTTTGGAAGATTTGCTGATATCGAGGCAGATGTTGATGCTGTTGGTGCAGCTGTAGCTGAGGAACGTGTGGTTCCTGCTCAAAGGTACAATAGTCAGTACCTACTGCTGAACAAGTTAAAGAGTTCAAAGCGTTCAAGAAAAAGCCTTAGTTGACTGCATTGAAACCTCCTTAATCAGTCACGACGACACATGTTGAAGATGATATTGACAAAGAGCCAGCCACCGATCTTATTCTACGCAAACGACAAAAGAAAGATCCGAGACCGGGTGTGCTGGCTAGTGATATGATACCAACTACTCAACCAACTGTTGCTGAGCCCGTCACTATTGAAGCTCAGACAGCTCAAGATCCATGTCATGCTGCTAAACAAACTCAAGAACAGATTTTTGAAGATATCCTCGAGCACGACTAAAATCAAGCAATAAACCAAGGGGGAGATTGTTGGGCTATATTTTGTGGTTTATGCTTGGTATTGTTAAACTTAGATTGGGCTTAGTTGGGCATTTATGTGTAAACCGAAATCTATTGATTTCGGTGGGCTTTGGGTTTTTGTTGGGCCAGTGTGCTGTCTACCCTATATATAGATGTCTTTGTATAGGGTTTAGGGTAGAAAAAGGGTTGTTCATTCACGTGTGATTTTGGCCGTCTAAGGGTTATCATAGACGAGTATTGTACTGTTAGTGCTTAAGCACCCGACGTTAATATTAACGTGTGTTTTGAAGCCATTTGTGTGTTTTACGTGTTTGTGTTTGTTAGAGTTCTTGAATCATCTAGCGTTGGATTTCCGCACCAATACCTAGATTGTTGATATCATATTTGTAGTGATCCAGATTCGGGACTTACACGAACCTTTAACGAAATTGAATAAAACTATAAACGTCGAGACGGCCAGTGGTGAGATAGTTAAAATTTTTGAAACCCTAGAAAATGGAAAGATTTTGTTGGCAAGCTACATCATACCTGTACAATTACTTCCTATGACATTAGCTGGCTTTGATATAGTTCTAGGTATGGACCGGTTATCTGACAACCATGCCCATATCATTTGCAATAAGAAAACCATAGAACTCCAAGCCCCTAACAAATGAACAATTCAAATCACAGGCGACAAAGATGCTGGTCAAGTTAGCATAATCTCTATGAGTAAAGCTAACAAATACTTAAACCAACGATGTCTAGCCTTCATGGCTTATGTGACGGAAGAATCAAAACCTAAGGAAATCAAAGATGTACCTATAGTATCTGAATTTCCCGACGTCTTCCCATATGAACTTCCAGGAATACCACCCAATTGAGAAGTCGAGTTTAGAATAGACTTGATACCTGGAACTGCTCCAATAGCCAAATCTCCATACCGATTTGCTCCAACGAAAATGAAAGAATTGAAGAAACAATTGGATGAGTTACTCAAAAAAGGATTTATTCGTCCAAGCTCATCACCTATGGAGCTCCGATACTGTTTGTTAAGAAGAAAGATGGATCTGCAAACATAAACCTAACTTCTGCTGAAATAAATAGCAAGCTGGTCAACTCCCTGCCACAAAGCTGGGACATGAAAGTTGCAGTCATCAAGAAGACAAAAGATCTAGTCAAGCTAACCCTGTCAGAAGTGATGGCGATCATTAAAGCCTGTGATATGGATGATAAGCAGTGTGCCATAAATCATGCCAACTCCTATAATGCGGCCAGTTATAGTGTTTCTTCTAATAATGCTCTCATCTCACAAGACAGCTTCTCTATGTTCAGATCCTCTCAGGGTCAGTATGCTCAACCACAGCAGTCTCAGAAAAATTTCTCAATGTTTAAGTCTGCTCAAGGTCAATTCACTCAGTCACCACCACAGCCTGCTTCCTTGTTCTTTCAAAAACCTGCTCCTGCAACCAAGCCTCAATCAACTACTACATCCTCCAGTCAGTCTCCCACTTAGATTCCCACTGTTTCAAAGGAGACTCAAGAAAACATTGCTTGATGGCAGGTTTCATGAACTGCTACAATGCTTTTCTTGCTGGAGATCTGGTTCAACTAGTTGTAGCTGCTGAGCTGGATCAAATCCATCCTGATGATGTTGAGGAAATGGATATCTCTTGACAAATAGCCATGGCAGTGTTTAGAGCGAAGAAGTTTACCAAGAGAACAGACAGAAATAACTAGAATGTGCCAGCTAACCAGAAGGTGGGATTTAAAAAAGATACTCTGAGATGCTATAACTGTCATGAGCCGGGTCACTTCGCTCTTGAATGCACGAATCCAGCCAAGGAGGGAAACAAGGAAAGAGCACTAGTTCCAGTGAGTAGTGCTAGAGGAGAGAATGCAGCTGGTTCAAATGAGGGTGATCGGGGATTGGTGGCTCAACAGTTTTCTTGGAATGACCAGATAGCAGCACTCAATATCAGCAATCAAACTGCCAACTTTGCATGGTTGATATCACAGAAGAAGAAAATGAAGCTGAGGAGCAAGTTAAGGATCCTCATTGTGCATTCATGGCCTTCACCTCTTCCAGCTCATCTGTCACACCCTGACTTAGGGCCTAGGCGTGTGACCTAAAGTTGGTACCTGTTTTGCAAATATATCAGAGTTTAAGGTTGTAAAGCGGAAGACTTGTTTAAACTATTATTATATTAAAAAGATGGGTTTAAAACACCCGTTGGTTGGTACAAAGTGTTTAGATGACAAAACCATAATTTACATTATTTTAATATTAAAATCTTCATATGAGCCATCTGATCGTCTAATGGCTAGTCATCATCTTCAAATCTCCTATTCCTCATTACCTGTAAAAGAGTTATAAAAATACGTCAGCAACACATGCTGGTGAATACGCTGACGCAAAACATTTAAGTACTTAGTTATCCCCTCGGGTATCTTATGACCCGGCCCATTATGGCTTGGGAAATAACCAAGTCAAATTTACTATTATAAACATCCAGTTATACTTGAAACTGCTCAGCGATACCGCAGCATCGAGGATTTAGCAACTTTCAATATACACGAGATAATCCCCTCTTGGACATTACTTAGGTCCGGCCCAACGTGGCGGAGGCATTAGCAAGTGTGGTGCGGTGTGCCCACCATCTACCCACGTATGTAATGATCCAAACAAACATATACAATAGCCTGAGGGCCAGCAAATACTTTCGTTTATAAAGTTTTGGGGATATATAATCCCATGCAAACATTCAAAGACTTGTTTTATAAAAAGTTGGACGTATTCACCTTTCTTCTCATTCGGTTTCTTTCACTTGTTTTGTATTGTCTTGTTACCTCGGACTTATAGTATGAGAATAATGTTTTATAAATAATAGATCAACGATCTAGCTTCAGACCTTTAGTCCGATTGCATAACCTTTTACCTTGACATTTATCTCTTTTATAAAATATAAGGACCTCTAGTCCTTTCTTTTTGTTAATCATTTATAAGCTATGTTTCTTCTTCATGAGGAAACGTACATTTCAAATTTCTTTTATCACAAGAAATATTTATAAAAATCTTTATACATAATAGAGAAATAATATTTCATCTATAATCTCGACTTATGAAATCTATTTCCACTTTGTTATAAAATCAAGGTACGGGCTATATCCTCGGCTACGGTCTAAGCCATTTATAATATAATAATCGGACCAAACCCCTACCTTGTATAGCTTTATATACGAAATGCCTAAGCTTTAGTTGGGCAGTACTCCTAATTGACAGGGGAAATTCGAGAGAGTAATTATGTAGAATTTTAGAACGCACTTCGAGGCCAAAAATATCGGAATATCGGCATATCGGGGCTATGGAATGTATATCGAGGTTATGTGTGTGTTTTGAAGGTGTGAGGGAAGTGAAAAGTGCGCCATCAAAGTGCCACATTGCGCCCATCACCCTTCACCCGAGCCCGTGCCCGAGTCCTTGACCGTGCGCGTGCGCGTCGGGTGCTTCGCACCCTACGCTAGGACTAGGGAGAGTGGTTGGCCACATAAGAACATTACCATGGAAAGTTCCCTCCCTATAAAGTGTTGTATTTTCTTTACCACTTTCCATGTGGGATGAAGTCTCCTTACTTCATTCCCTTAACATAAGCTATTTCCATTCTTTGTCTTATTTTTCTCTTTACTTTTACCATGAATATTTTTAGTCCATAAGTTTTATTAGTTTGTCAAATTTGGACGAAATTTTTCGTGATGTTTTGAATTGTGTTCTCAATCTTGTATTAATAAGGTAGATTTATATAAGTCTGACAACAGTAATCTGCTTAGAGAAATGGAGGGAATAAAACATGAAAAGGATAATTGGAGGCACAACAAAAGGATTTCTCAAAACTTTAATCGGATTTTAGCATAAAATGTTGTCGCCACTTAGACGCTAAGCATAAAATTTCCGAGCTAACTACTGAGTTAGACGCTTCTAAGTTGGAGATTGCTAAGTTAAATGATAAATTTGAAAATGCTGAATTCAATTTTAAGAAATTCAATGTCTCTAGTGCTGTTGTTGAGACTATGATTGAAAAACAATTGAAATGGAAAGAACACAAGGGTGAGGGCATTGGGTATAGTGTGGTTCCCCCTCCATATAATGACAATTACACTGGACTTCCTCTTACCAAAGAAGAGTAAGAAATGGAAAAGTTTATGAAATATGGTAAGCCGACTGCTGGTGGCAAAGGTGCTCTTGGTTCAGTCAAAGCTACTGAATCAAACTCTAGGGTGAATGATACTAATGTGTTTGCTTCACGTGCAGATGAAGTAATTATTGATGATTGGACTGATGATGATGATGATGACTTACCTGTTTTGGATAATAAAATTACAAATTCTAATGTTTCGTTAAACTTGCCTGTTTTGAACTCTGTTGCTACTAATGTTTGTGTGGGCTCTGTTTTAAAGAGCAAGGACAATTGTGTGGTTGGTTTTGCTAAAACCTTTAAAAGTGGTGATGTGCTTCAGAATAAATTTGATAAAACCAAAAGTTTGCATAAATCGTTATCACCCAAGTTTGTTAAAGAAGGAAGTTTATGTGTCGATAATTGTGATAAATCTAGTGCTAAGTCCAAACTGGGCCAAACCGGCCAACACAACAGCACAAGACCGGGAATTGACCACAATAATTTTTTCTGTTAAAAGGCAAACATGTTTTAATTGTGGTATTCCTGGTCCCATTGCTAGAAATTGTCCACACCGTCCTTATATCCCATACTATGGATATCATCAGAGGACTATGCCTCGAAATACCTTTTATAAATTTAATTCTAATAAATCAAGGTATTATGAGGCAAATCACTCTGACGGCTATTGGAAGAGAGACAAGGCTGATAGGTTAAGTTCCCGTCAGACCAAGCCTCTCGTGTTTCAAAAGCGTGATGGAAATTCAGTTTCGGTTCCGAGACCCAAGTGGGCCTCAGAATCGAAATCGTTCCGAAAGTCAAAGTCCAAAGTGTCCTCTATCCGCAAACCGGAGACAATGTCAACAGTTTATACTAATAACAAAACTTTAAACCCAAATATAAATGGTTGCCCAAATCTCCGGTGTCTAAGTCATCAAAAACTTCCTGCTCAGTCTTAGATAATCAGGAAGACATGTCATGGCAACCTGTAACACGTTTAGATGAGTCAGGTCTACCCAGCACTACTATGGACTGGGTACCAAAAACTAATTAATCTCGTACATCGTGCAGGAACAGCTATGGAGGAATATCATTAGACCTTGGTATGTTGATAGTGGCTGTTCTAGGCACATGACAGGAGACATCTCTCAATTGCATGACATTCAAATATTAATGGAGGGTATATTTCCTTTGCGAGCAGAGAAAAAGGAAAGATTAATGAGGAAGATGCTGATTCGAAGGAACTCCAATCAAAATTTTGTGTCTTCTGATCACCCTGAGAAGTCTGTTGTGGAAATACAAAAGAGTTTTTCTGACAAGTATGGTGATCGTTCTGGAGTTATTTCTTAGGGTGATGTGGATAAACAAATGTGGTGGGTCAAACGAAAGTCGGGTAGCACCGAATATTATAAGAAGATGAAGAGCTTTTGGTTCGTGGACAAAGGTTGACTTGACCGATCTGATTAATGCTCATTTCCACAACCCGAACAATGATCCAAATGCCATTAACTTCTGGAATTATTTGAGTAATCAGGTTGAACGAGGGTTCCCCAACATGACTACTACAGAGTCATTTCTCAAGAAGGCAAATAGAGTATGTGATCCTCACACCAACAAGACCTTGGTGAATGTGATGTGGCTTCCAACTGAAAAAGTGACGGCCATTCCAATCACCAAGAGATTTCCTTAGGGTACTCTTGATGGAATGAAGTTTTCGACATAAGATGGTGAAACAGCTACTGTCATTATAAGGCTGACCCAAGGACAGTATCGTCTTGTTGATCCAAGAGATTTACTAAAATTTGGTGTGAAGGATAGAAAGACTCTTAGCGGCGTCCAGAGTACAGCTGAACCACTTTACGAACCAGCCGCTAAGGAGTACACAAGTATGGTGGGGTCGATTATACGAACAGGGATATAGGTAGGTGCTTACAAAGAAGCTAATGCTGACATACTTGAGCACGAGTGAAAATCAAGCGATAAACCAAGGGGGGAATGTTGGGCTACACTTAATGGTTTACGCTTTTGTTATCGGGTTTTGTTTGGGTTACACTATGTACACCGAAATCAGGGATTTCGGTGGGCTTTAAATGTATTTGGGCTTAGGTTTACATGTGAATATATATGGTGTGAATTGTGAGTTCGAAAAAGACGAGAGATAGAGAGAAAGGAATCATCGTATAAGTAATATTAAGGGCTTAAGCACCCGACGCAATATACGTGTGTTTTGAAGCAAGCATCATTGTGTTTACTGTGTTTATCTATTTGTTATTGAATCGGTTCTTTGTTAGATTCCGCCTAACTACGAATTTCCTTGATATCACACTGAAAGATTCATTTACGGGGCTTACAATCCGTACTCATTTTATCATCACTAGCTGTCCCAATTTAAAAAAAGTTGATCCCCAATGGTCCCCCATTGAACATGACTTAACGGCGTTATGTTTTTTTTTCTGAATTTCCAACTAATGTTTTAGGGCTTTTGATCGGAAGGAGCATACGAGTCGATTGATATAAAATTTAGTTCGAAACGGTGCTCCAAAACGATGAGGCGATGCATCAATTCGGGTGTTTGAACTTCTAATTAACAAAAATCAAGTCGATTGGATCACCATTTTGAGCTACGTTTTACATCAATCGACTCGCATCCCCATTCCAATCAAAAACCCTAAAACATTAGTCAGAATTTCGGGAAAAAATATAGCCCTCTTAAGTCCTTTTTAATGAGAGACCATTGGTGACCAACTTTTTTAAATTTGGGACCGCAAATGACAATAAAATGAATAAGGATTATTATTAGTCAACACCCGTCTATAGAGATTAATAAAATCTAATAAACCTATTTGATATTGAATAATAATGATAACAAAATACTCAAATATAGCAGCGGTGTCAGGTTTCGTGATCAGACCTTCGTGTTGGAAATGCACTAACTTCACAACAAAGCAACCATGATTTTTATTAGTTCTTCTAGTTTAAGGCCGACACATACCCAAGCAAATTCCAGAAAATAAAAAAAAAAACATAAAACACGACATATACCCAAAGATTACAAATAGCAGACACGAAAGATAAATAACTACAGAGACTTATCTTGCAACTTTTGAATTCTATTGGGTTGAATATGCAAAAAAAAAAAAAACAAAAAACAAAAAAAAACTGTTACGATAGCAATTCGATTTCCCTTTATTATAATCTATATCTTGTATAACTATTTTTATTTTATAACAAATATACAAAATACTTAAAATGAATAAAAATAAATACACGTTATGATTATATAAAAAACCAAATATATTTGTGAAAACTAATTCATTTGTCATTTTGTTGCACTTTATATCTTAATCCAAGAGAACTTTCTTTGGGGATAATCCTCCTGCCTTTCACTCATTTGTTTTCCTAAAAAAATTATGCGCATGATCTTTTATCGGCGCTGCGTAGACAGTAGACCATGAGCAGATATTGGCATCTGCAGACCATTATTTTTTTAAATCGTACTCAGTATATCCCACCAATAGCAATGCTATGGTAGGGTCTGAGGAGGGTAAGATGTAGACAGCCTTACCTCTATCCCATAGGGATAGAGAGGCTGCTTCCGGTGAGACCCCCGGCTCGATAGCAGTTTTGCATCAAGCCTTGGACATAAGGCACATAGCACTCAATCATCGGGACACCGGCTGATTGGTGTATGTGCCCTTGTCTTTCGGCTATCAACGCCACCGCATGATGCCTGATTAACCTTCCGCCACTTTTAACGTTATTTTCACGAGATTAGTAAAATAACGTCAAAATTAGTGCAATTTTACTTTTGCCCACCCGAGGGTTCACACATATATACATTATATTTTTTCAAATATGTTTCATTAAAAACGTCTGCGCAAGCTCTTTATGGTGTAGACTTGGTCCATTCCACTTCTGAGATCTTCTAATGTTTGCAGAGGGTTAAAACACCACACCCTACAAATACCCACTATCCACCACCACAACCACTTACCGTTCGCCGCCACCACCATCAACGACCCACCACCCCCGTTCGCCACCGTCCACTACCACCACCCACCACCGTCCGTTACCACCACCGTCCGCCCCCACCACCCACCCTCTGTTCGCCACCCACCCCCACCGTCTACCACCCACCGTCCGCCACCACCTGCCACCACCTACTACCACCCCCACCGCCTTCTACCGCCACCATCGTCCACCACCACCGACCACTACCGCTATCCAGCACCACTACCCACTACCAAGTTTGTACACCACTATCAGTTTATTTTAGCAATTTACAGACGTTAAAAAATAAACAGTTTTTTTCTTGCAGAATGTAGGTGTTTGGTCCACCTTTTTCTTCTACAGATGTCTAAAGATGTGGTCTGCAAATTACTTTAGACATTTACCTCTGAAAAAACAATCAACACCTTAATAACGTTACATATTTAGGGGTTGTTTGGTAGTCTCTTAATAGTTAATAGCCTCTTAATGGTTAAGAGGTAGCCTTAAGCTTGAATGGAAGATTATCTCTTAACCATTCAGACTTAAGACTATCTTTTAACCATTAAGAGATTACCAAACAGCCCTTTAATCTTGTCTGCACTTTGACATTGTATTGACTCAGTTTTTCACCCATCTCGATTTGTAAGGGTATATAAATTTCTGTTAACTAATATGAACTATGTAACTACTATGAAATATTGTGTTCATGGACTTTTAACATGTTGGTTATATGGGGGTTAAGTAATATAACTTTAAATATTTAGTATATATAAAATATTACACTGTCTAGTTTGACAACCACTCAAACCCCTCTAAGCAGCGAGCATTCCAACAAAAACGATCAATCACTCGGGAGTCACACTGCGATGGAACCTTTAACATTATGGTTATCATTAAATCCATTGTCGACACCACTATGCCACAAACCCACTATAAGTAAAATTGTAATCTAGTCACAGAGATGCACTTTATTTGTTGTGTTGTCTAGCTCAAACTTTTTGACTAAAGTTTCAAGAAGTTGTTCGATACTTGCCATAGCTCATATGAACGTGTGGACACAAACTCGTATTAAGACTTCCTTTTGATATGTTAAAACTATGTAGCGTAAAAACTAGTTCTATAATTGCCTATAACTACTATGAACTATGGTGTTCATTGTCTTAAACATATGGGCTATATAATATGTTTCTAACTTTAAATATTTAGTATATATTAAATATTAAACTGTTTAGTTTGACAACCACTCAAACCCCTGTAAAAGCATCCACATCAACAAATATTCATAAACCGTCACATAATAGTCACATTATTTTCCAAACTTATCTAAAAAACCCTAACTGTTTCTACAATAAACCTTCACAAACCTCATTAAAATATTTTGTAATTATATATATATATGTGTGTGTGTGTGTGTAGATAAAGGATCCAATACATTAATTCCTTATCGTACAATAGGTACGCGACTTTCTTTACCCTTGATTTTAAGAAACCCTAAATCACCTCCTCTGCCCAACGATCTCCTATCTGTGAACCGTCACCGGAAAAACGATCTCCGCTCAATCCATCTCCATCTCCACCGCTCGTCGGCGCCAGCAACACTTCGTCACCATCATCGTCGTCGACAACGAACTCGTCGGAAAAATGCAGAACTCGTCACAGGTTAGTTTAGGTTTTTTATAAGAATTGAAATTGAAAATGAAGCCAATTGATCGGTTAATCTTTGAAATCGATTCAATTAATCATCAATTTGATTCTTCAATCGATCAATTTTGAGTTATATGAATGATGGGTTTTGACCTTGAACGTTTAAGATTTTGGCTTGAACGTTTAAAGTTTTTTTTGTCTAAACGGTTTATATTTTGGCTTGAATGTTTAAGTCTGAACGTTTAAGTTTTTTGCCTGAACGTTTAAGTTTTTAACCTTGAATGTTCAAGTTTTTTGCCTGAACGTTTAAACTTTTAATCATCAACGTTTTAGGGTTAGGATTTTGGCTTGAACGTTTTAGTGTTTCTAAACTTGAACATATTTCGCATACATAATGTCGTTAAGCGATTATTGATCGTTAACCTTCCCCTATATATATATATATATATATATATATACAGCCCAAGTATGAAGTACATCAACAGATGTTACAATAATACGTAGATGACTTTTGGCTGTATACATATATATATATATGAAGATGATCAAGAGAAGACTCATCTTTAAAGAGAAAACTTAAAAACTCTTAAAGAATTATTTTTAATTAAAAATAAAAAAATATTTTCAAATTTCTGTTTTTGGCATTATTCTTATATTTTCTTACCCTTTGCTCGAAAAAAATTCGTTGTAATGCACATACGTATTATTGTGCGATACCGTTGTATTACACATGTGTATTACTATGTATTTTTAAGTTTAATAGTGTTTAATTTCATATATTCAATATTTGTGTATTGTATATGTTGTGTAATGTTCTATTATATGAAAAAAATAATAATAAAATAAAAGTCGATGTACTGCACATGTGCATTAATGTTGTATTACACATACGTACTAATGTGTATTCGATGTGTATATTAGTCTTATATTGCATATAAACAATAGTGTGTATCAAATATGTGCAATAGTGTTGTATTCTATGAAATACAAACACTTTTGCATATACGCAATGCACACTATTACGTACACATGTGCACTACACCGACGAGGTTACCGATAAGAGGTTTTTTTTTGGAACCAATAACAACATATAAGAATAATGGAAAAAAAAGAAACTTCAAAAAAAAGTTTTTAAAAAAAGTTAAAAATAGTTTTTTACGAGTTTTTAAATTTTCTCTTTAAGAGGAGTTTTCACTGGATCCCACACACACACACACACACACATATATATATATATATATTGGAGATTTCAAATGAGAAGCTCTTTAAGTTTTAAGAACTCGAAAGAACTCAACGTAATAATTTTTTTTAGAATTTTTTTTACACATGCGTAACATATGTAGGTTACATATACGTAAAAAAAATTACAGAATTTTTTACGCACCGAGTCGACTTTTTACACATATGTAACTGACGTAAAAGTTAGTGTAACCACTTACATCTTTATTCTTTTTCTACTTTGACATTTTTGCTAGATTTAATCTCAACCACATATTCCAATCCATTTAATTAAATGTGTAGCATAGAATGGAGTTTTTAAGTTATTAAAACTCAACATGGTTCTTAAAAGATTACTCCCACTTGAGTTGTGAAAACTCTAGAAACTCATTCTCAACCACATGTTTTTAATTAATGTTTAAATCTTTTGGTACACAATTAAAGTGAATAAAAAATGTAAATATAAATATAATTTTTTCTCTCTCCTGAAAACATATATAAAAATTAGTCAAAAAAGGTTAAAAAATAGCAAAACATTTTTTTTTTAATGTTTCGATGTTTTGTATTAAATGTTACAACATATATTACATGTAACAAAAAAAACGATGTTACATAGGGTTTTTACGGGTTTTCACAACTCAAATGGGTTTTCATTTTAACCTTACCATATATATATGTGTGTGTGTGTGTGAGAGAGAGAGAGAGAGAAAGGGGGTGGCCCCACAAACATGCCACCTTGCAAGTTTGCATTCACAAACCCAACCTCCACAAAGTTGCTCCACAATAAGTGAAGTTTGTCACCCAAGTCTATTCCTTTGCCACCTAGATTCAGACCTAGGAAATTGAAGCTTGTTATGGATGCTTTAACCAGCGAGCATTCCAACAAAAACGGTCAATCGCTCGGGAGTCACATTGCGATGGACCTTTTAACATTATGGTTATCATTAAATCCATTGTCGACACCACTATGCCACAAACCCACTATGAGTAACATTGTAATCTAGTAACAGAGAACACTTTATTTTGTAGTGTTGTCTAGCTCAAACTTTTTTTACTAAAGTTTCAAGAAGTTGTTCGATACTTGCCATAGTTCATATGAGTGTTTGGACGAAAACTCGTATTAAGACTTCCTTTTGATATGTTAAAGCTATGTAGCATAAAAAGTAACAATAAAAGCGTTTAAAAACACAAAGCGAAATCATTGCTTCCAAACAAGAATAGTGAATACAAACAATGACGTATAGAGGTCATATTTTATACGACAAACAAATTATAGAACTACTCAACCTGTTAGTTTGGTCTTCAAAAAAGGGTAACATTACGTGTTTTTTTAAATTGTAAGTTTTTTTTTTTGTTTTTGTTAATTATTAGAAAAAGGGTATGGTGAAAGTTGGTTGTAAGTCCAAATTGTAAACACGTTATTACGAGCTAGGAATCTAGTCGCAAATCAATACGTTAAGCTCATGTTCATACGTTAATGAATGATTACATTACAGAGGATGAATACATTAAGCCTGGAGAGATTCCGGCAGCATAACGTTACAAGGAATAAATATGGCACAGATCACTATGCTAACTAACTATAGAAGGCCTATTTATAGGCTGGTCTCATTCGTTAGAACAGTAGTAACGAATGAGACCTCTCATTCGTTAACTGTACTAACGAATGAGGTCTTTCCATAGCCCATTCGTTAAACACCCTTAGCGAATGGGTATACCTTAAGGAATTAGCTTTCATTCGTTACACTGTAGTAAAAAATGGGCTCTTACATTAATGGATGAGCTTAGTCTTAACGAATGAGGCCTCATTCGCTAAACATGCTTAGCGAATGAGCCTTTATACATTAAATGTAAAGACTAAACTACCCATATCCTATTCGAACAGCTACGGACAACAAATCCGTGCACTTACAGACTCCCCCAATTCCGTAGCCGTCGAATGCTTTCCAATACTTTAGCATCCAATACCTTAGTCTTCAATACTTTAACGACGAATACTTTAACAACGAATACGTTAAAGTTGAATACTTTAACTGTTAATACTTTAACTGCATATCATCAGCCGTAATACCAACCTCCCCCTTGGCCAATGATTCTCGGGCTTGGGCAAGCAAACAAAATAACTCTTTATAAGCAAACCAACAACTTGTAGCTACTCGTATCAGATCTCCCCCTCAAATAAGCATCTCAAGGTGATCATTTCGATCATCCAACAGGCATATGATATGGTTCGATCAAACGAGTCAATCAGCAGCAAGTTATCGGCTATATGTCGCAATGGTAAAGCAAAAATATCTTTACGTCTAACCTCGTCACACATCTTCATGAAAAACCCGATCACTCAACATCTTTCACTTAGGTCTTCACTCTCTCGATAACATCTATCCCAAAATATAACTCTTTGAAGCTCTTCGGCAACCAATACGCTTGGATGAACTACTATTTTGGGCATATGATTCAGAGTTCCAACCTTTGTTAATCAATCCTGAACAATCAGATTCTTCAATGCAATAACAAGACCCGTATATTCCTCACTCAAATTAACACATTCAAGAATTGTCCCCCTCAACAGAAGCAATCCGCCGAATACTCCTAGCCAACATAGTCAGGATCAAAGTCCCTCAGAAAGAAGTAAACGGATAGACACTCATATCCCACATAGTCAGGTTTCAATCTTGTACAAATCAATCCACAATCGAAGAACAAACATAGTCTTAAACTCAGTCAAACGTAGCTTTGCAATCACGAATTACCACTCGAATTGCAGTAATTTTTCAAGAAATCCTTGCAAACATAGGAAGATACCAATCGAATAAACTCTTTGAAATTTTTATCTCCTCCATTTCTTGACAAATTAGGCAAGGTCTTGAACAAATCTTTGAAACCCTTCAATAAACATCTCGTTAACTTTGTCGATTACTCCCCTTCGGCCCCTCGATATGCATGAAAAGTCGGCCGGAAAATGTATCACTAAAATTTGCCAGAAGAGTATCCCGCATATTCACAATATCCCCAAAAAATTTCGTTTAAGAAAATTTTCCGAAAATACTCTTTTCTTTTTTTACATTAATCCTCATACGTTATCTGCTCACATTCGTTTGAACAGTATACAACGAATGGCATCTTGTCCACATTCGTTACCCATGAATGAATGAATCACATACGTTATAAGTACCCAAATCTTCCACATTCGTTAAACCTTGAACGAATAGGAACACATTCGTTAACACACATTCGTTATGGAACTGACGGATGTCAGAAAAAAATAACGAATGAGTATTGATAACGAATGAGTCTATCTCCGTAGAGAATAAGCACATAACGAATGAAGTTCACATTCGTTAAACCCTTTAACGAATGAACTCATTCGTTAAAACTCCGTAACGAATGAGTTTAAATTTAACGAATGAGCCGTTAACTCGGTTACTGTAGCCGGAAAACCGTATTTCGCCGGAAAAAACAGTTACAATCGCCAGAAAAAGCAAATCTTCAAGCTCCATCCATGAAAGAATCATCAAAACTTCATAATTAACCCCCAAATTCAATACGAAGTCTCGGATTTACATTACGATCATGATTCAAACATCAATTTTAACAAAAACTCTTTGAATCATCATTCATAAAGATCAACTAGTAACCAAGGCCGTCAATGGCATATACATCAATTCATCACTTACTAAACATCAAAATACCTTACGAATGCTCGGATTTTGATCAGGAACACGAATCTTCAATCAATTTCATCAATTGACCACAGATTCTGTCAAAATTAGATCAAATCCATACTTTAATGTAATGAACACTATAACATCACGAAAAATTTGGTCCAAATTTGACAAACTAATAAAACTTATGGAGTGAAAATATTCATGGTAAAAGTAAAGAGAAAAACAAGACAAAGAATGGAAATAACTTATGTTAAGGGAAGGAAGTAAGGAGACTCCATCCTACATGGAAAGTAGGAAAGAAAATAAAGCACTTTATAGGAAGGAAACTTTCCATGGTAATGTTCTTATGTGGCCAACCACTTTCCCTAGTCCTAGCAGAGGGTGCGAAGCACCCGACGCGCACGCGCACGGGCATGGCCTTGGGCTCGGGCGATTGGCGCAATGTGGCACTTTGATGGCGCACTTCGCACGCTCGCATCGCCGCGAGTTGCATTTGTATTTTTAGATGATGAGACGAAATCAAAATATGGCAAGTTACCAAAAGATGAGAGACTAAAAATGAACAGATGTTTGGCATCTTCGCGCGTCGCGAAGAATTCAAGTTGCATCTTCGCGTATCGCGAAGTTGCAGGACACGTCATGGGACACGTGTCACCACACGGTGACACGTAGCAGCCGAAGTGACATGTGGCGACACGTGGCAAGCCTACATGGAACTCAGCAAGCCTTGTGCATCTTTGCATATCGCGAAGTTGCAGAAATTTCGCTATAAATAGGACAGCCATAGGGGGGGACCTCTCATCCATCTTCACACCCCTAAAAAAAAAAAACCTCTAAACAAAAGTAATGCTGGCCCTCAAGCTATTGTATACGTTTGTTTGGATCCTTACATATGTGGGTAGACGGTGGGCACACCGCACCACACTTGCTAATGCCTACGCCACGTTGGGCCGGACCTAAGTAATGTCCGAGAGGGGATTATCTCGTGTATATTGATAGTTGCTAAGTACTCGATGCTGCGGTATCGCTGAGCGTCAAGTATAACTGGATGTTTATAATAGTAAATTTAACTTGGTTGTTTTCTAAGCCACGATGGGCCGGGTCATAAGATACCCGAGGGGATAACTAAGTAATTAAATGTTTTGTGTGTTCACCAGCATATGTTGCTGACATATTTTATAACTGTTTTACAGGTAATGAAGAGTAGGTGTTTGGAGATAATGAATAGCCGTTAGAAGATCTGATGGCTCAAATGGATGATTTATCATTATTAAAATAATGTAAATCATGGTTTTATTATCCAAACACTCTTGTACAAATTAGCGGGTGTCTTTACATCCCGTCTTTTGAATATAATAATATTTTATTAAGTCTTCCCCTTTATAACCTTAAACTCTGATATATTTACAAAACAGGTACCAATTTATGAGTGTCACGCCTAGGCCCTAAGCCGGGTGTGACAAACACGATCTTAACGTATCGATTTGCGACTAGATTCCTTGCTCGTAAACGTTCGTATAACGTTTTTACAGCCCTACATTCGTTATCTCATTCGTTAAGCTTGGTTAACGAATGAACTTACATTAATACGAATGTGATACATTCGTTACGGGATAACGAATGTATCCTATATTTAGGGCGAATGGGCATATTTACACAAATAACCCTTACATTATACACTAATTACAATAATAAACTAATAAAGAATGAGACGACCAAAACATGTATCAACATAAATCTTTACAAATAGTAGGTAAATATAGAAAATTTTGTTGTTTAAAAAAAAGAAGAAAAAATGGTATACGCAATTTGGTGAATTTAGGCCACATATGGTTTTATAGTCAATTTCATGTTGGCCATGAAAAAGACCTAGCCGCAAATCCAAACGTTTTAGTTTTCCAATAAGTTATCAATTGATAGTGTTATTAACTAACACGGTTGCTATCATGGATTCATTGTACCAAAAAATATTATTATAAAAAATCCCAACTTTTTATTATGCAACAAGTGTACAAACAAAACAGGACAAAGGGTATTTAGTCTTCTCACATTGAAACAAAAAACGCAGCCGTAAGTGGACGACAATACAATACGTGTCAATCATGCCGACATCAACAACTTAATCCTCGTTTGCCGGCGTTAATACCGGAATATTTAAACACACGTAACTACATTAATAAAATCTAACGGAACTTCCATTCAACAAAAATACAAGTAACGGCGGCAAGTTACCGTAACCGAACAACAATTACATGTTGCAAAAAACAAGAACCGGTTTTTGTAACTACCGCCGTGGTGGTAATATTAAACATTTAAACGACGGCCAAATTGTCGTTAAGTAAAAAGATAATAATAATAAGTCTAATTTGGTTACTCTTTAAAATTAATTACGAGATGACGTCAATATTCTTCCGACGGCGGCGGAAAGTTTAAATCAATAACCATCCGTCCCGCCGGCGGCTGTGACGTCACCGGCGAGAGTTTCAAGTCAATCACCGTTGACTCGTTAGAATCTTCGCTGGCAGACTTCCGGAAAATCCCATTAAAATAAACCACCTGGTTTTCCGGCGGCCGGTAAAATCCGGTACCGGCGGCGGCGGCGGAGAACCGGTGGTAAAAGGTGGCGGCGCGGTACGAGAGGTTGAGATCAAGAACCGGAACTCGGTGGTGACTCGGTGAGTCGAGTGTGCTGGTCGGACTCAGTGAGTCACGAGTCGGGAAGTTGGTTTTGGCTCTAGCGCCACGGAACTCACGCGCCGCCGTGTCGTAAGCCCTGGCCGCCGCCTCGGCCGTGTCAAATGTTCCTAGCCATACACGTGTCTTTTTGCCGGGATCACGGATCTCAGCCGCGTACCGGCCCCACGGGCGTTTTCGGACTCCTCGGAAATGAGGTTCTTTTGTGTTGACAGCGATGATTGGTTTTTCGGCGGAGGTGTCTTTCGGCGCCCTTAAGGTTTAAGGAAGGAAGTTGAGATTGAGTTTTAAGGATAAGGATGTTGGAAGAAGTTTTGGAGAAAATAAGGAAGGTGTGGGGTGGCTATATAAGGCTGAGGGGTTTGGGGGCTTTAATGGGGGCTCCAACCAATAATATTATGACGTGTGGCAGAGAGAAACTGGATAAGGGGGGTGTTGGAGCCCTCGTTGGAGCCCCTGGCCCTGGTGTGGAGGGGCTCCAGCAGGGGCTCCAGAGAATTTTTTATTTTATTTTTTTATAAATATATTCAAACAACGTATTATTAAAAAAACTCATAAATTATTAAAAAAAACACACATTAATAAAAAAAACACATTAATATCTAAAAATAAAATAAAAATTAAAGTACTAAAAAAAACATTATTCTTATTCTTCGGCTTGGTCTTCTTCGATCAACCTCTTTCGGATACGTTCCTTTTGCTTTTCCATTAGCATTTGATCGACCGGATTTAGGTTACTGAAGTCTCTAGTAAGAAAGTCCAAATCACTCATTCGACTTTTTTCCTTTTTGTCATTAGAGACCACCTCCATGGTTTTGTTGAATTTATTGAGGGATTCAACAAGATTGGCGATGTTTACGGCTTCCCCCTCAGCCGGTTTTTTCCCCTTGGCGTCCCTTCCCAATGGCCGCCTCCTCGGCGGTGAAGACGTTTCCTCCTCCGCAATGTTTAGGTCGAATCCAACGCGGCAATCCGACCCGGTTGAAGTGCTATACGCTCCAGACGAACTAGTTTTAGTCCGTTTCGGCCCTACTTCCGCATCAACGTCCGGCGCCACCAGCTCAACCCACTTGGAACACCTTTTCAACCTCTCCACAACTTTAAATCGTCCCACGTCTTCACCATCCCATACCTCCGCAAACACTCCTGCTTCCACTCTTCGACCGTGAAATTGTAAACCGCCAAATCATCACTGCCACTTGGTCTCATACGACCGCTGTTCCTGTTGTAAAGATTAGTAAACAAGCCGACAAATTTTCTGATTTTGGACCACCGACCCGAAATCATATCGGCTTTCCGCTCTGTACTCCCAACGAGCGTATAGAACGTCTCCCTAACCTTTGTCCAAAAAATCTTGCTCTTTTGGTAGTCGGCTGCAAAATGAATAAATAAATTAAATTTCCATTTAACTTTTTTATTTAACTTTTTTATTAAAAATCATTTTTAAAAACGTTAAAACAATTACCGCAACTCCGATCCTCAGAAATGACTATCCAAGCCCGACACAAGGCTTCCTTCTCATCCGATGACCACGGAGTGGTTTTCCGTTTCGTCCTCGGAGTCGAAGCCGGTCCCGACCCGTCCGTTGCAAGTTGTTTTTTCCGGTGGACGCGTCTTTTTGGTCCCGTAGCTTCACCGTGTGATTCTTGTGTCTCCGGAATAACAAAGTTAGGAGACGGTTGTGTGTTGGATGGTTGAAAGCCGGATGATTCTTGCGGCTCCGAATAAAACATCGGTTGGTGCGGTGACGACCATAAATCGTCGTCAATATAATCTGAATCAAGGTTGGGTACCAATTTCCAACCATTTTTTTTAAAAAACGTTGGGAAGATGAATTGATTTTGGGTGAAGATTTGAAGTTGTGGTGATTGATATGGGTGAAATGGGGTATTATATAGAGAAATTTTTTTTTTGTTTTTAATATTATAATAAGAGCCCAACGGCTCTTTGTATAAAACCAAGACCACTTTACTCTCTCTTCTCCCGCTAACAGGCTCACGCCTGCATGTTTTTTCGCTCTAGCGCCCCGTTAGCGCCCGGTGGTGTGGTGTTAGCGCCTGAGGGCGCGAGCGGAGGGGCTCTAGCGCCCCCGTTGAAGCCCCACACCCCTCAGCCTAAGGATTGTTTATGGTCAACGGAAGGGTTGACTGGAAGGTAGGCGGCAGGAGTGTAAGGCGTGTGGGGGCGGCAGTGTGGGGTTACGTGTCGGGTATGAGAATGGAGTATTTAATTACGACGGTACTAAATTATTATTAAAGTATACACTATTGGGTTATAAGAAATTATTATTATTGGGTATGAGGTTATTGTAAAGGCTTTTGAGATGTATAGAGGATGAAGTTTGGTTAACGGACATAAAGGTGCGACCTTTTGGATTAAATCCTAAAAAGTATAACATACATGTGAGTAAAGATCATTTATGGAATTCTTGGCATGTTTTGGCGATTTAATTGTTAACTTAGATGCTTTAGAAATCTACATTCGAGATGAGATTTGTATTTCTTATATTTGTTTATTTGATGCATTGTTATAATATTCTTAGAGAAAGAGAGGTGGTTACGTAAGGTACTTAATACTAAGTTACTAACCAATCCTATAATGTTATACCATTTACAACATATACTACTTTAAAACTACTTAAATAATACACAACACCCTACTCAATTACCATAATTGTTTTCTCCACTTAAACAATGCTATATTCTCCTCCATTTGATCAGGTACTTGTGCACTATTTTGGGTACTCGAAAATGTACTTAATGTGACGACGAGGGTGTTTGACTAAGGGGTACTATGCCTGTTTGGAGTGTACCGAGTACGCCCCTCTTGCTCTTATTTTTGTACCGAGTACGCCCCTCTTGCCATGTTCTTCCACACCCACCTTAGAATAACGCAGGCTCCCGCCAAGCGGACCCACTAGACCCGTGAAACTCTGATACTTGCCACGCATAGATTACATAATGATGGCGGAAGTCTTGTCTTGCGTCAAACATTCCCTCGAACGTTGCAAATGGTCACTTCCAAAGATCTTTCTAGGTATGGTGCAAATAGGAAGTATCTGGGTAAAAGAGGGCTCTAACCAATAAGACATTGAGAACGCATCGTTGATAGTACTACATAATACAAATGTCACCATCAGTCACCTATTTTATTCACAAACTCTCCTTGAGCACATGCAAGCTCTCCCATTGGTGGATCTCCTAACATGACAGACTACCCATATCTTCTCTCCTCCTATCCGGCTATAAACACTACTCAACCTCTAACGGTAAAAGGGTGTTACTCTCCCGCGAGAACACTCAGTAGTGCTCCGCGATAACTTGTGTTTATTCTATATTTAGTCTCCCATACTGATTCTCACGCGGATGGTACTACAAAAAAATTGGCCTAAGGCAACCTTTATTGTACAAAAAAGATGCATTATGTGAAATTGCATTAGACCTAATGCAACCATTTTGTTAGATAACGCAACTGTTTTTTCAAATGCAACGTTTTAAAAATGTTGCATTTGAAAGAAACAGTTGCGTTATCTGACAAAAGGGTTGCATTTGGCCTAATGCAACTTCACATAATGCAGCTTTTTTAGTAAAATAAAGGTTGCCTTAGGCTAATTACGAGAAGACACCCCCCATCTCCTTCTCGTAACGAGTTCACGGTGTTCTATTTTGTAGGAGAAGCTACTCATATCTGTCGGGTTATATTCAACCCCCTTTGGAAAGACTAATCTTTAACTTGAGGACTAAGTAATTAAGCTGATGGTTAAATTAGTGGTTCTTATTTGACGTCATCCATGCATTTTGCTAGAACTAGTTCTTATAAAAAAAATCAGTTTTATAGTTGAAATGAGTGGTAAAACACCTACTCCTGTGGCGGGGCAAACGTCAGCCGTCCAATAAAGGCGAATCTGATGCAAGACACCGTTACAACCAGCGCGGAGGACATCTTAACGCGTCCAACGCTCCGCCCCATTTCACTGTAACTACTAGCACCAGATTCCGCCCACGTCAGCTACCACAAACCCCGTTACCACCAAATGTCATGGCATGGTGGGAAATAGAACAAGAAAAGCTGATGGCATGGATGCAAGAGAAGTTTTCATTTGGAGTTCATCCTAAAACTTTGTTTGGCTGTCCTCGAGCAGCAACGAGTCGGATGATCGAGACGAGGATGAAGACGAACATGAGTCTGCCCCTCGAAGGAAACGAGTGACGGAATTCAACTCCACCCGTGCTGAGCAGGTAGACGAACCGGAGCCCAACATGACAATCGAAACCGGGTTCAACACTCGCACCACACTTCATTCTCGCTAAGAAGTGACCCCGACTACGAAGAAAGTCAAGAGAGGACAAGTGCTCACGATACCCCCAACAGGGCCAATGAATATCATTTTGATGCCAACGTTGACTTCTTCAAACCATATAGCATGGAAGCTTCAGTGGATAAGTCAAAGTTCGTTAGAAAGATCGCAGAAGCTGGACTGCCCACGAATCCAAAAATACTGCCTACGATAGGAAAGTACGACGGTCTGGCTGATCCAGACAAGCACCTGCAAACCTTCATTGTCGCGGGATGGTCTCGGGGTGGACCATGCCCCTTTGGTGCTACATGTTCACGTTAACATTAGTGGTTGCCGCCCGTAAATGGTTTCAGCGCCTATCTGAAGGGCGAATTAAAGGTTGGGATGACTTGGCATACAAGTCCACCCAACACTTCAGTCAAAAATGGTGCCATGTTAGCAACCCGGTGGACATCCTGAATCTCACCCACTGGGACAATGAAAGCGTCGAATATTTCATCACCCGCTTCAATAAAGAGGGTCTCAACACCAGTGGGATCGGCAAAGAGCTCATGCGAGCGGCCTTTCAGCCAACGTACGGTATGATGACCTCATCCGTACCGTCACAGGTCACGATGGCATGCCACAGAGTTGGGATGCCATCATGACGGCGAAAAAGCACTACGCACACGTCGAGTATGGCTTGGGAAGGGAACTTCCACGTAGTGATGCGCAGAATGATCTCAATTAAGCAAGGAAGGACAAGAGGAAAAATGCGTCCGTTTAGTTAAGAATAAACCAAGACTCGTCATCCTCTAACTCTTGCCCACTCGTCGGAGAGATGGGTAAGTAGCTAGCGCAACAAGAAAAGCAAAAGTGGATGCCACTTACCAAAATCTTTTCAGAGATCATGCTCTCTGAAGGCATAGAGTTTAGAAAACCACAACCGCTCAAGCGACGGGCGAACGTGGACATTACCAGGTATTGCGACTACCACGAAGCCCATGGTCATACCACCGATCAGTGCTCCAACCTCAAGGACGCTATCGAGGAATATGTGCGAAATGGGAAATTGTTGCATCTGGTTAAAACCATCCACGGTGGCGAAAAGAGAAACATCAAAGATGATGGCGGGAGACCAGGAAAGAAAATCAAAGATCTCCATGTCAACATAATCCAGGGCGGCGCCAAGGGGAGGAAGCATCCAGAGGTAGAGCACGCGGCATGGAACTAAGAACAAGTCATCTTCCCACGAGTCAAAGGTGGAGCCAATAAAAAAGGCTCACTAATCATTATCACAGTCTTTGGCCACTACTAAACCTCCCGCTTCTTCATCGGCACTGGAGCAACGTCAGACATTATGTACAGGCAATGGTTCAACCTGGTAGACGATGAAGACAAGAACAGGATCAAACCGGTGAACACGCCTATTACAGGGTTCAACCATAGTGTTGAACATCAGTTGGGTCAGCTCACTTTTCCAATCACACTCAGCGACAGAAAACATTCAAGAACTGAGGATGTGGTTTGTCTAATCTTGGAGGGTCTACATCCCAGTTATGACGTTATTTTAGGCGAGAGGTGATCGGAGAATTTAACGCCAACCCGTCTACGGCGCATGGCATTCTGGGAGTAGCCACTCCCACTGTAATAGAAATGACATATGCCAATCGTGAGTATCATGTCGCGGACACAGAAGCATCTCTCACTATGATTGCAAAATCAACCCTTCAGGCGGAGCCAGAGAAATGGGTGCTCAATGGAAAATACCAGGAGCAAACTATCACCATTGGGCCCACACGCACTGGTCCTACCCACCTAGCGTTGAAACGCCTCGTCAACAACAATGTGGATGTATTCGGTTGGACACCTGCTGACATAACAGGAGTCCCAAGGTCCAAATCGGAGCACTAACTTAAAGTCAAACCAGCATTCGCGCCCATTCTATAAAAAGGAAGAAAGATGGGACCGGATCAAACAAAAGCGTGCAATGAGCAAGTCCGAGAGCTAGTGGACGCGAGAATCGTACGCGCCATCCAATACCAAACAAGGGTGGCTAACCCAGTAATGGTACCAAAGTCAAACGGCAATGGCGCATGTGTATAGACTTCAAAGATCTAAAAAAAGCATGCCTAGAAGACTTTTACCCACTCCTAGAGATTGACCAGAAGGTGGATGCGCTGGTCCCGTTTCGCTACAAATGCTTTCTGGACGCCTACAAGAGGTATCACCAAATTCATATGGCCGCCCCTGACCAAGATAAGACCGTGTTCCACACAGAAACTGGTACTTAATGCTACAAAATGATGCCATTCGGGCTGAAGAACGTAGGATCTACCTATCAGTGCCTAATGGATCGGGAGTTCAAAGATCAAACCAGGAGAAACATGGAATTTTGCATGGATGATTTATTCATCAAAAGCACAGAGGAGCCCTTGCTGATTAAAGACATTGAGGAGACTTTCAACACGCTCCGCCGAATAAGCATGAAGCTCCACCCAGTCAAATGCTCTTTTGGAATGGAGGAGGGCAAGCTCCTAGGCGTCATTGTCACCAACGACGGATTCAAATCCAATACAGAGAAGGTAGGGGCCATTGTCAAGATGCCATCGCCCGCCACCTTAAAACAGGTGCATGCGCTAAATGGTCGTTTTGTAGCATTGAATAGATTCTTGGTAAACCATGCCGACAGGTCGTTTCCATTCGTGTCTATCCTCCGAAACTGCCTTAAGAAGACGTAATTTTGCTGGACCCTAGAGGCGGAATATGTGTTCCAGAGATAAAATACCGATTGATCGAACTACCCAACATGACCGCACCACTTTCGAACGACTGATTGAGATTTATGTGAATTGCGCTTCCTTAGGCTCTGGAATATGGTTGCCATCAAATTCACCAATTTATTTAGTTTCTATTCTCTTGAACAATTAATTCCATTTAAGTTTTGATTTAAAAAGTTTCTTTTTACCTCGTTTTCGAACCCACACAACGGGACGAACTATGCGCATCATGCAACGATCTAAATAATTAGAGTGCACGCATAATTATTAACCAGGTCTCGCGGCTGATCGAGATTTATGCGCATTGAACTTCCTTAGGCTCGCAATCCTTGGTGTCAAGGGATCGGTGTACAGGTGTGTCCTCCTTACAGTCACTACGTATTCGTTACATGAATCATCCTTAAGGAGAGGGGAGTAAAAATGGTAGGAATTCTTAAGAAATTTCCCAAATTTTTTATAATAATAACTAGGGTTTTGAAAAAAAAATTTTGAGAGTGAGGTGTAGCCTCGGAATTTGTGTGTGCTTTGTGTACAAGAGTAATATCAAATCATTAAATAATATTTAAGCTACCGCAATCAATCATATAAATTATGGTGCAAACACGTAAAGGCATATCACGTATATGGACCCTAAGCATGCTACTAGGTCTTTATATCTAACCACCTATCTTATAGCTTTCGTATCTGATACCAATCTGTCACACCCCGACCAAAGGCAGAACATGCCGGAGCGTAACATATTGATTGGATAGTAGCTCAAAAGACACTAATTAAAGTGATAATCATTATTTAACTTCGTTAACATTAAACAAGTACACAAATTCAATAAGTAAATACATCATAATTTGTAATTTGAATAAATATCCTAAGGTCAACTAACTATCTTCGATCTTGAATATACCAAATACTTGAACCTGTAACATGTATAAAAATAGAGTTTTTCAACACGATTGTTGGTGAGAATACATAAGTTTTAGTTGTTTATATATATATATATGTAAATCACAATTCATATGTAAATGGTGAGCATTACAACAATTATGAAAATCTAAACAACTAAATAGATGTGGACCCGTTCCTATTGATACAAAATCAATATACTTGAGTAAATGTATGATCATACTAGATGAGAATAGATGAGGATGAGATACCAACCACCAAACATAAAATAAACACTTAAGCACATAGAGCATAATCATAAAGCATGCAATAATCACACATAAACATAAATTGAATTGTGTATTAAATTGATGAGGAAATAGAAAAAATGAGTAAAGTTAATAAGGTATACATACTACCCCCAAAATATAAAAGATGGAAAAAGGGGGTATGTAAACTCACCTTAACGGGTGTATTAACGAAAATGACATGATGATAAAAATTAAGATAAAAGCGGACGAGCTCCTCGAGATACGTTGACAAAAGTTTCTAGTTTTAAATATACAATGAGTTATAAAAGAACAAGTAAAAATAAGAAATGGCTAAATGACGGGTTTGGGATATTTACGGCCGCGTTAAATAATTCTTTTATTTTTAGGTTGTAAAGGTGTTAATAAACCAGATACGACTTTATATGTTTACGAGGATTATTACCATGCATTATTTTATTATTATTATTATTGCATTTAGGTTTGATTTCCATATAAGTAACACAAATATCAATTATGGTTAAATAAATAAATATTATATATAACAATATTTATATATTAACGAAATTTTGTTTTGAATGTCATTAGATCATTAGTTTGGTTTAATAAGTGAGTATTAACAATATAATAGTTTCTTTTTCTTTATTAACAAAGCATTTATCCTTTTCTTAAATAAATATTATATATACACACACACACATAAAGTTAACAAAACCGAGTCCATGAGGGGGTTTTGAAGGTTCGGTTTATCAAAATAATACTTATCTAACGTTGTAAAAATGTAATAAGAATAAAATTTGATTAGAAAAAATAAAACTCAAAAACCGGGCATGGGGAACTCGAACCCGCGCCCCAGGCTGGTTCAAAGTGTTAAGACAACATGCGCTGGCCATCAGGCCAGCGTTATAACTTGATTAATAAATAAGAAGAATAAACTAAATACCCTTTAACCGAGTTCATGTTCTTCCAATACAAACCCTAGGAATCAAATTGACTTAATGGATAATTGTTTGTTTAAATTGAGTTGGGGTTAATGTTAATTGAGGAAAAACGACTTGAATGCATGTATCAATTACCAGATAAAGTAACGAATCGATGGTTGAACGACTTCAAGGGTCCGTGGCTTCCAATCCTTATCAAAATTGACCTAGATGGCTTCGTTTGCTGCAATTCTTTTAGGGCTTAGAGTCTTTAGGTTAAGATGATTGTGTGTGCAAATTTAATTGAAACGAGGTTGAGTATTAATAGTGTTTCGTAGGTGGTTCAGCAGCGGTTCTTAGTTGGTCAAATTAGCTGTCCATATTGGTTCATATTCCATTATTAGAGTGTCGGTGTGTCTAGTTTAAGGTAAATAAACGATTTGCCAATATCAATTTCGTTGATTATGCCGTGAATTAAGGAGCAAGCAAGATGGGGGGCGGGGGGGGGGGGGGGGGTATCACGTTGACGGAGAAGGAAGAAAAGGAAAAAATAATTAACATAATTTCTTTTTAGAACTTTACAATTTAGCCCTTGGAGTTAACTTGGTTATTCAAGTTAGTTTAAAACATAGTTAAGGGATCAAAATTGTACATGTTTAATAGTTATAATACTTTATAAAAATAAACGAACTAGAACCGACTGATACGTAATAGAGTGAGCAATAATTAACCACATAACATATTAATTCATCGATCTTATTTAATAACAAACGCTTGAACAATTATTGAAACAAAAAGAGAAAGAAAAAAATAATAAACGGGTTGAGTTTCGAGTTTGAAAAATAACGAATGTTACATTAACTACAGAAGTAAAATAAGGATGAGCAACGGTGCATCGATTTAATGTTCCTTGAAGAACGAAGAGAGTTGGCTGTTATGCTCGAACACAACTACAAGCGCCAACTCCAAAAATACTACAACACTAAAGTAAAGATTTGCGAGTTCAACGCAGGAGATTACGTCCTCCGCAACAACGAGGCGTCCAACGCTCAAGCACCTAGCAAGTTATCGCCAAAATGGGAAGGACCTTATCAAATCAATAAGGTCCTAGGTAAAGGCTCTTCTGCGTTGAACAAACTCGATCGCACGCCTGTTCCGCAAACTTGGAACGCGACGCAACTGCGGAAGTATTACATGTAAATCGATTTCATTTTATGTAAAACGGGCCTATGGCCACATTATTAATGAAAATGATACTCCGCCGGGCAATCTAAATTAGTGTTATTAACTTGTTATGTGAATTTGATAAGAAATAATGTACATAATGATATATAAATATATCATTCATTGATAAATAAGTATTTACAAAAAGTGGATATCAACATCCACTAAATAATTACATATCACATAAGTCCTACGCTACCTATGTGCAAATCTAATCCTGGTAGGGAAATGCCTCATAGTCAACTCTCTCTTCTTCATGCGCTCCTTTCACCGGATCCTTCTCCGCAGCATCACCATTGCCGCCACCAGCCGTTGTGGAAGATGTGTTGGCCTTGTATGGCTTCAATAATTCCTGCGGGTTTTGCACGCCACTCTCTTCCTTAGCAAGCTGGGTAATGGTGGACAAAATGAGGAAAGAAAAGGCGTCATACTCCGCCTTCACAGCTTGATATCCAGCATTGACGTCAACATTGTGGAGAGAGTAATGTTTCAGGTGAATTTGTTCCTGAACATGCGTAAGAGCCTCCTGGAACCCCGCCTTGTGTCCTACTTGCTGCGCTGGCGTTATAAGGCGCCCAACGCTCTATGTCATAACTTCATCATTTATGATGCACTGGGAAACCAGAAAGAAAAAGACAAGTCCGATAAAGTCAACCATCCAAATAAATAAGGAAACAAGGAAGGATACTAACATTGAGGATGGCATGCTTCAACAGCCAGACGCGATCCCTGGCAAGGATGGCACTCTGAGCGGTTAGGGTTTCTATTGTTTGCTCATGAGGAGCCATCGCGTTGGAAAGCTTACTAGCGTCCGCCTTTCAGACCACCACCTCGGTCTCCAATTGCGTGTCCCGCTTGCGCAGATCGGCGTTTTCCTATTCATGCTTGGAGGCGGCCTCCCGTGCAGCCTTAGCCCGGCCACGTGCCACATAAAGATATTCGTTGGATTTCTTGAACGCAGCCTGGAACTCCTTGTAGCGCTCAACGCGCTCGCGGACGTACTTCGCCAAGTCTGTCTCCGCCTTCTTCTGCTTTTCCTTGGCAGCAGCCAGAGCATGGCGGTGCTCTAACGCTTCTCGACCCGCTTCCTAAGAGGCCTCCTCACAACCCTTCCTGGCAAACTCATACTCTCTCCTTGTAGAGTCAGAAGATAAGCTGTCACGGGGCTGGAACTTACGAGCTATACATTCCCTAGGTGGGAAGAAGCTCTCCAAAAAATCAGCGCAAACAACCGAGTCTTTAAAATCGACGCCACGAGTAATGCTCTATCGAGAAAGTATAGTTGATTGGCTTCGATGGACTCACTCGGATTTACGCCTTTTAACCCCATGCCACCTCCACGAGCGCCTTCGTTGCTCCATGTCCCAAGATCAAAAAAGTTACTGGTCACAACCGACCCAATTTGAAAAGGAAGTGGTTGTACAATTTCATCTCCGTCAAGGACAAGGGCCTTCAGCGGGGACTTACCCGGCGACTTTAAGAAAACGTTAGGAGAAAGACCTTGATCCGCCTCCCCCCCCGATGGTTTCTCAACTCGAATCTTAGGTAACTTAGCCAAGGTTACCGTCAAGGGTTGGGAAGCTTCCGCCTTGGTTTTGGCCTCAGACGAATTAACCAAGTCCGTCTTCACAGGCTAGGATGCTTCCGTCGTAGTTTTGGCCTCAAATGGGTTAACCACCTCTGTCTTCATAGGAAAAGTAACAATCAAAGGCGTCGTTTTGACCGCCTCAGAGGACTCGCATGCGGTCATCTTCAAAGGCAAAGAGGCAGACACATCAATAGTGGCCTTCTGTGCCCCCACTTCCATCTGTTCCTTCTTCGCCTCTACATAACAGAGTGTTAGAATATTTCAAAAAAGAAAAACAAACAAAAAGAAGAAGAAAATTAACATACCTGGAGAAGTAACAAGCCCCGAAAGGTTGACGTAGCCGCCAAGTCTGGGCTTCCTCATAAGAGGAACTTCCTCCTCTTTTTCGTCCTCTACCGCTGCGGATGCCACATTGTGTGGAACAGAGATTGCCTTGGTGTCCATAGGGGTGGGCCGATGCCAGAGTTACGCTAGTGTCCACACTACCTCCAAGCTGAAAGGCTGGAGGAATGTTTGTGCCCACGATGGTTCTAGCATCGGCGGATGACTAAACATTTGTATCCACAATAGTTGTGGTGGAGGAAGCACGCAGAGGTTCAAATGGAATGTTAGATAGGGCCACCTGGTCATCGTCCTTATCCTCCAAGGACCTCTTTTTAGCGCCCTAGGAGAAAGCAGCCTTCTTCCCGCCTCCACCCTTCGGCTCCTCCATGTCGCGAAGACACATGACATAGGATCGCTTACCTGAAAATCAATTAATCTGGGTTAGCTTTTGGTTGTTGCAAACAACAATAACAATGGCTACTGACACGCTTAGGGTTCGTAAAGCTCGAAGGTGGCAGAGGCAGCGATGGCATGGCTTGACTCACTAGTGCAGGGAACACGATATTGTTGGTCGCTCACGCCAGAATGGGTTCTTCACGCGAACCCAGCGGCCGTTGGAACATCATTAACCCCCTCAGGGGCGGGCCACAGCAACAATATGGGATCATCCACCACTGCAAAAAGTATCAAATTAGATAAAATAAAAAGGGACGAGCCTTAAGACAAGGAATTAGAGATACCTTGCTTGCTGTTCTTAATGATATGCACCTTCAAGGGATCCTCCTAGATGCGGCTCATCCCAGAGAGCACCAGCGCCCTCTTAGGATAGTGGCGGAGCGGGGACAAGTTGCTCCATAACGTGCCATACAAGTCCGTATTGGAAAATGGTACTGGCTTGGGCTCCGCTAACTCCTTCCCCTTGAAGAATCTCATGGTGTGAGGGGCCACCCATGCAGTGACATAGAAGAAGATGTTCTTCCAATCATGAAGGCTCTTGGGTGCCTCCCCAGCAATCGCCTTGGACCCCGATCGGGTGTACAGGTTGTACCAACCATGGGAGTTCCGTAAGTAGTAGAATGCAATTAACTTGTCAGCTGAAGGGACTATCCCTAAACACTGACAAGTGTACTTGAAATGGCGAGGTGCGCCATCCCAAGTGGATGAATTTGGGTCAGGTGCAACCCAAAAGCATCCAACACCAATAGCAAGAACCGGGTCATCGGGTAACAAAAGTTCCTGGTCGTGAATAACTCCTTATTCACGGAAATCTTGCCGGCAGGAGCCTCTTTAACCGTCTTGCCGGGAGTTGGCAACTTCGGCTCGAACGACGATTAGATCTAATAAGCCGCCACCATTCATCAAAGTCGGTCCGAGTCATCCAGCAACTGACGATATCCATCGTGAGGGCCTTTTCTTCCCTTCTCCTTCTCATGTTGAGAAGAACATGCATCAAGAGTAAAGTAAACAGGTAAACAAACTGGGAGACACATAGGATTTCGGGAAAATATTCTCCGGAGTAGATGAATATTTGCCGGAAATTGTTCGTCGGAAAAAGAGAGGGGAATATGCAAAAGAAGCAAAGGATTTGGCAAGGAATAGTGGGAAAACAAAACCTATACCATCTTTATATATCCATCGCAATTAATACGATGGGGTGAATACCGAGGAGAGAGAAACTTGTGAACCAACTGAATACCGCCACGTATGGGGAACTAACGTCAGGTGTGTTACAGCTGGGCGCACTACCGAGATTCTCGCCCACGCACCTGACACAGACGAAAAAACTCCCTGCAGAAGTAACTGTCATCTTCACGTCTCATCATACCATTACCAAGGTTTTTTTAAAACTTTCCCGCTTAGTTCTACGTGGAAACGCACGTCAACATTTGGAAACTTACTAAAAGGTGCAAGTGTAGTCCGCCTAAGGAAGGTTTTTAGTAACCCTCCGCCAAAAGGGCTTCCGCCTAAGAAAGGTTTTTAATAAGTTTAAACCAATAAGACTTCCGCCTAAGGAATGTTTCCATTAACCTTTCGCTAATAAGCTTCCATCTAAGGAATGTTTTCGATAACTTTCCGCTAAAATGGCTTCCGCCAAAAGAAGGTTTTCAGTAACCTTTCGTCAAAAAGGCTTTCGCTAAGGAAGGTTTCCGATAACCTAGGCTTCCGCCTAAAGAAGATTTCCGATAACCTTCTACTAAAAAGGTTTCCACATAAAGAAGGTTTTCATTAACCTTCCGCTAAAAAAGCTTCCGCCTAAGAAAGGTTTTTAGTAACATTCCGCCAAAAAGGCTTCTGCATAAGGGTGAATATTAACAATGAAAGTTTGAGCTAGGCCTTGTACAATGTTGTCAGTTCGGATTCCAAGTCCACCCGGGTTTTCGTCTCACCGTAACATTACGACAGAGAGTTCAACTCTTGTGACGGCACAATGACTGTCAAGTGGCAGCCAGTGGTGTGGTTTCCCGGGATAACGCCCATGCCAAACTCTGAAGACAGCGTGGATCCGGTTAAGACAACATAATCCGAGAAAAGTGAGACATCAGGACTTTATAAATTTGAAAGCTTAAATGCAAGAAAGCTGCTCTTTTAATAATAATAATAATAATAATAATAATCATAATCGTCTTCTGTTTTAATTTGTTGTTAAATGCACCCATATAAATTTACCTTAACCATTTTCCAAGAAAGAGGTGTTTGTTCCTTGGTTGTTTGAAAACATTATTTGTCGCCATCATGGTTCGCCGCGTTGAAGAGCGTAGTTAAGAAAAGGTTACCACTTATAATATTACACGTGTAGGTAACTAAGAGGAGGGACAAATGAGAAGAGTGTTGGACAATTATCCTCTTGAATCTTATCCCACTCATGGCCGCCCAAGGTTTCCTCAATACCAGTATCCCCCCTTTCATTTTCCTTTTAATCACCTTTTCAACTTATTATTTTACAATTTTTGTTTATAAAAACATGCGATCTTCCAATATAAATATTATATTTTTAAAGCATCCGCAAGACGTATGACGATTTTTACCAACGTTGAAGTAGAGGAGAAAGATTGTCATGTAAACTATGAACTTTCCTTTCAAGCAATTACCATCAAGAAAAGGATAGGCGGTTTGATGCTCTTGGGTTTATTGGCTCTTTTTATATTTTTTTATTTTTCAATCAATCCATGTCAGATAAAAGAAAAAATCAATCAAATGAAGTTAAAAAATAAATTAAGAAAAGGATAGGCGGTTTGATGCTCTTGGGTTTATTGGCTCTTTTTATATTTTTTTATTTTTAAATCAATCCATGTCAGATAAAAGAAAAAATCAATCAAATGAAGTTAAAAAATAAATTAAGAAACATAAAAAAATAAACCAATATTAAAAAACGGATTTTCTAGAGACACTTCCTTTTTTAAAAAACAACTCATCTATACGTCGCGTATTGTTTTATACGTGGCGTATATGTGAGTTTTTTTTAGAAAAACCCATCTTTTTTGTTTTATTATTATATTTTTCTTTTTTTTTCTTTCTTTTTTTTTCTTATTTTTATATATAAAGTTTTTTGTTTTTTGATTTCTTATTAATAAATTTAAATAGTTGGTATTAACAATCAGGTCGATTTTTAGAAGTTCGTTTAAAAACAATAAAAAATATATACACCAAAATAATAAACGCATATATATATTAAAACAATAAAAACATACATACACCAAAACAATAAAGGCATATTTACACCAAAATAATAAACACATATTTGCACCAAAACAATGAGTTCGTACAAATAAAACAAAATATAAAAATCTATATAAACGCCCCATCGTCGGTACCGTCGTCGCCCATAAACAGCATAACATGAACATCGACGTGGTCGTCACCCTGTCCATGTTTGACGCCTGACGTGCTCGCCTCGTGGTCAAAACTAGGTGGAGGTACTTTGTATATCTCACCATGCTGAGTGGCTCCCAAGTAACTAACGACCCCGCTAATCTGACGTTCCATCTGTAGCATCCCCTACTGCATCTGTAGCATGCCACGCGCAATAATCCGTAACAGAGTGTCATTTCTGGTATCTAAATGCACGAGTCGATAAGTACGGGGAACGTGCTGCGGTGGCGGCTAATATCAAATAATAAAAAACTGTTTAATAGTTGAAAGAATTAAAAGTAACCCGAAGCGACAATATAATAAACTTACCTCATGTGCGTCCATATCAGTAGCCTCGCCCACACCATCATCCGCATCCGCTCCGGCCCCCGCCTCGGCAGCCTTATTGATAGGCTGATCGACAATCTGCACCTCCGCTTTAGCGAGTGGGGGAGGCTAGACTAAAGGCACGGGGATGTAACGGGTGCGTGCCCCAACCCCGATCACGAGACGGTTGTACGGGTAGTTGGGCCCCTCAAACGGCTGAAAAATGTGCATGCTGGAGCAAAGGTCGCGGTTCAGCGGGCGCGGAGGGATCCCTGGAACAGGTAAAGCGTCCACCTGGTCTCCGTACCCCAACGAGATCGCAATCTGGGTAACGTACGAGCCACCCAGCAAAGTCCCTCACGCCTGCTGTCAGTAGTACCTGACAAAGTAGTCTGCAAACCCATGATGAGGTTGCTGGTTGTGCCAGTCAGTAGACACCGCAAAAAAAAAAAAAGGTAACGGAGGCTGCAATGCTCCGCGCCCTGACTACGCCCTGTAATAGACATCGCAATCAGTCAATAAAGTTACATGTTTAATATAATATAATATAATATAATATAATATAATATAATATAATATAATATAATATAATATAATATAATATAATATAATATAATATAATATAATATAATATAATATAATATAATATAATATAATATAATATAATATACACATGTTCACGTACCTGTGCAGCGGGTCCCTGATGACGGACACCTTGGTTTTCATGGCCCTATCCCTGAAAGCCTCATCGCTAATGATGCTCCACCAGATCCGTAGGTTGTCGTCCGGTAGCTGGTGCATGCTCTCTGTGTAAAGCGAAATCCGTACATCCGCCTTCGTGTATAGACCGAGTGCCATTACGATTCTCGTCCCTTCTAAAACCTGTCCACAAATATCAAAACTTTGACAATATTAAACCCCTAACCCTATAACCGTAAAATCTATTTTCGAGATAACAAAACTGAAATATAAAGTAATGAGACGTACCTCATGTCGATTGTCAGTGGAATCAGAGGTTGACGGAATATGGTCGAAGGCTGTGTTTGTGGTAGATCTAGATGTGGAGACAAGGGGGGGGGGGGTTAAAAGGGATATATTCCCAGTCGCATATAGTACTACATGCAGCGTATATAGCCCCTTTAACCTCCCGTTTCGGCGGTCCTCAACACAGCAACTTACAAACTTTTGTTTGTATGGCTCTAACCAGTTGTCACGAATATAAGCCCAAATCTCTAACAAAATAAAAAATAAATGTTAAAAAAATGTCTATCAAGACTATTAGTAACTGTATACGCATGAAAGGCTTACCGTGTCTCTCATGTTCTTTTAGATGATGTTCCATCTGACGGCAATTATAATCGAAGTCTTCGATCGTTGGAGACGTGTATAGAACCTTCCACAGTATGCGAAGTCCTTCCCGATATCTGTTCTATAAATACTCTTAAACTTTTTCTTTATGTTCTCGGAGATGTTTCATCTACATAAATTTTTGGTGGCGTTAGGGAAGACTACATTACACAACTTCATATGGGCTTGGTCAGCGTCAGTCACTATCACGTGTGGCTCCATACAATCCTCAAGCATTCCTTTAAGTTTCTCGAGGGCCCACGTGAAGTTCTCCTCTGTTTCCCTAATTAGAAATGCGTGGGCGATACAGAACAACTTTGATGTCGACGTCACACCAACAAATTGAACCAACAGCCACTTGCTCATGTTGGTATTGTACGTCGTGTCAATCAACAACACCTCAGGAAATGCACCAACAAATTGAATCAACGACCACTTGCTCCTTGTTGGGACTTATATTTTAGACCGACGCATCGAATTATTATTATTATGGGTGAAAAACAAATTAATATTTTTGGTCTCAACCAAGGATGGATGGCTTGAAGACCAAGTCATGCTAGACTAGTATAAATAGATGTATTTGTTAATTTGTCTAGTATGAGTATATTGTGTATTTTGTGAGATCTAAGGATTTTATCCCTATGAGAGAGCCTCCACCTCCGGGATGAGCTCTTTCGGAGGTGGCTGATCTTTATTGTATGTATGTGTGTATGTATGAGTGCTCCTTGTGACAATCTTTTGATTAATGAAATCATACTACCATTTCTTTATGTTTGTGTTTCGATTGCATATATTTGTTCATCCAGTTTATCGTTCATTGTAATCGAATCAGGCTCTCTCCCAAAACACCACTCATCCGTCCAAAACACCTTTCAAGAGTGTATATGATTCGATCCTTGCTCAGATCCAAGCTCCTTCGTTACTATCGACTATTCAAGCTTCCGCGCCGGGGCTCGGGTTTTCTCAATTGGTATCACAGCTAAGTTTACCGAATTGTTCAAAATAACCGCTGAATCTGATTCATCTCGCTCTTGAATCCACCATGGTGTAACATCCAACTATTTGTTAAATAATAAATGACGGAAAGTTTTGTTATTAACTGTGTGTCGTTAAGTTAGTCGTGTGTTAAGTGTTTGGATAATATTTGGATTTGGATTTGTGAGTGGGTTTTGGGGCCCATGCCCCCCTATATAAGCCTAACCTCTCCACCCTTTCACCATTTTGTTACCTTTCACACACACACTCAAGAACACACACACTTTCTCTCTACATTCCGGATCCAAATCCGTGTAAAAAGAGGAAGAATCTCATGTGTAGACATCATCAAATAACAAGAATCACGTCCAGATCTACGTATTGTCCGGATCTGAACTCGAACCCGAAGCAAAAGATAGGTTCCGGTTTAAATGGTTAAGTTTTATGGTTAGAATCGACATGCAAACAGATATAATGATAGATCAGGTTGTGAAATGTAAGAAAAATATAAACTTGGTAAGTTATAACCTCTCGGGTGCACTTTAAGATAAAAAGGTGGCGTGTGGACTATGAGAAATGTGGGTTCAGGATCAGGTGCATGGGGTCAAAATGTGTCGAAAGTTGAAAAAGAGTAAAAATCAGGTCCTGAGGAAGAGTCACGAAGTAAAATGGCTTTAAAAATGTAAAAACGAAGAAAGGAAGGTATTTCGCTTCGCTCAGCCATGAGAAGTGAAACGGGTATTTCGCTTCGCTCAGCCACGAGAAGCGAAACGGGTATATCACTTCGCTCAGCTGTGAGAATCGAAATTGTATGCGAAATTCCTCCTATGCGAAATTGTTTAAGTTGTTATTAAAATGTGACCCGATTCATTTTCTGATGCGTTTTTGTTAAAGGACCTATTAACGAAAATAAAATTTTTCAACCCCAGCCAGGGGCTTTGCCCCTTGGACCTTGCTAGGGGTTGCCGCCCCTAGACCCCGCTACCAGGGGCGCTGCCCCCGGACCCCCGTTAGTTGAGAGTTTCATTAACTTATATGTAGGAAGTAGTAGTAATGGATAATTGACACGCGTAATGTAATGTACAGTTATCCGTGCACAACTAAGGAAAGGCATTACCATTAACGGCGAGAGAAACCGACTCCAGGTGAGTTCTAGCCCCATTTCCTGGTTATGTTTTCGGGGCTGTGTGCATACTCCTATGTGGCAGTTAAAATGCTTATCTTAAGTGATAGGTATATGATACGTGTATGATCGTGCATTTAATGTTATTGCTATATGATGGTTATGTGAATGAATGTGTACGTAAATATTATATATATGAGCTTATGATAGGGACCAGACCCTCATAATATCTGAGATAATAGGGACTAGACCCTCCTAATATATGAGATGATAGGGACCAGACCCTTATAATATCTGAGATGATAGGGACCAGACCCTTATAATATTTGAGATGTTATGGACCAGACCCTTATAATATCTGAGATGTTTAAGATAGAATAGCTTATGGTATACCATAGGGTTTTATGAAAGAAAGTATGTAAGTACGTATGCATGTATATAAAGTATGTGTGAATGAAGTAATAGCAAAGTAAGGTATGAATATGTATCTTCGGACGCGTATGAGTAAGGATAGAAATGTGTTGTATGTTAAATTGATTAACTAGAACTCACTCAGCGTAGCTGACTTTTAGTATACACGCAGGCAGATAGGTTGAGGCAGCTGGCTTGAGGAGGGACACATGGCACGAGCTAAAGAAACTGGCATCTATGAAGAAGTGTCATGACAATTTTATGTTATGTTATGAAAAGACAATTTGTATGTTAAGACAAAAATGGATGTTTGTAATGTGATGTTTGATGTTTTAAATTATTCCGCGAAAGTTTAAATTAACTCTGATTTTATAACTGTGTTTATGAGTAAATCCAACACCAAAGTAGGGTTACCGGGAACGGGGCCTTACAAGTTGGTATTAGAGCATAGGTTCGAGAGAAATAAGCATCCTACATGCTTAGACTCGAACAGAGAATGGGACTTAAGGAAGAAAAGAAAGAAGATGCCAGTCCAAGAATGCCATGTGTCTCCCAAACAAGCTTAGAAAGCGATCACCTTATGTAAGTTGATTCTGTGTATAGTAAAGAATGAGTAAGAAAGCTAACTTAATAACTAGATATAGAAATGCTTGTTATATGTGGCGATGTGAAATGTATGATTGTCTAATTGTTATAAGTGGAACCTAGCACAAGTGGACTCACAAAGGGAAGTGTAAAGGACATGGAGAGTAACGTTATCAGCTAATCACAACTGGCCATTGTTATTACCTGTTAGCCTTACTATCCTCGTACTAAATATTTCCTGTAGTGACGATGTTTGTGTTTTCCTATAGAATATGAATGGCTGGTACTAAGAAGACTGCTGGATAAGGGAGTCGCACGAGTCGACGTGGTAGACCACGTGTTACCCAAGTAGCCCCCGAGCAACCGATTATCGAGTCTGATGAAGATAGAAGCGTGACTGTGCGAGACGAAGGGAATCGGCTTGACCCGATGATTCAAGCTGCTATTACTCAAGTAGTAGCTGCTGCACTGCAGCATCTCCAACAGGAAAAGCCAATTGGGAGTCGTGCGGGAACTGTTGAGGAGATTGGAGAGGGTAGTAAAAAGGACGAAGAGGCTGAGAAAGAGGGATCAAATGAAGGTGGGTCTGTGAAGGCCAATGATGGTAGGAAAGGCCGAGGTGGGTGTAGCTACAGGTTGTTTAAAGGTTGTGACCCGCCAAAGTTTTCTGGTACAGGGGATGCAATCGCTACTTTCCAATGGATAACCGCAATGGACAAGGTTATCCGAATTAGCGAGTATAGCCCCGACCAAGTAGTGGGTTTTGCTACCTAGTCGTTTGGGGATGAAACTATGTTTTGGTGGGAGACAGTAGAGCAAAGGAAGACTGGTGCTGAGATCAAGGCCATGTAGTGGGAAGATTTGAAGGAAATGGTCATGAAGAAGTTCTATGCTGATGCTGAAGTCGAAAGGGAGGAGACGAAGTTCTTGAATTTGAGGGCGGGACGACGACATTCTGCGAGTACACTACCGAATTTAACCGTATGTCAAGGCTTGTGCCTGATATGGTGAACACTGAGGCTAAGAGAATCAAGTGCTACTTGAGGGGACTACCACAAACTGTCCGCACCTTTGTTCGGGCTAGTAAACCCGCTACTTATGATTCTGCTGTCGAACTTGCAGAAATGGTTTACGACGACCTGGATGTGGATGACGTGGTGGTGGAAGAGCAGAAGTAGAAGTGGGTTGCTCCTGCCAAAAGACCTGGTACTCAAATGTGGAACCCCAAAGATAAGAAGCAAAAGGTGTGGGAGAAAAAGCCATGCAGGACTTGTGGAAAAATGCACGATGGTGAGTGCAAATGGGGTAAAGGTAGTGATGTGTGCTACAAGTGTGGGGAGACCCACGGAGGGGAATGCAGGCAAGGGTCGAATGCCTGTTACAAATGTGGAAAGATGGGGCATTACGCTAACGAATGCAACGCGAAACCCACCTGTTACAAATGTGGAAAGACGGGTGATATGGCAAGGGAGTGTGAAGCTGGGGGAAGTGGTAAGAAGGATGCTGAGCAGGCTAGGCCAAGGACCAGAGCCTTCATGTTGACACAAGAACAAGCCAAACAAATCCCAGATGTCGTGACAGGTACATTTCTAGTAAACGGTATTTCAGCTTCCGTATTGATTGACTCAGGTGCGACCAGGAGTTTCGTAGCTACCCAGTTTTGTAAGACAGCTAAGATGAAATGATGTCGTGTGCCTGAAACTTTTATGATAGAAACCGCTAACGAGACCTCAGTTAAAATTATGAGATTGGTTAAGAATTGTAAGATAGAATTGGAAGGACACGAATTCCCTGCTACCCTATATGTTTTAACATTAGGAGGATTCGATGTAGTATTGGGGATGGATTGGCTGTCTGAATTTGAAGCTCAGATAGTGTGCAGGAGTAGATTGGTAAGACTGAAGTCTTCGGATGTTGGTTCAATAACGGTTTATGGTGATAGAGAAAGTACAGGGCTTAACGTCATTTCGATGATAAAAGCGAAGGTTTGTTAAGGCGAGGGTGCAGTGCCTACCTGACTTATGTTGTCATAGCTACGGCCGAGACGAGAGAAGTGAAAGACGTTCCTGTAGTGTGTGACTACCCGGAAGTATTTCCCGAGGACCTTCCGGGGTTACCACCGGAGCGAGAAGTGAATTCCAGATAGAATTGATACCAGGAGCACAGCCTGTCGAGAAAGCACCTTACCGTTTGGCGCCGTCTGAGATGAAGGAATTGATGTCCCAACTGCAAGAACTCCTCGACAAGGGTTTCATAAGGCTGAGTGTTTCCGCGTGGGGCGCGCCAGTGTTATTTGTTAAGAAGAAGGATGGGAGTATGAGAATGTGCATCGACTACAGGGAGTTGAATAAGCTTACCATGAAGAGTAGATATCCGTTGCCCCGGATTGATGATTTGTTTGATCAATTGCAAGGCGCTAGTTGGTTCTCGCGAATAGACCTCAGATCGGGTTACCATCAACTGAAGGTGAAAGAGGCGGACATCCCTAAGACAATATTTCGGACGCGGTACGGACACTACGAGTTCGTTGTGATGTCGTTTGGTCTAACCAACGCTCCCGCGGCATTTATGGACATGATGAATAGGGTATGTCGGCCGATGTTAGACAAGACGGTTATCGTTTTCATTGATGATATATTAATTTATTCAAAGACCGAGTCTGACCATGCTGAGCACCTGAGGGAAGTATTGGAAGTTTTAAAGAAGGAGAAATTGTATGCAAAGTTCTCAAAGTGAGCATTTTGGTTGCGAGAGGTGCAGTTTCTAGGTCATATAATCAATTCAGAAGGGATTACTGTGGACCCAGCCAAGATCGAAGCGATAAAGAATTGGAAGACTCCGCGAAACCCGACTGAGATATGCAGTTTCCTAGGGTTAGCTGGCTATTATAGGAGATTCATTCCGAGCTTCTCGAAGATAGCCGCACCGTTGACAGGTATGACCCGAAGGACTGTGGTGTTCGATTGGGGTAGGTGGCAAAAAGAGGCGTTTGAAGAACTAAAGATGAGGCTCACGCAAGCTCCAATCCTTGTTCTGCCCAATGGAGAAGAAGATTAGGTAGTTTGCACTGATGCTTCATATCAGGGGTTAGGTTGCGTGTTGATGCAACGAGGGAAGGTCATAGCTTACGCGTCTAGGCAATTGAAAGTTCACGAATGTACGTACCCGACGCATGACCTAGAGTTAGCCGCTGTAGTACATGCTCTTAAGATCTGGAGACACTACTTGTATGGTACCAAGTGTACTATATACACGGACCACAAGACTTTGAAATACTTCTTTGAGCAGAAAGAGCTGAACATGAGGCAGAGAAGGTGGTTAGAACTGATAAAGGATTATGATTGTGATATCAAGTATTACCTGGGAAAGGCTAATGTGGTTGCTGACGCCTTGAGCCGGAAGAACGCAGAAGTTATTGCGATAGTAAAGTCTTATAAGTTGATAATCAACTCAGATTTCTTTGAAGAGATCAGCAAGGTTCAGTCAGAAGTGTTGGTAGATGAAGGGTTGATGAAGAAAGAAAGGATTTTTGGCTAGCAGAACGAGTTGATAAATAATACTCATGGTGTAAAGACCAGGTTTGACTGAATGTGGATCCCATGACATGGGAAACTTAGAGGTCGAATTCTAGACGAGGCCCATAAGTCTCGATACTCGATTCATCCAGGATCTACCAAGATGTATCAAGACTTGAAGAAGGACTACTGGTGGCCGGGTATGAAGAATGTAGTAGATTATGTAGGTAAGTGTTTAACTTGCCTACAGGTTAAGGCTGAACACCAGAAACCATATGGAAAGATGCAGCTGTTGGAGATACCCGAATAGAAGTGGGAACACATCACCATGGATTTCATAACTAAGCTACCGCGTACAGCTAGAAGTCATGATACCATATGGGTGATTGTGGATCGTTTGACTAAGAGTGCTCACTTTTTGCCTATACGAGAGGCTATCTCGTCAGAAACGTTGCCAAACGTGTTCGTCAAAGAAGTGGTTACAAAGCATGGGGTGCCGTTATCGATTGTGTCAGACAGGGATCCCCTCTTTACTTCAAGATTCTGGAAGAAGTTCCACGAAGCCATAGGAACAAGACTAAACATCAGCACGGCGTATCACCCTCAAACAGATGGGCAGTCTGAAAGGACTATCCAAACCCTTGAGGATATGCTACGTGCTTGTGTGTTATACTTTGGAGGAAGTTGGGATGATCATCTGCACTTGGCAGAATTCTCTTACAACAACAGTTATCATTCAAGTATCGGCATGCCTCCTTTCGAAATGCTGTATGGAAGACATTGTAGAACTCCTGTATATTGGGGAGAGATTGGTCAAAAGGAGATTGGAAATTTGGAAATGGTGCAAGAAACCTCTTCGAAGTTTGATCAGATTAAGGCCAGGATGAAAGCTGCTCAAGACCGCCAGAAGTCATATGCGGATAAGTGGTGACGGCCCATTGAGTTTGATGTTGGAGACCACGTGATGCTTAAAGTCTCACCTTGGAAGGGGATTATTTGTTTTAGAAAAAGGGGAAAGTTGAGTCCAAGGTACATAGGACCGTTCAAGATCGTGGCTCGTGTGGGTGAAGTGGCCTACAAGCTTGATCTACCCGATGAGCTGGAAGGAATCCACTCTACCTTTCATGTTTCTCACTTGAGAAAATGTCTAGCTGACGACACATCCCATGTGCCACTGCTGGACATCGAGGTGGACGAGCAATTGAATTATGTCGAGCAGCCCATTGAGATAGTCGACCGCAAGGAGAAGCAGCTTTGTCGTAAGGTTATTCCCCTAGTAAAAGTGATATGGAAGCACCGTAAGGGATCAGATGCCACTTGGGAAGTTGAAGAAGAGATGCGCAAGTTTTACCAGCATTTGTTTAGTAGTAATGGTTAGGTTTCGGGGACGAAACCTTTTTTAAGGAGGGTAGACTTGTAACATCCAACTTTATGTTAAATAATAAATGACGGAAAATTTGTTATTAACTGTGTGTCGTTAAGTTAGTCGTGTGTTAAGTGTTTGGATAATATTTGGATTTGGAATTTTGAGTGGGTTATGGGGCCCATGGCCCCCTATATAAGCCTAACCTCTCCACCCTTTCACCATTTTGTTACCTTTCACACACACACATACTCAAGAACACACACACTTTCTCTCTACATTCCGGATCCAAATCCGTGTAAAAAGAGGAAGAATCTCGTGTGTAGACATCATCAAATAACAAGAATCACGTCCAGATCTACGTATTGTCCGGATCTGAACTCAAACCCGAAGCAAAATGTAGGTTTCGGTTTAAATGGTTAATTTTTATGGTTAGAATCGGCATGCAAACAGATATAATGATAGATCGGGTTGTGAAATGTAAGAAAAATTTAAACTTGGTAAGTTATAACCTCTCGGGTGCACTTTAAGATAAAAAGGTGGTGTTTAGACTATGAGAGATGTGGGTTCAGGATCAGGTGCATGGGGTCAGAATGTGTCGAAAGTTTAAAAAGAGTAAAAATCAGGTCTTGAGGAAGAGTCACGAAGTAAAATGGCTTTAAAAATGTAAAAACGAAGAAAGGAAGGTATTTCGCTTCGCTCAGCCATGAGAAGCGAAACGGGTATTTCGCTTTGCTCATCCATGAGAAGCGAAACGAGTATATCGCTTCGCTCAGCTGTGAGAAGCGAAATTCTATGCGAAATTCCTCCCATGCGAAATTATTTAAGTTGTTATTAAAATGTGACCAGATGCATATTCTGATGCGTTTTTGTTAAAGGACCTATTAACGAAAATAAAATTTTTCAACCCCAGCCAGGGGCTCTACCCCTTGGACCCTGCTAGGGGCTGCCGCCCCTAGACCCCGCTACCAGGGGCGCTGCCCCCGGACCCCCGTTAGTTGAGAGTTTCATTAACTTAGATGTAGGAAGTAGTAGTAATGGATAATTGACACGCGTAATGTATTGTACAGTTAACCGTGCACAACTAAGGAAGGGCATTACCATTAACGGCGAGAGAAACCGACTCCAGGTGAGTTCTAGCCCCATTTCCTGGTTATGTTTTCGGGGCTGTGTGCATACTCCTATGTGGCACTTAAAATTCTTATCTTAAGTGATAGGTATATGGTACGTGTATGATCGTGCATTGAATGTTATTACTATATGATGGTTATGTGAATGAATGTGTATGTAAATATTATATACATAATACAAGTAAAGTATGCGCTTATGATAGGGACCAGACCCTCAAATTATCTGAGATGATAGGGACCAGACCCTCATAATATCTGAGATGATAGGGACCAGACCCTTATAATATCTGAGATGATAATGTCCAGACCCTTATAATATCTGAGATGTTTAAGATAGAATAGCTTATGGTTTACCATAGGGTTTTATGAAAGAAAGTATGTAAGTATGTATGCATGTATATAAAGTATGTGTGAGAAGTAATAGCAAAGTAAGGTATGAATACGTATCTTCGGACGCGTATGAGTAAGGATAGGAATTTATTGTATGTTAAATTGATTAACTAGAACTCACTCAGCATAGCTGACGTTTAGTATGCACGCAGGCAGATAGGTTGAGGCAGCTGGCTTGAGGAGGGACACATGGCACAAGCTAAAGAGACTGGCATCTATGAAGAAGTGTCATGACTATTTTATGTTATGTTATGAAAAGACAATTTGTATGTTAAGACAAAAATGAATGTTTGTAATGTGATGTTTGAGGTTTTAAATTATTCCGCGAAAGTTTAAATTAACTCTGATTTTAGAACTGTGTTTATGAGTAAATCCAACACCAAAGTAGGGTTACCGGGAACGGGGCCTTACACATGGATGTTAAACCGATGAAGTTTATTGAAAATTTTTTAGGGTTTTGAAATTATTTGATGATTTTGGGTAAAATTTATGTGGATTGATGTTTGGGTTGATGACTTGTTCGGAGATTCAACATCAATTTCATGATTAATTGGTCATATCGGTCCAGATCTGATATAACAGTATTTTTAGCGTGTTTTGGGCAAAACTGTTCTTGAAGATGATTTTCAGATCTGTAAAGGCTGTTGATAGATTGAAGATAGACGGTTGATATCGAGATGACTGGGATATTGCTACAACGATTATTTTCAGATTACGAAGCTAGTTTCTCGATCTGAAAGATAAGGGTTTTCTGTGCTTATTATTTGTTTTTGATATAAATGTGTTGCTCGAATAGTAAATGGTAATATTGAAAAGCATTGCTATTGGTACAATCTGATAAGTAAAAGCCAAGAATGAACAGGTACTAGGAGCAATCTAATCATTGTTTGTAGTAGCATATGGAAAATCCAAAGTGAATATTCAAGCAGGTTCTGCATTGGAAAATCATTGATTGATGATGCAGAAAAGAAGTCTGGGTGTTTCGAGCATATAAGAATGGTCTTGAGTATGTAAAATGACTAAGTGTTGCTTTGAGCACAAAATGTTTTTTTCTCGAGCACATTTTTGTCTCGAGCACAGCTTATCTCAAGCACATCAAGTTTAAATTCGAGCACATGAACCCCGAGCAAATCCATGTTTATCTTAAAACAATCTATTTTTTTTGTCTCGAGCACACTTGTGGTTTTGAGCATGCTCATATAAAGAAAAGAAAAGAAACATACAAGTGTTTCCTCGAGCACACTTTGTCTCGAGCACACTTTTGCTTTTTGAGCATGCTCGCTGAAAGAAAAGAAAAATACAAGTGTTTTTCTCGAGCACACTTTGTCTCGAGCACACTTTTGCTTTTTGAGCATGCTCGCTGAAAGAAAAGAAAAATACAAGTGTTTGTCTCGAGCACACTTTGTCTCGAGCACACCTTTGCTCTCGAGCATGCTCAGATATTAAAAAAAAAATTGAGCATGCTCGAGAAGGGATTTAAAGGACTTATCTGTGCTGTGTGCTCATGAACTGAAAATCCATGCTCGTGAACAAATTACAAGTTTTTGAAGAAACTTCTGAGATTTTTTGTGCCGTTAACCTTTTGACCAAGCTGATCTTTATGGAAGATATACCAGGGGTATTTTGGTAATTTTATCCAATCATCAACAAGCAAAAGGAACTCAAAGCCTTATCAATTTTTCACGCCTTCATCAAAGAGCTTTACAAGAATAAGCATTGACCAAGCTTACGAATTTAATCACTTATGAGTGTCAACCAACATAATGTTTTATTTATCCTTGTTTATTACAGAATCAAACAATCTTGTTAAGGATGGTCAAGATTGTTTCACCCATACTTGATTTGAAGACACAATTTAATTGCAACGAAATTGGGGGAGTAAAAATTCTTGAATTTCATTGCAAATTTCTTGCTTCAAATCACATGAAAAGACTCAAGTTAAGGTATCTTAAAACCAGGATACAACACAATTGCTTCATTCTTTGTAAAATGTACGGTGTAGTCTTTGTCACAAATCTGCGAAACACTCAGCAGATTGTGCTTCAGTTCTTCGACAAAGTTTACTTTCTCCAAAGTCATCTTTCCATTCGACACCGTCCCTATTCCTGTAATTCTTCCACCGCTCTCTCCTGCGAAACTCACCCTTCCTCCTTGAACAGGTTTCAAGTCGTGTAACAATTTCTTGTTACCCGTCATGTGCCGGGAACAGCCGCTATCCACAACCCATTGATTGTTGGCAGCCCTGTTCAACTGTTCCTGCACGATTAAAGCAGATGATTAAAATCTGGGGACCCAAGACCGATTGGTTTTGGGTCGATACATTCCGTACCTTGGCTGTCCAAAGTTAGTATCATAATAATTTTCTGTGAGTCCTAACAGGATACCTTCTTATGGATTGAGTATGAGGCCATCCAAACCTTCGTGAATTAAAAGAATTATTACTTAAGGTTTGGTTGTTAGAAGTGAAAAACTGAGATCTATTTCTTTGAAAACCTGGATTAGTCCATTTTCTGAAATTTGATGGGTTCTCATTTTTACCATTATGTTGATTACCGTTAGTTCTTTTCTCAGATTTTGAAGTCCTCACACCTCTGAATTTTTGCTTCAGAGGGCAATCAGCAACAAGGTATCCTATTTGATTACATCTAAAACAACACCTGTTTTCAACTTTCTTATCAAAAGTTGTCTTAGATGTTGAGGCTGTATTACTGCCCGTTTGTCTCACATATTGTGAGACATACGGGTTTAGCGGAGACTTCTTTTCAGGTGTTTTATTTTTTTCTCCACTTTTTGGTAACACTTCCTCTTGTTTTGTCTCACTCGACTCAGAAGACTTGTCCGAGTTAGATGAGACAGGACTCGGAGCAGAAATCTTAACACTTGCAACAGGCTTACTAAATTCTGGTTCTTTAATCGTTACTTTAACCGGAACTGTCTGACCATAGTCAACATCGACAGATTTCTGATTACTAGGGTCATAAGTGTAATTATGATTGAAAGGTGGTGGAACTTCATGATAACCAATTCCTCCTCTTTTTGGGGAACCTTGATCACTAACGAGGTGATCAAGTATAGCAGAGGAATTTCTGAATTGCTCCAGTTTCCTGTTAAGTTCCACCACTTTTACCTGGTGATCAGCTATCTGTTTTTCCCTTTCAGCTATTAGTTTAGTTTTCTCTTCTAAAACTTCATAGCTAAGATCAATCACTTTAATTTTTTTAGCAAGCTTTGCTTTAAGACTTTTAATATCTGTTTCACTAGCTTTAATTTTTACTTTGTAACTATTTTCTCTAGCTTTAGTGAAATGATGATCTTCTTTTAAAGTTTTATATTGCGCATCCAAACTAACAAACTGATCAGTTAGAGTTGTCAGTTGTTCAGACAGCTGTTCACACTTAGTACAAGGGAGTTCGGTACTTACCTCGGAGAGCTGGTCTGCTACATCTGCCATGTAAGCCTCATTTTCGCCAGTTCCCTTCTCACTATCTGCAGTTTCGATTTTTGCCAAATTGGCCTGTTCAAATACTTCTTCAACATGCAGATTCCAGTTATACTCCTCATTCTGTCTGGAAATCATGGCTCTATAGTCATTACCACTGCCACTTTGCTGTGTAGATCTGTTTTGACTGCGTTCTACACGTTCATTTATGCATTCTTTTGCAAAGTGGCCATTCTGCTGACAGTTGTAACAGCGTACCTTCGACTTATCAAACCCTAGCCTCTCTCCGACAAACTTCCTGCCAGTCTTCTTCATGAACCTCTTCACCCTTCTGACAATCATAGCCATCTGCCACTGCAGATCCATCTCCTCCAGATCATCAGCATCGATCTGGTCATAGTCTTCATCCAAAACTGCAGGATCAACGATCTTACCCTGAATGTAGTTCTCATACGAAGCAATAAAAGATGCATAGAGAGCAAACTGCTGTTCAGCAGATTTGACACTCATGGGCATCTTCGAGTAGTTGTTGTTTGAAACACTTGGGGAATAACTACTCTTGGTTGCTTGAGGTTGAGAAGCATTTGATCCTCCAGCTACATAGCACACATCACCGTTCATGTTGAGAGATACATGTCCCTCATGTGTTGAGCTCGCGCCTAACTCTCCCTTAGAGTAATAAGCAGATGATTCAGTTTTCGAACTTGATCCAGAATTAACCTTTGCACCATACATACCCGGATCTTGAACTTGATCGGTAGGTGTCTCCTTTCGTACCATGTTCAGTTCAAACGTTCTTAGCTTGTTAACTGCTGTCTCCAGGTCATAGTCAGCAAAGTCTTTATCTTCTCTCATCAACACAGTATACATCTCCCATTTCGGTGGGAGAGCATCAAGAAGCTTTTCAACTATCTCATCTTCTTTGTAAGCAATTGAATAGTTGCTGAGTTCAGTCATCAGATGATAATATCTAGTGATGATATCATCAAGTGATTTATTTTTCAGATACTTGAAGACCGAGAATTGGGTTTTTAGAAGTTTAATTTTCGATGCACGGATTCCCACATTGCCCTCAAACCGGTTCTCAAGTGCTTCCCAAGGATCTCTAGCAGTTTTATACTTTCGGAAGGTGTGGAGTACCTCTTGTGGAAGAGCCATTATAATTGCTGCATGAACTTTGCTTTCTGCCTCATACATTTTCTTCTCCTCTTCTTCCATCTCTTTGTATTTCTTGATCTGATCACGACCTTCATACTCAGCAGTAGGTGGAATGTAACCATCTTGTATACACACCCACATCTTGGCATCTTGATACTTGACATATTTTTCAAAACGATTTTTCCACGCTACATAATCAGTTTTCTTAAGCATCTTAGGTGCTTTTGTAGCCGAACCCGCTTCTACTTCCATCTTTACCAGTTCAGTAATGTTTATCGAAGACATCTTTCTCAAAACTTAAAGAAATCCGAAAATCAAAAATTTTATTTTCAAACAGCTCTGTAGGCGAAGTTGTGGATAACTTCGCTTAAAACTTAACTTCGCGTGAATTTGTAACTTCGCTCACTTTCTTAAATTCGCCTGATTGGCGAACTTGAGAATAACTTCGCTTAAGTTGAGCGAACTTGGGAGGTAGGCGAAGTTGAGGGTAACTTCGCTTGAGGTAAGCGAACTTGAAGAGGTAGGCGAAGTTGTGGATAACTTCGCTTAACCTTATATCTTCGCCGAAACCCTACTAACAGTGACAGCAACTTCGCCTGATGAACACGAAGTTTCTGCAGATTAGATTTCTGGGTTTTTCGAGGTTTGTGAAGGTGTTATGGGTTGTTTAAGATTGTAGGAGGAGAGTATAGCACAAAAGCTCAGAAAACTCGTCCCGCGAATAGTCGAACGGAACGATTTCTATACCCGCGTGATAATCCCGAACCACACAATCGAGCAAAAGCTCTGATACCAATTGTAGGTTCCCAGCCGGATCTACACGAGATATCGCGTTCTACGTAGGTGCGGAATCCCTACGTAAGACGTTACGAGTATAGAAAACAATACGAGCTAACACACGATACGATAACCAAACACACGTTGTATTTCAACCGTTAACACGTGATACTATGATCACTAATACAGACTCTCTCTGACTCGAATACACGAAAACTGAAACACTGAATGAATAATTATTAAACTTAAGCCGTAACCTAAGTTTATATAATCACGACAACTTCGCCTGGCATGTTCAGGCGAAGTTGTCACTAACTTCGCTTGTCTAACAAGTTCGCCCATATAAGCGAACTTGTTAGTAACTTCGTTTACATACAAAACTCAAATCTAACTAACACGATTACAGACACTCGACACTGAACTACTGACATCATGCACCAATAGACTCCCCCTTGGCAGTAGCTTCATCTCTTTAGCTTCAAACACGTGTCTTGTAATCTTCAATATTCTATCTTCAAGTATGCACTCTTTCTCTAACACAAACCGAGACAACTCTTTGATATTTCCTTGCTTCGTCTTTCCAAGCAGGAATATAAAATATCTTCTTGTCATTCAACACCTGCAAATCAGCTTGCGATAAGTTTACCAAGTGCATCGGATCGTACACTCTAAGCAGCTCTTGTTCATCTTCGTCTTCCATCACTGCCTCAGCTGTCTCACAATCTACAAACCACCACTTCAGGTCTTTAAGCACATCCTTGGGCATTAGCCTCATCGGTACTTCTTTCAAACACCGGATCGGTTTATACTTCATGACCATCCAAGGCTTTCCATCAGCTCTCAAACCTCTATCCTTGTCTTCAACAAGCTTTCCCTTTTGTGGCTTCAACAGCTCATCTTCTCTTTTATACTTTCTTTCCATACAATTTTCCCAATGACTCTAGCCATATTATCGTCACTTCTGTTTATCAATCCCAATCTGGCTAAGTCTTTCACTTCACATTCTGGAAGTGTATTCAACGATCTTAACATCCTTCTAAAGTACTGAACACCGTCATACCTTTTAATCACGAAGAGCCTCAACAGCTCATCATATATCCAGCAAATAATCCATTTCTTCGCTTCAGCATAGCCTTTAATGTTGTAACTCTTCTTAAACATTGTAGGGACCGCCGGTTTCTTCGTTTTGACGAACCACTGAGCATATCCTTCCTTCCACCTAGGCTGCTCTTCCCATTCAGACTCATCATTCCCAATCTGTTGACTCATATCAACGTTCTCGACTTGCGGTATCTCATGCTCCACATTCTCCTCTACTATCTCTCCCTCTTCTATCTATGTATCAATCACAATCTCTTCACCAATTTTCTCTATCACATCACTCGGTAGTACATCATCATCACCAACCAAAACATCATCCATCTCCTCTACGTCCACCACCACCACATCATCACCACCAGCTGCAGATGTCGACTCCCCCTGAGTTGTGGAAGTTCCAAGAGCTTGATCAGTTCTTGGCAACTCACCACCTGCATCTTTCGATGCATTGGGATCATCGTCTCTATCATTTCGTCTCTTGGTCCTCAACTCGTCGCCTTTACAGCTCGTCTCCCCCTGAGATGCCAAGAACTCCTTGAAAGCATCTATGATTTTTCCATGTTGTACCAGGAGGGACGACTGCATCTGATTCTCTGTAACTAGGCGCTGAATAGCCTGGGTCTGGATAAGATTAATCCTTGACTGCTCTGCCACGACCCGTTCCAGTGCTGCTATTCGTTCTGAGTCTGATAGGGTTGCATCGAAATCGAACCTCATATGCGATAAATCTTGAGTGTACTGAGGAGGGATTTCCGATGTCACCGGGACCTCAGAAGTAGAAATAGACGTAACCGCAGGTGGTATCGTCACCAATAGCCCTGCAGTGGCCACAACAGTCGACTCTATAAATTGTGCCACGACCTCCGATGGAGTAACGGTCGGAGGCAGCAAAGAAACGATCTCAAGAGTCGAAAGTTGGAAAGTAGTGGGTGGGAGGCCTAAAGTAGACGAGGTAGCCACCACGGGAACACCCGTAGCGCTTGGCCTTGTAACCTGTAGTGATGAGGGAACCATTGTCATACCGGATAGTGCTGGTGGAGTGAAACGTACCACCCTAGAGCTCTCACCGGCTCCTGATCCTGCACCTATCCGTTTCCTTCTTGACCTCCGGATCAACTGTTGAACCTCTTCCTCATAATCAGACTCGCTATCATCATCTGTTCTCTTTCTTTTCCCATGTAGTCTTTCTTGAGTCACCATAATCCTTCTGGCCTCTGCCACTTCATCATCAGAATCAGAACCAGCCACCGTAGCAGCTGTCCTAGTAACATTCACAGTCGAAGCACGTTCAACAGGGACCTGAACGTTCTCCTCTGGATCCACCTGATCCATATCAAAGAAGCCTTGACCACCAAATTCTGCATCAAGGTCCACGTTCTCCTCCGGTGACACAACAGGAGCAGCAGGTATAGCTTGAGGTGCTCCTGCCTGTTATGGTGCCGGGTCCCTAAACTCGTCCACTCGAGCAGGTACATACCCCGGGTTGATCAAGTACCCAAAGAGTGGAGTATGTCGAGGACGGAGCTCAGGTTTGCTCCTCGCACTGGAGGATCTACATTGGGCGAAGATCCGTTTGTTCACACTCTCAACGTATCTGATTGGACGGCGCTGAGGAAGCGTTGGAGCAACATGATTCAAGATCATTTGTAGGAATCTTGGATACATGATGAATCGCTCACGCGCCATCGCTCTTCGTTAACGATCAATCTCATAAAAGACCATCTGACTAAAGCTGAATCGCTAGTTGTAAGTCAGAGCAGTCATCGCTGACTGCATGGTCGCGCCCATGCCATCAGTGCCCGCCTTTCTCCCTGACATGCAAACGATCATAACATGCATGAGAAAGCGCCACTGGTCAAGGAGAAAGCCTTTCCTCCTCTGCGTATCCCCCAAGGGACCAGAGTATCCCATTCTCAAAAACGCTTCATCACGGAAAGGAGCTACAAACTCGGTTGGGTCATCCCTTGTCTCGTTCCCAAATCGTAAAGCCGCCCGGATTTGTTCAGAAGAGAACTGAACAATCTGATTGTTGACTGTTGCGCGCATCACCTCCGTCATCACCGCCTGCACCACCTGCTCCAGCAACAGCAGCCATATCTGCAACAAACAGGTTAAGTTAGATAAACGTCAAAGCGAATCACAAGTTCGCCTGTTACCATGAGCGAAGTTGTGATCAATTCTGTATAGGCGAAGTTAAAGTTGGGGCGAAGTTGGGAAACAACTTCGCTTCAACTTGAACTTCGTCTGATAATAGTTAAGTAAAATGGTCCAGGCGAAGTTACGGATAACTTCGCCTAATCACAACCTCGCCTCATAAACTGTTTCAAAATCAATAATCAGGCGAAGTTAAACCTCAGGCGAAGTTACGGATAACTTCGCCTAAACTGTAACTTCGCCGAATTTGAATCGGCAACAGTTAGGGATTTTGAACGACGTGTAGATGATGATTTCGGAGATCGAGGACTCCGAAATACATGATTTTATGAAGTTTTAGACGTTCAAGTAGTTTACTATCACGTAAAAACAAGTTTGAAATCGGGTGTTAAAGGTTTCGAAAGACGAGGTCGATAATCGAGTCGAAACGACCGATGATCAACCTCAAAAACACTGATTATACGAAACTAGAAACCTTACACACCTTTAATAACAGATTGGAATCGAAAAAAAGAAACTCAGATGATCGATGATATAAGTTCGCCGGTTGACAGAGACTTAAGTTCGCTGGGTTTTTGAAATTATGAAACTGTTTGACCTTTAAATTCCTTTATATAGGGTCAAAGTTAGTACAGGCGAAGTTATCGATAACTTCGCCTATTCCAGGCGAAGTTATCAACAAGTTCGCCTGTATTTACAAAACAAACCCCTACACTTTTAACAATTTTCAATAAAGTTTTAAAAACATCCTTTAAAGCGTTAAATGATACGATCAAGACGAAGTAACCAGGTATAAAATCAAACAAATACAAAAGTAACAAAAATTTGAAAAATTAAAGTACACGGGATCAAATTTCAGTCTCGACAGGGACTACCATGTTTTAGAAAAGATCCGAACAGGAATCATACTAATTTCGTGACTGTCACACAGATCCGTGTTCAGCTGTATTATGACATAAAGAAACAGGTTGTAAGCAGGTAATCTACTTAAAATGGTTTTCATCGTTTCTGTGATACGAGTTAGGTTCAATTAAGCTCAAAACTTAAGTGGGCAACAACTCAGAGATTTTGATGCCTCCTATCTATTCTCAAGGCGTATTTGGCTTTCCCCAAGTCACCCCGAATTAACCTTGACCCGTAGTGTCTGATTAAGTAGTGATTACACTTCGATCTAAGACTCTGTTTCCCGTTCACCTTCTTGTGTTTTGATTGATAATCATTATCATTATGAACTCTAGAATTTTTTTTTTTTTAACCTAACATGTATATACACAACTTCAAGTAGAAAATAACTGCAAGTCCCGAATCTGGATCACTGCAGCGTCTTGACACTCTATCTTCACGGGAATCAGACCACTCTCGGGCTCGTGTATGACTGGGTAATCGCTTTTCTGCCTATCATTCGGAAAGATATTTATGAAGACATGCACAACTCTTAAGGAGTTTCCACAAAAAATCGAGTAGATTTAGTTAGTATCACTTCTACTTTTACGCACCATAGAAAGCTACCATGACATACAATGACTGTCCTAAAGTCTTTTAGGCCTAATAACTTCACTAGTTAAGCACACAGAATCAGTATATCTATCATTTTCCAAGGTTGGATCAATTTTCTGTTAATCATAATAAAGTAACTTCATACGAAGTAGTAGACTTGAAAAATAATTTCATCTCCCGAAAAGAAAAAAAAATTTTAACATCAATCGCCCCGACCAACTCAAAGTCTTCAGGGAAACGGCTATCCCGAAGATCCAATGGATCAGCTGGACCGACCACATACTAGTATGTGTCCTTCTAACTAAGTATGATCGACTAATTTTCAGCGAAAGAATGAAAACACATCATAAACCGCCCCGGTCACTTTCAGTCATCTGGTTAATGGCTATCCTCATATTCTACAAGTAGAAATGAGGACCAAACATATCCGAAGACATGTCCTTCAAACTGAGGCAACCGACATAATTCTAAGCGATAGTGACGTTTTTTTTTTTTTTTTTTAAAACAAACATATGACTTGGTTACTCGGGATTGATCATCCCATTCAGCTCAACAAGGTTTTGAAATCTAGTTTTGTCAAATGCTTTCGTGAATAAGTCAGCGAAATTATCTAACGTGTCAACCTTTTCGAGCTCAATCAGCTTCTTCTCAGCACAATCCCGTATAAAATGATGACGTATGTCAATATGTTTAGTTTTACTGTGTTTCACGGGATTGTTAGTTACTGAGATAGCAGCAGTGTTATCAATGCAAATAGGAGTAAGTGAGAAATTCAGACCATAATCGCGCAACTGTTGTTGAATCCAAAGAACCTGGGAGCAGCAGTTGGATGCTGCCATGTATTCTGCTTCACAGGTTGAAATTGCGACTGAGGTCTGCTTCTTGCATTGCCACGACACTAGTCTGCCACCAAGAAACTGACATCCACCAGTTGTAGACTTCCGACTCTGATTGCACCCTCCATAATCAGAATCTGTGTAAGCGACTAGCTCCAAGTCTCCTCCTCTCGAGTACCACAACCCCAGCTTCGGCTTGCCTTTGAGATACCGAAGTATCCTCTTCGCACCCTTCAAATGAGATTCTTTTGGGTTTGCCTGAAAGCGTGCACAAAGACAAACAACAAACATTATATCAGGCCTAGAAGCAGTTAAGTACATTAAAGAACCTATAATAGCCCGATATTGGGTTGGGTCCACGTCTGCATCGTTATCTGAATCAGCACCCAATTTGTGATTGACGCAGACCGGAGTATCATATGGAGTGCTGTCCTCCATCTTGAAGCGTTTAAGAACATCATGTACATACTTCGTCTGATGAATGAACATCCCATCTTTCCTCTGATCAACCTGCAATCCTAAAAAGAAGGTTAGTTCACCCATAGCACTCATTTCAAATCTCTTCTTCATGACGGCCTCAAACTCCTGACACATGGCGACCTTTGATGCAACAAAGATAATGTCGTCCACGTAGACTTGCACCAGCAGAAAGTCGCTACCCTTTCTCTTGAAGAACAATGTGCTATCAATTTTACCTCTTTCAAACTCATTCTCAAGCAAGTAATCTGATAAGGTTGAATACCAGGCACGAGGTGCCTGATGTAGTCCATACAGCGCTTTACTTAGCTTGTACACGTGATCGGGAAAGTCAGGGTCAGGAAAACCCGGAGGTTGCTCAACATACACAACCTCGTCGACTTTACCATTTAGGAACGCACTCTTCACATCCAACTGAAAAACCTTCATCTCCTTATGAGCAGCAAATGCCAAAAACAGCCGAATGGCTTCCAATCTTGCTACAGGAGCAAACACCTCATTGTAATCAATCCCCTCTTGTTGATTAAAGCCTTTAACAACCAGCCTCGCCTTGTTCCTGATAACAATCCCTTTCTCATCTCTCTTACATTTGAAGACCCATTTTGTGCCAATCGCATGCACATTTCTTGGTTTTGCAACCAAGTTCTATACTTCCATTTTCTTAAACTGAGCTAACTCTTCTTGCATGGCTTCGACCCACGAGCTGTCCTTAAGAGCCATTTGATAGTTCTTTGGTTCAATCTGGCTGATAAAGTAGGTGTACAAACACTCGTTGATTATGCCTGATTCTTTAATGCTTGTGTAAACACAGGTGTGCTCATTCAAGCTTTGTCTTGTTTGTACACCGGCGGACAGATCACCTATCACGTTCTCCAAAGCATGATCTTTGTGAATTCTCGTAGTCGGAACCGAGCTGACATTCAGATTATCTTCCAAGTTCGAAGATAGCTCATCAATGGGTAATTGATGTTGAGAGTGAAACGGATTGATGAATTCTTCTTCAGTAGAGGCAGCTGGGGTATTGACAGTATTTGACGAGGAAGCCTGACATTCATCATACTGTGGTCGTTGCACCAAAGTGTCTTCCTCATCGCATATCATCTTCGTAGCAATTCTTTCCTCAACATCTGCAAAATCCAGATAAGGTATATTAAAAGAGTTAAAAAGTCTATCATAGTCGAAAACCCCAGCGGGTCCCGAGCTTGGTTTTGGTGATTTGTAACTTGTGATATCAGTGTTACACACCACCTCAACCTTGTTGTTCGATGTATTAAAGACCCGTCTGTTGGGAGTCCCAACAACGTATCCGACTAAGATTCCTTCGTCGGCTACTTCACCAAATTTAGAATTGGTCTTTAATATCGAACATGGGGACCCGAATGGTTCAAGACCACTCAAGTTTGGCTTTCTCCCATGCATAAGTTCATAACAGGTTTTATTTAATCTTTTAACAGTTAACACTCTATTAAGGATATAACAGGCTGTTGCAACAGCTTCAGCCCAGAACACCACGGGAAGTTTCGAATCAGCCAGCATAGTTCTGGCTCCTTCAATTAAGGTTCTGTTCTTCCTCTCAGCCACTCCATTTTGTTGCGGTGTATACGGTGCGCTGTATTGGTGTTCTATCCCCTTCTGTAAGCAGAAGATCTCCATCTCGTAGTTCTTGAACTCAGTTCCATTGTCACTCCTGATGAATTTAACCCGTTTCCCCATGATATTCTCCACCTTGGTAATCAAATTCTTTACCATCTGCACTGTTTCATCCTTTGACTTCAGGAAATATACCCAGGAATATCGTGAGAAATCATCAGTGATCACCAAGCAGTAAGATGTTCCTCCTAGACTTCTTACATTCACGGGACCGAAGAGATACATGTGAAGTAATTCTAGGGTATTGACAATTGAATTGACCTTCTTGGTGAGATGGGATTTCTTGTGTTGCTTTCCCTTTTTGCATGATCAACATTTGTCTTCAAAGTTGAAATTCTTCAAGGGAACACCCAGCACAAGCCCATTTTTGACAAGGTAGTTCATTTTCCGAAGATGAATGTGTCCCATTCTCCTATGCCACAAATCGGACTCCGATTCAGTCGCTTTTGACAGAAGACACGATTCTTCTGTGGCCATCTCAGTCGATCTCATATCCATGATATACGTATTCTTCACTCTTGGAGCCTTCATAACAATCCAATCTTCTAGTATCTTAAAACCAGGATACAACACAATTGCTTCATTCTTTGTAAAATGTACGGTGTAGTCTTTGTCACAAATCTGCGAAACACTCAGCAGATTATGCTTCAGTTCTTCGACAAAGTTTACTTTCTCCAAAGTCATCTTTCCATTCGACACCGTCCCTATTCCTGTAATTCTTCCACCGCTCTCTCCTGCGAAACTCACCCTTCCTCCTTGAACAGGTTTCAAGTCGTGTAACAATTTCTTGTTACCCGTCATGTGCCGGGAACAGCCGCTATCCACAACCCATTGATTGTTGGCAGCCCTGTTCAACTGTTCCTGCACGATTAAAGCAGATGATTAAAATCTGGGGACCCAAGACCGATTGGTCTTGGGTCGATACATTCCGTACCTTGGCTGTCCAAAGTTAGTATCATAATAATTTCTGTGAGTCCTAACAGGATACCTTCTTATGGATTGAGTATGAGGCCATCCAAACCTTCGTGAATTAAAAGAATTATTACTTAAGGTTTGGTTGTTAGAAGTGAAAAACTGAGATCTATTTCTTTGAAAACCTGGATTAGTCCATTTTCTGAAATTTGATGGGTTCTCATTTTTACCATTATGTTGATTACTGTTAGTTCTTTTCTCAGATTTTGAAGTCCTCACACCTCTGAATTTCTGCTTCAGAGGGCAATCAGCAACAAGGTGTCCTATTTGATTACATCTAAAACAACACATGTTTTCAACTTTCTTATCAAAAGTTGTCTTAGATGTTGAGGCTGTATTACTGCCCGTTTGTCTCACATATTGTGAGACATACGGGTTTAGTGGAGACTTCTTTTCAGGTGTTTTATTTTTTTCTCCACTTTTTGGTAACACTTCCTCTTGTTTTGTCTCACTCGACTCAGAAGACTTGTCCGAGTTAGATGAGACAGGACTCGGAGCAGAAATCTTAACACTTGCAACAGGCTTACTAAATTCTGGTTCTTTAATCGTTACTTTAACCGGAACTGTCTGACCATAGTCAACATCGACAGATTTCTGATTACTAGGGTCATAAGTGTAATTATGATTGAAAGGTGGTGGAACTTCATGATAACCAATTCCTCCTCTTTTTGGGGAACCTTGATCACTAACGAGGTGATCAAGTATAGCGGAGGAATTTCTGAATTGCTCCAGTTTCCTGTTAAGTTCCACCACTTTTACCTGGTGATCAGCTATCTGTTTTTCCCTTTCAGCTATTAGTTTAGTTTTCTCTTCTAGAACTTCATAGCTAAGATCAATCACTTTAATTTTTTCAGCAAGCTTTGCTTTAAGACTTTTAATATCTGTTTCACTAGCTTTAATTTTTACTTTGTAACTATTTTCTCTAGCTTTAGTGAAATGATGATCTTCTTTTAAAGTTTTATATTGCGCATCCGAACTAACAAACTGATCAGTTAGAGTTGTCAGTTGTTCAGACAGCTGTTCACACTTAGTACAAGGGAGTTCGGTACTTACCTCGGAGAGCTGGTCTGCTACATCTGCCATGTAAGCCTCATTTTCGCCAGTTCCCTTCTCACTATATGCAGTTTCGATTTTTGCCAAATTGGCCTGTTCAAATACTTCTTCAACATGCAGATTCCAGTTATACTCCTCATTCTGTCTGGAAATCATGGCTCTATAGTCATTACCACTGCCACTTTGCTGTGTAGATCTGTTTTGACTGCGTTCTACACGTTCATTTATGCATTCTTTTGCTAAGTGGCCATTCTGCTGACAGTTGTAACAGCGTACCTTCGACTTATCAAACCCTAGCCTCTCTCCGACAAACTTCCTGCCAGTCTTCTTCATGAACCTCTTCACCCGTTTGACAATCATAGCCATCTGCCACTGCAGATCCATCTCCTCCAGATCATCAGCATCGATCTGGTCATAGTCTTCATCCAAAACTGCAGGATCAACAATCTTACCCTGAATGTAGTTCTCATACGAAGCAATAAAAGATGCATAGAGAGCAAACTGCTGTTCAGCAGATTTGACACTCATGGGCATCTTCGAGTAGTTGTTGTTTGAAACACTTGGGGAATAACTACTCTTGGTCGCTTGAGGTTGAGAAGCATTTGATCCTCCAGCTACATAGCACACATCACCGTTCATGTTGAGAGATACATGTCCCTCATGTGTTGAGCTCGCGCCTGACTCTCCCTTAGAGTAATAAGCAGATGATTCAGTTTTCGAACTTGATCCAGAATTAACCTTTGCACCATACATACCCGGATCTTGAACTTGATCGGTAGGTGTCTCCTTTCGTACCATGTTCAGTTCAAACGTTCTTAGCTTGTTAACTGCTGTCTCCAGGTCATAGTCAGCAAAGTCTTTATCTTCTCTCATCAACACAGTATACATCTCCCATTTCGGTGGGAGAGCATCAAGAAGCTTTTCAACTATCTCATCTTCTTTGTAAGCAATTGAATAGTTGCTGAGTTCAGTCATCAGATGATAATATCTAGTGATGATATCATCAAGTGATTCATTTTTCAGATACTTGAAGACCGAGAATTGGGTTTTTAGAAGTTTAATTTTCGATGCACGGATTCCCACATTGCCCTCAAACCGGTTCTCAAGTGCTTCCCAAGGCTCTCTAGCAGTTTTATACTTTCGAAAGGTGTGGAGTATCTCTTGTGGAAGAGCCATTGTAATTGCTGCATGAGCTTTGCTTTCTGCCTCATACATTTTCTTCTCCTCTTCTTCCATCTCTTTGTATTTCTTGATCTGATCACGACCTTCATACTCAGCAGTAGGTGGAATGTAACCATCTTGTATACACACCCACATCTTGGCATCTTGATACTTGACATATTGTTCAAAACGATCTTTCCACGCTACATAATCAGTTTTCTTAAGCATCTTAGGTGCTTTTGTAGCCGAACCCGCTTCTACTTCCATCTTTACCAGTTCAGTAATGTTTATCGAAGACATCTTTCTCAAAACTTAAAGAAATCCGAAAATCAAAAATTTTATTTTCAAACAGCTCTGTAGGCGAAGTTGTGGATAACTTCGCTTAAAACTTAACTTCGCGTGAATTTGTAACTTCGCTCACTTTCTTAAATTCGCCTGATTGGCGAACTTGAGAATAACTTCGCTTAAGTTGAGCGAACTTGGGAGGTAGGCGAAGTTGAGGGTAACTTCGCTTGAGGTAAGCGAACTTGAAGAGGTAGGCGAAGTTGTGGATAACTTCGCTTAACCTTATATCTTCGCCGAAACCCTACTAACAGTGACGGCAACTTCGCCTGATGAACACGAAGTTTCTGCAGATTAGATTTCTGGGTTTTTCGAGGTTTGTGAAGGTGTTATGGGTTGTTTAAGATTGTAGGAGGAGAGTATAGCACAAAAGCTCAGAAAACTCGTCCCGCGAATAGTCGAACGGAACGATTTCTATACCCGCGTGATAATCCCGAACCACACAATCGAGCAAAAGCTCTGATACCAATTGTAGGTTCCCAGCCGGATCTACACGAGATATCGCGTTCTACATAGGTGCGGAATCCCTACGTAAGACGTTACGAGTATAGAAAACAATACGAGCTAACACACGATACGATAACCAAACACACGTTGTATTTCAACCGTTAACACGTGATACTATGATCACTAATACAGACTCTCTCTGACTCGAATACACGAAAACTGAAACACTGAATGAATAACTATTAAACTTAAGCCGTAACCTAAGTTTATATAATCACGACAACTTCGCCTGGCATGTTCAGGCGAGGTTGTCACTAACTTCGCTTGTCTAACAAGTTCGCCCATATAAGCGAACTTGTTAGTAACTTCGCTTACATACAAAACTCAAATCTAACTAACACGATTACAGACACTCGACACTGAACTACTGACATCATGCACCAACAATAAATAGATGTATTTATTAATTTGTCTAGTATGAATGCATTGTGTATTTTGTGAGATCTAAGGTTTTATCCCTATGAGAGAGCCTCCGCCTCCGAGATGAGCTCTCCCGGAGGTGGCTGATCTTTATTGTATGTGTGTGTGTATGTATGAGTGCTCCTTGTAACAATATTTGGATTAATGAAATCATACTACCACTTCTTTATGTTTGTGTTTCGATTGCATATATTTGTTCATCCAGTTTATTGTTCATTGTAATCGAATCAGACTCTCTCCCAAAACACCACTCATCCGTCCAAAACACCTTTCAAGAGTGGATATGATTTGATCCTTGCTCAGATCCGAGCTCCTCCGTTAATATCGACTATTCACGCTTCCGCACCGGGGCTCGGGTTTTGTCACTCCTTTCAGTAGCTTCAAACTCGTAAAGCTGATTCACCTTAGCAGTCGTGTCCTCCCGAGGAAAAGCAAGTTTAGAAAATTTAACACATTCATAAAGACCAAGATCAACCTCAACAAAGAAGAAGGATTCTAATTTCTAAGGATCCTACCCTTAGTCACCCAGAGGAAAGGAAGATCTTCAACATCTATTATAGAATCCATGCTCACAAAAAAGAATTTACCCCTCTAGATCGAGCCATTTTGGGTACTTTTTAAGAAAATGGCATCCTGACCAGGTTTAGTAATAAAAAAGGTAACGATGGGAGTCATGAGGACGAAGTTTATAAGCAAAAGCAAGCTTCGAAGCGCCAAAATCAAGATCATGATTCTGAATCAGGTTCTCAAGAACAAAAAGAACCCTCTAGGACATAGGCAAAAGCTGGGCAAAACTCAAGTAGTAACTTTGAAGAACTCGGTAGTGAGGTTGGGGAAAGGATAAGAAAAACAAATTTCGAAGGGATGGTAAGCAAAGCTGTCACACCCCGGATTAAGGCCTAGGCGTGACACTCATAAGTTGGTACTTGTTTAGTAAATATATCAGAGTTTAAGGTTGTAAAGCGGAAGACTTAGTTTAAAACATTATTTTATTCAAAAGACGGGATTTTAAAATACCTGTTAATTTATACAAAAGTGTTTGGATAATAAAACCATGATTTACATTATTTTAATAATAAAATAACTATTGAGCCATCAGATCGTCTAACGACTATCCATCTTCTCCAAACACCTATTTTCCAATACCTGTAAAACAGTTATAAAAATACGTCAGCAACACATGCTGGTGAACACGCTAACACAAAACATTTAAGTTACTTAGTTATCCCCTCGGGTATTGTGACATTTGTCAATTTCGGGTCTTGTTAAATACTGTCACTTTAATTAGTGTCATGTGCTTATGGACAATCGTTACACCTCGGCATGTTCCGCCGCCTTTGGTCGGGGTGTGACAGGTATCTTATGACCTGGCACATCGTGGCTTAGGAAACAACCATGTTAAATTTACTATTATAAACATCCAGTTCTACTTGAAACCTCTCAGCGACACCGCAGAATCGAGGTCTTAGCAACTATCAATATACACGAGATAATCCCCTCTCGGACATTACTTAGGTCCGGCCCAACGTGGGGGAGACATTAGCAAGTGTGGTGCGGTGTGCCCACCATCTACCCACATATGTAAGTATCCAAACAAACGAATACAATAGCTTGAAGGCCAGCGATTACTTTTGTTTATAAAGTTTTAGGGATATAATCCCATGCAAACATTCACAGACTTCATTTTATAAAAAGTTGGACGTATTCACCTTTCTTCTCGTTTGGTGTTTCTCACCGATTTGTCTTGTTACCTCAGACCTATAGTACGAGAATAACGTTTTATAAGTACTAGATCAACGATCTAGCTTCAGACCTTTAGTCCGATTGCATAACCTTTACCTTGACATTTATCTCTTTAAAATAGAAGGACCTCTAGTCCTTTCTTTTGTTAATTATTTATAACCTTTGTTTCTTCTTCGTGAAGAAACGTATATTTTATATTTCTTTTATTATAAGAAATATTTATAAAAATCTTTATAGATAATAAAGAAGTATTATTTTATCTATAATCTTGACTTATAAAAATCTATTTTTCACTTTATTATACGATCAAGGTATGAGCTATATAACTGACTAGGGTCTAAGCCATTTATAATATAATAACCGGGCAGAACCCCTACCTTGAATAGCTTATTATATGAAATGCCTATGCTTTACTTGGACCGCACTTCTACTTGGAGGAAAGTCGAGGAAGTATTTAGATAGAGTTACGGCACGCATTTCGAGACAAAACTTGTCGGGATATCGGCATATCGGGGTCGTGGCATGCTTATCGAAGTTGTGTATGTGTTTTTGGAGTGTGTAGGATGAATGAGAAACCTCCCTATGGCTGCCCTATTTATAGCGAAAATTCTGCATCTTCGCGTATCACGAAGCTGCTTCGCGTATCTCGAAGATGCACTAGCTTCGATGAGTCGCTGCATAGGTTTGCCACGTATCACCACGTGTCACCTAGGCCTGCCACGTGTCATCGCGTGGTTACACATGCTACGTGACGTGTCTTGCAACTTCGCGTATCGCGAAGATGCAACCTGGATTCTTCGCGTATCGTGAACATGCAAAACTTCGAATCTGTTCGTATTTAGTCCCTAATATTATGGTAACTTGCCATATTTTGATATTTTCTCATTATCCAAAAATACAAAGGCGGCTTTTAAGCGGCTCGCGGCGATGCGAGCGTGCGAAGTGCTTCCTCAAAGCGCCACATTACGCCCATCGCCCTTCGCAGGAGCCTGAGCCCGTACGCGTGAGCGTGCGCGTCAGGTGCTTCGCACCCTCCGCTAGGACTATGGAGAGTGGTTGCCCACATAAGAACATTACCATGGTAAGTTCACTCTTTATAAAGTGCTTTATTTTCTTTACCACTTTCCATGTGGGATGGAGTTTCCTTACTTCATTCCCTTAACATAAGTTATTTCCATATTTTGTCTTATTTTTCTTTTTTACTTTTACCATGAACATTTTTAGTCCATTAGTTTTATTAGTTTGTCAATTTTGGACCAAATTTTCGTGATGTTACATCCTCCCCACCTTAGAATGATTCCCGTCCTCGAGATTTTCTTAGAACAGATGCGGGTATTTTCTTCTCATCTCTGACTCTAACTCCCAAGTAAACTCGGGTCCTCTTCGAGAGTTCCATCGTATCTTGACTGTAACGCCCGATAATTCCGGTTTCAGAAATTAAAGCTTGGGAGACCGAAGACGAGATGATGAAGCATTATCCGCAGTTGTTCCTTATCGGGATTCGGGGACGAATCCCATTGTAAGGGGGTGGACTTGTAACGCCCGATAATTCTGGTTTCAGGAATTAAAGCTTGTAGAGTATGTATAATTCTCGGGATTTATCCGACGCTTCTCAGAAGCCTTTACGTCATCTCGGTACGTCTAATCGCTTAACATTTCTTCCAAGTTGCATTATTATTAAATTCCGGGGGCTATAATGAAAATGTTTTATAATATAACACTAAACGAAAAAACCCTAAACCCTATTACAGCCCCTGTCCGATCGGCCAAGAGACCAGCCACCCTCCCTTCCTTGCTTCGACTTTTTGATCGATTCCAAGCTCCTAGAAGTAGTTCAAGGTATGTACTACAAACCCCAACACTCTTTTTGTTCACCCCTAATCGTTTTGATGCTCAATTTTGCCGAAACTTTTCGTTGGACAGATTTTCGGCCAAGGTGTAATTGACCCACTTCCCGTGGATAAAAATTAGAGTTTCTGGCGTAGAAAGATTCCCAGGTATGACATTTACATCATATTAAAATTTCGTAGCCATTGGAGGTGTTTAGGTCGGTCAATCGATTTTAGTTCGAAAACTAGGGTTTATCGGGTGTAGAATTGCAAATTGTTAAGTTTGATGCGTTAATCGGTTGGATGACCAACCAAATCAGTTTTTACGGCCCTAGGGGAGTCTAAGGGCTGTGGGAAAATTATTTTTTTGATGCTCGGGGCTGTTTTGGTTGGTGCTTGGTCAATCGAGTCGGCGGTGCGCGAATTTTCATTTAAATGTTAAATTGAGAGTTGTAAAAAGGAACCGTCTGCCCTATCAACTCGGGTGACTTAATTATGTTGAATGAAAGAATTAAAATGGAAATTTGGCCAATTTGGGGCTGATTCGTTTAACAATTTGTTTTATGGTTCATTACGCGCGTATTCGACTCGATTTGATTGCCGACAGGCGAGTGGTGCATCGTGGTTAGCCCCGACCTTAATCGTAGGGTGGATTTGGTTAATTGAAAGTTGTTGGGCCCTGGGCCTTGGGCCAAGTGTTGGGCCTTGGGCCAAGTTTTTGGGCCTTGGGCCAAGTTGTTGGGCTTGAATGGCCCATTAGACAAGAGTGTTCTTACGGTCTAGCTTAGTAACACGTTGTGTATACTTTACAGACCCTTGCTTGTGATTGTGCACTTAGGGATTTCCTAGCTCGTTGCAGGTGTTCGATTGATTTCAGGTGAGTTCATGATGCCCTTTTTACTCTTTTTACTTTAGGGCTAGCATGCACACCTAAGTGTTTCCTCACTTGATACAATGTTTTAAATGGATTTACATAGGCTTGCTAGTATTGGTAGGCCTTGGAATGTTATAGAATGTGTGTATGTATATATATATATATATTTATAATGGCCAATATTTGGCGAATGTTGTAGTCGGCTCGACTACTGAATATTGCGTATGCCTACTTTGTGTTTGCATGCGCCGAATGTTACGTGTTTGGGTTGTACGTTTTCTCGGCCTTGAATGTTATTATTGAATGTTATATATACATATATATATTGATATATATAGGAATGCACGTATAGAGATGCTCATACGTAAGAATGACTATTTATTGAATGTGGTGACCTAACCGATGTACTTCCGTTTGTTGTTTTAAAAACGTTGGAATGATTATTAAGACTTTTGCTACTTATTTAAAACTTGAACTCACTCTGCTTAAGCTGACTTTGTGTGCATGTTAGTGTGAGATTTCAGGTTAGGAAGAGGATGCCTTATCGCTTGGAAAACGGGAATCTGAGCCAAGTTCGGTTTTAAGTATTAGACATTGAACAACATCACAACCTAAGCCTGTTGCCACTTTCTGGGCGTTCCAGCTACACCCAGATTAGTTTTACAGCCCAGATTAGTATTGAGATTATAATAATATTAAAACATTAATATTATTATAATATTGATTATAGGAACTACTAATAGCGGACGGAACAAACCACGAGCTGATACAGTACTGATTATCGACTAAACCGTGAGTTTCATGACCCCACTTTTAAACTGTTTTACGAACTTTTGGGGTGAAAAGCATGTTTGATTACATATACATACCTGAAGCATGTATTGATGTGAATTATCTAAGTGCTAACACACGAAAGTCCCCACTATCACAGTGATTAACTTCGAGCCGGTGGCTTGTGAATAGTACTATCGGTTTGACAAACCCAAACAGAATCGTCCTGGTTGCCGTGTCACATAGTGCCGTTTGCACATGACCATATCTATACAAACAGGCTATGTAGTGTTAGACATAGCTACCGGGGCATGTTGTGGGCGGAAAGGGGCCACAGTGGTTGATGGAGCGTGGGAAATGGATGCACGCAGCACATACAGTCAAGGCTTCAGTGTAGCTTAGCATAATTACATCATTTACATACATACATACTTATTTCATGATTACAAGTGTTGACTTGTGAATACTCATTACTGATTTCTTGAAACTCGTGAAACTCACCAACTCTAGTAGTTGACCCGTTTTAAACCGCTTTTCAGGTGTACCTAAATCGAAATGATTTGGTGATCTGTTACTGCCCAAGGTGTGTGGTTGATGCTATGTGAATAGAGGCAAGGGTGTTAGTAGTAAGAATGTAGAGTTAACGAACTAGTTTTGTTTGTATCACCTAGACTGTAAAACAATGATAGAACAAAGAAATGTAATATATTGTAAATTAGTTTGTAATGTTTTTTTATAAACAATGTGTTGATACCAGAGGTGTCTGTTACATTCCCGTTTTACGCTTCCGCATTGTGCTAGCCGGGGTGTGAAAACTTATGGCTCAGTTGGAAGACTTGCTCGATAAGGGCTTTATTCGACCGAGCATCTCGCCTTGGGGTGCCCCGGTCTTGTTCGTTAAGAAGAAGGACGGTAGCATGTGAATAAGCATTGACTACCGTGAGTTGAACAAGCTCACTGTTAAAAATCGGTACCCGCTCCCGAGGATCGACTACTTATTTGATCAGCTCCAAGGGGCTAGTTGGTTCTCGAAGATCGACCTTAGGTCCGGGTATCATCAGCTGAAGATTCGGGAGGAATATATTCCTATTACTACCTTTCGCACTCGTTATGGACATTATGAATTTCTGGTGATGTCTTTCGGTTTGACCTACGCACCGCCTGCGTTCATGGATCTTATGAACCGGGTGTGTAGACCGATGCTCGATCGTTCGGTTATTGTATTCATCGAAGACATTCTTGTGTACTCTAAAAGTGAATCCGAACACGCCGGTCATCTCGTGGAAGTGTTGGAGGCTCTGCGGAAGAACAAACTGTATGCGAAATTTTCTAAGTGCTCCTTCTGGTTGTGTGAGGTTCAATTCTTGGGTCATGTTATTAACCCGAGTGGTATTCTGGTTGACCCTGCAAAGGTGGAAGCCGTGAATGAATGGGAGTCTCCTAACTCTCCATCCGAAATCCGTAGTTTTCTGGGTTTGGCAGGGTATTACCGCCGCTTTATTCCCGATTTTTCGAAAATTGCTTCTTCACTAACCAAGTTAACTAAGAAGAGTGTTAAGTTCGTTTGGGGTACGGAACAGGAGGAGGCTTTTATCTAGTTGAAGAACAGATTGACGCATGCCCCGATTTTAGCTTTACCTGATGGCACCGATGATTTGGTGGTGTATTCTGATGCCTCTTATCAGGGGCTTGGGTGTGTTTTGATTCAGCGAGGTCGAGTCATCGCTTATGCCTCACGGCAGTTGAAGCCTCACGAGGCGAATTATCCTACTCACGATTTGGAGCTTGCAGCCGTTGTGTTTGCGCTTAAGTTGTGGCGACATTATTTATACGGTGTTCCCTGCGTTATCTATACCGATCATAAGAGTTTAAAATACTTCTTTGAACAAAAGGAACTGAATATGCGCCAACGTCGATGGTTGGAGTTGATTAAGGATTATGATTTGGATATTATGTACCACCCAGGTAAGGCCAAAGTGGTGGCTGACGCGTTGAGCCGGAAGGAGAGACCGAAGCCGATTCATGTAAAATCCTACCAGCTCATCCTTAAACCCAATATTTTGAAGCAAATAGCCAGCGTTCAAAATGAGGCTTTGCAGGTGGAATGGTTATGTCAGAACGTGTTTGGGGTCAGGAGAAATTGTTGGAAGACGTCGGTGACGGGGTGAAGTATAAGGATGGTCGTTTATGGGTACCGAAGTATGGGGGATTCAGAGATAAAATTTTGGATGAGGCACACAAGTCGCGCTATTCTATTCACCCAGACGCGACCAAGATGTACCAACACTTGAAGAAAAATTATTGGTGGCCTGCGATGAAATTTGAGGTGGCTCAGTACGTGAGTAAGTGTTTGACGTGTCTGCAAGTTAAGGCCGAGCATCAGAAGCCGTTTGGGAAACTTCAGCCTTTTGGAAATACCTGAGTGGAAATGGGAGCATCTTACTATGGATTTCGTGACTAAACTGCCTCGTACTCCTAGGGGTAATTACGACACCATTTGGGTAATCGTGGATAGACTGACCAAGAGCGCTCACTTCTTGCCGATTCGAGAGACTTTTAATTATGAGCAGCTGGCTGATGTGTTTATTCGTGAGATCGTCTCTAGGCACAGGGTTCCTGTATCTATTGTTTCGGATAGGGATACACGTTTCACCTCCAGGTTTTGGAAAAGGTTTCATGAGGAGATGGGCACCAAACTCCTCATTAGTACTGCGTATCACCCACAGACGGATGGTCAGTCCGAGAGGACCATTCAGACTCTCGAGGATATGTTGCGGGCTTGTGTTATCGATTTTGGTGGTAGTTGGGACCATCACTTACCGCTGGTAGAGTTCTTGTATAATAACAGTTATCACGCCACGATTGGGATGCCACCGTTTGAGATGTTGTATGGTAGGAGGTGTAGGACTCCAGTCTGTTGGGGTTCCATTGGTCAGAAGCAGTTGGGTAGTTTGGAGGTGGTCGAGGCTACGACTGAGAAACTCGACAAGATTAAAGCATTTATGAAGGCCGCGCAGGATCGTCAGAAGTCTTATGCAGATAAAAGGCGAAGGCCTATTGTGTTTGAGGCTGGGGATCGGGTTATGTTAAAAGTCTCTCCCTGGAAGGGCATTATTCGTTTTCGTAAGAGGGGGAAGCTCAGTCCGAGGTTTATTGGCCCGTTCCGTATATTGGCCCGAGTAGGTGAGGTAGCATATAGGCTGGAATTGCCCGAGGAGCTCGCGAGGATTCATCCAACTTTTCACGTGTCACATCTGAGGAAATGCTTAGTGGATGAAGAGGCCCATGTGCATCTCGATGATATTGAACTCGATAGTAAGCTGAACTACGTTGAACAACCGATTGCTATTCTTGACCATCAGGAGAGGCATTTGAGGAATAAGGTGGTTAGACAGGTGAAGGTCCAGTGGAAACACCGTAGGGGTTCCGAGGCCACTTGGGAGACCGAAGACGAGATAATGAAGCATTATCCGCAGTTGTTCCTTATCGGGATTCGGGGACGAATCCCATTGTAAGGGAGGTGGACTTGTAACGCCCGATAATTCTGGTTTCAGGAATTAAAGCTTGTAGAGTATGTATAATTCTCGGGATTTATCCGACGCTTCTCAGAAGCCTTTACGTCATCTCGGTACGTCTAATCGCTTAACTTTTCTTCCAAGTTGCATTATTATTAAATTCCGGGGGCTATAATGAAAATGTTTTATAATATAACACTAAACGAAAAAACCCTAAACCCTATTACAGCCCTTGTCCGATCGGCCAAGAGACCAGCCACCCTCCCTTCCTTGCTTCGACTTTTTGATCGATTCCAAGCTCCTAGAAGTAGTTCAAGGTATGTAGTACAAACCCCAACACTCTTTTTGTTCACCCCTAATCGTTTTGATGCTCAATTTTGCCGAAACTTTTCGTTGGACAGATTTTCGGCCAAGGTGTAATTGACCCACTTCCCGTGGATAAAAATTAGAGTTTCCGGCGTAGAAAGATTCCCAGGTATGACATTTACATCATATTAAAATTTCGTAGCCATTGGAGGTGTTTAGGTCGGTCAATCGATTTTAGTTCGAAAACTAGGGTTTATCGGGTGTAGAATTGCAAATTGTTAAGTTTGATGCGTTAATCGGTTGGATGACCAACCAAATCAGTTTTTACGGCCCTAGGTGAGTCTAAGGGCTGTGGGAAAATTATTTTTTTGATGCTCGGGGCTGTTTTGGTTGGTGCTTGGTCAATCGAGTCGGCGGTGCGCGAATTTTTGTTTAAATGTTAAATTGAGAGTTGTAAAAAGGAACCGTTAGCCCTATCAACTTGGGTGACTTAATTATGTTGAATGAAAGGATTAAAATGGGAATTTGGCCCATTTGGGGCTGATTCGTTTAACAATTTGTTTTATGGTTTATTACGCGCGTATTCGACTCGATTTGATTGCCGACGGGCGAGTGGTGCATCAAGGTTAGCCCCGACCTTAATCGTAGGGTGGATTTGGTTAATTGAAAGTTGTTGGGCCTTGGGCCAAGTGTTGGGCCTTGGGCCAAGTGTTGGGCCTTTGGCCAAGTGTTGGGCCTTGGGCCAAGTTGTTGGGCTTGAATGGCCCATTAGACAAGAGTGTTCTTACGGTCTAGCTTAGTAACACGTTGTGTATACTTTACAGGCCCTTGCTTGTGATTGTGCACTTAGGGATTTCCTAGCTCGTTGCAGGTGTTCGATTGATTTCAGGTGAGTTCATGATGCCCTTTTTACTCTTTTTACTTTAGGGCTAGCATGCACACCTAAGTGTTTCCTCACTTGATACAATGTTTTAAATGGATTTACATAGGCTTGCTAGTATTGGTAGGCCTTGGAATGTTATAAAATGTGTGTATGTATATATATATATTTAGAATGGCCAATATTTGGCGAATGTTGTAGTCGGCTCGATTACTGAATATTGCGTATGCCTACTTTGTGTTTGCATGCGCCGAATGTTACGTGTTTGGGTTGTACGTTTTCTCGGCCCTGAATGTTATTATTGAATGTTATATATACATATATATATATTGATATATATAGGAATGCACGTATAGAGATGCTCATACGTAAGAATGACTATTTATTGAATGTGGTGACCTAACTGATGTACTTCCGTTTGCTGTTTTAAAACTGTTGGAATGATTATTAAGACTTTTGCTACTTATTTAAAACTTGAACTCACTCAGCTAAAACTGACTTTGTGTGCATGTTAGTGTGAGATTTCAGGTTAGGAAGAGGATGCCTTATTGTTTGGACGTGCACGGAGCTACTTGGACGGTGAAGGGCATACTGGAATGAAGAATTGTTTATGAACATTTTATTTCAAAAGACTTATAAAAGTTATACTTAATTTTGGTTTTGGGGTTAAATCCCCGGGTTTTGGGAACTCATTCATTTATTTACGTTTTCCGCCGAATTATACTCTGTGATGTTATTTTAATGAAAAGAATTGTTTTTATGTTTAATTATTTTTACGAGTGTTTTGAATGATTACCAACTGTGGGGTTCCCGGGGTTCGGGGCCTTACATTGATTAACTTTAGCCATCGACGTTTAAGTTGCTTGACTTGGAAATCTTCAACTTGTAAGGGTTGTTCTACAAATTTTAGATTTTCATTGACTTCGACATCTTTTAAGGGCATGGCTAAAGTTTCGTCAGCCAGACATTACGTAAGTTAGAGACGTGGAATACATCGTGTATCCCTTTCATCTCTTCTGGTAAATGTAAGCGATAAGCAATAGTACCGATTCGTTCTAGTACTTCAAATAGTCTCACGAAACATGGACTTAACTTTCCTTTCTTGCCGAATTGTACGACTCCTTTCCACGGTGATACTTTCAAAAGGACCTTATCGCCTACTTGAAATTCCAACGGCTTACGGAGCACGTCTGCATAGCTCTTTTGTCGATCTCTTGTCGTCTTAAGTCGTTCACGGATTTGTAACACTTTATATGTCGTTTCTTGGACTACTTCGGGTCCAGATATTTGATTGTCTCAAGTTTCAGACCAACATACAGGCGTTCTACATTTTTGTCAATACAAAGCTTCAAATGGTGCGGCCTAAATACTTGTGTGATAACTGTTGTTATACGAGAATTCCATCAGAGGAAGGTGATCATCCCAACATCAAACTAAATCGATCACACAAGCTCGAAGGATGTCCTCAAGCGTTTGAATTGTTCGTTCGCTCTGCCTATCAGTTTGAGGATGATAAGCAGTGCTAAGATTCAATTGAGTTCCTAAAGCTTTTTGGAAACTATTCCAGAAATGAGAAGTAAATCTACTGTCTCGATCAGATATGATAGATAATGGCACACCATGCAATGCTACAATGTTGTTCACGTAAATTCGTGTCAATCTATCCATAGAATAAGATTCATTGATAGGTAAGAAATGAGCGGATTTAGTTAATCTATCAATGATTACCCAAATAGCATTGTGCTGTCGGGTAGTTTTAGGGAGTTATGTAATGAAATCCATTGTTATCATCTTCCATTTCCATACAGGGAGTTCAGGTTGTTGAAGCAAACCTGAAGGCTTTTGATGTTCTGCCTTGACTTGTAAACATGTTAAGCACTTAGCAACATATAAAGCAATATCTCTTTTCATCCCATTCCACCAGTAGTTTGGCTTATGATTTTGATACATTTTATCACTACCGGGATGCATCATGTACTTTGATTTATGAGCTTCATTCATGATCTTTTCACGTAAATCACCAACAATTGGTACCCGGATTGTATTTCCGAGTCTTAGTATATCGTCATCTCCCTTGACTAAAGAATCAATGGTGCCGTTACGTTTTTCTTCGGAAATATGATTTTCTTCAATTGCTTGCTTCTGAGCCTTCTTGATTTGTTCGATTAAGTCTATTTGTAACTCTAATCTCAAAGCTCGAACTCTTTGGGTTTCTCACGTTCTTTCCGGCTTAATGCGTCAGCTACCACATTTGCTTTTCTTTCATGATAGATGATTTCACAGTCGTAATCGTTTAAGGTTTCGATCCATCTTCTTTGACGCATGTTAAGTTCTTTCTGATCAAAGATGTGCTTTAAACTCTTATGATCAGTGTACACGATAAAATTGACTCCATAGAGATAGTGCCTCCATAACTTTAAGGCAAAAATTATGGCACCCAACTCTAGATCGTGAGTCGTATAATTCTTTTCGTGTACTTTCAATTGACGAGAAGCATAAGCTATTACTTTCTTTCTTTGCATTAGTACGCAACCTAAACCTGAATGAGATGCGTCGCTAAATACAATGAAATCCTCTGTACCCTCTGGCAAGGCCAGTATAGGTGCATCTGTGAGCTTGTGCTTAAGTAATTCAAATGCTTCTTGTTGCTTGGTTCCCCATTCATATTTAACATTTTTATGAGTTAATGAAGTTAAGGGAACTGCTATATGGGAAAAGTTTTCGATGAATCTTCTATAATATCCAGCCAAACCTAGGAAACTTCGGACCTCGGTTGGCAATCTAGGAATCTCCCATTTAGCTATTGCTTCACTCTTTGCGGGGTCCACTTGAATTCCATTTGCATTGATGACGTGGCCAAGAAATTGCACTTCATGTAGCTAGAACTTGCACTTGGAAAATTTAGCATACAACTTCTTGTTTTGGAGTATCTCAAGTAAGATCCTAAGATGAACTTTGTGATCTTCTTCCGATTTAGAATAATTAAGTATATCGTCGATGAACACGATTACAAATTTATCTAAATAAGTTTTACAAACTATGTTCATCAAGTCCATGAAAGCGGCGGGGGCATTAGTAAGTCCAAGTGGCATTACTGTGAACTCGTAATGTCCATATCTTGTTCGAAACGCTGTTTTCGGAATATCTTCTTCCTGGACTTTCAACTGATGATACCCAGAAAGTAAATCTATTTTCAAAAAGAAACTCGCTCCTTGCAATTGATCGAATAGGTCGTCAATTCTAGGTAGCGGATATCGATTCTTAATAGTTACTTTGTTCAAGGCTCTGTAATCGATACAAATCCTCATGGAACCGTCTTTCTTTTTGACGAATAGAATCGGTGCTCCCCAAGGTGATGAACTTGGACGAATAAACCCTTTCTTTAACAACTCATCCAGTTGTTTCTTCAATTCCTTCATTTCTTTCGGAGCCAAACGATAGGGGGATTTGGCTATTGGAGCAGTTCCAGGCATTAAGTCTATTCTGAATTCAACTTCTCGATTGGGTGGAATTCCTGGGAATTCATCTGGAAAAACGTCGGGAAATTCAAACACTATAGGTACGTCTTTGATTTCCTTCGGTTTGGATTCTTCCGTCACATAAGCCATAAATGCTAAACATCCTTGGTTTAAGCATTTGTTTGATTTTATCATGGAGATTATGCTAACATGACCAGCGTCTTTTTCGCCCGCGATTTGAATTGTTCGCTTGTCAGGGGCTTGAAGTTCTATGGTTTTCTTATTGCAAATGATACGAGCATGGTTGTCGGATAACCAGTCCATACCTATAACTATATCAAAGCCCGCTAAGGTCATAGGCAGTAATTGTATAGGGATGACGTAGCCTGCCAACAAGATCTTTCCATTTTCTAAGGTGTCGGAAATTTTAACTATCTCACCACTGGCCGTCTCGATGTTTATAGTTTTATTCAATTTCCTTAAAGGTTCGTTTAATAGACTACAAAACTTATAATCTATAAAACTTTGATTTGCACCTTAATCAAATAAAACTCTCGCATAAACGTTATTAACTAAGAACGTACCGGTGATGGTTTTCGGTATGTCTGTGGTCTTCTTGGTGTCAAGTACAAAAACTCGAGAATTCCCCTTCTTTCCTTCGTTCTTGGTGCCACTACCTCTAGCACCTCCACTACCAGCAACATTCTTTTTAGGACACTCAAAGCTAAGATGTCCCATTTCCTTGCAGTTGAAGCAAGTCATCTTGTTCTTCCAACAATCAGCAATGGCATGCCTTGGCTTTTTGCATGTATCACAGATAACAGATGTAGATACTGCGAACCGGCATCGACCCAGATGATGCCTCTTACAAATCTTACACAATGGGTAGTTGGAATTAAAACCACCCCTCCTCCTATCCACATCTTTTCCCTTGAAACGGTTATTTCCCTTTCCCTTCTTGTCATATGCCGGATTTTCCTTCTTATCCTCTCCCTTGTTGTGGATAAGACCGTTCATCAGATAACCAGCCAGCTCCATGGCGGATTCGGCTGTCTGCGGTAGATGAGACCTCACCATGTCTCGTATCTCTCTCGGTAAACCCCATATGTAGCAGGTTACCTTGCTTGATTCGGGTGTTACCAACTGGGGCACAAGTCTACAATACTCTTGGAACTTGGTATTGTTGTCTCTCAGATTAGTCCCGACTACTTTGTGATTGAGAAACTTGGTTTGGATTAAGTCGGTCTCATGCATCGGATAAAACTTTTGCAAAACCATAACTTTAAACTCTTCCCATGTCAACTGATACATGGTTCTCCTACCTCTTGTCATCAACAGTGTGTTCCATCATTCTAACGCTTCTCCTTTAAACATTGGCGCTGTGTACTGAATTTTCTCTTCCTTATTGCATTTGCTTATTATGATGATTGATTCCATTTCTTCAAGCCATCTTATGGATGCTATGGCTCCTTTGTCGCCATAAAACTCCTTAGGCCCACAGTTCTTGAAGTCCTTAAACAAACAACCTTCGATTCTTAACTTCTTCTTAAAGGTTTGGTGGAATTCCTCACCATTAGTTGATCCTTGATCACTCTCTTCTTTTTGAGGGGTAGGATTTGGACGGGTTTTGGATTTAACAGACTTACTAGGTTGTCGGTTTTCACTTTGATGGACAGATTTTTCTTTCATGGCGGGTAATAAGGTATTCATGGCATTAATCATTTCTTGCATTTTGGTTATCAACTGCTCATGGTTTCCTTGAGCAGTCTTAGTTTTTGATTGGTTGCTTTTAGCGTTTGAAGCTTCCTTTTTTTGGGAGGGATTATCTTGTTTTGACATTCTGAAAGTATAAGGAAATTAACTCATTACTAAGATTTTTTTATTTATAACACGATGAAAATATATTACATCAACGACCACTTCTACTACCATTGACTTAAAACAAACGCTACTAGCACAAGTACAACAGACATATTCTAGAAACAACCGGTACTACTACAACGGAACAGGGAACAAACAGTACGACCATAACAGAGCGGGATCCTCAATCCTTCATGTACTTTTTGATCATCTTCTTTAACTTACTACACTTGTGTAGTAACTTCTTTTCCACCTTATTCTTTTTGCTACTCTCTGTAGCCATCTTCTTTCGCAACTCATCGGTTTCATGAAGTGCCCGATCGAGATGCTCTTCTTGGGACTGAGGGATGAAACTTGGGTATCCGTATTGAGGCAGTGGATCACGATACCCTATCATGACTATTGCATAATGATTTCTTGGATAAGGCGGTGGTGGACTGGATTCAACTGGCATGTTATGAAAAGTTTCCGTAGCCTCTCCTTGCTGCCTGATTTCCTTTGCCTGTTCTGAGATGGTTGGAATAACACCAGTTTAGGGTGGAAAACCATCTGTAAGTGCTTGGACATATGGATCTTGTGGATCATAATGAGGAGACAGGTGAAACAATGGTTGTTGACAGCCCATACTTGGTGGACAGTCATATCCTGGGTGGTCTTGCACCTCATGGCTCTTCTCATCAATGCTCATTTCTTTTGGAGATTCCTCTTCTGGATCTTCTTCTTCTGATTCTTCTTCTGGCTCCTCCTCTGATTCCTCTTCTTCCTCGGGATCTTCTTCTGATTCAACTTCCACATTTCCTTCATTCACATAAACCTGAATGGTCAATTTTTCGAAAGGTTGCATTACTCTCATCTTGGGTCTCCTTGATGGACCTAAAACAAAATCGTTAGGAGAATCTGTGGGGTTATGAACTGGGGTTCTTGGGTCGGAGTAAATCTACATCCAGCTTGGGGTATTCTCCTTAGGATTAGACCTAGCTGCCTCATCAACCTTCATTTTTATCGGAAGGATGATTCTTCGGGGTTGGCGGGTCACTTGGAACGTTGATAGCCATTTGCTCTGTGCCTGGGAAGTGAATGGGTTGACTCCCATGTGGTACCTCTGGTACGACTGACCTGTCCTGGTCGAAGAAATCGACGTAATAGCTATCACTTTCACCGTCCGGAGGAATGATGGGTTCTAGACAGCCTGTCTTTCTCATCTCTTCATAGAAGGATTCCATATCTTTTTGAATGCCGACATCTATAAGGAATAGAAAAATAAGGGATAGGGAAGAATACCAGCCTATCTTATTCTTATAATATAATAAATATTAAAACTTATCTATGGTCAAAGCTTAGGTATATTTATATACCTAATTCGCTAAGATCGATGGCTCTGATACCAACACTTGTCACACCCCGGCTTAAGGCCTAGGCGTGACACTCATAAGTTGGTACCTGTTATGTAAATATATCTGAGTTTAAGGTTGTAAAGCGGAAGACTTAGTTTAAAACATTATTTTATTCAAAAGACGGGATTTTAAAATACCCGTTAATTTATACAAAAGTGTTTGGATAATAAAACCATGATTTACATTATTGTAATAATAAAATAACTATTGAGCCATCAGATCGTCTAACGGCTATCCATCTTCTCCAAACACCTATTCTCCATTACCTGTAAAACAGTTATAAAAAATAAGTCAGCAACACATGCTGGTGAACACGCTGACACAAAACATTTAAGTTACTTAGTTATCCCCTTGGGTATCTTATGACCCGGGCCATCATGGCTTAGGAAACAACCAAGTTAAATTTACTATTATAAACATCCAGTTCTACTTGAAACCTCTCAGCGACACTGCAACATCGAGATCTTAGCAACTATCAATATACACGAGATAATCCCCTCTCGGACATTACTTAGGTCCTGCCCAACGTGGCGGAGGCATTAGCAAGTGTGGTGCGGTGTGCCCACCATCTACCCACATATGTAAGGATCCAAACAAACGTATACAATAGCTTGAGGGCCAGCGATTACTTTTGTTTATAAAGTTTTAGGGATATAATCCCATGCAAACATTCACAGACTTCATTTTATAAAAAGTTGGACGTATTCACCTTTCTTCTCGTTTGGTGTTTCTCACCGATTTGTCTTGTTACCTCGGACCTATAGTACGAGAATAATGTTTTATAAGTACTAGATCAACGATCTAGCATCAGACCTTTAGTCCGATTGCATAACCTTTACCTTGACATTTATCTCTTTAAAATAGAAGGACCTCTAGTCCTTTCTTTTGTTAATCATTTATAACCTTTGTTTCTTCTTCGTTAAGAAACGTATATTTTAAATTTCTTTTATTATAAGAAATATTTATAAAAATCTTTATATATAATAAAGTATTATTTTATCTATAATCTTGACTTATAAAAATCTATTTTTCACTTTATTATACGATCAAGGTATAAGCTATATCCCTGACTAGGGTCTAAGCCATTTATAATATAATAACCGGGCAGAACCCCTACCTTGAATAGCTTATTATACGAAATGCCAATGCTTTACTTCGACCGCACTTCTACTTGGAGGAAAGTCGAGGGAGTATTTAGGTGGAGTTACGGCACGCATTTCGAGACAAAACTTGTCGGGATATTGGCATATCGGGGTCGTGGCACGCTTATCGAGGTTGTGTATGTGTTTTTGGAGTGTGTGGGATGAATGAGAAACCTCCCCATGCCTGCCCTATTTATAGCGAAAATTCTGCATCTTCGCATATCGCGAAGCTGCTTCACCTATCGCGAAGATGCACTAGCTTCGATGAGTCACCCAGTAGGCTTGCCACGTGTCACCGTGTGGTGACACGTGTCCCGTGATGTGTCTTGCAACTTCACGTATCGCGAAGATGCAACCTGGATTCTTGTGCAAAGTGCGCCATCAATGCGCCACATTGCGCCCATCACCCTATGGGCCCGTGCGCGTGCTCGTTGGGTGCTTCGCACCCTCCGCTAGGACTAGGGAGAGTGGTTGGCCACATAAGAACATTACCATGATAAGTTCACTTCTTATAAAGTGCTTTATTTTCTTTACCACTTTCCATATGGGATGGAATTTCCTTAATTCATTCCCTTATCATAAGTTATTTCCATTCTTTGTCTTATTTTTCTTTTTTACTTTTACCATGAACATTTTTAGTCCATAATTTTATTAGTTTGTCAATTTTGGACCAAATTTTCGTGATGTTACAAAAGAAGACCCACCTTTACGACCCTAGATCCGACTTAGAATTGGTATCAAAAGGTTTGAAAACAACATCGTCTTTAAAAGCAAGAGTAGATTTTAAAGTTTCGATGTTTGAATCTTTGAAAGAAAATCTCTATTGAGTAGTAGCATCAAGAATGTGTTGATCTATAAAATCAGATTCACCCATGTTGGAAATAGAGACACGAGAGTGAACCTCTTTTTTTCCCATGATCAACCCGAAATCAAAAAATGAAAAGTAGAAGAGACTAACCTTTAGAGAGACAAGATTGGATTAACGAGAAGGATAGAAATAGAATGAGGTGTAATAAACTAAAAAAAGGAGATAATCAAGCCTCGATTCCCATACCCAATCAAATCAAATTCAAAATCGTCAGAAAAGATAAAAGATTTCAAAATATTTACAGCTGTAAATATGGGGGGGGGGAGAATTGTTGTGGGTAAAAATTTCAAGAATCCTGGCATACAGAATCCTCAAGAGAATACACAGACAAACATGATCCTCAGTAAGTGTCGATATTAACCATCTTTATTCTTTCACCATGGACTTGGTCTTGCAGGCAACAATCAACAGTCAATGCTCAGCTGAAGACTTGGTCAAACATTGAAGGTTATAGACGTTGGAGGCTGTTACAACACGATTAAGGAAAATATATGCAAATATGTAAGCGCTCCAGGATCCTCGCTGGGGAAATTAATGCTCATTATTACCTGTTATTACTTGTCAATTCTGATTATACTATATATAAAAGTCGTGATGATCGCATAAAAGGCATTCCACGCACCATACTGCACACTCTTGCGCTCATAGCAGCGATCGAACACTTCCAACAATTGTAATCATCGTTTTTATTAAGATAACTAAGGCAGCGGGATAGTTTTCCCCTCCCGAGATTTTTTTGCCGGAGATCCTATAAGAATTAAGGGGTTTTCCTCGCTAAATCAATGTGTCACACATATTACTTACTAGCTGATTCGATTACACACACAAGCATCCTACCTCACATTCAAAGTTTGGTTACTTGATTATCCGCTTGTAGTTTTTGACTAAAACACTATTTATCAAAACACAAGGTATACTGACGTCCTTTCCCTTCGATATGATATGACGAGATTTTGAAGAATGGTGTTTCAATCGATAAAGATACGGGATGACAGTCAATAAACATTACTTCTTTTATTTTGTCTTCAACATCTTATAAGCCCTTCATCACAAGACAAGCGATTGATGATATCACTTGAGATCAATCAAGTTGTGGTTAACTTCGCTTGGATTGTCTTATTATCATCAAGATAAACTTTTTTGCTTGGGGGATTCTTTGGAATAGTCCTATTCCCTTTGCCCTACTTATAAGTTGGCCAATAACCTCCTTGTAAATTACGGAATAGCTTGAATAGGCCCAACTCCTTTCATGGAACAAGCTTCCATTAACCACTTTTTCAACTATTGATGATTCCTTCATCCGCCTACTCCATCAACCTCATCTTGTCAAAACGGTAAGATCCATCATGCCATCCGGTTAGTAGCCCTTTGGTGTCTTTGGAAATCATGAACCAATTTTCTTTTTAATGGCACTCACATATCTCCAATGTAATTTTTAGACGAGATAAAAGTTTCAGGATACCTCTGGATTATCGTTGACCTTTGAAATTTTCACTCTATTAATTAGGATGCTTGGCGCAGTTTCAATCTTTTAATTTAACTTTTCTTTGTAGTTTGGTTACTTGTTTTCGTCTAGTTTCTTGCTAGTCCTTAATTAATTTACATACATCGCATTCCGTTTAAAAATATATTTTACATGTTAAATCCAGAGAAGAACAACTAAAACCTAAAATTACTTGAAAGGCTAATATTTGTCCTAACTCAAAAGCTAAAGGGTTGAAAATGCCAACACCATAAAACTCAAAGCAACAAAACCAAAAACCTAGGCGTAGGGTTTATCACCACCAACCAATCACCGGAAAACATGTCGGGCGTGAACACTACAACGTCAGTGGAAGCAGAAAACCAAGGCGGTACAAGAGGAGTAGTGAAGAGGAAGCCGGTGTTCGTGAAAGTAGGCGACCTGAAACCTGGAACCAACGGCCACACACTTGCTGTGAAGGTGGCGTCGTCAACGACTGTTTTGGATAAGAAGCCTCGGAATCCGTTTAGTGGGCGTAGTAATAATAATAATAGTCGTATTGCTGAGTGTCTTGTTGGTGATGAAACTGGGACTATTTTGTTTACTGCTCGCAATGATCAAGGTCTAAGACTGACTCTTTTTCAGTTACACACATAATTACACTTGGGGGGCGTTCGGTTCGCGGAATTTTTTTAAAGGAATTGGAATTTGAATCGGAAACGGGTTGAGTCGGGCGAAATCGGGTAATGGGTCGGTTAGTAAAAGTGTTCATTTGTTTGGATCGGAACGTGTTTTCGGTCGGGACAGGTACCGACTCGAATCCATGTCGGGCCAAAACTCATTCCGTGCCCAACTGAAACTCGTCTCAACCCGAAACCTGTTACGAATCGGAACCATTTCGACCCAAACCAAAACCAAAAATTGGGTAAAAACCAAACCGAACCGAACCGATGTTTACTAGTAGCTTGCACATAGTTGATGAAAGTTTATTAAATTCGTCATTTATGGGGGTGTTTGGGATTCCTTATTTTAGCTTATAATTTATGGGTTATAAGTTATAAGTTGTTTGGAAAAGTTAGATATTGTGAGTGTATAAGGAGGTAAAATAAGGAATCTGGAGCACCCCTATATTGAATATCAACACTTCAAATTCATATTTTATTGTGTGAGATGATGCAGTTCACTACTAATTGCAGGGCTATTGTGCACTTCTCTTTTTGAGTGATTGTTTCTATTACATGGGTCGGTTTGGGCTTCAACTGAAACAAAAATTAAGAATTCGGTTTTTAGATTTTTTAAAACCATTTGATTTCGGGTTTTTTGGTTTTCACAATGGGTTTGGTTTGGCTCTGGTTTTTTTGGTTTTATCATTTGAGAATGAAACTTTTGGGCTGAAAAATGACCCAAACTGAAACTTTGGGTCTGAATTTTTTTGTAAATTAATGACTAAATGGTTATGTTAAAGATCTAAAGTTTTTATGCTTCGCCATTTATTAATTTCTTACAAATTACTTAAAATCATTTTTTTTAGTTTTAGTATTTTAGCCAACAAAATGGCCGATAGTAATGACTTTGGGCCTTAAAACTTTGCTCTAAAGTTTTTTGTTAATCAGTGACCAACTGATTATTAAACATTTGGACCTAAAATTTTTATGTTGAAGCATTTATTAATTTTGATTTTATAAATGACTTTCGTTTTATAATTTGGGTCTGAAACTTTGGGCCTTTTTTTTTGTTAGTTAATGACTAATTGATTGTGAAACATTTGGAGCTAAAGTTTTTGTGTTACATCGTGTGATAATTTTTTTTAAATTAAAAAAAAAAATGGTTTTTCTGGTTTGGTTCAGTTTTTTCAGATTTCGGTCGATAGAAAAATATTGAACCAAAAATCGTTTTTTTTAAACATAAAACCAAACTGTTGGTTTATGATGGGTTTTTGTCATTTCGGTTCGGTTATGGTTCAGTTATATTGGTTTTGTATACATCCATGGTTCTGATGCTGACCGTGTGATTAAACTTGTAACACAGTTGATTTGATGAAGGCTGGAAGTACTGTGATCATCAGAAATGCAAAGATTGACATGTTCAAGGGGTCAATGTGACTAGCTGTTGATAAATGGTGGCGCATTGAGGTTACCAATCCTGCAGCTTTCACTGTTAAGGAAGATAACAATTTCTCTGGTCGAGTATGAGTTAGTGAATGTTTCTGAATGATTATTATGGTGGCGGAGGGATAATTTTTTGTGACTTGTGGGGTTTAGGTATACAAGAAGGCAGGCGGGTTTAGTCTTTCTTGTTGATATAATTTTAAGATGTCTGGTGGCCTTATAAGTGTCGGTTACTTTGTAAAAAGATTATCTATTGAATGATCTTGATGGGCGCGCAGCACGAGTATTGGTTTTTATCAGATGTTTAAGATTGTGTTATTGTAAGTGTAATGGTGGTCCGTTTGAGATGTTCTGTGTTTCTGTCCAAATGTTTGGTGTTGTTTAGTTTGTCCCTCAGGCGTCCGTGCTTTGTGTTAGTGATGTGAGAATCCACACGAACAAGAGGTGTGCATATTGCAACCAGGTTGACTGTATCGATCGGACCAGCTAGATCAGTTCAGTTTTGCCGGTTTAGACCAATTTTTTTAGCATGGAATCATGCCTTTGGCTGTTAAAAAGTTTAAAATTGCAGGTTTGCAAAAATAGCAAACCTTTTATCTTTGGAGTCTGAAAAGGTTAATAACAAAATTATTAGAATGATAAAAGAGTATGAAAGGATGCAAAATTCTAACGATACCTACAAAACATGTATAAAAGAGTATCAAACCATCTATTGTTCAACCATGTAAATTACAAAACCGTTCACACCAACAAATCAACCATCTATTGTTCATCCTGGATGCAAACCATGTTTTTATTCATATGAAAAAAAATCCCATAAATATACTTAAAACTATGTACAACAGGCACAACCTTTTCAGCCATTTCTCTAAAAGAGTATCAAACAGGTTAAACAGCTAAAAAATGGATTGTCGGATCAACCTGTTTTGATTAAACATGCCAAATTGCCAACCACATCACAATCCATTAATTTAAACAAGTGAACTTGAATATGAACAATTAAGGTTAGATATGTTAACTTAAAACATAATTATTTTCGTGTAGCCTGTTAGATTGTGCAGCAAAATATCACCCCTATGTCTTTCTTTTAAAAACATTCAAGGTTCAATAGTTTTTCGAACATAGAATAACAAAACCGAGGAATGACAATAGAAAATGCCTGAAAAAAATGCAGTGGCAATTATCATTCCAAAAACCTTATGCCAACGCCCTAAATTAAGATAAATGGATTGCGCGTTTATGAACACAAACCGCCATTTTTCCCTAAGGGCGCGTTCGTTTCACGGACTTTTTTCTAAAGGAATTGGAATTGGAATTGGAATTGGAATGGAATGTTTGAGAATCCCTATCATGTGTTTGGTTGGTTAATATGTATTGAAATTGGTTTCGAGCTGACACGAGTTTTCGCACTGGACGGGTTCGGTTTCGGTTTCGGTTTCGGTTCCTTTGTTTCTTTTTGGTCGGTTTCGGAGCACTGGACGGGTTGGGTTTCGGTTTCTTTTGTTTGTTTTTGGTCGGTTACATATTCGTTTTCGGCCTTTTGTTTCGTTGTGGTTGGTTTTTTCAGTTTCATTTCTGTTCGGTTTCAATTTTTTTTTTGTTTCATTTTGATCGATTTTTTTCGGTTTCCATCAATTCGGTTCAGATTTGGCTTGTGTTTCGTTTTCGACTTTTGGTTTCGGTTCATTTCTCGTTTTTTGTTTTCAAAAGAACGAGGGCAAAGGCGGAAACATTTTAGTTTTTTTACATTTTTCATTTTTTATTTATATTTTGAGTTATGATTTTTTTATTAATTTTTTCGAATTTTTTTGAGGGATTTTTATTGTTAATAAGAAAATCCTTTATTTTCCATAAAAATCATTTAAAATAGGTGGAATTTTAAAATCCCATGAAACGTGAGAGTTGATGGGATTTAGTTTCCATTCCCATTCTTTCATTTAATGAAACGAACATATCAATTTATGAGATTTAAAATCCTATTTCTTAGAATTCCTTCCAAATCCTTGAAACGAACAGGACCTAAGAGTTCGATATCAGGCCACTTCTCGAGAGCTAGCGGTCAAAATGATGAAAAATGATCCATCTACAGTCATACATCGTTGTTCAAATATGATTAAAAGTATTGGCTCAGCATTATACTTACAAAAATGGTATCTAAGATTCTACTAAGAGTGAGAAAACAGGTGGGCTGGCGAGGGTTATACCGGGTCGGGCCAACAGTGATTGTTTGAAGTATAATATCAAAGTGAAAGCAAGAAAACATTTCATTTCAATGACTCTACTGATATTATTCCAGTTGTGAATAAACAATCACAAAACACCTTTGTTCATAACTCCATACTATCTAAAACTTTTATAAATAATGTCAATTGTTATTACAAAGAGTATTGCCTACTAATCTAGTTTTTGATATACCTATTAAAAAGGTTAATTGCATCAAAACTACACTTTAAGTGACTTGTTCCATTGAAGCTGTATTTATATATAGTTTTAGCAAACACAAGAGCAAAAAATGCTCAATTTATGTGACTCATGGTGAAAGTTGACACTACAATCTAACTTTGTTAGATATTACTTCATAAAGATTTCAGATATTCTTAATCATCATAATTCTTGGTCTAACTAATGTCCCATTGAGAGGTGTTTGTTGTTAAAAAAAAATACTAAAAAGTTATTATAGATGATATTTCAACTTAGTTAACTTTTAAACACTAAAAGCAAAAGATTAAAACATATACAAATTAAAAGAAAAAACAGCTATAGTACCATCAGAGAAGTTAATATGTATAATCAAAAAAGTCTTTTAACGCTGTCTACGAGTAGTCTATGCGCAAGGTAAAACTAAGTTGAAAGCCCAAAATTTTGAAATAATCACAAAAATGTGTTTGGCTAGTACAAGTTTTAACATTTTAGATGGTCAATATATACTTGCTTTATCTAAAGTCAATTTATAAAGGAAAACCTTAAACATAGTTCAATTTTGTTAATACTTAACATATTTTCTTAATCTAACATGACATATCCATTAACAAACGAAGTAAAACAAATATACCTTGAGGCAGTGGCAGGTCAAGGATAATTTATTAGCGGAGGCCAAAAACGATTCAGAATACATCAAGTCATGACGGGTAAAATCATAAAAAAATTGCCTTAATTCGTGGCATAAAAATCAAAGGTTTAACCTTATAAGTAAGAGTGTCACACTATAAGATGTAAGCTGACGTAGTTGTATCACATATTGAACCATTACATGATATTACATATTATGAATTTTTTAGCCCTTTTATTGTGCATATGATTGTATCTTAACTGCACTAACTTGAATCTTTTAGCTTTACAATTAAACTTCACATCATACGTGTATACGAGTACAAACAATTTTTAGATATTAGCCGGTTTGATTAATTTTCTTACTGAAAAGGGGTATCCAGATAAGGACATGGGTATGGTAACGCCATGTCCCTTGCGGGCATGCAATAACATAACACTGGGACAAGTATTGATAATCTTAGTCTCATGTCCGGGTGTAAGATCATGCCTTACATATACCCCGACTCAATACACGTTAGGTATGTGTTGGGTATTGAGTATACTTGTAGGTATCATTACAGACTAGAGGTGTCAATCGTGTCGGGTTGGCGGATTGACAAGTTTTGGGTTGGCGGGCTGGCGTGTTAAGATTCTTCAACCCATACCCAAGCCATATATATTTGTATCTCGACACATTTACATCAATGAAATCGTATCTTGACACGGCGTACCCATTTCAATCATTTCTGATCGTGATAGCCGTTTCACCTTTCGATTCTGGCAAGCTGTACAAGAAGCTTTGGGAACCCGAATTGACCTAAGCACCGCTTACCATCCTCAAACCGACGGTCAATCCGAGCGAACCATTCAAACATTAGAAGATTTGCTTCGCGCTTTTGTACTAGACTTCGGTGGGAACTGGGATCAACATCTTCCACTGGTTGAATTTTCGTATAATAATAGCTATCACAGTAGCATTCAAGCGGCACCATATGAAGCGCTGTACGGGCGGAAATGTAGATAACCCTTATGCTGGACTGAAGTCGGAGACACTCAAATTACCCGATCTAACTTGATTCAAGAAACCATTGACAAAATCCGTAAAACCACAAACAAATTAAAAATCGCCCGAGATCGACAGAAAAGTTACGCCGATGTTCACAGAAAACCGTTGTCTTTTGAAGTAGGTGATAAAGTATTCCTCAAAGTATCCCCGTGGAAAGGCGTTGTTCGATTCGGTAAAACCGGTAAACTAGCTCCGCGAAACATTGGACCGTATGAAGTCGTTTCTAAGATCGGTCTGGTAGCCTACCGACTGAAATTACCTCGGGAGTTAAGTTCTGTACACGATGTCTTTCACGTATCAAACCTGAAAAAGTGCCTTACCGACGAAACCTAAATCGTGCCATTAAAAGACTTAAACGTAAACGGAAAACTAAACTTCATTGAAGAACCGGTGAAAATACTAGAGGGGAAAATAAAACAATTAAGACATAACAAAATCTCTCTGGTCAAAGTTCGGTGGAATTCAGAACGGGGACCCGAATTCACGTGGGAGCGAAAAATCCGAGTTTAAAAAGAAATACCCGCACCTGTTTCCAAATAAGGAAAGATTGAATAATCAAATTTCGGGGACGAAATTTTTAACGGGGGGAGAATGTGACAATTGAGCCAAAACAAGGTACACCTCAGTACGTATTTATCGATTAAGCAAATAAACGCGTATTATGTATCGATCTAACGATTAACCGAACGGGCCTGGTTATGACCCAAATATCCCGGGGGGGCATCTATAAGCGATATACGTTTAATATAAGCTAATATATTAGTAATATGGCCTTAGTTCAATAGCAAACAAGTTAAACGAAAACATGCTCGTTTAACTACCCGCTATAGATTTAAACACGAAAGATAGTTACAAACCAAGCATTGTATCATCCGTTAAGCCGAAAAAGACTTACCAAACACTTACTTGAAATATTTTAAGCGATCCGTGAAAATATTTTCGATTTTTACAAACATATAGTACGTTTTTATAAATTTACACAAAACTAGCTGAAAAACACTTGTTTTCGAACAGTTTGACGCACCCGATATATTTTTCACGCCAAAAACCAAACCCGAACTAAATATGGACTGGGCTTTTTGTGTTTGGGCCTTTAGAACCAGATTATTGGGTCAAAATGGGCCCAAATTGGGCCCATACATACTTCCGATCGCCAGCCATACCCCACCCCCATTTTTTTATATAACTTACAAACTAAGCATAGTTATACATTATGGTTAATAAAGATTTCAAGTCCAAGCAGCTGCAAACCTATTTCTTCTAGAATCCTTCAAACCCTAAGGTAAAGAACTTAAATAAGTAACTTTTACACTTGTTTAACCTTGATTAATACCATAGAAACATAGTTTGATTGCCAAAAATCATTCCTAACCATGTAAAAATCCTAAAAATAGTTCATAAACATTTTTTGATCATACACATGGTAAGGAGCCTGGTTTGATAGTTTTTTTTTTTGCCATAAACACGGATTAGAGGGTTGAAACGGCATTTTTATGGTTTAAAAGTCCGTTTTTATACACTAGCCGAAACCCTAAGTCAAGGGCTGCTATGTTGATGAAAAATTTCTTGGTTTGTGATATAGGACTTGTATCTAGCTACATAGAAGCACAAGAGCTTGAAACCTTGATTAGAAAGGCGGAAATGAACCAAAACCGCTAAGGTAATGCCGAAACACTCGTTTACGGGCTGTTAGGTTAAGGTTGTGATGTGCATATTTTTAGGTCTTGAAAATTTTCAAGGACATCAGGGACCTTCTCATTGAGTCCCTGTTCAAATTTGGTAATTTTTCGAACATCCAAGAATATTTGGCGAATTTATTACCAAATTGGGATGTTTATTTGGGAAAAATAGTTAAATTGCTTGAAAAATTATGAAATTTTGTGGGGAACTCAGATTTGGTATATTTTGATCACATATGAAATTTTGGGGCATTTGGAATAGTTTAAGTGTGTTTTGTGCAAATGCGTTCGTATGAATTTTTATAGCCGAATTTGGTCCGAAAAGAATATTGATCAAAGTTGTTACATTCTGGAATTGATGCAGATTGTTTTGGGACATAATTTGAGTATTCAGGAATTTTTGTGGAATTTTTGGGAAATCGTTTGGGATAAACGGACGAATTTCAGGCTAAATATAGCCGGAAAAATGAATTTTTATAAATTAATAAACCAGTAAATAATTCCAGAATTATTTTTATAAAAATATACAGAATTTATTTGATAAGTGGCTAAATTTTCATAATTTAATGATTAACGGTTAATTAATTATGCTAATTTGAAGATTAAACAAATTCAATTTTAATTAAAACCGGCAAGTTCGTGATTAACGAACCTGCGGGAATATCAAAACACCAAGAGTGATCAAAAATCATATTTTTGGATTAATTAAGTAAGAACGAACCTTTTTATGAGAAACCTGGACAATCTGACTAGATTGTGTGCGTTTATCCTCAAATCGAACTGAATAAACGGAAACGGGCTCTGTAGCGAACCGAGAACCCCAATATGTGATCTTTCTTTATAACTTAATTATTTTATTGACCAACACATTTTCCCAAGCTTATTTCCCCATAACTGTTTTCTGTACGCATAAACGAACAACTTGGCCAGCTGGGAAAACGGGAAAACTGAGCCAAGTTCAGTTTTAAGTATTAGACATTGAACAACATCACAACCTAAGCCTAATGCCACTTTCTAGGCGTTTCAGCTATACCCAGATTAGTTATACAGCCCAGTTTAATATTAAAATTATAATAATATTAAAATATTAATATTATTATAATATTGATTATAGGAACTAGTGATAGCAAATCAGACAAACCGCGAGCTGACTCAGTGTTAATTACCTACTAAACAGTGAGTTTCATGACCCCACTCTTTAAACAGTTTTACGAACTTTTGGGGTGAAAAGCATATTTGATTACGTATACATATCTGAAACTTGTAATGAAGTGAATTATCTAAGCGCTAACACACGAAAGTCCCCACGATCACAGTGATTAACTTCGAGCCGATGGCTTGTGAATAGTACTATTGGTTTGACAAACCCAAACGGAATCGGCTTGGTTGCCGTGTCACATAGCACCGCTTGCACATGACTATATTTATACATACAGGCTATGTAGTGTTAGACATAGCTATCGGGGCATGTTGTGGGCGGAAGGGGAGCCACAGTGGTTGATTGAGCATGGGAAATGGATGCACGCAGCACATACAATCAAGGCTTCACTATAGCTTAGCATAATTACATCATTTACATACATACATACTTATATCATGATTTCAAGTGTTTATTGTGAATATTCATAACTGCTTTCTTGAAACTCGTGAAACTCACCAACTCTAGTAGTTGACCCGTTTTAAACTGCTTTTCAGGATTACCGAAGTTGGAAAATCCGTGATTTTGTGCTATCTGTTACTAAACGTGATCGATGCGGTGTGAATAGAGGCAAGGTTACTAGTACGAGTAGAGTAGCTTATAAGTATATTTTGTTGTAACACCTAGTTTGTACACAAAGATAAATCAATGTAATATAATGTAAATTAGTTTATCATGTTTCTTTATAAACAATGTTGTTGATACCAGAGGTGTCTATTACATTTTCGTTTTACGCTTCCGCATTGTGCTAGTCGGGGTGTGACAGAAGTTGGTATCAGAGCCATTGGTTATAAAGGATTAGGTTATCCCTTAGGGTACCTAAAATATAACCGTAGGCTCGATTAACTCTGGGAAAATAACTAAATAATAAATTAATATTATATACTGATGGATGCCGGGATGAACTTGTAGGGCAAGTGAGTTATTGTGGTCCGGAACATAATAACAGACTTGCTTGTACGAGGGATTTCGGGAAGAAGTAGCGGAACGTATGGATTGGTAAAAGTGGCAACATATGTGTATAAAAGGTAATGTGTAAGATATATATATGTAACACGCATACGTGCTTATCTGGAACAAGGTGTATGAATACGTGTACTTACGATACTGTCGATAACGTTAAATCTTATTATGAATGTTATATTCATTTATATTCAATATTAATTCTAATTATAACTAAAATTAAGATTTTAATAAAACTAATATTATATTTTAATATAATTAATATTAACTTTGGTTTAATCAATTAACCTTTCCTACAATAGTTTACCCTAGTAATAAATCTTATTCTTATAACTAACCTTTGTGTAGAGATATGGCAAGGAATAAAGACTATGTACCGGAAGAAGAACCGGTAATCTCTGTTGAGGAGGAGGATCCAGAGGAGGAGGACCCAGAAGAGGAACCGGAGGAGGATGAGGATGAGGAAGAGGTTGAAGAAGAAGTTATTTGTAGAGAGCTACCCAGAAATGTGCCTGACCTGTCCGGCTACAGATGCGATAGTTACCCACCCAGGTCACCACGCAGAGATCAAAACGAAGTTAACAGTCAGTATCGTTCACCTGCTAGGGTAGCCAGATCACCTACTCCACCTATTCACCTGTCCCCGACGGTTTTGGCCACTGCACGAGTCCAACAGACTACTCGTATTAGGGTAACCCCGATTGACCCTACTTCGATTCCATTTAGATCTACCCACTATCAGGGAGAACCATCACGTCCCAGGGCAAATACTTCATCATCCTGTTCGTTGAGTATACGTACCTCTTGCCCTGATCTCCCAAACTTAGGAAACAACTCTTGGATGACTGTCTAATTCTGGTATGCCAAGGGCATTTTGGGTATAAGCAGTCACAACTGCTTGCTACCTGGTAAATAGATCCCCTACTTCTGCTAGAGACATGATGACTCCTATGGAGTTATGGAGTTATGGTCTGGAAAGGAAAGAAGACTGATATGGGAATCTGAGGGTATTTGGGTGCCTGGCCTATTCGCATATAAACCAAGGTAAACTTGAGCCAAGAGCTATGAAGTGTGTGTTTTTAGGATATCCTGAAAGAGTAGAAGGGTATAGACTTTGGAGAATGGATGATGGTAGTCCAAAGGTAATTGTAAGTAGAGATGTGGTGTTCAAAGAAGACATAATGTATTGTGATGTTTTGGGCAGCAATAAGAAAGACAGTAGTGGTGGAGGGAATGTTGACGTTCAGTTTGAGGTGGAGTGTGGGTCTGATGGTAATTATGAAACAAGTACAAGTTCAGATCATGCAGGACCTTCTAGTGAAGTTCAAAGTAGCCCTAGTTTGGCTAGGAATAGAACTAGAATGATCATTCAACCTCTACTCAGGTACAGGGGCAATGATGACATTTCAGCATATGTTTTCATGGCTGCTGAACAAGAAGACAGTTTAGAACCTCTTACTTACAATGAAGCTATCAAGTCTAAGGATAAAGAATTACGGTTGCAAGCCATGAAAGAAGAGATGGAATCCCTAATGAAGAATGAAACTTGGGTTTTGGTCAATAAGCCTGAGAATCAGAAGTTAGTAGACTGCAAATGGATTTTCAAAATTAAAGTAGGTATTGCAAGGGTAGAAGCACCAAGATTTAAAGCAAGATTGGTAGCTAAAGGTTTCACACAAAGAGCTGGAATTCATTATAATGAGATATTTTCTCCAGTAGTGAAACATACTTCTATAAGGGTAATTTTGTCATTAGTTGCATCTCTTGATTTAAAGCTTGAGCAGCTTGATGTCAAAACAGCTTTTTTACATGGAAGCCTTGAAGAGGAGATATACATGAGACAGCCACCTGGTTTTGAGGTGGTGAAGCAGGGTAATAAAGTATGTCTGCTTAAAAGATCATTGTATGGGCTTAAGCAATCTCCTAGGCAATGGTATAAAAGATTTGATGAATATATGATATCACATGAATTCTCTAGAAGTAGATACGATAATTGTGTTTACTTTAGAGAATGTGATAATCGAAATATGGTTTATCTACTTCTATATTTGGATGACATGTTGGTAGCATGCAAGGATAAAAGTGAAATTGCAGCTACAAAAGAACTGTTGATAAAGAATCTGAGATGAAGGAAATGGGAAATGCTAAGAAAATACTTGGTATGGAGATTTACAGAGATAGAAATAAAAAGTTGTTGAGGTTAACTCAAAGTTCCTACATAAAGAAAGTGTTAAATAGCTTTTTATGGAAAAGGGCAAATCTGTAATTACACCAATTAGGCAACAGTTCAAGGTATCAGGTTTGGATTCTCATACATCAAATGAAGAAAAGGCAAAGATGGAGAATGTACCATATGCTAGTGCAGTAGGAAGCTTGATGTATCTTATCTGTACTAGACCTAATATAGGTTATGCTGTTTATGTGGTTAGTAGATTGTTAGCTAATCCTTATCAGATGCATTGGATGGTTGTTAGGTGGATCCTTAGGCATTTGAGTGGAACTAAGGAAGTGGGTCTAATATTTGGCAAGAAAGATGAAAATGAAAGTTTGATTCATGGGTATTTGGACTCAGATTTTGCCAAGGATTTAGACAAAGGGAGGTCTATAACAGGATATGCATTTAAGGTTTTGGGTAGTATTGTTAGTTGGAAAGCAACATTGCAGCATGTAGTAGCTTTGTCAACTACAGAAGCTGAATATACATCTTTTACTGAGGCTGTTAAGGAGGCTATATGATTGAAAGGTTCTGTGAAAAAGTTTGGACTATAAGATGTTGAGGTTGAGATTAAGTGCAATAATCAAGGGGCTATACAATTATCTAAAAATCAAGTTTTCCATGAAAAGTCCAAGCATATCAATGTTAGGTTGCATTTTATTAGAGATATAGTTCAGTCTAAAGAGATAAAGATTGATTATATTGAGACTGAGGTAAATGCAGCTGATATGTTGATTAATTTGTTACATGGTCAAAGTTTGACTTATGTTTGGATTTTCTTAATATTGGTTGATTCAAGATCAAGGTAAAGATTGTTATATGTGATCATGGTTCAATCAACATAAATCCATAATCACATCAGTTACTTCCGTTAGCAAGATGTTATTTGGCTGTTAACGAGTTCAGGGTTAATTCTGTCATTTGCTAGAACATGGTTAAAGGAGTTAAAAGGAAGTTTAGTTGTTGGCTGACAACTTAGACAAAGTACAGGGATGTATAATGGCAAAAGGTGAAACTAGTTAGTTGATCTACAGGAGAAGTTGCTATATAGCTTAGAAGGTTTAGTTAGATAGATTCAGTTTTTCTTGTTACAATTCTTTGTGTTGTTTCTGTTCGTTTCTTGTTAAAGATTGTAAACCTTAACTCAATTGTACAGTTTAGTTTTGTTTCAATAAAGATTAAACTGTTTAGGGTTTCGTTATTGTTCTTCGTGAGTTCTTGGTTAATTCCGCATATCCAATAACAAACCCGTTTTACAATCGTTTACGAATGTGAGTTATACTTAGGGACTTAGTAACAATTTAAACAATTAATTACTCTTATATTCATATAAAATATTTTAGTAATTTATGATATATCTAATTGTATTTGTGTATTATCTCTCATTCTTAACTAAAAAACTTGGTTTGCATATTTAGCTCAAAACAAGAGCAAACGAATGATAATAATTAAAGAATAGACATTTAGTACTAATAAAATAAAATTGTTGAAATTGAAGAGTAGATAAACGAAGTTTAAAAAGAAATTAGTTTTATTTTAAATGAGAATAGATATATGAAAAGTTAAAAATCAAAGTATTTAGCTTTAGAATTTAGCAACTCTTATCTATAAAATTAAAATATTAACTTCTTTAAAATTCTTAAATGGGTTAGTATGTCAATCCACTTTTTAACGTTCGGGTTCGCGTTGACCAGTTTTTTAAACAGGTCAGGGTTGGGTCGACTTGTTTAAGAAAAAGGGTTGTGTTCGCTAACTCAAAACCTATATTTTTTTGTGTGGGGTTCGGGCCGTGTTTCGAGTTGTGTCAGGAATTATCGCCACTACTATAGACTATTCCTATTAATTTGTTAAAAATTACACTTTGGATTCTAAAAGACATTTCTAACTATTTTAATTTTTATATAACTTTATATTATCCAAGAAATTTAGAAAAAAATTAAAACTAATGAATTAGTATATATTATTCCATTAACTAGAATAAAATAAAATGTTTACGAGTATGGTTAGGGTATGTGTGTACAGTATATTTTGGGTAATTGGTCGGGTATCTCTAATCCGATACCCGTCTTATATTCACGAAGAGAATTTAGACTAATTCCACACCCGGACCCATCCTAAATGCTTCCAGTTTTGGTATGCACGTTGAACTTTGGTTCATTTGCCTTCCCTAGCATGTAGTGTTGTGTGGAATACCATGCCATGCTTAGTGGCGCCACTGGTGGTGTCCCCGTATGGGGTTGTAAGTTGCAACCTTTTTGGTCTCTCTCTTCATTTTTTTTATTTTTATTTTTTTTTCTCGATGGTGATGAGTGACCTTAACGATCATTTAGAAATTAAAAGGTTTTAATTTAATAAATACTATATATATATATATATATATATATCAATTAAGCTTTTATATTTTAATATTTCTAAAATTGTTAGGAATTGTGAAAACTAAAAGATAGATTTTTATGTATTTGATTGTAGGGTGCGTGCCTACCTTACGGAGAATGTTCGCATCAAAGAACGAGAAGATATGCTTTAAATATAAGTCGTGAAGCTACGATAGTTTAGTGCGTGACTACTTTACAAGAATGCCATATATAGTGACAAGGACAATTTTGAGTGGAGCAGATAATTCTAGAGATGACATTATTCATATTAGCATGGGATGCGATATGTAGAATGGGCTTTACTCCTCTCCAAAAGTGCACGATTGTCAAATGGCGTGCATCACCACCCCATTTTAGGAGATGAGTATTTGAAGATATTTAAAAAAAAAACGCACTAGAAATTTTTAATAAGTTAATTAAAGATGTAATTAATCAACATTGAACGACATTTAACAATTGTATGAGAGATATGAATTAAAACATGACTCTTCCGGAATGCTTGTTGCATTACAACAATAGTCATGTATTTTCATAATGAAGGATGAGGTTAAAGATGGTGAGGAAGGTGGTTATATACGTGTAGCATACCGACAGAGTATCTTAGTCAACCTCGTATATGTTTATTAGATTTATATTTGATTATTTACTTTTTCATTAGTCATGTGGGTGTTGTGCACTTTACCATCATTTGTTCCCATCACTTGCTTTTGAGATTCGTTCATACACAATCATCATGATTGGCCGGGCATTGAAGTACATATTATTGTCACCATTTTATGCTTTTAACATTGACATAATAATTCACCATTGTATACTTTTGACTCATCAAACATAATAATTCATTGTAGCACCACCGTCACCATCCTTATCTAACATTGGTCACTATTCCAACAATTTGAATGATCCACATCGGTCACTATCACAACAAGTCGGATGATGCACTGTTAATGGAATACGCGTCATGTGGTGTAAATACGTGTCTTCTCGTATTGTTTCTATCATTGAAGTGGTAGGGACAACATCTTCAATGTTGTAAGTTATGTTGAACGGGCATATCTCTGTTTATTGCCATTCAGTGTCGTTTAGGTTATTCCCTTTTGTCCAATGAAGACCTTACATGATACTCAAGTCTTATTAATCTTTTCAACTCTCTCATTGGCTTATGGATGAGTAATGGAAGGGAAGAACTTAAGAAGAACTTGTAAGTCACACCATTTTGTTGAACTTTATCGACAAGTGTACGCTTGTCATTGTCAATAATGAAGATACGAAGCAAATAGAAAGGTGTTAAATTATGTAAAGCCTTGTTGCAATTCAATATTAGTTATGTTAGTTTCTTTTTATATTAATAGTTTATAACAGTTTTCTTTGTTAAATGAGGTAAACGGGCCTAGTTGGAGGGCTTGTATGATGGCTTAGTGGGTTGGACGCTAACATGGACATTTGGCTACTAACGGACATTTGGCTATTGCACTGAGATTGTTGAGGTATTTGAAACTTGCTCCTGGTCGTGATGTTTTGTTAAGTAAAGGTGACTTGTCTCAAGTTATTGCCTATGCTGATTCATATTGGGCTAAGTGTCTTGAAAGTAGAAAATCTGTTTCAGGGTTTTATGTTTTTGTGGGTAACTCTATGGTTGTGTGGAGAAGTAAGAAACAAAGCACGGTTTCGCGGTCATCAGCTGAGGCTGAGTACCGGGCCATGTGTGCAACTTTGGATGAGATTATTTGGATAACAACTCTATGGTTGTGTGGAGAAGTAAGAAACAAAGCACGGTTTCGCGGTCATCAGCTGAGGCTGAGTACCGGGCCATGTGTGCAACTTTGGATGAGATTATTTGGATAACAAATCTTTTGAAATAGTTAAAAGTGGAAGTAACATTACCAGCCAAGTTGTTTTGTGATAACTCGGCTGCAATTTCTATTAGTGAGAATGCAGTTTTCCATGATCGGACTAAACATTTTGAGGTTGATCTTTTTTATTTGAGAGAGAAAATTTCTACTGGAATGATTAAAGTGCACAAAACCAGTTCAGATAAGCAATAAGCTGATATCTTCACTAAAGGTTTGTTTCCAAAAACTCATGATGATATGTGTAATCGTTTAGGGTTATATGATGTTTTTAAATATTGAATTGTTGGGGGGTGTTAAAATATGTAAAGCCTTGTTGCAATTCAATATTAGTTATGTTAGTTTCTTTTTATATTTGTTGGAATAGTTTATAACAATTTTCTTTGTTAAATGAGGTAAACGGGCCTAGCTGGAGGGCTTGTATGATGGCTTAGTGGGCTGGACGCTTAATGGGCTTAATTGGTGTTGAGCTTAGATAGTTGATAAAAGGAGAGTTTGGAACGTAGTTCTTTTATTCCCTGTATTTTGATAGTTCTTCATTCTGTGTATTTGGTTGAGAAGGATTCATATTGTTTTGGGGGGTTTTTGATTAATAAGAGAAGATCTTGTTTTTGTAACAAAAGGACATATGATATTCTCATATAAAAAAATGACGGGTAAATAAAATGAACATATGATATGCTTCTATATGCTATAAATAATTATAAATACAGATATGTACCATTATTACAACCTCATTATGAGATTACCGTTTCATCTCTACCACTTAATATATATACATGTGTATGTTCCTTTGTATTTACACATAAAAAAATGTCTTTCACATATCCATTCTTTCTAATTCATAACAAGTTATTTACACCTTGGCTATATTCATCTTGATTGTTGTAGATCTCTCCACAATATTCTCTCTCATCTTCCATCTCCTAACATTGAGAAAATTGGATCATCTCCTTCAAAGTAAGTATACTAATAAATTTTGCTCAAAGTTTTTTCTAATATCATGCTATAGATTGAACAATCTTTTTCTAGGATTTATTTTTTTACCAAAATTATATGTATAGGAGTTAAAGAATAATAAAACAACAAATTTGATTGTTTATTGGATTACATCGAAACAGAAGGCAAGCGGGCAACAAGCTATAGATTGTAAGAATATTATCCAAATTCATAATTGTAAGATTGAATGACGAAATTATTTATTAATTTATGTATTCATGCATAAAACCTAAATATTCGTATTTCGTATAATATGTTGTTTTTATTTGATATGACTAGAAATCTTTCATTGGAACATGACCAGATTTTAAGTGGACTTACCTATTAGATATAAAAGTGCACGTTATAATATATCTTTTAGTGAAATTATTAAATGTTTTTTTTAACTCACATAAAGTCAATACGAAGAAAAAAATAAATATTGTGAACCCAAACATAATAATTTCGTTTGAATCTATAATATCTTTGCTTAAATAAAATGTGAAAAGTCAAACTAATTTTGTTTTACAAATTAATATTATTTAAGATACATTTGAAAGTTACAAAGTAAATTACTAAAATTAACTATTAATATAAATGTTCATTACTTATGTATGAATTCTAATTAGTAATAGTTATGATGATTTATATACCTTAAATTTGACAATATTTGGTTTCATGAATTATATTACTATGAATATGAATTATATAAAGCTTTGTGTTTATTTATAATTTCATAACTATTAAATATAAGTTTCATAAGTTATATTTTAGAATCCAAAGTTATTATAAATAGGAGGTGATATTTTTGTTTATGGAACAAAATACTATCAAAATATTTTTTTATTATTGCAAATTAGTTATAAATCAATGTGGGTATAAAATGTTTATTGTATGCCAGATCGGGTCATCAAAATTGTATTTGTTCATGCTGTTATTATCTTTGTTATGAAAACTATAATGCATTGTCATTAATTATTAATGACTTTAGTTACAATACAATATATGTGTGGTATAGCTAGCTCACTCTAGCTTAAACGTATTACTCATGTGCTAGTAACTAGTTATAAAGTGCAACGATTTGATAAAGCTTTTATATATTTTCTTTTTTCAAATGATAATTGGTGAATTAACAGTTTTTATGTTAATTGTTTTATGCACACCCATTAAAGGTATTAAATATCAGTCACTAATTTTTGTTTTTTCTTTGTATCTGTAACATCCAACTTTTAAAATAATAAAGACAAAATGGCAAAAGACGTCCTTTACGTTTAACCTGATTTTCATTAGACGTCATTTATTGAAAGAAATACCAAAAGGTATAACTCATGTTTCAAATTTGTTTCATGTTACGTCCTTTGTCACTAACCCAGTTAATTTTTCTTGTTAAATCTGGCCATGTGCCTTGCACATGAGGGCAGTGTGGTCATTTTACCCTTTAAGGACTGTTTTTGTAATTAGACTAAACATTTATCCTTTTGAAAAAATACTTTTATTTTTCAATAAAAAAAAATACAAAGAACCCATCTCTCTCTCTCACACACCTCTACCACACATCTGCCATCCACCATCACCATCCCCTCCCCATCATCTTCATCATCACCATCCAACCAATCACTATCAAAACCGGTTTTCTGGCAAGCATCGGATCTAATTACACAAACAAGCGGTTTCAAATCGTCTTGACGTTTTCCGATTGGAGCTGCCGGAAACACGTCGTTTTCATGGCGGGTGTGAAATCAAACATGTCGATTGGACCCAATCCCCCCTCTCTACTTGGTTCCGCCACCACATGCCACCGCCACCACATGCCACCATCACCGCCAGCCTTCAATTGCCACCGCGACCACCAATTTCTACCAAAAACAGAACCTTCCACCACTAGCCTTCAATTGCAACTGCGACCACCAATTTCCATCACTGGCCTTCAATTGCCACCGCGATCCAGACCCGCATCGTCACTTCCCCTCCTCGTTGTGAGCATGGAGCCTCACTGCAGGTCGCCGAGTAAGTAGAATCGAACATATCTGGGTTCTAGGGTTTCTAATTTTAGGGAGAAATATGAAGCAAACCTGGTGGTGGCCGGTGGTGGTATGCACCAGTAGCCGGTGGTGGTTTCTTGAAGGTATAAAGAGAGAGAGAGAGAAAGAGAGAGAGAGAGTAGAGAGAAAGAATGATTTGGTTTTGAGTTTTAAGTGTTTGATTTGAGGGAAATTTGAGTGATTAGTAGAATATGTTTTTTAGGGTTTGATTTGGGGAATATTGGTTTAATTTGCAGGTTGAAAAGCGTAGGAAAGAGAGAGACGACGGTGGGGGCGTCGGAGAAAATGGAGGCGCCGACGGTGGAGTGGATTTGCAGGCCGGTTTGGGCAGAGAGAGAGGGAGAAAGGGAGAGAGAGAGAGAGTTATATATATATTTTTTATCTTTTAGTTTTTGTTATTAATTAAATATATAAAATTACAATACTACCTCATGTGCAAGGCACATGGCCAGATTTAACAAGAAAAATTAATTGGGTTAGTGACAAAGGGCGTAACGTGAAACAAATTTGAAACATGAGTTATGCCTTTTGCTATTTCTTTCATTAAAGGACGTCTAATGAAAATCAGGTCAAACGTAAAGGATGCCTTTTGCCATTTTGTCAATAATAAATAAAAGAATCCTATACATTTAACTAAGTGTTATGATTTAATCATGTTAAATAATGAGAATTTGGGCTGTGGGCTTGAAGATAAAAGATGGATTAGGAAAGGGTGTGCGCCTTAAGGCTCATAGGCTTATAGTATATAAACCCCTAAGCCCTTCCATAAACCCTAAAACCCTCATTTCAACCTAGCCTCCATACACACTCAAAACACACCTCCTTCCATTAGGATCCAGATCCGAGACGAACCAAGGTGTGTTTGTGATTCAATCTTCATCAAATAACAAGAAAAATATCAAGATCATCACCCTAGTTCAAACAGAGGTCAAACCGAATCCGGATCGAGATTGAATCAAATATGTAAGGTACGATTTTAAGATGAATATGTATTTGATGTCGGATTTCCTTGAAAATTGATAGGGTGTTAGATCGGGTTATAAGAAGTAGGAAAGATACAAACTTTACTAAAAACAAGCTACGAATTTGTTTCAGTTAAAACGGGTAAGGTAAGATATGTGAAAAGGATGGGTAAACGAAGTCAGTTTGACACAAAACTTGATAGTACAGTAAGTTGGGGTAGAAAGAGCCTAAAAGTAATGGGCTTAGTCATGAAAAATGACTAAAACAGGAAGAACTTAGTTCGAATCGCATTCGTAAGGATGCGATTGGTTTCAGCCATGGGATGCGAATGGTTTGAGCCATGTGGTGCGATTGTTTCGGCCATGCGATACGATTGTTTCCGCTATGCGATGCGATTGGTTCAACCATGTGATTGCGATTGGTTTCAGTCATGCGATGCGATTGGTTCAGCCATGCGATTGCGATTAGTTTCAACCATGCAATTACGATCCGAATCCATGTGATTGCAATTCAGAATAGTACCCCGATTAATTAAGTTAAATCAGTTCACTAACTTGGGTAGTGTGGTTTAGTTAGAAAGATAGTTAATTAACACATATACTTGTTTAACATTTAGTCGTGCCCAGTTGGAGAAAAGTGTTACAACTATTTCGGAAAGGAACAGGACCTAGGTGAGTTTCTAGCCCTTTTTCTCTGTTATGTTTTTTGGGCTGTATGCATACTCTATGTGATAGGTTAATACATTTACTATACTTAGTAAGTATATGATATATGTAATGTGTATGTAAGTAGGGATGATTAAAGTATGTGATTATATATGTAGATATATAAAACTAAATGTATGTATGGTGGTATGGTTGCATGGCAATGTATGTATGGTTGTGTTACATTCGGGTTTTTTGTTTTTGTATCTGTAACCATACCCGACCCGTTTCTTACCCAGGAAACGTGTCAATAAAATTCCGCATTTTTAGTATATTTCATTTTATTTTTACTTTATTTATTAATTGATATAAACCATTAAGAATATGCAAAAACAACCCCTAAACTAACTTTAATCCCCTTTGTGCACCCACCACCAAAGTTCAAGGACCATATTGCAAATAATATTCAAATTTTCCCTACCTCCTTCTTCTTCCTTACCAAGCTCAGCCGACATCCCCCTACCCTCATATGGTAACTCGTGTAAATCTTCCTAAAACACGAAATTGACTTTACAAAAACGATTCTCCATTAAAATAAGATCCCACCGATGGTTTAAACAAGGAAAATGAATCAAATTAACAGCTTTTTCGCTAAAATCAAGTCGCGGCTGCCTCTAGCCCCTTTACACTATAAATACTCAATGAAAATACAATTAATCGTGCACACACAATCCTTTCATCATCCCGATCATAAACCCTAACATAATTTTAAGCATACTAAGCCGTCAATACCTGCCTTGATCTTAGTTTGGAGGGGAAACTCTAAACGGCCGATCTCTCTCAATTCATTACTGAAACAGGTAATTAATCTATGCTTGCAGGTCGTTCATGTCTGCTAATCGATAACCCCAAATTAATTTAAACAAACAAACAAATCAACAGGTTCAAAATTCTAGGGTTTAAAGTTGATTTGGGGTTAATGTCTAAACTGGTTATATATTGATCTGATAGAAAATTCTCACAAACTAACACACCAGCACGATCGCTGGTGTGTGAATGATAAGACACGGGAACCGGTCCAGGCGCGGGTTCGAATCCCTTGGACCCGGTTTTCGCTTATTTATTTTATTTTATTATTTGTTTTATTTTTATTTTAATAATAATGAAAGGTTAAATAAACTTTGTTTTAACGAAACCAAATCTCGAAAGTATCATTTTTGACCCGTGATCCATAACGTACATTCCTTTCAAAAGTGTATATATATATATATATATATATATATATATATATATATATATAGGGGAGGGTTAAAATAAAAATAAGTAGTTTTCTAGGAATGCTAGGAATAAATCATAACCATTGGATCATGTTAATCAATGGTTGAGATTTAAAATTACCAAAAACCGACATAGTTTCCTAGAATTACTCTTTCACCTTTATAACCGACGTAATTTCCTATAATTATTCTTTCACCATAGGTTATATGCCACGTGTCAAAAATCTATTGGTTCTTACCATTCCTAGGAAACTCCTTATTCTTATTTGAACCCTTATATATATATATATATATATATATATATATATATATATATATATATATATATATATATATATATATATATGGTTAGGTTATAATAGGAAGTATACTTTTTGTAGGAAGGATAATGAAGTAATCTTGTTAATTGATTTTGAGTATGAAGGGTTGAGATTAGTTTAGGAGGAAATCAAGTGTAAGGTAAAGGATATAAAAGGAATAACACATTTGTTGACTTTCTCTCTCCACATGCAAGACACATGCCAAATTCCCCCATCATTTTAAAACGCCCATAACTTTTTTTTACGACGTTTTTATTGAAAAACAAATTCACCATAATAACGAGTGTCTTTTTATCTTTTATATGAGTACCATATTGTAATATGAAAATTAAAAAAAATTAGTGGGTTTTTTACAAATTGTGTTTTACCGAATTGTGTTTTACAAAATTGTGTTATACAATAGTATTTTTCATTTTGTTTTTTTTTTCATTGTGTTTTTTTCATTGTGTTATTTACATTGTGTCATACAATTGTATTTTTTTATTGTGTTTTTATCATTGTGTTTTTTTTATAGTGTATTTTTCATTGTGTTTTTCATTGTGTTTTTTCGGACTTTTCCGGTGAGTTGGTGGCGGTGGGTGACGGTTGTGGTGGAGGTGGGCGGTGGAGTGGTGGTGGCTGTAAGAGATGAGTGAAGATGTAATTGGGTTTTATGTAAGTGGGTTTTTGAAATTAATGTAAGTGGGTTTTGAGATTAAAGTAAGTGGGTTTTGATATTAAAGTATTAGACTAAAATACCTTCCTTCCTAGCCTTCTTAGGAAAATCAAACTTCTTATTGAATCTAACCCTATATATATATATATATATATATATATATATATATATAAGCACATTTATGTAGGTAGTTATTCTAAACCGAACCCCGGATTTACTTTTTCCTTGTCATGAACCCTTATGCTCTAAATTAATCTATATAAATTCATATAGATGCTATATAATTAATATTGTTCAATTGTTTATTTATAAGCACATACATAATAATAATAATAATAATAATAATAATAATAATAATAATAATAATAATAATAATAATAATAATGATAATGCTAAACAATAAACGACGATTACAATAATAACATCGAAACTAATAATATCCCATCAAATCTCAAATCTTTATGTCTTATAAATTTTTTCCTCATTTATTAATTATACTATCGTTAACAACATGACCTTTTATTGACGAATTTTAAGGAGCTTGACCTTTTTGTCTTAACTCTTATCGTCACTCTCATCTCCTTCACCCTACTCAATAAGGTAAGTAATTCACATCCCTCTTTTTACCGTTTTATATTTTGGGGGAGTTATGCGTTCACAATTTAATCATTTTATTTCACTACAATTCCATTATTTGCGTTATATAATATTGCTCAATTAGTTATACGTGCAAATGTGATTATGTGTTTATTTTATGTTTTGGTCGTTGGTATCTCATCCTCATCCTCATTAGTATGATCATACGCCGTTGGAGTAGCTCTTTATCCATGGGATTCGAATGAAAAGACAACTTTTATATTATTGTTATGCTAGTTGTAGTATTTCATATTTATCGCAAGGAATTGACTTTTTAATATTATATACATTCAAAAACCGTGATTAGTTGCTCAACTTTATGTTGACAAACTATGTATTTTCACGCATGGCGCAGGTAGCTTTTTGGGATGAAGAAACAAGAGATTAAAGAGTAGATTGGACCTTAGGATACATGATGAATAATGATGAACTTTATTTCAATTATTTTTAGTTGTAATGTTATTTCTTTTGAGACAATGTTTTTGCTTTGCGTATTTGAATAATATGAAAAGAATAATTTAGATATTGGCACGCGTATTTACTTTAGTGTGTTTTGAGCTATGATACAATTATGTCGCGCCCCGACATATTCTGCCGTAGGTTGGGGTGTGACAGATTGGTATTAGAGCCGAAGGCTATATGATAGGTGGTTAGACGTAACGACCTAGTATAATGCTTTGGATTGTTATACGTGCTCCTATATGTGCACCCTACTTGTTTAAATTTTTGTACATAGCTTAATCTATTTAAATTGTTTGTCATATACAATTGTACACGAAAGCACACACTTGTTCCGAGGCTATGCCTCAAAATCATTTTTCAAAACTTTAGGATGATTTTTAATCGGGAATTTCTTTAAGAAATCCCACCTTTTACTTCCCCTCTCCTTGAGGATGATTCGTGTAACGGATACGTAGAGAACTGTAAGGGGGACACACCTGTTCACTGATCCCTTGACACCAAGGCTTGTGAGCCTAAGGAAGTGCAATGTGCACAAATCTCAATCAGCCGTGAGGCCTGGTTGCCTTCCTGGAGGGTGAGGTGTGAGTGTGAAATTTGTTAAGCCAAAGCGTATCACACCAAATATTCATGAATCTACTACCCTCATTGTATCAATCGTGGTCATGTGATGATCACATCCTTTAGTTATAACCGAATTCATGGTGATACGTGGCTAAACTAGGTTTTCCGCATTGTGTTTTAGTTGAATGGGTGGATGAAGTACACAAATATGGGGTGGTTCCCAAAGTATTTCAACCATTTGTCTAAACACCCCTCAAAACTCAATTTTAATCGATTTTTATTTGGTTTTCTATATTTTCATTTCGTTGGAAGGAACCATGGTGGATCATGAAATCCTAACCAACAAATGAAACCATATATTTCAATTTTAAGTTATGTTATATTTATTTATTCCTCATAAGGTTAACACTTATGAAATCAAGTCTCATAAATGACGTCATACTCAACCTCAACCACAAACTCAACCCCAAATTGTTAAATAGAATTCACAAGTATCAATTTACACAAACTTACACATTTACAATATCTACCCAAGTCTCATAAATTTTACACATTTTATTCTTTTAGTATGTCTTCTAGTCTCATCAACCGTAAATGCCGCATGGGAAACTCTTGCCGTCGCATGTCATCTCGCATTATGATGGGAATCATGGAAGCCCTCCCAATAGTCATCTCCCAACTCCAAACCGCGAATGCCGCTAATGTTCCTGTGAACCCTAATGTTTTCTCTTTCAAGCAATTCACTAACGCTAACCCGACCGATTACTTTGGGACTAAGGGTGCTACAACCCTTCTTCAATGGTTCGAGCACAAGGAAAGTGTGTTCCTCCACTGTGCATGTTCGGATGACAAAAAGACCATTTATGCCTCACACACTTTAAATTGAGTGCCCTTACTTGGTGGAATAGCAAAAAGAATGACCTTGGGGCTGAGGTTGCCATGGCCTTGTCATGGGATGACTTCAAGAAGCTTTTGCTAGACAAGTTCTGCCCGAAATATGAACTCCGGAAGATAGAAGACGAGTTCTGAAATTAGAAGCAAGAGGGAGGTGATAATACCACTTACAACGATTGGTTTCACAAATTGAGCCTCCTCATCCCGCATATGGTCACTCCCTTGGAACGTGCCATTGACAAGTACATCACGGGTTTGTCGATGCAAATCCAAGATTTCATCCTTAGTTGTGACCCGAAGGAACTTCATGATGCCATTACTCTAGCCGGTACCCTCACTGAAAACCACATTACCTTGACGCGAAAAAGTTCCAAAAAGCCCAATGATAAGTCCATATCCGAGCCCGCTAAAGAGTCCAAGCCCAAACCCTCAAAGCCCGAGTCCTCTAAACACAACCACAACTCCTTTCATTACCGCAATAACAAACGAAATCTCAATTCACAAAAATATGTCATAGCTCAATCACAAGCCCAACAAGCCCCTCCAACCAAGAAACCATACACTGGCCCACACCCATATTGCAACACTTGCCAACGTCATCATCCGGCCCGATCCACTTGCCGAGTGTGCACCAATTACCACCGATTCGGCCACCTCACCCAATACTTCTGAGAAGCACCCCGTGTACAAGCCGCTCCACCACGGTTCGCACCATCAAACCAACCCAACCAAGCCATCCCCCGAGCTCCAATCATTAATCCCGTTAGAGATTTCTATAATTTTGGTGATCCAAACCACCTCCGCAATGCGTGTCCTTGACTCGCTCAAGCCCATCAAGCCTATGTTGCACCCCAACTCTACTACACCTCTCACGCCTACCAAATACAAACTTACCAACACCAATTACCCCAACTCATGGCTCCTCCAAATCCTCAAGCCCAACCCATGATCATGCAAGCCTACCAATATCCAACCCCTCAAGCTTGAACTTCCCAAACCCAAGCATCTGAAGGAACTCAAGGTCGAGCCTTCACCATCATTGCTCACCAAGCCCGAAGCTCGAACGATGTGGCGAACGGTACGTTTCTAGTTAAAAAGCATCATGCATCGGTATTATTTGATTTGGGAGCCGATAGGATTTTTATTTCCTTTGATTTTGAATATATACTTGATGTGCCCAGTAGTAATTTGTCTAAACCATTCACGGTAGAGATAGCTACCGGTAGTTCGATCATTATTGACTCTGTCGTCCATAATTGCACGCTTACCCTTAATGGGCAAAAGTTCTCGAGTGATCTTATTCCGATGAAAATGGGTAGTTTCGAAGTCATCATTGGTATGGATTGGCTCTCTTTTCACCGTGCCGAAATTCTATGTTTCGAGAAGATTATTCGTATCCCTATCGAAGGTGGCGTAATACTAAACGTCGCTGGAGAAAGACCATTCTCAAAGCTAAACCTCATGTCGTGCTTTGAAGCCCAACGTTATTTGCACAAGAAGTATGTCGCTTTCTTGTCCCATGTCACCACAAAGACCCATGAAGAAAAGCAACTTTCCGATATTCCGATTGTTCGCGACTTCCCCGAAGTCTTTCCGGAAGACGTTTCTGGACTCCTTTCCGTACGTCAAATGGAATTCCGTATTGATCTCGTACCCGGAGCAAACCCCATGGCCAGAGCACCATACCGTCTTTCACCATCTGAGATGCAAGAACTCTCTAATCAAATCCAACAACTCACGGAAAAGGGTTTCATTCGCACTAGTTCGTCACCATGGGGCGCACCCGTTTTGTTTGTCAAGAAGAAGGACGGTACTCTACGTATGTGCATCGATTACCGTGAGCTCAATAAGTTTACTATCTAGAACCGTTATCCTCTTCCGTTCATCGATGATCTATTTGATCAACTCCAAGGAGCCGCTTGTTTCTCTAAGATTGATCTCTATTCGGGTTATCACCAACTTTGTGTCTACGAGGATGACATACCCATGACCACCTTCCGTACTCATTATGGGCGCTTTTAATTCCGGCGTTATGCCTTTTGGGTTGACTAATGCTCCCGCAATTTTCATGGATCTTATGAATTGCGTTTGTAAACCCTACCTCGACAAGTTCGTGAATGTTTTCATCGACGACATCTTGATATATTATAAATCCGAGGACGAACACAAAGATCATTTGTGCGCCATTCTTGACTTGTTGCGATAAGAACAACTTTACGCTAAATTCTTCAAATGCAAATATTGGCTTAAGCAAGTCCAATTTTTAGGCCACATCGTCAACGACAAGGGTATTCATGTTGATCCCGCTAAAATCGAAGCCGTTAAAAATTGGAAAACCCCGTCCTCTCCAACAGAGGTTCGCTCATATCTTGGTTTAGCGGGATATTACCGTTGTTTCGTCCGCAACTTTTCGAAGATTGCTTCACCCCTTACCACACTAACCCACAAAGGGAAAGTCTATGAATGGGGTCCCGAACAAGAAAAAAAACGTTTCAAACCCTAAAGGACATGCTTTGCAATGCTCCTATACTTGCTCTTCCCGAGGGCAACGATGATTATGTCGTATTTTGTGACGCTTCTATATATCCAAGGTCTTAATTGTGTTCTTATGCAACGAGACAAGGTCATTGCCTACACTTCGTGTTAACTCAAGGTTCACGAGAAAAATTACACGATGCACGATCTCGAACTTGGTGCGGTCATGTTTGCCTTGAAAATTTGGAGACACTATCTTTATGGCACGAAATGTGTGGTCTTCACCGATCATAAAAGTTTGCAACACATATTCGACCAAAAGGATCTCAACATGAGACAAAGACGATGGGCCGATTTGTTAAGCGATTATGATTGCGAGATTCGCTACCATCCCGGGAAAGCAAATATCGTGGCTGATGCTCTTAGTCGTAAGAGTCACGTTAAATCCTGCTCAATTGTGTCACCATACAATCCGACTTTCAATACCGCATCTTCGATGCTCAACACGTCTTGGTCACCGAAGGAAGTTTATACGACGAGATGTCGTCTGGCGCCGAACTCCAACTTGAAACCAAACGTAACGGTTTACTTTATTATTTGAATCGTTTATGGGTTCCCAATCATGACGGTCTTCGCACGTTCATCGTTGATGAAGCTCATAAGTCACGATACTTTATTCATCCCGATGAGGATAAGATGTATGCTGATCTTCGTCCCATATTTTGGTGGCCTGGAATGAAGAAGGACATTACGGTATATGTATCCTAATGCCTCACTTGTTCTAAGATTAAAGCCGAGCATAAAAAGCCGTTTGGCTTGCTTGAGAAACCGCCAATCCCCGTTTGGAAATGGGAGGACATAGCTATGGATTTTGTCACCAAACTCCCCACTGCTCAAAGCCGCAATGATAGTATTTGGGTAATTATTGATCGGTTGACCAAGTCAGCTCATTTCATACCCATTCGAGAAAAGTTCTCCGTGAGTCAACTAGCTCAACTCTATGTCAAGAACATCATTTGTCGCCATGGAAAACGATTGACCATTATCTCTGATCATGATGGTTGGTTTACCTCTCATTTTTGGAATTCGTTGCAAACCACTTTGGGTACTCATATTGATCTAAGAACCGCTTATCACCCGTAAACTGATGGTCAATCCGAGCGAACGATTCAAATGCTTGAAGATATGATCCGCTCTTGTGTGCTAGATTTTGGTGGAAATTGGGATACTCACTTACCACTTGTAGAGTTTTCCTACATTAATAGTTTTCACACTAGTATTGGCATGACACCCTTGAAGCTCTCTACGGTCGATCATGTCTTTCCCCGATTTGTTGGAATGAGATTGGTGAATCGCAAACCAACAGTCCCGAGCTTGTTCAATAAACTTCCGACCGGATTGCTATTATTCGTGAAAATCTTCTTGCTGCTTATAGCCGTCAAAAGAGCTATGTTGATAAGCGCCGTAAACCGCTTGAGTTCAATGTTGGTGATCTGGTTCTCCTCAAATTATCTCCATGGAAGTGAGTAGTTCGTTTTAGTAAAAGAAACAAGTTATCTCCTTGTTTTGTTGGGTCATTTGAAATTGTTGAAAGGGTTGGTTGAGTTGCTTAATGTCTCGATCTCCCCGAAAAGTTCTCCAATGTTCATCCGACTTTTCACGTTTCCAATCTCAAGAAGTGCTTAGCCGAGGGGAATCCCCACACACCCCTCAACGAAGTACAAGTTGATGAATATATGCGCGCAATCGAGAAACCCGTTAAAATCGTGGACCGTATGGACAAAGAAACAAAGCGTATCCGAATTTCGCTTGTCAAAGTTCATTCGGAATCCAAGCGTGGTCCCGAGTTTACTTGGGAACGAGAAGACCAAATGGAAGCCAAGCACCCGCACCTCTTTGTTACGGCTTAATCTCTAATTTTGAGACGAAATTTCCGAAAATAGGTTATGCTGTAACATTTTGGGTTTTTCGTTTTTGTATCTGTAAACATACCCGACCCGTTTCTTACCCAGGAAATGTATCAATAAAATTCCGCATTTTTAGTATATTTCATTTTATTTTTACTTTATTTATTAATTGATATAAACTATTAAGAATATGCAAAAACAACCCCTAAACTAACTTTAATCCCCTTTGTGCACCCACCACCAAAGCTCAAGGACCATATTGCAAATAATATTCAAATTTTCCCTTCCTCCTTCTTCTTCCTTACCAAGATCAACCGACACCCCCTACCCTATGGTAGCTTTCGTAAATATTCTAAAACACGAAATTGAATTTACCAAAACGATTCTCCATTAAAATACGATCCCATCGACTGTTTAAATAAGGAAATTAATCAAATTGATTGCTTTTTCGCTAAAATCAAATTGTGGTTGCCTCTAGCCCCTTTACACTATAAATACTCAATGAAAATACAATTAATCGTGCACACACAATCCACTCATCATCCCGCTCATAAACCCTAACATAATTTTAAGCATACTAAGCCGTCAATACCTGTCTTGATCTTAGTTTGGCCGGAAACTCTAAACGGCCGATCCCACTAAATTCATTACTGAAACAGGTAATTAATATATGCTTGCAGGTCGTTTCTGTCTACTAATCGATAACCCCAAATTAATTTAAACAAACAAAATACTTAGAAAAATACTTAAACTCAAAAACAGTTCATTCCATTAAAATAACCAATTCAGAGTATAATTCAACAGAAAATCATAATTATTAAAACAAGTTCCCAAAACCCGGGAATTATGCCCAAAACCAAATTTCAATGTATTTAATAAAATTTTAAAAGAGAAATGTTCATTATTAAAACTTCTGACTAAGTATGCCCTCCGCCGTGATTCGTTCACGTCCAAGCGGTAATGCATCCTCCTCCTAACCTGAAACTCACACTAACATGCACACAAAGTCAGCTTGAGCTAAGTGAGTTCAAGTTTTATTAATTAACATCTATAATAATAACCATAATAGTCATTCCAAGAGTTTCAAAATAATCGGGATTTAACAGTTAGGCCATCATCAACAATAAGTATTCATCCTTATAGGTATATATAAACATCCATATAATTATGTGTAAACATCCTTATAATTATATGTAAACATCCTTATAATTATATACAAACATCCTTATAATTATATGTAAACATCCTTATAATCATATACCTTCACATATATATCATCCAAGTAATAACATCAGGGTCGAGCACACGTACAACCCAAATACGTAACATCTCATCCAACGTATGGAAACACAAAGTAGGCATACGTAAACATCCTTAGTCTATAACGACTACATAGCATCGCTAAATATTGGCCATACAATAATATATGTACAAACATACGTACAAACATACAATAACATCATCTCAAGGCCTACCCTATACAAGCAAGCCCATACAAGATAATTTAAACAATTCATCAAGCAAAATCGCTTAGGTGTGCATGCTAGCCCAAAATCTTAAAAGAGTAAAAAGGGGCATCATGAACTCACCTGGCACAAGGCATGAATTCACCACAAGCTAGAGGACCCCTAAGTATCCCCAACACTCAAACGCATGTCGGTTTACATACAAACATTACTATTGACATCGAAAGGACTCGTTTATCCTACGAGACGTTCTATGTAACACCCGTCAAACTTCTGGTTTAATGATTTAGCGCGTGTAAAGTATGTATAACTCTCGAGACTTAACCGACGTTTCTCGGAAGCCTTCATGCCATCCCGGTATGTTAAAGAACCTAAATCTTCCTTCCATTTTGCCTTACACTCCAATCTAGAAGGACTAGAGTGTAACATCTTATGTTATAACAAAAAACCTAACCCTAGCCCTCGAGCTGTTTGCAATCGGCAGGAAGAACAAGCCCCAAGACCCACGATTTTCTTTTTTGCAGCCAATTTTAAGCCGTAGAACTCCAATTCAAGGTATGTAATACGATTCCCCAAGTCTTTTACACGTTAATTGATCCTTATATTGCGCGTATTGATCGAAAAACGTCGTGTTGTAGGCTAACCGGGTGGCTGCCCAATTGAGCTTTTCCGGGGCTGTTTCGAGTGAGGTTTTTGCATCAACATCCCACTAGGTATGACATGTACATCATATTATAATTTCATGGCCAATGGAGGGGTTTAGGTCGGTCAATCGATTTTAGTTTGAAAACTAGGGTTTATCGAGTGTAGAATTGCAAATTGTTGAGTTTGATGCGTTAATTGATCAGGTGACCAACCGAATCAGTTTGTACAGCCATAGGGGGGTTTAAGGGCTGTGGAAAAATTATTTTTTTGATGCTCGGGGCTGTTGTGGTTAGTGCTTCGTCAATCGAGTCAGCGGTGCGCGAATTTTCGTTTAAACGTTAAAGTAAGAGTTGTAAAAAGGAACCGTCAACCCTATCAACTCGGGTGACATAGTCTAGATGAATGAATGGGTTTAAAATGGAATTTGGTCCATTCAGAGCTGATACGTTTAACAAATGGTTTTAAGGTTTATTACACGCGCATTAGACCCGATTTGATTATCCTTGGGCCTTGGGCCAAGTTTTTGGGCCTTGGGCAAAGTTTTGGGCCTTGGGCCAAGTGTTGGGCCTTGGGCCATGTTTTGGGCCTTGGGCCAAGTTGTTGGGCCTCGGGCCAAGTTGTTGGGCTTGAACGGCCCATTAGGCAAGAGTGTTCTTACGGTCTAGTCTAGTAACGTGTTGTGTATAATTTACAGGCCTTTGCTTGTGATCGTGCACTTTGGAATTTCCTAGCTCGTTGCAGGTGTTCGTTTGATTTCAGGTGAGTTCATGATGCCCCTTTTTAACTCTTTTATCTTTTGGGCTAGCATGCACACCTAAGTGTTTTCCTACTGGATTAAATGTTTTAAACGATTTATATAGGCTTGCTAGCATATGGTAGGCCTTGGTATGTTAAATATATATATGTATATACATTATTGCTTGGCCTATATCTGGCGATGTTGTAGTCGTTTCGACTACTGATGTTGTGTATGCCTACTTTGTGTTTGCATGCACTGATGTTACGTGTTTGAGTTGTACGTTTGCTTGACCCTGATGTTATACGTGGATGTTATATATATATATATACTGTGATATATATAGAGATGTAATTGAAAGGATGTTTACATATACATTTTGTATATGTATGTATAAGGATGTTTAGTTCTCGGTAATGAGGATTTGATGGATGTACCCTTTTACTTTTTAAAACTTTTGGTTTGACTATCTTAACAATTACTACTGATGTTATTTACTTAAAACTTGAACTCACTCAGCTCAAGCTGACATTGTGTGCATGTTAGTGTGAGTTTCAGGTTAGGAAGAGGATGTCTTATCGCTTGGACGTGCACGAAGCTACTTGGACAGTGAAGAGCATACATGATTTGAAGTTTTACTATTAAACATTTATTTTTAAAAGTTTTTATTTAAGGATAACTATGTTGATTTTGGGCAAAATTCCCGGGTTTTGGGAACTTATTTTATTATTCATGTTTTCCGCTGAATTATACTCTGAGATGTTTGTTTTAATGGAAGAAACCGTTTTCAAGTTTAATTATTTTCTTAAGTGTTTTGTATGATTACCAACTGTGGGGTTTCCGGGATTCGGGGCCTTACAAGTTGGTATCAGAGCCTTGGTTCGAGGGATCCGAGCATCCCCGAATGCTTGGACTCGAACTATAAGAAAAGAGACCAGTATGCCCACCGCGAGTAGCTGCACGCCAAGAGGTAACTTTTAATTATTTAGTCATTTCTTTAAATTTAAAAGTTTCCAATAGATAGAAGGCTAATGTGGATAGGAGCAGGGAGTGATTAGGACGGGCGGGTAAAGTAAAAGACTAATTACACTTGATCAATGTCATTAGCAGTTTACCCTTACCTTACATGTTCTAAATGCCACTTGTACCTGACCATATTAAAATTTTGTCTTTGTAGGGATAAGTCATGGTTAATACTCGAGCATCTAAGAGAGGTGGTTCTAGTGTTCGTGGTCGTGGTCGTGGTCGTAAGCCACGTGCCGAAGCCGAGAGTGAGATTCCTACTTCCCAGCAAGACACCCCGATTCATGAGTTGGGGGATAACCCCGCCTTAGATCCTGCTCCATAGCGCCATTCCCGAGATTGTTGCTGAGGTCGTCAGGGCCATGGACGAGTCACTGATTGGTAAGGGTTCGGATAAGGGAAGGAAGAGTAAGGAGGTGCAGGTAGAAGAGGAAGAAGAAGTATATGTGCCGAGTGGGGATGAAGATGAGGTGCGGACTATTAGTGTATCTACTTGGGGTTGCTCGTATGGTGACTTTAAGAAGTGCGACCCCCTTCTTTCGATGGCACTAAAGATGCGTTGGCAGCACATCAGTGGATGAGAGAGATGGAGTCTGTTCTGAGGGTTAGTAAGTGCATGGGGGATGATATGGTGACTTATGCTACTGCCTCGTTTCGTTCCGAGGCACTATGTTGGTGGGATAACTTGGCGCAAGCTATGGGTGATCGTTCGATTAGGAGGATGACGTGGGATGAGTTGAAGAAATTGGTTCTCGATCAGTTTTGTCCTCCGCATGAATTGGATAAGATAGAGCAGGAATTCTTGACCTTGGAGGCTGGTGCTATGTCGCTTCGGGAGTATACCACCAAGTTTAACAAGATGGCTCGTTTATGTCCCGACTTGGTTACTCCCGAGACCAAGAGGATTAAGAAGTACGTGAAGGGGCTTCCGGTGGATATCCGTAGGGGTGTGTTGACTACCGACATGAACTCTTTTCACTCGGTGGTCACTCTAGGAGGTACACTGTATGATCAGAGGAAGAAGTTTCCGCCGCCCGAGAATAGGAAGACATGGAACTCAAATTCGTACGGTAAGCGGCCCGGGGGAAGCAAATATAATCCGTCTGATAAAAGGGTAAAGACTGAGACTTCTGAGTTCAAAAGGGGTGCGGAGTTCGGTAATTGCAAGAAGTGCGGGAAGCCGCACAAGAGGGAATGTAGGATTGGGTCTGGCACTTGTTTTCATTGTGATAAGGTAGGACACCCTCATTTTGAGTGTCCGACATTGACCTGTTTCCGCTGTAAGGGTTCGGGTCACTTGGCATCAAACTGTCCTTCCAGTAAGGGGGGGGGGGGGGGGGTCCGGGCAGGGGACTTCCTCGAGGGGGAAGATGGATGAGAAGCCGAAGTCCAGGGCGAGGGCTTTCAACATCTATAAGAAGGAAGCGAAGGAGGATGCAGATGTCGTTTCAGGTACTTTTTCCTTATTTAGCTTTCGTTCCACCGTTATAAATTCTTGTTCCTTTGAAATTGTATGTGTTGACCATGTAGCTAAGCAGTAGTATAATATCGTCCCAGGTACTTTCCTACTGGATGAGTTACAGGCGTCAGTTTTATTTGATTCGGGCGCCAGTAGGAGTTTTGTGTCTACCGCTTTTTGTTCCTTGTTGAACAAATCACCCAAGCGCGTAGTCGATGGGTTTGAGGTTGAGGTCACTGTAGGAAAATCCGTGTCCATGTCTAGGGCTATTAAGGGTTGTTCCATAGAGTTGTCTGGTTATAGATTTCCGGTGCGATTGTATTTGATGCCACTTGGTTGTTTCGATGTGGTGCTCGGGATGGATTGGCTCGCGAATGTTGATGCTCAGATCATTTGTGGTCAGAAACTCGTTCGTCTAATGGCCCCGGATGGGACTCGGATTACGGTCTTCGGTGATCGGAATGTTGCGATGCCACATATTATATCCATGCTTAAGGTGGGGAAGTTGATGCAGCGGGGGTGCGGGGCGTATCTGGCGTATGCTATGAATGTGAATACCGAGGTGGCTACCGTCGGTGATGTTCCTATTGTTCGGGATTTCCCGGATGTATTTCCAGATGATTTGTCAGATGTGCCGCCGGATTGCGAGGTCGAGTTCCAGATAGACCTTGTACCGGGCGCCAAGCCCGTTGCCCGAGCTCCCCACCGCCTAGCGCCGAATGAAATGAAGGAGCTTATGGCTCAATTGAAAGACTTGCTCGATAAGGGCTTTATTCGACCGAGCGTCTCACCTTGGGGTGCCCCGGTCCTGTTCGTTAAAAAGAAGGACGGTAGCATGCGAATGTGCATTGACTATCGTGAATTAAACAAACTCACTGTAAAAAATCGGTACCCTCTCCTAAGGATTGACGATTTATTTGATCAGCTCCAAGGAGCTAGTTGGTTCTCGAAGATCGACCTTAGGTCCGGGTATCATTAGCTGAATATTCGGGAGGAAGATATTCCTAAGACTACCTTCCGCACTCGTTATGGACATTACAAATTTCTGGTGATGTCTTTCGGTTTGACCAACGCACCGGCTGCGTTCATGGATCTCATGAATCGGGTGTGTAGACCGATGCTCTATCGTTCGGTTATTGTGTTCATCGACGACATTCTTGCGTACTCTAAAAGTGAATCCGATCACGCCGGTCATCTCAGGGAAGTGTTGGAGGCTCTGCGGAAGAACAAATTGTTTGTGAAATTTTCTAAGTGTTGCTTCTGGTTACGTGAGGTTCAATTCATGGCCATGTTATCAACCCGAGTGGTATTCTGGTTGACCCTGCAAAGGTGGAAGCCGTGAATAATTGGGAGTCTCCTAAGTCTCCAACCGAAATCCGTAGTTTCCATGGTTTGGCGGGGTATTACCGCCGCTTTATTCCCGATTTTTCGAAAATTGCTTCTTCTCTGACCAAGCTGACTAAGAAGAGTGTTAAGTTCGTGTGGGGTACGGAACAGGAGGAGGCTTTTCTCGAGTTGAAGAACAGATTGACGCATGCCCCGATCTTAGCTTTACCTGATGGCACCGTTGATTTGGTGGTGTATTCTGATGCCTCTTATCAGGGGCTTGGGTGTGTTTTGATGCAGGGAGGTCGAGTCATCGCTTATGCCTCATGGCAATTAAAGCCTCACGAGGCGAATTATCCTACCCACGATTTGGAGCTGGTGGCGGTGGTGTTTGCGCTTAAGTTGTGGAGACATTATCTGTACGGTGTTCCTTGCACTATTTACACCGATCATAAGAGCTTAAAGTATTTCTTCGAGCAAAAGGAGCTGAATATGTGACAGCGTCGATGGTTGGAATTGATTAAGGACTACGACCTGGAGATCATGTACCATCCGGTAAGGCTAACGTGGTGGCCGACGCGTTAAGCCGGAAGGAGAGACCAAAACCTATTCGTGTGAAATCCCACCAGCTTATTCTCAAACCCGACATTTTGAAACAAATAGCCAACGTCCAGAATGAAGCGTTGCAGGTGGAATGGATTATGTCAGAGCGTATCTGGGATCAGGAAAATTTGTTGGAAGACGTCGGTGATGGGGTGAAGTATAAAGATGGGCGTTTATGGGTGCCGAGGTATGGAGGTTTGTAACGTCCGTGAATTCCGACAAAAGATTTAGCCTTGTAGTGGTTGCGTACACCTTCGGGCTTGACCCGGAATTCTTCCGAGAGCTCCTTTCCACCCCGTAAACGTATCTTGCTTAACTTTTCGTGCAAGTTCAACTCTTAATAAAGTGGAGGGGCCAAAGTGTTTTATTGCTATTATATTTTATATATAAAAATAAAAATAATAAACCCTAAACCTAAACCAAGCAGCCGATCAGCGCCCCCCACCCCCCTTTCCACCTCGTTTTGCGTGCAATCAGCCATCATCCGGCCATCCAAACTTCAATTCCAGGTCGGTATTATACGTATACAACTCTTTTTCACCTTAATTCATCCTTATGGCGCGCTTATTGGTCGTTAAGATTGAGTTTTGATGATAACAGCATGCTGACAGATTCGTATACGTTTATTGTAGGGTCTGTAACGTGATGCTAATCCACTGTTTTTGATCGATTCTTGATTCCATGATGTTCTACTTTGAGTCTAGTTTCCAGAAAGGTATAATAAGTAATTTATGGACGAGATTTGAATAGTTTTTATGAATTTATAAAATCGAGTGTCAAAGCTGATGCGGGATGACGGATTCTGGTCTGTCTTCCCGACGTCATAACCTTTTTTCGACAAGTCTAAATTGGTTGGTTCCACTTCTGGAAGTTATTATTTTGAGTTAGGAACCAAACCCAATTGGAATCGTTTAATTTGGTTTGGTAATGAATTTTATAAAAATAAAATCATTTTGTTGCGCGCTGTTATAGCTGCACATACCTTTCTGTGTTGGAAGACTATTTATGAGTTTTGGGTCCAATAGAAAAATATAATAAAAATATTTTTATAAACCTAAGATATTTATTAAAGTCTGGTAAAAATTTAATAATTTAATTCAAAGGTTATCCTATGTAATTAACTTCATCTTTACATTTGATTTTGGACACCTGTACTCGTGTTTGGGATTTTTTTTAAATACTTACACTTTTTCTGCTGTTATTTACTCTGAACTGGTTTTAAATACAAAGTGAATTGTTTGATTTTAATTTTTGTGAATTTGTGGACGTGATTACCAACTGTAGGATTCCCGGGATTCGGGATCTTACAAGGTTTCAGAAGTAAAATTTTAGATGAGGCACACAAGTCGCGCTATTCCATTCATCCGGGCGCGACCAAGATGTACCAAGACTTGAAAAAGAATTATTGGTGGCCTGCGATAAAGTTTGAGGTGGCTCAGTATGTAAGTAAGTGTTTGACATGTCTGCAAGTTAAGGCCAAGCATCAGAAGCCGTTTGGGAAACATCAGCCGTTGGAAATACCTGAATGAAAATGGGAGCATCTTACTATGGATTTCGTGACTAAACTGCCTCGTACTCCTAGGGGTAATTACGACACCATTTGGTTAATCGTGGATAGACTGACCAAGAGCGCTCATTTCTTTCCGATTCGAAAGACTTTTAATTCTGAGCAGCTGGCCTATGTGTTTATTCGTGAGATCGTCTCTAGGCCAGGGGTTCGGGTGTCTATTGTTTCGGATAGGGATACGCGTTTAACCTCCAGGTTTTGGAAAAGGTTTCACGAGGAGATGGGCACTAAACTCCTCATCAGTACTGCTTATCACCCGCAGACGGATGATCAGTCCGAGAGGACCATTCAGACTCTCAAGGATATATTGCGGGCTTGTGTTATCGACTTTGGTGGTAGTTGGGACCGTCACTTACCGTTGGTAGAGTTCTCGTATAATAACAGTTATCACGCCACGATTGGGATGCCACCGTTTGAGATGTTGTATGGTAGGAGGTGTAGGACTCCAGTCTGTTGGGGTTCCATTTGTCAAAAGCAGTTGGGTAGTTTGGAGGTGGTCGAGGCTACGACTGGGAACTCGATAAGATCAAAGCATTTATGAAGGCCGCGTAGGATCGTCAGAAGTCTTATGCAGATAAAAGGCGAAGGCCTATTGTGTTTGAGGCTAGGGATCGGGTTTTGATAAAAGTTTCTCCCTGGAAGGGCATTATTTGTTTTTCGTAAGAGGTGGAAGCTCAGTCCGAGGTTTATTGGCTCGTTCCGAATATTGGCCCGAGTCGGTGTGGTAGCATATAGGCTGGAATTGCCCGAGGAGCTCACGGGATTCATCCTACTTTTCACGTGTCCCATATGAGGAAATGATTAGCGGATGAAGAGGCCCATGTGCCCCTTGATGAAATCAAGCTCGACAGTAAGCTAAACTACGTTCAGCAACCGATTGCTATTCTTGACCGTCAAGAGAGGCGTTTGAGGAATAAGGTGGTTAGACAGGTGAAGGTGCAGTGGAGGAACCGTAGGGGTTCCGAGGCTACTTGGGAATCCGAAGATGAGATGGTGAGACTGTATCCGCATTTGTTCCTGTCGCCTCGGGATTCGGGGACGAATCCCATTGTAAGGGGGGTGGACTTGTAACACCCGTCAAACTTCCGGTTTAATGATTTAGCGCGTGTAAAGTATGTATAACTCTCGGGACTTAACTGATGTTTCTCGGAAGCCTTCACGCCATCCCGGTACGTTAAAGAACCTAACTCTTCCTTCCATTTTTCCTTACACTCCAATCTAGAAGGACTAGAGTGTAACATCTTATGTTATAACAAAAAACCTAACCCTAGCCCTTGAGCTGTTTGCGATCGGCAGGAAGAACAAGCCCCAAGACCCACGATTTTCTTTTTTGCAGCCAATTCTAAGCTGTAGAACTCCAATTCAAGGTATGTACTACGATTCCCCAAGTCTTTTACACGTTAATTGATCCTTATATTGCGCGTATTGATTGAAAAACGTCGTGTTGTAGGCTAACCGGGTGGCTGCCCAATTTAGCTTTTACGGGGCTGTTTCGAGTGAGGTTTTTGCCTCAACATCCCACTAGGTATGACATGTACATCATATTATAATTTCATGGCCAATGGAGGGGTTTAGGTCGGTCAATCGATTTTAGTTCGAAAACTAGGGTTTATCGAGTGTAGAAATGCAAATTGTTGAGTTTGATGTGTTAATTGATCGGGTGACCGACCGAATCAGTTTGTATAGACCTAGGGGGGTTTAAGGGCTGTGGAAAAATTATTTTTTTGATGCTCGAGGCTGTTGTGGTTAGTGCTTCGTCAATCGAGTCGGCGGTGCGCGAATTTTCGTTTAAACGTTAAAGTAAGAGTTGTAAAAAGGAACCATCAACCCTATCAACTCGGGTGACATAGTCTTGATGAATGAAAAGGTTTAAAATGGAATTTGGTCCATTCGGGGCTGATTCATTTAACAAATGGTTTTAAGGTTTATTACACGCGCATTAGACCCGATTTGATTATCCAAGGCCAAGTTGTTGGGCCTTGGGCCAAGTTGTTGGGCCTCGGGTCAAGTTGTTGGGCTTGACGGCCCATTAGGCAAGAGTGTTCTTACGATCTAGTCTAGTAACGTGTTGTGTATAATTTACAGGCCTTTGCTTGTGATCGTGCACTTTGGAATTTCCTAGCTCGTTGCAGGTGTTCGTTTGATTTCAGGTGAGTTCATGATGCCCCTTTTTAACTCTTTTAACTTTTGGGCTAGCATGCACACCTAAGTGTTTTCCTACTGGATTAAATGTTTTAAACGATTTATATAGGCTTGCTAGCATATGGTAGGCCTTGGGATGTTAAATATATATATATATATATATGTATATACATTATTGCTTGGCCTATATCTGGCGATGTTGTAGTCGTTTCGACTACTGATGTTGTGTATGCCTACTTTGTGTTTGCATGCATTGATGTTACATGTTTGGGTTGTACGTTTGCTCGACCATGATGTTATACGTGGATGTTATATATATATACTGTGATATATATAGAGATGTAATTGAAAGGATGTTTACATATACATTTTGTATATGTATGTATAAGGATGTTTAGTTCTCGGTAATGAGGATTTGATGGATGTACCCTTTTACTTTTTAAAACTTTTGGTTTGACTATCTTAACAATTACTACTGATGTTATTTACTTAAAACTTGAACTCACTCAGCTCAAGCTGACATTGTGTGCATGTTAGTGTGAGTTTCAGGTTAGGAAGAGGATGTCTTATCGCTTGGACGTGCACGAAGCTACTTGGACAGTGAAGAGCATACAGGAATTGAAGTTTTACTATTAAACATTTATTTTTAAAAGTTTTTATTTAAGGATAACTATGTTGATTTTGGGGAAAATTCCCGGGTTTTTGGAACTTATTTTATTATTCATGTTTTCCGCTGAATTATACTCTGAGATGTTTGTTTTAATTGAAGAAACCGTTTTCAAGTTTATTTATTTTCTTAAGTATTTTGTATGATTACCAACTGTGGGGTTCCCGGGATTCGGGGCCTTACATTCTAACATGGTTCGAGTTACCTATAGCCTCGACCCCATCAAACCCAATCATAACAGCCCCCGGGAGTATCTAAGGATCGTGTTGGTGAATGTAAGCCCCCGGGGCCTTACATTCACCAACACGATCCTTAGATACTCCCGGGAATAAAGAATTCCCAAATTACCCCCGGAAGCACTAGGTGACACTAGCACGCGCGTTTAAGAGTCGTTTAGGGAATTAACATCCAACTCAGCCCCGTGTGGACCCAATATGACAAATTCACAGCTAAAAAGTCCACACGACGATACACGAGTCGAACGGGTCGGTAATTCGCAAGTACAACGCGCTAACTATTCAACAAACGCGAATACGCGTTGTACCGACCCATTTGAGTAACCGACAACCAATTCAGTCCCATAACTTATAAAAATGATTTTTCAACAGCCCGTACATCAAACCGAGTTCACCCGAGCTGAATTGGTCGTTAATCACATCAACCCTCGCGTTAAACGCAACAATCTACCATTCTAGTCAACCGAAAACAATCTTTCAAACTACAACTAGTTGACCAATCAAACGAACACCAATGAACATGATTTTAAAGTATGTTATACTAGACATACCTAGGAAGATATTGGTGCGAAAACCTCAACCAAAACAGTCCCAGAAATGCTCAATCGAACAGCCACCCGGTTAGCCTAAAACAAGCCATTAATCGATCAATACGCGTGCTATAATGACCAATTAAGGTGTAAAAGACTTGTAGGGACATAGAACTAACCTTCAATTGCAGTTTTGGACCTTAACCTTGGCTGCACAAAAGAGGGGGGGGGGGGGGGGCTGCACACTTCTGATTGGGATTAAGAGAGGGAGGGGTTAGGCTTTGGTTTATGTTATAAAGATTTTTCACATCTAGCCCTTCCAATTTTAAAGAAGTAACATCTCGGTTGAAAAGTTAAATGTTTTAACGTACCGGGATGACGAGAAGGTTTCCGAGGAATGTCGGTTAAATCCCGAGAATTATACATACTTTACAAGCTTTGAATCTTGAACCGGAAAGTTAACGGGCATTACAGTATGAAAATGTATGACATGTTGCCATATTAACTAGAATTCACTCAGCATGGCTGACTTTTAGAATGCACGCATGCAAATAGGATGAGGTAGTTGGCTTGAGGGAGACACATGGCATTGAACTAAAGAGGCTGGCATCTTGAGAAGAAATGTGATGATGTTTTATGTTATGTTTAAGACAAGTTTGAATTCTGTTAAGAAAAGATTTAGTATTAATGTAATATATGGTTGGATGCTAAGTCTTTTGCGCAAAGTTTTAATTAACTCTTATATTTAGAACTGTGTTTATGAAAAAATCCAACGCTAGTGAAGGGCACTCGGGTCCGGGGCCTTACGTCAGGTTGATTGCAAAAGATTTTTTTTTTCAATTAAACTAGTCAAAACAATTTTGACAAAAACTCATTAAATTGTCTTAGTTACTGGTTCCACCAATTTTAATTCATAAGTTATGAACTGAATTTTAATTAAAAGGTTTAAATTCTAGAACTCCTTTTTAAATATTTTAACCCGAAGTCACTAGTTATATTTAAATTTATTTATTTCTATCTTTAATATGCTTAGTATCATTTATATGTGTTATAATTTAGTATTATTATGCTTGTTCAATTATTCGGAAAAAAAATGTAGGTTTCCAGCTGGATGAACACAGGATTATCTCGTAACACGAGGGTGCGGAATCCACTACGTATACGATACGAGTGTTTAGACGAGAGACACGTAAAGAAACACGTAACACGTAAGACAAAGGTTACTTTTCTATTAGATGTGAAGACACGTAGCACCAAGAACCTGCTACACCTTACAAAACGAAGAACCCTCAAAAACCTTTTTTTCAACTGACGGCGGAAGTTAGGTAATTATACTACGACAACTTCGCCTAACACCCTAGGTGAAGTTGTCCCTAACTTCGCCAGAAGCTAAGTTCGCCAAAACCAAAAACAAAACTAACTAGTTTATCACGACAAACCAAACATCGTAATGATTACAGACACGATAAACTTGAGACAAATGAACTATTGGCACAATGCACCAACAGACTCCCCCTTGGCAGTAGCTTCATTTCTCTTACATCTTCGTCTCGTCATGTAATCCAAAAAGCCGTACCTTCCATCTTCAATCATGTACACCTTGTCTCACACAAACTGAGGCCACCCTTTGATATTTCTTCGCTTCATCTTTCCAAGCAGGAATATAAAAAATCTTCTTTTTGTTGAGTACCTGCAAATCAGCTTCATCTTTCCAAGCAGGAATATAAAAAATCTTCTTTTCGTTGAGTACCTGCAAATCAGCTTGAGATAAATTAACCAAGTGCATAGGATCATACACCCGTAAGATCTCCTGTTCATCTTGATCTTCCATCACGGCTTCAGCAGTTTGGCAATCAACATACCACCATTTAAGATCTTTTAATACATCTTGAGGCATAGTCTTCATTGGAACTTCTTTCATACAATGAATCGGTTTGTACTTCATCACTATCCAGGGCTTGCCATTAGCCCGCATTCCTCGATCTGTATCTTCAACCAACTTCCCCTTTTGAGGCTTCAACAACTCAAACTTTTTCTCCTTAACAACTTCACTCCACACTATTTACCAACCCAACTAGCAAAGTTGTCCCCACTCCTATTAATCAACCTTAAACGAGCCAAGTCCTTCACCTCACACTCAGGTAATGTATTGAATGATCTCAACTTCTTAGCAAAATACTGAATCCCATCATATCTTTTCACCACAAATACTTTTAGCTGATCATCATACAACCAACAGATAATACCCTTTTTCGATTCAGCATACCCTTTAATATTATAACTCTTTTTGAACATCGTTGGTACCACTGGCTTCTTTGTTTTGTTAAACCAATGAGCATATTCTTCTTTCCACCGTGGCTGTTCCTCCCACTCAGAATCACCCAACATATTATCATCTTGACCAACACGTTCTTGACTTGGAATATCATGTTCAACACTATCATCAGGTATCTCACCTTCCTCTAAGCCACTGTCAATCTCAATCTGTTCACCAAGCTTTTCAATCTCACTAAGAGGCAACACATCTTCATCCATATCTTCCTCATCATCCACCATAACAGTTTCACCAATTGCACTGCCAGATGGACCAGTAGACTCCCCCTGAGATGTGGAAGCTCCAAGAGTTTGTTCAGTTCTTGGCAGCTCACCACCTGCTTCTTTCGAAGCATTGGGATCATCATCTCTGTCCTCTCTCCTCTTGGTTCTCAACTCATCCCCTTTGCAACTGGTCTCCCTCTGAGATGCTAAGAACTGTTTAAGCGTATCAAAAAGTTTACCATGTTCAATAAGAAGAGATGACTGAATTTGGTTCTCAGCCACTAGCCGTTGAAGAGTTTATGTTATTCACAGAAGACAAACGTATAAAATAATATAAAATAAACATAAGTAAAATAGCATTGACGAGATCAAATTTCAGTCTGTAGAGAACCCATCATGTTTAAGAAAAGATCCGAACATGGAATCATGCTGATTAAGAGGCTGTCACAAAGATCCATGTTCAGCATTATTATTTAATAATGACATAGAGAAACAGGTTGAAGGCAGGTATAAAACTTAGCATGATTCTCATTGCTTCAGTGATACGGATTAGGTTCAATTAGGCTCAAAATTTAGATGGACATCACTTAAGGAACTATGATGCCTCCTATCTATTCTCAAGGCGTATTTGGCTTTCCCCATATCACCACGAGTTGACTTCGACCTTTAGTGTCTGATTTAAACAATGTCCATCTTGCACAAGACTCAGTTGTTGCCTCATCCATGTTGTTTTAGACTTTGTGAATTTCAAAGGCAATAAGACATAATAACCCCCCTTTTTTTGTGAGAAATATAACAAACACCTGCAAGTCCCAAATCTGGATCACTGCAGAAGGATAATACAATATACGTAGGGATCAAGACACTAACGGGCTCGTGTATGACTGGGTAATCACTTTTCTGCCTATCATTCGGAGAGATATATGTGGAGACATGCACATTTTAAAATGACTCTCCACAGTAAATCGAGCAGATTTAATTTGTATCACATTAACTTTTACGCACCATGGAAAGCTACCGTACCAACCAATGACTGTTCTAAAGTCTTTTAAGCCTAATAACTTCACCCGTTAGACACACAAAATCAGTTCATCTATCATTTTCCATAGGTTGGATCAATTTTCAATTTAACATCAATTTTGAAGCTTCAAGAGAAGCTATAGACTGAAAAATATATCATTTCCCCTTTAAGAAAAGGTTTTATATTCAGACGCTCCGATCACTTCCAAGTCTTTGGGTAAATGGCTATCCCAAAAATCTAGTGGATTAGCAGGACCAAACACATACACATATGTGTCCCTCCAACTTAATGTAACTGACATAATCTTCAGCGAAGGAATAAAAACTCATCACAACCGCCCCAGTGGCTTTCAGTTATTAGGTTAATGGCTATCCTTTGAATCTACATGTAGATACAAGGACCAAACATATTTAAGAATATGTCCTTCAACCTTGAGCAACTGACATAATTCTCAGCGATAGTGATTTTTTTCTTTTTAAGACAAAAGGAAAACATGGTTACTCAGGATTGATCATCCCATTAAGCTCAATAAGGTTTTGAAAACGGGACCGGTCAAAAGCTTTTGTAAAAAGATCGGCAAAATTATCCAGTGAATCAACCTTTTCAAGCACGATTAATTTCTTCTCAGCACAATCCCGTATGAAATGATGACGAATGTCAATATGTTTTGTTTTACTATGTTTTACGGGATTGTTAGTTACTGAGATAGCAGCAGTGTTATCAATGCAAATAGGAGTTGTGCTTTAATCTTCCACAAAATCTGAGAGACGCTCAGAAGATTGTGCTTTAACTCTTCCACAAAATTAACCTTCTCCAACTTGATTTTCCCATTAGTAACAGTACCGACTCCAGAAATTCTTCCTCCACTTTCTCCTGCAAAACTAACTCTTCCACCTTGTACCGCTTTCAAATCACGTAACAATTTCTTGTTACCAGTCATGTGCCGGGAACAGCCGCTGTCAACAAACCACATGTTGTTCACAGCCCTGTTCGGCTGTTCCTGCACAGTTAAAGAAATGAATTATAAGCGAGGGACCCAAGCCCTTCTGGTCTTGGGTTGGTCAAACCTGTCAAACGGCATCCAACTCCTTAGTTGCCCAAAGTCCCCTTGAGGGAACTTTTCATTTGATCTTAATGGAAGATTTCTAGAAAACTGATTATGAGGCCATCCATACATCCTTGATTTTCTAGCGTTAATGGATTCGAAGTTACCCATTCTATGATTAACTGGGAAAAAACGAGGTTGGTTTCTTTGAAATCTTAAATTTGTCCAACGATTAAAGTTGGATGCATTAGAATTTTTACCCATACCAGTTTTAGTGTTCGTTCCATTTTCAGCTTTGGTTGGCCTCAAATTTTTAGATTTCTTCCTCTTCAGCGGACAGTTGCTGACAAAGTGACCTACCTTGTTACATCGAAAACAGCTTTTGTTCGGACAATTAATTTTCTTTGGACAATTTGTGTCTATCCGAACATTCTTTTCAGAAGTTGCAGCAGAGGATGAAGTTACTTCACTGACAGTTTGTTTCACATAAGGGGGAACGAATGGGTTTAGAGAAGATTTCGTTTTGCTAAAAGTATCACTCTCCCCCCTTCTGAGTAACACAACTTCATCATCCACTTTGCGAATGTTCACAGACTCCTTATGCGTGGAGTCTTGATCCACAACTGACGATTCTGTCTGAATCGATTCATTAACATCTTTATTGAGGTTCTCATGATTGCTCAATTTAACGTTGGTGTTGCTTGATTGAACTCTAACGGGTGAGTCGATGGAGCTGACATTTCCCGTTACTGTCTGATCAGGTTTAACAAAGACAGGTGGCTGATTACAAGGATTATAAGTGTAGTTATTGTTAAAAGGTGGTGGAACTTCATTGTATCCAATTCCTCCTTTATCGTTGGGAGAACGTTGAACACTTAAGACATGATTAAGCATCATTGAGGAGTTCCTAAACTGTTCAAGTTTTCTGTTTAGTTCCACCACTTTCACTTGATAATCAGCTATCTGTTTGTCCTTTTCAGCAATAAGTTTGGTTTTTTCTTCCACAACTTCATAACTTAGATCGATTACTTGGATTTTCTCAGCTAATGTTGCCTTAAGGCATCTTATGTCTTTTTCACCAGCATTAATTTTGACTGAGTAACTGTTTTCCCTTTGTTTAGAGTAATGATGTTCTTCTTTTATAATTTTAATTCTTTTTCCAAACTTACATACTGATCAGTTAAAGCATTTTATTGATTAGACAGTTTTTCACATTGTTCACAATAAGGTTCAGAACATACCTCTGAGAGCTGATCATTCACTTCTGCCATGTATGCTTGATCCTCCACTGGTTCCTTGTCACTTCTTTCACTCATGATATTCACCAGATGGGCTTGCTCAATCACCTCCTCAACTTTGATGTTCCAATTATATCCACCATTCTGTTGAGAAACCATGGCTTTTATTTCATTTCCATTCCCATTCTGCTGAGTAGGCCTATTCTGACCCCGTTCAACTCTCTCATTTGGGCACTCTCTCGCAAAGTGTCCATTCTGTTGACGGTTGTAGCAATGAACCTTTGACTTGTCAAATCCCGGTCTCCCTCCCATGAATTTTCGCCCAGTCTTCTTCATAAACCATTTTACCTTCTTACTATCATCGCCATTTGCCACTGCAGATCCATTTCTTCCATGTCATCAGCATCTATCTGATCATAGTCCTCATCCAAGGTTGCAGGGTCAACTATCTTTCCCTTGATGTAATTTTCATAAGACGCAATGAAAGAGGCATAAAGGGCAAATTGTTGTTCAGCAGATTTTACACTCATAGGCATCTTTGCGTAATTTACATCTGAAGCACTAGTAGAAGGATTATTGACTGAAGATTGAGATTTTGAAGAACCACTTCCACTTGCTACAAAGCATATATCTCCATCCATATTCATCATCACATGACCATCTTGCGTGGAATTTGGTTCCCCGCTTGAGTAATAGGCGGTCGAATATGTTTTAGAGCATGAGTTTGCAGAGCCTTTTGCACCATACATTCCCGGATCCTGAACCTGATCAGTAGGCGTCTCTTTTCGTAATATGTTAAGCTCATAATTACGTAACTTGTTAACCACCTTCTCTAAGTCAAATCCATCAAATTCTTTATCTTCTTTCATCAGAACTGTGTACATCTCCCATCTTGATGGAAGAGCATCAAGAAGTTTTTACACAATCTCACTCTCAGAATACCTTATGGAGTAGTTGTCCAATTCGGTCATCAAGTGATAGTATCTTGTAATGATGTCATCAAGCGATTCATTCTTAAAATACTTGAATACCGAGAACTGAGTTTTTAGTAACTTTATCTTGGAGTTTCGAATTCTGACGTTACCTTCATAGTGGCTCTCCAATGCTTCCCACAATTCTCTAGCCGTCTTGTACTTTCAAAAAGTATGAAGAATTTCCTGAGGTAGTGCCATGGTGATTGCGGCTAGTGCCTTACTTTCTGCCTCGTACATTTTCTTCTCATCGTCCTCCATCTTATTATATTTTTTTAGTTGCTCACGTCCTTCAAACTCAGTTGTTGGAGGGATATAACCATCCTGAATGCATACCCACATCTTTGCATCTTGATATTTCGCATACTGCTCAAATCTGTCTTTCCACGCAATAAAATCAGTGTCTTTAAGTAACTTTGGAGCTTTAGTCGCTGACCCAACTTCAACTTCAATTTTCACCAGTTCAGTGATGTTTATTGACGTCATTTTAAACCGAAACAAGAGCTGGAACCAAATGAAACGGTATTTCGTGAAGATGAAGAAAGTATAACTTCGCCAATGCACAACTTCACCAAATAACTTCACCACGTAACTTCGCCAATGCACAACTTCACCAAAGACTAACTTCGCCAAAGAATAACTTCACCAAATAATAACTTCACCAAATAACTTCGCCAGTTATAACTTCGCTGAAACCCTAGCTACAGGTGACGGCAACTTCGCAGGTTGCAAGATCTGATTTTGAGCAGTGTTTTTCTTGTTTCGAATGATTAAAAGGTAGTATGGAGTGCGACAGGGACAATGTAATGTAGGAATGGACTGAACGAACGGTGTTTTACGTGAAACGATTCCACGAAAAGTCTAGCGGAGTTCGTTTAACACAAGTGTGATAATCCTGAACCACACAATCACGAGCAAACGCTCTGATACCATATGTAGGTTCCCAGCCGGATCAACACCGGATTATCTCGTAACACGAGGGTGCGGAATCCCCTACGTATACGATACGAGTGTTTAGACGAGAGACACGTAAAGGAACACGTAACACCTAATACAAAGGTTACTTTTCTATTAGATGTGAAGACACGTAGCACCAAGAACCTGCTACACCTTACAAAACCAAAAACCCTCAAAAACCTTTTTTTCAACTGACATCGGAAGTTAGGTAATTATACTACGACAACTTCGCCTAACACCCTAGGCGAAGTTGTCCCTAACTTCGCCAGAAGCTAAGTTCGCCAAAACCAAAAACAAAACTAACTAGTTTATCACGAAAAAACCAAACATCGTAATGATTACAGACACGATAAACTCGAGACAAATGAACTATTGGCACAATGCACCAACAAAAAATTATATGCTAAGAGTCAATAGAAAAACTCTTTCACTAAATTACGATAGAATATAGTTACCTGACTATAAAATGGCTAGTAGTCCATAGCATAAACAAATTGTTTTTATACTAGTTTAGTAAACAGATATCTCACAAGGATTTTCTTGACATGTGGAAGAAAATCAAAAGACAAACTTGACCACCAGAAGTTGATCATCCTTCATAAAGTTTGCTATAAATTTTCCATACTGTTTTCAATATGCTTAGCAAGCTCACATATTTTCGAGATTACCTCCAAGTTGAAACTATGTAGTGAAGAACATTACTTATGTCAACGTGTTCGACAAGATATTTTTCATATAATACATTCATAACATGCTATCTTTTGTAGAAATACTAGATGTGTTGTACACAACAACACAACTAGCACTATCATAAAATGTTAGAAATATTTTTATTAATCGTATTTAGCAGGGGTACTTATCAATATTACTTCAAGTGTTAGTAGTATATTAAATGCTTCTAAAGGGCATCTGTATCTTACCTATGGGATACTAAACTTATAATAGAATGTTTCACAATTTAGTAAATTCTAAAGAAACTTAATTTAGTTTCACATATTTCCATATAAATGATTATCACATAAAAATTGTAAACAAAAATGATATTGAATATCTTCATATTACATATATGAGGAGAAGATCATATTAGAAAACAAAGGACTTATCAACTTGAATATATTGTACCGAATAAACCAAATAATATCAAATATGGCAAGTAAATAGAAGTTATTAGCCAAATATAATTTCACCGTATGACATGACCAAATAGGTCATTCATGTAGAATCATATGTGCTAAATAACTGAAAGTGAAAATTGGCATCACCTAAGTAACCTAAAATCCTCACTAATGAAGCACTTATTATATGTGTAGTAAGTGCTTTAGGCAAATAAACCTTTAACGCCCGAAAAGTAAAACTTTTACAAATAAGTTCTCATATATGAGCTTGTTTATCTATATGTAGACCATTCTCAATATCATACAGTCTTGGATGGTACATCTTTATGTCATCATATGATAGTTTTTCAGCTACATAAAATGTAGCATTTGTTTGATTTTCAATACAAATCATAGATGAGAATTCACACCACAAGCTTTTAAAGACTATTATTTGTCTATGAAGATAAATGTTGAACATCCAGTAACTCATGTTCACAGTTAATCGTTAAGCACTCTTAATTAGATGCAATTTCTATCTCCACATGAGGGGCACAATACTGCACTAATCAGTTTAAACCAACCGCTAATCACGAGTACTCCCCAATATAACTAGTCACCAAAGCTAACCAAGTCGGTCTAACTTGAATACATTTTGTTGTGCGCAATATGTACCAACAACGCATAAAAGACTTGGCATTTATATTAGCTTCACTCCTAGTCATTTCAAAATATTTATAAACATTGACACGAGACTTATTTACAACACACTATCTTGTAACAGTATTCCCAGTCTTAGGGGGAGGCAAGTATAAGGAAAGACTGGTAAGACAATAAATAATGTAGAATGCATTTATTAAGTTTCGATCCCCGAAGTGGTCAATGCAAATCTAAAGTCCAAAAGAGCGAATATGTTTGCCACGAATAACAAATAAATTACTAGATGCATCCACAAACACAAAGTGACAACATCACATATAAAATTATCAAATTTAACTGCTCGAATTAAAGTAATCATAGAAAGATTACCATACACAAAAAACGTGGAAGATAAATCCGTTCGAAGATAATACCCACGAAAACCTAATGAACAAAAGAATGCAGTTGGTGCAACCCCAGAAATGGTTACATGCAAGACATCCAAATGATGTTTTTGATAGATACCATAAGTGATTAAATTTAAAGCATCCAGATGATGTTATTGATAAGACCTCGGAAAAGGTCAATGTCTTAGAAAAGACTAATTCATTTCTAGAATATAATGATAAGACCCAGAAGAGGTACCGCTCTCTTAAGAGACTAATATTATTCTAGAAGAAATGAAAATGGCTCATAAGAGGAATACAAAGTTTCAAAAGGAACACCGGTATTAAATATAAATGAGATCTACGAATTATGTACAAAATAGTTCAACATAGAATCACAACAAAACACGTGTTGAGGAAATTTTCATATGCTATAGCAACAAATGTAATCAATGAAAACTATTACGCATATAAAGTGTGCAAAAGTACATACATGGATATGATTTGCCAAAATGGCAAGATGCCTTAAAGGCTTAAATAATTCGCTCGACAAGCAACACGTTTTCGGACCTTATGTTCGAACATCCATAGACGTCAAACCAATTACCTATAAATGGGTGTCTTTTATTTATAAAAAGAAACGAAAATAATATGCAAATATGGCAAAACTTTTAACATAAGCACTTTTCTCAAATCATACTAGTTAAATATGAGAAAACTTTTATTTGATCCCCTATAGTGGATACGTTAATCCCTTGATATTTAAACAGCCTTGCATTCTAAAAAGATTACAGATAAAACTTATGAATGTAGTCACCGCTTAATTGTACGTGACACTTGAAATGACATTCACATATAAATCCCTAATGGGTTAAAATGCCTAAAGCATTAAAAACATTACCTTGTTATGTTTTGATATAAATCTCTAGAATCTAGTCGTATATGGTACAATCAACCCATTATCTACTTTTAAAATAGAGGTATAAGTGTAAGTCCCGTGACCGATCTTTCAATGTGATATCAATATACTCGATGATTAGGCGGAAACTAATCACCAAGCAGATTCTATGAAACAACCAAGAACACAAGTAAAACAATGAAGAAGCTTCAAAACACACGTATATTATACGTCGGGTGCTTAAGCCCTCAATAACTTGCACGGTTGAATGACAATGAACGAACAACCTAATATCAATAACATAAGTTCTATATGTATCCTACCAACTGGGCCCAAACCAAACTAAAGCCCACCGAGATCAACAGATCTCGGTTTACATACAAAAGCCCAACTTAGCCAAATCTAAACCCAAAACTACAAGCATAAACCACAAAATACAACCCAACATTCTCCCCCTTGGTTTATTGCTTGATTTCATCTATTATCGGAAATGTCAACCGTAGACGTCTAACATGCTTCTACACCTTAATTTCTTCCTTTCGGCGTATATAATGTGGCTTCTAAATAGACACTTGGAAGTTGAATGTCTTATTTAGTGCCTTTATTCCGATAATAGTAACCCCGGCCAGTAATCCAGCATAGGTCATACTACTTCCCAATAGAAGTAGATGATCATGATTTTGGTTAATGAAAACAACACCAAATATTAGGCTTGATTGACTCAGAAACGTCAAATACGATGTATCTTTGATAGAACCAATGAATCCTCGATCGCAGTTTGACCGAGAACGCCTCAAAATATTTATAATCCGAAGATCTCTCTGGTTGATCAGGAGAATCTAGTTAGTCCACACTGAAAACCTGAGAATACTATTCATCGTCATCCCCATATCGCCAATCACCATTGATGACCAAAACTTTTAAAGAAATCCTCTTGAAAACAGAAGGGGACAAGAAGAGATTGATGGCAGAGAGAAGGTGAAGGATTTGATGGTTATACTTTAAGAAGATTTTGGAAGATGAAAATTTCAAGAATGAAAATAGAGTGTAATTAGTGGCTTTTAAACATCCAAGACGCCTCCATCTGTGCCGAGAACACTTATGAACCGAGAACATGTACAGATCGAGAACAGTTATCATGAGCCGAGAACTCATATCAGTGAATCTTTCTAGGCCAACATGATCTGGCCGAGAACAAGACACCCATTGGGCTAAATGTAAGACCCCGAACCCCGGGAACCCCACAGTTGGTATTCATACAAAATATAGATTAAAGTAATTAAACTTGAAAACGGTTTATTCCATTAAAACAAACGCCTCAGAGTGTAAATTCAGCGGAAAACATAAATCGTAAGATAAGTTCCATAAAACCCGGGAATTTTGCCTAAAACCAATTTTAAATGTAATTCATAAAACTATTTAAAATCAAACTGTTCAAAGTACATTCTTCCATCCATGTATGCCCTTCACCGTCCAAGTAGCTTCATGCACGTCCAAGCGATAAAACATCCTCTTCCTAACCTGAAACTCACACTAACATGCACACAAAGTCAGCTTGAGCTGAGTGAGTTCAAGTTAAGTAAATAATATCAGTAATAACAAATATGGTAGACATACCAAAAGTTTTTAAAGTAAAAAGAGTGCATCCATTAAGTCATCGTACCGAAGACTAAACATTCTCACACATACATATACCAAAGATATACATATAAACATCCTTTTAAGTACATCCCTATATATATAACAATATATATATATATAATCATCCACGTATAACATTCAGGGTCGAGTAAACGTACAACCCAAACACGTAACATTCAACGTATGCAAACACAAAGTAGGCATACGCAACATCCGTAGTCAAAACGACTACAACTCCGCCAAATATAGGCCAAACAATAATGTATATATGTGTATATATATATATATATATATATATATATATATAATTTTTAACATCGCAAGGCCTACCATATACTAGCAAGCCTATATAAAATCGTTTAAAACATGTCATCAAGTAAGAAAAACACTTAGGTGTGCATGCTATCCCAAAGTTTAAAAGAGTAAAAAGAGGGCATCATGAAATCACCTGAGATCCACCAAACACCAGCAACGAGCTTGGAAATCTCTAAGTGCACACTCACAAGTAAGGGCCTGTAAATTGTACACAACGCGTTACTAACTAGACCGTAGGAACACACTTACCTAACGGGCCGTTCAAGCCCAACAATTTGGCCTGAGGACCAACCCATACTCTTTTATTTACCTCAGCCCCTAAAGCCTTTCAATTAACCAAACCCACCCTACGATCATGGTCGGGGCTAACCATGATGCACAACTCATCCGTCAGTATGCAAATCGAGTCGAATACGCGCGTACTAAATCTTAAAAACTAATTGTCAAACAAATCAGCCCCAAATGGACCATATTCCCATCTTAACCCTTTCATACATCATAATTATGTCACGTGAGTTGATAGGGTTGACGGCTCCTTTTTACAACACTCACTTTAATGTTTAAACGACAATTTGCGCACAACCGACTCGATTAACTAATCACCAACCTAAATAGCCCCGAGTTCCAAAAAGATAATTTTCCCACAGCCCTTAAACCCCCCTAGGGTTGTACAAACTAATTCGGTTGGTCATTCAATCGATTAACGCATCAAACTCAACAATTGATGATTCAACACCCGATAAACCCTAATTTTCGAACTAAAATCAATTGACCGACCTAAACACCTTCAACGAATATGGTTTTTATGTATGATGTACTACACATACCTAGGAGGATTTTGATGCAAAACCTCACTCAAAACTGTCCCGGAAAAGCTTAATTGGACAGCCACCCGGTTAGCCTACAACAAGTTGTTTTTTGGATCAATACACGCAATATAAAGGTCAATTAAGGTGTAAAAGACATGGGGAATCATAAAACCGACCTGGAATTAAAGTTTTATGGCTTAATCACAGCTGCAAAAAGAAAAATTGCGGGTTCTTGGGTCTTGCTTCCTGCCGGTCGGACATAGGGGGAGGCTATGGTTTATTTTATGATATTAAATAAATAATTACACTCTAGTCCCTCCAGTATGAAGTGTGTAGCAACTTGGGTTGAAAGTTACATAATTTTAACGTACCGGGATGACGTAAAGGCTCCCGAGAAACGTCAGTTAAATCCCAAGAATAATATATACTTTACAAGCTTTACTCTTGGAACCGAAATTAACGGGCGTTACAAGTCCACCCCCCTTACGACGGGATTCGTCCCCGAATCCCGACGCCACACGAACAACTGCGGATAGAGTTTCATCATCTCGTCCTCGGACTCCCATGTAGCCTCGGAACCCCTAAAGTGCCTCCACCGGACCTTCACCTGCCTAACCACCTTATTCCTCAAGCACCTTTCCTGACGGTCAAGTATAGCAATAGGTTCCTCAACATAGTTCAGCTTACGATCCAGCTCAATATCATCAAGAGGCACATGGGCCTCCTCATCGGCCAAACATTTCCTCAGATGGGACACGTGGAACGTAGGATGAATCCCCGCGAGCTAATCGGGCAACTCCAGCCTATACGCTACCTCACCAACACGGGACAAAATATGGAACGGACCAATAAACCTCGGACTAAGCTTCCCCCTCTTAAGAAAACGTATAATACCCTTCCAAGGAGAAACTTTCAACATAACCCGGTCCCCAGCCTCAAATACAATCGGTCTTCGCCATTTATCCACATAGGACTTTTGACGATCCTAAGCGGCCTTCATAAAGCCTTAATTTTATCGAGTTTCTCAGTCGTAGCCTCAACCACCTCCAAACTACCCAACTGTTTCTGACCAATGGAACCCCAACAGACTGGAGTCCAACACCTCCTACCATAAAGCATCTCAAACGGTGGCATCCCAATCATGATGTGATAACAATTGTTATACGAGAACTCTACCAACGGTAAGTGACAATCCCAACTACCACCAAAATCGATTACACAGGCCTGCAACATATCCTCAAGAGTCTGAATGGTCCTCTCGGATTGACCATCCGTCTGCGGGTGATAAGCAGTGCTGATGAGGAGTTTGGTACCCATCTCATGAAATTTCTTCCAAAACCTGGAGGTAAAACGTGTATCCTATCCGAAACAATAGATACCGGCACCCCATACCTAGAAACGATCTCACGAATAAACACATCGGCCAGCTTTTCAGAATTAAAATTCTCCCGAATCGGCAAGAAATGAGCGCTCTTGGTCATTCTATCCACGATTACCCAAATGGTGTCATAATTACCCCTAGGAGTACGAGGCAGTTTACTAACAAAATCCATAGTAAGACGCTCCCATTTCCACTCAGGTATTTCCAACGGCTGAAGCTTCCCAAACGGCTTCTGATGTTCGGCCTTAACTTGTAGACACGTCAAACACTTACTCACATACTGAGCCACCTCAAACTTTATCGCATGCCACCAATAATTCTTTTTCAGATCTTGGTACATCTTGGTCGCGCCCTGATGAATGGAATAGCGTGACTTATGCGCTTCATCTAAAATTTTATCTCTGAATCCCCCATGCCTCAGTACCCATAAACGCCCATCCTTATACTTTACCGCATTGCCGACGTCTTCCAACAAATTTTCCTGACCCCAAATACGTTCTGACATAATCCATTCTACCTGTAACGCTTCATTCTGGACGTTGGCTATTTGTTTCAAAATGTCGGGTTTGAGAATAAGTTGATAGGATTTCACACGAATAGGTTTTGGTCTCTCCTTCCGGCTTAACGCATCGGCTACCACGTTAGCCTTACCCGGATGGTACATAATCTCCAGATCGTAGTCCTTAATCAACACCAACCATCGACGCTGTCGCATATTTAGTTCCTTTTGCTCAAAGAAATACTTTAAACTCTTATGATACGTATAGATAACGCAAGGAACCCCATACAAATAATGTCTCCACAACTTAAGTGCGAACACAACCGCCGCCAGCTCCAATTCGTGAGTAGGATAATTCGCCTCATGAGGTTTCAACTGCCGTGAGGCATAAGCGATGACTCGACCTCGCTGCATCAAAACACACCCAAGTCCCTGATAAGAGGCATCAGAATACACTACCAAATCATCGGTGCCATCAGGTAAAGCTAAAATCGGTGCATGCGTCAACCTGTTCTTCAATTCAAGAAAAGCCTCCTCTTGCTCAGTACTCCAAACGAACTTAACACTCTTCTTAGTCAACTTGGTCAGTGACGAAACAATTTTCGAAAAATCGGGAATAAAGCGACGATATTAACCCGCCAAGCCCAGAAAGCTACGAATTTCGGATGGAGACTTAGGAGACTCCCATTCGTTTACGGCTTCCACCTTTGCAGGGTCAACCAAAATACCACTCAGGTTAATAACATGACCCAAGAACTGAACCTCGTGTAACCAGAAGGAAAACTTAGAAAATTTTGTATACAACTTGTTCTTTCACAGAGCTTCCAAAACTTCCGAGAGGTGACCAGCGTGATCGGATTCACTTTTGGAATACACAAGAATGTCGTTGATGAACACAATAACAGAGCGATCGAGCATCGGTCTACACACCCGGTTCATAAGATCCATGAGCGCAGCCGTTGCGTTGGTCAAACCGAAAGACATCACGAGGACCTCATAATGTCCATAACGGGTGCGGAAGGTGGTCTTAGGAATATCCTCCTCCCGAATTTTCAGCTGATGATACCCGGACCTAAGGTCGATCTTCGAGAACCAACTAGCTCCTTGGAGCTGATCAAATAGGTCGTCGATCCGCTGGAGAGGGTGCCGATTCTTGACAGTGAGCTTATTCAATTCACGGTAGTCAATGCACATCCGCATGCTACCGTCCTTCTTCTTAACGAACAGGACCGGGGCACCCCACGGTGAGATGCTCGGTCGAATGAAGCCCTTATCAAGCAAGTCTTCCAACTGGGCCATAAGTTCTTTCATTTCATTCGGTGCTAGACGGTAAGGAGCTCGAGCAACGGGTTTTTCGTTCGGCACAAGGTCTTTCTGAAACTCGACCTCGCGGTCCAGAGGCACGTCTGACAAATCATCAGGAAATACATCCGGGAAATCCCGAATAATAGGAACATCACCGACGGTAGCCACCTCGGTTTTCATATTTATAGCATACGCCAGATACGCCCCGCAACCCCGCTGCATCAATCTCTCCGCTTTAAGCATAGATATGATATGTGGCGTCGCACCACTCCGATCACCGAAGACAGTGATTTGGGTCCCATCCGGGGCCCACAGACGAACAAGTTTCTGACCACAAATGATTTGAGCATCAACACTCGCGAGCCAATCCATCCCTAGCACCACATCGAAACAACTAAATGGCATCAAATACATCCGCACCGGAAATCTATACCCAGACCACTCGATGGAAAAACCCTGAATAGCCCTAGACACAGACACGGATTTTCCTACGGCGACCTCAACCTCAAACACATCGACTACGCACTTGGGTAATTTATTCAATGAGGAACAGAAAGCGGTAGACACAAAACTTCTACTGGCGCCCGAATCAAATAAAACTGACGCCTGCAACTCATCAAGTAGAAAGGTACCTGGGATGATACTCTACTGCTTAGCTACACGATCATCACAAGCGATTTCAAAGGAATAAGGAATTATAACGGTGGAATGAAAGCTAAATAAGGAAAAGTACCTGAAACGACATCCGCATCCTCCTTCATTCCTTCTTGGAGATGTTGAAGGACCACGCCCTGGCCTTCGGCTTCTCATCCATCTTCCCCCTCGAGGAAGTCCCCTGACCAGACCCCCCTGCCTTACTGGAAGGACAGTTTGATGCCAAGTGACTCGAACCCTTACAGCGGAAACAGGTCAATGTCGGGCACTCAAAATGGGGGTGTCCAACCTTATCATAACGAAAACAGGTGCCAGACCCACTCTTACATTCCCCCTTGTGCAGTTTCCCGCACCTCTTGCAATTACCGAACGTTGCATCCCTCTTAAATTCAGAAGTCTCCGTCTTTACACTTTTCTCAGATGAATTAAAATTGTTTCCCCCGGGCCGCTAACCGTACGAATTTGAGTTCCATGTCTTCCTAGTCTCGGTCAGCGGTAACTTCTCCCTCTGATCATACAACGTACCTGCTAAAGTAACCACCGAGTGAAAAGAGTTCATGTTGGTAGTCAACACACCCCTACGAATATCCACCGGAAGCCCCTTCACATACTTCTTAATCCTCTTGGCTTCGAGAGTAACCAAATCGGGACATAAACGAGCCATCTGGTTTAACTTGGTGGTATACTCCCGATGCGACATAGTACCAGCCTCCAAGGTCAAGAATTCCTGTTATATCTTATCCAATTCATGCGGAGGACAAAACTGATCGAGAACCAATTTCTTCAACTCATCCCTTGTCATCCTCCTAATCGAACGATCCTCCATAGCCTACGCCAAGTTATCTCACCAGCACATTGCCTCGGAACGAAACGAGGCGGTAGCATAAGTCACCATATCATCCCCCTTGCACTTACTAACCCTTAGAACGGCCTCCATCTCTCTTACCCTTAGATGTGCTGCCAATGCATCTTTAGTACCATCGAAAGATGGGGGTCACACTTCTTAAAGTCACCATACGAGCAACCCCGAGTAGATACACTAATAATCCGCACCTCATCTTCATCCCCACTCGGCACATACACTTCCTCTTCCTCTTCTACCTGCACCTCCTTACTCTTCCTTCCCTTATCCGAACCTTTACCAACCAGTGACTCCTCCATGGCCCTAACGGCCTCAGCAACGATCGGGTATGGCGCTATGCTGGTATTCCTTATCCGCGATAGCCGCGCACATAGCAGGTTCTAAGGCGGGGTTATCCCCCTCCTCATGAATCGGGGTTTCCTGCTGGGGAGTAGGAATCTCACTCTCGGCTTCGGCACGTGGCTTACGGCCATGGCCGCGAACACTAGGACCACCTCTCTTAGCTGCTCGAGTATTAACCATGACTTATCCCTACAAAGACAGAATTTTAACACGATTAAGTACAGGTGGCATTTAGAACATGTAAGGTAAGGGTAAACTGCTAATGACGTTGATCAAGTGTAATTAGTCATTTACTTTACCCGACCGTCCTAAGCACCCCCTGCCCCTAACCTCGTTAGCCTTCTATCTAACACTTAGACAGCTAATCACATACTGGAAACTTTTAAATTTAAAGGAATGACTAATAATTTAAAGTTACCTCTTGGCATGCAGCTACTCGTGGTGAGCATACTGGTCTCTTTTCTTACAGTTCGAGTACAAGCATTCGGGGATGCTCGGATCCCTCGAACCATGGCTCTGATACCAACTTGTAAGGCCCCGAACCCCGGGAACCCCACAGTTGGTATTCATACAAAATATAGATTAAAGTAATTAAACTTGAAAACGGTTTATTCCATTAAATCAAATGTCTCAGAGTGTAAATTCAGCCGAAAACATAAATCGTAAGATAAGTTCCCTAAGACCCGGGAATTTCGCCCAAAACCAATTTTAAATGTAATTCATAAAACAATTTAAAATCAAATTGTTCAAAGTACATTCTTCCATCCACGTATGCCCTTCACCGTCCAAGTAGCTTCGTGCACGTCCAAGCGATAAGACATCCTCTTCCTAACCTGAAACTCACACTAACATGCACACAAAGTCAGCTTAAGCTGAGTGAGTTCAAGTTTTAAGTAAATAATATCAGTAATAACAAATATGGTAGACATACCAAAAGTTTTTAAAGTAAAAAGAGTGCATCCATTAAGTCATCGTATCGAAGACTAAACATTCTCATACATACATATACCAAAGATATATATATATATATATATATATATATATATATAATCATCCACGTATAACATTCAGGTTCGAGCAAACGTACAACCCAAACACGTAACATTCAACGCAAACACAAAGTAGGCATACGCAACATCCATAGTCGAAACGACTACAACTCCGCCAAATATAGGCCAAACAATAATGTATATATGTGTATATATATATATATATTTAATTTTTAACATCCCAAGGCCTACCATATACTAGCAAGCCTATATAAAATCGTTTAAAACATGTCATCAAGTAAGAAAAACACTTAGGTGTGCATGCTAGCCCAAAGTTTAAAAGAGAAAAAAGGGGGCATCATGAAATCACCTGAGATCCACCAAACACCAGCAACGAGCTAGGAAATCTCTAAGTGCACACTCACAAGTAAGGGCCTGTAAATTGTACACAACGCGTTACTAACAAGACCGTAGGAACACACTTGCCTAACGGGCCGTTCAAGCCCAACAATTTGGCCCAAGGCCCAACCCATACTTTTCTATTTACCTCAGCCCTTAAAGCCTTTCAATTAACCAAATCCACCCTACGATCATGGTCAGGGCTAACCATGATGCATAACTCACCCGTCGGTATGCAAATCGAGTCGAATACGCGAGTACTAAATCTTAAAAACCAATTGTCAAACAAATCAGCCCCAAATGGACCAAATTCCCATCTTAACCCTTTCATACATCATAATTATGTCACCCGAGTTGATAGGGTTGACGGTTCCTTTTTACAATACTCACTTTAATGTTTAAACGACAATTTGCGTACAACCAACTCGATTAACTAATCACCAACCTAAACAGCCCCGAGTTCCAAAAAGATAATTTTCCCACAGCCCTTAAACCCTTTTAGGGCTGTACAAACTGATTCGGTTGGTCATTCAATCGATTAACACAGCAAACTCAACAATTGACGATTCAACACCCGATAAACCCTAATTTTCGAACAAAAATCGATTGACCGACCTAAACACCTTCAACGAATATGGTTTTTAAGTATGATGTACTACAGATACCTAGGAGGATTTTGATACAAAGCCTCATTCAAAACAGTCCCGGAAAAGCTTAATTGGACAGCCACCCGGTTAGCCTACAACAAGATGTTTTTTCGATCAATACGCGCAATATAAAGGTCAATTAAGGTGTAAAAGACATGGGGAATCATAAAACCGACCTGGAATTAAAGTTTTATGGCTTAATCACAGCTACAAAAAGAAAAATCGCGGGTTCTTGGGTCTTGCTTCTTGCCGATCGGACATAGGGGGGAGGCTAGGGTTTATTTTATGATATAAAATAAATAATTACACTCTAGTCCCTCCAGTTTGAAGTGTGTAGAAACTTGGGTGGAAAGTTACATAATTTTAACGTACCTGGATGACGTAAAGGCTCCCGAGAAACGTCAGTTAAATCCCGAGAATAATACATACTTTACAAGCTTTACTCTTGGAACCGGAATTAACGGACGTTACACTAAAGGACTGGCCCACTCATTTTGAGAAATAATCCCGATTAAAAATTGATTTCTTAAACACATTAGTTTCGACACTAGTAAATAAAATATGTGGTAAATAAAATAAAAATAAAATAAAATAGAATAATAAAAAAACTAAACTAAAACAAAATTAATTTACCAATCCAGCCTTCAGAATAATTAACATATATTGGGATCAAATTTCAGCTGTTTTAAAACAACTAGACCTTCTCAAGAAAAGATCCGAACATGAAATCATTTTGATTAAGATATTTTCACAATGATCCATTTTCAGCGTTATTTTGACATAGTGAAAAGGTTGATAGCAGGTATTTAGAAACTTAGTATGATTTTCATTGCGCTAGTGATATGATTAGATTCAGTTAGGCATAAAGCTAATATGGACATCACTAATGGACCCATGATGCCCCCTATCTCTTCTCAAGGCGTATTTGGCTTTCCCCAGATCACCCCAATTTGACTCCAACTCCCTAGTACTTGATTAAAGAATTTTCTATATACAAAATAAATTTTTCTTTTTGGGTTTAAGGTTGAACGTTGGACTTGCATGCCGTCCGGACTTACAAGCCTTACATTTAGGGTGTTTAGGACTTACCTGTATGCCCCACCCCTATAGTTCTCTTAGCCCCTTTAAGCCTTTTTACAAAAAAATTGAATGATACACACATATATATAATAATTTTTAATAATTTTTTTTAATACTTTTGCCGATCAAGACACTAACGGGCTCGTGTATGACTGGGTAATTCTTTTCTGCCTATCATTCGGAGAGATGTATCTAGAGACATGCACGCATCTTCAAAATGACTCTCCACAAAAAGTTTAGCAGATTTAGTTTATATCACTTCCAACTTTTACTTATGATAGAAAGCTACCATACACATCAATGACTTATCAAAAGCCTTTTTAGCTTAATAACTTCACACGTTATGCACACAGAATCAATTTATCTATCATCTCTCAAAGGTTGGATCAATTTTCGTTTGAAAATATTTTAAGCTTCTAATAAGCTTTAGCTAAATAATATTATCACTTCCCAAATGGTAACCCAGAAGACAATCTTAAATTCAATAACCCCAGTTACCTTCAGTTGTCAGGTGAATGGCTATCCTATGTGTCTACAGGTAGACGATAGGACCAAACACATAATTAAATGTGTCCCGCAAACTTAGGCGACCGACATAATTTTCAGTGAAAGAATAATAAGTTTTTTTCTTCCCCTAAATTTGTACAGAAATTATGACAAGAAAAAATAATTTATGTACACAATTTAAACCTCAAAAATACTTAGTCTTCAAAACGTAACATCTTAAGAAACCCTACAAGCACATTGAATCTGGCTGTTCCGAACTGTTTCGTAAATAGGTCCGCCACATTATTATCAGTGTGGACCTGTTCAAGATGGATTAGCTTCCGGTCGTAACAGTCATAGATAAAAGGAATTTTGATATCGATGTGCTTGGTTTTAGAATGTTGGACCGGGTTTTTCACAACGGCAATCGCAGCATCATTATCACAAAAAATAGGAGTGTCAAGAAATTCCAAACCGTAGTCCAGCAACTGATGTTGCATCCATATGACCTGAGAACAGCAAGCAAAAGTAGCAACATATTCAGCCTCAGAAGTGCTTGTGGACACCGTTTGTTGTTTCTTGCATTGCCATGAAATGAGCCGATCCCCCAAAAACTGACACCCAGCAGATGTCAATTTCCTGTCAATATCATCACCTCCATAATTGCTGTCAGCAAAAGCATACAGATCAAATTTTGAATTCTTGGGATACCAAAGACCAAGCTTCGGTTGACCTTTCAGATATCTAAAAAATTCGTTTAACAGCAATTAATGAGAGAGTTTAGGATTAGCCTGGAAATGAGCACACTAACAGACTGCGAACATGATGTTAGGACGACTGGCAGTAAGATGCATCAGAGACCCGATCATCGATCGATAGTACGTTTGATCTACGGGTTTCCTATCAGCATCCGAAGAAAGAAGAGGTCTTTCAGCCATAGGAGTCGCCGCACTTTTGGAGTCTTAAAACTCAAATTTTTCCATCATATCCTTGACGTATTTCCCTTGATGTAGCAGAATGCCTGTCGAGCTTTGACGAACTTGCAGACCCAGAAACATTGTCATCTCCCCAACAAGCTCATCTCAGACCTTTTCTTCATCACTTCTTTAAACTCAGAACATAGAGTAGTGCTGGTAGAACCGAAGATGATGTCATCCACGTAAATCTGAACCAAGGTCAGATCCTTTCTGACAGTCTTTATAAACTATTTCTGATCAATGGTTCCACGCTTATACCCGTGCTCCAACAGATGAGTAGTCAACGTCGCATACCATGCTCGAAGAGCCTGATGAAGGCCGTAGAGAGCCTTATCCAACTTATAGACATACGAAGGATGCTTGGAGTCCACAAAACCCGGTGGCTGATCCACATAAATCTCTTCCTTCACCTCACCATATAGAAACGCTGTCTTGACATCCATCTGATAGACTGTGAAACCCATGTACGATGCATATGCCAAGAAAATCCGAATGGCCTCAACTTGACGGAAACCACGAACCACAAGCCTTGTCTTGTTTCTAACGATAACACCCGAGTCATCCTTCTTATTATGAAAAACCCATATTGTATCCAGTGACTTCTTTCCTGCGGGTAGTTCAACCAACCTCCAGACCTTGAGTTTCTCAAAATGATTGAGTTCCTCATGCATGGCGTCGACCCATCTTGGTTCTTGCAGAGCCATGTTGATTGTTCCAATTTGGCTTCTGGTTGAGACGCCAACTTCAAGGGGACCAATAATACTGTCAATGGGATGATCCCGTTGAATTCTTGATGGAATGGAGTGATCAGGAACAGAACAGTTTGCTGGTAAATTGACTGGATCTTCAAGAGCTTCAGTGAGAGGATTCCTCCATCCTGATGCTGCTGTACTGTGCGAGTACGATGTAGTGGCAACATATTCGTTTGGAATGGCATCAGGAATAGAGTGCTACCGAATATCTGACGAATAACAATCTCCCCCTCAACTGGTGACAAATCTGCTAGAGAAGGTTCTTGTGTCGATACAGTTTCAGTGACGGTCTCTTCCAGATCTTCATATGACGGCTGAGTGGTATCTGACGGTTCAGACGGGTCCACACTCAACATAGGAAACTCTTAAGTATTAGTAGAAAAATATTCTTCATCATCGACAACAGCAGTAGTTACTCCCCCTGAAATATTAGAATCAATCACAGGAACCAGATTGAATGGCTTGAACAGAGTGTCGTTGTCAAACAACCAGTTAGGCCCCACACGAGTATCTGTCTCATTTTCTTCCAACCAGCGCATATCATATGACTCTACAATCTGTTTCGATGCCTTGTTGTAGACTCTGTAGGCAGTTCGACCAGCATAACCAATGAAATAACAATCATCTGCCTTGGCTTCGAATTTAGGAGTCGACTCAAGATTCAACAAAGTGCACGGACACCCGAAGGCTCGAAAGTAGGCGATTGTGGGCTTTTGACCATAAACAATCTCGTACGGAGTCTTCATCTGAGATTTGTTGATCAACACCCTATTTTGAACGTAACAGGCGGTGTTGATTGCCTCAACCCAGAAAAATAATGGTAACTTTGAATCACATAACATCGTTCTTGTAGCTTCAATCAAAGTACGGTTCTTTCTTTAAGCAACACCATTCTGCTGCGGGGTACGAGCTGAGCTGTACTGACGAGAAATTCCCTTTTCGGCACAAAAATGATTCAGTGTAGAGTTCTTGAACTCCGTGCCATTGTCACAACGAATTCCCTTGAGCTTCAAGTTCAACTGATTTTCCTTCAGAGGGCCCAATTCACCCCCCGACCTGGACGAGACATTAGAGTGATGAGTCTGAAGCAGATCGAGAAATTTGATCACGTCTTTTTTACTTTCAATTATTTAAGCACATGACAGAAGAGAGAGCGCACAGAAAGGAAAGAGAGAGGGGTTCCTTTTCTCGTCTATAATATCTATAATATAAGAGCAGATCCCTATCTTGGCAAGTCTCTGAGAAGGAGCGGGCATTCATTCTTTCAGCGGGGGTTGCTAATGCTAATACCAGAGGAGAGTAGTTCCCCAGCGACGATAGGTGATATCTGTGACCAGCCCCGGATCACATCCTTCACCCACGAACCTCTTAATCAAGTTAGCTACTTCACCTTTATTTGATAGGAAAAATACCCAAGTGAAACGGGAGAGTCGTCGGTGATGACCTGACAATGATTACTACGAGATACACTCAAGACATGAACTGGACCAAACAAGTCCATGTGAAGCAACTGAAAGGCACAAGAGATGGTATTTATCAGCTTTGGCTTGTGTGATTTCCGATGATGCTTCCCTAGCGCACAATCCACACACTTCTCGATAGTCACGAAGTCTTTAACTGGAAAGCCGCGTACAATATTGATCTTTGCAAGACGATTCAGGTTTTTGACATTTTCATGGCCAAGACGACGATGCCATAGCATGGCATTATGTTCCGATACTTTAGAGAACAAGCATGTAATTTTGTCAGGAACGTTCTTGTTCATGTCAATCAGGTAGGCATTATCTTTTCTCTGAGATCTGAACAAGATCCACTCCTCTGGTATGACAATACCAGGTTTCAGAATCAAGCATTCTTTGTTGGTAAAATGTGTAGAAAAACCCTTATCATAGATTTGTGACACGCTGAGTAGACTGTGCTTCAGTTCAGGAACATAGTTAACATTTTCAAATTTTAAAACTCCATTACTCACGGTACCCTTCTGAGTAATCTTCCCTTTTTATCCTCCTGCAAAGGAAACATATCCGCCGTTAAATATTTAAATGTCACTCAGCTGAGATATGTCCCCCGTCATGTGCCTGGAACAGCCACTATCAACAAACCATGGTCTGATAATATTCCTCCGTAGCTGTTCCTGCACAATATGCGAGATTAGTTGGTTTTGGGTACCCAGTCCATAGTAGTTCTGGGTAAGCCTGACTTCGTTAACCGTGTTACGGGTTGCCATGACATATCCTAATCATTATCAAAAATCGAGTCTAAAGACGTTGAGGACTTTGCTACCGGAGACTTGGGCAACCACTTGTATTTTGGTTTGAAAACTTTGTGATCTATACAAGTGTTTGACTTAGTCTCTGGTTTGCTGATAGAAAACTCGGTCGGCTTTGTCCTTTTAGACGTTTTCGGTTCAGAGACCCATTTCGGTCTTAGAACCGAAATCAAGTTTCCATTCCGCCTTTGAGTCACAATGGGCTTGGTCTAGTGAAAGCTTGACCTGTCAGCCTTGACTCTTCTCCAATTGCCTTCAGAGCGCCTTGTTTCATAATGCCTTGAATTATTTGAATGAAAATTATTGTAGGCATAATGAGACATGGTCCTCTGATGGCGTTTATAATATGGAATGTATGGGAAACGAGAGCAATTTCTAGCAATGTGACCGGGAATGCCACAATTGAAACAAGTTTGTTTCTTAACGTAAAAATCGTTGTGGCCGATTCCTGGTCTTGCTCTGTTGTGTGAGCTTGCTTTTTCATCTTTGAACTTATCATTAGAAACTTCACAGTTAACATTACAGGAACGTCTTTCTTTCACAAACTTAGGTGACAAAAGTTTATTTTATTTTTTCAGATCATTAGTATTATTAAAGGACAGATCCCTGCCTTTAGAAGTTCTAGAAAAAGTAACCAAACGATTGTCTTTGCTCTTAAAAACAGAGCCCACACACACATCAGTAGCATAGTTATTTAAAACAGACAAAACAGGCAATTTAAAGAAACAGAAGAGTTAATTGGTGATTTATCATCTTCCTCAGTCCAGTCCTCAATTATTACTTCATCTTCACACGAGCTAGACATGTTAGAATCGTTCACTCCTGAGGTTGATTCAGTTGTCGAGTCTGTATGAACCATACTCTTACCAGTTGCAGCTGACTTACCATACTGCAAACATTTTTCTTTTTCTTCCTCTTCCTTGGTAATAGGAAGACCCGTATAATTATTGTTGTATGGAGAGGGAATCATGTTATATCCAACACCCACACCCTAATTTCTTTCCATTTCAATTGGTTTTCTATCATTGACTCAACGACAACACTAGAGACATCAAATTTTTTAAAATTGAATTCAGCATTGTCAAACTTATTTCTTAGTTTACTATCTCCAATTTCGATGCTTCTAACTCGGCAGTTAGTTCATCGTTTTTCTTGTTAGCATCGATATGGTGACAGCATTTTATGCTAAAATTAGATTGCAATTTGGAAAAATCTAGTTTTTGTGCCTCTATTTTATCTTTTAATGCTTGTTCAAGCTTTTTAAGTGTTAAGTTTTCATATTTTACACCCTCCATTTTCCTCATCAAGTTGCTGTTATGTATTTTATACAGGTCCTACTTTGTCAATGCACGATTGAGAACAAAGTACAGTATTTACCTCAGTTTGTTTGGTGGAGGTGAAGGCCATGAAAGCATGCTGAAGATCATTAACCTGCTCCTTAGCTTCATTCTCCTCTTCATCAACATCTACCTCAGCAAAATTTGCAACTTCATTGCTTATATTCAGTGCTGCCATTTGATCCTCCCAAGAGAAGTTCTGAACTACCAAACCTCTCTCACTCGTGCTTGAACCAGCCACATTCTTTTCTCTTCCACTATGAATTGGAACCATTGCTCTCTCTCGATTTCCTTCCTTGGCCGGATTGGTACATTCACGAGCAAAAAATGACCCAGCTCATGACAGTTGTAGCACCTTAGAGAACTTTTGATGAACCCCACTTTCTTATTAGCAGGCACATTCCAGTTGTTCCTGCCTGTCCTCTTGGTGAATTTCTTGTCTCTAAAAACAGCCATGGCAATTTTCCAAGAAATATCCATCTCCTCTACATCATCAGGATGTATATGATCTAACTCAGTAGCTACAACAGGTTGTACTAGGTCTCCAGCAAGAAAAGCATTATAGCAGTTTATAAAACCTGCCATTAGAGCAATGTTTTCTTGAGTCTCTTTGGAAATAATAGGAATTTGAATGGGAGACTGGCTGGTGGTTGCCACCGAAGCTTGCGATTTCAGCGCAGGAGCTGATTGTGGAAAGAAAGCAGTGGCAGCTGGTGTAGGTTGTGAATTAGGTTGACCTTGAGATGACCTGAACATGGAGAATGTCTGCTGAGTCTGTTGCGGTTGAGATGACTGACTTTTGAACAATGGAAAGCTGTCTTGAGAAACTAGAGCATTGTTAGCCGTAACTCCATAACCAGCAATATTGTAGGTACTTGCATGATTTATAGCGCGCTGCTTGTCGTCCATGTCACAAGCCTTGATAATCGCCATCACCTCAGAGAGAGTTAGTCTGGCCCGATCCTTAGTCTTGTTGATAACAGCCACATTTAAATCCCAGTTTTGTGGCAACGAATTCACCAGCTTGTTGTTGATCTCAGCGGACGTGAGATTAATATTTGCATACCTAATCTCTGTGATTAATGAGATGAACCGGTGAAGCTGTTTTTCAAGAGACTCTCCTAAAACATAGTTGAACATGTTGAATTGTTGTCTTAGGAGATCGTGCCTACTTCTCCTCATGTCATAATTACCTTCAAACACTTCAATGAGAGCCTCCCAGAGTCCTTTGGTTGAGTTCAATTCTCTCAATCCCAAGGCAATTTCAGGTGAAAGTACCATGGTCAAGGTAGCTAGAGCCTTCTCATCTTCCTCAACAATGTCAAAGTCAGCATTAGTATATAACTCAACTGGCTTTGTCTCAACTTCTTCGGAGCCCTCTCTTTGATAGGTAATAGCCTAAGGACCTCTAACTCTGCTTCTCCACATTTTCGCATCCTTTGCTTTCACGTACTTCTCAAATTTGAACTTCCACTCAGCAAACGCTTCTGATGTCAGTAGACTAGGCACACGAGTGGTAGTCCCCACGATAGAATCAAGTTCTTGATGGAGTGTTGCATTTGAGGACATACTAACACCTGATTGATCCATAATATCCTTAACCGAAAACTTGATGGAGAGACCGAAAACAACAAATTTCGTCCGAGAACACAGAATGGTGACCGAGAACTGTCAACAGTATCCGAAGACACACGAATTTGCCCGAGAACGATGAAATCACCCCGAGAACGACAAATTTACCCCGAGAACTTTTGAATCCTCCCGAAAACCGTGAATGCTGACCGTGAACCTTGAAATCTTCCCGAGAACTTCAAAATCAACCAGAGAAGTAAGAATAGTTCAAGATATGGCAGATCTTGAATATTTAACTAAATCCCAAGAATGATGGGATTTAAATTAAATATGAGATATACCAAAATCTACTCCAAACTAAGCTTTCACCAGCTGATGAACACGAAGAACACTCTTCTTCGAGATCCAAAATCCTTCAACACAATATACCTTCTTAGATCAACGACAGAATCCTTGATATCACCAATAACCGAGCCTAGAATAGGTCTATAGGCTCTGTTACCAATTGTAAGTCCCGTTACAGATCTTTCAATGTGATATCAATATACTCGATGATTAGGCGGAAACTAATCACCAAGCAGATTCTATGAAACAGCCAAGAACACAAGTGAAACAATGAAGAAGCTTCAAAACACACGTATATTATACGTCGGGTGCTTAAGCCCTCAATAACTTACACGATTGAATGACAATGAACGAACAACTTAATATCGATAACATAAGTTCTATATATATCCTACCAACTGGGCCCAAACCAAACTAAAGCCCACCGAGATCAACAGATCTTGGTTTACATAAAAAAGCCCAACTTAGCCAAAACTAAACCCAAAACTACAAGTATAAACCACAAAATATGACCCAACAATAAGTTTGATAAAAATCAGGCATGTCTAATTATCACAATTCTGTTTTTAAAAGTTCATATAATCACAGTTTATAGTGTTGATCTAAATATCATCGAGAGTAACTGTACAACTACTAAAGAGAGAATTTTGAGATGAAAAACTTGGACTAATTCATTCCTCGACCAGCAGTTAGAGTGTGTATTTTTATATCAAAATCCTCATTCTAAATGTTCACAAGAATCGCATTTTACAATGATGACTTAAACATCATCTGGGGAGCTATCAAGCTTCTAGAGAGAGGTTTCGAAAGACTTTGACACAATGAAATTATATCTCGACCTGAAGTTGAGTATATTTTCCCATCAATTAAACTACATGGAAGATGTTAGCATGTTTTAATATGCACAAAGTTTATTCGTTAAACACACTCGTGATTATACGATCGCTAAACAAACACAATGATCCTCAATGATGCATAGAATGGGAAATGAAGTACTTGGTCTAGAAGCACCATACTTAAAGGCGATTAGTGCACTAATATATCTAAAATGATATTGCATTCTTAGTACATAAGCAAACGAAATATAGTTCAAGACCAACAAGTAGACACTGAAACGAAATAAAAACATATTTCTGATATATTTATAGGATGTTATATCTCCATTAAAACAATAAAAATAAATCTCATCTAGTTGGGTATTCTAGTAATGGGTATATTAATATATATCAACTTGAAATATTGATCATAGTTAGTTTACGTGTTCACATACAACGACACAATATTTTCTTCAGTCAAGCAAGTCACAACGTTATAAAATCATGGTGAACGTTCAACAATATACGATATCGGTCAAGAATGTTTGTCTCTAAGTTCAAATGCGCAACAAATACAAAAAGCCCTCATAGATGCTGAAGAAGGACAAGATGATTCCATTAAATCGTAACTTACAAGATTCGGATAAGAAAAAGACTGCATCCAAGATCAAGGGTCAAGCACTCATAATAGAAGATCAAGTTTTACATATTGAAAGACGTATATTGGTTTGAGAGGGGAGCATTATACACACTACACTCTTTTTCTCTTGACTAAGTTTTGTCTCACTAGGTTTTCTTATCAAGGTTTTTAGTGAACCAACAAAACTGATCCAGAAGTATCAGTTTATTCTGTAGGTCCAGAAGTACCGATTAACATTATCCCGAAGTATTTTGTTATTGTGTATAATGAACGGTAATATGTCTGAAGGGAGTGTAATAAACGATTGTAAATACAGATATTATGTACCAACATTACGACCTCGTTATGGCACAACCATTTCACCTCTACGGCCTAGTATATATACATGTATACGTTCCTTTGTATTTACACATGAAAAAAATGTCTTTGGCATATCCATTCTCTCTAATTCATAACACTATACATAACTTTAACCTAGTTTCCAATGATTGTAGGCTTTTAGCAAATGTACGATGCAACGACAACTTTGAGGCAAAATAGATTTGTTTCGAAATCCTTGGTGGAAAAGTCAAATCATGTGGCTATTTGTTGGAAACTTGTGACAATTTTTGGAATTTTTATTTATTAATTTTATTTTTTAAGTTATGGGAAATTTGTAGCAAATTATGAACTGTGAATAAATCGTAAAAAAAATAACATTTTTCACTCCGATAGGTTTTAAGGAATGGACCATAAATATACATGGCGCATTTGTTGAATGGTTATGGCAATTTTTGTTATATTTTTTTCATTTGTTTGCATGAATAAACCGCCAACTCATGTTTTTTTTTAAAGCGCCATAGATTTATGTTTTGTTATTGTTTGTCTTCCTTTTTCATTTGTAGCAACGAACTCATGATGAAATTTCGATTTTGATGATTTACAATTACAATATTTTCACGATCAGATCAGACAAGACGGCATTTACTTGTAATTGGGTGCCTAACTAGCCCGGTTGTCTCTTTGCATCATTTTCAGTTGAAGCAGTCGGTTCGGTAAAAAAGAAAGACGGAAGAACAAATCAAACCGTGTGTTTCAGACCTCAAGGTTACAAACGTCAGTTGAAGTCAGTTTGTACGGTATTAGAATTTGATTATTTTTATTTATTTATTTATTATGAAGGACGGGTCACAACTAGATTAACCTTACACGTGTTGCACATGCCATTACTTAGTTTAAAAAATTTACTTACTTAGTCATGAGTTATGTATAATGAAACAAAAGAAAAATGTAAATGAAGTTATTTTTAAACAATAAGGTAATGTTTGGTATGCAAGAATGACAGTGAGAATGGAATAATTCATTACATGGGAATGGAAAAAGTGGTATTTGGTTACCCAATAGATTGGAATCATTAATTACACATGAAATCTCATTCCATCAAAACCATTCCTTCCCACCCCATTCTTTTTTTTCATTCCATTCCTCATTCACCCTACTTTCTCAACAACACCACCACCTAACAACGACCACCACCACTACCATTGCTGCCACCACCACCTGACTGCCACCGTCTTCGTTGTCACCACCTCCGTCACCACCGCCACCACCGCCGCCACTACCTGACTGCCACCACCATCGTCGCCGCCCTACCATCGCCATCACTACCAATGCTACTACCGCTTGACTACCACCACCCTCACCCCCACCACCACCACCACAACCACCGCCCACCACCACCGTCGCCACCGACACCACCATATTCGTCGTTGGAGCTACCACCACCATATTCGTCGTCGGAGCTACCACCACCATCGTCGTTGCGGGGGGGGGGGGGGGTTTGGTAAAAAAAAAATATTTGTAGATAGGAGTGTTTTTATTATTTCTAATTCATTTCTACAATTTTTTTTTGGATACCAAACAACAAAAAGTAATAATTCATTTCATTCCCATAGGTTAACCAAACAAGACAAAGGAATGGTAATGATCTATTTCATTCCTTTGCCCATTCTATTCCTTCTCTCATTTCATTCCCCCTTCATTCCATTACCTCCAACCAAACATACCATAAGGATATAACCCAAAAGTTGAAACATATGTATAGGATAAATTAATATAAATAGTATACCAAAAAATTATTACGTACATTATTTTATATATATATATATATATATATATATATATATATATATATATATATATTACATAGTGTGTGATTCGATATAGATGAAATTAACCTATTAAATATACAAATAACTAGACTAATTACACTATAAAAATGTAGTATAGTAATTATAATAATTACAATATTGTTAGTATAATTATTCTAGTTATCTGTATATTGTTATAAGGTGCAATACATTGTCATAAGGTGCCTTACAGTGGGTTAAGGTGTCGTACAATGTGGTAAGTTTTTAGATAGTGTGGTACAACTTCATAGGGAGTGTTACGATGTCGTACGGTGTGCTAATGTGTCTTATAGTAAACTAAGGTGTCGTTTAGTGTGCTAACGTAAAGTATAACACAAAAAACAAGTAGAGTAATATTAATTATTTTATACTTAACAAGTCAATTATTATTACCGTATTTGCATTTTGCTGCACCGTAATTACTCTATGTCACCACATCCATCTTTTCTTAAATTCGTATTCCTCTCACAGAAAAAACAATTATGATCGGAATTACGAACAATTATTAAAAACAATTATGATCGGAATTACGAACAATTATTAAAACAATTATTATCGGAATTATGAACAATTATTAACTACACCAAAAAACAATTATGATCGGAATTACGAACAATTATTAAAAAACCTCAAGCACCGAACAGCAAATTACCAAATCCAATCGTGATTGAGGTTATTTTAGTAGTCAATTTCGGAGCGATGTCTGTTTGAAAACGTTCAAAATAGAATTGTTTCACACAGATAGTTAATTAGGACAAAAACGGATTTACAATTATGTCATTGCGTGTTTTTTAAATCAAATGTGCAGATTGTCTCGTGCGTATGTATGATAACCAATTATTGTATCGGATCATTATATATATATGTGTGTGTGTGTGTGTGTAGATAGATAAAGGATCCAATACAATAATCTCTTATCGTGCATTACGTACGCGACACCCTTAACCCTTGATTTCAAAAAACACGCGATGGCAAATTTGTAAATTATTTCAATTCGTTTCCATCCCAATTAACGGTTGCGCCGATTCTATCACCGACACCATTTGTAGACACTACTTCAATTGAATTGGATTTAAATACGCCATTTGCAAACACCCATTTGGAAAACTTTAAATACGTTCCAGATTTGTCCATATGATGAAATCGATGATTAAATTGATGGTCGATTGATGATTTCTTCATGATTACGAGATTTGATGAAGTGATTTCAGCGTTCAATTTTATGTTAAAGATAGTTTATTTTCAAATCTGAGCTTCTGAATGTTTAAAGGTTTGTCTAGAACGTTTAATTTCAGATCTGAGCTTTGATTAGGGTTCTAAACTTCTAAACTTGAATGTTTAATTTGAACGTTAAGTTTAAAATGTTCAGAATAAAAAGAACTTCTAAACTTTTTGTACTAAAATTCTAACCTTGAATGTTTAATTTGAACGTTTTTTGGAAGTTCAGAATAAAAGCTTTATAAGTTCTGAACTTCTAAACCTTTTTTTCTGAACTTCTAAACTTGAACGTTTAAAGGTGTTCGTTTTGGTCAGAACGTTTTAGTGTCTTCAGTTTTGTTTAGAACGTTTAAAGGCGTTCAGTTTTTGTCAGAACATTTAACTTGAACGTTTAAAGGTGTTCGTTTTGGTCAGAATGCTTTAGTGTCTTCAGTTTTGTTCAGAACGTTTAAACGTAATACTTTGAATCGTAATCATAGCTCAATTGAGTATAGTATTATGCAATTTCATAATCGATTGATGAATTTAAATCCTTCTACACAACAATTTGATTGATTAAATCATCAGTTTTTGATCAATTTTGAAGATTCTTAATGTTCAACAATGTTTCATTTTGATTTTGGTTTTTAACTTTAGAGGTTTCATACTGAGCTCTGATTAGGGTTTAGAAATTGGATGAGATAGAGCGATGAGTTCAGAATTTGGATCAGAATGGATTTGTAATCGATGAATTTGATCATGAACTAGTTTGGGTTATTTACGAAACTGTCACCGCGTGTTTTTTAATCCGATGCTCTGGAAGCTCGCGTAGGTAATGTACGATAAGCCATTATTGTACAATAACCCTCCCATATATATATACATACATATATATATAGGGTTTGGATTAGATATAAATTAAATTAACGTGCTAATTTTGAGAATCAAGTAGTATAATTATATATACAGCATAGTGTAATGTGACATTCATGACAAAACCGGATACACCTTAGTACTTACAAACTCGAATAAGCGTTTAACCGCTTATTGCGTAACGAACAAACGAATAACCAAACGGGTCTGGTTATGACCCGGATATCACGGGGGCCATCTATAAGTTATATGTGTTTAATATAATTAAGTATAGTGATATTAAAGCCTTAGAATGATAGCAAATCAGTTAAACGAAAACATGTTCGTTTAACCACCCGCTATGATCTTAAACCAGAAAGATAGTTCCGAAACAAGCATTGTATCATCTGTTAAGCATAAAAAGAGTTACCCAACACTTTTTAGGAATGTTTTAAGTGAACCGTGAAAATATTTTCGATTTTTACAAACAAATAGTATGTTTTTCTAAATTTACACAAAAATGGCCGAAAAACACTCGTTTTCACACTGTTTGTCGTACCCGATATATTTTTCGCACCAAAAACCGAACCTGAAATAAAATTGGATTTGGTATTTCACGTTTGGGCACATAAATCAAGAAAAATGGGCCAAATGAGCCCAAAAGGGGGCCCTACTAGCCCAACCCGCCAAAGTTGAAAAAATAAACCATTTGTATTATTATTATTTTTGTTTAACTTATCATATAAGATATTTTGAACATAACTTTCCAGGAACTAAAGAGAAACCTGTTGTTCTTCCATCATTCAAGCAAAACCCTAGGTAAAACTTCATTTTAATCAACTTTTACAACTTTTTAATCTTGTTTAATATCATATAAACATAGTTTGATTACCAAAAATCATTCCTAACCATGCAAAAACCTTAAAAGTGGTCCAAAAACATATTTTTTGATCCTACACATGGTTAGGAATCAGAATCATATTCTTTTTTTGGCCATAAACATGGATTAGAGGGTTTAAACGAAGTTGTTATGGTTCAAAAGTTCAGTTTAAACTCTAACCGAAACCCTAATTTCATGGCTGGTCTCTTGATGATACATGCTTGGTTGGTGATATAGGACCTGTACTTAGCTTACATAGAAGCACGAGAACCCGGAAATTGGATTAAGAGAGCCAAAACGGGCGAAAACCGCAAAGGTAATGCTGAAATGTTCGATTACGGGTTGTTTAGGTTAAGGATATGATGTGCATTATTTTAAGTCATGAAATTCTGCAGGGACATCAGGGACCATGTCATTGAGTTCCTATCCAAATTTGGTAATTTTTCGACCATCCAAGAATATTTGGCGAATTTATAACCGATTTGGGGTGTTTATTTGGGAAAATTAGTTAAAATTCTAGAAAATTTATGAAACTTTTCGGAGAACTCAGATTTGATATATTATGATCACATATGAAATTTGGGATCATTTAGAAAAGCCTAGGTACATTTTGTACATTTGCGTTTATTCAGATTTTCATAGTCGTTTTTGGCTCGAAAATGATATTTGGCAAGATTTTTAGCTTCTAAAATTGCTACAGGTTATTTTGGGAAGTGTTTTGGTCACTCAATAATTTTTTCAGATTTTTTGGAAATCATTTGGTATAAACGGATGATTTTCGGGCTAAAAATAGCACATAAAATGATTTTTTATAAATTTATAAATCGGTAAATAATTCAAGAAATATTTTTATAAAAATCTAAATATTTTATTTGATAAGTGTCTAAGTTTTCATGATCTAATGATTAACGGATCATTAGTTGTGCTAATTTGAATGTTAATCAAATTCAATTATGACGAAAACCGACAAGTTTGTGATAAATGAACCTGTTGGAATATCAGAACATCAAAAACAATCAAGAAGCATATTTTTATATTAATTATGTAAAAAATAACTTTTTGTGAGAAATCCGGACAATTTGGTTAGATTGTGCGTGTTTTTCGCCAAACTCAAACTGAATAAACGAAAATGAGCCTCGTAGCAAATCCAGACCCCTAAACCGTGATCTTATAAATTAATCATTTTTTCAACCAACACGTTTACCCAAGTTTACTTCCCCATAACTGTTTTCCAAACACATAAACGAGCAACTTGGCCCAGCTGGTGAAACGAGTAAACTGAGCCAAGTTCGATTTTAAACATCAGACGTTGAACAACATCACAATCAAAACCTATTGACACTTTCTGGGTGTTACAGCCACACCCAGATTAGTTATACAGCCCAGCTTAGTATAAAGACTATAATAATATTAAAATATTAATATTATTATTATAATAATAACTATAGGGACTAGGTTATAGCAAGGGAAACGGACCCCGAGTTGACCTCACACTAAGTGCCTACAAAACCGTGAGTTTCATGACCCCACCCTTTAAACTGTTGTAACATGTCGGATTTTCTAAACCGTATTCGTTTACTCATAAACCGAACCGGGAATATTCTAGATTATTATAATTTATCAAAAATCAAATAATTATGAATACTTAAGTTTCCATATGTTCACTATAGGCCCTTCATGTTTTATACAATGCTTATTCCTTAATTATTGCATAAAAGTTCAACAAATGACCAAATACTAAAACGTTAGGGACTAAACTTGTAAAAACCAAAAATCCAACCCATACTTGGCCGGTGCGCCGCATGGGCAGCCCCCACCTTCCCGTCGCGCGCCGCCTCCAACCACCTGCACAAATCGTTTATGCTCTAGTTCATTTTCTAGCTCGTTTAAGGTATTAAATCGCTTATTTTAGGCATATTAGAGAGAATTAAGGACCAAGTAAACATCCTATAACTAAAATACAATTCCTAATTCGTTTCCCTCTGCCCAAGATCAGATCTTTACCAATATTTAATTGATTCTTTCCTTAAAACGTGTTTACTTGCTTAAACCGGCCAAAAAGCCTATATTTAGTTCGTTTTAGCTATTCTTATATAAACAAGCTCCATTCATCTACTATAAACCTTAATAAAACCCTAAAGAACATACTCCAGCCGTCCTACTTTCTGCCTAGCTCGTAAACCCTTCGGTTTTTGCATATTCGTTAAAGACACAAACCTTGACGGTTGACTTTGCTTGCTTTAGGACCTTTGACACATTGTTTCTCCTTGTTCTTTCACTTTCCGGGTAAGTTGTAAACTGTATAATTCTTCATACACATTCCCTAGTCAATAGCCTTCAATTAATTTCGGTGATTGAAGGGTGTTGACTTGTCAATTGTTTCAAAACCCGATGAAGGGTAAAACAGTCAACAAGTTTGACTATACGTTTTCTCATGCTTCTGTTCGGATTAAACGTTCGGTACAGAAGACTTTTAATTTCAAAACATTATTTTAATGCTGCTGCCCAGAACCCGACTTTCGACTCGAAGTTCGGATTCTGATCAGTACCAGCTCGTTTAAACATTAAAACCAACATAACTAGAGTTTTACTCATCCGTTTGGATTAATTCCAGCGGCATTAAGTTCGTTTTTATTTATAGTTTCATATCTCAAAGTTTCAGGTTCTGATTAGTTATATCGTTCGACGCGTTAGTGGACGAGTCGCTTAAACCTTACTCGTTTATCGTATTTATTAATCATTTGCCATCCATTTAAGGTGAGTTTGATCATTCTCCTTTTTATACATTGTTTTCTAACGTTTTAGGGAAATATGCGTACTCACTCATATTTTCTATGCTATATATATACTCAAAATCGCAAACATAATTATTGTGTGAATATCAGTTGAATGCTATTTGCTAATTGTTACATGTTTAATTGTTTACTTGATAATGTTTCGGAGAGGTCCAACATATCCCCTTTTGTATAGGGTTCTCATTAGTTTGATCATACGACCGTCTTAGTAACCGGAGCCCGATTCGCTTGGCAAAGGTAAAACGACAACCTTAGTCATTGTAATCAATGCCCGATTCGCTTGGCAACGATTTCATTGGCACACACGATTTGGTTATATGCATGTTTGTTATGATTCGATTGATTATTATCACATGGTTGGTTTGCGCATTTATCATTATCATTTATCAATTATCTATATATATATTATTATTTGTTGATTCAAAATTGGTGATCATCTTACTCAACATGTGTTGTTGACCAAAACTCCATTTTCTACGCATATGCAGGCTGCCTGAGTTGAAGGATGGACACTTAGAAAAACCTTAGGTTTATATTGAAGACAAACTTAAATTTAATTGATTGTATTTATTTATTTGAATTGTATTGTGTATTTGAATACTGTGTATCATTTGAATTAAATAATTAATTAGATATTGTCAAATTTTATATATGACAGTATCTTCGAGCTGTGAGCAATCGGATCACACCCCGACATTTCCGCCTTTGGTTGGGGTGTGACAGATTGGTATCAAAGCCGAAGGTTATTAGATAGATCGTTAGAAATTGTCCTAGACATATGTTAGGAACCCTATACGTGCTTATCTAAACTGCCTTATGTGCTATTTAATAAATTGTTTACAGCTTGCTTAGATTAATTATTTAAACTTTATTTATCTTGTTTATTTGTTGCACACACACACAAATTCCGAGGTTATGCCTCAACTTTTAAAATTTTTTAAATTCTCTTAACTTTAGTAGATTGTCTTTTATTGTGGGAAATTCCCTAAGAATTACCGTGTTTTGCTCTTTCACCTTGAAGCGTGGGAATATGACAAATCTCGTACAACCACATAACTTCGAGTGGTACCCGTAATCGGCTAAACGGTTACGTGGTAAACATAACCGGCTAAACGGTTATACTTCCAAATTATATTTTTTAAATTATTTTAAATGCGTAGTTGCGTGAAAAATCCATGGAAATCCATGGTCAATCCAACTATTCATTTCTTAAATAATTTTTGATTTGATTTTTTGATTGGAACGTATCGTCTGAGGTGGTTCCTGAGATACACCAACTACTTATATTTGATTCGTTGATTCGATATTTAGTAGAGTCGGTTAAATGGCATGTAACGCTCATGGTCCGAACAACTCCATTGATTCGATATTAACTAGATTCGGTTAAATGCCATGTAACACTCATGGTCTGAACAACTCCATTGATTCGATAATTCGTTAATTAGTTGGGTCAGTTAAATGCCATGTACACGCTCATAGGCTGAACAACTCAATTGTTTGTTACACGTTATTTGAATTGGGCCAACAAATTGCAATGGAACGCTCGTGGGAGGCCAATTTTTATTTAGTTGGGCCATTCAAATTGCCATGGAAAGCTCATGGGAGGTCAACTCGTTTGATATGCTTGGTTATTTTATTTTTGGAAAATTTTATAAAACATTATTTGCTTAAAATGCTTCAAACTCATAACATATTATTTTAAAATTTTCCATTAATTAGTGCAACTTTTATTATTAAAATGACTTTTTGATTGAACCTTCATCATAAATATTTCAACTCTCTACTTTGATTTTATGAAAATTTTGAACGTTTTAAATGATAAATTCGTAGTTGTTAGAATAGTCATGGTGGTTCATGAGTTTCTAGCCTTGCATTTATCTCATTTTTATTCAATGTTTCACATATATTTTTGCTATCGCAATTAATTTAGAAATTTGTTATTTACTTAAATTTTCATTTTCAATAATCCAATTTACATATTCCCTAATATTTAAAACGATTTAATGAAAAAGAAAAAAATCTACGAGTTCTCAATTTAATCTAGTTTAATTACATACTTTATATTTTATCTGATTTTAAAGATTTGATTGGAATAGGACTATCTCGGTGATTCGGGAATATCCGTTTAATAATTTGATCTATTAATAATTTAAAATACATATATTTTTGAATTAATAACTATTATAATATTTTAGAATATATTAATCGAATTAATCTAAATCTCAAAATCACCAACTTGAAAAGCTATGACCTTATATTAATTTCTCTTTAATCTCATAAGTACTCAAATTAATAAAACTCGACTCACCAAAATTTTCCTTAACTATGTTTAACTTATAATCTCGATCTTAAGAACTTCATTCCTAAAGAATATGATCTTTAAGGACTCCGCATGTCATTAACTATTTGTTATAAATTTAACCTTTGCGTAATTCATCCCCTGAGTAAAATTCCTTTTATCGAAGATAATCTATTAGGATCTTGTATCTCCATCTCATTTCCCTAAATCTCGATTATCACAATAACATCTTTTTCACTAAATCTATTTTCTTCAATTTACAAAATTTTACTTTTAAAAGCAAAAGAGATTTTCGAAATCTTACGGTTTTATTAATTCAGCTAGAACATTTATTAAATATCATTTGAAATTATATTTAAAATTATCAAGACAATTGTTTTCTCTTAAAAAATTTTCATTTCAAAACGTTTGTTTCTTACAAAATGATGATTTTAAATGTTTTATAACCCACATGATGGAACAAATTATGGAGGCCATTCGACGATAAGACTAATTATGGTCCGGAACATAATTATCCAAGTCCTCGCATGGAAATCATAATACGTAAAATTGTGTGTCATGATTTAGAACCTAAGGTAGTATGAGTAATGGTACGAATGATGAGATGATAAGGACATGGTGGATACGCCGCTGGTACATCCTATATATAAGTGCCCTTATTGGATTGTCACTTGAAGCGTTGCTTCGATTATTAGAAGTTCCATGTTATTATATTTTCCTTAAAAAGTTAGTTTGTTTTCAAAACGATGATGTGTTTTGGTTTTCCTTAATTTCGGGACGAAATTCCCAAAAGTAGGGGAGACTGTAACATTTCGGATTTTCTAAACCGTATTCGTTTACTCATAACCCGAACCGGGAATATTCTAGATCGTTATAATTTATTAAAAATCAAATAATTATGAATACTTAAGTTTCCATATGTTCACTATAGGCCCTTCATGTTTTATACAATGCTTATTCCTTAATTATTGCATAAAAGTTCAACAAATGACCAAATACTAAAACGTTAGAGACTAAACTTGTAAAAACCAAACTCCAACCCATACTTGGCCGGTGCGCCGCGTGGGCAGCCCCCACCTTCCCGTCACGCGCCGCCTCCAACCACCTGCACAGATCGTTTATGCTCTAGTTCGTTTTCTAGCTCGTTTAAGGTATTAAATCGCTTATTTTAGGCATATTAGAGAGAATTAAGGACCAAGTAAACATCCTATAACTAAAATACAATTCCTAATTCATTTCACTCTTCCCAAGATCAGATCTTTACCAATATTTCATTGATTCTTTCCTTAAAACGTGTTTACTTGCTTAAACGGGCCAAAAAGCCTATATTTAGTTTGTTTTAGCTATTCTTATATAAACAAGCCCCATTCATCTGCTGTAAACCTTAATCAAACCCTAAAGAACATACTCTAGCCATCCTACTCTAGCCATCATCTGCTGTAAGCCCATTCATCTGCTGAAAAGCTTAATTCGGCGGAAAACGTAAATAACAAAATAAGTTCCCAAAACCCGGGAATTTTGCCCAAAACCAACATAATTATCTTTAGTAAAAAATAAAAAAAAATTAAAATAAATGTTTAATAATAAAATCTTCAAATCCCGTATGCCCTTCACAGTCCAAGTAGCTTCGTGCACGTCCAAGCGATAAGGCATCCTCTTCTTAACCTAAAACTCACACTAACATGCACACAAACTCAGCTTAAGCTGAGTGAGTTCAAGTTTTAAATAAGTAACAAAAGTCTTAATAATCATTCCAACGGTTTTAAAACTGTAAACGAAATTACATCAGTTAGGTCATCACATTCAATAAATAATCATACTTACGTATGAACATCTCTATACGTACATTCCTATATATATAAATATATATATATATATATATATATATATAACATTCAATAATAACATTCAGGGCTGAGAAAAGGTACAACCCAAACACGTAACATTCAGCGCATGAAAACACAAAGTAGGCATACGCAACATTCAGTAGTCGAGACGACTACAACATTCGCCAAATATTGGCCATTCTAAAATATATATATATATATACAAACACACATTCTATAACATTCCAAGGCCTACCAATACCAGCAAGCCTATGCAAAATAGTTTAAAACATTACATCAAGCAAAATCGCTTAGGTGTGCATGCTAGCCCAAAACTTAAAAAGAGTTAAACGGGGCATCAAGAACTCACCTGACACAAGACACGGATTCACCACGAGCTAGAGAATCCCTAAGAAATTCCAAAACTCAAACACCTGTCGGTTTACATTCAATCAATACTAATGACATCAAGATGACTCGTTTATCCAACGAGACGTTCTAACATGGTTCGAGTTACCTAAACCCTCGACCTTATCAAACTTAATCACAATAGCCCCCGAGGTCTCACATTCACCAAAACGACCCTTAGGTACTCCCGGGAATAAAGAATTCCCAATTTGCCCCCCGGGAGCACTAGGTGACACTAACACGCTCGTTTAGGAGTCGTTTAGGCCATTAACATCCAAATCAGCCCCGTGTGGACCCATTATGATAAAATCACAGCCAACAAGTCCACACGACGCCACACGAGTCAAATGGGTCGGTAACCCTCAAGTACGACGCACCAACTATTCAATAAACACAATTGCGCGTTGTACCGACCCGTTGGAGTAACCGATAACCAATTCAGCCCCATAACTTATAAAAATGAATTTTGAACAGCCCGTACATAAAACCAAGTGTCCCCGAGCTGAATTGGTCGTTAATCACTTCAACCCTCGCTTTAAACGCGCCAAACTACAATTCTAGACAACCGACATAACAATCAAACTACAACTAGTTGATCAACTTAACGAACACCTATGAACATGATCTTTAAGTATGACATACGGGACATACCTAGGAAGATTGTGGTGCAAAAACTCACTTCAAACAGCCCTGACAAGAACACAATTGAACATCCACCGGTTAAGCCTACAACGAACTTATCGATCAATAACAAGTAAAACGTGCAGATTTTAGCATGCGAAGATGGATTTAATTATATAAGATAACCTTTGAAATAAATTTTTAAATTTTTACCAGACTTTAGTAAATGTCTTAGGTTTATAAAAATATTTTTATTATATTTTTCTAGTGGACACAAAAATTATAAAAATTCCTCCAACACAGCAAGGTACGTGCAGCTATTTCAGTGCGCAACAAAATGGTTTTATGTTTATAAAATTCATTACCGAACCAAATTAAACGATTCCAATTGGGTTTGGTTCCCTAACTCAAAAGAATAACTTCCAGAAATGGAACCAAACAATTTGGACTTGCCAAAAAAGGGTTATGACGTCGGGAAGACAGACTAGAATCCGTCATCCTGCATCAACTTTGACACTATATCTTATAAAATCATAAAAACCATTCAAATCTCGTCCAAAAATTACATATTATACCTTTCTGGAAACTAGACTCTAAGTAGAACTTCATGAAATCAAGAATTGATCAAAAAAAATGGATTATCATTGCGATACAAACCCTACAATAAACGTATACGAATCTGTTAGCAAACTGTTATCATCAAAACTCAACATTAACGACCAATAAGCGCGTTAATATGATCAATTAAGGTGTAAAAGACATGGCGAATCATAAAACCGACCTTGAATTGGAGTTTTTACGGTTGAAACCCGGCTGCACAGAAGAAAAATCGCCAGGGGGGTCTGGTCCAATCGGCTGCGCATGGGGTTTAGGGTTAGGGTTTTTCATTATTTTATGATATAAAATAAATGTTACACATTAGCCCTCAAAGTTTAAGGGATATGGTAACATGGAAGGAAAGGTTGGATAATTTAACGTACCGAGATGACGTAAAGGCTCCGGAGAAACGTCGGTTAAATCCCGAGAATAATACATACTTTACAAGCATTAACTCTTGGAACCGAAATTAACGGGCGTTACAGTTCTTCATACACATTCCCTAGTCAATAGCCTTCAATCAGTTTCGGTGTTTTAAGGGTGTTGACTGGTCAATTGCTTCAAACCCCAATAAAGGGTAAAACAGTCAACAAGTTTGACTATACGTTTTCTCATGCTTCTGATCGGATTCAACGTTCGGTCCAGAAGACTTTTATTTTCAAAACATAATTTTAATGCTACTACCTAAAACCCGACTTCCGACTTGAAGTTCGGATTCTAGTCAGTACCAGCTCGTTTAAACATTAAAATCAACATAACTAGAGTTCTACTCTTCCGTTTGGATTGACTCCAGCGGCATTAAGTTCGTTTTTATTTATAGTTACATATCACAAAGTTTCAGGTTCTGATTAGTTATATCGTTTGACGCGTTCGTGAACGAGTCGCTTAAACCTTACTCGTTTATCGTATTTATTAATCACTTGTCTTCCATCTAAGGTGAGTTTGATCATTCCCCTTTTTATACATTGTTTTCAAACGTTTTGGGGACATATGCGTACTTACTCATATTTTCTATGCTATATATATATACTCAAAATCGCAAACATAATTATCATGTGAATATCAGTTGAATGCTATTTGCTAATTGTTACATGTTTAATTGTTTACTTGATAACGTTTCGGAGAGGTCCAACATATCCCCTTTTGTATAGGGTTCTCATTAGTATGATCATACGACCGTCTTAGTAACCGAAGCCCGATTCGCTTGGCAAAGGTAAAACGACAACCTTAGTCATTGTAATCAATGCCTGATTCGCTTGGCAACGATTTCATTGGCACACACGATTTGGTTATATGCATGTTTGTTATGATTCGATTGATTATTATCACATGGTTGGTTTGCGCATTTATCATTATCATTTATCAATTATCTATATATATATATATATGTATATATATATATATTGTTATTTGTTGATTTAAAATTAGTGATCATCTTACTCAACATGTGTTGTTGACCAAAACTCCATTTTCTACGCATATGCAGGCTGCCTGAGTTGAAGGATGGACAACTAGAAAGACCTTAGGGTTATATTGAAGACAAACTTAAATTTAATTGATTGTATTTATTTATTTGAATTGTATTGTGTATTTGAATATTGTGTATCATTTGAATTAAATAATTAATTAGATATTGTCAAATTTTATATATGATAGTATCTTCGAGCTGTGAGCAATCAGATCACACCCCGGCATTTCTGCCTTTGGTTGGGGTGTGACAGATTGGTATCAGAGCCGAAGGTTATAAGATAGGTCGTTAGAAATTGTCCTAGACATTTGTTAGGAACCCTATACGTGCTTATCTAAACTGCCTTATGTGCTATTTAATAAATTGTTTACAGTTTGCTTAGATTAATTATTTAAATTTTATTTATCTTGTTTATTTGTTGCACACACACACAAATTCCGAGGTTATGCCTCAACTTTCAAAAATTTTTAAATTCTCTTAATTTTAGTAGATTGTCTTTTATTGTGGGAAATTCCCTAAGAATTACCGTGTTTTGGTCTTTCACCTTAAAGCGTGGGAATATGACAAATCTCGTACAACCACATAACTTCGAATGGTACCCGTAATCGGCTAAACGGTTACGTGGTAAACATAACCGGCTAAACGGTTATACTTCAAAATTATGTTTTTTAAATTATTTTAAATGCGTAGTTAGGTGAAAAATCCATGGAAATCCATGGGCACTCTAACTATTCATTTCTTAAATAATTTTTTATTTGATTTTTGGATTGAAACGTATCGTCTGGGGTGGTTCCTGAGATACACCAACTACTTATATTTGATTTGTTGAGTCGGTTAAATGCCATGTAACGCTCATGGTCCGAACAACTCCATTGATTCGATAATTCGATAATTAGTTGGGTCAGTTAAATGCCATGTACACGCTCATGGGCTGAACAACTCAATTGTTTGTTACACGTTATTTGAATTGGGCCAACAAATTGCATGGAACGCTCATGGGAGGCCAATTCACAAACTTTATGATTGTTTTATTTAGTTAGGCCATTCAAATTGCCATGGAAAGCTCATGGGAGGTCAACTCGTTTGATATGCTTGGTTATTTTATTTTTGGAAAATTTTATAAAACATTATTTGCTTAAGATGCTTCAAACTCATAACATATTATTTTAATTCTTAACTCATCCACGAGTCTTCACTAGTACTGATTCCTATATATACATACACATATACATACGCATCCCCGTTATTTCATATCAACTCATTCCCACAACTTACCCATCATTTCATTAAAATTTCATCCTTGCTCCTCATAGAATGTCTTCCCTAGGAAATCATCGTAATCCACGTCATTCGCCTGCTTCTCATGATTTCCACGACTACTAGAATCGACAAGGAGTTTGCTGCTACTAGAATCGACAAGGAGTTTGCTGCTGTATTCCGTTAACTAAACGACCGCCAATATCGACAAAACTAAAATACACCAAACAAGAAATCTTACACTAACTCATATCGGTTAAAATATTATTTAAATTATATTTTCTTATTTATATCCATATCCTCAAACTATAAATTTCTAAATACATTTAAATCCTTATCCTCAACTTTAAACTATAAATATTTTAGCATCTCTTGTTTTTCTCAATATCATGATGGTTTTCACAACTTATTTTCCACTTTATAAATCTTAATTATTAAGATTCAGTTATAAAAACTTAATTTTTACTATGTATTCTCTAAATTTAATTTCTATTTTTAAATTTAAAATTTTTTCATTAATTAATGCAACTTTTATTATTAAAATGACTTTTGATTGAACCTTCATCATAAATATTTCAACTCTATACTTTGATTTTATGAAAATTTTGAACGTTTTAAATGATAAATTCGTAGTTGTTAGAATAGTCATGATGGTTCATGCGTTTCTAGCCTCGCATTTTTCTCATTTTTATTCAATGTTTCACATCTATTTTTGCTATCGCAATTAATTTAGAAATTTGTTATTTACTTAAATTTTCGGTTTCAATAATCCAATTTACATATTCCCTAATATTTTAAACGATTTAATGAAAAAGAAAAAAATCCACGAGTTCTTAATTTAATCTAGTTTAATTACATACTTTATATTTTATCTGATTTTAAAGATTTGATTGGAATAGGACTATCTCGGTGATTCGGGAATATCCGTTTCACAATTTGATCTACTAATAATTTAAAATACATATATTTTTGCATTAATAACTATTATAATATTTTAGAATATATTAATCGAATTAATCTAAATCTCAAAATCACCAACTTGAAAAGCTATGACCTTATATTAATTTCTCTTTAATCTCATAAGTACTCAAATTAATCAAACTCGACTCACCAAAATTTTCCTTAACTATGTTTAACTTATAATCTCGATCTTAAGAACTTCATTCCTAAAGAATATGATCTTTAAGGACTCCGCATGTCGTTAACTATTTGTTATAAATTAAAACTTTGCGTAATTAATCCCCTGAGTAAAATTCCTTTTATCGAAGATAATCTATTAGGATCGTGTATCTCCATCTCATTTCCTTAAATCTCGATTATCACATAACATCTGTTTCACTAAATCTATTTTCTTCAATTTACAAAATTTTACTTTTAAAAGCAAAAGAGATTTTCGAAATCTTACGGTTTTATTAATTCAACTAGAACATTTATTAATTATCATTTGAAATTATATTTAAAATTATCAAGACAATTGTTTTCTCTTAAAAAATTTTCATTTCAAAACGTTTGTTTCTTACAAAATGATGATTTTAAATGTTTTATATCCCACATGATGGAACGAATTATGCAGGCCATCCAACGATAAGACTAATTATTGTCCGGAACATAATTATCCAAGTCCTCTCATGGAAATCATAATACGTAAAATTGTGTGTCATGATTTAGAACCTAAGGTAGTATGAGTAACGGTACAAATGAGAAGATGATACGGACATGGTGGATACGCCACTGGTACATCCTATATATAAGTGCCCTTATCGGATTGTCACTTGAAACGTTGCTTCGGCGATTAGAAGTTCCATGTTATGATATTTTCCTTAAAAAGTTAGTTTGTTTTCAAAACGATGATGTGTTTTGGTTTTCCTTAATTTTAGGACGAAATTCCCTAAAGTAGGGGAGACTGTAACATTTCGGATTTTCTAAACCGTATTCGTTTACTCATAACCCGAACCGAGAATATTCTAGATCGTTATAATTTATTAAAAATCAAATAATTATGAATACTTAAGTTTCCATATGTTCACTATAGGCCCTTCATGTTTTATACAATGCTTATTCCTTAATTATTGCATAAAAGTTCAACAAATGACCAAATACTAAAACGTTAGGGACTAAACTTGTAAAAACCAAACTCCAACCCATACTTGGTCGGTGCGCCGCATGGGCAGCCCCCACCTTCCGTCGCGCGCCGCCTCCAACCACCTGCACAGATCGTTTATGCTCTAGTTTGTTTTCTAGCTCGTTTAAGGTATTAAATCGCTTATTTTAGGCATATTAGAGAGAATTAAGGACCAAGTAAACATCCTATAACTAAAATACAATTCCTAATTCGTTTCCCTCTGCCCAAGATCAGATCTTTACCAATATTTCATTGATTCTTTCCTTAAAATGTGTTTACTTGCTTAAACGTGCCAAAAAGCCTATATTTAGTTTGTTTTAGCTATTCTTATATAAACAAGCCCCATTCATCTGCTGTAAACCTTACTCAAACCCTAAAGAACATACTCCAGCCGTCCTACTTTCTGCCCAGCTTGTAAACCCTTCGGTTTTTGCATATTCGTTAAAGACACAAGCCTTGACGGGTTACTTTGCTTGCTTTAGGACCTTTGACACATCGTTTCTCCTTGTTATTTCACTTACCGGGTAAGTTGTAAACTGTAGAATTCTTCATACACATTCCCTAGTCAATAGCCTTCAATCAATTTCGGTGTTTTAAGGGTGTTGACTGGTCAATTGCTTCAAAACCCAATAAAGGGTGTTTGACTATACGTTTTCTCATGCTTCTGGTCGGATTCAACGTTCGGTCCAGAAGACTTTATTTTCAAAACATAATTTTAATTCTCCTGCCCAAAACCCGACTTCCGACTCAAAGTTCGGATTCTGGTCCGTACCAGCTCGTTTAAACATTAAAATCAACATAACTAGAGTTCTACTCATCCGTTTGTATTGATTCCAGTGGCATTAAGTTAGTTTTTATTTATAGTTACATATCACAAAGTTTTAGGTTCTGATTAGTTATATCATTTGATGCGTTAGTTGACGAGTCGCTTAAACCTTACTCGTTTATCGTATTTATTAATCACTTGCCTTCCATCTAAGGTGAGTTTGATCATTCCCCTTTTTATACATTGTTTTCTAACGTTTTGGGGACATATGCGTACTTACTCATATTTTCTATGCTATATATATACTCAAAATCACAAACATAATTATTGTGTGAATATCAGTTGAATGCTATTTGCTAATTGCTTCATGTTTAATTGTTTACTTGATAACGTTTCGGAGAGGTCCAACATATCCCCTTTTGTATAGGGTTCTCATTTGTATGATCATACGACCGTCTTAGTAACCGGAGCCAGATTCGCTTGGCAAAGGTAAAACGACAACCTTAGTCATTGTAATCAATGCCCGATTCGCTTGGCAACGATTTCATTGGCACACACGATTTGGTTATATGCATGTTTTTTATGATTCGATTGATTATTATCACATGGTTGGTTTACGCAATTATCATTATCATTTATCAATTATCTATATATATATATATATATATATATATATATATTGTTATTTGTTGATTCAAAATTGGTGATCATCTTACTCAACATGTGTTGTTGACCAAAACTCCATTTTCTACGCATATGCAGATTGCCTGAGTTGAAGGATGGACACTTAGAAAGACCTTAGGGTTATATTGAAGACAAACTTAAATTTAATTGGTTGTATTTATTTATTTGAATTGTATTGTGTATCATTTGAATTAAATAATTAATTAGATATTGTCACATTTTATATATGATAGTGTCTTCGAGCTGTGAGAAATCGGATCACACCCCGGCATTTCCGCCTTAGGTTGGGGTGTGACAACTGTTTTACGAACTTTTGGGGTGAAAAGCATGGTTATATGCATTATATATCTGAAAACGGTTCAGAACTTAAAATACCTGAACATTAATATATGAAAAGTCCCTACAAACATAATGATAAACTACGTGATGATGAAAGGTGATTATTATCGTGATTGATATATTAAATGAAAATACTACGAATGCCAAAACATAATGAAATCATACGTGACAACATGTTTATACAAATACGCTATATAATGCTAAAAACAACTGGTTGGGGAAATAGCGTTGTCTATGATAACCATGGGGATAACGTGGTTTGTAATGGACATGGGGATAACGTGGTCTGTGATGATCATGAGACTATAGTAGGCGGAATGAGAGCCACAATAGTAATAAACCAAAGTTGAGTATGGCCTATGAGCCAAGTTCTGCTGCAACTTATAAACTAAAGTTGAGTATGACCTATGAGCCAAGTTCTGCTGCAACTTATAAACCAAAGTTGAGTATGGCCTATGAGCCAAGTTCTGCTGCAACTTATTAAACGAACTAACTGGATTATTGACATGAGTGTCAAGAAAATATTGTGATTATATATGTTGTGGACGAAAAGGGGGCCTCGGTGATTGGTGATACATGATAAATACTACATTTGTGTATATATATAAATATATATATATATAATATAAATAAATATCTGTGTATACACATTATGTGAATAGATGTAGGAAATACTGTGTGTAGAAAATGCTAATTATTTTTGTATATATTGTGTAATGTTTAAGTTTACGTAGAACTATTGTGGGCGGAAGGGGGCCATAGTGGTTGACATTATGGGGAACCGTTGTAGGCGGAAGGGGGGCCACAATGGTTGATATTATGTGGAAAAAAGAAGGCACGTATTACGAACGTACAGTCACGATTTTATCGTAATTTCAAATTTTATTATAAACTTATACACCTATATATGTGCATACAAAGATACAAATATACATATATAAATGTAATTACATTTTCTTACATACACACGTACCTACAAGCTATGACTATGTGGTACGCAGAACTGATTTCATTAAAACTTATGAAACTCATCAATAGTTGACCTATTTTAACGTGCTTTTTAGGTATTTAGAAACGTGGAGTAAAGTGCTTATGAGCTATCTGTTTGAGTTTTGATCATTTCTATGTAATCTGGTACAAGCATTCAAGTTAAAAGTGAAGCAGTAACGGACTAGTTTTGATTGTGACACCTAGTTTGTAAAAGAAATTAGAACAATGTAATCTATTGTAAGTTAGTTAGTAATGTTTCTTTATGAACAATGCATTTGATACCAGTTGTATCTCTTACATTACCGTTTTACGCTTCTGCAAACCACTTAACGGGGTGTGACAGAAGTTGGTATCAGAGCCATTGGTTATAAAGGATTAGGTTATCCCTTAGGATACCTATAATATAACCATAGGCTCGATTATATCTGGGAAACTTAATAATGAGTAACGATAGATACTGATGAATGCCGGGATGAACTCGTAGGGCAAGTGAGTTATTATGGTCCGGAACGTAATAACAGACTTGCTAGTACAAGGGAATTCAGGGAGAAGTCGCGGAACATACTAATTGGTAAAAATGGCAACATACGTGTGTAAAGGTGATACGGAGTATATATGCAATGTGCATACGTGCTTATCTAAAACGAGATATATGAATATGTGTACGTACGGTACTTATGATAATATTGAATCTTATCGTAACGAATATTATATTTGGTTATAATAACCATTAATTCCTATTATAATTAAAATCATATCGTACCAAAATTTATATTATATTTTATTATAATTAACATCATACCTGTTCGTAACAAATAAAATATTTAATTTCTGTGCTAATTAATAATATCATTTACGCTGATCTAAGCTATCGGAAAATGTTCTCTTCTGATTAACGAGTGCAACGAAAAGTGCCGAGATCGTGTAGTTTTATGACTGATGAAGAGCCGATGTTGCCTGTAAAAGAGAATAAGAGAATGCTTAAACAAGTTCAAACTAAATCTGGTAATGTGACGGAACCACAAAGGGGCTTAATGTACATGGCCTGGGAATGAACCGCGAGAGGTGTGACCTACAAATATGTGACATTTGAGCCAAAACAAGGTACACCTCAGTACGTATTTATCGATTAAGCAAATAAATGCGTATTACGTAACGAATGAATGATTAACCGAACGGGTCTGGTTATGACCCAGATTTCTCGGGGGGGCATCTATAAGTGATATACGTTTAATATAAGCCAATATATTAATATTATGGCCTTAGTTCGATAGCAAACTAGTTAAACGAAAACATGCTCGCTTAACTACCCGCTATAGATTTAAACGCGAAAGATAGTTACACACCAAGCATTGTATCATCCGTTAAGCCGAAAAAGACTTACCAAACACTTACTTGAAATGTTTTAAGCGATCTGTGAAAATATTTTTGATTTTTACAAACATATACTATGTTTTTATAAATTTATACAAAAAGAGCCGAAAAACACTCGTTTTCGCACTGTTTAACGAACCCGATATATTTTTCACGCCAAAAACCGAACCCGAAGTAAATTTGGACTCGTCATTTCAATTTTGGGCTTGCAACCTGATTAAAATGGACCAAATGAGGCCCAAAGGGGGTGGCCCAACTTCCGGCCGCCAAGGTGGAACCACCCCCCTTTGTATATACTTTTTTACCTTTCATCATTTCAAAGATATGTAGCAAATATCTAACAAATACCAGCTGCTTAGGACCTGTTCCAACATATTCCAGCAAAATCGTAGGTAATTCCATTAATTTGGATCAATTTAAACTTGTTTACAACATGTTTAATTACATATAAAACTAGTTTAGTTGCCAAAAATTATTTCTAACCATGCAAAAACCCACAAAATGGTCCAAAAATATATTTTGATCACACACATGGTTAGGAAACTGGTTTGATAAGTTTTTTGGCCATAAACACGGATTAAGGGGTTTAAATCGTGTTTTTACGGTTCAAAAGTTCGATTTAAAACCCTAACCGAAACCCTAAGTTTCGAGGTTGTTATGTTGATGATACATGTTTAGTTTGTGATATAGGACTTATATCTAGCCTCCATAAAAGCACAAGAGCTTTAAACCTTTATTAGAAAGGCGAAAACGAGCCAAACCCGCTAAGGTAATACCGAAACACGAGATTATGGGCAGTTTAGGTTAAGATTGTCATATACATATTGTTAGGTCTTGAAATTTTTCAGCGACATCAGTAACCATATCATTGAGTTCCTGTTCAAATTTGGTAATTTTTCGACCATCCGAGAATATTTGGCGAATTTATTACCGAATTGGGACGTTTATTTGGGAAAAATAGTTAAAATGCTTGAAACATTTTGAAATTTTGTGGAGAACTCAGATTTATTATATTTTGATAACCTGTGAAATTTGGGATCATTTGGAAAAGTTTAAGGATGTTTTGTGCATATGTGTTTGTATGAATTTTTATAGCCGAATTTGGGCCGAAAAGAATATGAACAAGCTTGTTACATTTTGGAATTGGCACAGATGCTTTTGGGACATAATTTGAACATCCAAGAATTTTTGTGGAATTTTTGGAAATCATTTGGGATAAACGGACGATTTTCAGGCTAAATATAGTTGATAAAATGAATTTTTATAAATTAATAAATCAGTAAATAATTCCAGAAATATTTTTATAAAAATCTACATATTTTATTTGATAAGTGGCTAAATTTTCATAATTTAATGATTAATGGTTAATTAATTATGCTAATTTGAAGATTAAACAAATTCAATTTTAATAAAAACCGGCAAGTTCGTGATTAACGAATCTGCAGGAAAATCAGAACACCAGAAGTGATCAAAAATCATATTTTTGGATTAATTAAGTAAAAAACAAACCTTTTTACGAGAAACCTGGACAATCTGGATAGATTGTGCGCGTTTCTTCTCAATTCAAACTGAATAAACAGCAAACAGGCCTCGTGGCTAATCCGGGATCCCAATATATGATCTTTCTTTATAACTTAATCATTTTATCGACCAACACCTTTACCCAAACTTATTTCCCCATAACTGTTTTCTGAACGCATAAACGAACAACTTGGCCAGCTGGGAAAACGGGGAAACTGAGCCAAGTTCGGTTTTAAGTACTAGACATTGAACAACATCACAACCTAAGCCTATTGACACTTTCTGGGCGTTCCAGCTATACCCATATTAGATATACAGCCCAGTTTAGTATTGAGATTATAATAATATTAAAATATTAATATTATTATAATATTGATTATAGGAACTAGTGATAACAAATCAGGCAAACCACGAGCTGACACAGTGCTGATTACCTACTAAACAGTGAGTTTCATGACCCCACTCTCTTTAAACAGTTTTACGAACTTTTGGGGTGAAAAGCATGTTTGATTATGTACACATATCTGAAACTTGTAATGATGTGAATTATCTAAATGCTAACACACGAAAGTCCCCACGATCACGGTGATTAACTTCGAGCCGGTGGCTTGTGAATAGTATTATTGGTTTGACAAACCCAAACGGAATCGAACTGGTTGCCGTGTCACATAGCGCCGGGGCATGTTGTGCACATGACCATATTTATATATACAGGCTATGTAGTGTTAGACATAGCTACCGGGGCATGTTGTGGGCGGAAGGGGAACCACAGTTGTTGATTGAGCGTGGGAAATGGATGCACGCAACACAAACAGTCAAGGCTTCACTGTAGCTTAGCATAATTATATCATAAACATAAAAACAAACGTACTTGTGAACGTACATACATACATACATACTTGCGTATTTACAAACTGTGATTGTTATACGCACAACTGATTTCTTGAAACTCGTGAAACTCACCAACTATTTGTAGTTGACCCATTTTAACATGTTTTTCGGGTACTGGATTGGATTATAAAGTCAATGTGCTACGTGTTTGACTTGCGATCAATGCTGGGTGAATTGATGCTAGTGTCCTAGTAAAAAGTAAAGCCGCTTAACGGGCTTGATTTAGTTTGTATCACCTAGTTGTAATCAAAGTTAGATTGATGTAAAATATTGTAAACAAGTTTGTATTATTCTTTATAAACAATGTTGTTGACACCAGAGGTCTCTGTTACATTTCCGTTTTACGCTTCCGCAAATCGCTTAACGGGGTGTGACAAAATAATAATTTCAAAAGAATATATATAATATTTCTCAGCTTGGGTCGAATCTTTATCTTGTAAACTCGTTTCTTTGACATTAATCGAAACTATTTTCTGGGCATCCTTTCATTCATGTTGTTCGAAATCAAACACTATTCCTAAGGAGAATACCTAGTGATGAGCCCGATTTATTAAATTAAAAATATGATAATTACCCAAAACTGAGTTTTCAATTATAATATGACCAATCGTGGCTACCAGTACATATCATGTACTAATGATATTTCAAAAAGAAATGTTAATAATAATAATTTACTTTACATATCACCAGTACAACTAACTTTGATGAACCTCCCCAACTAACAAACTCTTCGAACTATCTGAATACGAGAACCTCCAACCTCTCCTATGTTTTTGCTATTCCAATTTTTTATTATAGGAGAAAAACCTCACTCTCACGAATCGATGACGTGCTTGGCTGGAATGGGACATACTTACCCCAACCAGTAAATTACCACTTTTAGTAAACCCAGCATGATTACGCGTACTGAATGACCTGGTGAAAGAATATATTCTATAGTATATTTAACAACCTCTAAGGGTCAAGTGGAATATACGAGTGCATTCCTATTATAACATAATGATTAAACACATAACGGTAAGATGCCTACGTATGGGAGAGACCAGACAAATGTGTAATTGGATAGATAAGCATAGTACTATATTGTTGTATATAACCTTTGATACCCCATGTAAACATCTGGTAGTGTGATATGTTGATATGGGGAACGATTTGGATATTTCATTACGAGCATTGACCCTTACTGGGTAAAATTACCAGTCACTAGGTGACAACTTCAATATATGTACAAACATTGGCCTTTGTTAGGCTAACTTTACATACTAGCCCTAGTATACAGACTCGAGAACAGATCCATGCGATACAGACGTGCTATTTGAAACACATGATTGCTTGTTAATGTGATTCCTTTTGTGATTAGTTGCGTAAGTGAATTTTGTTAATTGTGGGATAACTGGTCATTGTTATATAATGGCCCCGAAAAGAGTAAACACATTGTCTAAGGCAGATGTAGCTGAGATGATTGCTCGGCAACTATAGACAACACTTACGACGATAGCAGCACAATTAGCTATTGGTATTAATACAACTATGAATACAAATCAAATGCCAAACACTAACGCGGCCATAAATGCTAATTCCCCGACAAATACTAATACAACCACAAATGCTTCCCCCGATAAATACGAACACTATCATGACTAATACTCCCCCGTTTAATACTAATGTTACTCTCAATAATGATAAGCCCCCACCGAACTGGAACACTTGTCGTAACAACTGTGATCCTTCACGGCGGGAATATTCATTTAAACGATTTATGTCATACAAACCTATAAATTTTAGTGGTACTAAAGGGTCAAACGAAATAGTAAAATGGAACGAAATGATAGAGTATGTAATCAATACCGATAATTTCCCATCAGATTGTATCGTTGAGTATGTCACTTGTACATTTCGCGACCCCACCTTTATGTGATAGAAAACGATTGTACGAATTCGGGAACATGAATCAACTATCCTCATGATCTGGACAAAACTTAAAACCTTTATACTGAAGCCTCTTTGTCCAAGAAATAAAATCTAGAAATTAGAACACGAAAGGTGCGGACCAATTGGAACACACAAATCATTTTAACAATCGGGCTTGACTGATGCCATGTTAGTAGCCCAGAAGAAAGGAATCTAGTTAATTAAGTTAACCACTAAACTTTCAAGAATGTCGTAACACAATTCGGTGTGGTAGCTTCTGATTTAGTCATAAATGGTATATTGAGAATGCCCAGGGAACCATCTAGTACAAAAGAAACCAACCCCGAAGTAGGGGTACAAGAAGTACAATCAGTTAAACGTGCGCATCCTACAACTCAAACTGATGCTACGCTCAGCTCTAATTCCGAACGAACAATATACAACGAACTTGCGCCAAGATATGGGAAATACAATTATTATCAGATAACGGAATGTCGAACAAATGTATTTCGTGAAAGCTGGAAGATTGTGTACTATGCCCGTAGCTGTGAAACCATTATTAACACTGTAAACCGATTGTTCTAACCTCACCATTCACAGTTACCCCAACAGTAACCAATTCACTTATAACCTATGATGAACCATCATACTTCCTATGAGTGTGCCATTATAAGACATTCCAAAAAGAACCGCCAAGGTTAAACCAAGAACAAGCATCGACGTTTAACTCGACTAGAGGCCGCATTCAGTGATTGGAACGGATAGAACGCGACAAGAGCTAAATATGGTGAAGGATACATTCATAAATGCTTCTGTTTCATTGTTATAAGTATCGATAGAAGTTCTACTCCATCTAACTTCTTACCGTTATATCGCACGTCACGCATAACATTTACATGAGTCAGTAACAAGTCACACACATGAGTCCTATTGTAAGCATTGGTGATTAATGTCGAACCTGTTACGTTAATAACTTGTATGATTTAATTATTGCATGAAAGTGATTATGTGTTAAATGTTTTTCCATATTATTATTAGTTATTAAAAGTCTAGTGTAAAAAAAAATTAAGCTCCTCGCGCGTCTCGTAGCCCGAGGCTTCATCCTACGCGCGGCTCGGGGGACGACCAGGTCGGGAAAATTTCTTTATAACCTATTTTTCAAACTCTAATCACCCCATAATCCTTTCCAGCCGTCATTGGACAAAAAATATGAGTTCTTGGGTCACTTTGGGATCTTGTGGGTGATTAGGAAGATTAGGAGTCATCAACATCATTGTATGATCGTTAATTGTAAGTGTTTCATCGATAATAACTCGTTTACGTGCTTGTCTAGTGTTCGTGTTGAAAAACCCTAATAAGATATTAAATATTTCTATAATATGGAGGTTGTAATGATGTTGGTTCGTTTATTGGTGTGGTAGAACATTAGGGTTGTCGTATACGTGATTATTGATCGATCTTTGTTGAAATCAGAATGCTGACAGCTTTGCACTCGCTTATTGTTTTGACTGTAACTTGATGACAAACGATGCTTTTTAATATATTCTTGATTCTAGGATATATTTCATCGAGTCTAGTTTCCAGAAAGTTATGAATTGTAATTTTTGAATATACAGAAGATAGGTTTTATGATTTTACAAGATTGCATATCTAATCTGATTTGGGAAGATGTTTTCTGGTCTAACTTCCCGACATCATAACTTGAGATTGACAAAGCGAAATGGGTTAGTTCCACTTCTGGAACTTAGCATTATGAATTTGGGAGACAACCCAATTGTCCTTTCATAATTTAGATAAATGAATTGATAGAACCATGAAAATACTTTTTGTTGCGCAATCTGCTAAACTGTTTGTACCTATCTGCAATGATTGAAATATTATGAGCTTTTTATACATGATAAAAATATAATAAAAATTTTTAGAGAAACCTAATCCATTTATTCTACTGTGATAAGTTTTGTAGAATTTATCTTTGAGTTTTGCATAGTTAATAAAATCTGTTTGTACATGCTAAAATCTGTCTCGTGAACTGAATGATTATAAGTTAAGTTGTAAGATGAATACTTGGTTGCTTTGCCATGATATAATGTGTGAATACATGTTAGGAATTTTTGTTATATTTGAAATTTCTCATTATCACCAATGAGTCGTCGGGTCATGTTTGTGTTTGTGTGTGGGTCCATATGTGAGTTTTAGAGTCATGTGTTATTGAACACACTCTCATAGCTTAAACACTTGTACTAGGTAAAAGTTAACGAGTCAAGTGCATACATTTGGTTTGAGAAAAGTCCATTACACGTCACCAGGTGAGTTCATGCTTTTTCCTAGTTGTTTTCTCGATTGAAAACAACAAAACTATTTTCGTATACTTGTGTTCTAGATTGAAAACAACAAAACATTTTCCTTACTTGTTTTCTGGATTGAAAACATGGACATACTTACATACTGGTTTTCTAGATGAAAACGCAGCGACTTACTTGTTTTGTGGATTAAAAACATGGACATACTTACATACTGGTTTTCTGAATGAAAACGCAGCGACTTACTTTGGATTTATGTATTTCTTATATATCACAAGTGTATACTAGATGCCCTCATATCACTTAAAGTCGTTATATACCTTGAACCGTTAGGATGGGATCACGGGGAATTTAAGTAGCACTACTGGGTTTGACAAACCCCACCCGCAATAACTCGACTGGAGGTCGGACGAGTGTAAATTGTCCTAACATACATCGCCAGTGTTTTGTGATAGACCTGGTAAGAAGGCATACCGACAGTCAGCTTCGGTTTAAACGTCTAGTAGCTTGTAAATGGGTTAGCTACCCTGGTATATTTGAAAAGTGCTAAATCTACATATACAACTGATGCTACGTATACTATCTATACTATATATATTACTTTTTACTACAACATATGAACTCACCAACTTCGTGTTGACCGTTGAGTATTTATACTTGCCCAGGTTGCTAGGTGTGCTAAGGAGCGGGTTGCATTGCATATGTCAGGAGTCACACTCGTCGCATGAACTTTTATTTCACATTGTTTATACATGATGGGTTGAACGTGTTCAAACACATGGTTTATTATTTATCTTAAAACACTTACTTTAACGCTTCCGCAACACTTTTAAATTGTCGGTTTGGATTTTGTTTTCTCAAGTTTGAATGAGACTTAAATAAATGTTATGAATACTTTAATATGGTTGTTTGGTATAACGAATGAACTAGATCCTGGTATGTCAAACGCCTCGCAGTAAAAGTCCGTTAGTTGAAATTTGGGGGTGTGACATATTAAGTCTATGGGCTCAGTTTTCTAGAATCTTCTACAAATATTAAATTATTGGGCTTACATTTCCAGAATCTTCTACTAATTTTAAGTTTATGGGCCTTGAAAGTCTATATAAACACCCATAAACTTAACCCTAATAATAAGCTGAAAACCCTAGCCAACTTGGACGAATTTGGAAGCTTAAAAGGTGATACTATGGAGGGTTTGAAGGCTTGGAATCATACGGTGGCATGCTTATCGATCAAGAACGAAGACCCCGGGTTTTATCACCTTTAATCTTTCGTTTGTTTTGTTTTCCTCCATGAATTCCTTTATTATTGTTTTGTTTTGTTTTATTTTATGATGTTAGGCTAAACATTATAGACTGCCTAGGCTTATGATTAACCTATTTTGACGTTGTGTTTTGTTTTGGGATTTATTTATCGTTATGGTTTTTACGATTTAGTAAAAGGTTTAATCATATTAAATTGATGTATATGGATATTTAGGATTGTTTGATTAATTGTTATTATTCCATAGTTGCCTTGATTATTGTTTGTCATTATGATAGGTTTCTATTAGGTCATCTACTTTGTATTTTTGACAATTTTATGATTGATTTCGAATAAGATCATAGGAATAATATTATTTAATTAAATAAACCTAAGTGTGCTGCTAACCTAATTAACTATAAGGTGCTAGGTTACTGGTAGGTCTTTGTTGATCAAGATTACTAGATTTAGTTCTTCGTAAGAAGTCCGTCTAGGTTTGACTGGTTAACATTTTTTATCGAGTCAATTGAATATATTAGACTGCCTTTGATTTCCGCGCTATAAGGTAGGATTTCATATAAAGGAACTAGTTTATAAATAATTAGGTGATCGTAAGGAAACTTGATTTTTAATACTGGTGTGCGTTAAAACTTATTAGAAACCCATAGATGTCTCTTAAGAAGGGTCAGGGGTTCTGTTCCGGTTTTCTCTTAATCGTCTATTTCCCGATCCTAGTTCCATAACTAAATAGTCTCCCGGTTAATTGATAACTGAAACTTAGGGGATTCTAGCCTAGATGGTTACTTGTCATCATCTAAATTAAGTTTAGGTTTAAGTCGTATTTAAGTCTTACTGATTAATTTAATATTACTTTAATATTAGTTATTAGAAAAACCCCCCAATAATATTAAATAAATAGTCATGTCTATAGTTAAGTCTAAATTTAGCTAGTTAACGTAATTTAAAGAGTCCTGTGGATTCAATATCTAGACTTACTTAGCTGTACTAGAGTCGATCGGTTCACTTTCCAGTTAGTAGTTTAGTTAAGTTTAAGAATCTAGAATTTATTACTTAGTGTCTAGATTAGCGTGTTTTTAAATAACTACTTTTAGCACATCAAGTTTTTGGCGCCGTTTCCGGGGACTCTTGGCGATTGCATTATTAGTTTTGATTAGACTTGCTTACTATGTACGTGTTATTTGTATTTTGTTTGGTTTTTGAGTCGTAAGAGTTAGGTTAATATAGTTTAATTAATTGATAGATTTATTTAGGAGTCTTTTAGTAGGTGTCTACTTTGTTTTATTTTATTTTGAGTCGTAGGAGTCTAATTGTCCGTGTCATTTATTTCTTTTGAGTCTCATAAATATGTGTGAGATTTGTGATGGACCCTATTTTACGCTTATATGTCCACAATATATGGGGTGTTTGTCACATTATCATGCTAACCCTCCTATGCTGCCGCAAAAAAATTTTTGGCAGGGGCATCCCTCGTATTATTATGATGATCTACATCAGCAGCTGAAGCATGATCAGGGTCAATTCGATGGTCAATATTCTAATCACAACCCTGTCGAGAGCAGTATGAAGAATTTAGAGAATATGTTGGCTCAATATCTGGCCTTAGATTCCCAACAGAAGTTAGTTGAGCATGATATAATCTTGAAAAATCAGCAAAGCGTTATGATAGATCTCCAACGTACATTAGAGAGCATTACTAGGAGATTAAATGAAGAAAAGGAGGAAGAAAAGAGATTGGAGTTATTGGAGTATCTTGACGAGTTAAATAAAGGGATCACTCAAGTAACGGAGACGAAAATGGACGATGAAGTCCCACCTCCGGTTCCACAGGTTACTATTGCTAATTACTGGAGTGACTCTAATGATGAAATAGATGAAGAAGAATGGGTTGCTTATCAGAGGTCGTTAGTGAAGAAAGAAGAGATAGAGGAGGAACTGGATTTGGGAGATTCACTTGAGTTAATGTTCGATGTTGAGGAAGAGGTTGAGAATAAGTTGCGTGAGGAGGATGAGTTTTTGGATTTGGAGTTAGAAGGGTTGCCTGAGTACGATGAAATAGGTGAGTTCAATTCGGAAGGTAACCTAGCATTTTATGAATTTCTACTAGAAGATATAGAAGTGGTGCTAGTGGAAGAACATCACAGCTGGCCCGTGACACTTATAATAAAGGTTGCTCATAAATCAAAACCACGGGAGAAGGCAAAGAAAAGAGCATCTACGAACTGGAATAATTTGCAAGTCAGAAGATGGTCTACAGGAAAGAAGAAGCCATTGAAGTTCAAGAATGACCAGTCTTCTCGATACATGTCATACATCCGGTTCATGCCAGGTAAGTTTAAATTTTGGTGGTCTGACCCGTTAAGAAGTTTTAAAGCATTTTTCAATTCCACCGAGAAAATTTCAATGTTTAACAAATATCGGGTGGAACTGAACGGGTTAGATAGGGTCCAGGTGAAAGTGAAACCTCCTGATTAAGTTCAAGTGCGGGGAGGTTCCGCGGAGTTTGTATAATTGTCGAGTCACTAACATAGTCTTTTGTAGTTTTTCTTTGTGTTTGTGTTTTTAAGTTTTCTAGGATTTGAACTAGAAGAGTATCCATTTGACATATAATGGAAAATTCAAGTGTGGGGATGAAGCAGCCGAACTGTATACTTTTTATTATTTGTTGCTATTTATTCATGTATTATATATAGGGTGGGTTGGTTGGTCTGTTAAAATACTTAAGTGCTTAACATCTATCAAATTGATAAGTTATTTTTAGATATTGTTTGTTGTTTTTGCCGCTTCCGTTCGTGTGTGAGAGGAGGAGATACCATTTGATGCCCATGTTTGGAGTTGGAGGGCATTCATGGAAGAAGACTTTGGCATCATACCGTCATTCGCATATTACCGGCTAAGTCTTTTCCATTATCTATCTTGCTTGTTTTTTTATTTTTGTTTTTACTTTTAGGTTTTAGTTTTTTTGTATTTCGATTTTATTTTTTATTTTTCGTCCTTATCCTTACATTGAGGACAATGATAAATTAGTGTAGGGATAGGATATCTGAGTCGTAGTTTAATTATAAAAAAAAAAGTTTTTGAAAAATTCCCTTGATTTTATTTCTTTTTGCATTTAAATGAGAGATGAGGATATTTATTGGGAATCGGTTTTTCAAACTACTAATAATATGAGATAATATAAAAAGAAGGCGTACTTAACTTGGGATGTGTCGGTAGACCCAACTAGTATGAAAGGTTTTCCATTGCATATTCTTAATAAACCTAATTAATCTTAGATTTTATGGGTTCTCATTCTAAGGGGGGACAGTGAATTCCATTGCATATTTTTACCCTAAAGGGGCGTAATTGGCATATTGAATTTCGGGGACGAAATATCTTAACTGGGGGAGAATGTGACATTCGTGACAAAACCGGATACACCTTAGTACTTACAAACTGAATAAGCATTTAATCGCTTATTGCGTAACGAACAAACGAATAACCAAACAGGTCTTGTTATGACCCGGATATCCCGGGGGCCATCTGTAAGTGATATACGTTTAATATAAGTCAGTATAGTGATATTAAAGCCTTAGAATGATAGCAAATCAGTTAAACGAAAACATGCTCGTTTAACCACCCGCTATGATCTTAAACCAAAAAGATTGTTCCGAAACAAGCATTGTATAATCCATTAAGCCGAAAAAGAGTTACCAAACACTTTTTAGGAATGTTTTAAGCGAACCGTGAAAATATTTTTGATTTTTACAAACAAATAGTATGTTTTTCTAAATTTACACAAAAATGGCCGAAAAACACTCGTTTTCGCACTGTTTGTCGTACCCGATATATTTTTCGCCCCAAAAACCGAACCTGATATAAATTTGGACTCGGTATTTCACGTTCGGGCACGTAAATCAAGAAAAGTGGCCCAAATGGGCCCAACTAGCCTAGCCCGCTAAAGTTGAAAAAAAAAACCATTTATATTATTATTTTTTTTGTTTAACTTATCATATAAGATATTTTGAGATATTTTGAACATAACTTTCCAGAAACTAAAGAGAAACCTGCTGTTCTTCCATCATTCAAGCAAAACCATAGGTAATACTTCATTTTAATCAACTTTTACAACTTGTTAATCTTGTTTAATATCATATAAACATAGTTTGATTACTAAAAATCATTCCTAACCATGCAAAAATCTTAAAAATTGTCCAAAAACATATTTTGATCCTACACATGGTTAGAAATCAGAATCATATTCTTTTTTTAGCCATAAACACGGATTAGAGGGTTTAAACGAAGTTGTTACGGTTCAAAAGTTCGGTTTAGAACCTTAACCGAAACCCTAATTTTCATGGCTGGTCTCTTGATGATACATGCTTGGTTGGTGATATAGGACCTTTACTTAGCTTATATAGAAGCACGAGAACCCGGAAATTGGATTAAGAGAGCCAAAACGGGCGAAAACCGCAAAGGTAATGCCTAAATGTTCGATTACGGGCTGTTTAGGTTAAGGTTGTGAAGTGAATATTTTTAAGTCATGAAATTTTTCAAGGACATCAAGGACCATTTCATTGAGTCCCTGACAAAATTTGGTAATTTTTCGACCATCCAAGAATATTTGGCGAATTTATAACCGATTTGGGGTGTTTATTTGGGAAAAATAGTTAAATTGCTAGAAAAATTATGAAATTTTGTGGGGAACTCAGATTTGATATATTATGATCACATATGAAATTTGGGGTAATTTGGAAAACCCTAGGTATGTTTTGTTAATTTGCGTTTATTCGGATTTTCATAGTCATTTTTGGCTCGAAAATGATATTTGGCAAGATTTTTAGCTTCTGCAATTGCTACAGGTTATTTTGGGAAGTGTTTTGGTCACTCAAGAATTTTTTCGGATTTTTTGGAAATCATTTGGTATGAACGGATGATTTTCGGTAAAAATAGCATATAAAATGATTTTTTATAAATTTATAAATCAGTAAATAATTCAAGAAATATTTTTATAAAAATCTACATATTTTATTTGATAAGTGTCTAAAGTTTGATGATCTAATGATTAACGGATCATTAGTTGTGCTAATTTGAATGTTAATCAAATTCAATTATGACGAAAACCGGCAAGTTCATGATTAACGAACCTGTTGGAATATCATAACATCAAAAACAATCAAGAAGCATATTTTTGGATTAATTTGTAAAAACGAACTTTTTGTGAGAAATCCGGACAATTTGGATAGATTGTGCGCGTTTTTCTCCAAACTCAAACTGAATAAACGAAAACGAGCCCCGTAGCAAATCCGGACCCCTAAACCGTGATCTTATAAGTTAGTCATTTTTTCAACCAACACGTTTACCCAAGTATACTTCCCCATAACTGTTTTCCAAACTCATAAACGAGCAACTTGGCACAGCTGGTAAAACGGGAAAACTGAGCCAAGTTCGATTTTAAATATCAGACATTGAAAAACATCACAATCTAAACCTACTGACACTTTCTGGGTGTTACAGCCACACCCAGACTAGTTATACAGCCCAACTTAGTATAAAGACTATAATAATATTAAAATATTAATATTATTATAATAATAACTATAGGGACTAGGTGATAGCAAAGAAACGGACCCCAAGCTGATATCGCACTAAGTGCCTACAAAACCGTGAGTTTCATGACCCCACCATTTAAACTGTTTTACGAACTTTTTGAGTGAAAAGCATGTTTATATGCATTATCTATCTGAAAATGGTTCAAAACGTAAAATACCTGAACCTTCATATATGAAAAGTCCCTACAAACATAATGATAAATTAGGTGCCGATGAAAGGTGATTATTATCGTGATTGATATGTTAAATGGAAATACTACGAATGCCAAAACATAATGAAATCATACGTGACAAACCTGTTTATACAAATACGCTATATAATGCTAAAAACAACAGGTTGGGGAAATAGCGTGGTCTATGATAACCATGGAGATAACGTGGTTTGTAATAGCCATGGGGATAACGTGGTCTGTGATGATCATGGGACTATAGTGGGCGGAAGGGGAGCCACAATAGTAATTAACCAAAGTTGAGTATGGCCTATGAGCCAAGTTCTACTGCAACTTATAAACTAAAGTTGAGTATGGCCTATGAGCCAAGTTCTGCTACAACTTATTAAATGAACTAACTTGATTATGCCATTAGTGTCAAGAAAATATTGTGATTATATATGTTGTGGGCGGAAAGGGGGGCCTCGGTGATTGGTGATACATGATAAACACTACATTTGTGTGTGTGTGTGTGTGTATAAATATATGTGTATACACATTATGTGAATAGATGTAGGAAATACTGTGTGTAGAAAATAATAATTATTTGTGTATATACTGTGTAATGTTTAAGTTTACGTGGAACTAATGTGGGCGGAAGGGAGCCATAGTGGTTGAAATTACGGGGAACCGTTGTGGGCGGAAGGGGGGTCACAATGATTGATAGTATGTGGAAAAAATAAGGCACGTATTACGAACGAATAGTCACGATTTTATTGTAATTTCAAATTTTATTATAAACTTATACACACACACACACATATATATATATATATATATGTGTGTGTGTGTGCATACAAAAATAAAGATATACATATATAAATGTAATTACATTTTCTTAAATACGCACATACCTACAAGCTATGACTGTGTAGCACACAGAACTGATTTCGTTAAAACTTATAAAACTCACTAACTATTTGTAGTTGACTTATTTTAACGTGCTTTTCAGGTATTTAGAAACATGGAGTAAAGTGCTTATGTGCTATCTGTTTGAGTTGTGTTCGATTCTATGTAATCTGGTACAAGCATTCAAGTTAAAAGTGAAGCAGTAGACGGACTAGTTTTGATTGTGACACCTAGTTTGTAAAAGAAGTTAGAACAATGTAATCTATTGCAAAATAGTTAATAATGTTTCTTTATGAACAATGTATTTGATACCAGTTGTATCTGTTACATTACTGTTTTACGCTTTCGCAAACCGCTTAACGGGGTGTGACATTGTAATTATTGTATGGTGTAATTACAGCATAGCGTAACTACACTATTTGTAAATATAATCACACTACTTAATTCTCACAGTTAGCACGTTAATTTAATTTGTACGCTAACTCACCCACACACATATAAATAGGGGTTGGATCAAATGAAAACTTCTTTTAATGATAAAACTTAAAAAGTTCTAAAGAATTATTTTTAACTTTTTAAAAAAAAAAATTATGCAGTTTTTTTTCCATTATTCTTATATGTTGATATTGTTCCAAAAAAAACAAAAAAAATCGTCGGTGTAGTGCACATGTGTAATAGTGTTAATTGCATATATGAAAGAGTGTTGTATTGCATAGAATGGAACAACACTATTGCACATATTTGATACACAATATTGTATATAGGCAATATAAGACTAATACGCATATCGAATACACATTAGTACGTATGTGTAATACAACAATAATGCACATGTGCCCTACATCGAATTTTATTTTTTTAAATATTTTTTGCATATAGTAAAACACTACTACACATATACAATACGCAAATATTGAATATATACAATTAAACACTATTGCACATGTGTAATACAATAGTATCGCACAGTAGTACGCATGTGCATTACAACGCCTTTTTTTATTTTTTTTATTTTTTTTCTGGTGAAGAATAACAAAATATAAGAAGAATGGAAGGAACGAAAATTTGAAAATATTTTTTATTTTTAATTATAAATAATTCTTTAGGAGTTTTTTACTTTTCATTATAAGGATGAGTTTTCTCTTAATCATCTCCCTATATAAAATTAACGTACTAAATATACAATTAAATAGGGTAATCACCATTTAGAGGTAGAGTAACTATGTTGTAAAGAATAAAATAGTATAATAATAATTACTTTAGTTCAGAAGTTATAGAACAATAATAATAACTCTACTGATAACATATTACTCTAGTTATTTGTACACTTCTTATGATAAAATCATTTGTATTTGATCCAAACTACACACACACACACACATATATATATATATGAAGAGGATTAAGAGAATACTCATCATTAAAGAGAAAACTAAAAAACTCCTAAAGAGTTACTCTTAATTAAAAATAAAAAATATTTTCAAATTTTCGTTTCTTCCGTTCATCTTATATTTTTTTACTCTTCACCGGAAAAAAAAATAAAAAAATAAAAAAAGACGTTGTAATGAACATGCGTATTACTGTGAAATACCGTTGTATTAGACATGTGTATACCGTGTATTTTTATGTTCAATAATGTTTAATTCTATATATTCTATATTTGTGTAGTAGTATTGTATTATATGCGGAAAAAAAAATCAATGTAGTGCATATGTGAATTAGTGTTGTATTACACATACGTACTAATGTGAATTCGATATGGGTATTAGTCTTATATTGCATACATACAATATGGTGTATCTAATATCTCATGCATATATGCAATACAAATTATTACACGTATGCACTACACCGACAAGGTTTTTTTTTTTTTTTTGATAAAATATCAACATATAAGAATAACGGGAAAAAAATAACTAAATAATTTTTTTTAAAATAAAGTTAAAAATAATTATTTAAGAGTTTTTAAGTTTTATTTTTAAAAGAAGTTTTGATCATTTGATCCCACCTCTCTCTCTCTCTCTATCTATATCTATATATATAGGGTTTGGATCAAATACAAATTAAATTAACGTGCTAAAAGTGAGGATCAAGTATAGTAATTATATATACAAGAAGAGTAATTATGTAATTACATCAGAGTAACTACGTAATTACTCTATGATGTAAGTACATAATTACTCTACTTGTATATATAATTACTCTACTTGATTCTCACGTTTAGCACGTTAATTTCATTTATACGTTAACTTTCCCCTACATATATATATTGCTTTATAATAAGTGTTATCCTGTTTGATTTTAAGTACGTCATATTGGCCCGACTAGTAGTCTGGTAAGACGATCGATTCGATATCTTGCGTCATTTGATAAACATTAATTATCAGAATCAAATCATTAGGCCTTTGAGAGCAAATACCTGTAACTCATCAATCATCATTTGAATTACTTGGTTCAGTATCTCTTATTTGGAGTTGATAAAAACGTGTTTCTTTTCCGCCTTGACAAATCTGTTTGTCATGATTTTCTTTTCGTCACTAGGCCTTTGAGAGGAAATACCTGTAACTCATCAATCATCATTTGAGTTACTTGGTTTAGTATCTCTTATTTAGAGTTAATTAAAACGTCTTTCTTTTCCGCCTTTACAAATCTGTTTGTCATGATTTTTTTTTCATCAATATTTTTAACAAAATCAATTGGCTATTTACTTATTGTGTTTTAAAGATTAGGTCCATGATACAAACTTCGGGCTTTAATGTAGCAACCTCTTTTTCATCACCTCCAATTGTGGCTAGCTAGCATATATATTGTTTTCATGTTTATACCAATTAAAATCCGCGTGATTAGTAGCTATACTTTTAACGTATAGTAAAGAACTGTTTTGTTAGTTGTATGATGATACGTTCACGCAAAAACATATGACCGTTTTGTTTCGAAACAATTTTTTTTTTTTTTTTTAAGAATTCAGTCGCAACTCTATTAAAAAGTATTCAAGTTGTATGAAAAAGATTTTAGAAAATAACCCCTTTGAAAGTGACATTAAGCCATGAGGTGAAAAATAACCCCTTTGAAAGGAATTCCATCAATTATATATAAGAAAAAGACAAGCATTTTCTTCTTTTGTAAAGCATTGGAGTGTGATTGATATTCAAAGGTTGATGTGATATGTCGTTCTAATTCTTAGGCTGTATGTTATGGTGAGGAGCATCGAAGCCCCTCCATAGCGCCACGTCAACGCCACGTCATCACCACGTAAAAAGCCGGGGCATCGAAGCCCGTACCGCTATGGTTTAATGCCTCTTGAGCGCCCCAATATATATATATGCATATATATGTATGTGTGTATGTGAGAGAGGAGAGAGAGAGCTCTACCAATGGCGCCGGTCATCCTCATGCCCGCCCCCCTCCGCGCCCGCCTCCACCGCGCCCCCCAACGGTGTTCCAACTCCAACGGCGCCCTTTCTCCCCCTTTGAAGACGCCCATAGTGCATAGTCTTAGGGTGGTAATATATTTGGTTGATAATAGTTATAACCATTCTTATTATATTGAAAAATACAACGTGCATAATATTATTAAAATATATTTATGAAAATAGTAATACTTTTTCGTTTTCTTTTTGAAATGAAAATGAACTGTAACTGCTAGGGAGCAAAGAAGACAAGCTGTGTAAATCGAACACTCCTTTCAAATTAACAAAACAAGACATTAATAAAAAGTCTAAAATAAATAGTCTGTAAATGAAAAATAAAAAGTTTAAAACAAATAGTCTGTAAATGAAAAGTAAGGTTACTTACTGAAGAAATCAAACCGAGTATAAATGAGCTCCAGCTTTTACTGCGGCTCAATTAATAAATTTATTAATTGAATGTATCTACGTCCATTCATTTATGCTAGTAAATGTTTGTTTATAGCATTCGTTCCTTTACTTTCATTTATGTTCGTTAGTTTATTGTTTAAGTTCATCCGTTATTTCTTTGCTTATGTTCGCTTATATTCATGACCCCTTTGTTTATCGTATTAACGAACGAACACGAACACGTTATTTTCTTAACAAACGAACACCAGCAATTGTTTAATTGTTCACATTCGATCGCTTGTTCGGTTAAAGTTATACGAATGACCACGAACATGCCCCATTCATGTTCGTTAGGTTAAGTCTATACCAAACAAGCTTGTCGCATACGCCAATTGTCATACCTAAAAATGCTTGTAACTAACAAGTAACATTACACCTAGTATGCTCAAACTAGACACTATCAATACCGACACAAAGTTCTACTAACAAAAACAATGACTGGTGTTAGGTTAAGTCTATACCAAACAAGCTTGTTGCATACGCAAATTGTAATACCTAAAAATGCTTGTAACTAACAAGTAACATTACACCTAGTATGCTCAAACTAGACACTATCAATACCGACACAAAGTTCTACTAACAAAAACAATGACTGGTCAGCCAAATAAGATAAATTAGATAGTAATATTGGTGTTATTATAATAAAATCACATAAAAAAGTTAGAAGTAGACCAGGTAGAGCATTAAAGATATCCCAACATTACAATTACAGGTAGAGAGTACATATTTGTTGAGCAATATATATCATGCTACATAACAAAAAACAATTTGCATTACCAAATAATAATGCCTAATTGTTGACTTTTATCCTGGTTGACCAATATCTGCAGCATATGAACTTTAATCGGAGAAATGAACGTTCAAAACATGCACAAAACTAGGGATGATTCAATTGTGTATCACAACATCATGCTCCCAATCATCACACTGAATTAAATCACAACAGATTCAAGACTCTATTATAGTTTCATAAACACAAAAGAAATCAAATTGTTGAATGATTAACAAGCTCATGAACCATTGCATGAATCAACAAAATAAAACTATAAAATTAAATCTACCAAAACCTGATCAGCTGAAACTACAACGAATATAAACTAATCACACTACAAGCAATTCTCAATTTCAAATGCCTTAAATATTGATGTTGAAAATCAACGAATTTGTATTGCAATTCATTCATTAGCAATTTCATAGAGCATTTGTGCATGAGTACACATCACAAATCAGTGATGAACATGAGATATGCTTTAATTCATGAGTTCAAACTGTGATTTCTAGTCTAAAAACACAAACCTAGGGTTTTAAAATTGCAATCATTGAATACATAGGTTCCAATTCACGGATTCAAACTAAAGTTTCGGAAAATTAGGTTTGATTACAAGAAAACGTGTTCTAATTCAATTTCCTATCCCAAAACACAAAACCTAGGGTTTCAAAATTACAATTACTGAACGAATATCGGATTACATACCAACGAAGAATCCATAGCTGATGATGAAGCTAAGTGCAGGAGATCTGCAACGAAAGCAGCATATAAAAGGTCAATATCGAGCGATAATTTGAGACTGTTGATGAAGTTACTTGTGAAAGATGAACTAAAGAGGAAGGAGTGAAGCGAGGCCCTTCCATCATCTATGGCGGCCAAACCGTATAACTTTCATCATATTAAACCTAACAATCAACAATCATGTCAACAGCTTAAACAGATTAAACCTAACAATCATGTCAACAGTTTAAACAGATTAAACCTAACAATAATGTCAGCAGATCATGTCAACAAACTGAACTAACAATCATGTCAACAGATTAAACCTAAAAAATTATGCAAAACTGAAGACTAAAATTGATAGATTAATCAGTTCTGATGAGTAATTATACCGTAAATAGTGAGTAATCAGTTTCTGAAATCAACAATTAGAGCCGACAATCAGAGCCGTAATCTGAAATCAACAATCCCTGAAGATGATGAGAGGTGAACGATGATGAGAAGTGAATCGACGATGAGAGGTGATGATGACTGCGTGAACAGTTTACCAGATTGTGTGTAACTGTGTAGTTGGGATGAACGATGAGTGTTTTGTACCAACACTAGAAATTATAAATTGACATCTAAGGGCATTCTCATCCAACTTCCCGTATTACGGGGAACGTTTTTATAATTTAGAGAGTGATTTAGGGTGTTGTGAGTAAAGAGTTTTTATATTTTAGAAAAAGTAGTGATTTTTCTGTATATTTGAAAAGTTACTGTTCATCCCCTATAATTTTTTAATATATTTTGAAAGTGGTTGTGAGTGAAGGAAAGAGAAAATGTAATGATAAAAGGTATAAAAAGTATTATTTAATTGAAATGGAGAGAGAAAATAAAGTAAGTTTTAGTATAATTTTTGGTTTGAAGATAGGAGATGGGATGAGAATGCTCTAAATATGACACACCGTCAACGTGTAGCCCGTGTTTATTTTTAAACGCTTAGTGACACTAAAATGATGACACGCAAATATATGTGTCATTGTTTTTTCAAATTTTGATAAAGATGACAATTTTTAACGACACATGGTTTTTACTTGTCATAAAATGACAGCGTGCCATGATTCGCGTGTCATGAAATGTATATTTTCTACTAGTGATTATAAAATCTTTTACGCACCGAGTCGACTTATTACATATGTGTAACGGACGTTTAAATATGTGTAATCACTATATATATTTATTCTCTCTTCTACTTTGATTTTGTAATCACATTTAATCTCAACCACATAGTCTAATCTATTTAATTAAATGTGTGATTAAGAATGAAGTTCTTAAAACTCAACAAAGTTCTTAAAATATCCCTTCCACACACACGCACTCATATATATATATATATATATATGGGATGGGTCATGCGAAAGTCAAGTTACAATGAGAAGTACGAGAAATCAATTCAGACCAATGAATTAGAAAAGTTATGACAAACTTGTAATTATTAAAATATTAATCTACCAATATTTTAATTAAAAAGTGTTATTTAGTATTTGCTTTGTAGACTTTTCAAAGTGAAACTTAAGTAATTAATAGCATTTATTTGCTATCGTTACTAACTAATAGAAAGTTACCCATGAATTTTTAATTGATGTTATTAATCAAACTAATGCTAAACAAATATAACTTAAATCAAATACTATAATATCTTCAATCATATTTCTTCAAATGCGTTAACCATTATATAATGCCTACACAAATTTAATTATGTATTGCATACACATGCATATACATGTATAAAGTAGGTGGAATCATGAATGCGTATGTGAAAATTTTAAAATTGTAGGCTGTTAACATGTTATTTATTATATTTAGTTTAATGTGAAAAATAAAAAAATAATTTATTTTGTCCCGTGTAAGGTTTATATACGTACTATTTAGGTGGTATCACGAATGTGTATGTGAAAATTTTGCAAGCACATGTTATTATCATGATACGTTATTTATTATATATAGTTTAATGCATTAAAAAAAAGTTTATTTTGTATTGTATAGGTTCGTATATGTATTATGTATATGGTATTTTGAATTGTGTATGTGTATTTTTTATTGTGTGTAGGTTCATTTATGTACTGTGTATGTTCATACATGTACTATGTATCTAGTATTTCGAATTGTGTATGTGTAATTTTTATCGTGCGTAGGTTCATTTATGTACTATGTAGGTTCATATATTGTTGTGTATGCTTATATATTTGTAGGTGGTATTTTGAATGATGTATGTGTAATTTTTATCATGTGTATGTTCATTTATGTACCGTGTAGGTTCATATATGTACTATGTAGGTGGTATTTTGAATTTTGTATATGTAATTTTGTTCATGTGTATGCTCATTTATGTAGTGTGTAAATATATCGGTGCTATTAAATTTAAGAACTACAATCTGGATAAAGGTATGAACATCAAATTACGAGAATAAGAAAAATAATATTTATAAACAACAAAATTGAGTATGATAAAATAAAAAAACAAGAATTCAATATAAGTTGATTTGACTATATTTTTAAAAATATGAAAACAAATTACTTGTAACCTCTTCATACTTTATGACATACCAAATATGAAAAAATGTACATTTTACTATAATAATCTTTTTATTAAATAAATGATAAAATATAAGAAAAAAAGTGATTGGTTGGAGTTATTTCTCGCACTTCTTGTAATAAGAAACACTTTTGAAATGAACTTAATCATATATATATATATATATATATATATATAGGGGTGGGATCCAATGAAAACTCATTTTAAAGAGAAAACTTGAAAACTCCAAAAAAATTATTTTGACTTTAATTTTTTTTTAAGTTTCTTTTTTTCCATTATTCTTATATGTTGTTATTGGTTCTAAAAAACAAAAATCTTGTCGGAAACCTCGTTGGTGTAATACACATGTGTAATAGTGTACATTGCATATATGCAAAAGTGTTGAATTGCATAGAATAAAAGACTATCACACATATTTGATACACACTGTTGTATATATGTAATATAAGACTAATACGCACATCGAATACACATTTGTACGTATGTGTAAACAACATTAACACACATGTGCACTACATCGACTTTTATTTTATTATTATTTTTTTGCATATAATACAACACTACTACGCGTATACCATTCACAAATATTGAATATATACAATTAAACACTATTGAACTTAAAAATACATAGTAATACACATGTATAATACAACAGCTTCGCACAGTATAATACGTAGGTGCATTACAGCTGGTTTTTTTAATTTTTTTTATTTTTTTCGAGTTAATGGTAAGAAAATATAAGAATAATGGAAAAAATAGAAATTTGAAAATATTTTTTATTTTTAATTAAAAATAATTTTTTAGAAGTTTTTATGTTTTCTCTCTAAAGATGAGTTTTTTCTTAATCCTCTTCATATATATATATATATATATATATATATAGGTGTGCGCGCGCGCGTAAGGTAAAGAGCATTTCCAATAGCTCTTTATAATTATGTGATTGAGAACTCTAAAAGTTTTTTGAAGGGTTATAATTGATTGTGAGTAAATAAGAGAGGAAATTTTAAAAAATTAAGTAAATTTAGAGGATCACTATTCATGCTTTACTTATTTTTTAATATATTCGAAATTTGTAGTGGGTGAGGGAGAGAGAAGAAATAATAATAATAATAATAATAATAATAAAGATATAAAAAATATTATTTAATTATATTTGAGAGAGAAAATATAGTGTTTTATAGTTTAATTATAGAGATAGAGATGAAAAATCTGTCGAGAATGCTAAGAGTATTTTTTTCACTCAACAAAAGGGAGTTAAACTCTTTTACAATCAATCTACTTTAACACATGTCTTGACCCGGCTATAGAGGAGCCGTAAGAGGTCTACTACAGCTTCAATGGAGTTGATTCTTCTTTAGCACCAAGGTAACTAAAGCGTCTACACCCGTGCCCATTAGCCGACCTACCACGACTTCATCCTAACCTCTAGGCGTTGGTGATACAACACCAAATGAGCCAAACCACCCAGGCTAATAAAAACGACAGCTTTATATACAATCTTAGTAGGCATTTTTCTTGTGTGTGTAGTGTAGGCTTTGTTTAATGGGACGATCACTGAGTGTTGTCTATAGTTGCATATTGTTAAGGTATAAGATATTGTTTTTGAGAACGTACTCGTGTAGACATCAAAAAGTAATCTTTTATTATTGCAAGTTATTTATGATTATGGTGGGTGTTTTAAAGGATTTTGTGTTATGTTGGTCTGATTATAAGAGTAGTAAATGATGCTGATGGACGTTGTTTTGTTATGATAGTTAAAATATATTTATGCCTTATAACAACATTTTAATCACATGTATGTTAAGGACTTTAAAAGATTAACATTTGTAGAAAGATTTATGAAAAGGATAAAGAAATAAATATTTAAACACAAACCCTAAGATGGTTCTATCACACGATAAGGATTTGGTGCGTGTTGTTGGATCAGATCACACAAATATGATTGTAGTTTTTGTAATTAAATAGTTTGAGGAATTAGGGTTTCTAGGGTTTGAGAGAAATTAAGAGAGAAGCAGATAAAGGATGAATGAATGTGATATCTTATTCAATAATCAAATGGGCTTTAAATAGCCAAAACAACCAACGTTCATAAACATAAAAAGCTCAACAAACAAAACAGAAAATGACTAAACAACTTAAACGTAAACTTGCTGAAGATTAGGTCACCCCATGACTCAGTCTTTATTTCAACATGTGCAATTAAGTTTTGAATTATCCAGCTAACACCCCTGTTTAATTCGCAAACTTTATCACTCACATTCGTGCCCTTAATCGATTGAACTGCTCCACTCCAAGAGGCTTTGTCAACCCATCAGCTAATTGCTCTTCCGTATAGCATGAATCAACGCTAACTTGCTTAGACTCAACCAGGCTTCATATATAATGATATTTGATGTCGGTATGCTTGCTTCTCTGATACATAGCTGAGTTTTTGGTAAAAAACACAGCTGACCTGTTATCACAATAGATTCTTGTGGCTTCATGTTGATCATGACCAAGATCATGTAATAACTGACGTAACCACACTGCCTGACAAGCCACATCATTTGCAGATATATACTCAGCTTTAGTAGATGACAATGCCACAACCTTTTGCTTCTTTGAACTCCATGTCACAACACTTGACGCAATCGAAAATACATTAGCAGAGATGCTTTTCCTGTCTTCATACGACCTTGCCCAATCACTATCTGTGTATCCTTCAAGCATAACTCCTTTTGATGATTCATAAAATAGCCCATAGTCATATGTACCTGCCACATACCTCAATATTCTTCTAGCAGCTCCAAGATGAGCTTCTGATGGCATCTGCATATACCTTGAGACTAAGCCAACCGCATACACTAAATCAGTCCTAGTGTGGGTCAGATAGAGCAGCCCTCCCACTAGACTTCTAAACATAAATTCATCAGCTCTCGATTCTTCATCTGCAATCTTTAACTTTGCACCAACTTTCATAGGAATAGCAACTGAGTTGCTTCTCCACATACCAAAACTCTTAAGCAGATCAGTGGCATATTTCTGTTGTGAAACAAAAATACCATGTGCCCCCTTCTTAACTTCCAATTCCAGGAAATAGTGTAATTCACCAAGATCAGACATATCGAATTCTTAAACCATCTTTTTCTTGAACTCATCAAGCAAATCATTAGAAGAACTCGTATATATAATATCATCTACATATAAACAGACAATAATAAGATCGATATTAGATACCTTCTTCACGTAGACAGTTGGTTCACTAGCTGTTCTTTGATACTTATTCTCTTGTAGATACTTGTCAATTCGATTGTACCAGGCACGTGGTGCCTGCTTTAACCCATACAATGCCTTGTGAAGCTTGTAAACTTTGTTTTCTTCCCCCTCTTTTACAAACCCTGGTGGCTGCATCACAAACACTTCCTCTTGTAGAGGGCCATTTATAAAAGCAAATTTTACATCAAATTGTAAAATCTTCCATCCCTTTTGTGCAGCCAAAGACAATATGACTCGGATGGTTTCAAAACGAGCTACTGGTGAAAATGTCTCTTCATAATCGATACCATACTCCTGTGCATAACCCTTTGCTACTATTCTTGCTTTATACTTGTGAATCTGACCATCTGCATTCAACTTTACCTTATACACCCACTTTAATCCAATTGTCTTTTTCCCTTCGGGTAGTTCAGTCAAGGTCCATGTATTATGATCCTTCAAGGCTTGTAGTTCCACTTTCATTGCCTCAACCCACTCCTCATAGGCTACAACCTCCTTATAGGAACCCGGTTCCATCAAGGAGAGAGCTAATTGGCATGAGTTGAAATCAGGTGGATCAATGGATTGAGTATTAGCATATAAATCGTCCAAAGATCGTACCTTAGGGGTTCTTGATGGAGACTCATCATTTCTTAAAGGCACACTTGAATTTTCTCCAACTGGACTTGTTTCCTCACCATTTTTTTCATTCTTGGGTTCAATAGTACTTTCACTTGTACTTGCTTCTAATGCATTAATGTATACAAGATCAGCAGGTAAGCCAAACTTGTCATCCACTTCTGCATTCCATTTAGCCTCCTCATCAAAGATCACATCCCGGCTAGTGATCACTTTTCTCTTAATTGGATCATATAACCTGTAAGCTTTGGAAGCGGGTGAGTAACCAATAAAAACACACTTACAAGATTTTGCATCCAGCTTCTTCTTGTGTTGCTTTGGTGTTAAACCATAAGCAACACTTCCAAACACTCTTAGGTGATGCACGGCAGGCTTTTGTTTATACCACACTTGATACGATGTGACCCTGTTACAGCTTTAGTTGGTGATCGATTTAACAAATACACTGATGTGGCCACTGCCTCACCCCAAAAACACTCGCTTAATTGTTTTTCTTCTATCATACTCATGGCCGTTTCCATCACAGTTCTATTCTTTCGCTCGGATACTCCATTTTGCTATGGAGTATATGGTGTTGTACGTGGCCTTCTAATTCCATGCATATCACAAAAATCATTAAATTCTTGTGAGCAGAACTCACATCCATTGTCACTCCTAAGAGCCATAACTTCCATACCCGACTCTTTCTCAACCAAAGCCTTCCAAATCCTGAATTTGTTAAAGACTTCTGACTTGGTGTGTAAGAAGTACACCCAAGTCATTCTACTAAAGTCATCAGTGAATAACACAAAGAATACATTACCTCCAATGGAATTGACTAGCATAGGCCCACAAACATCAGTTTGCACTAATTCAAGAACTTTAGTTGACCTCCAGGCATGAGTGGGAAACGCCTTACGAGTAGCTTTCCCTAGTGCACACCCTTGACACACTGCCCAATTTTTGATCTTTGGCAAACCAGCAACAAGCTCCTTGTCACTTAGGGTCCTCAACCCTTGTTCATATAAGTGCCCATAACGAAGATGCCAAAGTAGGGACGTGTTACCAACCATTGCCAAGGCTGTGGATTTAGTCTTAGCAATGTTTAAAGGAAATGTGTTTTCCAGACATGGGAACTTTGCACACAATATCTCTAGTTTTCTTGTGTGTTATAACACAAGCATCATCATCAAATAATAAAGAGTACCCAGCCTTCATCAATTTCCCAACACTTAGCAAGTTATATCCTAGTTCTGGAGAAAATTGCACATTATTTAAAACTTTGTACCTTCCTTCACTTACTTCAAGCTTCACGGTTCCATTTCCTTCAACATTAATAGCTTTACCGTTTCCCATTTTAATGCTTGTTTTGGAATCATCTAACCTTTTAAACAAGGCCGCTGCCCTGTCATATGATTTGAGCATCCACTATTAATGAACCAAACATCACCATTACTTTGGTAGCCCTTTGCAGCTGCTTTCAAGGATTTATCTTCACTAGCCATTGCCATATGAGCAAACAACTCTCCTTCTTCTTCATTATCTTCAACAGCAGCATGGGCTTGTGGTTCACTCCAACAGTTTGCTTGAACATGGCCATATCTATAACAGTTGTAGCATTGTACATGAGACCTACCACGGCCTCGCCCTCTTCCACGACCACGACTTCTAATAGCTGAACCTCCTCGACCACGATAGCCAGAACCACCATTATCTTCTTTAGCTTGAAAAGCATGCTCCTCTTCTGCTTGATCAACCTTTCGATTTACTCTACCCTCATGAGCCTGCAATGACCCCATCAGTTGATCAAAAGATAATCTTGACAGGTCCTTTGACTCTTCTATAGCAGTTACAACATGGTCCCAACGTGGAGGTAGACTACGAAGAACTTTCTCCACCACCAACCGATCCGATACTTCCTCCCCATAAGCTCTCTTCTGGTTTACAATCTTCATGACTTTTGACAGAAAATCAGCAATCCCTTCTCCTTTTTCATTTGAAGTGTTTCAAACTCACGTTGCAGCCCTTGCAATTTCACCGTTTTTACTTTGGAATCACCTTGGTATTCAACCTGGAGCAGGGTCTAGGCTTGCTTTGAAGTGATGGCAGCTGCAATACGAGAGAACACTTCATCATGTACCGCTTGCTGAATTAGTGACAAAGCCCTTGCATCTTTCTTCCTATTTTCACATAACCTAGGCAGATCAGCATCTTCCTCATTAAACCCACTTTTAACAAAATCCCACAAATCATGTGAGATAAGTAGGGTCTTCATTCTTATGTTCCAAAACTCACACCCCTCACCTTTGAAGATGGGAAGGGGAGTCGACAGAACCAATCCTGTCATGTTACTTCCTGCCATTCAATCAATATTTCTACCAGCAAGAGTCTTCAAATCGGATGAGTGGGTGTGGCTCTGATACCACTTTGTTGGATCAGATCACACAAATATGATTGTAGTTTTTGTAATTAAAAGAGTGTGAGGAATTATGGTTTCTAGGGTTTGAGAGAAATTAAGAGAAATAAGCAGATAAAGGATGAATGAATGTGATATCTTATTCAATAATCAAATGGGCTTTAAATAGCCAAAATAACCAACGTTCATAAACATAAAAAGCTCAACAAACAAAATAGAAACTGACTAAACAACTTAAACGTAAACTTGCTAAAGATTAGGTCACCCCATGACTCAGTCTTTATTTCAACATGTGCAATTAATTTTTGAATTATCCAGCTAACACGTGTACGCTTGCTTGCAACACCAGGATTAGCATTGTGGAAACCAGGCTTAACTAAACAGTAAACACACTCATGAGCCACACGCGTTAAGTAATTGTTGGCCATTACAGACAATAGCTTACGGCGACGATGAACTGATTTTATGGTTATTCATTTAGTTGGATGTTGTAAGCTTTCCCTGGACGATCAATCTTATATATGCACATGGATTTTCGTGTGGAGTTGAAGAGACCCAAGGGCTACCCTCCATGTGGTTTATGACGATGCAATTATGATATTCAATAAAGAATAAGACCACATGATTAAGATAATCTGAAAAAGATGAAAATATTAGTACAATAAGATAAAAAAAAAACATAAAGAAGATGAGATTGCTTAAAACAATGGGCACGACCTTCGTATAGGTGTTTCAATATGTTGTATTGTTGGAATCATAACTTGCAATTACATGAATAACTTGAGAAGTGGTTTTATTATAACATGGTTAATTGTTTTTTGTCTTTTAACTCTGTGTCTTGCTTAGCTTTAATAAGCTGACAATAACATTTGATTTTGGCAGGCGATATGTATCATGATACCGAATCCACTGCTTCACTCAAATGTCTCATAACAATTTATCATGATTAAAATGATCTGAACCGAAATATTTGGTTGACAAGATTCACGCTTATAATTCTTTAATCTGGTATCATAAAACTGATTAAACAATAATCCTAATAGCCCTATCAATATTAAACATGAAAAGATAAGATAAACTTGAAATTTGAAATTTAAACTAATAATAAAAGATAATTAAATATTAATTTAAAATAAGATGTTCCCAGCATCATACCTCCCTTCGGAAAAAAAACTCGTCCTCGGGTTTTGCCACAGAACCAAATCACCAGGATCAAATGGAACATCCTGACTCCGAATTATTATTACCATCACGATATGCCCAAACAATTTAACTTTGCAGGTCATCTTGTGCGACTCTAAATCTATGCCATTAAGGTCGAAAGAAGCACTGAATTGTGACCCGTTAGCAATAGTTGGCCAGCCAGCTAACCATTTTCAATTCATGAAGTTTATTTAGCGGCTCCATGCTATCATTCTTGGGAGGCCCACCTCTGGAAAAATAATGTGGACTTCGTTGAAAAGTAGGCTTCTCCCAGCTAGCTTTAGTTAGGTTTCCATGCAAGGCCCTTGCCTTTTCAAACAACACAATCACGAGTTTTTTTTTTAACAACTAATGCATGTTGAGAAACCCTTTTCACAAATAAGGATGAAGATTCAGAGTTTTAAAAAAATAATCAATTTCTGTTACTAACGGAAATTTGAAGGAACGCCATACGGTTGGTCTGGAAATGTAATATTCAAATTATTGGGAATGCACAAGTCGTCTTTAGTTAAAGCAACTTCTGCCATGTCTTTGTCAAGTTGCCGTTGGTATGGTCAAGTTATTTTATAAAGGAAGACAAAAATGAGAATGATGAGAAGGAATCATAGCCACACAAAAACCCTTAAAAAGTTAAAAAAAATCATAACTCAAAATTTAATAAAATAAATAAACAAACATGTTTCCACCGTCTTTCTCGTTCTAAAAAAAACACAATGTTGAGGGAAAAGATCATTGTGTCTTCTTATTTATCATTGTGCTATTTATTTTTGTCATTGATTGTATCTTTTTTCCTTGACATTGTGTCTTTTTTTCTTGACATCGTGTCATATTACTCAACATTGCGTTATATTTAGTTCGACATTGTGTTATATTTTATGATTTATTGTGTCTTTTTTAGTTATAATTATGTCTTTTGTTCAATTTCGTCATTGTGTCTTTTATCTTTGCATTGTGTCTTTTCGGCGGTTTTTTTTAACGAGAATGACGAGGGAAAATTTTTTTTTAAAAATTTTGTTTTTTTATTTATGTTTTGAGTTATGATTTTTTTATTAATTTTTTGGAATTTTTTTGAGGATTTTTTTTGTGTGACCACAAATCCTTCTCATACTTCTCATTTTTGTCTCCCTTTATATTTTAACCTTTCCCGCCATTGGTAAGGGAAATTTCTTCCAAGTTGTCATTAGCAACAGAAATTTCTAACAAGTTTCCATTAGCAATAAAAATTTATGACAATTTACCATTAATAGTGACAATTTTTGCCAAATTTTCGTTAGTAATGGCAATTTCTAAAAAAAAACATGTTACATCAGTTCTTTCTTTCTAACTCACATCTAGGGAAGTAGACCAAAGAGTAGAATGAGAAAAATAAATGAGAAAAATAAATGAGAAAAAAAGATGCAAGCATTAAATTGTTTAAAGAAAAACAAATGAAGGCATTCATGAAAAATAAATGACTCACCTATCTAATTGACTAAAGTTATGAAGTACTGGATAATGAGTTTTTGAAATACTGGTCCCCCAACCTATTTATATTTGGGGGCCAATATTTCAAAATTCACCATCCAACTATAATTAGAGGTTTCTCATGAGTCATTTATTTGTCGTGAATGTGTTTATTTGTTTCTCATTAAATAATTAATGCATGCATTTATTTGTTAATTTATTTTTCTTAATCTACTCACTTAACTCATTCATTCAACTTTCCTTCTCGTAAGTTAAAAGAAATAATTGATGTGATAGTTGTTTCTGAAATTGCCATTACTGACGACAACTTGTCATGAATTCCCATTGCTAACGAAAACTTGTCATTAACTTTTCATTGCTAATGGCAACTTGACATAAATTTCCATTACTAACGACAACTTGACAAAAACATGGCAGAAGTCGTCGTTACTAACAATGATTTGTACATTCATGTTCATAGATCGGTCTGTCGAATTGAGGGGAACACCTGGTCAAATTCATGTTCATAGATCGGTCTGTCGAATCGAGGGTGGGGATGGTCGAAATGATGCTCCTCTTCCTCACTCACATCGTCCTTGAGTTCCCGATTCGATTTTATTAACACACATCTCTCTTGAAGCTCAAGATCTCAGAATCGTTCGCAAAGCTGCTTAATCTGTTTTTTTATTTCAAGGTCACGAACTCGTCGCTCAAGTCCCTTGATCTCGTAGTCCCATGGGTAGTGATAGACTCCATCGCTGATTCGGGCGGCAATGCAAGTTGGGCGATGATATTTTCCATCGACACATGAACCGTCAATGTTCTTGTCGATGCCTCGGTCGGCGACTCTTCGAACGAGAAAAAACTAGCCTTCATGTAGACCCATTTGGACAACCAAAGATCTGATACCAAATCCACGACTTACTCAAATGGCTCAAAACAATTCATCATAATCAAAATAACACGAACCGAAATACTCGGTTGACAAGCTTCAGGCTTACAGTTCTTTAATCAAATATCATAAAACAACTGATTAAACTTGAAATGTAATTTGAACAAATAATAAAATATAATTAAATATTAATTTAAAATAAGATGCTCCTGCCCTCATACCATTTTCAGGTTAGTTAATGATGAATTATGTATGTCGTTGGAAAGGAACTGGTAGAAGAACCATGTTGATAAAGGATTTGATTTTATTTTCTAAAATTAGTTATGTTATTATGAAATACACTTTTATAATTTTCTATTTTGATTATGTTTCATTGAACAAAAAGTAACACCCAACTATAATCCTAATTTTCTAATAAAAGAAAATTACTGATTCACACATGTCAGTCCCATTTTTTTGTGTGTATAATCCATTTAACCACGGCTGCATATTGCTTCTCAACTTCTGATTTGATTGTGTTTGTATAATCGCTCTCAATCGTTAACTCGCTATCCATTATGTGATTCTGCAATCTTCTCCAATAAGCAAGGTATGATCAAATATTGTTCTTATATATTGTAAGGAATTGTTTATTTTAATTTTCAATCGGATTCATTCCATTTGATTTGATTTTAATATTTAGATGAACATGAACTCGTATTTGTGTATGAAAATTTTGATTTTAGTATTAAAATAGGCTCATCCAAAGACGTGATTGTTCATCTTATTATAATAATATTTGTTTAATATGTTGTAGGTTGATTTATATTGTATAGTTAATAACCTAAGTGAATGCTAAGTTTTTTTTAACAAAGAAAAGTTGTTAGTTAGTCAATGTTTTTATAAAGTTTACGCATGGTGGCCAGAGTAATAAGACTATTCATAACCATATCAGTTTCAGTTATGTATCTTTGAGTAAATTCATTAATCTAGAAGTTCTTATTGGAATATTGAAATACCCAACGGTATAGTGAATGGAAGACTGAAGAACCATGATAAAGATGCTTTTACCTACAGTTGGGCCTGGTGGAACAGTCAATAGAAAAAGGAAAAAAAACAGAGATGAAACTTAAGGGAATAAAGAAGCACATATTTGAAAAGGATGATTTACCCAATCCAAAAAATTACTCAAATGGTAAGAAATGGAAGCATTATTGGCAACGCGAAGCATAAGGGCATAATGGTAATATTACATTTGATAAAAAAGAGCAAAAAGAAGTGAAGGAATGGAAGATGGCAACCCTTTTATAGGCATCTCCTCTTTTACTTAGGAAATTGGCCTATTGTATTGCACGAGATGATCTACTTGAAAGTTGCAATCTCCTCTATTTTATTGGTTTGTACTCCACTGTAGAAACAAGACTCAAATGGATAGTTGAAGCACTATGAGAACATATAGATTATTTTTGTGATTGCCACAGGTGTTTAATTAGTTAGTGCCAAGCTTGCTGACGTAATATTTGTTTTGAGAAAATTATGATTTGTGCCACTGTACTTTATGGGCAGGCGCAGCTTATAGGTCTCATTGCGATGTTGCGCATTATGTGCTACCGTTGTTTATAGGCGGGCTCAGCTGTATTTGTCCGTTCAATAATACTTGTTTTAATTCTTCGTCTTCGTCTGAACCGGCCTCTCTCTTTGTAGCTCGATGTCTCGATACTCATCTTCGTTGTCTTTTGGCCCACAATCCAAGTCACAAACGCTCGATCGATCTGAGGTGGGATGCTCGTGTGGTGCAGGGACTTGTTACGTGATCTCTAGGACCGAAGCAAACCCGAGGCGACGATTCTTGTGTTGTGTAAATGTTTAATTAGTCGCAAATTAGGGTTCTTGTGTGTTCATAAGGCTTGATCATGTTTTCAAATTTGGGTTAAAGTATCTGTACTTCAGAACTTATGATAATTAGGGTTAGGTGTGAAAACGTCATTACGAGCCAAGATCTAGTCGCAAATCGATACGTTCACTCGTGTTCATACATTAACGGAATACTTTATTGATCATGGATGATGAATACATTAGGTGTGGAGAGAATCCGGTAGCATAACGTTACATAAACATAAATATGGCACATAATTCTATGCAATTCTACTATGGAAGGCCTATTTATAGGCGGGCTTCATTCGTTACACTGTAGTAACGAATGAGCCTTCTCATTCGTTAACATCACTAACAAATGAGGTCTTTCCATAGCCCATTCGCTAAACATGCTTAGCGAATGGATATACATTAACGAACCAGCCTCCATTCGTTACACTGTAGTAATGAATGGGCTCCTAACTTAACGGATGAGCCTAGTCTTAACGAATGAGGCCTCATTCGCTAAACATCCCTAGCCAACGAGCCATTATACATTAAAATAAAGACCAAACTACCCTATCCTATTCGAACAGCTGCGTACATCAAATCCGTGCACTTACAGACTCCCCCTTGTCCGTAGCTGTCGAATGCTTTCCAATACTTTAGTATCCAATACTTTAGCCTCCAATACGTTAAAGTTGAATACTTTAACCATGAATACTTTAACTGCATATCATCAGCCATAATACCAACCTCCCCCTTGGCTGATGATTCTCGAGCTTGTGCAAACAGACAAAATATAATTCTCTGTAAGCAAACCAACAACTTGTAGCTACTCGTATCAGATCTCCCCCTCAAACGAATCAATGAGCAAATCTCCAGGTGATCATTCCGATCATCCAACTGGCATATGATATGGTTTGATCAAATGAATCAATGAGCAACAAATCATCGGCTATCTGCCACACTGGTAAAGCAAAAATGTCTTTACGTTTAACCTCGTCACACATCTTCATGAACAACCCAATCATTCCACATCTTTCACTTTGGTCTTCAGTCTCTCGATAACGTCTATCCCAAATCATCACTCTTTGAAGCTCTTTGGCAACCAATACGCTTGGATGCACTAATGCTTTGGGCATATAATTCAGAGTTCCAACCTTTGTTAATCAATCCCGAATGATCAGATTCTTCAATATGATGACAAGACCCGTATATTCCTCAACCAAATCAACCCATTCAAGAATGTCCCCTCCAACAGAAGCAATCCCCCGAATACTCGTAGCCAACATTGTCAGGATCAAAGTCCATCAGAAAGAAGTAATCGGACAGACACTCGTATCCCACATAGTCAGGTTTCAATCTCGAACAAATCAATCCACGATCGAAGTACAAACACAGTCTTGAACTCTGTTAAACATAGCTTTCGCAATCACGTATTACCACCCGAATTGCAGTAATTTTCAAGAAATCCTTGCAAACATAAGAAGATACCTATCGATTAAACTCTTTGAAAGTTTTATCTCCCCCTTTTAAGTGCACGGATTTGGTGTCCACAGCTATTCGAATAGGATAGGGTAATTTAGTCTTTATATTAATGTATAAAGGCTTATTCGCTAAGGATGTTTAGTGAATGAGGCCTCATTCGTTAAGACTAGGCCCATCCGTTAAGTTAGGAGCCCATTCGTTACTACAGTGTAACGAATGGAGGCTGGTTCATTAATGTATATCCATTCGCTAAGCATGTTTTGCGAATGGGCTATGGAAAGACCTCATTCATTAGTGATGTTAACGAATTAGAAGGCTCATTCGTTACTACTGTGTAACGAATGAAGCCTGCCTATAAATAGGCCTTCCATAGTAGAATTGCATAGAATTCTGTGTCATATTTATGTTTATGTAACGTTATGCTACCGGATTCTCTCCACACCTAATGTATTCATCATCCATGATCAACAAAGTATTCCGTTAATGTATGAACACGAGTGAATGTATCGATTTGCGACTAGATCTTGGCTCGTAATAACGTTTTCACAATTTTTTTTACATCCTCATACGTTATCTGGCCTCTTTCGCTACAACAGCAGCGCATTCGTCCAATCTCCAATCACATTCGTCACTCTTGAACGAATGGGTCTCATTCGTTAACCCATTAACGAATGTCCAAATACGTTAAATCCCTCATTCGTGTGAACAGTGAACGAATGGTCTCCTTAATGAATGAAGCTCTCACATTCGTTAACTCTTTAACGAATGAGCTCATTCGTTAATCTCCCATAGCGAATGAGTTTTAAATTAACGAAAGAGCTGTTGGAGCAGTATCTGTAGCCCCATCGCCGGAAAATACAGTTACATTCATCGAAAAAACAATTTTCGTGGCCGGAAAACGCAAATCTTAATCTAAACATCAAATTAACATCCCAAACTTATCCAGAAGGTTCAGGTTTTCATCCAGATCATGAATTCAGTATCAATTTCAGCATAAACTCCATGAATCAACATCAAAGTCATATGAACAGTGACCATGGCCATCAAAGCTTCACTATGGCAGATTCAACATTTCATCATAATTAACCTCCAGATTATCTCCGAACACTCGGATTTCATCCAGGAACACGAATTAACCATCAATTTTAAAATCATTCACTGAATCAATCCAAAATTGATGAAACATTACTTTAAGATGACTAACACGAATTCATACATATCACGAGCAACCGCCGGATCTGATACCAATTGTGAAAACGTTATTATGAGCCAAGATCTAGTCACAAATCGATACATTCACTCGTGTTCATACATTAACGAAATACTTTATTGATCATAGATGATGAATACATTAGGTATGGAGAGAATCCGGTAGCATAACGTTACATAAACATAAATATGGCACAAAATTCTATGCAATTCTACTATGGAAGGCCTATTTATAGGCAGGCTTCGTTCGTTACACTGTAGTAATGAATGAGCCTTCTCATTCGTTAACATCACTAACTAATGAGGTCTTTCTATATCCCATTCGCTAAACATGCTTAGCGAATGGATATACATTAAAAAACCAGCCTCCATTCATTACACTGTAGTAACGAATGGGCTCCTAACTTAACGGATGAGCCTAGTCTTAACGAATGAGGCCTCATTCGCTAAACATCCTTAGCGAATGAGCCTTTATAAATTAATATAAAGACTAAACTACCCTATCCTATTCGAACAGCTGCGGACACCAAATCCGTGCACTTACATTAAGTCAATTTTAAGGCAATTGTATGTTTATGTGAAATTGATTATGTAGCTATTTATGTGAAATTTATTCTTTGTTTATGTCAAACTGATAATGTTGTCTTGATTATATGAAGATAATTAGGGCAATTTTAGGTTGATTCTTTGTTGATGTGTTAATTTCATTACAAAATAGGAGTTTTGGATGGTTAAAGTGGGCTGATGATCCCACCTGTCCCAGCTGTGAAGAGGTGATTCATGCTATGGTGAAGATGATGAAAAAGAAAAATGAGTTTGCAAGAATGAAAACCAAGGAAGTAACAAGGTTGAAAATGTTGTTAGGAATTAGTTGGTTGTTGTTTAGTGCGTTTGTTTATGTTTATTGACTAGTTGTGTAGTTTGTATTTGAAGTATCAGATAATGTAATGTTTGTACTTGTTAATCTAGTTTATGTGAAGGCTTTATAGTGGTTTAATCCCTTTAGTTTCTTGTGTTTTACACATTAGCGGTCATGTTTCAACCATGATGAAATTGTAAAGTTTGGGAAGGATGCAGAGCAGTTTGGAAAGCATGATTGTATGGTTAACAATTAAGCGGGTCAATTGCAAGAACAGGTTATTGAAGTTGACAAGGAAATGGGTCAACTTGAAGAACATGAATTGCTGGCTTATTTAATGCAAGAAGATGAACTATTCAAACGAAATGAAGAACAGGAAATGGAGCCGGGCCATGATTATAACCCTGAGATTTTGAAAGCAGCTTTTGACTATACTATGGAGCAGGAGGAAGATTACTATCATGATCCATATGAAGGCGAGCACGGTTGGGACTCTGACTGGTCAAATGATGACTGCCATTGGAAGTGTCAGTGAAGTTGATTTCTAGTGTTGTTTGTATTTTAATTGTTGTGTAATGTTGGTACTTTAATTGTAGTGTAATAGTTGTACTTTAATTGTAGTGTGATGTGTTGCTTTGAATCAGTTGTTCAAATAAAAATGTTTGCAAGAGATGTGATACAACAAATCATAATTAACATTCCACATAAAAATGTCATAAAACAAACCTACATAACATACTACTAGTTTTAAAAGTGTCATACAAACCATAATTGTTTCGATATTGTCTAGCACAAACCACCCACATCCACATCATAACAGGTCACCTTGTTGACTTCATTAGGGTTGACTTGGTTGTGGAGCTCCTTGCAAGGACCTGATTTCGGATTAGGAGCTTCTCACTATATCCGGTGTAGGTCTGCAACTCATGATGTTGTGACTATAATTTCCATAGTTTTTACATTTCAAACTCTGCCCCACCCTAGTCAGTCTGCGTCATGTGGAAAACACTCATTGAACCTCCTCCATTGCCATCTTCCTCTTCTTCTTCTTCTTCTTCTTCTTCTTGGGCCTTCCAATCTATGTGAAAACAAAATAAAAATAAACTCCGACTACTTAGTTGTTTATCATTTATTGCACATACCATAATATTACTTACCTACTTATGATGTTTTGGTGGAATTAATGTTGTTGGGCATTCTGAATGGGTCCACATATCAAGCCCTGGGATTGGCCATATTTGGTGCACATACACTTTTTTCCAAGTGTCTAATCAGTATGCTTCATCAACCCACTTTTCCAATGGACCAACAGGGATGTTATTTTGTGTCGTGTCATAAACCGGTGAGGTTACCATGAAGCTCATCGATTCCTTGTCCATGTTGTAGATGTCTTTCATTTCCAAATATGGCTTCAACCTATAGCCATTCGCCACTTGCCTCACATGGTCATCAAAATCTTCAATCTCGTATTGCCCATGATTCCCAACTCGAACAATCAAGTACAAGCCCGTCCACTTGCTTTTCAATTTACCCAGGAAGAGTTTCATCCTAGTGTTATAGAGCCAAACTCTTTGACCTACTTCAAAATTCTTCAACCGATATTTGCATTGCGTACCTTTTTCATCTTCGCCTTGTATGCCGATGCACACTCATATCCCTCATCCCTTAACTCCTCAACCTCGCACAAGGCCAATTTTCTAGCTTTACCTTCATCATCATATCTAGTATTAACTTGTTTAATGTCACAGTAAGCACTTTGAGCAATTTTATCGGGTAAATGGCAATCGTTTCCATTCACAAGTCTATAAGGAGTAGTACTAATTGGCGTTTTATAAGCCGTTTGGTAGGCCCACAAAGCATCAGTCAACTTAGTTTACCAATCCTTACGGTTCGTCTAGACTGTTTTCCATAAGATCTTCTTAATTTGCCAATTATATACCTCAACTCACCCACTCATTTGTGGATGCTAAGGAGTTGTAACCGTATGATCAACCCTGTATTTTTTAAGCAATTTACCAAACCTAAAATTTTTGAAATGAGATCCCTCATCACTAATGATGGTCCGGGGGATTCCAGATCTTGAAAATATATTGCTTTTCACAAAATTGCAAATGACAAGGTGATCATTGGTCCTAGAGGCTATCGCCTAAACCCATTTGGACACGTAGTCAACGACCACCAGGATATAGAAATTACTATAGGAGTTTGGGAATGGGCCCATGACATCAATCCGCCAAACATAAAAAATATCAACTTCAAGGATCGGGTTTAAGGGCATCTCATCCCTCTTAGAAATGCTCCCGAGTTGTTGACACTTTAAACAATGTGTCGTGAACTCGTGGGCATCCTTAAACAGCGAGGGTCAATAAAAGCCACTCGTAAGGACTTTTCTAGCTGTTTTCTAGCCATTAAAGTGAACCCTCACACACGGACGAATGTGCGTGTTCCATACGGATCGAACATCCTCCTCGGTATACATCGTCTAATCATCTTATCTGCACCGATCTTGAACAAATTCGGGTCATCCCAAATGCATTGTTCAGGTTGTGACATCAAGTGCTTCTTCTTTCTCCTTGGCCAATGTGAGCTGTCACACCCTCAAAATCCACTAACGGAGTTTTACCGTCAGAGGGTGTGAACTGGCAGGATCGGAATCATTAGTTATAACCAAACCAAAGAAAAACGTTTAAATGAAAGTAAATGCGGAAGCGTAAAACCTTAATTCAAAAGTTGCGTCACGCAGGACGACTTAAAAACCAAAAGTAACTGTTTAAGTTTAAATTTGCAGAATAAAAGTGTTTTCAATAATGCATGCTCCTAAACCGCGCGCCCGCCTCGGCTACCTGAGAATAACATACTAAAAGTGTCAACACAAGGTTGGTGAGTTCACAAGTAAGATAAGATAAATTGTTTAGCGTTTTGCGTAACCTCGTTACGACGTTTAAATGTTGCGTAACCTCGTTACGGCGTTTGAGTGTGTAACCATGTTACAACGTTTAAGTATTGCGTAACCTCGTTACGACGTTTGAGCGTGTAACCATGTTACAACGTTTAAGTGTTGCATTACCAGATAGTGTTATGTTAAATTATATATCGATAGGTAGCTAATCTATACAACAAGTATTGCTAAGTGGTTCGCGACCGAAGCTGACTGTTTATCAAGTGCCCGTCACCAGGTCATCCAGACCATGGTATGTGTTAGCCCAAATTTACACCCACTCAACCTCCAGTTGAGCTATAACGTCGGGTGGGGTTTGTCAAACCCAGTAGTACTACCCAAAAGTGACTCGCTATTCCAAATATTAACCGGTCCGATGTGTGGGACTTCAAGTTGTTACAAATGCCGCTTAGCCTTTACAAGTGATATATAATTTATAACAAAATCTTTCATATGCGTTTATCTCAGAAAATATGTTTATCGGAGTATGTTATCTCCCCCAAGTGGAAAAACATTTGAAAGCAGTTTAAGAGTGGGGTAAGTGAACTCACTGTTTGCGAAGAATATCCGATCTAGATCACCGAGTGATGCGCGTCGTAGAAAACTCTCTAGCGTTCTAAAACAACAAGGAGATTTTCTAAGTATCGGAACGTTTAACGAGTCTCTAGACTCGGCACATAATACCTATGCACGTAACATGTTTCGTGTTTCGTTTGTGTATTGTGTATGACTCTACAAGTACAATCGTGATACGACATATGAGTGAGCAATTACTTCCGTGTCATGTGTTAATAACCTACTTACTAGCAATAATTCCCGTAAGGGCAATTTGGTCAACAAACAAAGACTAACTAACCAATATTTCCCGCAAGGGTAATTTGGTCAATTCATGGCAATCAACTAGCAACTATTTCCCCGCAAGGGTATTTTGGTCAAAATTACAACAATTATATAGAAACTATCATATTTCATGCATTCCTATACAACTCAGCAGCTAGTTTCGTTATGACAGAATTTCTACTCGAAAGATTGTACTAGTTCACCGATTATAACGTCCCAATTTATTCACCAAAAATTACCACAGAAACATACATGTCTTAGGTTTCCAGAACATATTTTATCTTATTTTTATTCCATATAGATTGTTCACAATGATCAAAACATTACAGCTAACTTTTATCAGCCAGATTCATGCACATCAGAATGTTATTTGCAATTCCCGTTAAACGAAAAATCCAATAAATGCAAGACCACTTGGGTTTGGTTCCTAACTCAGTGAGTCAACTTCCAGAAGTGGAACCAACCCAATTGGTCTCGTGGTTCATGAGATATAACATTTACAACATAACCTAACAGCAGGTCTAACAGCTCAGCTTTGCATCACGTTTTTGTAAAATCATAAAAGTATACTTCCACTTATCCAAAAATTACGAATTTATACTTCATAGAAACTAGACTCAACCTAGTTTACTGCAGTACCCACAATCTCAATCAATTTCCACGTTTACACTTCGTTACAGTCAGTTAAACATCGTATATACATTCTGTCCAGAATCTGTTCACATCAAAACTCAACATAATCACAACCTATGAACTATCATGCATCCATATAACCCCCTAGACCCTATAACTACTATCCATGCATATCAATCCCACATACATGCAAGCTTAGGGTTTTATTTACACTCTCAATCAAGGACACAACAATTAACATGCAATACTATCAAACTAGTTATCAATCTATCATCCAATTAACAAGAATCATCACAATCATATACATGCAAGAATCGGCTGACTTAGGGTTTTCACATAACCCATTAAACATAAAAATTACACAACAAGGAGGTAAGAGGTGATCAAGTATACCTTCCTAGCACCTAGTTCTTGGATCAAGGACTTGAATTGATGTGTGTGTGTGTGATCTATGTGGACGGCAGCCGTGGATAGGGGAGCAAGGGGAGAGCCGATCGTAGGGTTAATAATAATAATAATAGTTAGGGTTTAGAGTTTAAGTTATATTTATAAGCAAACAAGTTACATTCTAGTCCCTAAACTTCCAATTGTTGTTTTTCTCTAGAATATTCCATCATACTTGAACAATAAGATAACATGACCATACCATTATCACATAGCACATAATCCTAACACATATTAATCATATAATTAGTGTCTTGACGTTTGTCGTTTATTTGTCAATCGTTTGCGTTAACTCGTTTGCGTTTCGGTGCAAATCCCGAAAGACTACACATGTAGTAAGTGTTAAGCGTCATTTAAACCCTAGTTTAAATGTAATGAAGTGTGCGTTAAAGATTCAACGATCTTAAAGTTTGAATTGACGGAGTTGAGTTAACGAGGTTAACCTGAAATTGACGATTGTCACATCATTCCCATGTTAAAGAATTTTCGTCCCGAAAATTGAGTCAAGTCGTGATGAGAGCCTCCGGTGATGTTTGACGGTTTGCCGGGTTTCGCGGTTTCCGGTGTTTGGTTAGCCCTTCAAAAAGGTGAGGATACTTTTTCATCATTTGATCCTCGCGTTCCCACGTGAACTCCGGTCCACGTCTCGAGTTCCAACGAACCTTAACGATTGGAATTTTGCTGTGTTTGAGCGTTTTGGTTTCCCAATCCAAAACCTCGACTGGTTCCTCAATGAACCGTAACTGTTCATCAACTTGTAGTTCCTCCAAAGGGACTACTTGGGTTTCATCAGATAGGCATTTCTTCAAATTTGATACGTGGAATACATCGTGTACGCCACCGAGTTCTGTTGGTAGATCCAGTCGGTACGCCACCGGACCAATGCGCTCAGTTATCCGGTACGGACCAACATATCGCGGGTTAAGTTTGTTTCGCTTACCAAAGCGAACCACACCTTTCCAAGGTGAGACTTTGAGTAACACTCGATCGTTTACTTGAAATTCGAGAGGTTTTCGGCGCTTGTCGGCGTAACTCTTTTGTCGATCTCGTGCTGCTGCCATGCGATTTCGGATTTGAACAATCTTTTCCGAAGTTTCGAGTACCAGTTCCGGACCAGTGATTTGGCTATCACCCACCTCTGCCCAGCAGAGTGGTGATCGACACTTCCGTCCGTACAGCGCTTCAAACGGCGCTGCCTTAATGCTTGCGTGGTAGCTGTTATTATACGAAAACTCTACCAAGGGTAAATGGGGTTCCCAACTTTTTCCGAAATCTAAGACGCATGCACGCAACATATCCTCCAGGGTCTGGATAGTCCGTTCACTCTGCCCATCTGTCTGAGGATGGTATGCGGTACTCATATCGAGACGTGTGCCCAGTGCGCTTTGCAGCGACTTCCAAAAGTGTGAGGTAAAACGAGAATCTCGGTCGGAAATGATGGAGACAGGCACTCCGTGTCTTGACACTACTTCCTTCATGTAGACACGAGTCAGTCTTTCCATTTTGTCTGTTTCCTTAATCGCTAGAAAATGTGCCGATTTAGTCAACCGGTCAACGATCACCCAGATGGTATCGCATCCCGTCGGTGTCTTAGGCAAACCCGTAATAAAGTCCATTGAGATTTGTTCCCATTTCCACATTGGGAGTTCCGGCTGTTGCAGTAGACCAGATGGTTTCTGGTATTCTATCTTGACTCTGGCACAAGTCAAACATTTGCTCACGTAGGTTGCAATGTCGGCTTTCATGTTCGGCCACCAGTAAAGTTCCTTTAAATCATGATACATTTTATCTGAGCCGGGGTGGATAGAATATCGGGACTTGTGAGCTTCGTCCATCACTAGAGTTCTCAACTCTCCGTATCGTGGAACCCAAATCCGGTTCTCAAAATATCGGACCCCGTCCGACCTGGTTTCAAGTTGCTTGCTCATGCCCCGCATGAGTTCCGATGGGAGATTATCATCTTTCAAAGCTTCCAGTTGCGCATCGCGAATCTGATCGGGTAAGCTGGCATGAATCGTGAGTTGCAATGCTCTCACCCGTCTGGGTTTATCTGTTTCTTTTCTGCTAAGGGCGTCGGCCACCACATTGGCCTTGCCAGGGTGGTACTTGATGGCACAATCATAGTCTTTAAGCAGCTCGACCCAACGACGCTGTCGCATGTTCAGCTCTTTCTGATCGTAGATATGTTGGAGACTCTTGTGGTCGGTGTAAATGGTAAACTTGGTACCGTACAAGTAATGCCTCCATATCTTAAGAGCAAACACTACAGCTCCGAGTTCCAAATCATGGGTCGTGTAGTTCTTCTCGTGAACCCGTAGTTGTCTAGAGGCGTAGGCTATAACTTTCTCAAGTTGCATCAGCACACAACCGAGACCTTGTATAGATGCGTCACAGTGTACCTCAAAATTTTCCGTTCCCTCGGGGAGGGCTAAAATAGGGGCGCTACAAAGCTTGGTTTTCAACAGTTGAAAAGCGGATTCTTGCGCGTCACCCCAGTTGTACTTAGTGCCCTTGTGAGTCAAAGCGGTTAGGGGTTGAGCAATCTTTGAAAATCCCTCGATGAAACGCCGGTAGTAGCCGGCCAGTCCTAGGAATTGTCGCACCTCAGTCGGAGTCTTAGGTGCTTCCCAGTTTTTGATGGCCTCTACCTTACCGGGATCGACATGGATACCATTCTCGTTTATCACATGTCCTAAAAAGTGAACCTCTCGAAGCCAAAATTCACATTTCGAGAGTTTAGCATACAGTTGTTCCTTCTTCAGCAGTTCCAGAATTATCCTTAAGTGTTCGTCGTGGTCAGTCTCGTTCTTGGAGTAGACGAGAATATCATCGATGAAAACAATCACGAACTTGTCGAGGTACGCCTTGCATACTCGATTCATGAGATCCATAAATACGGCTGGTGCGTTGGTTAGGCCAAAAGGCATAACCGAAAACTCGTAGTGACCATACCGTGTTCTGAAAGCCGTCTTTGAAATATCTTCTTCGCGCACTCTCAGCTGGTGATAACCGGATCGTAAATCGATCTTCGAGTAGTAACTCGATCCCTGAAGCTGGTCGAACAAATCATCAATTCGGGGTAAAGGATAACGGTTCTTGACCGTCACCTTGTTCAATTCCCGGTAGTCGATGCACATCCGGAAAGTCCCGTCTTTCTTTCGGACAAACAAGACAGGGGCTCCCCATGGCGATGAGCTAGGTCAGATAAAACCCTTATCCAACAAATCTTGCAACTGAGTGGACAACTCCTGAAGTTCCGCCGGTGCGAGCCGATACGGGGCTCGTGCTATGGGTGCTGCACCGGGTGTCAACTCGATTTGAAATTCGACTTGACGAATAGGAGGGAGTCCGGGCAAATCCTCCGGGAAGACTTCTGGAAAATCTCGCACAACCGGAATGTCTTCAATTCGTTTCTCCTCCACAGGTTTCTCAACAATCTGCGCCAGAATTGCCGGATGACCCTTTCTTAAATACTTCTGTGCCTTCATAATGGTAATGATGCTGGTGGTCATGCCGCTTCTCTCGCCTCGGACCGAAATGATCTCGCCTGAAGGGGTGGTAATATGGACGATCTTATCATGACATATAATCTCCGCTCGGTTCTCAGATAACCAGTCCATGCCGACAACGACATCGAAACTACTAAGCGTAAAAGGAATAAGGTCGATGTCAAAGACATGACCTGACAATTTCAACTTACATCCCGCAAGTATATGAGTTGTTATTACAGTTTTACCGTTAGCTAATTCAACAGGAAACTTAGCGTCTAACGGGGTTGGAGTAAGGTTTAAAAGTTGGCTAAAGGCCTTTGACACAAAACTCCTATCAGCTCCAGTGTCAAACAAAACAGAAGCAAAACAATCGTTTACAGGGAACTTACCAGACACCACATGCGGATCTCTGCGGGCTTGACCTGATCCAATCACAAACGCTCTTCCTTTGCCATTTCCTCCACCGTTACTGCCACTCCCATTACCCCCGTTATTGTCGTTCTGTTTCAGCTTGGGGCAGTCCTTCCGGAAATGACCTTCCTGTCCACATTCATAACATCCCTTAGTCATCATCGGTGGCTTAGGAGCACCCTTCGCCACAAGGTCAACTCTACAATCCTTCGCTTGGTGACCTATCTTTCCGCATCTTTGACACTTGACACGGTCACACTGCCCAACATGGTGAAAGTTGCACCTATTGCACTTTGGATGTTTCCCAGCATACCCGCTCGAAACCTGCCCGTTACCGTTGTTGTTGTTGTTGTTGTTGTTGTTGTGATTCTGAGTGTTGAAACTCCGAGTAAATTCGGGCTTCCGGTAGTGTTGCGGTGGGAGGTTTGAGGATGAAGATCTGGTGTTGTCAAACTTTCTTTTCCCGCTGTTCGGGTTGCTGTTGTTGCTGTTGCTGGCATGGTCATTATTCGGGTTGTCACGGGCTTTTACAGTCGAACCCCTTGGTGGTAACGCACCCTGGGTCACAGCCTGATCCGTTAGTTTGTGAGCCAAACGGATCGCTTGTTGGATCGTGGCTGGTCTGGAAGACGTCACCATACCCTGAATCTGTGGTGCCAACCCATCAATGTACATCTCTATTCTTTTGCTCGGCGGATCCACCATCCGCGGACACATCACTGCCAACTCGTGCGAACGAGTGGTGTAGGCTTCAATCTCTGAACCCACCATTTTCAATGACCAAAACTCCGACTCTAACTTCGAAATTTCTTCCCTCGGACAGTATTCCTCTCGCATCATGTTTTTGAACTCCTCCCAGTTCATCGCGTTTGCCAGTTCCAAGCCAAGGATCTGGACGTTCGAATTCCACCAAGTGAGGGCGGAATCCTCGAGTGTCCCAGCAGCAAACTTGACCCTATTGGCATGGGGACAGTTACACATCTCAAAGGCCGACTCGGCCTTCTCAGCCCAACGCAGGAAGCCTATAGCTCCCTCAGTGCCCTTAAACGTACTGGGCTTGCAGTCTAAGTAGTTCTTGAAGGTACACGTTCCATTTGGACCTCCTGTTTGATTCTGATTGTGTGCAGCTAAAGCGGCAGCAACATGGTCATTCAGCAAGGTTTGGAGTTCAGCTGCAGTCATGCTGATGTTACCTCGTCCTCGTCCAGCGTTTCTTCCGGCCATTTCCTAGAATCACAGTATAAAATGTTAAACATGAATTTTTCTTTCATATACAACACACCATACATGTAATAAAAGGTAGGTAAGAAAAAAAATCACATCACAACCACATATTAGTCTAAATAAAAATTTTTGATTAAAACCATTGTATTCGCTACAAAGTATTTCCAATCAATCCTTAAAATCGTAGAAAAATAATAGTTTGGATGGAGACAACCCCTCCATCTAAGTGTCATCATCACTAGATGTCGTCATCTGAGGACACCTCTGAATGTGCCTCCTCCTCAGCCGGTTCCTCCTCCGGTTCTTCTTCGGGTTCCTCCTCGGGATCTTCCTCGGGATCTTCCTCAGGCTCCTCTTCGGGATCTTCTTCAGGTTCTACTTCGGGTTCTACTTCAGGTTCTACTTCAGGTTCTGCTGCGTTCTGATCGAGTTGCGTTTGTAGGATATCGCAACGTTCTAACGCTATTTCCGTTCGGGTCCTTGCTTCTTGGAGTTGTTCTTGCAAGTCTATCATCTCGGCTTGCATCTTCATCATAACCTTGGTTCGTTGTTCACTAGTCTCTTGCATTTCTTTCATTGCCGTTGTCATGCGGGCAATCTCCTCTTGAGTCTCGGTTCCATCTTTAAACAGTCTAGCAACATTTTCTCTAGTGTAGCGCATGTAACCCACATCACGCTCCAAACAAGAAACGACAGCTGCGAGGACTCGTTCCACAGGTTCGGTTATGGGTGGTAAAGTGTTAGGGTAACCAGGGTGGTTCGGGTGAGGCAATGGGGGAACTTGTTCACGGTAGACCATACGTCTGATCATGTTGGGATACCATTCCCAGCTAACGTCGTTATCATACAGGCCTCCGGATGGGCGGTACCTCTTTGGTGCGGGAGCTTCGAGTTCCGGGACTACACGGGGTGGCGAGGCAGTAGGTAACTGCGGTTCCTTCCCGTGAGCATGCGTCATCGAATCGGATGATGATGAGGGTGGCGTCGACATTCCTACAGGTAAGCCGTGTATGCGCGCGCGTATGAGCGAAAGAGGTAAAGAGATAAGATTTCAAGACTACACAAACCTATGCAGTGCGTATTATTATAACTAATGGGTCGTCGCGGTTATAGTCTAGTATGCATGCGGCTTCTAGTTCGCTATAACCAATGGCTCTGATACCAATCTGTCACACCCTCAAAATCCACTAACGGAGTTTTACCGTCAGAGGGTGTGAACTGGCAGGATCGGAATCATTAGTTATAACCAAACCAAAGAAAAACGTTTAAATGAAAGTAAATGCGGAAGCGTAAAACCTTAATTCAAAAGTTGCGTCACGCAGGACGACTTAAAAACCAAAAGTAACTGTTTAAGTTTAAATTTGCAGAATAAAAGTGTTTTCAATAATGCATGCTCCTAAACCGCGCGCCCGCCTCGGCTACCTGAGAATAACATACTAAAAGTGTCAACACAAGGTTGGTGAGTTCACAAGTAAGATAAGATAAATTGTTTAGCGTTTTGCGTAACCTCGTTACGACGTTTAAATGTTGCGTAACCTCGTTACGGCGTTTGAGTGTGTAACCATGTTACAACGTTTAAGTATTGCGTAACCTCGTTACGACGTTTGAGCGTGTAACCATGTTACAACGTTTAAGTGTTGCATTACCAGATAGTGTTATGTTAAATTATATATCGATAGGTAGCTAATCTATACAACAAGTATTGCTAAGTGGTTCGCGACCGAAGCTGACTGTTTATCAAGTGCCCGTCACCAGGTCATCCAGACCATGGTATGTGTTAGCCCAAATTTACACCCACTCAACCTCCAGTTGAGCTATAACGTCGGGTGGGGTTTGTCAAACCCAGTAGTACTACCCAAAAGTGACTCGCTATTCCAAATATTAACCGGTCCGATGTGTGGGACTTCAAGTTGTTACAAATGCCGCTTAGCCTTTACAAGTGATATATAATTTATAACAAAATCTTTCATATGCGTTTATCTCAGAAAATATGTTTATCGGAGTATGTTATCTCCCCCAAGTGGAAAAACATTTGAAAGCAGTTTAAGAGTGGGGTAAGTGAACTCACTGTTTGCGAAGAATATCCGATCTAGATCACCGAGTGATGCGCGTCGTAGAAAACTCTCTAGCGTTCTAAAACAACAAGGAGATTTTCTAAGTATCGGAACGTTTAACGAGTCTCTAGACTCGGCACATAATACCTATGCACGTAACATGTTTCGTGTTTCGTTTGTGTATTGTGTATGACTCTACAAGTACAATCGTGATACGACATATGAGTGAGCAATTACTTCCGTGTCATGTGTTAATAACCTACTTACTAGCAATAATTCCCGTAAGGGCAATTTGGTCAACAAACAAAGACTAACTAACCAATATTTCCCGCAAGGGTAATTTGGTCAATTCATGGCAATCAACTAGCAACTATTTCCCCGCAAGGGTATTTTGGTCAAAATTACAACAATTATATAGAAACTATCATATTTCATGCATTCCTATACAACTCAGCAGCTAGTTTCGTTATGACAGAATTTCTACTCGAAAGATTGTACTAGTTCACCGATTATAACGTCCCAATTTATTCACCAAAAATTACCACAGAAACATACATGTCTTAGGTTTCCAGAACATATTTTATCTTATTTTTATTCCATATAGATTGTTCACAATGATCAAAACATTACAGCTAACTTTTATCAGCCAGATTCATGCACATCAGAATGTTATTTGCAATTCCCGTTAAACGAAAAATCCAATAAATGCAAGACCACTTGGGTTTGGTTCCTAACTCAGTGAGTCAACTTCCAGAAGTGGAACCAACCCAATTGGTCTCGTGGTTCATGAGATATAACATTTACAACATAACCTAACAGCAGGTCTAACAGCTCAGCTTTGCATCACGTTTTTGTAAAATCATAAAAGTATACTTCCACTTATCCAAAAATTACGAATTTATACTTCATAGAAACTAGACTCAACCTAGTTTACTGCAGTACCCACAATCTCAATCAATTTCCACGTTTACACTTCGTTACAGTCAGTTAAACATCGTATATACATTCTGTCCAGAATCTGTTCACATCAAAACTCAACATAATCACAACCTATGAACTATCATGCATCCATATAACCCCCTAGACCCTATAACTACTATCCATGCATATCAATCCCACATACATGCAAGCTTAGGGTTTTATTTACACTCTCAATCAAGGACACAACAATTAACATGCAATACTATCAAACTAGTTATCAATCTATCATCCAATTAACAAGAATCATCACAATCATATACATGCAAGAATCGGCTGACTTAGGGTTTTCACATAACCCATTAAACATAAAAATTACACAACAAGGAGGTAAGAGGTGATCAAGTATACCTTCCTAGCACCTAGTTCTTGGATCAAGGACTTGAATTGATGTGTGTGTGTGTGATCTATGTGGACGGCAGCCGTGGATAGGGGAGCAAGGGGAGAGCCGATCGTAGGGTTAATAATAATAATAATAGTTAGGGTTTAGAGTTTAAGTTATATTTATAAGCAAACAAGTTACATTCTAGTCCCTAAACTTCCAATTGTTGTTTTTCTCTAGAATATTCCATCATACTTGAACAATAAGATAACATGACCATACCATTATCACATAGCACATAATCCTAACACATATTAATCATATAATTAGTGTCTTGACGTTTGTCGTTTATTTGTCAATCGTTTGCGTTAACTCGTTTGCGTTTCGGTGCAAATCCCGAAAGACTACACATGTAGTAAGTGTTAAGCGTCATTTAAACCCTAGTTTAAATGTAATGAAGTGTGCGTTAAAGATTCAACGATCTTAAAGTTTGAATTGACGGAGTTGAGTTAACGAGGTTAACCTGAAATTGACGATTGTCACATGAGCAAACCAAGGATTTTGGGACACCGCCATGATCTGTTCGTCTAGAAAGGACTCATTAATAGGCCCGTCTTCATCTCCATCTTCAACCATGATTTGGGACAAGTGATCTGCAACAACATTCTCACTCCCTTTCTTGTCCCGAATCTCTAGATCGAACTCCTACAAGAGCAAAACCCATCTGATCAGCCTTGGTTTTGCATCATTCTTATCCATGAGGTACCTGACAGCAGAGTGGTCAAAATATAAAATAACTTTACTACCCCATATATAAGACCAATTTTATCTAGAGCATATACTACCACTAGTAACTCCTTCTTGGTTGTGGTATAATTCGATTAAACATCTATGAGGGTTATACTTGCATTGTATATGGCCATGGGTTTCTTTTCACCCCGTTGACCTAAAACAGCCCCAACCACGTAATCACTCGCATCACAAAAAATTTCAAAAGGTAAATTCCAATTAGGTGATTGCAAGATTGGGGCTTCAACTAACTTTATTTCAACAAGTCAAAGGCCTTAGCACATTCATCAATAAAGTCAAATGGGGCATATTTAATAATAAATCATATAAGGGTTTGGTAATATCACTAAAACCCTTAATAAATTGTCTATAAAAACTGGCATGCCCAAAAAATGATCTAATACCTTTGACATTCGTGGGATGAGGTAGAGTTGATACAACTTGCACTTTAGCACGGTCTACCTCCATCTCACGACTCGACACAACATGTCCCAAAACAATTCCTCCTTGGACCATGAAATGGATCTTCTCCCAACTAAGAACCAAATTCGTTTCAACATATCTTTGCAAAACTCTTTCAAGCTGGTTTAAACATAACTCAAAAGATGTGCCGAAAATAGAGAAATCATCCATGAATATTTCCAAAGACTCCCCCCACCAGATTTGAAAAGATACTCATCATACACCTCTGAAAGGTGGCAGGGGCATTACATAACCCGAATGGCATTTTCCTAAATACGAATGTGCCACACGGGCAAGTAAAGGTGGTCTTTTCTTAATCTTCAGGATGAATAGCTATCTGGTTATAACCTGAATAAATGTCTAATAAACATTAAAAGTTCTGACCTGATAGCTTATCTACAATAAGATCAATAAACAGAAGCGGAAAGTGATCTTCGATGTAGCTGCGTTTAGCTTCTAATAATCCATACAAATACGCCACCCAGTTACTGTCGCGTGGCTACCTCATTACTTGAGTCGTCCTTGACGACTTGGATGCCCGCCTTTTCCGGTACAGTCTGAGTCGGGCTTACCCACATGCTGTCAGAAATAGCACGTTCTTATACTCCTTTTTCTTACCTTTCTTATACCGAGCCAAATCTCTTTCCAACTCAGCTACCCATTTAGACTCACTCGACACTGATTTCATTGATTTAGTAATCGCGTTTTTCCTTCTTCTTTTGGCTGATACTTCGGACTTAGAATCTTCACACATAAACTCGAGGAAATCCCAATCATCCTCTTCGGGCTGATTTAATAACTGACCATTACACGAGACCTTTGGATGTTTCCTATCCTCATAGGTCAACCTATCAACAAAACTTTTCACTAAATCCCATAGGTTTTTGACATTTTCTGATCATTTCTTTAAATCGGGCGAACGCCTTTTGGAATAACTCACCCAGTAAGTTTGAAAAGTGGCGAATCTCAATTCTGGCCTCGTCTGTCATCGCCTAGGAATAGTATTCGTTTAAGAACAGTTGTTGCATTTCAGCATAGTTTCTAATATTGTATATCGGTAACGAGTTAAACCAGTGTGTGCCTTATCCTTCAATGAAAACTCAAAGAGTCTCAACCGAACCACGTCTTGGTCAAACGTGCCATCATCAATCGACCCACAAATAGCCGAAAAATCAGACAAATGGGAATTTGGATCCTTTGAAGCCATCCCGTGAAAATATGGCACAATGTTAATGTAAGACGGGAATGAACTGAATGCCCGTTGTCCCGACATACGCACTTGTGGGACTATCGGGGATGCTTCGTCTGAAATAGTTGGTCTGAACCAACTGTTAACACCCTGAACCGGGGCTACAATATTTCTCCGTCGCCCCTCTCTGTTTACCAAACTTCCTCTGATAACCTGAATACCCTGACCTCTATTAACTCTGTCAGCTCCGTTAACTCTGTTCCTCTCAATACCACATTCGCCCTTGTTTTCATTCGCACACCCCTACCCCTCTGATTTACCAGTTCTTCATCCTCTTTATCCCAACCATCATTAAAATTCTCATTAACTGGCTCGGACACATCATTCTATCTATTCCTCCAATCAGGCCCATTACTACCGTCTTTCCCCTGATCTGAATCATTCCATTCCCCTTCACCATCTTCATCTTCGGTATTGAACACTTACATAATCTTCATCTGGATAAATTGGAGTCCTATGGCATGGAGTGTCATGTGGGGCTGATGGTCTAGGTTGGTTAAGGTTTCGATTTTGGGATTGGTGAGCTAAGTTATTCGGATTTGGTTCTTGGTTGGAGTTTACTATTGGATTCAAGTTGCTATCGGGCTGATTCTGGTTGTTATTGTAATTTGGGTGGAACATGTTGTCTTTGGGTAGCTGGTTAAGGTTTTCATTATGGATTTGGTTTTGATTCCGGGCTTCCATTTCTCACTCTCGGTGTTGAGCTTGGTTCTGCCGAGCTTTTCTCTCGATTTCTTGTTTGAAAAGGAATGGAGATTGTCTTCTGGAGTGGTGGGTGTGCATAAACCTGTTACCTGAACAAATAACACACCCCGTGTAAAATAGAAAAATAAAAATAAAATTAAACTAAAATCTAAGAACTAAACTACATTATACAAAGAAATCAAATTACACTAAAACACTAAGCACACTAACTCCCCGGTAGCGACACCATTTTGATACTAAATTGTCGCTATATAGTAAAAAACAATAAAATCAAGTTCCAAATCACCTAAGCAAGCTAGGGTAAGTAGGGTGTCGAACCATGAGGAGTTGTGGCCAGTGTAATATGCAACAAGTTTCGAGAATTATGAAATGAATGTCAAAAGCGCTGGTCACACTAGCAACCAATTTGGATTTAATATTACTAAAGCAATCAAACAATTAACAAAGAAAAATCACACCTGAGTTTCAAGCAAGTGATTAAACAGTAATCTCATGTTAACTTAACAAACAAATTATTAATGATCAACAAAAATTGATTAACTCAATAAACGTTAGGCATCAAAAATCGCTAACACGTGGCACTGATTATAAAACAGTTTCTGCTAGTGTGACTCAACTAAAGTTAATTGTATGCTTCATCATATTCAAATTAGTCAAAACAATCATATAAGCAATTATCATAGTAGCTGGCAAACTAATCATTCTGATCGAAATAAATCTAAACCGACTTAATGCATAATGATACCAAACATCAATACTCATAGATTAATCAAAGATAATTACAAATCATTTGTTCTAAAACACATGAGAAAACTGAAAAAATGCAATACTCTGCATCCCGGGTATGATTCGAGAAGATTATCTTCGCCTCAACATCACAAGTTCAATTCCGATAATATAAGCGATGCATATGATCTCGGGATGAATCGAAATGGTGGAAATGGTCTCTTTTGCCTCGGAAACTGCTATGGAAAGTGTTGGATGCGAATAGGGTCGTAAAAACTGATGTTTTAAACAAAACCCTAACTTTCCAGATTTTGCCACCCATCGCGGTACACTATGGGGCCTTCACATGTCCATCACGTATCGCAATGGACCACAGCCAACCCTCTTTTTAATATTTAATACCATCGCGGTACGCGATGGCCTTCATTCCACTCCATCGCGTATTGCAACGAGTCTCCTCACCAGCAGACTTCCTTTTCTGCCTTGTTTTGCGTGCTGGTCATCCCAGGTCTTCATTCCGTGCTCGTACATGTCCAAAACAGCTGCTTTAATCACCTGTGACTTGAATACAACAAACACTTATAAAATATCGAAGTTCATGCAATTAACGACTAAAACTAAGCAATTAACGAACTAACATATATACAAATTAACCGACCATCAGTTGTAGAAAAAAAATTGTAGAAGAGAGTTTGTAGAAGAGAAGAGACATGGAGAGTATTTTGGTTAATTTAATATGTTGTTTTGATTTGGATATATATATATATATATATATATATATAATAAATTGAATTTCTTAAAAGAATAGTAGCCGTTGAACGGCCTGGACCCACACACCAAACGAAATGAGCTGCGTGACGGTGCTCATTTGCCTTCTGTCATGCGTGATATGACGGGGGAATGTTCCGAGGTCTCATGCGAATGATGGACCGACCATGTCAATCCAGTGGGGGTTACCCACTGGTTTATACCGCCCAACCTAACGACATCCAATTCTTATAGTTCTCTCATTTTTGACACGTTGAGTCTTTGGAGTGAGTAACCATTTCTTTTTAGTGTTAGGTCACCCCACATGCGAACAAAAAAATGTTGTTAATTTGATCTCAATAATGATTGATTGTTTCTCTGTTTTATTATAATTCTTGACACACTTACAATTATTAATCTATAACTATCTATTTATACTAAAACTCTAACTTAAAGAAAAAAAACATATTCTATATTGAAAACTATGTTTTCTTATTTAACTCAAATTATCACCATTCAAAATAAAATATCATATAAAGTTACTAAAATAAGTTTACTTAGCCCCTTCAACTTTCTTAACAACCTATTTCAAGATTAAGTTCGAATAATCTTCCTTAATCCTAAAATCAACATATGCTTTTACTCTTTTCCCCTATCGCACCATACGTGTTTTGATTATTCTTGTTTCTTGCTTGTTCTTTTTTCTTCATTCTCTTTTACTTTTTCTTTCTTTCTTTCTTTCTTTCTTTCTTTCTTTCTTTCTTGCCTGCTCTATTTATTTCTTTCTTTCTTGCTCAAATTAGAAAACGAGTTTCTTTCTTAATCTCTTGCTCTTGTTATAACCCGAATTGGGTTTCTTACTCTTTCTTTTGACCAGAGGGCCAGGTTACTTTCTACCTTCTATCTTCAAGATCTGCCTCTTGATTACCTTTCTTATTCAAGATCTGGCTCTTGACTACCAATTTCATTCTTGAATAATGGACTTTTTACTGCCTTTCTACCTTCTTTAAAGAATCGAGTTCTTGATTACTTACTACCTTCTTTCTGGAAACAAACTTGACAACCTTCTTTCCAAGGGACTTGTTTTTGTTTACCTTCTTACTTACTTTCAAGATAACTTCTTTGCAACCTTCTTTTCAATGAACGTTATTAATTAACTTCTATCTTCTTTCCAGATTTTTTTTAATTACCTTCTTTCTTATTTCAAAAAACATGTTCTAGATTTACCTTCTTTGAGAAATGTGTGTTCTCGTTTACATTCTTACTTTCATTCTCTTACTGCTCATTCACTTACTTCCTTCTATTTCTTGCTTGTTTTCTGTGCCAAAGGGCTGGCTCCCTCTCTCCGAAAAATGACCCTCAAAACTGATTCTCTTTTGTCAAGCTCTGATATCAATTGTTGGAAATCAGACCCAAACACATGAACACACAATGTGATCTCAAGTAAGATCGGCTCTTTCTCTTTTTTATTATAATTCTTTGGCGCACTTACAATTATTCTTTAACATCTATTTATCTTAAAACTCTAACTCAAAGAACAAAACATATTATAGGTTGGAAACCATGTTTTCTTATTTAGCTCGAGTTCCTACCCTTCAGAATAACATACCATATAAACTTACTAAAATTCTTTCACTCATAGATAGGTTTTTGTTCTTCAAATATCGTGGACCAATTAAAATCCTCATCAACATTTCAAGTGTTGTCCTCATTTTAGTAATTAAAGACCCTAAAAATTGAGCGGACAATCGTTGGTTTGATATTTAAACTCTGTAGAAGAGTATTGCTTTTTCAACCATTAAAGCAAAATATATGAAGATTGCAAAAGGAAACAAAGATGTCGTATTGTTGAAGAACTTCTTATAAGAGTTGGGCAAAAAAAACACTATATAAATGTTCTCTGTTTGGGCAACCAAAGTCTCGTTCATCTTATAATTAATGAAACTATTGTTTCATAGTCGAACAAATAAAGATGATAGATCTATTTGTCACTAAATTGAATAGTGGTGGTATGTTGCCATCAAGAATCATTAAAACTTGTTTACTAATAGAGTAATTGAGGCGTTTATGTGGCTTTAAGTAGCATTTTAATTAACTGATAAGGAAACACGAGAGCTATATTCAGTTTTAGGTTTATTTGAGTTACATGTGTTAGATGCCAGTTAGGCAGTTAATTTGATGACCGGTCTTCAACTAGGTCACTGTTAAGTTTTCGAGTATGATAGACACCTCAAGGTCTTGATTACTACCAAGACAAGAGTTCAGTTTGTAGTGTGATCTTTATTCAATGTAAAGACGAACAAAAGTTGCATTAAGAGGTTGTCTTGGTATGGACTTGGAGGCAGAACGGTTGCAATCCTGGGAGCAAGTCATTAACTGTAATATCACCATTACATAAATAACGCTATGTAATTGTAAATTTTGTATAAATATGTAAAACTAATACGAGTCTCTCTAGTTAGACTTCGAATGAAATATGCCCATATAGATCAAGTGAATACCATTGTATGCACTGAGTATTGATTATTTTTATACTTTTGATTCATTTTACAAGTGTTTTATATCAAGATTTCCTAACAGTAATAACGCAATTTCTAGTTATATTTATCAAATAACCAAATCAATCTTTTAATGTAATAAACAATTAAAAGCAATCACTTGTAAATATTAAAAAGAAAATAGAAATTTACATGTTACGATAGGACGTTGCTTTAATACTAATATTTGTACATCTACTTACAATTAATAATTAATAAAACTCTCCCGTTGATAGCAATGCCATCAAGATCAAATTAAATCGGCAGATGGCAATTAATTTTGCCAACAAGTCATGTCTAAAAATAATATAATTTATTCAAAATAAAATAAAGAAAAATAAAAGTAGTCAAAGTTTTGGACTTGTAACTGCGGGTCCTATCTTCAGGTTAAATAGATGTCACAATTGAGTATGCCACCGTGAACAAAGACCCGTCACCTAATCTTTCAAAGGCAATATTTCCATTTTCACCCCAATCTTAATCTTATGTCCCATCTATACCCTCCTACACCATAATAACCAAACAGAGAAACACCGTTAAAGTAGTAATATATTTTTATTCATTTTGGCAGTTCATTAAAAACACATCATCTTGCCTTTTTAGGGTATCCATAGTGGAAGTGGAAGATACCTTGCCACATAGACAAACATTTTTTTCCCCAATTTTATGTATAGTGGTTGAAACCTCCGATAATGATCAGACAAAACAAAAAAGGAAAGATATGATTGGTCCTTTGATCTAACCCTTGCCCCAAAAAGTCTCCGTCTAAAAAACACCACAGCCATTAGCCGATATATTTAGTCACAAGTTAGTTACAAATTGATTATGAACAGTGGCGGACCCAGGATTTTTTGTCGATGGGGTCCCAATTTTTCGGTTTACAAAATTTTTCGGGTCGGTCGTTATTCGGGTCGGGTCGGGTCGAGGCGAGGAACATAATAAAACACGGAACTATGGTGTAATTGGAAACGAGTAAGTAGAAAGAATCTAAATTAGAAACTAGATGAAACATACACTTTTAATTCATACCCGAAAAACATGAACGTAATCTGATGGAAGGTCTTCCAAATCAATTTTCTTAGATGTATTACTTGAAGAAGACGAGGGCTCAAACTTTCTTTTCAATGATTCTTGCATAATTAACCCTAAAGTTCAAGTTTTTAAGAAAACTAAGTCACAATCTAACAACAATATACAACATACAATAACCAACATGAGTATAAATGTATAATTATATATAAAATCAATCAACTAATTAGCCCTAAAATTACCTTTAGTTTGAGACAAAATCAGAGGAAACAAAGACTTATAAGACCAAAGAGGGGTGAACAGTGGCTGGAGTGAGGCGGAGGCTGGCGGATATGGACGGAGATGGGCGGAGGCTGGCCGGAAAAACTGAGAGGAGAGGCGTGAGTTAGGGATAACTGGATAAGCAGTGGCCAGTGGGGTTGAGAAATAGAATTGAGATGTGTGTGGAGGCCAGGAGGGTGTTAGTCTGAATGTCTGATGAGTTGGGTTACTGGGTTAGGTACTTGGGTTGGGATATGTTAAAACTTAAAACCCATGGGCCAAAAGTCAAAACTAAAATTAATATAAAGTAATTTTTTAAAAAACGAAATACATAAAAAAACGGGAAAGAGCAAGGCTCGAACTCGGGTCATTCGTGTGGTATTGGAAGGGGGTTTCCACCAGACTAGAATGGTAATATTGATATGGGGTCCAAATGTTAATTTATATGGGGTCCTTCAAAAATTTTCTATATCGCTTCTAAATAAATTTTAAAAAACATTGGTGTCCCGGGACCCCGACGGCTACTATGTAGGTCCGCCCCTGATTATGAAATATATTTTGTATAGTGTTTATCTCTTCTGGAGATTGTAATATGATTTTATTTCCTTGTAAATCCTTATTTAAAGGGTTGTTGTGAATAATCAAATCATCAAGAATTGCGATTCTTAACAAACTATTATATCATAGCGGCGTGGAGGCATTTGAGCGAAAAGATTGCAATGCAAGGTGAAGAACGAAGTAGCTACAAATGACCCAATAAAGTGGTTCATCATTCTCCTTTCATTGCTTTTGTCCGGATATAAACTTTTGTTTTTCTAAAAGATATAAACTTTAGGTGCTATGTATGTTGTTAAGAAGAAAAGAGGGTGTGAATAGCTAGTATTGACAATAAGAAGGACCAGAATGACATTGTGGTATAGTGAGAGGACTAAATGGAACCCAACCCAACCATCACTATGTAGATGGGCCGCACACCCATGTGACCATTTGCATGCATGAAAACGACGTAGCATCGTGACTTTCTGATCTTCAATGATCATATATTTCTATTTAAGCGAATGGCCATATTATCACTTAAATTACACCAACAAGAAAATGAATATTTCACAACCGAAAAAACACCCACAAAAACGCACCAAGAAGAGGCTTACAAATGAACAAGTAAAGCTCCTAGAAACAAGTTTCAACTTCAACAACAAGCTAGATTCATCGCGAAAGAGTCACTTGGCTCAAGAACTCGGTGTCCCGGCTAGACAGATTGCAATATGGTACCAAAACAAACGAGCCCGTTGGAGGAACCAGAGCCTAGAGACGGAATACAAGGCTCTTCAACATCGGCTTGAACGTGTGTCAAGTGATAAAAACCGACTCGAAAGAGAGGTTGAGAGGCTCAAAAGTGAGTTAGAAAAGGCTAAAGAGTTGATGGTGTCATCTAAGACAATGAATTATCCATCTTTACCATCCTTTTCTAGATCTTGTGATGAAGTTGGAAGCTCAAGCTTGCTTGGTGATCATGGAGATTTTTATGTTTGCTTTGATAATCACCAATTTGATCAAAAATTCAACGGTCATGATTTTTTTGGTAGGATGTCTTGATCAATTTGTATGTGTGTAATTAAGATGTATGTTCCTTGGAACAAATAAAAGTCTTTGGTTCTATCAACATCAAATTGTGCATAATTGCAATTTAAATGGTCAAGAACGAATTGCTACTGGATTCTTTACTTTAACTACGTCATAATATGAAAAATATTTTTAGGGTTCTTAGTGTTAAAACACTTATATATATATATATATATATATATGGAAGATTTCAAATATGAACCACTTTGAGTTTTAAGAACCCGAAAGAACTCAATGTAACAATTTTTTTTGTGAATTTTTTTTTACACATGCGTGATATATGTAGGTTACAAATACACATAAAAAAAATTACAGAATTTTTTACGCACCGAGTCAACTTTTTACATATGTGTAACGAACGTAAAAATTAGTGTAACCACTTACATCTTTATTCTCTCTTTTACTTTGATTTTTAAATCAGATTTAATCTCAGCCACATATTCTAATCCATTTAATAAAATGTGTGGCCTAGAATGGAGTTTTTAAGTTCTTAAAATTCAACATGGTTCTCAAAATATCACTCCCTTATATATATATATATATATATATATATATATATATATATATGAGAAGTATAGTTTGAAAACCGTCTTGAGTTAAGAAAACCCATGAAAACCCTATGTAACATCGTTTTTTTTGTTACATGTAATATATGTTACATTTAATACAAAACATCGAAAACATAAAAAAATGTTTTGCTATTTTTTTTACATTTTTTTAGTAATTTTTACATATGTTTTTAGGAGAGAGAAAAATGTAAATAAAATTTTACATTTTTTATTAACCATAATTGTGGACCACAAGATTTAATCTTTAATTAAAAACATATGGTTGAGAATGGGTTTCTAGAGTTTTCACAACTCAAATGGAATTTTATTTTAACCTAACCCTATATATATATAAGATCAGGATCATGTGAGAACTTTTTGGGAATTGAGAACTATGAGAACCATTTTGGACAAAAAAAACCCAAAAATAAAAAAAATCATTAAACAAGAAAACCCAAAAATAAAAAAAATCATTAAACAAGAAAACACAAAAAAAAACAAAGATCTTATTTATCATCCCGGTTTCTAAAAAAAATCCTGGCTTAACTAAATTATACATATATGTATAATATGTACATATATGTACACATATGTTTTTTTTTCATACACATATGTATAATTTAAGGTAAATGGTAATGTATATATGTATACATTACGTAACTGAAGATTAAATGAAAATATAAATTATGTGTATAGGTATAACACGAATTTAAAAAAACAAAAAAAAAATTCGGTTTAGCTAAATTATACATATATGTATAATATGTACATATATGAACACATATGTTTTTTTTCTATACGCATATGTATAATATAAGGTAAATGATAATGTACATATGTGTACATTTACGTAACTAGAGATTAAATGAAAGTATACATATGTGTATAGGTATAATTAGAATTAAAAAAATCGGTTTTTTAATTAAACCAGAATGAAATATAAGAATTTTGGTTTTTTTAATTTTTTAAAATTTTTGTTTTATAATTTTTTAAATATTTTTAGAGGTTTTTTTTAGTGGTCCAAAATGGTTTTCAAAGTTCTCAATTTGTCAAGAGTTCTCTTAGGATCCTTACCCTATATATATATATGTGTGAGTGTGTGTGTTTAAGTTCAGGCGAGAAATGATATTAGCATGATAAATGAATATGAACCACTAGTTTTATTTTAGGTTTTAAATGTTTAAAATTAAATGAAAAAATTATAAATGTAAAAATAAATGCAATCCTTCTTTTTAATTGCTACAACTAATATAACCATGATAAATGTCTTTCTAATTAATATACCTAACTAATTTAACTATAATAATTAAAAAGAGAAAAACACTAATTTTGTTTTATAATTTATTTACCCCTTTTTATTTTATCCAATAAAAATACAGTTTATTAATATAATACTATTTCTATATATTAAAAAAATAATTTATTTCCACTCAATTTATTAGCATATATTAACGCGCAATTTTCAATAATAATATAAAAACATAATATTTTTTTTTAAATTGATATATATAGAAAAATTATTAAGATAAATAATACTAAAAAAATATCATACGAATGTGTCCATTAAATATAAACAATAAATATACAATCTACACAAAATTATATAACCTACATTTGTTTTGAGCACTAAAAACGTACAACATACAAAAAAACATAAAACTAATATATGTAATTCGACATCAACAATTATATAAACTACACTAAGATACACATATCCTATACGTGTGTAGGTTATATGTTTTTCGTGTGTAGGTTATATGTTTTCTTATTCTTAAAACAAGTGTAGGTTATATATTGTGTAAATTGTATATTTTTTATTGACATTTAATGCAAACAAGTGTAAGATAGTTTTTGTATTATTCATCATAATGTAACTACGTGTTGATGTTTATTGATATATTGAGTTGGAAGAAATTGGTTTTGGATAAAAAGAAATTTTAATGCATGAATAAATTGTATTTGTGTAGGATAAAATTTTCGTGTGTAGGTTATATGTTTTTCGAGTGTAGGTTATACGTTTTCGTGTGTGTGTGTTTATTATTGATGTTGAATTTTGTGTACAGGTTATATGTTTTTCGTGTGCAGGTGATATGTTTTCTTATTCTTAGAATAAGTGTAGATTATATGTTTTGTGTAGGTTGTATATTTTTTTGTTGATATTTAATACAAACACGTGTAAGATAATTTTTGGTACTATTTGTCACAATGTAACTACGTGTTGATGGATATTAATATATTGAGTTAGAAGAAATTAGTTTTGGATAGAAAGAAATTTTTATGTATGAATAAATTGTACTTGTATAGGATAAAATTTCAAGAGAAAAAAAGTAAGCTATAAAAATAAATGAATTCTTAATATTTTCCAATTATAATAATTTGATTAGTTATAATAATTGAATAGATAATTATTATGGTATATTAGTTATATTAACTAATGAGAGATAATGCATATATATTTTCTTCATTTATCTTTAAGTATTTAAAACTTAAAATAAAACTAGTGATTCATATTCATTTCTCACATTTCTCGCAGTAATATCATTTCTCGCATGAACCATCCCCTATACATACATACATACATACATACATACATGTGTGTGTGCGTGTGTGTGCGCGCGCGTGCGCGTGTGTGTGTTACCGAAAGAATTGGAATTTACATTATTACGGTTTTTTTTCTTAATCTCTTTGATAAATAAGATGGGTCAAAATATAAAGAATAGGTTTGGGCTTTTCAGTGGAGACCCAAGTTCGATTATCACATGTGTTATTTTGGGTGGATATTGACAATAAAAGATTTGTGCTAGGTCTTGCGGGGTTGTTAGTTCGGATCCTGAACCCACCCAGGTTTTCGTCCAATCATGTGTTACGCTAGAGAGTTCTACTCTTGTGGTTGCACAACGACTGTCAAGTGGCAGTCAGCGGTATGGTTTCTCGGGGGAATGCACAAGCCAAACTCTGAAGCCAGTGTGGGCTCGGTTAAGACAACATAGTATGGTTAAAGTGGGGCAATGAGGCTCTCCAAATTGAAGACTGCGGTGGCCAAATCACAAAAAAGAAAGTTGTCGCTGTAAAAAAAAGATAAAACACAATATTTGAATATTATGGTCTACAATCGTAATATTAAGTTCTTATTACAGGGATAACTTAATCCGTTGTTTTGAGTAAAACAATCAGTTTCTTACGTAAGATACACTACAAAAAAAAGTGCCATATAGTGACATACAAAAAGTGATACTAAAAATTAAAAATGTGCCACTAAAAGCACCTTTAAGAATGTGTGACACAATAAAAGTGTCACTAGAAGTGGTGTCACTAAGGTGGTGTTTGTTTTTTCACCGAAGATCTTCCTAACCACTTTTGTCTGCACCGCGCAGACGTTTAGGTTTGTGGACTGTTTGTTTTTCGGAAGACATTTCATTAAAAAACGTATGCGCGTCCTCTTTTTCGCGCAGACATGGACCAGCCACTTTTCAAATCTTCTAACCTCTTATAAAATTATCATTCTTTATTTCTTCCATCTCCATCAGGTCTCTCAAACCCCGACCCTTTCATCCATCCCGTCACCCCTGCCCTCCACCTCCGGTGCGCCGCCGCCACCACCTGTCTCCTCCACCTCCAGTGCGCCACCTCCGCCACCTGCCTCTCCACCTCTGGTGCGCCGCCGCCACCTGCATTCTCCACCTCCGGCGACCTCCAGCCGCCGCTCCCCTCCAGTCGGCGCTCACCTCCAACCACCGCTCACCACCTGCATCCGGCGACCTATTGTCCATATCTATCAACAAGGTAAGCTTCTTGTCCAATGATAATTGATATCTTGATAATTGCTAGTTAAGGATTTTATTAGGTTTGATTTATTTATGTTTACGTTTGATTTCAATTACTGTTTAAGGTTTCGTAAGGGAATTAATTGATCCAAATTGTTTCTATTGTTGTTGCTTATGATATATTATGATATTAATAGTGGTCATTCTTAATTTGATTACTATGGGGTTTTGTTGTTGTCAATAGGGGTGTAAACGAGCCGACCCAAGCCCAAGCTCGACTAGTCTAGACTCTAGAGTGCGGCTCGTTTTTGACCTACAATAACTTGAGTTCGGTTTGTTTCAAGCTCTTATTCTAAAGAGACCTTGGCTTTTCACTCGTTTTCTAAGCTCGGGCTCAGCTTGAAATCGGCTCGTTTAATATTTATTATTTATTCATTATTATATTGTTTATGTTTAATTTTTCTTTTTTTTATATGGCTCGTTAAGGCTTGACGAGTCTAAACGACCTTCCCATATAAGGCTCTAGTTTGGGCTCGATAACTAAACTAGCTTTATTTGATAATTCCTGTTATTATATTATTATTACTATTTTATTTTATTATTTTTTTAAATGTAGCATGAGGTATGGGCCGTGCTGGGGCCTCCATTTTGTGTATCACTTAACGAAGATCTTGCTCATAATATTTTACCTCATAGTCATACAAAACAGGTAAAGGTATTTTAGTTATGGTCAAAATAGCTTTGGGTAAAACTGGTCAAATCTTTTTTTGTTTTAAATTATCTATCTTGATCATTCAGAGAATGATGTTTGAGCCATTAAATGGAATGCATATGAAGCAAGAGCCCGAGTTTTAACCAATACATTTACAAGTATGACTGCAAAATACATAATTAAACTAGATGTAAATCCAATATGTGTGTATTGTGCAAGATAAAATTGTTAAGCAGTTAATGCAAAGTACCGAACAAATTATTTAAAGAAAAATGTTATTGTGGTTTTATGAATATTATTTCAAGGTTGTTTGACTATTATTTAAATTTCGATGTTGAATGACTTTTTTATTTAAATTTCAGCTTATTTAAAAAGTTTTGTTTTATTTTAGCAGTTTGCAGACGTAAAAAACAAACAATCTTCTTCTTGCAGACTGCAGATGTTTGGTCCATCTCTTCTGCTACAGATGCCTGCAGATGTGGTCCGCAGACTGCAGACATTTTACCTCTGAAAAAACAAACAGCACCTAAAAGCTTTTAGTGTCACTTTTTTGATGTGTCACACAAAGTTTTTGAGCTTTTAGTGGCACTATTTTTTTGCCACAATATAGAAAAAAGACTTTTGTGGCACAATTTTTGTGACTTTAAAAAGTAATCCTAGTTACATATCTGTACTACTTTTAGTGGCATTTTATTTGCCACAATCTAAAAACAACTTTTGTGTTAGTAAAACCGTTATTTTGTAAATATATTTATTTGGTGGCACATAATGTTGCTACAAAAATCACAACATTTACAATATAAAATATAAAATAAAGTTCGCTAATATAGAAATCATAATATTATAACTTAAATAATATAGTTAAAAAAAACATATTTCAAATGTTAAGAAAAATCATGTAATAAGTAACATATTCCAAATTTCAAATGTTTACATAATAAATCTAAATCTAAATGTTCTTTTGGCTGACAATTTCACTTTGATAGAATATTTCCAAATGTTTTTGTCAATTGTCCAAAGCTTCTCATGATTTGTGCCCTGCCATCATCAGCATATAAACATGTATACGAAAATTATTCGAACACCTAGAAATTAGAAAAAAAAAACAAAAATCAGATAACGTGTGGCTATTTATAATTGCCCGAACACCTATATATAGACAAAAAAACAAACATATTACCTTAACTCTTATGTCAACAAAAATTTAAAGATCAATTGTTCAAACGTCTTTCTTGCCTTGCAGATAAAAAGTTTTAGGCAATAAATTTCATATGAATATTACAAAAACGCAATCATATTTATTTAATATCGGAAAATAGTTAAAAAAAAATAACAAGTTAAGAGTAATTACCATTATCATTATGAATTCTATATTTCGTTAATTGATAAAGAGTTATTGTGGGCCAACGAGCCAATAGAAGGGATCTGAAAGGTATAAATGAAACAAACGCTAGTACATAAACACTTAATATTATATAAAAAGAACGCATAATGGTTCACGAATGTAAGTACCTGTGTGTTCATATTGCCATTAGGAATGTGTTCTTGGATGATGACAGCCATGGCACTAACTACCTCTTTAGCTGATCTATAGTTTGTGAGTCTGTCGAATAAGCCCCATTACTTTTTGTTGCTGGCATCCTTCCAACTAATCGAGCATATCCTCTTTACTCCGGGCCCCATTACTCTTGATTTTTCATGTTATTTTTTGCCATTTGACCTGATCAAAGTTAAAAACCAACCAACGAGGATAGTTAAATTAGCCATAAAGACTAAATTGTTACCGGGTTACGAGTTGAATAATGTTTTGGGACGGGTTAATTCAACAGATAATAGTTTTTAAAAGAAGGGTTTATTTAGGAAACGGATATTGGTTAACTAAAAAACAGTTTTGATAAGGACTAGATTTTAGTTTAAAACAGAAAGTAAACTGACAGGAGAAAAAGCGTGTTCTGAAAAGGCAAATAGGCAACCTGTAGCACCTTACTGCTACTGCATAAACATGATTTTCTAATCAATAGAAAAGACACGTAACCTTATTATCACAACTTTGCTATCATACAAAACTCAACATAAACTTATTTTAAATAGTTCTATGGATAATCAGTTCATTTCGGTCAATTCAATCAGGCCACACCAAAAACGAACAACTTTTGGTCAACCAGTTCTGACTTAACTGAACAATCGGTTAACTGTTCGGTTATGATTACGTTAACTTGGTTACTTTCTCACCCCTAGTTTTGACCCGAACCAAAATTGTCACTTTCTTAAAGGGGACCGTTTTGACCCAACTCATATTCTCATAAATCATATTGGTCGAACCTAGTTGACTCGAACCCGAATTGATAATCTTTAAAAAAAGGGACCTACTTTGACCCAAACCCAAATTGATTAATTTTTAAAAGTGACTCGTCTTGACCCGAACTCACTTCGCTCACAGCCCCTATATCCACTTTGCACAGGGGAGCAGTTTCACAAAGATGGGGATTACCATCACTGGTTCATGTGTGGATTTTTGCACTAAGGATTGAGCAACATGATGGTATTCGAAACTAAATTAAAACTAGTATTCAATTAAAACTGAAAAAATATAGAAAACTACATTGTTACATCATTGTACAAATTTATGATCAATTAATCATATACATTTTTTTACTGACCTAGGGTTGAAGATGGGTTTGAAGCAACGATCGAACCACTCGCAACAGGTGATTTAACAGCCCTTGGTGATTGAACCGCTTCTGATCTATGGCGATAGAATCACAGTCAGTATTGGAAATTAGGTAATGCCGCAAATGGTTGAAATTAAGTTATGTGGTTTGAGAATGAAGGGGAAAGTAAAACTTTTATTGTAATTGCCGCTTCTTACATTTGATCACTTTGAGATCGAGAGTGGGAAACCAAAAATTTAATTGCAAAATTGCCGCCAGTGGATGAATGTTCGATCACGCTAAAACCTAATCTCAAATCAAACTAATTAAGGGTTTGAGAGACTAGTTTAAAACTGATGTGTTTGAGTTTAACTTTATGCGATTTATGTTTCTCTTTATAATTTATATTTTATAATTTTATACTTATCTTATTTTATTTTACTACAATAATAAAAGAAAATGCTAAATCTTATTTGTCAAGCGTGTATTCCTTTTAATTCTCAATCCCTTATCTCATTTATTCTAACTATTCATGTCATGTGTCAAAATCATTTTGTCCAATGAGTTATAACATCGTGTGGTATTTATTATTGAGTTAAATGTCATTTTCATACCCGATGTTTGATCAACTACGCAGCGCTAGTACCTTCATAAATATTTTGAGAACCACAATTGAAATAACAAACCCAATTTATTTTTATCATTTAAAAAATCCCGTGTAACACACAGGTTTAGAAGCTAGTTATTAGAATAAAAATAAAACCTAATAATAACAAATTATTAAAAGATTCTATCATTGAATTCCAACGGGCTCAAATGTACCATTTTTTTTAACTATCAATATGAATAACTGATGGGCCACTAACTCACTTTACCATCTCTATTCCGCCCGCAGAAGAAAACCCATCAATATGTGAGAAAACCTTCTGGCCCAACTTAAGGCCCCCCTATACAGTGCTGTAAAAATCCCTAGTCACTTGTTGGGTGGTGAGGTATGAACTAGCGATTAATCAGATTGAACATTAATGTATAATTTAATTTTAGTTAGGGACAATTAGTTTCAGTTACAAACAGTTAGGACCTATTAGGGGCTATATTTGATTGTTTTCATAACTGGATCGGACAACGAACGATACATGATACCGATTCATGTTGAACCGATCGAACTGGCTGAACAATTTTCTCAAAAATGGCTATTAAGATTGGAAAAAATGTTAAATTAAAATAAATAATTTTTTCCATAATAAACTGGTTCAACCGGTCCCGCTATCCGGTTGGGCCGGTGAACCATTTCGAACCGACCAGTTTTCAAAGACCTGAGTGAATTATATAGAACCGGCCAGTCAAGTTAATTCAATAACGTTGAACCAAAACCATCAAAAAGGTATAGTCCGACCATATATCTGGTGGAAGTTAGCTTCAAACATATTATTGGTTAAATATATGGGTTGGTTCGGTTATGGCGGGTTTGAAATTTTCTTTAACCAAAACTGGAAGATATTTGGCGGTTTTTGAAAATTCAATAAACCAACCCACTGGTTGTGTTAGTTATCAGTTAAAATCTGTTCAGTTATGTCGGTTATGGTTCGGTTAAACAGTTAACGGTTAAGTTACGTACCCCTAGTATTAGATAAGGTAGGACAAGGTGGAGTCTTTCGTATGTGAACGAACAAACTAATGATAAAGACAAAACGTAAGTTTAGTATTGCATGCATGCACGCACACATATAGTATTCAAAAATTCGTGATAATATAATATGTAATGTGTAAAATAAATAATTTTGTCTTATGCATTATTTATAGTGAACAACTTTATTTATGTTTTAACTTTATTTATATTTTAATGTATATAGGTTTATATTTACAATCTAAGTACTTTTTTTATATATTAATAATAAATAATAATGAGAATGTATTAATAATCATTATTTTATCAATTTTTTGATTATTAAAATTAGAGTATAATTTTTTATTCGGGTTTCCCGCCATCCGATATCGTTCTTCCCCCTTAAAGCCAAAAACCTGAATTCTCTTTCAAGCCAAAATGAATAAAAACCAAAAACAAAACTATACCATCTTCCCCCACATCCCAATTAGAGCATTCACCTCTGCATCCCCATCCCTCAATTTTATTACGGTCCGCTATGGAAACCCCCATATTTGGGAGTTTCTTCTTCCCCGCACAAAGCAAAATCCCACATCGCATTTGAACCCTCAAGAAATTAATCATCTTCGTCGATCATCATAAGGCTCATCAGTTTCAGAAATTGGAAATTCATGCCTCAAGGTAGCTGCAAAATGATGTGGTTAAATTGGATTGAATGAGCAAGTTGTCATGTTTGTGAATTTGGATTATGCGGATTGAGTTTTGCTGCGTTTGGTCATAACCCGTTTTGACTTGAACACATTCTAGAATCACCCATAATGTTCGTTTATTTCATCCCGACCCATCCTTCCCCGAACCAAAATGAACATTGGTTAATGACTCCGTGTCATATTTTTTTTTTTTTTTTGTGTAAATTTCATGTGCTTAGGGGCTATTGTTATTGGTTAAATATTAGATTTATATGCCTTACAATATTGATTACATTACAATCTAATAATTATTTTGGTTAATCTCATGTTTTTGAAAAACTTTTGTGTCTATTTATGATTTAATTCTCATAATATTTACAAGAATGTTATTTCTATTATTGATTAGATTCTAATAAATATTTACAGGATAACTTGTTTCGTTTGCACCTTATATTTGTAAACCGCAGGAAGAAGTGTGGTCATTATCTTAGCGAAGTTTACCCAAGGGCTGTAAACTGCAGGATGAATTAAGCATGGCTCTGTTTCTATGCTGATTTGATGTTGATTTACTAATTGGGTTCAATACTTCTACACCCAACTGTTTTGATTGTTGGATACAGATAAATGGGGGAATTAAAGGTGATGAGGCCTTTCATTTGAGATGTAAGAGTTAAAAAAGTAACACCATTAATATTGTTCAAATTTGAGATGTAATTTTGACAAATATCACGTTCACATATTTTCACCTTTTATCTAACAAAAAAAACCAAGTTTCAGTGGTGCATAATCAAATAGAAAAGTAAAATTTCAACTTAAATTAAGATGATCATTTTTTTTAATAATAAGCTTTAATAATTAATAAATTAATTATAATTTTTTTTTAAAAATGTTATGCTTTTATATGTTAAATGCCACAATAAATGTTGCCAAGAAAATATGGCATACTCATGGTGTCGTTTTTTTTTGGAACGACCAACTAAGTAACTCCGGGTACTCCGTATGCGGCCCCCATTGGCTAAACGTAGCACGAGCCGGCCACGAGTCCGGACGGACGGAGCCCCTAGCGGTCCACCTATTGAGAGATTCCCCGGATAAAACACGACCTCACGCCTGCCAAACGGCACGACAGCGAGGAGCCGGTAAAACCGGGTGAGATTAGGACTCGAACCCTAGCAAGCCAGGGTCATCCCTCATATCTCCCATATAAATTGGCGAAAGTGAGGTTTGAACCCCCTGCCTCTCACTAGTAAAGTGAGTGCTCTACCATTGAGCCACAACCAATTTATACTCATGGTGTCGTTAAATAACTAAATTTTAGTGGCACAAATGCTAAACACCGCTAAAGTTGTGTGCCAAGCAAATATGGCATACTAAATTGCCACTAAAACATAAATTTTAGTGTCATACATGCTAAATGCCACTAAAATTATGTCCCATGCAAATGTGGCATATGCAAAGTGACACTAAACCTAAAATAGTGGCACAAAAGCTAAATGCCATTAAAACAAGTGTCACTAAATGGCATTTTTTTTGTAGTGATAACATAATATGTTTTTAACATCTAGTTGTTAGGGCACGGATTTTCAGTATCCTCAAGAAACATTATACAGAGCAAATTCAGGATGCGGTATCGTCAAAGGTAATAGATATCCTAATTACATTATATATGTAACACGATTTTTGATTCTTTCTATGTTTACCAGGTCAAAGATTGTTATCGTGATCTCCCAAAGACTCGCACTTTCTGTTAATAAAGCGTGACAAGAAAGGAAACGTGCTGATTGAAGGGCTAACGGCTAATTGGAATAATTCCGCAGTTTCCTTAAATATAGGCCATATTGTTAGCTTTTTATTTTTGTATAAATAGAGCTCAAAACCGGATCATAACACACACTCTAGACACACGAGACTCACTAGTACTCGCATTCTCTGTAATCACGATCAAGTTTGAGCTCCACCATTGTAATCACCTTTGTTATTAATAAACTGGTGGTGATAGTTTTCACCGCCCGGGGTTTTTTGCTTATTATCCTAAGGATAACGGGTTTTTTCCTCGCAACAAATCCTTGTGTTCAAGCACTTTTACTTTCATTTTATACAAGCACCTAGTCCCGATTACTAATTTGGTTACGAAATTACCATTGTCAATTTTTGACCAAAACAATTTGGCACCTACCGTGGGGCTAACGGTGCTTTAATCCATTAATTCCGCTTATTTCATTCACCTTCATTCTCTTTACAATGGCCTCACAACCAAAAACCAGTTCAGTCTTTGCTCCGGTGGTTACTATAGCTACAAGTGTCAACCCAGGACCTCCACCACTGCTGAAGGAAAATACTCAGCCCTGAGGAGAAATTCCACCATTCCTGGGGTTCTCCACACGAATAGACCTGGTTATTTCTAACAATGATATTTTTGCTTTGATGAAACAGGTCAAAACGCACATGGAGCAGCAAGAGAAGACCAACTCAAGGCTATTCAAGGAGATTGAAGAAATCAAGAAGAAACCAGGGCATGAGGCCACTCTAATCATGCCCAGGGTCCTTGATTTTGATTCTCCAGGATCTTCTATCCTTCAGAATCCCGGATCCTTGGGGACACAATCGGCAAGGATTCCACCACAGCAGCAATCAGGATACTGGGGAGCTTTTCCTTCGGTATCCTCAGAGTTACCCGGACCAACGAGGCCAGGGTCCGTCAACATGCAGCCTCGCTCAACTATACCAGCAGGCATATTTTCATCAGGATCCCCTATGATGTCCTCAGAAGTGCATGTTGGAGATGACATCCCTATGCAGGCACCACCTTATCCTGGGGATACCATCAATGGAGGAATTAACCACCCAAGCTCAGGATACCAGAGTCCTAACCAAGATCCTGGTAACAGTTTACTTAATTCTAATTTATACACTAACCGTGGATCTGTGTAGGACAAGGGGATATCCCCCGATATAGCCAGGGAATTACAGAAAATGAAGGACATGATCTCCAGTATCCCCGGGATAATCCGTCCCATATTTGAAGTCCCGGCGAGCAGTCACAAACTTTCCAGGTTCACTTGGCCCATATGCGACGTGGAGATCCCCAGAAAATTCCAGACGTCCAACATGAAACTTTATGACGGCACTACGGATCCTAAGGAGCATGTGGCTTAATACAGGGAAAGGATGGAGGTCAACCCTATCCCCGCGAAAATCAAAGAAGCCTGTCTATGTAAAGGGTTTGGTTTAACACTAACAGGACCGGCCCTCAAATGGTTATTAAGTATTCCTTCCAGTACTATCACTTCCTTTGCTCATTTAATTAACTTGTTTAATAATCAATTTTCTTTTAGTAGATCTTTCGAGAAAATGACAGGTGATTTATATAGAATTGTTCAGCATAACAATGAATCCCTAAGGGATTACATAATCAGATTTAGCAGGTTTGGAAATCCCCAACCTCGACATGGCAGCTGCTGTTGAAGCCTTCAAGATGGGACTTAGGAAGGATTCTCCTCTCTATGATGACCTCGTCATGACTCCATGCAGGAGTCTTGATGAAGTCAGAAACACGGCACTAAGATACATTCGGCTGGAGGATGACAAGAAGGCTCATTGACACTTGGTTATCCCGAAATACGAGTCTACCAACAGGAAGTCCGACTCTCCACAAAAGTTCTTCAGACCGAAGCCTTATTCCAAGTAGGATAATCCCAAGATCAATGCTGTGGAAGAAGACGAAGACGACGAAGAATATCCTAAAATATCCGAATATTGCTTTAACCTTGATATTGGTGGAGTAATTTGTGCCATGCAGGATTTAGGTGACAAGGCCAGATGGCATAAGAAGAATGAGAAGCCTGGATCAAACAAAGACAAGTCAAAATGGTGTGCATTCCATGAAGACTTTGGCCATCGCACTGATGATTGTATAGGACTTCGGAAGGAAATAGGATACCTTCTCAGCAAAGGACACCTGAAGGAACTATTTGGAAAAAACAAGAACAAAAGCCAGGATCCTGTCAAGATACCTGAAAGGGCACCCTCTCCACCACCCGGAGCTACGGTGGTATCCTTCATCTCGGGAGTATCTGACATCTGCGGAACCTCGTATTCAGCGGCTAAGAAATGGTCCAGAGAAACAAAAATGGACAACGGAGAAAGACCTCTCCGTACTTTCACATTGACGACTCAAAGAATCATATCCTTCGATGAGGAAGATAGTGTTGGGTTTTAACAAGATTATCAAAGTGATAAAACCTTACTTTTACCAATAACGCAGCGGATAAATGTTTTAAATCTTGTTAGTTTATAGTGTATAAAACCAATTTTATACATGCAAAACCCAAACCCGGATCCATATACGAAATACATACTATCAAACACATGCGTGTCACTATAAGTTCATGCATGTTAAACTACCTTTCAAGTAAACCAAAACTGGGTGAAGAAAGAGTGATTGAAAGGCAAGAACGTGAATATGGAAGCTCCTCAAGCTAGCATACCCCAAGCCTCCGACAATAAACCTTTGTTTGGCTACGATTCACTTGAAAAACCAACTCCTCCTTGATGTTCTTCCTTATGGCCGAAAATGGGAGAGAAAAGGAAGAGAGGAATGTTTTGTTACTTGCAAAAATTGTAAGAATGAATGAAAGAGAGTTAGGGAGTTAATGGAAGCACCACCCATGGCACCCACTCACATCCAATGCATGTCTCCACTAAAGAAAACATAATAATATAAAATAAAAGGTTTAAGAGAGTAAAGGGGGGGGGGGGGGGGCCACCCTCTCACCCATTTCAAATTTTTTTTTTCTTTAAATAAATTTTATATCATAAAACTCACATTGTCTTATTTCCCAAAATAAATATAACACAATATAGGTAACATGCTTGGTAACCATTATTCACATATTGTTATTTAACCATCTTAAATAACACTATGGAATGCTCTCTCTCAAAGTATAAATCATCCATATGATTTATTTATTTCACAACTACAATGTATTTAGAAACCTCTTTCCAAATAACTCAAGTGTTAATATTTGTTTGTTATGATCATATCATGTATAAACAAATATTATTGGTGTTTATCTAGCTTGTTATTGGGTATGACCCGACTTGGATCATAACGTACTAGCCACATCAATAATAATATGTGTCTTTGGAAGACCGAGTCCAACAATCTCCCACTTTGTAGGTTCCCTAGACGGATCGCACGAGATATCTCGATCAACTCAGGTGCGGAATCCCTGCGTAGATCGTTACGAGTATAGAACACGAACACACGAAACGAACACACGTTATATAATAACTCAAACACTTGATACGATATCACTATTACAGACACACGTTACAGCTCTCGTAACAACTCGAACAAACTAACATGAACAACTAACTGGAACTCTACACCAAGCCGTAAGCTAGGTATATAAATACACGACAACTTCGCCTGGCATGTTCAGGCGAAGTTGTCCATAACTTCGCTTGACTAACAAGTTCGCCTGTTAAGCGAACTTGTCAGTAACTTCGCTTAAACATACAAAACATAATTAAACATTACAGACTCGATTACAGACACTAGACTATGAACTACTGGCATTATGCACCAACAGACTCCCCCTTGGCAGTAGCTTCATGTCTTGATCTTCAAGCACGTGTCTTGTAACCTTCAATCTCTTTGTCTTCATGCATGTACTCCTTCTCTCACACATACCGTGACTACTCGCTGATATTTTCTCGCTTCGTCTTTCCAAGGAGGAATATAAAATATCTTCTTTTCATTTAACACATGCAGATCAGCTTTCGATAAATTAACAAGATGCATCGGATCATACACTCTTAGCACTTCTTGTTCGTCTTCGTCTTCCATCACGGCTTCAGCAGTCTGGCAATCAACATACCACCATTTAAGGTTCTTTAACACATCCTTGGGCATTGTCTTCATCGGCACATCTTTAAGACACCGAATCGGTTTGTACTTCATTACCATCCAAGGCTTGCCATCTGCTCTCATTCCCCTTTCTTTATCTTCCACTAGCTTTCCCTTCTGTTGCTTTAATAACTCAAACTTCTTTTCTTTAATACTTTCTTTCCACACGATCTTCCCAATAACTCTGGCCATGTTGTCGTCACTTCTATTAATCAACCCCAATCTAGCCAAATCCTTCACCTCACATTCAGGCAATGTATTGAGAGATCTCAACGTCCTCTTAAAGTATTGGATCCCATCATATCTTTTCACCACGAACACTTTTAACTGTTCATCATATAGCCAACAGATAATTCCTTTCTTTGATTCAGCATAGCCTTTGATATTATAACTTTTCTTAAACATGGTTGGAACAGCAGGCTTCTTAGTTTTAATAAACCAATGAGCATAGCCTTCCTTCCATCTAGGCTGCTCCTCCCATTCTGTATCATCACCTGCTGTGTCTTGACATACATCTGACTTTTCAACTTCAGGGATCTCGTGTTCAACATTCTCCTCAACTATTTCACCCTCTTCAACATCATCTTCAATCACTATTTCAGCACCAATCTTTTCAATCTCCTCAATTGGCAGCACATCATCATCAAACAACACATCATCACTAAACATATCATCATCTAATTCTTTCAAAGCATCAATCACATCATCTCCCATTTCTTCATCATCAACCATCACCACCTCATCACCACCAGAACCGCCAGCCGCACCTGCAGACTCCCCCTGAGCTGTGGAAGTCCCAAGAGCTTGATTAGTTCTTGGCAACTCACCACCTGCACCTTTCGATGCATTGGGATCATCGTCTCTATCATTTCTCTTCTTTGTCCTTAACTCGTCGCCTTTACTGCCTGTCTCCCCCTGAGATGCCAAGAACTCCTTCATAGCATCTATAATTCTCCAATGTTCAACCAGGAGGGACGACTGTAGTTGATTTTCTGCTACTAGGCGTTGAATAGCCTGGGTCTGGACAAGATTCACCCTTGATTGTTCTGCCACGACCCGCTCAAGTGCAGCTATTCTCTCCGAGTCTGAGAGGGTTGCATCGAAATCAAACCTCATGTGAGATGTGTCTTGAGTATACTCAGCAGGGATTTCGAATGAAACCGGGATATCAGAAGCAGCTGTGGACGTAACCGCAGGTGGTAACGTGACCGACAACCCTGCAGTTGCAACGACTGTAGACTCAATAAATCGTGCAACAACCTCCGACGGAGTAAGCGTTGGAGGCAGCAACGATACAATCTCTGGAGTCGTCATCTGTAGTGTGATGGATGGGATGCCGAAAGCTGATGTAGCCACCACGGGAACATCCGCGGCGCTTAAACTTGTAACCTGTACAGATGTAGGAACAATCGACATACCTGACAGTGCGGATGGAGCGAAACGTACAACTCTTGAAGTCTCTCCAGCTCCCATACCTGCACCTGTCCTTTCCCGTCTCGAACGTCTGATCAGTTTGTGAATATCTTCTTCTTCTTCTTCTTCTGACTCACTATCATCAATTGTCCTCTTTCTCTTCCCTAACGTCCTCTCTCGAGTCACCAACATCCTTCTCGCCTCATCCATAACATCATCAAGATCTGAGTCAGCCACCGTCGTAGCTGCTCTAGTAACACGCACAGTCGAGACACGTTCAACTGGGATCTGAACGTTCTCCTCTGGATCCACCCGATCCATATCAAAGAATCCTTGACCTCCGAATTCTGCATCAAGGTCCACTTCCTCCTCAGCCGATACAACAGGCACAGCAGGTACATCTCGAGTTGCTCCTGCCTATCGTGGTTGAGGGTCTCTGAACTCATCCCCGATAGAAGGAACATACTCCGGGTTGATTAAATACCCAAACAGTGGAGTATGCCTCGGACGCAGCTCAGGCTTGCTTCTCGCACTCGAAGTCCGGCATTGAGCAAAGATCCGTTTGCTCACACTCTCCACGTATCGTATTGGACGTCTTTGAGGCAACGTGGGAGCAACCTGATTCAAGATCATCTGAATGAATCTTGGATACATAATGAACCGCTCACGAGCCATCGCTCTCCTCTGTCTATCGATCTCATAAAAGACCATATGACTGAAGCTATAACGTTTGTTATAAGTCAGAGCAGTCATTGCGGACTGCATGGTCGCACCCATCCCGTCAGTGCCTGCCTTCCTCCCTGACATGCAGACAATCATTACGTGTATGAGGAAGCGCCACTGATCGAGTAGGAAACCCTTCCTCCTCTGAGTATCACCTAATGGACCAGAATAGCCCATTCGGAGAAACGCTCCATCACGGAACGGAGCCACAAACTCTGTAGGGTCATCCCTATTCTCCTCACCGAACCTTAAAGCCACCCGTATTTGTTCAGATGAGAACTGAACCTCTTGATTGTTGACAGTTGCTCGCATAACCGGGGGCTCAACGCTGCAATCGTATTCCACAGTCTGCCAGAAATCCTCGATATTGGGTAAGGAAATCGGCAGAGTCGTAGTGATAGCGTGGAATATCCTCGGGCGAATGAGGAATGTGATTATCTCGCGGTAATCCTCAACACCGCTCGCTTCCGGGTCTAAGGTGATATACATTGTATGACCCGGGAAGAATTGCCTCTGATTATCTCCATCGTCTCCTCCAGCACCTCCAGCACCTGCTACTGCAGCCATATCTGCAACAAACGAATCAAGTTAGATAAACGTTAAAGCATAACACAACTTCGCTTGTTACCATGAGCGAAGTTGTGATAAAATCTGTATAGGCGAAGTTAAAGTTGGGGCGAAGTTGGGAAAAACTTCGCTTCATCTTTAAGTTCGTCTGTTAACTAATAAGTTAAAAGGTCCAGGCGAAGTTAATGTTAACTTCGCCTCACCACAACATCGCCTCAGGCGAAGTTAAGCCTCAGGCGAAGTTACGGATAACTTCGCCCAAACCTTAAGTTCGCCTGAATCTGAATCGGCGACAGTTAGGTCGATTAACATCCGGAAAATCTGATGTTTTGGTTAGATTGAAGATTGAGGACTCTAAAACATAAGATTTTAAGGACATGTAGACGATCAGAATGATTATGAACACGTAAAAACAAGTTATGAAAATCGGTAATAAAGGTCGATCGACCGAGGTCACGAAACAGGTCGAAACGACCTCAGATTAACATCAATGAACATCGATTATCATATTTAAGAACCCAAACACACCTTGAATACTGATTGAAATCGAAGAAAGATAACAAAGAAGATCGAAAGATAAGATCGATAAGTTCGCTGAATAAACGGAGAGTATAAGTTCGCTGATATTGAAAATACAGAACGAATGACCTTAAGAATTCTTTATATAGGGGCAGAGTTACACAGGCGAAGTTACGGTTAACTTCGCCTAGGCGAAGTTATTCACAAGTTCGCCTGTTTAACAACCTCGCCTATATTTACAAAATCAAACCTTATAATTTGAACATTTTTCAATTAACTTTTAAAAACTTCCCTTTAAGAATTAAATGATACGATCAAGTCCAAGTAACCAGTTATAAAATCATAAACTACCTAAGTACGAAAAACTTTTAAAAAATTAAAGTACAAGGGATCAAATTTCAGTCTCGATAGGGACTACTACGTTTTAGAAAAGATCCGAACAGGAATCATACTAACTACGTGACTGTCACATAGATCCATGTTTAGCTGTATTATGACATGAAGAAACAGGTTGTAATCAGGTAAATAACTTAAGATGGTTTTCATCGTTTCTGTGATACGAGTTAGGTTCAATTATGCCTCTAAATTTAAGTGGGCAACAACTCAGAGATTATGATGCCTCCTATCTATTCTCAAAGCGTATTTGGCTTTCCCCAAGTCACCCCGAATTGACCTCGACCCATTGTGTCTGATTAAGTTTGTAAGTACTCTTCATCTGGTTCCCGTTCTCTTTCTTACTCCATGATTGAGAAGTCTTGACATTTTCAGCTCTAGAATGTTTCAATAAATCATAAGGTTTTTTTTTTAACATTTACATAGACTTCAGAGTAGTAAACAACTGCAAGTCCCGAATCTGGATCACTGCAGTTTCTTCACACACTATCTTTACGGGAATCAGAACACGTACGGGCTCGTGTATGACTGGGTAATCGCTTTTCTGCCTATCATTCGGAAAGATATATATGGAGACATGCAAAACTCGTAAGGAGTTTCCACGTAAAATCAAGTAGATTTAGTTTGTATCACATCTACTTTTACGCACCATATAAAGCTACCATGACATACAATAACTGTCCTAAAGCCTTTTAAGCCTAATAACTTCACTAGTTAAGTACACAGAATCAGTATATTTATCATTTTCAAAGGTTGGATCAATTTTCTGTTAAACATAGCAAACGAACTTCTTACGAAGTAGCAGACTTGAAAAATAATTTCATTTCCCTTTAAAAAATTTTAACATTAATCGCCCCGACCAAAGCAAAGTCTTCAGGTAAACGGCTATCCCGAAGATCCAATGGATCAGCTGGACCGACCACATACTAGTATGTGTCCTTCTAACTAAGTATGATCGACTAATTTTAAGCGAAAGAATGAAAACTCATCATAAACCACCCCGGTCACTTTCAGTCATCTGGTTAATGGCTATCCTCAAATTCTACAAGTAGAAAATGAGGACCAAACATATCCTAAGACATGTCCTTCAAACTGAGGCAACCGACATAATTCTAAGCGATAGTGACGTTTTTTTTTAAACATAAAAAGCATGGTTACTCGGGATTGATCATCCCATTCAACTCAATAAGGTTTTGAAATCTTGTTTTGTCAAACGCTTTAGTATAAAGATCAGCGAAATTATCAAGCGTATCCACCTTTTCAAGCACAATCAGTTTCTTCTCAGCACAATCCCGTATAAAATGATGATGTATGTCAATATGTTTAGTTTTACTGTGCTTCACGGGATTGTTAGTTACTGAGATAGCAGCTGTGTTATCAATGCAAATAGGAGTAAGTAAGAAATTCAGACCATAGTCGCGCAACTGTTGTTGAATCCAAAGAACCTGGGAGCAGCAGTTGGATGCTGCCATGTATTCTGCTTCACAGGTTGAAATTGCGACTGAAGTCTGCTTCTTGCATTGCCACGACACCAATCTGCCACCAAGAAACTGACATCCACCAGTTGTTGACTTCCGACTCTGATTGCACCCTCCATAATCAGAATCTGTGTAAGCGACTAGCTCCAAGTCTCCTCCTCTCGGGTACCACAACCCCAGCTTCGGCTTGCCCTTGAGATACCTCAGTATCCTCTTCACACCCTTCAGATGAGATTCTTTTGGGTTTGCCTGAAAGCGTGCACAAAGACAAACAGCAAACATTATATCAGGCCTAGAAGCAGTTAAGTACATTAAAGAACCTATAATAGCCCGATATTGAGTTGGGTCCACATCTGCATCACCGTCTGACTCAGCACCCAATTTGTGATTGACGCAGATTGGAGTGTCGAATGGAGTGCTGTCCTCCATCTTGAAGCGTTTGAGCACATCATGGACATACTTGGTCTGATGAATGAACATCCCATCCTTCTTCTGATCAACCTGCAAACCTAAAAAGAAAGTTAGTTCACCCATTGCACTCATTTCAAACCTCTTTTTCATGACAGCCTCAAAATCTTGACACATGGAGACTTTTGATGCAGCAAAAATAATGTCATCCACGTAGACTTGCACCAGCAGGAAGTCGCTTCCTTCTCTCTTGAAGAACAGTGTGCTATCAATCTTTCCTCTTTCAAACCCATTTTCAAGCAAGTAATCTGATAAAGTTGAGTACCAGACACGAGGTGCCTGATGCAGTCCATACAGCGCCTTGCTTAATTTGTACACATGGTCTGGAAAGTCTGGGTCAGGAAAACCCGGAGGTTGCTCAACATACACAACCTCATCAACTTTTCCATTTAGGAATGCACTCTTTACGTCCAACTGAAAAACCTTCATCTTTTTATAAGCAGCAAATGCCAAAAACAATCTAATGGCTTCCAATCTTGCCACAGGAGCGAACACTTCATTATAATCAATCCCCTCTTGTTGATTAAAACCTTTAACGACTAGCCTCGCCTTGTTTCTTATAATAATCCCTTTCTCATCTCTCTTGCACTTAAACACCCATTTTGTGCCTATCGCATGCACATTCTTCGGTTTTTCAACCAAAGTCCAAACTTCCATTTTCTTGAACTGAGCCAACTCTTCTTGCATGGCTTCGACCCACGAGCTGTCCTTGAGAGCCATTTGATAATTCTTCAGTTCAATCTGGCTGATAAAGCAGGTGTACAAGCATTCGTTGATTATGCCTGTCTCCTTAATGCTTGTGTAAACACAGGTGTGCTCATTCAAGCTACGTCTTGTTTGTACACCGGAGGACACATCACCAATCACATTCTCCAAAGGGTGATCTTTATGAATTTTCGTGGTCGGAACAGAACCGACATGCAAATTGTCTTCCAAGTTAGAAGAGAGCTCGTCAATGGTTGTTTCATGCTGAGAGTGAAATGGATTGAAAAATTCTTCTTCAGTCGAGGCAGCAGGGGTATCGATAGCATTTGATGAGGAAGGTTGACATTTATCGATCAGCTATCTTTGCAATAGATTTTCTTCCTCATCAAGGATCATCTTCGTAGCAACTTTCTCTTCTTCTTCAGCAATATCCAAATACGGTATGTTAAAAGACTTAAAAAGTTTAACATAGTCGAAAAACTCAGCAGGTCCGTTGCCTGGTTTTGGCGGTTGGTAACTTGTGATATCGGTGTTACACACCACCTCAACCTTGCTGGTCGATGTATTAAAGACACGTCTGTTGGGTGTCCCAACAACATAACCGACTAAGATTCCTTCATCGGCTACTTCACCAAATTTAGAATTTGTCTTTAAAATCGAACAAGGGGACCCGAATGGTTCAAGACCACTCAAGTTGGGCTTCCTCCCATGCATAAGCTCATAACACGTTTTATTAAGTCGTTTAACCGTCAAGACTCTATTGAGGATATAGCAGGCTGTAGCAACAGCTTCAGCCCAGAACACCACAGGAAGCTTTGAATCAGCCAGCATAGTTCTGGCTCCTTCAATTAATGTTCTGTTCTTCCTTTCAGCCACTCCATTCTGTTGCGGTGTATACGGAGCGCTGTATTGGTGTTCAATCCCTTTCTGAAGGCAGAAGATCTCCATTTCAAAATTCTTGAACTCCGTTCCATTGTCACTTCTGATGAACTTAACCCTTTTATCCATAACGTTCTCAACTTTGGTAATCAAATTCTTCACCATCTGAGCCGTTTCATCTTTTGATTTCAGGAAATATACCCACGAATATCGTGAGTAGTCATCAGTGATCACCAAGCAGTATGAAGTACCTCCTAGACTTTTTGCATTCACGGGACCGAAGAGATCCATGTGAAGCAATTCTAGGGTACTGGCAATTGAATTGACCTTCTTGGTGTGATGGGATTTCTTGTGCTGCTTTCCCTTCTTGCACGGTAGACATTTGTCTTCAAAATTGAAACTTTTCAAGGGAACGCCCAGCACAAGCCCATTCTTGACAATGTGGTTCATCTTCCGAAGATGAATGTGCCCCATTCTCCTATGCCACAATTCGGACTCCGATTCGCTTGCTTTTGTCATAAGGCATGATTCTTCCGTGGCCATTTCAGTCGACCTCATATCCATAATGTACGTATTCCTCTCACGTGGAGCCTTCATCACAATCCACTCCTCTGGTATCTGAAAATCAGGATGTAACACAATTGCTTCATTCTTTGTGAAGTGTACGGTGTACTCCTTATCACAAATCTGCGACACACTCAACAGATTGTGCTTCAATTCTTCTACAAAGTTAACTTTCTCCAATGTCATCTTTCCGTTCGACACCGTTCCCATTCCTGTAATCTTGCCTCCACTTTCACCGGCAAAGCTCACTCTCCCTCCTTGAACAGGTTTCAAATCGTGTAACAAGTATTTGTTACCCGTCATGTGCCGGGAACAGCCGCTATCCACAACCCAAAGATTATTGGCAGCCTTGTTCATCTGTTCCTGCACGATAAAAGCAAAAGATTAGAATCTAGGGACCCAAGACCAATTGGTCTTGGATCTATACATCCCGAACTTCGGCTTTTCAAAGTTAGTACTTTGATAATTCCTGTAAGTCCTACTAGGATACCTCCTTGTAGATTGATTGTGAGGCCTTCCAAACCTTAGTGAATTGAAAGAATTATAGTTTGTAGTTTGGTTATTAGTAGTGCAAAACTGAGATTTGTTTCTATGAAAACCTGAATTAGTCACATATTTGAATTTTGAATGGTTTTCATTTTTAGCAGTATGATAATTACTATTAGGCTTATTCTCAGTTTTAGTAGGTCTCACACCTCTGAATCGCTGCTTCAGAGGGCAATCTGCAACAAGATGTCCTAATTGATTACACCTAAAACAACACCTATGCTCAACTTTTTTATCAACCGGTGTTTTAGATGTCGAGGCTTTATTACAGCCCATTCGTCTCACATATGGTGGGACATACGGGTTTAGTGGAGTACTCTTTTTATTCGTCTTATCTTTCTCTCCACCATTGGGTAATACCACCTCCTCTTTTGCCTTACCAGACTCGGATGACTTATCCGAATCCGATGAGACTGGACTTGGATCAGAAATTATGACACTTGAAACAGGCGAACTTGTTTCGCCTCCACTAACATTTGGTTCTTTACAAGTTACTTTAACTGGTACTGTCTGAGCAACCTCAAAGTCAACAGATTTCTGAACACTAGGGTTAAAAGTGTAATTGTGATTATACGGTGGTGGAACCTCATGATAACCAATTCCTCCTCTCTTAACAGAGGAACCTTGATCACTAACAAGGTGATCAAGAATAGCAGAGGAATTTCTGAACTGCTCTAGTTTTCTATTCAGTTCCACCACTTTTACCTGGTGATCAGCAATCTGTTTTTCTCTATCAGCAATTAGTTTGGTTTTTTCTTCCAAAACTTCATAGCTTAAATCAATCACTTCAATTTTTTCAGCAAGTTTTGTTTTTAGACTTTTAACATCTTTTTCACAAGCTTTTATTTTGACTTTATAGCTATTTTCTCTTGCTTTTGTAAAATGATGATCTTCTTTTAGGGTTTTAAATTCAGCATCCAACCTAACATACTGATCGGTTATAGTTGCTAATTGCTCAGACAAGTTTTCACATTTAGAACATGTAGGTTTAGAACATACCTCGGAGAGCTGGTCTTTAACATCTGCCATGAAAGCTTTTTCTTCTCCGGTAACCTTCTCACTTTCTTCAGTTTCAACCTTCGCCAAATTTGCCTGCTCAAAAGTTTCTTTAGACTGCAGGTTCCAGTTGTATTCACCAGCTTCTCTGGACATCATGGCACTATAATCTTTAGAACCCCCACTTTGCTGTGTAGACCTGCCCTGACTTCGTTCTACACGCTCATTCCTGCATTCCTTTGCAAAGTGACCGTTTTGCTGACAATTGTAGCATCTTACCTTCGTCTTGTCGAACCCTGGCCTTCCACCGACAAACTTTCTTCCGGTCTTATTCATAAACCTTTTCACTCTTCTCACGATCATGGCCATCTGCCATTGTAGATCCATTTCTTCCATATCATCAGCATCAATCTGGTCATAGTCTTCATCCCACATAGCTGGATCAACAATCTTCCCTTGAATGTAGTTCTCATAGGAAGCAATAAAAGAAGCATAGAGACCAAACTGCTCTTCAGCAGACTTGACACTCATAGGCATCTTGGAGTAGTTGTGGCTGGGAATACTTGGAGAGCAACTACTCTTGCTTACCTGGGGTTGAGAACCACTCGATCCACCTGCTACATAGCAAACATCACCATTTATGTTGACTGACACATGACCCTCATGTGATGAGTTTGCGCCCGACTCTCCCTTCGAGTAGTAGGCAGCAGATTCAGTCTTCGTTCCTGAGCTAGTGTTGACTTTAGCTCCATACATACCTGGATCTTGAACCTGATCCATAGGTGTCTCTTTTCTGACCATGTTAAGCTCAAAGGTTCTGAGCTTGTTGACTGCCGTTTCTAGATCATATGTGGGAAAGTCTTTGTCTTCCCTCATCAGCACAGTGTACATCTCCCATTTTGGTGGGAGAGCATCTAGAAGCTTCTCAACTATTTCTTCTTCTCGGTAGGAAATAGAATAGTTGCTCAATTCAGTCATCAGATGGTAATATCGAGTGATAATATCATCTAAGGATTCATTCTTCAAATACTTGAAGACTGAGAACTGGGTTTTGAGCAATTTTATCTTGGAAGCACGGATTCCTACATTCCCTTCAAATCTGTTCTCAAGAGCTTCCCAAAGCTCTTTTGCTGACGTATACTTTCTAAACGTATGAAGGATCTCTTGTGGAAGAGCCATAGTAATAGCAGCATGAGCCTTGCTCTCGGCCTCATACATCTTTTTCTCTTCTTCTTCCATTTTGCTATACTTTTTGATTTGATCACGACCTTCATACTCCATAACTGGTGGAATATAACCATCCTGGATGCATACCCACATCTTCGCATCCTGGTATTTGACGTATTGTATGAACCGATCCTTCCATGCAACGAAATCGGTTCCCTTCAGCAATCTTGGGGCCTTAGTAGCTGACCCTGCTTCAACCTCCATCTTTACTAACTCAGAGATGTTAATCGACGACATCTTTCCTGAAAAGTAAGAAACCCGAAAAAAAAAATCAAAAAATTTTCTGAAAAGTACTGTAGGCGAAGTTACGGATAACTTCGCTTAAGCCTTAACTTCGCCGCTGATTAACTTCGCTGAAGAACTTCGCTGATGATTAACTTCGCTTAAGGTAAGCGAACTTAGGAGGTAGGCGGAGTTGTAGAGAACTTCGCTGAGTTAGGCGAACTTGAGAAGGTAGGCGAAGTTGTGGATAACTTCGCTTAACCTTATATCTTCACCGAAACCCTACGTATCCTGACGGCAACTTCGCCTGATGAACACGGATGTTTTTGCAGATCTGAAATCTGGATTTTACGAGGTTTTTGACGGTGCAAAGGCTTGAATACGGTGGTAGGAGGTAAGATTGACTCAAAAACACAGAAAACACGTCCCGCGAATAGTCGAAACAGGACGATTTCTACACCCGCGTGAATATCCCGAACCACACAATCGAGCAAAAGCTCTGATACCAATTGTAGGTTCCCTAGACGGATCGCATGAGATATCTCGATCAACTCAGGTGCGGAATCCCTGCGTAGATCGTTACGAGTATAGAACACGAACACACGAAACGAACACACGTTATATAATAACTCAAACACGTGATACGATATCACTATTACAGACACACGTTACAGCTCTCGTAACAACTCGAACAAACTAACATGAACAACTAACTGGAACTCTACACCAAGCCGTAAGCTAGGTATATAAATACACGACAACTTCGCCTGGCATGTTCAGGCGAAGTTGTCCATAACTTCGCTTGACTAACAAGTTCGCCTGTTAAGCGAACTTGTCATTAACTTCGCTTAAACATACAAAACATAATTAAACATTACAGACTCGATTACAGACACTAAACTATGAACTACTGGCATTATGCACCAACACACTTGCACAAGATACATAGAAGATTGATGCAAGTAGCAAATACCGCCTAACTACGGTTTACTACCCCTAATACGCATGACGAAGTGCCATTCAATAACATCATCCCCTTCAAGTCCCTTACTTGAAATGATTTAGGTGAATCTATCATTTATCCTTTTGCCACGGATGTCATGTCAAATCCAGAGACACAGAGTGATCATTCTCTGTTGATTTACCTTAGCAGGCCTTAGACATCTTACTCTCAACGAATATGAGGGACAAATCCCCTCTTGACTACATACGTATCTCACAATCACCTTGTACTATACCTGATCTTAGACTTATGTACTGTCATGTTTCAGAGCAGCGAAGAACTAAGTCAAAGTATAATAGTTGGTGAATATCAAGACCCAATATGTATCTCAGGTCGGAGGATACTATGATATTCTCCTTTTACTTAAATTTACTTATGATCAATCACAAAGATTCCATGTAGTAACATTTGAGAGCGGGTCAGTCCAATATTTATATCCCATAAATATCTATAAACCTTGGCAGCAACCTTTTGCTCTATATTCATACCTTATGAATATCTACCAATCCAAGTTCATAATAGTCTTACCTTCATATTTGTTCCCACAAATATGAGCGACTACGGACATTTAGAATAAGTAACTTATTCACGGATTTAAACATGCTAAAATGGAACTTAACTCAAAATGTCATAATGATAAACCATAATCATATGAATGAGTGAAAATAACAATTGTTCCGATATCCAAATACAAAATTAGATCATATCCAATAACTAGAATATCAAAGTCCTAAGGCACAAGTGTGACCTTCATGCTTTGGCCTTTCAAGGAGCTTCGTGAGTGGATCCGCAATGTTTTGATAGGTGTGAACTTTGAGAATACATATCTTTCCTTTCTCAACTTCACCCCTTATGTAGTTGAACCTCCGCTCAATGTGCCTCGTCTTTTGATGAGCACGAGGTTCCTTGATTTGAGCAATCGCACCCTCGTTGTCACAAAAGATTTCTAGAGGGTCCTGAATGGTACGGACCACCCCTAGGTCGGCAATGAATTTCCTAATCCACGCAGCTTCTTGAGCTGCCAATGAGGCCGCGATGTATTTCGATTATGTGGTGGACAAAGCTACCACATCTTGTTTCGAGTTCTTCCAAGAGACTGCCCCACCATTCATAATGAAAACATATCCCGATTGTGATCGAGAATCATGTAACGCCCGTTAGTTCCAGTTTCAAGAACTAAAGCTGGTAGGGTATGTATAACTCTCAAGACTTAACCAACGTTTCTCGGAAGCCTTTATGTCATCCCGTTACGTTAAAGAACCTAACTATTCCTTCCGTTTTGCCTTACACCTCAATCTGGAGGGACTAGAGTGTAATATCTTATGTTATAACACAACAAACCCTAGCCCCCTTGTGCGTTTTTTCTTTTTTGCAGCCAATTCTAAACCTTAGAACTTCAATTCAAGGTATGTACCATGATTCCCCAAGTCTTTTTCACGTTAATTGATCCTCATATTCGTATTGATCAAAAAACGTCTTGTTGTAGGCTAACCGGGTGGCTTCCCAATTGAGCGTTTCCGGGGCTGTTTTGAGTGAGGTTTTCGCATCAAAATCCCACTAGGTATGACATGTACATCATATTATAATTTCATGGCCAATGGAGGTGTTTAGGTCGGTCAATCAATTTTAGTTCGAAAACTAGGGTTTACGAGTGTAGAATTGCAAATTGTTGAGTTTGATGCGTTAATTGATCGAGTGACCGACCGAATCAGGTTGTACAGCCCTATGGGGGTTTAAGGGCCGTGGAAAAATTATTTTTTTGATGCTCGGGGCTGTTGTGGTTAGTGCTTCGTTAATCGAGTCGGCGGTGCGCGAGTTTTCGTTTAAATGTTAAAGTAAGAGTTGTAAAAAGGAACCGTCAACCATATCAACTCCGGTGACATAATCTTGATGAATGAAAAGATTTAAAATGGAAATTGGTCCATTCGGGGCTGATTCGTTTAACAAATGATTTTAAGGTTTATTACACGCGCATTCGACCCGATTTGATTATCCTTGGGCCTTGGACCAAGTGGTTGGGCCTTGGGCCAAAGCGTTGGGCTTGAACGGCCCATTAGGCAAGAGTGTTCTTACGGTCTAGGTTAGTAACGTGTTGTGTATAATTTACAGGCCCTTGCTTGTGATCGTGCACTTAGGAATTTCCTAGCTCATTGCAGGTGTTCGATTGATTTCAAGTGAGTTCATGATGTCCTTTTTACTCTTTTTACTTTTGGGCTAGCATGCACACCTAATTGTTTTCTTACATGATGAAACGTTTTAAACGAATTTATATAGGCTTGCTAGCATATGGTAGGCCTTGGGATGTTATATATATATATATATATATATATATATATATATATATATATATATATGCATTATTGCTTGGCCTATATCTGGCGATGTTGTAGTCGTTTCGACTACTGATGTTCTGTATGCCTACTTTGTGTTTGCATGCACTGATGTTACGTGTTTGGGTTGTACGTTTGCTCGACCCTGATGTTATACGTGGATGTTATATATATATATATATATATATATATATATACTGTGATATATATATATATAGATGTAACTGAAAGGTTGTTTACATATACATTTTGTATATGTATGTTTGAGGATGTTTAGTTCTCGGAAATGATGATTTGATGGATGTACCCTTTTATTTTTTTAAAACTTTTGGTATGACTATCATAAATATTATTTACTGATATTATTTACTTAAAACTTGAACTCACTCAGCTCAAGCTGACTTTGTGTGCATGTTAGTGTGAGTTTCAGGTTAGGGAGAGGATGCCTTATCGCTTGGACGTGGACGAAGCTACTTGGACGGTGTAGGGCATACGGGAATTGAAGTTTTACTATTAAACATTTATTTTTAAAAGTTTTTATTTAAGGATAACTATGTTGATTTTGGGCAAAATTCCTGGGTTTTGGGAACTTATTTTATTATTCATGTTTTCCGCTGAATTATACTCTGAGATGTTGGTTTTAATGAAAAGAATGTTTTTATGTTTAATTATTTTACAAGCGTTTTGAATGATTACCAACTGTGGGGTTCCCGGGTTTTGGGGCCTTACAAGTTGTTATCAGAGCCTTGGTTTGAGGGATCCGGGCATCCCCGAATGCTTGGACTCGAACTGTAAGAAAAGAGACCGGTATGCCGACCGCGAGTAGCTGCACACCAAGAGGTAACTTTTAATTATTTAGTCATTCCTTTAAATTTAAAAGTTTATAGTATGTGATTAACTATTTAAGTGTTAGATAAAAGGCTAATGTGGATAGGGGCATGTGGTGATTAGGACGGACAGGTAAAGTAAACGACTAATTACACTTGATCAACGTCATTAGCAGTTTACCCTTACCTTACATGTTCTAAATGCCACTTGTACCTAACCATATTTAAAATTCTGTCTTTGTAGGGATAAGTCATGGTTAATACTCGGGCAGCTAAGAGAGGTGGTTCTAGTGTTCGTGGTCGTGGTCGTAAGCCACGTTCCGAAGCCGAGAGTGAGATTCCTACTTCCCAGCAGGACACCCCAATTCATGAGGAGGGGGATAACCCCGCCTTAGATCCTACAATGCGCGCGGCTATCGCGGATGAGGTTTACCAGGTGCTTCATAGCGCCATTCCTGAGATCGTTGATGAGGCCGTCAGGGCCATGGAGGAGTCACTGGTTGGTAAGGGTTCGGATAGGGGAAGGAAGAGTATGGAGGTACAGGACGAAGAGGAAGAGGAAGTGTATGTGCCGAGTGGGGATGAAAATGAGGTGCGGACAGTTAGTGTATCGACCCGGGGTTGCTCGTATGGTGACTTTAAGAAGTGTGACCCCCCTTCTTTCGATGGTACTAAAGATGCATTGGCAGCACATTAGTGGGTGAGAGAGATGGAGGCCGTTCTGAGGGTTAGTAAGTGCAAGGGGGATGATATGGTAACTTATGCTACTGCCTCGTTTCGTTCCGAGGCACTATGTTGGTGGGATAACTTGGCGCAAGCTATGGGTGATCGTTCGATTAGGAGGATGACGTGGGATGAGTTGAAGAAATTGGTTCTCGATCAGTTTTGTCCTCCGCATGAATTAGATAAGATAGAGCAGGAATTCTTGACCTTGGAGGCTGGTACTATGTCGCATCGGGAGTATACCACCAAGTTTAACAAGATGGCTCGTTTATGTCCGGATTTGGTTACCCCCGAAACCAAGAGGATTAAGAAGTACGTGAAGGGTCTTCCGATGGATATTCGTAGGGGTGTGTTGACTACCGACATGAACTCTTTTCACTCGGTGGTCACTCTAGCAGGCACGCTGTATGATCAGAGGGAGAAGATACCGCCGCCCGAGAATAGGAAGACATGGAACTCAAATTCGTACGGTAAGCGGCCCGGGGGAAGCAAATTTAATCCGTTTGAGAAAAGGGTATAGACTGAGACTTCTGAGTTCAAAAGGGGTCCGGAATTCGGTAATTGCAAGAAGTGTGGGAAGCCGCACAAGGGGGAATGTAGGATTGGGTTTGGCACTTGTTTTTGTTGTGATAAGGTAGGACACCCTCATTTCGAGTGTCCGACATTGACCTGTTTCCGCTGTAAGGGTTCGGGTCACTTGGCATCAAACTGTCCTTCCAGTACGGCGGGGGGGGGGGGGGGGGTTCGGGCAGGGGACTTCCTCGAGGGGGAATATGGATGAGAAGCCGAAGGCCAGGGCGAGGGCCTTCAACATCTCCAAGAAGGAAGCGAAAGAGGATGCGGATGTCGTTTCAGGTACCGTTTTCCTTATTTAGCTTTCATTCCACCGTTATAATTTCTTGTTCCTTTGAAATCATATGTATTGACCGCGTAGCTAACCAGTAGTATAATATCGACCCAGGTACTTTCCTACTTGATGAGTTACAGGCTTCAGTTTTATTTGATTCGGGCGCCAGTAGGAGTTTTGTGTCTACCGCTTTGTTGAATAAATCACCCGAGCGCGTAGTCGATGGGTTTGAGGTTGAGGTCGCCGTAGGAAAATCCATGTCCATGTATAGGGCTATGCAGGGTTGTTCCATCAAGTTGTCAGGTTATAGATTTCCGGTGCGATTGTATTTGATGCCGCTTGGTTGTTTCGATGTGGTGCTAGGGATGGATTGGCTCGCGAATGTTGATGCTCAGATCATTTGTGGTCAGAAACTCCTTCGTCTAAGGGCCCCGGATGGGACTCGAATTACGGTCTTTGGTGATCGGAATGTTGCGACGCCACATATTATATCCATGCTTAAGGCGGGAAAGTTGATGCAGCGGGGGTGCGGGGCATATCTGGCGTATGCTATGAATGTGAATACCGAGGTGGCTACCGTCGGTGATGTTCCTATTGTTCGGGATTTCCCGGATGTATTTCCAGATGATTTGTCAGATGTGCCGCCGGATCGCGAGGTCGAGTTACAGATAGACCTTGTACCGGGCGCCAAGCCCGTTGCTCGAGCTCCCTAGCGCCGAATGAAATGAAGGAACTTATGGCTCAGTTGGAAGACTTGCTCGATAAGGGCTTTATTCGACCGAGTATCTCGCCTTGGGGTGCCCCGGTCTTGTTCGTTAAGGAGAAGGACGGTAGCATGCGAATATGCATTGACTACCGTGAGTTGAATAAGCTCACTGTTAAAAATCGGTACCCGCTCCCGAGGATCGATGACTTATTTGATCAACTCCAAGGGGCTAATTGGTTCTCGAAGATCCACCTTAGGTCCGGGTATCATCAGCTAAAGATTCGGGAGGAAGATATTCCTAAGACTGCCTTCCGCACTTGTTATGGACATTACGAATTTCTGGTGATGTCTTTCGGTTTGACCATCGCACCGGCTGCGTTCATGGATCTTATGAACCGGGTGTGTAGACAGATGCTCGATCGCTTGGTTATTGTGTTCATCGACGACATTCTTGTGTACTCTAAAAGTGAATCCGATCACGTCGGTCATCTCAGGGATGTGTTGGAGGCTCTGCGAAAGAACAAATTGTATGCGAAATTTTCTAAGTGTTCCTTCTGGTTACGTGAGGTTCAATTCTTGGGCCATGTTATTAACCCGAGTGGTATTCTGGTTGACCCTGCAAAGGTGGAAGCCGTGAATGATTGGGAGTCTCCTAAGTCTCCTACCGAAATCCGTAGTTTCCTTGGTTTGGCGGGGTATTACCGCCGCTTTATTCCCGATTTTTCGAAAAGTGCTTCTTCTCTGACCAAGCTGACTAAGAAGAGTATTAAGTTCGTTTGGGGTACGGAACAGGAGGGGGATTTTCTCGAGTTGAAGAACAGATTGACGCATGCCCCGATCTTAGCTTTACCTGATGGCAACGATGATTTGGTGGTGTATTCTGATGCCTCTTATCAGGGGCTTGGGTGTGTTTTGATGCAGCGAGGTCGAGTCATCGCTTATGCCTCACGGAAGTTGAAGCCTCATGAGGCGAATTATCCTACCCACAATTTGGAGCTTGCGGCGGTGGTGTTTGCACTTAAGTTGTGGAGGTATTATTTGTACGGTATTCCTTGCGTTATTTATACCGACCATAAGAGTTTAAAATACTTCTTTGAACAAAAGGAACTAAATATGCGCCAGCGACGATGGTTGGAGTTGATTAAGGATTATGATTTAGATATTATGTACCACCCCGGTAAGGCTAACGTGGTGGCCGACGCGTTGAGTCGGAAAGAGAGACCGAAGTCAATTCGTGTGAAATCCTACTAGCTTATTCTCAAACCCGACATTTTGAAACAAATAGCCAACGTATAGAATGAAGCGTTATAGGTGGAATGGATTATGTCAGAACGTGTTTGGGGTCAGGAGAAATTGTTGGAAGACGTCGGTGATGGGTTGAAGTATAAGGATGGTCGTTTATGGGTACCGAGGTATGGGGGATTCAGAGATAAAATTTTGGATGAGGCACACAAGTCGCGCTATTCTATTCACCCGGGCGCGACCAAGATGTACCAAGACTTGAAGAAAAATTATTGGTGGCATGCGATGAAATTTGAGGTGGCTCAGTACGTGAGTAAGTGTTTGACGTGTCTACAAGTTAAAGCCGAACATCAAAAGCCATTTGGGAAACTCCAGCCGTTGGAAATACCTGAGTGGAAATGGGAGCATCTTACTATGGATTTCGTGACTAAACTGCCTCGTACTCCTAGGGGTAATTATGACACCATTTGAGTAATCGTGGATAGATTGACCAAGAGCGCTCATTTCTTGCCGATCCGAGAGACTTTTAATTCTGAGCAGCTGGCCGATGTGTTTATTCGTGAGATCGTCTCTAGGCACGGGGTGCCGGTATCTATTGTTTCGGATAGAGATACGCGTTTCACCTCCAGGTTTTGGAAAAGGTTTCACGAGGAGATGGGCACCAAACTCCTAATCAGTACTGCTTACCACCTGCAGACGGATGGTCAGTCCGAAAGGACTATTCAGACTCTCGAGGATATGTTGCTGGCTTGTGTTATCGACTTTGGTGGTAGTTGGGACCATCACTTACCGTTGGTGGAGTTTTCGTATAATAACAGTTATCACGCCACGATTGGGATGCCACCGTTTGAGATGTTGTATGGTAGGAGGTGTAGGACTGCAGTCTGTTGGGGTTCCATTGGTCAAAAGCAGTTGGGTAGTTTAGAGGTGGTCGAGGCTACGACTGAGAAGCTCGATAAGATTAAAGCATTTATGAAGGCCGCGCAGGATCGTCAGAAGTCTTTTGCAGATAAAAGGCGAAGGCCTATTGTGTTTGAGGCTGGGGATCGGGTTATGTTAAAAGTTTCTCCCTAGAAGGGCATTATTCGTTTTCGTAAGAGGGGGATGCTCAGGCTGAGGTTTATTGGCCCGTTCTGTGTATTGGCCTGAGTCGGTGAGGTAACATATAGGCTGGAATTGCCCGAGGAGCTCGCGGGGATTCATCCTACTTTTCACGTGTCCCATCTGAGGAAATGCTTAGCGGATGAAGAGGCCCATGTGCCTCTCGATGATATTGAACTCGATAGTAGGCTGAACAACGTTGAACAACCAATTGCTATTCTTGACCGTCAGAAGAGGCGTTTGAGAAATATGGTGGTTAGACAGGTGAAGGTGCAGTGGAAACACCGTAGGGGTTCTGAGGCTACTTGGGAGTCCGAAGACGAAATGATGAAGCATTATCCGCAGTTGTTCCTGTCGCTTCGGGATTCGGGGACGAATCCCATTGTAAGGGGGGTGGACTTGTAACGCCCGTTAATTCCGGTTTCAAGAACTAAAGCTTGTAGGGTATGTATAACTCTCGGGACTTAACCGACGTTTCTCGGAAGCCTTTACGTCATCCCGGTACGTTAAAGAACCTAACTATTCCTTCCGTTTTTCCTTACACCTCAATCTGGGGGACTAGAGTGTAATATCTTATGTTATAACACAACAAACCCTAGCCCCCTTGTGCTGTTTGGATCGGCAGAAACAACAAGGACAAGACCCGCGATTTTTCTTTTTTGCAGCCAATTCTAAACCTTAGAACTTCAATTCAAGGTATGTACTACGATTCCCCAAGACTTTTTTACGTTAATTGATCCTCATATTGCGCGTATTGATCTAAAAACGTCTTGTTGTAGGCTAACCGGGTGGCTGCCCAATTGAGCGTTTCCGGGGCTGTTTTGAGTGAGGTTTTTGCATCAAAATCCCACAAGGTATGACATGTACATCATATTATAATTTCATGGCCAATGGAGGTGTTTAGGTCGGTCAATCGATTTTAGTTCGAAAACTAGGGTTTATCGAGTGTAGAATTGAAAATTGTTGAGTTTGATGCGTTAATTGATCGGGTGACCGACCGAATCAGGTTGTACAGCCCTAAGGGGGGTTTAAGGGCTGTGGAAAAATTATTTTTTGATGCTCGGGGCTGTTGTGGTTAGTGCTTCGTTAATCGAGTCGGCGGTGCGTGAATTTTCGTTTAAATGTTAAAGTAAGAGTTGTAAAAAGGAACCGTCAACCCTATCAACTCCGGTGACATAATCTTGATGAATGAAAAGATTTAAATTGGAATTTGGTCCATTCGGGGCTGATTCGTTTAACAAATGGTTTTAAGGTTTATTACACGCGCATTCGACCCGATTTGATTATCCTTGGGCCTTGGGTCAACCCTATCAACTCCGGTGACATAATCTTGATGAATGAAAATATTTAAAATGGAATTTGGTCCATTCGGGGCTGATTCGTTTAACAAATGGTTTTAAGGTTTATTACACGCGCATTCGACCCGATTTGATTATCCTTGGGCCTTGGGTCAAGCTGTTGGGCCTTGGGCCAAGTGTTGGGCCTTGGGCCAAGTTGTTGAGCCTTGGGCCAAGTGTTGGGCCTTGGGCCAAGTTGTTGGGCCTTGGGCCAAGTTGTTGGGCCTTGGGCTAAGTTGTTGGGCTTGAACGGCCCATTAGGCAAGAGTATTTTTACGGTCTAGATTAGTAACGTGTTGTGTATAATTTACAGGCCCTTGCTTGTGATCGTGCACTTAGGAATTTCCTAGCTCGTTGTAGGTGTTCGATTGATTTCAGGTGAGTATGCATGATGCCCTTTTTACTCTTTTTACTTTTGGGCTAGCATGCACACCTAAGTGTTTTCTTACATGATGAAATGTTTTAAACGAATTTATATAGGCTTGCTAGCATATGGTAGCCCTTGGGATGTTAAATATATATATATATATATATATATGTATATACATTATTGCTTGGTCTATATCTGGCGATGTTGTAGTCGTTTCGACTACTGATGTTGTGTATGCCTACTTTGTGTTTGCATGCACTGACGTTACGTGTTTGGGTTGTACGTTTGCTCGACCCTGATGTTATATATATATATACTGTGATATATATAGAGATGTAATTGAAAGGATGTTTACATATACATTTTGTATATGTATGTTTGAGGATGTTTATTTCTCGGACATGATGATTTGATGGATGTATCCTTTTATTTTTTTAAAACTTTTGGTATAACTATCATAACTATTATCTACTGATATTATTTACTTAAAACTTGAACTCACTCAGCTCAAGCTGACTTTGTGTGCATGTTAGTGTGAGTTTCAGGTTAGGGAGAGGATGCCTTATCGCTTGGATGTGCACGAAGCTACTTGGACGGTGAAGGGCATACGGGATTTGAAGTTTTACTATTAAACATTTATTTTTAAAAGTTTTTATTTAAGGATAACTATGTTGATTTTGGGCAAAATTCCTGGGTTTTTGGGAACTTATTTTATTATTCATATTTTCCGTTGAATTATACTCTGAGATGTTGGTTTTAATGAAAAGAATGTTTTTAAGTTTAATTATTTTACAAGCGTTTTGAATGATTACCAACTGTGGGGTTCCCGGGTTTCGGGGCCTTACAAATCATCTCGATCGGTTTGGAAACTCGCATCCGTGTAACCTTTTACAATGATTTCCTCCTTACCCGAACCGTATATTAAAAACATGTCCTTAGTCCTTCTAAGGTATTTCATTATACTCTTAACCGCCATCCAATGGCTACTTCCTGGATTATGTTGGATTCTACTTGTCACGCTTAAAGCGCATGACACATCCGGTCTAGTGCATACCATTGCATACATGATGGATCCAATAGCCGATGCGTATGGGATCCCATTCATTTTATCTTGCTCTTTCTTTGAGCTTGGACATTGAGACGCACTCAATATCGTTCCTCTTTGAATAGGTACCAAACCTCTCTTAGAGTTCTCCATCTTGAACCTTTTCAAGATTTTGTCAATGTATGCACTTTGGTTTAAACTTATCAACCGCCTTGATCTATCCCTATAGATCTTTATTCCCAAAATATAGGCGGCTTCACCAAGATCTTTGATGGAAAAACGACTTCCAAGTCATGCTTTTACACCTTCCATGGTTAGAATGTCATTCCCAAATAGTAGTTTGTCATCAACATACAATACTAAGAAGGTAATGATGCTCCCACTAGCTTTCTTATACACACAAGCTTCATCACCATTTTTGATGAATCCAAATTTCTTAATTTCTTCATCAAAACGGCGATTCCAACTTCTAGATGCTTGTTTCAATCCATAGATTGATTTCTTTAACTTGCATACTTTGTTAGTATGTTGTGGATCAACAAAACCTTCGGGCTGAACCATATAGACATCTTCCTCAAGATGCCCATTTAGAAAAGCGGTTTTGACATCCATTTACCAAATCTCATAGTCATAATATGTGGCTATGGCAAAGAATATCCTAATTGACTTTAGCATTGCTACGGGAGAAAAAGTTTCATCATATTCAATCCCTTGAGTTCGAGTGAAACCTTTTGCTACAAGTCTTGCTTTATAAGTATCCAAGTTTCCATGCATATCGGTTTTCTTCTTGAAAACCCACTTACTTCCAACCGGTTTAGAATTAAGAGGTGGTACAACCAAATCCCATACTTGGTTTTCATGCATGGATTGCATCTCTACGTTCATGGCTTCAAGCCATTTGTCACAATCGGATTGTGACATTGCATCACGGTATGTGGTGGGTTCATCCGAATCTACCACATAGCATCCATCCATGAAAAATCCATATCTTTCAGGTGGATGACTAATTCTACCGGATTTGAGAATGTTTTGTGTATATTGATCAACCATTTGATCATTCTCAACAACCTCTTGTTGATTGCTAGTGTCAACCAAACGTGTATCGGCTTGTGGTTCTCGATCCTCCTCGAGTTCCACCGTTCTACTAGTACCTTCCATAAGGAACTTAGTTTCCAAGAACTCGGCCTTCCGAGCAATGAACACTTTTTGCTCGGTTGGGTTGTAGAAATAATATCCCATAGAATCTTTGGGATATCCTACAAAGATACACTTAATGGATCGACTTTCAAGTTTGTTTTGGGTGTTGTTCTTGACATAAGCCTCACAACCCCATACCTTTAAATATGATAATGATGGAGTCCTTTCATTCCATATTTCAAAAGGTGTCTTGTCCACTTTCTTGGTTGGGGCCATATTTAGAATACGTGCCGCGGAGAGCAAAGCGAAACCCCAAAATGATAGAGGCAATGTGCTTCTAGCCATCATAGATCGAACCATATCCAATAGAGTTCGATTTCTCCTCTCGGACACACCATTATGTTGTGGTGCTCCTGGTGGAGTAAGTTGTGAGATGATCCCACAACTTCTAAGATGATCTTGGAAAGCATCACTTAGGTATTCTCCTCCTTTATCCGAACGAATTACTTTGATGGTTTTATCGAGTTGATTTTGTACTTCATTTTGGAAGATTTTGAACATTTCAAAAGCTTCATCTTTGTGTCTTAACAAGTACACACACCCATAACAACTATAGTCGTCAATAAAGGTAATGAAGTATCTTTCACCATTCCTTGTCATTGCCTTAAAAGGACCACATACATCCGAATGTATGATACCTAATAAGTTTTTTGCCCTTTGGTTTGTTCCACTAAAGGGGTCCTCGGTCATCTTTCCTAACATACAAGACTCACATTTATCAAATGAATCACCTTCACTTGATTCCAAAAGACCATTCTTTTGAAGTGTATGTATGCGATCTTTGTTTATATGACCAAGGCGACAATGCCAAAGATAAGTTTTACTCAAATCCATTTTGAGCCTTTTGGTGCTTGATTGGTATAACATGTTATCATAAGATGTGTTATTATGAACCAATTCATAAATGCCATTAGATGGCATTGCTTTAAAATAAAATACATCACTCATGAAAACATAAATACAATCATCCATAAACTTAAAATCATAACCATATTGTCTTAACAAGGAAACGGAGATAATATTCCTAGTCAAACTAGGAGCATACAAAACATTATTTAAAATAACTTCCAAACCATTTGGAAGCTTCAAAATGTAGTCCCCTCGGGCTTCGACAACAACCTTTGATCCGTTGCCCATGAAGAGACTAATATCTCCCTTCTTGAATCCTTCATTTCCTTTGAACCCCTGCAACAAATTGCAAATATAAGTTCCACATCCGGTATCCAATACCCAAGTGTTAGAGGAAATAATATTAAGATCAACATGAATCATGAAAGTTGTACCCGAGGTTTGCCCCACATCCCTCTTAGCTTTCAACACTTTGAGATAGGTTGGACAATTCCTCATCTAATATCCTATCTCCCCACATCCAAAACAAGGATCCTCCGCGCAAACCTTTGGCTTCTTTTCCTTCGGTTTGGGTGGTCCCGCTTTCGCCTTTCCCTTGAACTTAGCCATGACTTGTCCCTTACCTTTGGCAACCTTTGCCTTAGGTTTCGGGTGATGCCTCTTCCTATTGCCTCTCTCATTGATCGTGAGAATGGGTAAAACCTTTTTACCCATTCCCATCTCAGCCGTCTTGAGCATTGCATGAAGCTCACCAATGCTTTTGTCCCACCCATTCATGTTATAATTCATAACAAAAGTCTCGAATTTCTTGGTTAGCCCATTTAGAATCAAATCCGTGGCTAACTCATTTGAGACGCGACAATTAAGGCACTCGAGACGATCAATGTGGCTTTTCATCTTAAGCACATAGGAGGAAACAGATTGGGTTTCTTCCATACGACATGCATGAAGCGCTCGAACCGTTTCGAAGTGCTCCACCTTAGCTTGTGTAAAGAACATTTTCTTAAGTTGGGTAATCATGTTGTATGCCCCATGAAGTTCAAAATCCTTTTGAATTTCGGGAATCATAGTTCCCAACATGAGGCAAGAAACTTGCACCGAATCCTCATTGTGCTTTACCCAATTGTTATAGTTTTCGGCATCGTCAATGCTAGGTTCATCAGGAATAGGTTCGTCTATTACGTAGTATTTCTTTTCTTGCATGAGAACGATTACCAATCCAAAAAGTTGGTATAGTTTAGACGATCCTTATCGAGAATAGATCTTAGTGATAGGTTATTTACGGGTGGAATAATAACGTTAGGTGGATTGTTGATTGCGGCCATATACAAACATAACAAAGCTCAATTTTATTATTTTTTATATCAATTAATTTTAATCTTTAATACCCTTTATGTCTCCAAGACACTTAATGATTAAAATCTAGAACCCAACGTTACATTCAAATAGTAGTTAGGTGACCTTTATCCTACTATTTAAATTAACAAGGTAGTCAACGTTTGACGATTGCAACCCTTTGCAACTTCTAGTTTTATGGGATCAGTTAAACATCTTATGTTTAGTTGGCATGTTTAATCCCATCAACACCATTGTACACCATGCTTCGGTGACCCTATTTACATGGTTTCCAATTTAAGTCGTCCTACTTATACACATATGTGAGTTTATATATACAAGTGGTTAGGTGACCTTTATCCCACTTATATGGTAAACCCGCCTCAAACTCATAAGTTTCCTCCAACATGGTTAGGTGACCTTTATCCCATATCGAGTTCCCAAGTGATTCGAGTGTTGAATAAAAGGATGGTGTTCGACTTATTTTATTAAAGGGTTTTTTTAGTTTTCTAAATGCTAGATTGGAAAACCTTTTATGTACCTAGCATTTGAATGCATTCAAATGTATGGTACTTAGTTGAAAAACCCATTTTCAAATTTCCTATTAATAAAACCCATTTTATTGTGAAATCATTAGCCCTTAATAAAACCAATTTTATTACCTAACGATTTCTAAGGAACCAATTTTATGCTAGTTGTTGATTTTAAGTAGTTAGCAAACCATATTACAATAACACAAACAAAAGAAAATCAACCATGCAAGCATAAAGCATACAACCACAGTTCATAACCATAGCCTCCTAATATTGACTACACTTGTTGACCGAAGACAAGTGTGTCAAAAAGGTCTTTCCTAAGGGACCCCAAAGGACATAATCTTGTGTCAGTGAACTCCCACTTGATCCCGCATCCAAATGCTCCAAGTGTTCACCCCCGTGTTATGGTCTCCACTTTATTTGGGCTTCCATCCTTGCATCTTCTTTTACAAAATATGTCCTAATAAATTTTTCTAGTAAAAGAAATGCATCTAATCTACTTATTATTACAAACCAAATGATTGAATAAATAGATTACAAACCCAAATAAATATTACAACCATATCGAATGAACAAACAACCACTTGAATGAACAAACACATTAACACAATCATTTAACCAAACACAAGGCCATGGCTAAGTTATGAACATCTATTACACATCCAAATATGAAATAATCCAAGACCCAAAATTGGTTCCCCTTTGGCCTAAAACTTTCGGCCTAAACTTGACCAAACCGAAAGTTCCGGGTTTTGTCCAAACAACACAATCAATCATCCAAATGACTTAGTTTTTCAAGATTACCACATGCATGTAAAGTATAATCTTAAAAAACCATGGGGTAACCAAAACCCCTAAAATTTTTGGCCATATGGTAAAACCCCACCATAAACCCGAAAATTTTTGGATGTAATGAAGCATGGATCGGTATAACCTGGCTCTTGATGCCATTGTTGAGTTTTAACAAGGTTGTCAAAGTGATAAAACCTTACTTTTACCAAAAACGCAATGGATAAATGTTTTAAATCTTGTTAGTTTATAGTTTATTAAACCAATTTTATACATGCAAAACCCAAACCCGGATCCATATACGAAATACATACTATCAAACACATGCATGTCACTATAAGTTCATGCATGTTAAACTACCTTTCAAGTAAACCAAAACCGGGTGAAGAAAGAGTGATTGAAAGTCAAGAACTTGAATATGGAAGCTCCTCAAGCTAGCATACCCCAAGCCTCCGACAATACACCTTTGTTTAGCTACGACTCACTTGAAAAACCAACTCCTTCTTGATGTTCTTCCTTGTGGCCGAAAATGGGAGAGGAAAGGAAGAGAGGAATGTTTTGTTACTTGCAAAAATTGTAAGAATGAATTAAAAAGAGTTAGGGAGTTAATGGAAGCACCACCCATGGCACCCACTCACATCCAATGCATGTCTCCACTAAAGAAAACATAATAATATAAAATAAAAGGTGTAAGAGAGTAAGGGGGGGGGGGGGGGGCGGCCACCCGCTCACCCATTTCAAATTTTATATTTTTTTTTCTTTAAATAAATTTTATATCATAAAACTCACATTGTGTTATTTCCCAAAATAAATATAACACAATATAGGTAACATGCTTGGTAACCATTATTCACATATTGTTATTTAACCATCTTAAATAACACTGTGGAATGCTCTCTCTCAAAGTATAAATCATCCATATGATTTATTTATTTCACAAGTACAATGTATTTAGAAACCCCTTTCCAAATAACTTAAGTGTTAACATTTGTTTGTTATGATCATATCATATATAAACAAATATTATTGGTGTTTGTCTAGCATGTTATTGGGTATGACCCAACTTGGATCATAACGTACTAGCCACATCAATAATAATATGTGTCTTGAGCAAACCGAGTCCAACAGATAGATGTGACCTTGTGGATCCCAACCATGACGGTTTGGTAATTACTTTATGTATAGCTAACTGTTTTGTGCGCAGGATACTCGTCGATGGAGGAAGCTCTGTGAACATTATCCAGATGGAAGCTTTGAAGAAAATGGATATCCTAGAAACAGAGATTATCTCAAAATCCTCAGTTCTTGTCGGATTCAGTGGCAAAACCAAGAACACATTGGGAGAAATCAAACTTCCGATATATATTGAGGGAACTAACTTCCTACAAAAGTTTTGCGTTATTGACTCTTTATCTTGTTGTAATGTGATTTTAGGCAGGCCCTGGATCCAAAACATGAAGGCGGTACCCTCGACTTACCATCAGTGTGTGAAACTCCCAAGTCCCTGGGGAGTCATCAAAATTGAAAGTGATCAGCAAGATGCCAAGGAATGTTATGCTTCATCAATGAAGTGGACTAAAAAGCCTACTCAAGCATAGCAATTACAGCAACAACCAGGGAAGGTCCTGCAAGCAAGAGAGCATGATGTAAAGGAACTATCTTTGGATCCTCAGGATACTGAAGTCAAAGTATTGTTAGGAACAAGTATTCCTGGGAATATTGAGATGGAATTGATATCCTTTCTAAAGAAAAGAGCTTCTACCTTCGCCTGGAAACATGAAGATATGACAGATATATCTAAATCTATAATCACTCATAAACTTGGTACAGATAGATCTTTCAGGCCAGTACAACAAAAGCGACGAAAGTTTGCTCCTGAGAGAAACACTATCATACAAGAAGGGGTGCAGAAGCTGCTCAAAACCAAGATGATAAGCGAAGTCCAATACCCTAAATGGTTGGCCAATCTAGTTGTCGTCCAGAAGAAAAATGGAAAATGGAGAGTGTGTATGGACTTCACGGACCTAAATAAGGCCTGCCCAAAAGATCCATTTCCACTCCCACACATTGACTCAATGGTGGATGCAACTGCTGGCCACGAACTGCTAACTTTTATGGACGCATCCTCAGGATTTCAGCAAATTCAAATGGAACCATCAGATCAAGAGGACACATCCTTCATGACTCCCACAGGTATATACTGTTATACTGCAATACCTTTTGGACTTAAAAATGCAGGTGCAACATACCAGAGGCTAGTCAACATGATGTTTGAAGACCAACTGGGGGACACGATGGAAATCTACATAGATGACATGGTGGTAAAGTCAAAGAAGGCCGAGGATCATCTGAGAGACTTGGCAACACCATTTGATATCCTGGATGAATACAACATGAAGTTGAATCCAGCCAAGTGTCACTTTGGGGTCAAATCAGGAAAATTCCTGGGATACATGGTCACCAAAAGAGGGATAGAAGCAAGGCTAGAGCATATCAAGGCTATCCTGGATATCAAATCACCTAGAAATGTCAAAGATGCCCAAAGATTAACCGAAAGAATAGCTGCTCTCAACAGATTCATCTCAAGATCATTCAGAGAAGTGTAAAGAATTCTATGATATCCTAAGGAAGAATCAAAAGTTTGAATGGGGAGAGAAGCAAGAAAGGGCATTGGTATCCCTGAAGGAATACTTATCCTCAGCACCACTCCTGATGCTGAGTCATCATCCCTGTACCTAGCCGTTTCCGGGAGTGCAATCAATGCTGTCCTCGTCAAGGATCATGAAGGTCAACAACATCCAATATACTATGTAAGTAAAAGCCTACTAGATGCTGAATCCAGGTATTCTTATCTTGAAAAGTTAATTTTAGCACTTATAATGGCTTCTACTAAACTAAGACATTATTTTGAAACTCATGCTATACATGTAAAGACTAATTATCCTATTAAGGCTGTCTTGAGAAAACCAGAAATGTCAGGTAGGATGGCAAAGTGGGTTGTAAAACTTAGTGCATATGATATCCTATATGAGCCAAGAACAGCCATCAAATCTCAGGCGGTTGCCGACTTTGTGGCTGATTTTAGCCAGGATATAATTGAAGAAGTTGAAAAAGAAGTTCAGCAATTGGAGGTCAAGAAAAGTTGGTCCCTACATATTAACGGTGCCTCCAACATAACAGGAACAGGTCTAGGTATCCTGCTAAAATCGCCACAGGGGGACATTATACCTCTATCTATATCTTGTGAATTTCAGGCTACTAATAATGAGGCTGAATAAGAGGCCTTAATAGCTGGTTTGCAATTAACTAAGGATATGAAGGTCATGTATCTTCAAGTTTACGTTGATTCTTTGTTATTAGCTAACCATTTCAATGGCTCTTATGCAGCGAATGCAGAAAACTTAGCGAAATATTTAGAAATATTTAAGCAATTAGCTATGTATTTCGAGACATTTGACATAGTGCAGGTACCAAGAGAAGAGAACACTGAAGCAGATGCCTTAGCAAACTTGGCATCAGCTCTCAAGATACCAGGAGATGTTAAGATACCTATCATGCATATCTTGACTCCAGCAACAAAGGAGAACCTCAAAGTCTTAGAGACTTCGAATTCTAAGGATAACCCAGCGTCTTGGACTAATCCCATAATACGGTATCTTCAGGATAACGAGATCCCAGAAGGGGAAAATCCCAGAGCTTTCCGAATGAAGGTAACCCAATACATTGTCTTAAATAATGTTTTGTATAGAAAATCACTTGCAGGTCCATACCTGAGATGCTTGGAATATCAAGAAGCACAAGAAGTTATCAAAGACATACATGAAGCCAACAATGAAGAGAGATGCAATGAATTTCTCTAAGAGGTGTGATGCTTGCCAAAGACATAGCAACATATTACATCAACCAGTTGAACCATTATATCCTATCATCTCCCCATGGCCATTTATGAAGTGGGGAATGGATATTGTGGGAAAGCTGCCCAAGGCTCTTGGTGGAAAAATCTTTACGCTAGCCATGACGGACTACTTCTCCAAGTGGATCGAAGCAGAGGCATTTGTTCAAGTCAAAGAAAAGGATGTGATCTCATTCATCAAACGCAACATCTTAACAAGATTCGGTATCCCAGCAGAGATTGTTTGTGACAATGGATCACAATTCATTGGAAAAAGAACAACCAAATTCTGTAAAAGGGCCTACAGGTTAATCACTATGGACGGTGTTCCTATACCAAGAGCCTGGAACGCTATCCACCTCAAGGCGTATTTCTGTTAGTATACTTAACTGGTATGTTGGTATCCTCAAGAGGAAGGTATGTTTCCTTATCTATTCTTACATTTTTTAACTCTATTATTTCTAAATCAAGTTTACTAACTTAAGCATCGGAGGGGTGTTAGCCAGGCTAACACCCACCCCTCATCAAGAGCTTAGTGTTTTGCAGTTATCCTAAGGATATGTTATCTCGACAACAGTCAGAGGCTGATCACCTCCCAAACGAATATGATATCCCTCAAGGTTTAAAGGTCTTCACCTTTCCAACAAACGCCAGGGCCGCACGAATAAGATATCCCGGATATCTCAAATGGTTTAAAGGTTTTCACCTTTCTATCGACGCCTGGAGCGCACGATGATTTGGGTATAGTTCGAAGCAGGCTGACCAGACCAGCTAACAATCCGTCTGTTATTGGCTATATACCGAATCCTTAAGATAAGTGGCAGACGTGTCACACAAACGGTTTATAACATTTTCATGTTATCTAAGGTTTATAACACTTTCGTGTTATCTAAAGTCTTGGCATAATCATGCCCATGCGTTTGGGACCTTCCCCAGTTTTATCTCAAGCTTAGACATTTTCATGTCTCTTTAGTAAAGGCCTAGTCGCCAGTAAAAAGGCTTTATCGCCAGTTAATGGGCCTTGTTGCCAGAATTGTCTAACTTTGTTTCGACAGATTGCTAAGAAGGTTACTAAATTGTTTTTAACTTAACAAAATCCCAGAAGCTTGATACTTAAAAAGGTCAACGATTGGGAACATCACATGTAAGCCTATCAAATTTATAAATAATCTCCACAAAGGTACTCTTTACACTTAGTTTTATTATGCAATTTTTATTTCAAGGTATGATCTTTTGGTTTGGTTGTGACAACTCACACGAGGTGTAAGGATACATTATCCTTAAGATATTTTTTATCAGTTCCTGATAATCCTTTTGATTATGTTTTCTAAAGACTTATAATCAGTAAAACATTTTACAATCAGGAGTCATTATTCTCAAGATGGTAAAAATATTTTAGAATCATATTTTCAGGATACGTTATCTCCAAAATAACTTATTTTAGAAAATAAAAGACATATAATATTCCAACTAAAATTTACAAGTTATCGAACACGATACTTAAAGCCAAAAGATTATACTACTACTAATCATAAAATGCAGGAAATTAGAAAGGCAACACCCGGGTTTTGTCTTGAAAAGCCAAGATCCCTCTACCCGAATATTGCCAGATGTTCAAACGTCAAGAAAACATGGGCTTCGTCTTGGAAAGTCAAGATCCCTCCACCCATGTATCCTAATATCCTAAGCATACTATTGTCCAAGACAGAAAAAAGAAAATTGTTCAACAACCATTACAACCCCACATCCAAACCGACACGGAAAAAATTGGGCTCAAGACTTTCTTTTTCGCTATCATCGCCCAGTTGCACCTCGTCACCAACCGTCTTCACCGCTCCCTTGGTTGCCTCATCCAATGCCTCCTCCGCAGTCTTCACCGCGCAACTGGGACCAGCATTCTCCGTATCCTCACCAATGAGCTCAGGCAAAACCTTCTCCCAAGCAGCCACATCCCAGAAAGAGGTATCAACACCGGCATCTTTTGCCTCCCTGGCCATCTTAAGCCAAGACTGGAAGATGGAAATAGCCGCAGACCTCTTCGCACCCTCAGTAACCTCTTGGATCTGTGCCAGACGATCCGCTTCTTGGTGGACAAGTTCCTTCTTGGCCATCAAGAGTTCCTGCTTCAACTCCTCAATTTCCTTGGTCTGCTTGTCAAGAAGATTGGTTTTGACCGTTGCAATCTTTAGCATCTCGGCTATGCGAGTGTTGGAATCAAGAAGCTCATAATGAAGATCATTAAAGCAGGAGGAAGCTGTTCCAAACCCTGTCCAAAACAAACTTTCCTCAGCATATATTATTTCGATAATATGAGGATACTGGCAGAAGGTATACCTTGTTAAACTCTAGATTACAGGTCGGAGAAGAATCAGATGCTTCCTGGGTTTTCCTCTTTTTGGAAACGTTGCGCGACTGCTCTTAGGTTTTGGTAAGGAGGCAGGGGCAACTTCTTTTTTCTTGGTACTACGAGTAGAGACCATGCTGTCAATGTCATCCAAAGCAAAGGCTGAAGCAAATTTTCCTACAAGTGTACAGGTCAGTATCTCTAATCCTTAAAATATTTATACTAACATTTCAATTTCCCTTACCAGACATAACGGAGCTCACGGACGGAGATGATTCTTGGAGACCAGACTGAAAAAGAAACGTTCTTTCTTCCTCGCCTATGAGATAGAAAAAATTTAGCTTGTTCTCAGTTTCTTTGCTAGGAGGAGTGATTTCGAAGAACTTCAAGGCTGTGATAAGATAAGATAAAAATATGTCAATCATAAGAATAACAACATACAGTTTCAAGACAATGTATCCTACTTTTAGTCACCCAAAGATGTGGGAGGTTTTTAGGATTCGGAAGCGAGTCTCTCCTAACAAAAAAGAATTGCTTCTTCCATTGGTCGTTGTTTTGGGTGTTCTTCAAAACTAATGGGGTTCGGCCAGATCTTGTTTTGAGAAGTTATCTTGAGGATCCGTGACTACGAAGGTCATAGACGGAGGCAAGCTTAGAAAGGGTGACATCCAAAGCACGATCTGCGATTAGTCTCCCCAAGACAAACAAGGTCCTCCAAACCATCGGCATAGTTTGGATAAAACTAATAAGCCCAGTTCTGGTAAAAAACTCCGTGGTAAGGGTTGAAAAAGGGTAAGTAAAGTCAATCTTGAATGGCAAAAACGGAAAAAAAATCCAGGTCTTAGAGACAAGATCAGATAAGACAGCTGGATCGAAGGAGCAGAAAACAGTTCCCGGAGGGAAGCAGCCTCGGGATCGTAAACACTCAATATCATTATTATTGAACGTACATATCTCATTCACAGGATTGGCTAGAAGATTTTGGGAAACAAAATCCTCAATGCAAGAATCATGAAGCTTCGGACTCATGATTGCACGGAGATAAGGAAAAGAAGGAAGAAAGAAGTTACCTGAAGATGAAGATGAGATAAATTTTAATCATCTGGGTAGTTATAGGGATTACCTAGGGTTTGGAGAGTAGTTAAAACGGCTGTCGCGTGTATTAGGTATCCATCGCACAAAATTTGAAATTCAAAATTCAAAAATTTTACAGTTGTAATCCTTATCTACAGCTGTTAAAATTTGGGGACAATTGTTAGGTTACGGATTTTCAGTATCCTCAAGGAACATTATTCCGAACAAATTCAGGATGCGGTATCGCCAAAGGTAATAAATATCCTAATTACATTATATATGTAACACGATTTTTGATTATTTATGTTTACCAAGTCAAAGATTGTTATCGTGATCTCCCAAAGACTCGCACTTTCCGTTAATAAAGTGTGACAAGAAAGGAAAGGTGCTGATTGAAGGGCTAACTGCTAATTGGAATAATTCCGCAGTTTTCTTAAATATAGGCCATATTGTTAGCTTTTTATTTTTGTATAAATAGAGCTCAAAACCGGATCATAACACACACTCTAGACACACAAGACTCACTAGTACTCGCATTCTCTGTAATCACGATCAAGTTTGAGCTCCACCATTGTAATCACCTTTGTTATTAATAAACCGGTGGTGATAGTTTTCACCGCCCGGGGTTTTTTGCTTGTTATCCTAAGGATAACGGGTTTTTCCTCGCAACAAATCCTTGTGTTCAAGCACTTTTACTTTTATTTTATCAAGCACCTAGTCCCGATTACTAATTTGGTTACGAAATTACCATTGTCAAATTTTGACCAAAACACTAGTATTTTGTTTTTTGTTGCTACGACGAGTATAGCGACAAAGAAGGTATGGCCGTCCGAGAGTATGATACTAACAGAGCTTCCTAACCTTCTAAGATCAAAGAAACACAGCCGGCTAGTCTCACCGGAAGTGGGCGTCTTCTGCGATAAACATCAGGCGTGAGAATTAGTGATTTGATACGAATAAATGGTGATAAGTGAGTAAGTATGAAGATATTGTAGAGAGAATGAGAAGAGAGTGAATGAATATTGCCGTTGGTGAAGTCCTCTATTTATAGGAAATCCGGAAACTTCTTTGGGGGAGCTTATGCTTCTAAACGGGAAAGAGTCAACTCCTCTTTTAGCATGTTTAGACAAGTAATGCCATTTTAGTGTAACTTGTTATCAACCTTTGTCCTGCCATGTGAACATTTATGTTTTATGGCATATTTCAGCTTTATGTCACATCAAAGGTAACTTTTCCAAAATTTACTATATCAAGGAGCTTCCTTCGTTAACCTAGAAGATTAAGGGATGAAGCTTCGAGCTTCTAGGTCCAGCAGCTTGTGTTTGCTTCTCCTTAGCTTCTAGACTTCCTTTGCTTATGAGTGGGTAAGGGTACCCACATTATCAGCCTCCCCAGTCAAAAGTATTCGGATTTTAATGATGGCTGCTTGTGAGTTAACTATTTTTCTTCATGATGTCCCCCCTGGGTGTTTAATTCTTTTGGGCTCACTGACATGACTCTCCATAGAAGATGCATATTCCCATTTTGCTGTTTTGGGCTTGTTTATTGAGGCCTAAGAGTTGAAAAATCTTTCTTTGTCATGTGGTATGGAAGCTTGGAGCTTGTGGTCCGAAGCTTCCGCGCTTGAAACTTAGGACTGGAAACCAGAAGCTTCTCGTATCAACGTTTCGATTATTATGTTTATTTTAATTATGGTGGTTGCTCCTATTGCAACTGACCGATTTAACGGTTACAGCATGAGCTCATCATAAGTCTAAAGTAACAGCTGGCTCTAGAATTGATCTCAGCCTTCCACATGCCCCTATATATTGGGGATTTTAAATTCAAAAACCCCCCTTTATGTAACCCCCAAGAGTCGCCGTTCTGTAACTTCTCTATCTTTTTCGCCATTAACCCTTCAGATCTTCTAGTGTTCTTTGATGGTTTTCCCTCTTTTTCCACCTTTAAAAGGTACGAATCCTCCTTACTTCTAATATGTTTTCAATTATGTGTTCTAAAGTGAACATGTGTAAGGCCCCTGTCCCAGGAGCCCTACTTTGGAATTGGATTTACTCATAAACACAGTTCTAAATATTATAGTGAATTAAAACTTCGCGGAATAATTAAAAACATAAACCAATATATTACAAAACACAAATCTTGTCTTAACATAAGTTAACTTGTCTTAAACATAACATAATAATTCATAATATTTCTTCATAAGATGCCAGTCTTCCAGTCCCTACCATGTGCCATCCTCAAGCCAGCTCCTTTAACCTATTTACCTGCGTGCATACTAAAATTCAGCTATGCTGAGTGAGTTCTAGATAATAACATTATATACATTACTTTCATACCTTTACTTATACATATCCGGAGATACGTATTTCGTACTTTACTTACTAATACATACATACATACTTCTTTATAATTTCCATACTTACATTACATCATATTACACATTCGTTTTAAAGAGCATTTCGCCCTACATACCTCGGATATTATTAGGGTCCGGTACCCTCCATACCTCGGTTATTAAAAGGGTCCGGTGCCCTTCATACCTCGGATATTATTAGGGTCCGGTGCCCTTCGTACCTCGGATATAATTAGGGTCCAGTGCCCTTCATCATTCCATACAACCACACATACGTTCGTTACATACATTTAGTACCTTCAAGTCTTCAAGTATAATTAACATATACATAACTACGTGCATACCACTCGTACATTCTATATCATTCACATACATTTACAAATATATATTTAATATACACTTACCATTTAAGGTAAGTGTATTAATCTATCACATCGTCGTATGCGCACATCCCTGAAACATAACACAGAAAGGGGCTAGAACTCACCTGGAGTCGGTTTCTTTCTGAGTTTATGGTCACACCTCTCCTCTGCTGGGCATGGCTAACTGTTTAACAAGTAACGAGTATCAATTATCTATTTCAACTACTTCATACTTCTAGGTTAATGAAACCCTCAACTAACGGGGGTCCGAGGGCAGCGCCCCTGGTAGCGGGGTCTAGGGGCGGCAGCCCTAGCAGGGTCCAAGAGGCAGAGCCCCTAGCTGGCCCCTAGCAGGTCAGCTTGGAAAAATTTTATTCATAAGCCTATATTAAAAATTCATCAGAAAAACGAGTCGGGTTAAGATTTATAACAATTTGGATCACATGTAAAACCAATCGTATCGCACGGCTAAAAGGAATCGCTTCGCATGGATGCAAACCAGTTGCATCGCATGGATGCAAAACCAGTCGCATCGCACGGACAAACCATTCGCATTGCATGGACAAAACCATTCGCATCGCATGCACAAAACAAGTCGCATCGCATGGAGCAACCAGTCGTATCGCATGGACAAACCAGTTGCATCGCATGTTGAATTCTAATCGCATCGCATTATTCTAAACAAATTGCATCGCATGCTCGTGCGATGCAATTTCTTTCCGTGCGATCAAAATCCTCTTTTCCTTTATTTTACCATTTTCCAGCCATTCTTCCCCGTGACCCTTCCTTAGGACCTGATTTTACCCTTTTTATGGGTTTTGGGTCGTACCAACTTTGTTTACCCGTGTTTTACAAGGCCTGAACATCACCATTTCTTCCTATATTGCATCTATATTAACTTACGGCTCATAAAGTTTATGTTTTTATTACATCCTACAGCCCGATCTACTGTTATATCAGTTTGCATGTCGAAACCGACCTAAAAAACTTAACCTTTTTAATACAACTCACCTTACGGTCTCGATTTGGTTCGGATCTGGACCAACCCGCAGATCTACACGAATTTTTTGTTGTTTGATGATGTTCAAACACGAGATTTACCCTTCCTTTGGATTTGGATCCGGGATTGAGAGAGAATATGCGTGTGTGTTCTTGAGTGTTTGGGTGGGAGAAAAGGAAGGAAAGAGAAAATGGGATTTTTGATAATTAAGGGGGTTTATATAGGGGGGGAGGGGGTCCATGGGCCCTATGGCCCATAACCCAATATAGTCCAAACACTAACATACAATTTAGATTGACATAATATCCTTTAATTATTATTAACAAAAGTAGGATGTTACAATTTGAGATCTTCCTTTATTATGTCCATGCCGACCCACTAAGATGCTCGAATGCCTTGGTTTAAGCTGGATAGATCAAGTTTCTTGCTTGGATAGAAAACTGTATTCGATGGAGAACATCCTTGCTTGACGAAGTGTAGCTTGCTCGAAGCTTTCAACACTTAGAAGAAATTCCAGAAGATAATCTTACTCGAGTAAGATATCGTGCTCGAGGTAGTAAATCCATGCTCGAAGGTCCCAAGCTTGCTCGAACTCCATACTTAGCCATTTCTTGAGGAGGTTGAGAAGACTCCAATCTTCCTTTGCGAATATCCGACTCAACAGTTTTCACTTTTGGAGTGAGTTTCTTCTTCTGTGGAGTTTCCCGAAGTGTCGGTGTCTTCAATATGTTATCGTCACGTCCAAGATCGACAGCCGGTTCCTCAATAATAAACTCCTTATTGATTGGAGTCTCTTCAATCTCTTGTTGTACCACATCATCTGGTTCATTAATCAATCTCCTGACCGGTGATCTTGTTCTCTTAGCCTTATGTTTCAAACGGCCAGCTGGGTTCTTCTTCGACATAGGCTTTTCTACCGAAGCCTCAGGTGCGTAAGCTTCATCAACATCTGAGCTTTTCTTCTTCTTCTTTTTAATCTCGAACTTGGTACGCGGGTTCATCATTGCTTGCCTCCGCGTTTCTGAATCTGACTTAGTTTCTTCAGCATCTTAATCAGAAGTAACCGAGCATACTACTTCTAGAGTCACTTCAGGAGTAACAACCTCCTTCTTTACCACCTTACGTCACTTCTTTTTGGTTGTTGTGACTCGGCTTCGGTTTCTCTCTCGGTCTTAACAAACCTCTTACTACCACCAACAGGCTTGTAATCAACCATCTTTAGCTCTTTCGCCTCAGGTTCTGAATCACTGCCTGCTTTTCTCCATTGGTTGTTTGTCGGGGCAATATAGGCTTCACTTTTCAAATGTCCAAACAACCCGCGAAACTTAGGAATCTCATCATCTTTCTTTCCCCGATAAGATGCCAGTTTGGCTAGGAATTTCCCGTCATATGGTCCAAATATAAATCTCTCCTGTCTTCTTTACTTCAGGGAACTGATCTTCAACAAACAACTAAAAAATTGAGGATATTGCAACCACTTGTCCTTCCCAAAATTATTCTTCATGTTATCAAATATTATCCGTGAGAAATTGTGCTTAGGATTCAAGCACAATGCTGCTACCGTGCTCATCTGATAATCAAGTATATCGTCATAGCCACCCTTCCGATGTCTAAGACAATGTACAACAACATTTATAAGAAACTTGTATAGTCTTGACAAAGCAGTTATTCACTGACTCCTGGTATCCCATTCTCAGCATACAACCCTTTACCATCCTCTCATCTAATTCCACAGGATCAGACTCATCATCCCCAAACTCCAAAACCCGTCTAATAACAGCTTCTTTAATGACAATCTCTTTCCCCTGCACTATAGACATGATGTGTTGTAAAACACACGTATTTTCCGCACGTTTTATCTACGTATTATATTATATTTTATATATTTTAACTCATTTTAGATAGCTTTTACATATTAATCTTTATTTTGTAGGCTATGGGTGAAAGATTGAAGAAACCAAGCTTTTCCAGGAGTTTACGGCCCTTTTACGCATACAATTTCAAGACAAGACTCAAAGCCCGGCCCGTATACATCATGAAAAAGCCCAAGACCCTATTATATTATAACATAAAAAAAAATTAAAAAACCCAAGGGGGGCAGCATACCTGCGATCGGACCAGGGCAGGAAGGAGCAAGAGAGAAAAAAGTTTGCAGCGGCTAGGGTTTGAAGGTTTGGTGGCTAGGGAAGGAAGAACAAGCAAGAACAAGCCTCGGGGATTGATTTCCCGTCAGTTTCCATCAGCCAACAGCAGCCATAAACATCATATATCCTTCCTCTTTAAACATTGTTCAACACTTTGATTTTCTTATTGAATTGTTAACTAGTTTTGCAATTGCTTTAAGGATTGACCTATTATTGATTAGTATTGATTGTTGATGTAAGACCCCGAATCCCGGGAATCCTACAGTTGGTAATCACATTCACAATTTCACAAAAATTTAAAACCAAACAATTCATTTTATTTAAAACCAGTTCGGAGTAAATAACAGCGGAAAAGTTTAAGTATTAAAAATCCCAAAACACGGGTACAGGTGTCCAAAATCAATTGTAAATAAAATATTCGTTTTATTTGAAATCCTTGACCAAAAATGCCTTCAACCTTCCAAGTAATCTCCAGCACGTCCAAGCGGTAGCATCCACTTCTTAACCTGAAAGTCAATCAAACATACACACAAAGTCAGCTTGAGCTGAGTGAGTTCAAGTTTTCATAAACAATAATTCATACTTGCTTTCAAAATTATAGTTATATACAATAGAGAGGATAAAATAAAATAAATAATATAATTCACCAAGTAATACATTTATCGTCGAACACACGTACAAGGGCCTCTCCAACACGAGTCAAGACTCGAGTAATATATTTGACCCGGACACGGTAAGACCTAAGCATGTGACACGAGCCTCTCCACCACGAGTCAAACCCGAGTAATATATTTGACTCGCTCACAGCTTACACATCCGAGCACGAGATACGGGCCTCTCCACCACGGGTACAACCCGAGTAATATATTTGACCCGATCTCGGCTCACACATCCGAGCACGTGATACGGGCCTCTTCACCACGGGTACAACCCGAGTAATATATTTGACCCGATCACGGCTCAACATCCAACGGGCCTCTTCACCACGGGATTTTAAAACTTGAGTAATATATTTGACCCGCCAAAATGATGATCACGTCACACGGGCCTCTCCACCACGGGTATAACCCGAGTAATATATTTGACTCGGCCGTGAATCACCATGCACACACACATCAATAAGCCTACTCACATCATTCTTAATCACGGGGAACTAAATATCATCACACAATCGTAGGCTATAAGGTAACAAATACTCATACATACATGCATACCTTCATACATACATACATATATATAACTATATATATATATATATATCATCCCATACGGGAACTAAGTAGATATGTCTACTCATATTCAATTTCTACCAAGCCTACTAACATCCCTTGAGTCTAGACCATTAATAATGTATGTAACCTTAAAGGATACAAGGCCATAAACGAGTCTAAAATATTCTAAAGCATATAAAATAATTTAAATATAACTTTCAAAGTGCCCAATCACGAGTCAGACCATGTAAAACCATTCAAGTCGTTGTAACGGGTAAAATCGTTTAAAATGGTATTTCGATGTGTATGCTAGCCCAAAACGTAAAAAGAGTAAAAAGGGCATCATGAGCTCACCTGAATCAATCGAACACCTACAACGAGCTAGGAAATCCCTAAGTGCACAATCACAAGCGAGGGCCTGTAAATTATACACAACGCGTTACTAAACTAGACCGCAAGGACACACTTGCCTAATGGGCCGCTCAAGCCCAACACTTTGGCCCAAGGCCCACCAACTTGGCCCAAGGCCCAACAACTAGGCCCAACAACTTGGCCCAAGGCCCAACCCAAATCCAATTACTTTACCTCAGCCCCTAAAACCTTTCAACTAACCAAATCCACCCTACGATTATGGCCGGGGCTAACCATGATGCACAACTTACCCGCCGGTAATCAAATCGAGTCGAATACGCGCGTAATAAATCTTAAAACCAATTGTCAAACGAATCAGCCCCAAATGGACTAAATTCCCATCTTAACCTTTTCTTACATTATAATTATGTCACCCGAGTTGATAGGGTTGACAGTTCCTTTTTACAGCTTCCAATTTAACATTTAAACGAAAATTCGCTCACCGCCGACTCGATTGACCAATCACCAACCAAAACAGCCCCGAGTACCAAAAATATAATTTTTCCACAACCCTTAAACCCCCCTAGGGCTGTACAAACTGATTTGGTCGGTCATCCGATCGCTTAACGCATCAAACTCAACAATTGCCAATCCTACACCCGATAAACCCTAGTTTTCAAACTAAAATCGATTGACCGACCTAAACACCTCCATTGGCCATGAAATTTTAGTATGATGTAAGTGACATACCTAGTAAGATTTTGGTGCAAAAACCCTAATCTAAACAGCCCCTGAATTCCTCAATTGGACAGCCACCAAACAAGTCTACAACAAGTCGTTTAACGATCAATACACGATGTATAAGGATGGTTTAAGGTGTAAAAGACTAGAGGGGACCTGGGACTAACCTGGAATTGGAGTTTTACGGCCTAATCACAGCTGCAAAAAAGAAAATCGGGGGTGCTTGGCTCTTGCTTTCAGCCGATCGCAGGTTTGGGGGGGGGGGGGGGGGCTAGGGTTAGGATTTTGATTATAATATAAAATGTTACATTCAGGCCCTTCCACTTTATTAAGAGTTGAACTTGCATGAAAAGTTAAGCAAGATACGTTTACGGGGTGGAAAGGAGCTCTCGGAAGAATGCCGGGTCAAGCCCGAAGGTGTACGCAATCACTACAAGGCTAAAACTTTTATCGGAATTTACAGATGTTACAGTTGAATGATTTTTGAGATGATTCGTATGAGTTTTATGGTGATTTTAATGAGTATTTGCTGCTGTCCAAAAATTATGAGAGGCTAATCTTGTTAGTTCTACCTAGGAATGATGTTAATTGTTAGTGTTTGATGAGTTTTATGGATTGTTTGATTGATAGACTTAATTTGTTGATGTAAAGTTTGATTTAGACATGAAATAGGCTGTGTTGAAGGACTGGAAATTTTGGTGATTCATTGCATAAACCCCATGTGTCGGTTGATTAGTTTTGTATTAATTGATCGGTGCATTGTTTGATTCTAGACTTTGTGTTTAGGGTTTGTTTGCGGTAGGTACCACCGTAGGGTTTTGTTGCATGATTTATTGGATTAAGTACAGCGGTTAGGCACCTTCTTTGAGACCGAGAGGTGATAAGAAGTAGGGTTGTCTCATTGCCTTTGCATGCTAGAATAAGAATTGCGCGAGAGCGAGTTTGTTTCTTGTCAGGTTTAGGTGTTTTGAGCGACTAGTTGATCTATTTTAGTTTAAGTTGAATTGTTCCTCTATCCTTGGTTGTGTAGTATTCATTGCCATTAGGTTCGAGTGTTGGTGAGACCGAGAGGTGATCCATCATTAGAACACGTTAGCAATTGTTTCCCGGTTTGATCGTTTTAGGCGATTTTGAGTAGTTTAGGCTTATTGAGTGAGACCGAGAGGTGATCCAGTGAGCCCGAGTGATCCTTAGTCGTGTCATCTTTAGGGACCGGTGGCTTGAAGTCATCCAATCCATTAGCTTGTTAGGCCTACAATTTGATTCAAACCTAGGTAGACGTTTTCCTCCATCCTAAGTTAACAGTTAGTTCCCCGTTAAGTTTTCTATTTTAGGTAACTTTTGTCAGTCAGTTTAGTTAGTCCAGTTAAGTATTTAAAAATCAAAAATTAATTAAATATTATTCTTAGGTAGGTCTTGTTTAGGGTTAGTGATCGTTAGCGTCTTACGTGTCCACGTGTTCAATACTCGGACTTCCTAGTGCTATACTACTTGCGATCTGTACACTTGCCGGTTGTGTGTGGTTTTAGGATTTTCGTTTTATATTTAAAGCTTAGTTGTGAGGGTCATTATTATAGGTTATCAGACGCACATCAAGACTTGATACTTGAACCCCCCGTCTTGTGCATTCTTCCAAAATCCCTCCATGATTTTCTCATAAGGATCAAAGTGTTCAGTAATAACTGTTTGAATCCTAGATCTCTTAAAGAACGGCATCATCACCTTGAAGTCACTAGATATCTTATCTGCCTTGTTCAAATACGCCACAACGTTATGCTTGGGATCCATATTCTTAGATCCTTTCACCATCTGGAAACATGAAAACAAACAATGAAACATTTAGTAATTTTCAAGTAACCAAGTAACACACAAGTCCATATAGTGAATTGTAGTTTATAATCGAAATCGTAATACTTGAATTTGTAATAGATACATATGCTACCCCAAAATATGAAAATGTTTAAAAAGGGGTTGTGGGAAACTCACCTCGAATACGAAGATAAACTTGTAATAAAAGCCGCTAGCACAATAATGAAACCGAAGCGATCGAAAATGCGTTTAAAGAATCCGAAACGTTTGAACTTCTCGAACTATAAATAAATACAAAAATTTGAAGACTAACTAATGGAATTGATGAAAACAATAATTTATATAAAGGGATTTTAATATAGTTTTATTCGCTTTTAAGGGAAAATTATAATATTATATTATATTTGAGTTTAACGAAATTTTTGCGATGTTTATGATATAAGTTATAATTTTTAACACTAATATGAAGTTACGATAAATTCAAGACACAAATTTAAAATGGGAAATATTTATCTTAAATTATGTTAACGAAAAAGAATTATAATATGGAAGTTTATATTATTTTAATATTATTTCAACTAATATGAGAATTTTAATGCTTATGGAACGTCGGTTGTAACGGTTAAACTTTGTCAGAAATCAATAACGTTAGATTAACAAGATGGGATTCATAGTTAACGAATTAAGTTTAACGATTTAAAAGCGAACAAATTTAAGTTTATGAAACTAATATTAACGGTTTTAGCGGGTTAACGGAACGATATATATATATATATATATATATATATATATATAATATTATCGGGTTTTATAGAACTTGAATATGAAAAAGTTTGTTTTTGAATGATAATAATAAAATCTAATTTATAATAATTTTAGTAAGTTTTTAAAAGAAGATTTTATTTATTTTATAATAAATTATACAATTACTTGGGTTTATTAGCTAAAAAAATAAATATGTTAAAAAGTTTCTGACCGGGTTTCGAACCCGGGTCTTTCTGACCAAACACATACACTCTAACCACATGGACTAACTTACAAGTTGATTTTTTATTAGAAACAAAAAAATGTATATACATTTACATGTCCATCTTCCTCCTAAACCTAGAATTTCATTTCTCTGTTTCTGTTCCTTGTTTGTTGTAATTAGGTTAGGGTTTTTGGTTAGTGGCTTACAACGAATCAAAAGCATATTTAAATTACATGGTATTGTTGTGGGTTGACGGAGAACTAAGGTCGTCAGAAAACGGACTTTGAAGATCCAAAAGGGATAGTTAGAGAGCATTTTAGATTAGTTTGATTGAAGGGATGGGTTAGGATGATGATGCGCGTCCTATTTATAGTTGTAATTGAAACGATTAGTGACTAATACTCGTTATTGAGTTTGAACAGACTTTCGCCCGATAAGCTTAGATTAAGCTGTGAAATTGCATTATGGTCATTGATTATTACTCGTAGTTAGTGGAGAAATACGTTACGAGCTTTAAATTTGATTGTTAATATGGGTTAAATGATCGTCGGAGGCCGCTGCGGGTCAGCCGGATTTCTCGCCGGAATAGCGGGCTGGACATGGGTGACGATGTGGGAAAAAAATGGATTTTAATTATATTATTATAATTTAAACAAATTTACATTTTGTCCCCTAAACTTTCATATTAAATTAACATCAAAACTAAACTAAATTGCAAATTGAACCTTGGACTTTGAATTGTTTTATGCATGAAAGAAAATTGATATACTTGGATAGTTTCCGAATTAAACCCGTAAAGTTTGCGGATTGATTAAACATTTTAAAAAAAAAACTTTAAAACCCGGGTTCCGTTAAAACAACAAAAGTAATGTAAAACGGACGAACGATGAACTTCAATCGTCGAAAATATTAAATTAATGATGAACGTTAAAAACGAATAAAGTGAAACAACGAAACGGGTCGATTAACGAATGTAACACAATCCAATTACAAATACAAATGACGAATACATGCAACGAAACTTGTGAGATATATATATATATATATGTGTGTGTGTGTGTGTGTGTGTGTGTGTGTGTAATAATATACAAAACTGAAAATTTAAAATGGGTCGGCTTTCGGGTTTGGAAAGTAACGAATGTTACATACAGTCATAACCGTGTTCTAACAGTTAAACGATTTGGGAAGACTTGTTTCGAGCTACTAAATTAACATAAACCTAATTTGAAGTGGCTTGAACCATTCAGGTCTTCATGCACTGTTCTTGATCCAAATGGGAAATTCGGGACCAAAGCTTTGGAGGGTTTCTTTGTTAGGTATGCTTGTCCTTTACGACGAGTATATCTACCAAGTCTTAATAGGATTGTGCAAGTACAACACGTTGATTGTCAGAGATATTCTACTCCAACACAAAAGCCAGGTGATGCTTGGTTGTTTGACTATGAAAACCTCTCCAAAATCTTTAATATGCCAGAGGAGGTTATATCTGATGAAGCTGTATCAATGTTATATCAACAACAGCTTAACAAGGTTCATGCCCTTTCGGAAACAAGCACCCCCCTTTACCGTTTACTACATACCTGCCACACAGAACCGTCTTTATGAAGAAGAATATCAGAAAAACGAAATAAAAATCGACTAAAAAATGATTTGAAAATCGTCGTTTTAGGCATAAGCATTGTGTGTGCTTGTGTACATGAGGCGTAAACGAATCAACAGTAATAAAGTAATAAACATGTGCATTCGAAACAATCACATAGGGCCCACATAATTTCTAATCATGCAACCCTAAACAAATAAACAAATAAGCTATAACTAACTAGGGCACTACGTCTAGTGTCCTATCTTATAGTCACGGCTCTGATACCAATCTGTAACACCCTGGCTAAAGCGGAAACGCCCAAGTGTGACGTACAGATTGTTCAAAACACAAGTGACACTATTAAGCGACAATATTATCATTAATTGATTTAAACATCATATACACAAGTTTGCAAACAAAGAATACAAAGAAATATAAATACAACTAAACATTTTATCCATTTGTTTAAATAGCCTAAGTCTAGTGTCTTCTTCAAGTATCATCCTCTAATCACGGTACCTGTAACATATGTATAAAATAATGTCAACTATCTACATAGTTGGTGAGTTCCCACAGTTTTATATAAATATATAAAAATCATACAATTCATGGACAAGTGATAAACGAGCAAGTAAAGTCCTTTCCAGTTGGTATCAACCAACGTACTCGGGTAATCGCGCAAGTAAGGTCCTTTCCAGTTGGTAACAACCAATGTACTCGGATAATGAGGCCCTTTTCCACTCGATACAACGGACCTGAGTGCAAAGGGGAGTGTATGATCATACTTATTGAGACTACCACGTGCAAGTAAAATTCGAGCAAGTAATCAAGTAAGACACAAGTCCATATAGTGAATTGTAGTTTGTAATTGAAATCGTAATACTTGAACTTGTAATAGATACATATGCTATCCCAAAATAGGAAAACGTTTAAAAAGGGGTTGTGAGAAACTCACCTCGAGTACGAAGATAAACTTGTAATAAAAGCCGCTAGTACAATAATGAAACCGAAGCGATCGAAAATGCGTTTAAAGAATCCGAAACGTTTGAACTTCTCGAACTATAAATAAATACAAAAATTTGAAAACTAAATAACGGAATTGATGAAAACAATAATTTAGATAAAGGGATTTTAATATAGTTTTATTCGCTTTTTAGGGAAAATTATAATATTATATTATATTTGAGTTTAACGAAATTTTTGCGATGTTTATGATATAAGTTATAATTTTTAACACTAATATGAAGTTACGATAAATTCAAGACACAAATTTAAAATGGAAAATATTTATCTTAAATTATGTTAACGAAGAAGAATTATAACATTGACGTTTATATTATTTGAATATTATTTCAACTAATATGAGAATTTTAATGCTTATGGAACGTCGGTTGTAACGGTTAAACTTTGTCAGAAATCAATAACGTTAGATTAACAAGATGGGATTCATAGTTAACGAATTAAAGTTTAACGATTTAAAAGCGAACAAATTTAAGTTTATGAAACTAATATTAACGGTTTTAGCGGGTTAACGGAACGATATATATATATATATATATATATATATAATATTATCGGGTTTTATAGAACTTGAATATGAAAAAGTTTGTTTTTGAATGAAAATAATAAAATCTAATTTATAATAATTTTAGTAAGTTTTTAAAAGAAGATTTTATTTATTTTATAATAAATTATACAATTACTTGGGTTTATTAGCTAAAAAAATAAATATGTTAAAAAGTTTCTGACCGGGTTTCGAACCCGGGTCTTTCTGACCAAACACATACACTCTAACCACATGGACTAACTTACAAGTTGATTTTTTATTAGAAACAAAAAAATGTATATACATTTACATGTCCATCTTCCTCCTAAACCTAGAATTTCATTTCTCTGTTTCTGTTCCTTGTTTGTTGTAATTAGGTTAGGGTTTTTGGTTAGTGGCTTACAACGAATCAAAAGCATATTTAAATTACATGGTATTGTTGTGGGTTGACGGAGAACTAAGGTCGTCAGAAAACGGACTTTGAAGATCCAAAAGGGATAGTTAGAGAGCATTTTAGATTAGTTTGATTGAAGGGATGGGTTAGGATGATGATGCGCGTCCTATTTATAGTTGTAATTGAAACGATTAGTGACTAATACTCGTTATTGAGTTTGAACAGACTTTCGCCCGATAAGCTTAGATTAAGCTGTGAAATTGCATTATGGTCATTGATTATTACTCGTAGTTAGTGGAGAAATACGTTACGAGCTTTAAATTTGATTGTTAATATGGGTTAAATGATCGTCGGAGGCCGCTGCGGGTCAGCCGGATTTCTCGCCGGAATAGCGGGCTGGACATGGGTGACGATGTGGGAAAAAAATGGATTTTAATTATATTATTATAATTTAACCAAATTTACATTTTGTCCCCTAAACTTTCATATTATATTAACATCAAAACTAAACTAAATTGCAAATTGAACCTTGGACTTTGAATTGTTTTATGCATGAAAGAAAATTGATATACTTGGATAGTTTCCGAATTAAACCCGTAAAGTTTGCGGATTGATTAAACATTTAAAAAAAAAAACTTTAAAACCCGGGTTCCGTTAAAACAACAAAAGTAATGTAAAACGGACGAACGATGAACTTCAATCGTCGAAAATATTAAATTAATGATGAACGTTAAAAACGAATAAAGTGAAACAACGAAACGGGTCGATTAACGAATGTAACACAATCCAATTACAAATACAAATGACGAATACATGCAACGAAACTTGTGAGATATATATATATATGTGTGTGTGTGTGTGTGTGTAATAATATACAAAACTGAAAATTTAAAATGTGTCGGCTTTCGAGTTTGGAAAGTAACGAATGTTACATACAGTCATAACCGTGTTCTAACAGTTAAACGATTTGGGAAGACTTGTTTCGAGCTACTAAATTAACATAAACCTAATTTGAAGTGGCTTGAACCATTCAGGTCTTCATGCACTGTTCTTGATCCAAATGGGAAATTCGGGACCAAAGCTTTGGAGGGTTTCTTTGTTAGGTATGCTTGTCCTTTACGACGAGTATATCTACCAAGTCTTAATAGGATTGTGCAAGTACAACACGTTGATTGTCAGAGATATTCTACTCCAACACAAAAGCCAGGTGATGCTTGGTTGTTTGACTATGAAAACCTCTCCAAAATCTTTAATATGCCAGAGGAGGTTATATCTGATGAAGCTGTATCAATGTTATATCAACAACAGCTTAACAAGGTTCATGCCCTTTCGGAAACAAGCACCCCCCTTTACAGTTTACTACATACCTGCCACACAGAACCGTCTTTATGAAGAAGAATATCAGAAAAACGAAATAAAAATCGACTAAAAAATGATTTGAAAATCGTCGTTTTAGGCATAAGCATTGTGTGTGCTTGTGTACATGAGGCGTAAACGAATCAACAGTAATAAAGTAATAAACATGTGCATTCGAAACAATCACATAGGGCCCACATAATTTCTAATCATGCAACCCTAAACAAATAAACAAATAAGCTATAACTAACTAGGGCACTACGTCTAGTGTCCTATCTTATAGTCACGGCTCTGATACCAATCTGTAACACCCTGGCTAAAGCGGAAACGCCCAAGTGTGACGTACAGATTGTTCAAAACACAAGTGACACTATTAAGCGACAATATTATCATTAATTGATTTAAACATCATATACACAAGTTTGCAAACAAAGAATACAAAGAAATATAAATACAACTAAACATTTTATCCATTTGTTTAAATAGCCTAAGTCTAGTGTCTTCTTCAAGTATCATCCTCTAATCACGGTACCTGTAACATATGTATAAAATAATGTCAACTATCTACATAGTTGGTGAGTTCCCACAGTTTTATATAAATATATAAAAATCATACAATTCATGGACAAGTGATAAACGAGCAAGTAAAGTCCTTTCCAGTTGGTATCAACCAACGTACTCGGGTAATCGCGCAAGTAAGGTCCTTTCCAGTTGGTAACAACCAATGTACTCGGATAATGAGGCCCTTTTCCACTCGATACAACGGACCTGAGTGCAAAGGGGAGTGTATGATCATACTTATTGAGACTACCACGTGCAAGTAAAATTCGAGCAAGTAATCAAGTAAGACACAAGTCCATATAGTGAATTGTAGTTTGTAATTGAAATCGTAATACTTGAACTTGTAATAGATACATATGCTATCCCAAAATAGGAAAACGTTTAAAAAGGGGTTGTGAGAAACTCACCTCGAATACGAAGATAAACTTGTAATAAAAGCCGCTAGTACAATAATGAAACCGAAGCGATCGAAAATGCGTTTAAAGAATCCGAAACGTTTGAACTTCTCGAACTATAAATAAATACAAAAATTTGAAAACTAACTAACGGAATTGATGAAAACAATAATTTAGATAAAGGGATTTTAATATAGTTTTATTCGCTTTTTAGGGAAAATTATAATATTATATTATATTTGAGTTTAACGAAATTTTTGCGATGTTTATGATATAAGTTATAATTTTTAACACTAATATGAAGTTACGATAAATTCAAGACACAAATTTAAAATGGAAAATATTTATCTTAAATTATGTTAACGAAGAAGAATTATAATATTGACGTTTATATTATTTGAATATTATTTCAACTAATATGAGAATTTTAATGCTTAGGGAACGTCGGTTGTAACGGTTAAACTTTGTCAGAAATCAATAACGTTAGATTAACAAGATGGGATTCATAGTTAACGAATTAAAGTTTAACGATTTAAAAGCGAACAAATTTAAGTTTATGAAACTAATATTAACGGTTTTAGCGGGTTAACGGAACGATATATATATATATATATATATATATATATATATATATATATATATATATATATATATATATATATATAATATTATCGGGTTTTATAGAACTTGAATATGAAAAAGTTTGTTTTTGAATGATAATAATAAAATCTAATTTATAATAATTTTAGTAAGTTTTTAAAAGAAGATTTTATTTATTTTATAATAAATTATACAATTACTTGGGTTTATTAGCTAAAAAAATAAATATGTTAAAAAGTTTCTGACCGGGTTTCGAACCCGGGTCTTTCTGACCAAACACATACACTCTAACCACATGGACTAACTTACAAGTTGATTTTTTATTAGAAACAAAAAAATGTATATACATTTACATGTCCATCTTCCTCCTAAACCTAGAATTTCAATTCTCTGTTTCTGTTCCTTGTTTGTTGTAATTAGGTTAGGGTTTTTGGTTAGTGGCTTACAACGAATCAAAAGCATATTTAAATTACATGGTATTGTTGTGGGTTGACGGAGAACTAAGGTCGTCAGAAAACGGACTTTGAAGATCCAAAAGGGATAGTTAGAGAGCATTTTAGATTAGTTTGATTGAAGGGATGGGTTAGGATGATGATGCGCGTCCTATTTATAGTTGTAATTGAAACGATTAGTGACTAATACTCGTTATTGAGTTTGAACAGACTTTCGCCCGATAAGCTTAGATTAAGCTGTGAAATTGCATTATGGTCATTGATTATTACTCGTAGTTAGTGGAGAAATACGTTACGAGCTTTAAATTTGATTGTTAATATGGGTTAAATGATCGTCGGAGGCCGCTGCGGGTCAGCCGGATTTCTCGCCGGAATAGCGGGCTGGACATGGGTGACGATGTGGGAAAAAAATGGATTTTAATTATATTATTATAATTTAAACAAATTTACATTTTGTCCCCTAAACTTTCATATTATATTAACATCAAAACTAAACTAAATTGCAAATTGAACCTTGGACTTTGAATTGTTTTATGCATGAAAGAAAGTTGATATACTTGGATAGTTTCCGAATTAAACCCGTAAAGTTTGCGGATTGATTAAACATTTAAAAAAAAAACTTTAAAACCCGGGTTCCGTTAAAACAACAAAAGTAATGTAAAACGGACGAACGATGAACTTCAATCGTCGAAAATATTAAATTAATGATGAACGTTAAAAACGAATAAAGTGAAACAACGAAACGGGTCGATTAACGAATGTAACACAATCCAATTACAAATACAAATGACGAATACATGCAACGAAACTAGTGAGATATATATATATATATATATATATATATATATGTGTGTGTGTGTGTGTGTAATAATATACAAAACTGAAAATTTAAAATGGGTCGGCTTTCGGGTTTGGAAAGTAACGAATGTTACATACAGTCATAACCGTGTTCTAACAGTTAAACGATTTGGGAAGACTTGTTTCGAGCTACTAAATTAACATAAACCTAATTTGAAGTGGCTTGAACCATTCAGGTCTTCATGCACTGTTCTTGATCCAAATGGGAAATTCGGGACCAAAGCTTTGGAGGGTTTCTTTGTTAGGTATGCTTGTCCTTTACGACGAGTATATCTACCAAGTCTTAATAGGATTGTGCAAGTACAACACGTTGATTGTCAGAGATATTCTACTCCAACACAAAAGCCAGGTGATGCTTGGTTGTTTGACTATGAAAACCTCTCCAAAATCTTTAATATGCCAGAGGAGGTTATATCTGATGAAGCTGTATCAATGTTATATCAACAACAGCTTAACAAGGTTCATGCCCTTTCGGTAACAAGCACCCCCCTTTACAGTTTACTACATACCTGCCACACAGAACCGTCTTTATGAAGAAGAATATCAGAAAAACGAAATAAAAATTGACTAAAAAATGATTTGAAAATCGTCGTTTTAGGCATAAGCATTGTGTGTGCTTGTGTACATGAGGCGTAAACGAATCAACAGTAATAAAGTAATAAACATGTGCATTCGAAACAATCACATAGGGCCCACATAATTTCTAATCATGCAACCCTAAACAAATAAACAAATAAGCTATAACTAACTAGGGCACTACGTCTAGTGTCCTATCTTATAGTCACGGCTCTGATACCAATCTGTAACACCCTGGCTAAAGCGGAAACGCCCAAGTGTGATGTACAGATTGTTCAAAACACAAGTGACACTATTAAGCGACAATATTATCATTAATTGATTTAAACATCATATACACAAGTTTGCAAACAAAGAATACAAAGAAATATAAATACAACTAAACATTTTATCCATTTGTTTAAATAGCCTAAGTCTAGTGTCTTCTTCAAGTATCATCCTCTAATCACGGTACCTGTAACATATGTATAAAATAATGTCAACTATCTACATAGTTGGTGAGTTCCCACAGTTTTATATAAATATATAAAAATCATACAATTCATGGACAAGTGATAAACGAGCAAGTAAAGTCCTTTCCAGTTGGTATCAACCAACGTACTCGGGTAATCGCGCAAGTAAGGTCCTTTCCAGTTGGTAACAACCAATGTACTCGGATAATGAGGCCCTTTTCCACTCTATACAACGGACCTGAGTGCAAAGGGGAGTGTATGATCATACTTATTGAGACTACCACGTGCAAGTAAAATTCGAGCAAGTAATCAAGTAAGACACAAGTCCATATAGTGAATTGTAGTTTGTAATTGAAATCGTAATACTTGAACTTGTAATAGATACATATGCTATCCCAAAATAGGAAAACGTTTAAAAAGGGGTTGTGAGAAACTCACCTCGAATACGAAGATAAACTTGTAATAAAAGCCGCTAGTACAATAATGAAACCGAAGCGATCGAAAATGCGTTTAAAGAATCCGAAACGTTTGAACTTCTCGAACTATAAATAAATACAAAAATTTGAAAACTAACTAACGGAATTGATGAAAACAATAATTTAGATAAAGGGATTTTAATATAGTTTTATTCGCTTTTTAGGGAAAATTATAATATTATATTATATTTGAGTTTAACGAAATTTTTGCGATGTTTATGATATAAGTTATAATTTTTAACACTAATATGAAGTTACGATAAATTCAAGACACAAATTTAAAATGGAAAATATTTATCTTAAATTATGTTAACGAAGAAGAATTATAATATTGACGTTTATATTATTTGAATATTATTTCAACTAATATGAGAATTTTAATGCTTATGGAACGTCGGTTGTAACGGTTAAACTTTGTCAGAAATCAATATCGTTAGATTAACAAGATGGGATTCATAGTTAACGAATTAAAGTTTAACGATTTAAAAGCGAACAAATTTAAGTTTATGAAACTAATATTAACGGTTTTAGCGGGTTAACGGAACGATATATATATATATATATATATATATATATATATATATATATATTTACATGTCCATCTTCCTCCTAAACCTAGAATTTCAATTCTCTGTTTCTGTTCCTTGTTTGTTGTAATTAGGTTAGGGTTTTTGATTAGTGGCTTACAACGAATCAAAAGCATATTTAAATTACCTGGTATTGTTGCGGGTTGACGAAGAACTAAGGTCGCCGGAAAACGGACTTTGAAGATCCAAAAGGGATAGTTAGAGAGCATTTTAGATTAGTTTGATTGAAGGGACGAGTTAGGATGAAGATGCGCGTCCTATTTATAGTTGTAACTGAAATGATTAGTGACTAATACTCGTTGTTGAGTTTGAACAAACTTTCGGCCGATAAGCTTAGATTACGGACAAAATTAAGCTGTGAAAATGCGTTATGGTCATTGATTATTAGTCGCAGTTAGTGGAGAAATACGTTACGAGATTTAAATTTGATTTTTAATATGGGTTAAATGGTCGTCGGAGGCCGCTGCGGGTCCGCCGGATTTCTTGCAGGAATAGCGGGCTGGACATGGGTGACGATGTGGGAAAAAATAGATTTTAATTATATTGTTATAATTTAAACAAATTTACATTTTGGCCCCTAAACTTTCATATTATATTAACATCAAAATTAAACTTAATTGCAAATTGAACCTTGGACTTTGAATTGTTTTATGTATGAAAGAAAATTAATATACTTGGATAGTTTCCGAATTAAACCCGTAAAGTTTGAGGATTGATTAAACATTTAAAAAAAAACTTTAAATCCCGGGTTCCGTTAAAACAACAAAAGTAATGTAAAACGAATGAACTATGAACTTCAATCGTTGAGAATATTATATTAACGATGAACGTTAAAAACCAATAAAGTGAAACAATGAAATGGGTCGATTAACGAATGTAACACAATCCAATTACAAATACAAATGACGAATACATGCAACGAAACTTGTGATATATATATGTATGTATGTATGTATGTATGTATGTATGTATGTATGTATGTATGTATGTATGTATGTATATACAAAACCGAAAATTTAAAATGGGTCGGTTTCGGGTTTGGAAAGTAACGAATGTTACAGGATTCACAACTTTTAGAAATTTCGTCCCGAAATTAAAATAAAAATAGAATTTTAAAAGAAAACAATTAATATAATGAGTTGTTAAAGGTTTTAACAATTTTAAAATACATAACTAAATAAAAACAATAACATTAATCTTTGAATGACCCGAAAGACGTCACAAATGGGAATATGGAAAGGACATTTATATATATGATGTACCAGCGTTGTATCTACCATGACCTTATCATACTGCATTTGTCCCGTCTTTCAAAACCATTCCAGGTTTCGAGTTATTGCACGCAACGTACTTATTATGTCTTCCATGCGAAGACTTGAATAATTACGTGACGACCCATAATAATATGGGTAGTAACCCATTTAAAAAAAACTGAGATTTCCTTTAGTAAAATATCTTGATTATACTTGTATAAAGAAATACTTTGTGAATAAATATGGATATATATTTGTTAATTGACTATTTAAAATATTTAGGATTTGAAATTTCAAGTAGAAGGTGTTTATAAAAAGAGATAAACGTGAGAATTATGCATGAAAATTATTTATTTATTTATTTAAAAAAAATTAAGCATGGTTGATAACTTCGAAAAGATTAAGCGTTGAAACCGAAAAATGAATAAACTTTTAATAGGACGAGGTACGCGGGGTGAGGTATCGTAGAGCGGAAACGAGCTAGGGTTGTTTTTATTGTTATTTTTATTTTGTTTTCGTTTTTTTTAGCGTCATGCGGGTGTTCTCGAGTTTCTACAATAGTAGCAGACTTAAAGTACGAGTATAAGGTAAGGTAGAAGGTTTTGTATGAATGGTTGGGTAACAGATCGTGAGAACAAACGTGTAGTAGTGTATAGTTCCGTGGCAAGAGTTGATGAGGTGGCCAAAATTATCACAACTTGAAGTATGTCGACATCGTGGTAGCAAAGTGGTGGGTTCTCATATAAATATCTTTGTTAGGTTAGGTTTAAATATCCAAGAGTTATGTTAAGTTTGGATTAACTTAGGCATAGCTTTGAGGTGTGAATTTATTGTTGTGGTTAGTGGAAATCATGGCCAGGATCACGCCGGTCGTTTACTCAATGCTCTAGGTTGTCGTTTTGAGGGTAGAGTTTCGAGGGCAGTGTCAAGGAGAATGAGAAGACATGTCGCGAAGCGTGAAGAATTCATGTGACTCGAAGCGCAAATAAGAAATTCGTATTAACAACCAGCAAAAACTTTACATGAAAGATTCCTAAAATCGGAATCCGTCTTTAAAAAAAAATAAAATAAAGAAATGAAATTGCATGAAGCAAATTTTGAAATTGAAACTGAAATGCTCATGAGTCGGCATGAGTTTTCGTATTTAAAAAATAACCTCAAAAATCTTTGAATAGACATAAGAAAAATATATCAATTTTGAAATAAAATATGAATTTAATGCAAACTTAATATGAGTAGTGAAATCGAATTGAAAATCGAGTGTATATGTACCACCATAATTTTTTGAATTTTCAATTAAGACCATAATAATAAACGAATTATATAAAGAAAACAAACTGAAAATCGACTATTCATGTATCGCCATGATTTTTCGTATTTTCAATTCAAAACGTAACAGATAATAAATATATACCAATAAAGAAACAAATTAAAAATCAACTATTCATGCATCACCATGACTTTTCGAATTTTCAAATTATAATATTAATTGAATTTATAAATAAAGGAAACGGATTGAAGCTCGACAATTTGTGTAATAGCATGACTTTTATAAATTTGTATGAATATTTAAACATAGAAACAAATTAAAACTCGACTATTCACATAACCCAATGACTTTCAAAACCTCAATATAAACAATTGAGTTTTCGGAATCACACGTTGTATGAATTATCATTACTTGTATGTTCCAATAAAAATCAAAAGCACGTAATCAAATCGAACCGAAAGTTGGGTATTCGTGTATCACCACGACTTGACAAACTTTCAGTTGAAACACACAAATCGAACCAAAAGCTGGTTATTCGTGTATCACCACGACTTGTCAGACTTTTAGTTAAAACATAATGTAAAACATTGAGGGTCGGAGTCACACGTCGCATGAACCACCATGACTTTTGTGACATCCTTAGGAGTGTAACCATATTCTTTTCACAAAGAGAACATGGTAACATTTGAAAGCATAAAGTTGTGATTCGTATGGCGTTTAGTGTGGTATGCATTGTGTAAGGCCCCGTTCCCGGTAACCCTACTTTGGTGTTGGATTTACTCATAAACAAAATTCTAAAATCAGAGTTAATTGAAAACTTCGCGGAATAATTAAAAACTTCAAACATTACATTCCACAACATTCATTATTGTCTTAACATACAAATTGTCTTTTCATAAGTAATTAATTAAAACAATCATAACACTTCATCATGGATGCCAGTTTCTTCAGTCCATGCCATGTATCCCTCCTTAAGCCAGCTGCCTCAATCTATTTGCCTGCATGCATACTAAAAGTCAGCTACGCTGAATGATTTCTAGTTAATCATTTAACATACAATACATTCATACCCTTACTCATACGCATTCGAAGATACGTATTCATACCTTATTTACTCTTACTTCTTTCATACAAACTTTATATACATGTACACACGCTTACAAACTTTCTTTCATAAGGCCTTGTAAATTACCATAAGCTATTCTATCTCTACCATCACAGATATTATTAGGGTCTGGTCCCTTCTGTCTCAGCTATTATTAGGGTCTGGTCCCTTCTGTCTCAGATATTATCAGGGTCTGGTCCCTTCTGTCTCAGATATTATCAGGGTCTGGTCCCTTCTGTCTCAGATATTATTAGGGTCTGGTCCCTTTGTCTCCAATAACCGTACCTGTCACGCCACTCGATCATACATTCATTTTCATTTATGCATACTTTACACATCTTCTGGTCATGCACATACGTATATGTACATATTCATTCGAATAAACAATCCATACTAACAATCAATACTTAGTCATGCATATAACATACACATATCATACATTTACCACTTAAGTTAAGTGTATTAACAACTAACACAAAGTAGTATGCATGCAGCCCCAAAAACATAACGGATAAAGGGGCTAGAATCTCACCTGAAGTCGGTTTTCTCTCGCCGTTAATAGTAATGCCCTTCTTTAGCTGTGCACGGCTAACTGTATAGCGCATCACGAGTGTCAAATATCCATTACTACTACTTCTTATATCTAAGTCAATGACACCCTCAACTCACGGGGGTCCGGGGGCAGCGCCCCTGGTAGCGGGGTCTAGGGGCGGCAGCCCCTAGCAAGGTTCAAGGGGCAGCGCCCCTGGCTGGGGTTGAGCTGATTCCGATATGTGAACGATGACTTGAGCCGATTTAAGATATCTGTTGGAAAAATTTTATTTTTATTAACAGTCCTTTAACAAAAATGCATTAAAAAATGAATTTTATAAAATTTTGCATGGAAGAATTTCGCTTCGCATGGGACTGTTGCGCTTCGCATGGAAGCGTTTCACTTCGCATGAAATTGTTTCGCTTCCCATGGAAGCGTTTCGCTTCGCGTAAAACTGTTTCGCTTTGCATGGAAGCGTTTTGCTTCGCATGGCTTAGCGAAGCGAAATACCTGTTTCGCTTCTCATGGCTGAGCGAAGCGAAATGCCTGCCTTTTTTCGCTTTTACCATTTTTAAGCCATTTTACTTCGTGGCTCTTCCTCAGGACCTGATTTTACTCTTTCCCAACTTTTGACACATTCTAACCCCATGCACCTGATCCTGAACCCATCTCTCAAAGTCCAAACACCACCTTTTATCACAAAGTGCACACCCGAGAGGTTATAACTTACCAAGTTTATATTTTTCTTACATTTTACAACCCGATCTATCATTATAACTTACCAAGTTTGATGATGTCTACACACGAGATTCTTCCTCTTTTTTTTTAACAGTCCTTTAACAAAAATGCATCAGAAATGAATTTTATAAAATTTTGCATGAAGAATTTCGCTTCGCATGGGACTGTTTCGCTTGGCATGGAGCGTTTCGCTTCGCATGAAACTGTTTCGCTTCGCATAGTTATGCGAAGCGAAATGCCTGTTTTTCTTCGCTTTTACCATTTTTAAGCCATTTTACTTCGTGGCTCTTCCTCAGGACCTGATTTTTACTCTTTCCCAACTTTTGATACATTCTGACCCCATGCACCTGATCCTAAACCCATCTCTCAAGGTCCAAACACCACCTTTTTATCACATAGTGCACCCGAGAGGTTATAACATACCAACTTTATATTTTTCTTACATTTTACAACCCGATCTATCATTATATCTGTTTGCGTGACGATTCTAACCATAAAACTTAACCATTTAAACCGAAATCTACCTTTGCTTCGGGTTCGAGTTCAGATCCGGACAATACGTAGATCTGGACGATGATTCTTGCTATTTGATGATGTCTACACACGAGAATTTTATAAAATTTTGCATGGAAGAATTTCGCTTCGCATGGAAGCGTTTCGCTTCGCATGAAACTGTTTCGCTTCGCATGGTTAAGCGAAGCGAAATGCCTGTTTTTCTTCGCTTTTACCATTTTTAAGCCATTTTACTTCGCGGCTCTTCCTCAGGACCTGATTTTTACTCTTTCCCAACTTTTGATACATTCTGACCCCATGCACCTGATCCTGAACCCATCTCTCAAGGTCCAAACACCACCTTTTTATCACATAGTGCACCCGAGAGGTTATAACATACCAAGTTTATATATTTCTTACATTTTACAACCCGATCTATCATTATATCTGTTTGCATGACGATTCTAACCATAAAACTTAACCATTTAAACCGAAATCTACCTTTGCTTCGGGTTCGAGTTCAGATCCGGACAATACGTAGATCTGGACGATGATTCTTGCTATTTGATGATGTCTACACACGAGAATTTTATTTTTATTAACAGTCCTTTAACAAAAATGCATCAGAAAATGAATTTTATAAAATTTTTGCATGGGAGAATTTCGCTTCGCATGGGACTGTTTCGCTTCGCATGGAAGCGTTTCGCTTCGCATGAAACTGTTTCGCTTCGCCTGAAACTGTTTCGCTTCGCCTGGAAGCGTTTCGCTTCGCATGAAACTGTTTTGCTTCGCATGGAAGCGTTTCGCTTCGCTTGAAATTGTTTCGCTTCGCATGGAAGCGTTTCGCTTCGCGTGAAACTGTTTCCCTTCGCATGGAAGCGTTTTGCTTCGCGTGAAACTGTTTCGCTTCGCATGGCTAAGCGAAGCGAAATGCCTATTTCGCTTCTCATGGCTGAGCGAAGCGAAATGGCTGCCTTTCTTCGCTTTTAACATTTTTAAGCCATTTTATTTCGTGGCTCTTCCTCAGGACCTGATTTTTACTCTTTCCTAACTTTTGACACATTCTGACCCCATGCATCTGATCCTGAACCCATCTCTCAAAGTCCAAACAACACATTTTTATCACAAAGTGCACCCGAGAGGTTATAACATACCAAGTTTATATTTTTCTTACATTTTACAACCCGATATATCATTATAACTGTTTGCATGACGATTCTAACCATAAAACTTAACCATTTAAACCAAAACTTACCTTTTCTTCGGGTTTGAGTTCAGATCCAGACAATACGTAGATCTACACGATGATTCTTGCTATTTGATGATGTCTACACACGAGATTCTTCCTCTTTTTTTTTACACGGATTTGGATTCGGAGTGTATAGAGAAAGTGTGTGTGTTCTTGAGTGTGTGTGTTTGTGTGTGTTTGGATGAGAAAGGAAAAGAAAAAGGAAGAAGTGGTTGGGTTATATATATAGGGGGTTTCATGGGTCCCACCACCCATTCCCAATTCCAATTCCCAAACACTTAACACAAGACTATTTTAACGACACACACTATTAACAAAACTTTCTGTTATTTATTTAACAAAAATTGGATGTTACACATTGGCTTAACAAGGTTCATGCCCTTTCGAAAACAAGCACCCCCCTTTACAGTTTACTACATACCTGCCACACAGAACCGTCTTTATGAAGAAGAATATCAGAAAAACGAAATAAAAATCGACTAAAAAATGATTTGAAAATCGTCGTTTTAGGCATAAGCATTGGACTTGTGTGTGTGCTTGTGTACATGAGGCGTAAACGAATCAACAGTAATAAAGTAATAAACATGTGCATTCGAAACAATCACATAGGGCCCACATAATTTCTAATCATGCAACCCTAAACAAATAAACAAATAAGCTATAACTAACTAGGGCACTACGTCTAGTGTCCTATCTTATAGTCACGGCTCTGATACCAATCTGTAACACCCTGGCTAAAGCGGAAACGCCCAAGTGTGACGTACAGATTGTTCAAAACACAAGTGACACTATTAAGCGACAATATTATCATTAATTGATTTAAACATCATATACACAAGTTTGCAAACAAAGAATACAAAGAAATATAAATACAACTAAACATTTTATCCATTTGTTTAAATAGCCTAAGTCTAGTGTCTTCTTCAAGTATCATCCTCTAATCACGGTACCTGTAACATATGTATAAAATAATGTCAACTATCTACATAGTTGGTGAGTTCCCACAGTTTTATATAAATATATAAAAATCATACAATTCATGGACAAGTGATAAACGAGCAAGTAAAGTCCTTTCCAGTTGGTATCAACCAACGTACTCGGGTAATCGCGCAAGTAAGGTCCTTTCCAGTTGGTAACAACCAATGTACTCGGATAATGAGGCCCTTTTCCACTCGATACAACGGACCTGAGTGCAAAGGGGAGTGTATGATCATACTTATTGAGACTACCACGTGCAAGTAAAATTCGAGCAAGTAATCAAGTAAGACACAAGTCCATATAGTGAATTGTAGTTTGTAATTGAAATCGTAATACTTGAACTTGTAATAGATACATATGCTATCCCAAAATAGGAAAACGTTTAAAAAGGGGTTGTGAGAAACTCACCTCGAATACGAAGATAAACTTGTAATAAAAGCCGCTAGTACAATAATGAAACCGAAGCGATCGAAAATGCGTTTAAAGAATCCGAAACGTTTGAACTTCTCGAACTATAAATAAATACAAAAATTTGAAGACTAACTAACGGAATTGATGAAAACAATAATTTAGATAAAGGGATTTTAATATAGTTTTATTCGCTTTTTAGGGAGAATTATAATATTATATTATATTTGAGTTTAACCAAATTTTTGCGATGTTTATGATATAAGTTATAATTTTTAACACTAATATGAAGTTACGATAAATTCAAGACACAAATTTAAAATGGAAAATATTTATCTTAAATTATGTTAACGAAGAAGAATTATAATATTGACGTTTATATTATTTGAATATTATTTCAACTAATATGAGAATTTTAATGCTTATGGAACGTCGGTTGTAACGGTTAAACTTTGTCAGAAATCAATATCGTTAGATTAACAAGATGGGATTCATAGTTAACGAATTAAAGTTTAACGATTTAAAAGCGAACAAATTTAAGTTTATGAAACTAATATTAACGGTTTTAGCGGGTTAACGGAACGATATATATATATATATATATATATATATATATAATATTATCGGGTTTTATAGAACTTGAATATGAAAAAGTTTGTTTTTGAATGATAATAATAAAATCTAATTTATAATAATTTTAGTAAGTTTTTAAAAGAAGATTTTATTTATTTTATAATAAATTATACAATTACTTGGGTTTATTAGCTAAAAAAATAAATATGTTAAAAAGTTTCTGACCGGGTTTCGAACCCGGGTCTTTCTGCTCAAACACATACACTCTAACCACATGGACTAACTTACAAGTTGATTTTTTATTAGAAACAAAAAAATGTATATACATTTACATGTCCATCTTCCTCCTAAACCTAGAATTTCAATTCTCTGTTTCTGTTCCTTGTTTGTTGTAATTAGGTTAGGGTTTTTGGTTAGTGGCTTACAACGAATCAAAAGCATATTTAAATTACATGGTATTGTTGTGGGTTGACGGAGAACTAAGGTCGTCAGAAAACGGACTTTGAAGATCCAAAAGGGATAGTTAGAGAGCATTTTAGATTAGTTTGATTGAAGGGATGGGTTAGGATGATGATGCGCGTCCTATTTATAGTTGTAATTGAAACGATTAGTGACTAATACTCGTTATTGAGTTTGAACAGACTTTCGCCCGATAAGCTTAGATTAAGGACAAAATTAAGCTGTGAAATTGCATTATGGTCATTGATTATTACTCGTAGTTAGTGGAGAAATACGTTACGAGCTTTAAATTTGATTGTTAATATGGGTTAAATGATCGTCGGAGGCCGCTGCGGGTCAGCCGGATTTCTCGCCGGAATAGCGGGCTGGACATGGGTGACGATGTGGGAAAAAAATGGATTTTAATTATATTATTATAATTTAAACAAATTTACATTTTGTCCCCTAAACTTTCATATTATATTAACATCAAAACTAAACTAAATTGCAAATTGAACCTTGGACTTTGAATTGTTTTATGCATGAAAGAAAATTGATATACTTGGATAGTTTCCGAATTAAACCCGTAAAGTTTGCGGATTGATTAAACATTTTAAAAAAAAACTTTAAAACCCGGGTTCCGTTAAAACAACAAAAGTAATGTAAAACGGACGAACGATGAACTTCAATCGTCGAAAATATTAAATTAATGATGAACGTTAAAAACGAATAAAGTGAAACAACGAAACGAGTCGATTAACGAATGTAACACAATCCAATTACAAATACAAATGACAAATACATGCAACGAAACTTGTGAGATATATATATATATATATGTGTGTGTGTGTGTATGTAATAATATACAAAACTGAAAATTTAAAATGGGTCGGCTTTCGGGTTTGGAAAGTAACGAATGTTACATACAGTCATAACCGTGTTCTAACAGTTAAACGATTTGGGAAGACTTGTTTCGAGCTACTAAATTAACATAAACCTAATTTGAAGTGGCTTGAACCATTCAGGTCTTCATGCACTGTTCTTGATCCAAATGGGAAATTCGGGACCAAAGCTTTGGAGGGTTTCTTTGTTAGGTATGCTTGTCCTTTATGACGAGTATATCTACCAAGTCTTAATAGGATTGTGCAAGTACAACACGTTGATTGTCAGAGATATTCTACTCCAACACAAAAGCCAGGTGATGCTTGGTTGTTTGACTATGAAAACCTCTCCAAAATCTTTAATATGCCAGAGGAGGTTATATCTGATGAAGCTGTATCAATGTTATATCAACAACAGCTTTTGGGAGATCAAGTTGACATTCAGACTTCATCTGAAATCCCATTATTTCAAGATCCCCAAGAAGAAGTTCCAGATCCCATTCAACATGACACCATAGTCGAGACTACTCCTTTGTTTAACGAAGATGGTAAAACTCATGAAGATATCATTGAAGATCTAATTCAAACAGTCACTCCAAGTTCCAATGAAGTGAATGTTGAAGAAAACATGAAAAATCCTCAACAAGTTGTGATAGTTTCTACCGAAGTCATGCCTCGCACTGTATCAGACCATCCTGAGGAGATTATTATTAGTGATTTGAACACCGGGGTTAGAACAAGGAGTCAAATTGATCAAAGCCTTAGATGTTTCAACTCAAAGGTGTCACCGCTACAGAATTGGTTCTCGTTAAAGTGTTTTATATCTCAAATTGAACCGAAGACTTATAAAGAAGCGTTAATCGAATAAAATTGGGTTAATGCTATGCTATAAGAGTTGCGGCAGTTCAAGAAGCTAGGAGTGTGGGAGCTTGTTGATTTACCCGAGGATAAGAAACATATTAACACGAAATGGGTATTCAAGCGCAAGCGAGGTGAAATGGCATAATCGTACAAAAAAAGCTCAATTGGTCATTCTTGGTTTTAACAAATGCGAGGAAATCGATTATAACGAAGTTTATGCACCGGTTGCAAGATTAGAAGCTAGTCGGATCTTTCTAGCCTTTGCATCCTGGAAGGGCTTCAAAGTTTACCAGTTGGATGTCAAGTCTGCTTTTCTCAACGGGAGACTTAGTGAAGAAATCTATGTGGGACAACCATCGGGGTTTGTCGATCCGATCCACAAAGACAAAGTGTACTTACTCGATAAAGCTTTATACGAACTACATCAAGCCCCGATAGCTTGGTATGAAACATTGTTCCAACACTTATTGGACAATGGCTTTATTCAAAGAACCATCGACTTTACACTCTTTACAAAACAAGTAGTTGGACATCTGCTGATTGTGCAAGTATATGTGGATGATATCATATTTGGTCTACAAATGATGATATGTGCAAAGAATTCGAGGAAGTCATGAAGAAGAAGTTTGAGATGAGTGCAATGGGCGAAGTGAAATTTTTCCTAGGCCTTTAGGTGGAACAGTTACCCGACGATATCTTCATTCACCAGACGAAGTATGTCAACGACATCCTAGTGAAGTTAAACATGGGATTGGTCCTGATCCCAACGGCAATCGGTATTCATCGGCAATCAGTACACCGCTTCCATTGAATCAAGGGATTGGTCCTAATCTTAACGGGGAGAAGGTTTATCAAACATTATACCGATCCATGATTGGCTATCTCATGTACTTAACCTCATCAAGGCCAGACATCATGTACGCAATGTGCTTGTATGACCGATATTAGTCCAATCCGAAAGTCTCGCACCTAGTGATCGTCAAAATAATTCTTAGATATTTGAAGGGATATTCAGGGGTCGGTCTGTGGTATCCTCGTAATGACGAGATTTTGCTGAGAGCTTTTTTGGATTCAGATTATGGTAGTTGCTAGCTAAATGTAAAGTCTATAACTGTTGGATGTCAATTTTTTTGCAGTAGGTTGGTCACATGGCAATGCAAGAAGCAAACCACCATGTCGCTGTCTACCTGTGAAGCTGAGTACGTAGCTGCTTCTAGTTGTTATTCTCATATTCTTTGGATACAACAGTAGATGCGCAACTACTGTTTGAATTTTCTGACCACATCTATTTTTGTAGATAACCCTGCCGTCATATCTATGACTAAAAATCCGGTAAATCACTCTAAAAAATATATTTAAATACGGTATCACTTCATTCGTGATTGTTATGAGAAGAAGTTGATCACCGTAGATAAAAATTCACACAGATGAACAAAAAGCCGATCTTTTTACTAAAGCTTTTGATAAAAATCTATTTCAATATTTACTAAAGATTAATGGTATTAAGAAAATGGGCGGTGGGAATGAGAGTGATCTCAAGATAATGGATTCTGATCTCTAGTTAACTTTTAATCATAGTCAAATTTTGTTTTTGTAAATAGTTTTCAAAATTTTTCATATGTATTTTATTTTAGGGGGGAGAAAAGTTTTAGAAACACCAAAAAATTTGAAAAATCCAAAAAAATTCATATATGCAAAAAGTCAAAGACATTAAAAAATTGCTCCTCAAAAATTCATGTCGCTGTCTACCTGTGAAGCTGAATACGTAGCTGCTTCTAGTTGTTATTCTCATATTCTTTGGATACAACAGCAGACGCGCAATTACTATTTGAATTTTCTGACCACATCTATTTTTGTAGATAACCCTGCCGTCATATCTATCACTAAAAATCCGGTAAATCACTCTAAAAAATATATTTAAATACGGTATCACTTTATTCGTGATTGTTATGAGAAGAAGTTGATCACCGTAGATAAAATTCACACAGATGAACAAAAAGCCGATCTTTTTACTAAAGCTCTATTTCAATATTTACTAAAGCTTAATGGTATTAAGAAAATGGACGGTGGGAATAAGAGTGATCCCAAGTTAATGGATTCTGATCTGTAGTTAACTTTTAATCATAGTCAAATTTTGTTTTTGTAAATAGTTTTCAAAATTTTTCATATGTATTTTATTTTAGGGGGGAGAAAAGTTTTAGAAACACCAAAAAATTTGAAAAATCCAAAAAAATTCATATATGCAAAAAGTCAAAAACATTAAAAAATTGCTCCTCAAAAATGAGTTTTTGAAGCAAAAAGAGAAGATGATAGTACATTGATCATCTAGTCCCAAATCCGGTAAAAAAGTAAGTAAAAGGGTTGTATGCTTAACTGCATCAGTGTATTGGTAGGCCTTTAAACAAACAAGTAAGAAAAATCCTATGATATAAACATGAAACCCGCTGATTATGAACCAGGCGATTCATCTTCCTCACATTCATATGTCCTATTCGTCAATGCCACAAAATGGACACCTTTTTCGACGCCTTTGAAATGAAACACTAAGCATTTTGTGACGAAATGGACGTGATACTCATGTTGAGAACATAAAGGTCGTTCTCTCGAGGAGAATGCATAAGAATCCGCTCATCATGAATCTTAAAACCCGGTTTCAGTATCATACACTCCTTGTTTGTGAAGTGAGTTGATAAATTCTCATCACAAATTAGTGATATGCTGAGAAGATTATTCTCTTAACTCTCTGATGTAGTTCACCTTATCAAACATCACATTCCCATTTGACAATGTGCCTTCACCAACAATCTATCCTCGTTAATTCCTAGCACATCCTACATACCCTCCTCGAATAGATTTGGCATTCTCCAATAAATGAAGGGTACCCGTCATATGCTTTGAGGCTCTACTATCCATAAACAATGAGAATCGTGGGATCTTGAAAGCCCCTGCACATCAGGTTAAAGAATTAGTGAAACAAGGAAACTCAAGCCTTCTTGGTCTTGGGTTGTTTGATTTTACTCAACGACTTCTCATCCATTTCATATTCGCTTGGTAAAAGATCAATACTTGAGATATCACTTGAATCATCTGAAATGGATATCTTCTTCTCGTCATAACTAGGTAGACTTGATTTTAAATCAGTTGGTTTTGCCACCCAGTTCTACCCAGATGACTTTTTCTTTATGTAAAAAGTAGTGTTTTTACTATTTGAGATTTCACCTACCTCAAATTCACTTTTTACTTTGTCATCACTCACAACCATGTTTCTTTTCAAGATCTTAACAGGCTCAGAATTTGGAAAAATTTTCTTTTTATCAATAACCTGATCTTTCCAGGTTTCTTGGGAACTACCTTTTAAGAATTAACATGATCGTGCTTCATATGGTTAGGGCATGCGTTAAAAACATATCCCACTGTATTACAATTAAAACATCTCCTCAGGTCAACAAACTTGTTTACCAGAGTTCATTCAACATGCTCACGTTAAGCCTTTTCCTTGAAAAACTCTTGGCTTGATTGTTTATGAAAAGGGCTTCCTTCCGGATTCAGAAGTCGTTCCTTTAACAAACGCAATCCTTTTAAACTTTTTAGGTTTGTTAACTCCATGATTTTTCTTTTTGTGATAAAACTAGTTTTGGGAAAACGAACAGAGTTATTACATACATCACTGTCAGAAGATTTAACCTTTACAGGTTTTTCTTTCTCGCTCAAGACATTCTCATTTCAGCCATCTTAACACCAATTTCACTCTCACATTCTAAACTATTGACAAACTTGACATCAATAGAGTTAGGTAAACTTGTATTGGAATCATTAAGTGGAGTAGAAATTTCCACATTCAATGCCTTCTCGAAACTCTTGGGTTTCTTTGGAACATACGAGCTCCAAATCGGATGCAGAACTGAATGAACATCATGTTTATTTTGATCAACATTATCCTTAGATTTTTTATCATGACAAGAGGACTTGGAGATAATATGGTCAACCACATATGATGCAGTCGAGTAACTTGTTAACTTTAAGTTAACTCGCTCAATCTCAATCTTTATTGTTTGTAATTCATGTTTGAGCGCGGCATTATCATCAATGTGTCTATTGATGGCAATTTGTTTGTCTTCAACAGTATGTTTTAACATCAAAATTGTCTTTTCATCTTGTAAGATTTTCTCTCATAATTTCTTTTCACAAACCTGAAGTTCATCATAAGCTTCTTTCACATGTTTTAAATCTTTCAAAACAGTGTCATAGTAAGTTTTAATCAGTTTAATTTCTAGATTCTTAAACTCACATTCCTTAAAAGAAATTTCACATTTCTCACAAATAAAAGTTGAAGGAGTTACCTGATGTGCCATGAAAGCTTGTTCAGTTGGTATCATCTCCTCAACTGAATCTTTAGATTCTTCAACTTATCCAGCCAATCCGTCTACAATTCCTTGAAAATCTTTGATCAAAACATCTTGTTCCTGAGACTCCACTGCTGAATTATCCTCGTTTTTTCTCCAAAATCAATTTTTCCACGTGAAACTTCTTCACCATTGAACCAACCTACAAAATTTTCTAATATATCAGGTGGAAACATGGTTTGGAAAAAATCTGCAGGAATAGAATGAATCATGTCATAAGTATGAGGTAAATATGCAGCTGAGTCATCAGAATCATCATCGTCTGTTTTAAGCTTGTCCATGAATTCAGAAGTGATCTTCTCAATAAATTCTGACCCATCAGCTTCATCAACAACATTTTCTTCCAAATCATTCGCCATCACCTTTGTATCATCAACCTTCATTAAATCGAACTTCTCTACTAGTACATTCTCTCTTGAAATGACATTTTTCCTTACATCTACAACAACGAACCTTAGATTTGACAAAACTCAGCTTCGAAGGCGACCCATCGAGAACGTTCCTTCCGGTAATTTCTTTAAATTAAGCTTGCCATACACCAGCGTATATCGATCATTTCCATTTCCTCCAGGTCTATCTGGTCATAGTCTTTCTTTGTCATATTGTAATTTCCAATCCTGCCTACTATCAAGCATTCATAGGATTCCAATACTGACCCTAAGAAAGCTATGTGTTCCTTTACATTCTCGGTTGTTAACCCATTTGCATTCTTTATGTTGACTGCAATGTTGCAGTGCAGTACATCTGGATTTTGATTTTGAGAACTAGTATGAGAAGATTGTTGTTCTGTTGGAACCGTTCCTGAATAGCTGCTACTATATTGAGGAGTATAAGGTAAATTTCCAACAAAGGCATTTCCCGAGTTTTCAGTGCAATATGAAGTCTGAATCTTGGGACTTGGAGCAACCACAGATTGAGAACTTTTATTATAAAGCCCAATGTCTTGTGATACAGCAGAGCTCTTCATCTTTTGTTTCTTTCTTAGCTCCAGCTCTTGAGCCTCTAACTTTTCAATGAAACGAGCGAGGTTTAACCGTGCATAAGCAATAGGATTTGACTATTGTATCATGATGAAGGTTCCCCACTCTTCTAGAAGTGGATCTGCAAGCTTGTCGATGTATTCATATTCAGACTTATCAATCCCTAATTGTTTTATCTCATTCACAAGGTGACAGTATTGTTCAATGATGTGTGCAAATGATTCACCCTTCACCATCGTGAAGATATCAAATTCTTTCTTAAGGAGAGCCATCTTACTCTTCCTCATATCGGGATTTCCCCTATCCTTGTTCAACAAAGCTTGCCAAATCGAGAAACACGAACCATTATGTTGAAGCAGTTGGAAGATCTCAGCCTTAATTGCTTGCTAAAATAGGTTTAGCATATTCTTTTCCCTAAAAAAGAGAGCCCTATCCCTTTCATCTATTTTAGATAGACGGTAGTTGCTTCCATTTTCATTTTTGGGAATAATATATTCCATTTCCATGCATGTCCAAGTCTCACAATTCAAAGCTTGAACGTATGTTTCAAATTTGTCTGCCCATGATGGATAATCTTCCATCCTCAACAAATTGGGAGGCTTGTTTGATGTTCACATCTCATTCTCGAGGTTCAAAATTATGATGTAACGTGGAAGGTTGAGACATGAAAGCGTTCAAATTCTCCATGATTGTAAATGGTCAACGTGTAAGTCTCAAGAGTCAACGGATAAGATCAGCAGCGTATAAGTCTCAACGTGTAAGTAAACACCACCGTATAAGTCCCAATCAACGTATAAGTTCCTAAAGTAAAACACTTGTCAACGTATAAGATACACATCAACGTATAAGTAAACTTATCCGCCATAGAAGTTATGCACTAGAAACTTATGCGCCGGGTAAGTTATACGCTATGGACTTATGCACCGGATAAGCTGTTCTTGAAAAATTTTGACATTTTGATGATGAAATGATCTGAAATTTGGTAGGGATTACCACGAACAACAAGAGAACATCATGTAAAAGTTTGAGAATTTTTTACGATGAAATCTTGAAATAGGATGAAAAGTTTTCAAAACATGAAGTATCTTGCTGTTTCCAAGCAGATAACGAGCCAAATTCTCTGATACCACTTGAAAGAGTCGTTGACGTGTGCTAATGTAGGATCGACGATAAGATTTATCGGCTTATACTTCAAAGTGCGGAATCCATTGAAGTTGAAAACACACAAGAAACTTTAATCTTCACATATATTAACTTCAAATATCAAATACAACAAGATTTGACAATGTCAAAGTACAATATCACTTAAGCTCTCTCCAAAACTCTCTGAACCACTCTCTAAAACACGTAAGTCTAAGGGTATTTATAGACATGACAAAACACTTATAGGGCGCATAAGTTATGCACCACATAACTTATGCGATCGATAAGGTAGAGGTGCAGAGTAACTGGTAATGTCCATGATGCACACCACTTCAATCATGTTATTTGGTATGTTAAATACCCTTTTATTAGGTGAACCGTAAAGAAACCTTCGTCTTTTAAGGATTAAATTTCATTATTATATTTATGATTTGTCATTTAATATTCTACTACTACTACTACTACTACTACTACTACTACTACTACTACTACTACTACTACTACTACTACTACTACTACTACTACTACTACTACTACTACTACTACTACTACTACTACTACTACTACTACTACTACTACTACTACTACTACTACTACTACTACTACTACTACTACTACTACTACTACTACTACTACTACTACTACTACTACTACTACTACTACTACTACTACTACTACTACTACTACTACTACTACTACTACTACTACTACTACTACTACGACTACCACTACGACTACCACTACGACTACCACTACGACTACCACTACGACTACGACTACGACTACGACTACCACTACCACGACGACGACGACGACGACGACGACGACGACGACGACGACGACGACTACTGCTACTACTGCTATTGAATAGATTGCATAAATAAACGTTATATAATATGTATCTATATGTATATTTTGATGGAGAAACATTTGTATAAAATCTATCTATCTATATATGTCTTTATAAATTAAAAATAAATATCAATAAATGAACCATATTAATTAAATATTATATATATTTATTAAATATTTGTTATTGGTTATATATACATACATATATATAGTGTTTGTGTGTGTATATGTCTATATACATATATATATATATATATTTGTATATATATATATTTGTATATGTTGTTGTCGAAAAGTTCAAAGGTCCGGAAAATAATAGTGTGAGGTATGGTTTTAATAAAAATAAGATTTATTGGGTAGTATATTATTGTAAAAAGTTAAAAAAAATATTGAAATAGAATAAAAAGCAAAACCGGGCCTCGGGGGTTCAAACCCGCGCCCCCAGAACGGTTCGGAGTTAATAAGCCATATGCTAGCCACCAGACCAGCAACCCAGTTTTGATTAAGTGGTGAGTTTTATGATTTAAATATGCTAAAACTAATTAATGTTCTTCCCCAAATCTAAACCTAAACCCTAATCATGTTAATTGTTAATCGTTTTCTTAAATTGATTTAGGGTTAATGTTAATTGGTGAAAGGCGATATGAATGAATGTATTAATTACCATAAACACTAACGAATTGCTGCTGAACGACGGACAAGACTTGCGGCTCAAACTTGAACTCGTTTAGGCTCTGGACGGCCTTGTATATTGAAATTAAGTTAGAGCTTTGGTTCGTGATGCTATGAGGAAGGTGAGTGCAATTTTGATTGAATTATAGTCGTGTTTATATAGTGCTTTAAGGCCTAGGTCAGCTGCGGTTTCATGATCGCAATTAGCTGTCAATGTGATTATAGTTTCTACAATTAAAACGTCGGTGTATATCGAATTTGGTTAGGAAATGATTTGGTAATGTTGATTTTTGGTTATGCCTGAGAATTAAGGATCAAGAATGGTGGGGGGGGGGGGGGTATGTTGGTTGATGGGAATTGAGGGAAAGGAAGAGAGGATTTTTTAACAATATTTGCATAACAGTCCTTGAACTCTAGTTGTTGGTGCAATAGTGGTTAAAGGTTTAGCTAGGGGTATTTCTTGTATATCTTTGGTAGTTTAACAATAAATAAATAAAATAATTTTAAATAAACAATTGCAATATTTTATAAATTAACCAAAACTAATTCGGGTGTCATGAAATAAATGATCAATAATAACTTTATTAATTTGATTTAGTAACAATAGACCGAACATAAAATTTTAAATGGATCCAGTTTTTGTCATATTATATATCATTTGTACCGTTGTCCTATAGTCCCTCGGTTCTAAGTTGTTCGCACACCAATGTATCAACCATGACTTCCATGCGAGGTTTTCGGTAATTATGCGTGCACTCATAATTACTTATTTCGTCGCATGGTCCGCATGTTTCGTTCCGTTGAGTGGGTTAAAAAAAATCATGCATACACGTTAAATTTTATTTTATTATTATTATATTATTATTTTAAATCAAAACAATATTCAGAATAAAGACGAAACAAAATTTAACGACCATTGAAAAATAAAGAAAACACTTGAAGTCAAATATCAAGATAACTTGTGCAACACAAAAGCGGTTGAACCAGCTTAAATATCAAAATAGTGTATATCGAGATAGAACATTTGAAAGACGTAACAAGTTGTCGGGTATTAAAACCAAAAGTAAAAACTCTTTTTATAGTAAATGAAAATAATTATCACAATAGTTAAGTCGAATATACGAAACATTAGGGGTCATGAGAGGCTAAAATAATTGTGTAAACATATAATAACAACAAGAAACTAACAAAATTAGAGAAATAATGACGCAAAGTTGTTAGTTGTGATATTCCCGAAGAAGTTTAACCGTTACGGGAGGGAGTAAGTTTGTGACGCTCATATTGAGATAATGATAAATCGTAAATGAGAATATAAAATCAATAAAAATAAAATGCATGCATAGGGCTCCTATTAGATAGCTATGCCTTAACCAAGTACACATCCCTGGTTCAAAGTGAACGGTCATAGGCAGCCCAGATTAAGGTTCCTATTAGATAACCAGGTACATAGCCATGCACATGGTCCCGGTTTCCACTAACGATTACGTTTGAGGTCACCGGTCATAGGCCGTAAGATTGAGTTGATCATGAGCAAACAATTATAGTTCTATAGATATAAATAAGCAATGCGTGTCGTGATTTGTGAGGAGGGTAACTGAAGATGGATATATCAAATGTAAACACTATTTCATTAATAATATTGAAAATTTGAGTACAAAAAGACATTATTCAAAAGAGAAGAAGAAAAACAAAAGTAATAAATGCGAACGGATAAAAAAATGTTGCTTGCAGCATTTGTCTTCTCGAGGTAGATAGGTCTTTGGGCTTAAGGAATTGAGTGAAGTGGTGCCATGATTCCTATGTTGCAATTCATTGATGTTGATGTAGTACACACGTCCTTGCGTGCCCTGGTTGGCTTGATTCGTTTGGGTTTGCTCGGCTTAGTTTGGTTGAGGTTGTATAGCTTGGATGGGTTGGGCTTGCATTGGTTGGGCTTGATCAGCTTGGGCTTGGTATATTTGGAGTTGGTTGGTTGGGCTTGGGTAGGTTTGAATTTGATAAACTAGTTTTGGGCATGTGTTACGAAGATGGTTTAGGCTACCGCAATGATAGCAGGCTCGTATGGTGGGTGTATAAGGTGGGGCATATGATTGGTGATATGGTTGAATAATGGGCTGTGAGACAGATATGTTGTGTTTAGCTTGTATAGGTTCTCGGCAAGAGTTGGTGAAGTGACCTAGGCGGCCACAATTGAAGCATTTTCACCATTGTGCGGTGGTAGGGTAGTGAAACTTACACGTGTCACACAAAGGATATGTACCCGTGTAGGGCTTTTTGTTGGGTTGACTTTGGATACTTTGGGTCGGTGATGGGTTCGGGTTGGTTAAGGCAAAGTTTCGGTGTTTGCGTTTATTATTATTGTTGTTATAGCTGGCGTGGGGGTTGGGTTTATGGGCTATGATGAGGTTTCAACCTTGTCCTCGTTCGAAGTTTCGGTCGCGGCTTTTTCGGTAAGCTTCTTGGTACTTTTACGCGATAAAGTCCCAAACTTAACATGGTTTTCGGTGAGGGTACCAGCTAGGGTAATGGCATCATGAAGTTCCTTGGGGTCATGACTTAGGACGAAATCTTGTGAGAGAGCCTTATACGGATCTAGATCTCGGATGACATCGTGTGATTTGTTGATTTGGTATACGATTAGGTCAATTACTGTTGAGTGTGTGTACTACGTGTATTGAGAGGATATTTGGGCAGAGTAACGACACTGTAGGAATAATAATAAGAACTGATACTTTAGAAATAATCTTACAGGGTATATATAGGGGATGACCACATTCGTTAAGACATCCTTAACGAATGTGTCATTCGTTACATTAACCTAACGAATGAACATACTCATTCGTTAATACATTTAATCTAAGCGAATGGTCCTCATTCGTTATCTCATTCATTAAGCTTGGTTAATGAATGAGCTTACATTAATACGAATGTGTTATATTCGTTACGAGGTAACGAATGTAATTTACAATAGAGCGAATGGGGCATATTTACATTTATAGCCCTTAAATTATAAACTAAATACAATAATAAACTAATAAAGACCGAAACGTCCAAAACGTGTATCAACAAACTCCCCCTCGTCTCGAGCTCTTTATTCTTTATTGTTGAAACATCTTAGTCTTCCAGTCGGTGCAATTGTGAATCTTTGAATGCATAACAGACTTGTACAACTCTCTGAAACTACATCGCAAGATCGTAGTCACTTACGTTAGCAAATCTGATCTGACTATGAAATAATGCGTCGTTTTCAGACTCAGATAAGTTAATGAGCCACATCGGATCGATCACACAAATTATCCTCGTGTTAGACCCGGTGCCCAATACAATAACCACTTCACCAGTCTGGTTGTTGTAATACCATCGGTTGAATGTGGTGAACAAACTTTGAGGGAATATCTTCATCGGTGCCCTCTTCATCGTCTTTGGTGGCTTTACCTGTAAGATCATTTTCCTCCTGCCAGTGCGCGGATCAATCTCGTCAATATACTTGTGCGTCAGCACTTGCGGCTTGAAGAACTTGAAACCATAACGGCTTTCATGAAGTAGAAGAGCATAGAACCACTTAGCCCATTGATCTTTTCCTCTATTCACAAAAGGTATGTTGGCTAGTGTTCTAACATCCCACCTTGGCATAGATAGTATATCGTGTGGACGCTTGAAATAATAAATACCGTGTTCCCACTTCACGATATATACCTTAAGCTCAGAATCATACTTCCAAGCGATCAAATCACCCTTCACATCTTTGACGGTCTTGTACTTTTTCATCTGGTATGCAGACGCTCGAGCCTTGACTAATCTAACTTCCTCTTGTTCATGATATCGAAAGGCCTCGATCATCTTGTTCATCCTTTTCACATCATGCTCAAACATACCCTCCAAAGCGCGTTTCCATTTATTTTCTTTAGCAGATAGGTGACTTGTCTCGGCTTCTCTATTCCACTTCTCAATCTCCTCTCGTAGACGTTGTTCTGCTGAATCAAAGTGTTCTGTCGTAAAGAATGGAATACCTGAATCGTTGTCGCTGTCTGTGTAGAACTCAGGATACTCCTCAGCAGTCATGTTTTCTACCTCAAATTCTTCATACTCAGGTACATTCCCGCGTGGAATGCCTGGATTAACACTTTCCTCGAACTCAATATTAACCTCCACAGTCTTACCAAGTTCCTTAACCTCTTCTTCATTCAGATCCAGAAGTAGGGCAATTTGTTCTTTAGTCAATGAGTGATCAACAAACTCACCCTCTTCGATCTCATCAGCATTCACCATACTATACACGATCCCATCCATACCCACAAACAAAAGCATATTAGCCGGAATAACATCAATCGGCTTGGCTCTCGTGTAATCCTTGTATGGCACAATCTATAGATTACTCCCCTCACTATCACCACCACCAGTACTCATATCAGCCTTATTACCTGCCGACGGTGCAGAACCACCGCCCGGTTGCTGATTAACACCAGCAGCTCCATCCTGATCATCTTCATCGTTCTTTAACTTCTTCAACTCGTCATCTTTGCACGTGAGCTAAAGGTTGATCTCATCTTGCTTATCAAGTCTCACCCCTTAAGAAACAACAAGGGCTCTTTGTTCCCTGTTTTCTCGTTGAACGAACTGAATATGTCATTACATATTCCTTTGTGCTAGCTCATGGGTAGCTCTGTCAACTTGCATCTATGTCTATTGAAGATGTAACAGATTCATAATGTGAAACCACAGAGCCTAAGGAGACATACCATAGAAATTAGGATGAATTGGTTGCATAGGACCCTAAGGACGGTTAAACGCCATGAAAGAATGCTCAGGTCATTGAAACTGTGTAGGAGTAATTGGAGTTGTCGGCTGTGGAGTAGGCATACGTGCCAATACAGTCTGAAGCACATCACCAAATACTGGATCCAGTCTCGAAGTTGTAATCAATGTCATAGATGGAGGTACCAGAGATATAGGCATATGCACTGGAGTCGGAGATCGAGTCATAATAGGATCAGGAGATCTTGGAATACTCTGAGGCAATGGAGAAGTAGGATAGGAGCTGAAATAGATACCAGTGGAGTCGAACATTCAAAAGGTTGACTCGGTATCTTCAAACCCGAACCACGTCGCACCCTTTGCTTCTTTGGTTTCTCCCCCTTATTTACCATAGGTTCTTTGCCCTTACGCTTATGCTTCTGCTCATACATTAACTCAGCTTGTGGTCCCGGACCACCATCATCACCACCATAACCACAATCACCACCACCCTCACGCTCAGAATACGAATCATTATGAGCCCAACAATCATCGGATGGCTCTTGATAGTCGATATTGGCAAGATGGCCAATCAACCTCTTGTACCTCGGACGAGCTTGAACACTTTGACCACGATAAGATCTCAAACGTCTCATTTTCTCTGCATTCAGGTGCTCTAGCTTCAATAAATCATCTTGATCTTTAACCAAAGTGGGCTGAAGATCATTAATCATCATCTACAATAATCTCGAGTACATCAAGAACTTGTGACAGCTTGTGAGATTCTCCTTCAAGTGATAATAAACCAATTCAGAGAAGTTGAATGGTTTGTTTAATACTAAGGCAACGAAGGCAGATTGTAGCATAACTCGGCACTCATCGAAACCTCCTTTGCGTCTACCGAGACAATGTATCAACACATGAAGCAAATACTTGTATTGTTCGCACAAGTTTTCTTTGTTGTACATTGATTTACCCAAATCACCGTTATAATTAACCCGTCCAAATAACCCACGAATCAACCCCTTATCGAACTCGCATCTATCATCCACTATATCATGAAAGCTCAACGAGTCTCTAATAACTCCAAAATCTATCACCACACATTTATCCTGAATAACCGCTTCTATCTTATTCTCGATCTCAATAAGTCTAGCGGTATCCCAAAATGCTCGAATAATGCCTTGATAAACCACAGTCTGTGTAGAGATAGCCTTGTATATTCTGGAGCGTATCAAAAAACTGATCATGCCTCCGAAGATCGGTGAGTCCTCAAAGTTCGTCTCCAGAAAAGCACAGATGTTATGGCTTTTGTTCCACGACAATAGTACTGGAGCTTGTTCAGGTTCAGCTTGAGCCTCAGGTTATGCTCAGGATTATCCTCTGGATTTTGCTCAGGAACAGGGTTTTGAATAATCTCGTTAGCCATTTCTGTTCAATTAATAAAAACAAATTAGTAAACTGTATAAAACCTTATATTGATTAACGAATAAGCATCTCATTCGTTATATCAAACGAATAAGGCATTTGTTATACAATTAATGTTTGACATTCGATACAGATAACGAATCAAACTTATACATTTAGACATTCGTTATATTAACGAAACGAAGTATATTACTTTAACGAATCAACTCTGATTCGTTACAATTATTCGTTATCAATTTGACTGTCCATTCGCTACCTTAGCGAATCAGATAATCATTCATTAACGATTTAATGAATCTGACTTGATCATTCGTTACAAAAGTCATGAATCAGAGTTAAATTCCCATTTGACTATCAGGAGTCAAAGATCAATTTGATTTTGACTGTTTAAAGTCAAAAATGATGAACATCATCGTCATATCAGTTAGTTTCCTAACAGTTTTCCCAGTTAAAACCAATGACAATGGTCAAAAATCGGTTTGATGTATTAATCAAATATCATCGATACAAACTTTGATCAAAATATAAGTTTGAATAGGTGTTAACTGTTTGTTTATAACCAATTAGCAAAATTAATCAGTTAACCCTAAACCACCGATGAAATTCCATAAAAGTCCTATCATTGAGATTGTGAATACCTGAATCACCAGAAAATGTTAATCAATTGAGATAACAAACACGTATAAAATCTTGGAAAAAGTTTGCAAGAGTTCTGTTAGGATGGCTATGAAATAGGAAATGGCGAATGAAGGGTCATTCATCTAACATTGGGATTATAAACCCCAATAATTTCACGCCCATCGAGGTCATTCGTTCAAATTTTGAACTAACGAATGGCCTCACTCGTTAACTTTATAACGAATCTCAAAGTCATTTGTTAAAATTTTAACGAATGATACATTATCATTCCATTCGTTAACTGTTTAAACGAATGTCTTCCATTCATTATGCACAACGAAAAAGAATGACATTATAACGAATAAGAAACTCATTCGTTATGTTTAAATAACAAGTGGCTTGACATTCGGTAAACCAAATTTAACGAATCACCAACCATCCTTAGCGAATGAGACAGAATCTCATTAAGGATTCAAATAATCATTAAAACCAATTAGGGTTTTAACAAATAATTAAATAATCATTAAAACCAATTAGGTTTTTAATCTCATATATTAAAATACCCGATCAACAAAAGATCGATAATGTTTAATTAAACGGATTTTTACATTAAAAACATCAACTGATACCAGTTGAGAATACATTAAGCACGATTAACTTAAAATTTTGGGGCAACAAAATTTTCTTTTTGTTTAGAATTATTCGCCAGCTCGGTAAATCAAAAATAAAGCAGAAAAAGTAAAATAATTTTGGATTTTTGAAATTTTTAAACCAAACAGAAATGCCGTAAATGTAACATAGAAACAAACTAACATCTACCAAAGCAGTACATATTTTTGTGAATTTGAGTAGGGAATCATATTGATCAAATTTTCAGTCCGTCACAGTATTATTTTCAACTTTTATTATGACAGGTGTTAAGTCGATTATTGGTATTGTTATCCACCTAAATCTTCTAACAAATTTTTGCAGAACTTTCGATGATATTTTTAATTGGTTCAATTAAGCACAAATAACAGAAAGAATTAGTTCAAATCTTGATTCAAGCGTAATTTGCTTTTCTCCAAATCACCCCAACTTGACTTAAACCTAAGAATCAATTTGATGTAAAAATGATTATATTTAAGCAATCATAGTCCATAATCCCCACTACAAGATATACCCCCGTTATCAAGCAATACCCTAAGGTCCGTTCCCATGGATGAGTATGCGCGATTTCATCTGTCGGTTTACAGACATTGTGTCCCTTGTGGTCCATTTCTTAATGGTAATAAGATGCGAGCAAGGGGAAAATGTATGACTCACAGTGTGGTTTGATCAAGTCTGTAATTCATTTTGTACACGAAGTACTTTTTGCGATCAAGTTTAGAGACTTAAGCAGTTACACTGCGGGTTCGCTTTTACGAGCATGTTTAATATTCATCGAAATGAATACCAGATGTAAACCACATAAAGATCCAATGGTGTCAGGATCCTTAAAGCATCCCATCAATACAGGATTTAAGGCCGTAAGACCATACATCGTTGAAACGTTAACCACCAACTATAATCTTTTTCTTTAAAATTTTTTCAAATTGATTAGAAGGCTTGAGTATGACCACATTATTACATTTCTGCCATCATCATCATCAAGACCTTTATAGAACAAATCTCCCTGAGTATTTAGCAGTTTATGTTTACATCACTTACTAGTCTGTACTTGCTTGTCAAAAGACCTACCAATACATCAATACAATTAAGCACACAGTCTTTTATTACTTACTTTTTACCGGACTTTGGAGCAAATGGCCAATGTACTATCATTTTCCCTTTTTGCTCGAAAACTCATTTTGAGGAGCATTTTTCAATGTTTTTGAATTTTTTTGGGGTTTTTAATTTTTCTGTACAAACTGAAAAACACTATCTTTTTGGATTTTTACATTTTTCTCCCCCTAAAAATGACAAATAAAAACTAAACAAGAAAAATGAAAATAAAAATGATTCAACCGAGCTGTTGAATATCTGTTAATCTTTTTAAACCGTTTATACCCAGCAAGTATTGAAAACGTGTTTTATCAAACGCCTTGGTATAAAGGTCAACCTTTTGAAAATTCGTATGTATTTTCTCAATATCAATTAATTTCTTTTCAAAACAATCACATATAAAGTGATATCGGATTTCAATGTGTTTGGTTTTCGAATGTTGAACCGGATTTTTGGTGATAGAAATAGCGGCCGAATTGTCAATGTAAATAGGAGTAGTAAGAAACTTCAAACCGTAATTCCGCAGATGCTGCTGGATCCTGAGAACCTGTGAACAGCAACTTGAGGCCGCCACATACTCCGCTTCGGCTGTTGAAGTTGACACCGTTGTCTGCATCTTACACTGCTAAGAAACAAGTCGGTTTCCTAAGAATTAACAACCCGTTGTTGTAGACTTGAAGTTGATCTTGCATCCTCCATATTTTGAATCAGTAAAAGCGGTGAGATCAATCATATCTTCCTTGGGGTACCACAACCCGATGTCGGGATTTCCCCTCAGATAATGTAAGATGCGTTTAACTGCCACCAGATGAGTCACTCGGGGACTTAATTGGTATCTGGCACAAAAATAAACAACAAACATTATATCAGAACGGGATGCAGTCAAATACATAAGAGATCCAATCATTGCTCCATATAGGGTTGGATCAACGGGATCCTCCAATTCATCCGTGATAAATTGTGACCCACGGGAAGAGGTGTCTAAGGAATTTTGCCATCTGATATCTTGAATCGGCTCAAAACATCGTTCACATATTTGGTCTGATGGATGAAGATCCCGAAATCAGAATGGTGAACTTGCAATCCTAAGAAAAAGCTCATCTCTCCCATCAAACTCGTCTCGAATTTGGTTTGCATCGTCTTCTCAAAATCTTTGCACAGGCTGTCGTTTGTCGAACCGAACATAATGTCGTCCACGTAAATTTAGACGATGAGCAGAACTTCACCAACATTCTTATAAAACAATGTACAATCGACAGTTCCCCTTTTGATGCCACTATCAATTAGATGGTCAGCAAGCGTGCTGTACCAGGCTCTCGGGGCCTGGTGTAAACCATAAAGAGCTTTGTTTAAGTGATAAACACGCTCTGGACAGTCTGGATCCTCAATGCCGGGAGGCTGCTTCACATATACTTCCTCGTGAATTTCTCCGTTTAAAAATGCCGATTTCACATCCATTTGATAAACTTTAAAGTTCTTGTAGGCTACATAGTCAAGAAAGATACGTATAGCTTCCAGTCGTGCCACAGGAGCATATACTTCAGTGTAGTCAATGCCTTCTTGTTGATTGTAACCCAATACGACCAATCGTGCCTTGTTTCTCATGATTACCCCGCGGCCGTCCTTTTTGCACTTAAAAAGCCATTTAGTCGGTATCGCCTTCTTAACACGTTCGGGTTTGTCAATTAAATCCCATACACCCAGTCGAACAAACTGTTGCAGCTCCTCATGCATTGCTTCAACTCAAGACGATTCCTTGAGTGCCATCGTAACACTTGTAGGTTTAATTTGAGATAGGAAGCAGGTGTATCGTGCAATACTAAGAATCCTCGATGAGTGCAAATCCGCATAATACATTTGGATCCTCGGTAGGAGAAAAGTTACACTCAACCACGTCATTGCATACATAGCTAACTGATTTCCCGTGTGAACCCCATCGTTCACATCCCCAATTATCTGTTCATGCGGATGATTCGTGTGAATCCTTAGTGAAGGATTCGCAGGCATAGATACATTATCACCAAGATTGGTGACATTTTCCTCTACTGTGTCTAAAGAAACAAATGATGAAACATCTTCGACTAGAATCGGCTCGTTTAGTTCTTGAGCTTCATCCAATGGAATTGAAGATGAATCAAGAAAGTCAGTATCATCTGAAGAGTCAGAAACATCATGTGATTTTTCTAATACGTTAGGAGAGTCATTTACATCAACGGACGAAGAACTTGGAATAGGAAGACATCGTTTGTAACACCCGTAATATTCGGTTTAAAGATTTAAAGTTTGTAAAGTATGTATATCTCTCGGGACTTAACCGACGTTCCTCGGAAACCATTTCGTCACCCCGGTACGTTAAAGCATTTAACTTTTCTTTCAAGTTGCCATATCCTTCAAAGTTGGAGGGGCTAGAGTGTAAAAATTTTATAACATAAACAAACCCTAACCCTCCCCTCTCTTATTTCCGAACGGAAGCAAGAAGCCCCCCCCCCCCCTACGATTTTCTATTGTGCAGCCAAGTTAAGGTCCAATACTTCCATTGAAGGTTAGTTCTATGTTTCCCCGAGTCTTTTACACCTTAATTGATCATTATATCACGCGTATTGATTGTTAAATTTCGTGTTGTAGGCTTACCGGGTGGCTGTTAATTCTAACCTTTCCGGGACTGTTTTTATTGAGTTTTTTGCACCAAAATCCTCCTAGGTGTGTCTAGTATAACATACTTAAAAATCATGTCCATTGGTGTTCGTTTGATTGGTCAACTAGTTGTAGTATGAAAGATTGTTTTCGGTTGGCTAGAATTGTGTTTTGTTGCGTTTAACGCGAGGGATGGTGTAACGGATGACCAATTCAGTTTGGATAGTTTCGGGTTATTGTATGGGCTGTTGGAAAATGATTTTTATGGGTATTGGGGCTGAATTGGTCGTCGGTTACTCAAACGGGTCGGTACAACGCGCAATAGCGTTTATTGAATAGTTGGTGCGTTGTACTTGCGAGTTACCGATCCATTTGACTCGTGTAGTGTCGTGTGGACTTTTTAGCTATGAATTTATCACATTGGGTCAACACGGGGCTGAGTTGGATGTTAATTGTCGAAATGACTCTTAAACGATCGTGTTAGTATCACCTAGTGCTTCCGGGGGTAATTTGGGAATTATTTATTCCCGGGAGTATCTAATGGGTCGTTTTGGTGAATGTAAGGCCTCAGGGGCTGTTGTGATTGAGTTTGATGAGGTAGAGGCTTTAGGTAACTCGGACCACATTAGAACGTCTCGTAGGATAAACGAGTCATCTCGATGTCATTAGTAATGATTGTATGTAAATCGACAGGAGTTTGAGTTGTGGGGCTACGTAGGGATTCTCTAGCTCGTGGTGAATACATGTCTTGTGTCAGGTGAGTTCATGATGCCCCCCTTTTACTCTTTTTAAGTTTTGGGCTAGCATGCACACCTAAGCGATTTTGCTTGATGAACCGTTTAAATTATTTTTATGGGCTTACTTGTATTAGGTAGGCCTTGGGATGATATTATTGTATGTTGTAATTATGTTTGTACATATATTATTGTATGGCCAATAATTAGCGATGTTTAGTAGTCGTTATCGACTACTGATGTTTACGTATGCCTACTTCGTGTTTGCATACGTTGGATGAGATGTTACATGTTTGGGTTGTACGTGTGCTAGACCCTGATGTTATTACTTGAATGATATATATGTAGGGATATAATTTTTAAGGATATTTATATATATATATATATGTGTGTGTGTGTGTGTGTGTATGATTATTTATTGATGATGTTGGCCTAACTGTTATATCCCGTTTATTTTAAAACTCTTAGAATGACTATTATGATTATTATTATAGATGTTAACTAATAAAACTTGAACTCACTCAGCTCAAGCTGACTTTGTTTGTATGTTAGTGTGAGTTTCAGGTCAGGAGAGGGATGCATTACCACTTGGACGTGCACGAAGCTACTTGGACGGCGGAGGGCATACTTAGTCGGCAGCTCTAATAATAACAAACATTTTTCTTTTAACGTTCTATTAAATACATTTCATTTTGGTTTTGGGCATAATTCCTGGGTTTTGGAAACTTCTTTTATTTATTATGATTTTCCGCTGAATTATACTCTGAATTGGTTATTTTAATGGAATGAACTGTTTTTGAGTTTAAGTATTTTTGTAAGTATTTTGTATGAATACCAACTGTAGGATTCCTGGGATTTGGGGTCTTACAAGTTGGTATCAGAGCCATGGTTCGAGGGATCCGAGCATCCACGAATGCTTGGACTCGAACTGTAAGGGAAAAGACTAGTATACCCACCGCAAGTAGCTGCACACCAAGAGGTGACTTTAATTGTTAGTCATTCCTTTGAATTTTAAAGTTTCCAGTATGTGATTAATTGTTTAAGTGTTAGATAGAAAGCTAATGTGGTTAGGGGCAGGGGGTAATTAGGATGGGCGGTTAAAGTAAACGACTAATTACACTTGATCAACTTCATTAGCAGTTTACCCTTACCTTACATGTTCTTAATGCCACTTGTACTTGACCATGTTAAAATTCTGCCTTTGTAGGGATAAGTCATGGTTAATACTCGAGCAGCTAAGAGAGGTGGTCCTAGTGTTCGCGGCCATGGTCGTAAGCCACGTGCCGAAGCTGAGAGTGAGATTCCTACTCCCCAGCAGGAAACCCCGATTCATGAGGAGGGGGATAACCCCGCCTTAGATCATGCTATGCGCGCGACAATCGCGGATGAGGTTTACCAGGTGCTTCATAGCGCCATTCCCGAGATCGTCGCTGAGGCCGTTAGGGCCATGAGGAGTCATTGGTTGGTAAGATTTCGGATAAGGGAAGGAAGAGTAAGGAGGTGCAGGTCGAAGAGGAAGAGGAGGTGTATGTGCCAAGTGGGGATGAAGACGAAGAGCGGACTGTTAGTGGATCTACTCGGGGTTGCTCATATGGTGACTTTAATAAGTGTGACCCCCCCTTCTTTCGATGGTACTAAGGATGCGTTGGCAGCACATCAGTGGGTGAGCGAGATGGAGGCCGTTCTGAGAGTTAGTAAGTGCAATGGGGATGACATGGTGACTTATGCTACTGCCTCATTTCGTTACGAGGCATTGTGTTGGTGGGATAATCTGGCGCAAGCTATGGGTGATCGTTCGATTAGGAGGATGACATGGGATGAGTTGAAGAAATTGGTTCTTGATCGGTTTTGTCCTCCGCATGAACTGGATAAGATTCAACAGAAATTCTTGACCTTGGAGGCGGGTAGTATGACGCACCGGGAGTATACCACAAAGTTTAATAAGATGGCTCGATTATGTCCCAGTCTGGTTACTCCCGAAGCAAAGAGAATTAAGAAGTATGTGAAAGGTCTTCCGGTGGATATTCGTAGGGCTGTGGTGACCACCGACATGAGCTCTTTTCACTCGGTGGTTACCCTAGCGGGCACGTTGTATGATCAGAGGGAGAAGTTGCCGCCGACCGAGACTAGAAAGACTTGGAACTCAAATTCGTACGGTAAACGACCAGGGGGAAACAACTTTAATTCAGCTGAGAAGAGGGTAAAGACTGAGAATTCGGATTTTTAAAAGGGATGCGGCGTTAGGTAATTGCAAAAAGTGCGGGAAGCCGCACAAGGGGGAATGTAAGGTTGGGTCTCGTTCTTGTTTTCGATGTGATAAGGTTGGACACCCCCATTTCGAGTGTCCGACGTTGACTTGTTTCCGCTGTAAGGGTGCCGGCCACTTGGCATCAAACTGTCCTGCTAGCAAGGCGGGGGGGATGTCTGGTTAGGGGACTTCCTCGAGAGGGAAGGTGGAAGTGAAGCCGAAGGTCAGGGCGAGGGCCTTCAACATCTCCAAGAGAGAGGCAAAGGATGATGCGGACGTTGTTTCAGGTACTTTTCCTTATTCATCTTTATAATCTACCCTTATAATTTCTCATCCTTTCGGAATCGTATGTGTGATCGTGTAGCTAAGCAGTAGTGTAATATTATTCCTGGTACCCTTTTACTAGATGAATTACAGGCATCGGTCTTATTTGATTCGGGTGCCAGTAGAAGTTTTGTGTCTACCGCTTTCTGTTCCTCGTTGAATAAATCACCCGAGCGCGTAGTCGATGTATTTGAGGTTGAGGTCGCTGTAGGAAAGTCCGTCTCCGTGTCTAGGTCTATTCAGGGTTTTTCCATCGAGTTGTCTGCATATAGATTTCCGGTGCGGCTGTACTTGATGCCGCTTGGTTGTTTCGATGTGGTGCTTGGGATGGATTAGCTCGCAAGTGTTGATTCTCATATCGTTTGTGGTCAGAAACTTGTACGTCTAAGGGCCCCGGATGGGACCCAAATTACGGTCTTTGGTGATCATAATGGTGCGACGCCACATATCATATCTATGCTTAAGGCGGGAAGATTGATGCAGCGGGGTTGCGGGGCGTATCTGGTATATACTATAAACGTGAAAACCGAGGTGGCTACCGTCGGTGATGTTCCTATTGTTCGGGATTTCCCAGATGTATTTCTAGATGATTTGTCAGATGTGCCACCAGATCGCGAGGTCGAGTTCCAAATAGACCTTGTGCCGGGTGCAAAACCCGTTGCTCGAGCCCCTTACCGTCATCTTCCCGACATCTCTCTTTAGTACGGTTGGGTCGTATTTTGTGGTTTATGCTTGTAATTTTGGGCTTAGTTTTGGATAGTTTGGGCTTTTGATTGTAAACCGAGATCTGTTGATCTCGGTGGGCTTTTGGGTAGTATTAGGCCTAGTTGGTAGAGTATATATATAGAACATATGTTAACGGTTTAGGGTTGTTCGTTCATTAACTTTTGACCGTGTAAGTTGTTAAGGGCTTAAGCACCCGACGTATAATATACGTGTGTTTTGAAGCTTCTTTATTATGTTTGGTGTGTTTTTGATTGTTTCTCACAGAATCAACTTAGTGGTTAGTTTCAGCCTAACTATTAAGTATATTGATATCACAATGAAAGATCCGTCACGAGACTTACAATTGGTATCAGAGCCTTTAGACCTATTCTAGGCTCGGTTATTGGTGATATCAAGGATTCTGTCGCTGATCTAAGAAGGTGTATTGTGCTGAAGTTTTCTGGATCTCGAAGAAGACTGTTCTTCGTGTTCTTCGGGTGGTGAAAGCCTAGTTCGGAATATATTTTGGTATATTTCATATTTAATTTGAATCCCACTATTCTCGGGATTTAGTTAAATATTCAAGATTTTCCATATCTTGAGCTATTCTAAGTTCTCGGTTTGATTTCGTAGTTTTCTGGAAGATTTCAAGGTTCTCGGTCAGCATTCAAGGTTTTCGGGAAGATTTACAAGTTTTCTGGGTGAATTCGTCGCTCTCGGGAAAGTTTGTGTGTCCTCGGATATTGTTGATAGTTCTTGGTCAACATCACGTGTTCTCAGACGAAATTCGCTGTTTTCGGTTCTCCTATCAAGTTTTCGGTTAAGGATACCATGGATCAATCAGATGTCAGTTTGTCCTCAAACGCATCGCTCCATCAAGAGCTTGATTCCATCATGGGAACTACCACTCGTGTGCTTCGTTTACTGAAATCAGACAGGTTTGCTGAGTGGAAATTCAGATTTGAGAAGTACGTGAAAGCGAAGGATGCAAAGATGTGGAGTAGCATAGTTAGAGGTCCTCGGGCTATTATCTATCAAAGAGAGGGCTCCAAAGAAGTTGACACAAAGCCAATTGAGTTGTATACTAATGCTGATTTTGAAGTTGTTGAGGAAGATGAGAAGGCTTTAGCCACCTTGACCATGGCACTTTCACCCGAAATTGCCTTGGGATTTAGAGAGTTGAACTCCGCCAAAGGACTCTGGGAGGCTCTCATTGAAATGTTTGAGGGAAATGAGGACATGAGGAGAAGTAGGCAAGATCTCCTAAGACAAAAATTCAACATGTTCAATCATGTGTTAGGAGAATCTTTGGAGAAACAGCTTCACCGGTTCATCTCGTTGATCACGGAGATCAGGTCCCAAATATCAGTCTCGCATCTGCTGAGATCAACAACAAGCTGGTTAACTCATTGGCTCAGAGTTGGGACTTGAATGTGGCTGTCATCAAGAAGACCAAGGATCTGTCCAGATTGACTTTGTCGGAGGTTATGGCAATCATCAAGGCTTGTGACATGGATGACAAGCAACTTGCCATCAATCATAATAGTACGTACAACACTGCATGTTATGGCACCCAAGGCTAATAATGCATTGGTCTCTCATGAAACCTTCTCAGTGTTCAAGAGTCGGCCACCTCAACCACAGCAGCCTTAACAGACCTTCTCCATGTCTATATCTTCACAAGGTCAATCTATCCCTAGCTCTACACCAGCTACTCCTGTGTTCTTTCCGCAACAAACTACTGCACCAAAATCACAAAACTCTATGGCCACCTCCAGCCAGTCTCACACTCAAATTCCCATTATCTCAAAGGAGACTCAGGAGAACATAGCCTTAATGGCTGGTTTTATGAACTGCTATAATGCCTTTCTTGTAGACACTTGGTGCAACCCGTGGTAGCTACTGAGCTGGATCAGATACATCCTGACGATGTGGAGGAAATGGATATCTCATGGAAAATTGCCATGGCTGTTTCCAGGGCCAAGATATTCACCAAGAGGACAGACAAGAACAATTGGAATGTGCCTGCTAATCAGAAAGTAGGTTTCAATAAGAATTCTCTAAGGTGTTACAACTGTAATGAGCCGGGTCATTTTGCTCGTGAGTGCACAAACCCAGATAAAGAAGGAAATAGAGAAAGAGCGATGGTCCCGGTGAATGGTGCAAGAGAAGAGAATGTGACTAGTTCAAGTACGGGTGAGCGAGGTTTGGTGGTTCAGAACTTCTTCTAGGAGGATCAGATGACAGCTCTGAGTTTGGGTAATGAAGTTTCAAATTTTGTTGAGATGGATTCTGATGAAGAGGAGAATGAAGCTGAGGAGCAGGTAATGGATCTTTAGCATGCTTTCATGGCTTTCACCTCCACCAAACAAAATGAGGTAAGTTCTGTACTCTATTCTCAATCATGCATTGATAAAATAGGATTGTATAAATTGCATAACAGTAACTTGATAAGGGAAATGGAGGGTGTAAGATGTGAAAAATCAACTCATAAGAAACTTGAACATGCTTTAAAAGATAAGTTAGAGGCACAAAAACAAGATTTTTCAAAACTACAATCTGATTTTAGAATAAAGTGTTGTCACCATATCGATGCCAAAAAGAAAATAGCTGACCTAACTGCCGAGTTAGAAGCATCGAAATTGGAGATTGCAAAACTAACAAACAAGTTCGATGAATTTAATTTAAAAAAAATTGATGTCTCTAGTGCTGTTGTTGAATCAACGATAGAAAATCAATTGAAATGGAAAGAAAATAATGGTTTGGGTATTGGATATAACATGGTTCCCCCTCCATACAATAATAATTATACTAGTCTACCTATTACCAAGGATAAGGTAGAAAAAGAAAAACACATGCAGTATGGTAAGTTGACTGCAACTGGCAAGAGTGTGGTTGATATAGACTTGGCATCTGAATCAACCTCAGGGGTGAACAAATCTAACATGTCTAGCTCATGTGCAGATGAAGTAATAATTGAGGTCTAGACTGAGGAAGATGATGAATCACCTATTGACTCCGCTGTCTCTTTGAATTTGCCTATTTTGTCTGTTTTAAACAATAATACTGCTGATGTGTGTGTGGTCTCTGTTTTCAAGAGCAAAGACAATCGTTTGGTTTCTTTTTCTAAAACTTTGGAAGGCAGTGATCTGTCCTCTAATAAAAGTGATAAGCTTAAAAACCAACTTAAACATTCGTCAATTAAGTTTGTGAAAGAAAAAGGATCTTGTAATGTTAAATGTGAAGTTCTTAATGATAAATCCAGAAATGGAAAAACAGGCTTACACAACAGAGCGAGACCGGGAATCGGCCACAATGATTTTTTTGTTAAGAAACAAACCTGTTTCAACTGTGGCATTCCCAGTCACACTGCTATAAATTTCTCTCGTCTCCCATACGTTCCTTATTATAAATGCCATCAGAGGATCATGTCTAATGATGCCTACAAAAACCTTCACTCAAATAATTCAAGGCATCATCACACAAGGCACTCAAAGGCAATTGGAGAAGAGTCAAGGCTGACAGGTCAAGCTTTCATAAGACCAAGCCCATTTTAACACTAAGGCGAAATGAAAACTCGATTTCGGTCCCGAGACCGAAGTGGGTCTTTGAACCGAAAACGTCTAAAAGAACAAAGCCAACCGAGTTTTCTATCCGCAAACCAGAGACTAAGACAACCACGTGTGTAAATCACAAATTTTTCAAACCGAAATACAAATGGTTGCCCAAGTATCCGGTAGCAAAGTCCTCAAAGTCTCCTAATTCGATTTTTGATAATAATGAGGATATGTCATGGCAACCCGTTACACGGTTAACCAAGTCAGGTTTACCTAGAACTACTGTGGACTGGGTACCCAAAACTAACTAATATCGCATAATGTGCAGGAACAGCTTTGGGAGAATATTATCAGACCATGGTTTGTTGATAGTGGCTGTTCCAGGCACCTGACGGGAGACATATCTCAACTGAGTGACATTCAAATCTTTAACAGCCGATATGTTTCTGTTGCGGGAGGATAGATAGGGAAAATTACTCAAAAGGGTACAGTAAGTGATGGGGCTTTTGAAATTCGAAAACGTTAACTATGTTCCAGAGTCAATCACAGTCTGCTCAGTGTGCCGCAGATTTGTGATAAGGGATTTTCTACTCATTTAACCAACAAAGAATGTTTGTTTCTGAAACCTGATATTGTCATTGTTAAATGTCTGGTCCAACATTCTAAAACCAAGCACATCGATATTATAATTCATTTTATCCGTGACTGTTACGACCGGAAGCTAATTCATCTTGAACAGGTCCACACTGATAATAATGTGGCAGACCTATTTACGAAGCCGGTCGGAACTGCCAGATTCAATGTGCTTATAGGGTTTATTAAGATACTACGTTTTGAGGACTGAGTATTTTTAAGGTTTAAATTGTGTACATAATTTTTTTTTCTTTTAATAATTTCTGTACAAATTTAGGGGGAGAAAAAAAGAGAAAAATACAAAAAGAGTGTGTGTGTGTGTGTGTGTGCGCGCGCTAAATAAAAAAAATAAAAAAAAACAAATAACAAAAAAAAATCAAAACTGATTTGCTCTTTTGCTTAAAAATCATGCCGGTTGCTCAGGTTCAACGGACATATTTCATATGTTTGGTCCCGTCATCAATTCTTGACTCACGAGATAGCCATTAACCTAAGGACTGAAAGTAACTGGGGCCACTGAACATTCATAAAAAAAAAATTTGGTTTAATTGTTGTTTTAAGTTCTCTCACTGAAAATTATGTCGGCCGCCTAAAGTTTGAGGGATACATTTTTTGTGTTTGGTCCTATCGTCTACCTATAGATTCATAAGATAGCCATTCACCTGAGAACTGAAGGTAACTGGGGTGATTGGATTTAAAATTTTCTTCGGGATTATCATCTGGGAAGTGATATTAATATTCAGCTAAAGCTAAATGAAAATTGATCCAACCTTGAAAAATGATAGAAAAATTGTTTTTGCTTGCCTAAGGTGTGAAGTTATTAAGCTAATAAAGGCTTTTGATAAGTCATTGATGTGTATGGTAGCTTCGTATGATAAGTAAAAGTTTGAAGTGATACAAACTAAATCTGCTAAACTTTTGTGGAGAGTCATTTTGAAGATGCGTTCATGTCTCTAGGTACATCTCTCTGAATGATAGGTAGAAACGTAATTACCCATACATACACGAGCCCGTTAGTGACTTGATCGCAAAAAGCTAAAAAAAAAGTATTTCTAATCAATTAATTAAATAATTTAAATTATTTTTAAAGGCTTAAAGGGGCACCAGGTAACTACAGGGGTGGGGCATTCAAGTAAGTCCTAAACACCCTGAATGTAAGGCTTGTAAGTCCGGATGGCATGTAAGTCCAACGTTGAATCTTAAAGCCTAAAATTTATTTTGTATAGAAAATTTCTTTGATCAAGCACTAGGGGGTTGGAGTCAAATTAGGGTGATCTGGGGAAAGCCAAATACGCTTTGAGAAGAGATAAGATGCATCATGGGTTTATAAATGATGTCTATATTAGCCTTATGCCTAATTGAACCTAATCATATCACTGGCGCAATGAAAGTCATATTAAGTTCCAAATACCTGCCATCAAACTTTTCACTATGTCAAAATAACGCTAAAACTGGATCATTGTGAAAATGTCTTAATCAATATGATTTCATGTTCGGATATTTTCTTAAAAGGGGTTGCTCATTCTTAAACAGTTGAAATTTGATCCCAATATATGTTAAATATTCTGAAAGCTGCAAAGGTAAATTAATTTTATTTTTAAGTTTAGTTTTGTTTTATTTTATTTTTAATTTTACTTTATTTTTTATTTACTCATATTGAAACTAATATCTTTAAAAATCAATTTTTCAACCGGGATTTATTTCTCAAAGAAAGTGGACTAAATTTTGACACAACGGGTGTCTTGATTCTCGGCCTGGTTAGAATAGCCAAAGGGGTTCTTTCTTGGCCCATCGAATCTTCTTGTTCACGGCTCATGATAATGGTTCTCGGCCCATACATGTTCTCGGTATATATGTGTTCCCGGCACAGATGGAGGTGTCTTGGAAGTTTAAAAGTCACTCATTACACTCTATTAATCATTCTCGATATTTGTAACTTCCAATATCTTCCAAAATCCTCTTAAAGTGTAACCATCACATCTTTCATCTACTCGCCGCCATCAATCCTTTCTTGTTCCCTCATGCTTTCAAGCGGATTTCTTTAAAAGGTAAGGAAATCTAACCAAAATGTTTCCATAATCAGCATGGTTGACGGATTTGCAGTGATGTTTGATTGTAATATTAGATGCATTCGGTTCACGAGTTTGGTAAGTTGATTTGATTTCTCTTGAAGTTACTGAATGTTGTTTTAGTCATCATTTACAGTTACAGGTTTGGTCATCTATGGTGATTGGTGATATGGAGATGACGATAAATAGTGTTCTCAGGTTTTCGGTATGGACTGACCAGATTCTCCTAATCAACCAGAGAGATCTTCGGATCAAAGATATTTTGAGGAGTTCTCGGTCAATCTGTGACCGAGGTTTCGTTGGCTCTACCAAAGATACATCGTGTTTGACGCTTCTGAGCCAATCAAGTCTAATATTTGTTGTTTCCTTCATTAACAAATCTCATGTCTATCTACTTCTGATGGGAAGTAGCATGACCTATGCTGGATCACTTGCCAGGGCTATTATTACTAGAATAAAGGCCCTAAATAAGACACTCAACTTCCAAGTGTCTTTTTAGAAGCCACAGTATATACGCCGAAAGACAAAAGATGAAGATATATATGCATGTTAAACGCTACCGGTTGGGATTTTTTAGAAAGGCTGAAGTCAAGCAATAAACCAAGGGGGAGATTGTTGGGTCGTATTTTGTGGTTTATGCTTGTAATTTTGGGCTTAGTTTTGGATAGTTTGGGCTTTTGATTGTAAACCGAGATCTGTTGATCTCGGTGGGCTTTTGGGTAGTATTAGGCCTAGTTGGTAGAGTATATATATAGAACATATGTTAACGGTTTAGAGTTGTTCATTCATTAACTTTTGACCGTGTAAGTTGTTAAGGGCTTAAGCACCCAACGTATAATATACGTGTGTTTTGAAGCTTCTTTATTATGTTTGCTGTGTTTTTGATTGTTTCTCACAGAATCAACTTAGTGGTTAGTTTCAGCCTAACTATTAAGTATATTGATATCACAATGAAAGATCCGTCACGGGACTTACAAGTACCGTACATGGACACCCGAAAGGTTCCAAATACTTTAAGTTCGGCTTTCGATGATTCAGAAGTTCATAACTCGTTTTCTTTAACTTCTTTACAGTTAATACACAATTCAACGTGTAACATGCTGTATTCATAGCCTCGTTCCAAAATTGAACCGTAAGCTTAGAATCAGCAAGCATTGTTCTCGCAACCTCTATCAAAGTACGATTCTTCCATTTAGACACGCCATTTTGTTGAGGAACATAAGGCGCACTGAATTCCCGATGAATTCCCTTCCGAATGCAGAAGAAATCCAATACATTATTCTTAAACTCAGTTCCATTATCACTATGAATTCGTCTCACTTTAAGTTTGTAAAGTGATTCAATCTTCATGATAAGGTTCTGAATTAAGACAGGCGTCTGATCTTTCGACCCCATAAATAAAACCCATGAGTATCTTGAGAAGTCATCAGTAACAACTAAGCAGTACAGATCACCCGCAATACTAGCACGATTCACTAGACCAAATAAATCCATATGAAGTCGTTCTAGTGACGTTACAATCGAATTAATCGACTTGCTCGGATAAGACTTCTTCTTCTGTTTCCCCTTCTTACAAGCAACGCAATGATCATTTAACCAGAAATGCTTAAGGTCACATCATCCACCACATTGTTCGAGATAAGGTAATTCATCTTGCGTGTGTGGATGTGCCCCATGCGTCGATGCCATTGTATCGAATCTTTCTCCATATCCTTAGAGATGAAACACGTAGCCGAGGGCGAAACGTTTACATTAACACTCATATCAAGCACATAAATATCATTTGATCGAGGTGATCGCATGACAACCATTTCTTCAGGAATTGTGTATCCCGGTTGAAGGATAACACATTACTTGTCTGTGAAAACCCTGGTGTATTTCTTATCACAAATCTATGAGACACTCAAAAGATTATGATCCACTTTTTCACAATAATTTACTTTTTCAAACGTAACTTTCCCATTTGAAACCTCTCCTTCTTTAGTAATCATCCCACCGTTATTACCAGCAAATGCTACATAACCACCCTGAATATCTTTGATGTTGTTAAGAAGATCCAGGTTGCCGGTAATATGTCGAGAACATCCACTATCCAATATCCACTTGTGACTTGACATGGACCTGGATGAACTGTGCACAAAGACTAAAATGATTAGTTCAAAAAGGCAGCCCAAGCCTCAGTCTTGGGCTCCTTTTGAAACTTTCAGAGATAAATTTAAGTTAACATTTGCATTCGGGACTTAATAATAGGTGATGGGTTTCTTGTGTTTATTTTTAATGTAGCTATCACGTATTATTCCCGAATCAGTGTTTTTGCAAATCGGTTGAGCACGGTCAACAAATTTGTTTGATACATTAAAAGTTTCAACCCGAAACACATTCTTCGGACTAACATTTGAATGCATTATAACACACTCATCAATTTGATTTTCTTTCAAATTCTGATTCATTTCAGTCTTATGATTTGATGATGACCTGATATCATCAACCTTTGCTTTACACTTTTTCTTTAGAAACAAGACCAGGTTTCCCACATTTGAAACACAACCGAGTGTCTAAAAATTTTTGTGGTGAAATAATTGGTTTGTGTTTATGAAAAGGTTGACGAATATCAACCTTGGAACTTTCAAAAGTTACTTTCTTTGAAACTTCACATTTTAATCCTTTTTATTTTGATAAAATTTCAGATTGGTGGAATTCGAGGAATCCTCCATTCCAGATGATTTCACAAATTTTATAGGGTTAAATTTTTTGACATTAGCATTCACTTGAACATTCTTTAATTTGGACTTGTTAAATTGTCGTTCAAGTTCAGTAACTTTTGAAGTGTCGTCTTGAAAGACACTTTCGATCATTTCAGGATTCAGAAGATTCAAAGGAACTTCCTTATCTGAAAATACTTTAAATAAACCTTTGATCTTAAAGATTTTCCTATTGACTGATTCAGGTTGAGGATTGATGAATCTCATCAATTTCTCATCAGACACAGAAGGCTTGTCTGATTTCTGTACCTTAGGAGATACCTTAAGAGTTTCACTAAATCACCCAAAGGCTTTGAACCATAAACTGCTTGTTCAAACTGCTCGGGTTCACATAAGATATGATTGTTAGAAGGTATGTTATCATTTTTGACAATCAAATCTTGTTCTGTCAATTCCTCAACCTAACCGTCCAACTTACTTTTAGTAAAAACTGATTTACTCTTAATATGAATCGGTTCCTGAGTTGTTTTGGTTGGTTCAACAATTTTAGATTCAACAATAGGCATTTCTTGAGTTATATATGGTTCAACCACAGGAATGCTACTGTAATCTCCTTTAAAAGGAGGAGGGATCTCAACATACCCTAAACCAGCTTTTCCATTTTCTTGTGAACATTATTGACTTCAATAATCTCATTCAAAAGAAACAAGGAATCTCGAAATTTTCCAAGTTTATTTTTCAGTTCCAAGACTTCATTTTCTAAATTGGAAACGCAGGTTCGGAGTCTAAAAATCTCCTTGAAATGTTGTTCAACAACAACCATCATACAATTAACTTCAGCCTTGAGATCATGATTGCTAATAGACAAGTTTTTAATTTTCAAATTCGATTGTTCCAATAGTTTTGATTTTTGTCTGTAGCATTCATTGACCATCAAATGCTATTTTGTGAGATTAGTGTTCTGTTGTAATGCTGACTCAAGTTTGACTTTGAGTTCAATACTTTCAGCACACTCAGTCACAACAGGTGAAGTTATTGTTTCTTTTGGTTCAGATGCATTACTTGAAGGGATAGGACATACCTCTTCAATTTTAGCCGTACATGCAAATGATGATTCGGTTTGTTCAGGTTCCGAAATATCCGAATCAGTTTCTGAATCTGAGGTGTCACTTTCTTCAGATAGATTATCACCACTTGCATCTTCAAACTTTTCAACTGGTTCTACCAAGGCAAGGTTAGCTTGATTTTCCAAAAGTCGTTGAGACCAGTCCACACCGTTATTGGCAACAAGAGCTTGAGTGTTGGTCGGCTTATTCTGGTCACCGTCTGATGAACTCTTCTTATTCTGATCAATCTCAGATGAAGTATTTCCCGAAGTTCTCTCAGAATTGCGTGGATCCGAATATTCCTTCCTCGGTTTATCACACTCCTTTGCAAAATGACCGAAATCTCCACAATTATAACACTTGACCTTTAGTTTGTCAAACCCAACTCACTTGTTCAAAGTTGGTAAATCTTTTCCTGTTCGTTGCATCAATCTTTTAACCTTTCTGACAATCATTGCTATGTTCCACTTAAGATCCATCAACTCAAGATCATCGGGATCTATTTGGTCATAATCTTCATCACTCAATTCACTTATGGCTATCTTACTCCCAATGAGTTGTTCGTAAGATGTCATGAAAGCACAAACAAAAGCGAATTGTTGCTTAGCGTCTTGAAGATTTACTTTAGGCAACGACTGTGAAGAACTGGTACTTGAACCAGGATAAGCACCAGATGCCATGAAGCTGTAACGCCCGCCAATTTATCGGTTTAAATATTTCTTGCGTGTAGAGTATGTATATTTCTTGGGAGTTGTCCGGCATCTTTCGTTGACCGACCACCTTCCCGGTACGTTAAATCACTTAACTTTCCACCCAAGTTGCTACACACTTCATACTGGAGGGACTAGAGTGTAATTTATATTATATCATAATATAAAAAAAAACCTAACCCTAATACCCTATCAGCGCAACCGATCGGACTCAAGACCCCCCTGCTCGAAAATCTTTTGTCCAGCCATGTTTCAACCATAAAAAATTCAATTCAATGTCAGTTTTATGATTCCCCATGTCTTTTACACCTTAATTGACCTTTATATTGCGCATATTGATCGTTAAACGACTAGTTTTAGGTTAACCGGGTGGCTGTCCAATTGAGCGTTTCCGGGACTGTTTTGAGTGAGGTTTTGCACCAAAATTCTCCTAGGTATGTGTGGTACATCATACTTAAAAACCATATTCATTGAAGGTGTTTAGGTCGGTCAATCGATTTTAGTTCGAAAACTAGGGTTTATTGGGTGTAGAATCGTCAATTGTTGAGTTTGATGCATTAATCGATTGAATAACCAACTGAATCAGTTTGTACAGACCTAGGGGGGTTTAAGGGCTGTGGGAAAATTATTTTTTTGGTACTCGGGGCTGATTAGGTTGGTGATTAGTTAATCGAGTCGGTTGTGCGCAAATTGTCGTTTAAACATTAAAGTGAGTGTTGTAAAAAGGAACCGTCGACCCTATTAACTCGGGGGACATAATTATGATGTATGAAAAGGTTAAGATGGGAATTTGGTCCATTTGGGGCTGATTTGTTTGACAATTGGTTTTTAAGATTTAGTACGCGCATACTCGACTTGATTTGCATACCGACGGGTGAGTTGTGCATCTTGGTTAGCCCCGACCATGATCGTAGGGTGGATTTGGTTAAATGAATGGTTTTAGGGGCTAAGGTAAAGTAAAAGAGTATGGGTTGGGCCTCGGGCCAAGTTGTTGGGCCTGAGTGGCCCGTTAGGCAAGTGTGTTCTTACGGTCTAGTTTAGTAACGCGTTGTGTACAATTTACAGGCCCTTACTTGTGATTGTGCACTTAGAGATTTCCTAGCTCGTTGCTGGTATTTGGTTGATCGCAGGTGAGTTCATGATGCCCTTTTTACTCTTTTAAATTTTAGGCTAGCATGCACAACTAAGTGTTTTCTTACTTGATGAAATGTTTTAAACGGTTTTATATAGGCTTGCTAGTATATGGTAGGCCTTGGCATGTTAATATATATATATATACATTATTGTTTGGCCTCTATTTGGCGGAGTTGTAGTCGTTTCGACTACTGATGTTGCGTATGCCTACTTTGTGTTTGCATGCGTTGATGTTACGTGTTTGGGTTATACGTTTGCTCGACCCTGATGTTATACGTGGATGTTATATATATATATTGTTATATATATAGGGATGTACTTGAAAGGATGTTGATATATATATCTTTTGTATATGTATGTATGAGAATGTTTAGTCTTCAGTAACGATGACTTAATGGATGCACTCTTTTTACTGTAAAAAACTTTTGGTATGTCTACCATATTTGTTATTACTGATATTATTTACTTAAAACTTGAACTCACTCAGCTCAAGCTAACTTTGTGTGCATGTTAGTGTGAGTTTCAGGTTAGGAAGAGGATGCCTTATCGCTTTAACGTGCACGAAGCTACTTGGACGGTGAAGGGCATACGTGGATAGAAGAATGTACTTTGAACAATTTTATTTTAAATAGTTTTAAGAATTACATTTAAAATTGGTTTTGGGCAAAATTCCCAGGTTTTAGGGAACTTATCTTACGATTTATGTTTTCCGCTGAATTTACACTCTGAGACATTTGTTTTAATGGAAGAAACTGTTTTCAAGTTTAATTATTTTAATAAGTGTTTAGTATGAATACCAACTGTGGGGTTCCCGGGGTTCGGGGCCTTACAGAAGCATACTTTAGGAGAACCATTACCATTAGTACCATTAGCAGACTCTTCTGATGAATTTTGTGTGAAGAATGAAATGATTGGAACAGAGCTTGAAGAATTATTTGCCGGTAATGAACCACCATACAGAGAAGGGTTTTGATTCTGATTATCCTTCAAAGATGTTTGGCATTTCAAATCAAATTCTCTTTCTTCAATCTTTTTAATAAATTGTTCAACAGTGAATTGATCATTTCTGAAATAACCATTCTCTTTTAGCACCAATAGGAAAGTAGAATACGAAGGTGGTAAAGCATTCTTCAAGGTGTCAATATTATATGACTCAGTCGGTTCCAAATTCACAGTAGTCATCTCCACAACCAAATGACAAAAACGACTTATCATTTCTTCCACCGTTTCGTTTTTCAATAAAGTAAAATTTTCAAAGCTAAATTTTACTAGTCTTTTTACTTTCAAGAGTGTTTCCCAAGCTTCTGGTCTTTAAAGTATCAAATAAAGATGCACATGTCTTGATAGTGCTATACTGGTGAAAGATTTGCTCAGGCAAGGACATCGTGAGAGTAGAATAGGCCTTGGCCTCACTTTCATAATCTTTGATTTCCTAAGCCTCATAATGTTTATGGTCCTTCGGAGTTCAACCAAGAGTATCACTACCTACAAAGGGTGCCTTGTAGACTTCATCAAGAAAACAAACACTGCTTGGATGTACCAAACCCAAATGTGCACGAAACCTCGGTTCCCACCAAGCAAACTCAGAAAGCTTCAGGAGTTTTGGACACTTGTTATAAGTACCAATTTCATTGTCCAATGAGTGCATCTGTTGCATTAAAGCATTATGGGATGCTAACGCATAATACGTGGCATTTTGAGGGGCCATGAGATAACAAGTTTTAAAAGTCAAGAGACCAAACTTGTCAAAAGTTTAAGGTGATGGTTACTGTTCAAACAAATAAGAAAGCAGTAACGAATGGGAAATATGAACGAATGAGATATTATTCAAACGAGTGAATATGGTAACGAATGAAGGTATATAACGAATGTGAGAAAATGGATAGCGAATGGAAAGTTGAATGTGGTTAACGAATGGTGGTTGAGAGATTAACGAATGTGACTTAAGCGATTGTGACGACGAATGTAAGGTTTAACTAATGATCAGTTGGAACGAATGATCAGTTGGAAGGTTAACGAATCAATCTTCAACTGGTTAACGAGTCAGTTTTCAACTGGTTAACGAATTAGCCTTCAAATTGATTAATGAACGAGTATTCAAATCTTCAAACAATCAGATCTTAGTCCATACTTGTCCGAACTCAATAAAAGCTATATCAATCTGCTTGTAACTCAAATCTGAACCTAATTCTACTTGTCCGTAATCACAAACACTAAATTCCAGACCTCAATTTTCAAATAATCACAAGCCATTAACATCCGATTCGAAACCTCAAGTAACTATCAATTCAGTCAACCTACTAACCAATTCACCTCAGTCCAAACTCAAGCATCCATAACCAATCCCAACTACCTTATGAACACTCCTAATTCCAGTCCAATTACACTTAATTCGAAGCTCTGTTTTATCGGAACTTAATCAAACACAGTTCATGTCAATTCATACTCAAATTAACTCAATATACGATGAATTAATACAATTACACAACGAATTAACACGAAGATCAGATCAAATGTCTCTGATACCACTTGAGAGGGCCTTATACGGATCTAGATCTCGGATGACATTGTGTGATTCGTTGATTTGGTATACGATTAGGTCGATTACTATTAAGTGTGTGTATTGAGAGGATATTTGGGCAGAGTAACGACACTGTAGCAATAATAATAAGAACTAATTCTTTAGAAATAATCTTACAGGGTATATATAAGGGATGACCATATTCGTTAAGATATCCTTAACGAATGTGTCATTCCTTACATTAACCAAACGAATGAACATACTCATTCGTTAATACATTTAATCTAAGCGAATGGCCCAGATTCGTTATCTCATTCGTTAAGCTTGGTTAACGAATGAGCTTACATTAATACGAATGTAACTTACAATAGAGCGAATGGGGCATATTTACATTTATAGCCCTTACATTATAAACTAAATACAATAATAAACTAATAAAGACCGAGGCGTCCAAAATCCGTGAACATAAAGACCAAGCATATTTGCATCGACAAATCCGTGATGTACTTATCAATGCCACGCTCCAAGGGAGTGACCATGTGCGGGATGAGGACGCTCAATTCGTGAAACCAGTCGTTGTAAGCGGTATTATCACCTCCTTCTTGCTTCAAATTCCAGAATTCTTCTTCCAACTTCTAGAGTTCATATTTCAGGCAGAAATTGTCTAACATGAGCTTCTTGAGGTCATCCCATGGCAAGGCCATGGCAACCTCAGCCCCAAGGTCTTTCTTTTTGCTACTCCACCAAGTAAGGGCACTCAATTTGAAAACGATTGACGCATACATGGTCTTTTTGTCATCCGGACATGCATAGTGGAGGAACACGCTTTTCATGTGCTCGAACCATTGAAGAAGGGTTGTAGCACCCTCAATCCCAAAGTAATCGGTCGGGTTAGCGTTGGTGAATTTTTTGATAGAGAAAACATTAGGGTTCATGGAAACGGAAGCATTAGCAGCATTCACGGTTTGGAGTTGAGAGATGACTGTTGGGAGGGCTTCCATGATTCCCTTCGTAATGCTAGACGACATGCGACGGCCAGAGTTGCCGACGTGGCGTTTACGGTTAATGAGGTTGGAAGAAATACTGCAAGATTAAAATGTGTAAAATTTATTTGGGTAGATAATGTAAATGTATAAGTTTGTGTAAAGCGATGCTTGTGAATTCTATTTAACAATTTGAGATTGAGTTTGTGGTTGAGGTTGAGAATGATGTCATTTATGAGGATTGATTTTATAAGGTTAACATTATGAGGAATAAATAAATAAATATAACATAACTTTAAATTGAAATATATGGTTTTATTGTTGGATACGATTTCATGAACCATCGAAAACCATCGAAAACCAAATAAAAGTTGTTGAAATATTCATGTATTAACTTCACAAAATCAATGAAAATTAAGTTTTGATGGGTGTTGAGATAGATGGTTGAAGTACTTTGGAAACCACCCCGTATTTGTGTGCTTCACCCAACTATTCAACTAAAACACAATACGCAAAACCAAGTTTCACCACGTATCACCGTGAATTCGGTTATAAATTAAGGATGTGATCGTTACATGACCACGATTGATACAATGAGGGTAGTAGGTTCGTGAACGTTTGGTGTGACACGCTTTGGCCTAACAAGTTTCACACTCACACCTCACCCTCCAGGAAGGCAACCAGGTCTCACAGCTGACTGAGATTTATGCGCATTGCACTTCCTTAGGCTCGCAAGCCTTGGTGTCAAGGGATCGGTGTACATGTGTGTCCCCCTTACAGTTACTACGTATCTGTTACACGAATCATCCTCAAGGAGAGGGGAAGTAAAAGGTGGGATTTCTTAAGGAAATTCCCAATTAAAAATTGATCTAAAGTTTTAAAAATAATTTTGAGAGTGAGGCATAGCCACGGAATAAGTGTGTTCTTTTGTGTAAAATTGTATATGATAAACAATTTAAATAAATTAAGCTATGTACAAAAGATTAAACAAGTAGGGTGCACGTTTAGGAACACGTATAAGGACCCTAAGCATGCTACTAGACCGTTACATCTAACCACCTATCTTATAACCTGGCTATGATACCAATCTATCACACCCCAACCTAAGGCGGAATATGTCGGGGCGCGTCATAATTGTATCATAGCTCAAAAGACACTAAAGTATAATACACGTGTTAATATCTAAATTATTCATTTCATATATCAAGTACGCAAAGCACAACATTGTCTCGAAAGAAATAAACATTACAGATGAAAAATGATTAAATTCATCTAAAAGTCTTTATCCGTCATGCAACCTAAGGTCCAACTATTCTTTAACTCTTTATCTTCATCCCAAAAGGCTACCTGCGTCATGCGTGAAAATATATAGTTTGTCAACATAAAGTTGAGCAAGTAATCACGGTTTTTGAATACATATAATATTGAAAATGACAATTCCTTGCGATAAATATGAACTACTACAGCTAGCATAACAATAAATATAAAAATTGTATTTTCACTCAAATCACATAGATAGCGAGCTAATCCGACGGCGTATGATCATACTAATGAGGATGAGGATGAGGATGAAGATGAGATACCAACCACCAAAACATAAAATAAACACATAGTCACATTTGCACGTGTAACTAATTGAGCAATATCATATAACGCATATAGTGAAATTGTAGTGAAAAATGATTAACTTATGAATGTATAACGCCCCCAAAATATAAAATGGTAAAAAGGGGGATATGAATTACTTAACTTAACAAGTAGGTTAAACAAGATGAGAGTAACGATAAGAGTTAAGATAAAGCGGTCAAGCTCCTTGAAATGCGTCAACAAAAGGTCCTATTGTTAATGATAGTATAATTAATAATCAAGGAACTAACACGACAAATAAGGATTTGAGATTTTTTACGTCATTTAAGGATTAAATTTCATTATTAAATTTATGATTTGTCATCTAATATTATTATTACCATTGTTGTTGTTGTTGTTGTTATTGGATAGATAGAATAAATAAGCGTTATATAATATGTATCTATATGTATATTTTGATGGAGAAACATTTTGTATAAAATCTATCTATCTATATATGTCTTTATAAATAAACAGTCATTATCAATAAATAAACCATATTAATTAAATATTTATATATATTATTAAACATTAGTTATTGATTATATATATATATATATATAGTGTGTGTGTGTGTGTATTTGTATATGTTGTTATCGAAAAGTTCAAAGGTCTGGAAAAATAATAGTTTGAGGTTTGGCTTTAATAAAAATAAGATTTATTGGGTAGTATATTATTGTAAAAGGTTAAAAAAATATTAAACTAGAATAAAAAGCAAAACCGGGCCTGGGGGTTTCGAACCCGCGCCCCGAGGCCGGTTCGGAGTTAATCAGCCATATGCTAGCCACCAGACCAGCAACCCAGTTTTGATTAAGTGGTGAGTTTTATGGTTTAAATATGCTTAAACTAATTAATGTTCTTCCCTAAATCCAAACCTAAACCCTAATCATGTTAATTGTTAATGTTTGCTTAAATTGATTTAGGGTTAATGTTAATTGATGAAAGGCAACATGAATGAATGTATTAATTACTAGAAACACTAACGAATTGCTGCTGAACGATGGACTAGACTTGTGGCACAAACTTGAACTTGTTTAGGGTCTGGACAGCCTTGTATATTTAAATTAAGTTAGGGTTTTGGTTCGTGATGCTATGAGGAAGGTGAGTGCAAGTTTAATTGAATTATAGTCGCGTTTATATAGTGCTTTAAGGCCTAGGTCAGCCACGGTTTCATGATCGCAATTAGCTGTCAATGTGATTATAATTTCTACAATTAAAACGTCGGTGTATATCAAATTCGGTTTGGAAACGATTTGGTAATGTTGATTTTTGGTTATGCCCGAGAATTAAGGATCAAGAAAAGAGGGGGGTATGTTGGCCGAAGGGAAAATAGAGACAGGAAGAGAGGATTTTTTAACAATATTTGCATAAAAGTCCTTGAACTCTAGTTGTTGGTGCAATAGTGGTAAAAGGTTTAGCTAGGGTATTTCTTGTATATCCTTGGTAGTTTAACAATAAATAAATAAAATAATTTTAATTAAACAATTGCAATATTTTATTAATTAACCAAAATTAATTCAGGTGTCGTGAAATAAATGATCAATAATAACTTTATTAATTTGATTTAATAACAATAGACCGAACATAAAATTTTAAATAGGTCGGGTTTTAGCGTCCGAAATTTAACGAATGTTACAAGTTTTGTCTTTTCTTCAACCAGTTCATAAGATAGATCTATTACTTGAACTTTTTCATCTAAGGTGGTTTTTAAACCTCAACTATCTCATTCTCAGATATCTTGATGTCATAATTGTTGAGTTCCGCCATGAGCTGATGGTAACGAGTGATGATATCATCCAAAGTCTCATATTTCATATACTTAAAAACGGAGAACTGAGTTTTTAATAATTTGATCTTTGAATTTCTAAGTGAGACGTTTCTTTCATAATGATTCTACAAAGCTTCCCACATGTCTCTAGCAGTCTTATACTTCTTAAAAGTGTGAAGGATCTCTTGAGGTAAAGCCATAGTTATTGCAGCTAAGGCTTTATTTTCTGCCTCATACATCTTTCTCTCATTTTCCTCCATCTAACTATACTTTTTGACTTGTTATCTTCCCATAAAAGTGGTTGTGGGTGGTATGTAGCCATCCTCAATAAAGAACCAAATCTTTGCATCTTGCCATTTAATGTACTATTCAAAACGTTCTTTTCATTGGACAAAATTGGTTCCTTTTAGTAGTTTAGGTGCTTTAGTTGCGGGATCCAATTCTACTTCCATTTTAACCAATTCTGAATATTAATCAGCATCATTGTTAAATTTATAGTGAAATTCGTTAAGTTCTCGATTTAATTAGAGGTTAACTTCTCCATAAACTCAGTACAAGCGAAGTTATGATAACTTCGTCTGGTCAAACCAGAGTATTAGTCAACTTCGCCTAGTTCTAACTTCTCTTGTTAGAGCTTTGCTTGTTATAAATTTGCCTATTAAATCTTCGCCTGTTATAACTTCGCTGGATCTATGAAAACCCTAGTGACAACTTTGTTGTGACGGTTGGAATTTTGGGTTTTTTGATTTTTGGCTGTGTTTTTGAGTGTAGGGTTTTGTAAGAGTTTTTGTGTAACATCTCAGATTTATCGAACCCGTATACGTTTACATAAAACCAATCCGGGAACATTTTCGGATCTTTATTAGTAAACAAATTAAACAATTTTAAGTATTTAAGATTTATATTTGCATTTTGTACCCTTTCTAAATGGTTTATTCTTTAACCTAACTTGAAAAATAATCAATTTTAAACAATTAATGAAGTTTAAGGGCTAAATGTGTAAAAAAATGAAACTTCTACCTTTGTGTCCCGGAGCGCCGCGCGGCCGAAGGGCACCTTTGCCGCCGCGTGCCGCCGTGGTGTCCCAGATCAGAACGTTAAAGTTTATTTCATTTCTAGTTCGTTTTTAGCATCCGAATCACTTATTTTTGGGATAGATCGAGTGAATTAAGCTCCAAGAAAACCATATAACTTAGATACATGTCCATGTTCATTACTTGTTGCCCAAGAATGAATTTTACTGCTTGTAACATTGATTTGATCATTAAAACTCGATTCAGTTTCCTAAATGAGTGAATATACTAAATATGGTTAGCTTTAGTGTTTCTTATATAATAAACATCATATTCTTCTACAATAAACTTTACCTAAACCCTAGGAAGCATTCTCAGCCGTCACCCCTCTCTATGCCTCATAAAATCCTTTGGTTTTTGCATTATTGTTGAAGATACACGCTTAATCAGTTGACTTTGCTTATGCACCGACATTTGACTTCATCTCTTGATCAATCCTTTCACCTTCCGTTTAAGTTGTAAACTGTAAAATCGTTCATATATATTCCCTAGTCAATAACCTTCAATAAATTTTGGTGGTTGAAGGGTGTTGACTAGACAATTCGTTTAAAACTCGTTAAAGGGCAAAACAGTCAACAAGTTTGACTTTACGTTTTCTCATACTTCTAGTCGGATTCAATGTTCGATCTAGAAGAATTTTATTCTCGTAACGAAATTTTAAGGCTACTGACCAAAACCCGAGTTCTGACTCGCTGTTCGGATTCTGGTCAGTACCAGCTCGCTTAAATCTTTAATTTTACATAACCGGAGATTTAGACGTCCGATTGAATCGATAGCGGCAATAAGTTCGTTTTTACTTGTATTATCATATCTCAAAGTTTCAGGTTCTGATTGTTATCTCGTTCGACGCGTTAGTGGGCGACTCGTTTAAATCGTAGTTCGTTTATCATATTTGTTAATCACTTGCCTTCCATCTAAGGTGAGTTTTGTCATTCCCTTATTTTACTAAGCTTTCTAAACATTTTGGGGACATATGCGTATTTCATATTTTATATATATATATATATATATATTTATCAAAAATTAGCAAACGTATAATTGTGTGTGATTAATCAAATATACTTGTTATGTGGTTACTTGTTTATGTTCACATTTGCATTCGGAAAGGTCCAACATATCCCCTTGTATAGGGTTCTCATTATTATTTACCCGCACCCGATTAGTTTGGCAACGGTTTTATTATTACTTGCTCAAGTTTGATTACTGGCGCCCAATTCGCTTGGCAGTGGTTTAATTGATAACTTATTTGCTCATGGTTTGATTCATATACCGCATTTATTACACTTTTTTTATCTCTTTTATTTATTATATTAACATTATTTTTAGTGTCAAAAACTGGTGATAAACTCACTCAATATGTGTTGTTGACAAACTCTGTTTTCTACGCATATGCAGGTTGCTATTGAATTGAACTTGAAGTATGGACATTTAGAAAGACCTTAGGGTTTTAATGAAGACAGACATAAATTTAAATTTGTTATATATATTTATTTGAATTGTTTTGTTATATTTGGATATTGAGTGTACATTTGAAATAAAATAATTAAATAGATATTGTCATTTATATTTATGATAGTATCTTCGAGCTGTGAGCAATCAACTCACGCCCCAGCATTTCCGCCTTAGGTTGGAGTGTGACATTTTGGAGGGTAAAAGTAGGCTAAGGTAGGCTTTTTAGGTATATCAGAACGTGAGGAATCCATGAAAAACCTTGACTCAAAGATAAACACTCATGTGATACTCTCGAACCACACAATTTAGAGCTTAATGTTCATATACCAATTGTAGGTCCCTGAAATGGATCGATCACACAAGTATCACAAACTCTAATGGTACGGAATCCCCTTAGTATTTGTTTACGAGTATTAATACTAACAAGAACGAGTAGAGACAAGGATTAACACCAAAAGATTACTTGTATTGATTAACAACGCAGTATCTATCAATACATGGTAAAATGCTTAATCGTTAGGAGGCAGAAGAACAACCACTAAACCCTAGCCGAAGATATGTTTATATATTACACATCTTCGCCTAATAAAGACTAGGCAAAGTTATCACAACTTCGCCTATATTATAACTTCTCCTCTAACAGAAACATTAAAAATAAAAGTAAACATAACATAACACAATTGTTTAATACAGACAAGACAAACATTAAACTATGAACTACTGACACAAAATGCACCAACATGTAGAAGAAGGGTTTTAATTTAGTATTAGTCTTTTATTAAGTACTTATTTTCTTATCTAATTTTTTAACAGCAACTTTCATTAAAATATACAAAAAGACCCCGGGACCCTCCTACTGAGAAGCTAGCAAGGACCAGGGGACAACCATAACACAAGATTACAAAGTTAACTATTCCAACTAGACCAATCTATATCCAAACACTTCACTCTATTTTTTATCCACAAAAAACCTAACACCTTTATCTCACCGAGGATTGTTTCAATCTTCATTGGCTCGTTTTCTAATATAAGTTTGTTCTGAGCTCTCCACATGCTCCATATCTCCACATCATTATTGACTTCACAATTTTCCCCTTAGGTTCACTATCCGACACCTGATTTAGAGATTTCAAAATACCTTTTATCAAATCAACTTCAAAAGGGACTAGGTCGCACCATCTACTAATGTTCCTCCAAATCACTATTGCAATATAGTAATTAGAAAATAAATGATCTGTCGTCCCTCCATCCATCAAAAAAAACAATTGCAAATTTTCTGTAACATCCGTATTTCGAGATTACTAAATAAAAGAGAATTTATTGTTACGCGTGTGTCGTTCATTTAATTGTGTGCGTGTTTATATTTGGATAAAGATTGGGTTTGGTAAAGGAAGTGGGTAGTGGGGCCCATAACCTTCTATATAAGGCCATTCCCCCTATCCTTTCACCATTTCTTCCCACAACACCCACACACACACACCCTAGAACACACACATACTCTCTCTCAAGACCCGAACCTAAATCCGGGTTAAAGTAAGGAAGATTTTGTGTGCAAGAGTCTTCAAATAGCAAGAACACGTCCAGATCTACGTATTGTCCAGATCTGAACTCGAACCCGCAAGCAAAAGGTGGGTTTTGTTTTAAAAGGTTAAGTTTTATGGTAGAATCGACATGCAAACAGATATAGTGATAGATCGAGTTGTGAAATGTAAGGCAAACATAAAATAGGTGAGTTATAACCTAACGGGTTAGTTATATGACCAAAAAGGTGGTGTTCGGACTAAGTAAAACACGGGTATACAAAGTTGGTACAACCCGAAACCCATAAAAAGGGTAAGATCGGGTTCCGGGGAAGAGTCTAGGAGTAAAATGGCTTTAAAATGGCAAAATGATGTAAAAATGGGTTTTTCGCATAAAAAGGAAATCGCACCGCATGACCATGCGAAGCGAAATGCTTCCATATGAAGCGAAATACTTCCATGCGAAGCGAAATTCCACCCATGCGAAATTGTTTAAGTTTCTATTAAAACGTGACCCGATTCATTTTCTGATGCGTTTTTGATAAAGGACCTATTAATGAAAATAAAATTTTTCCGAGCTGACCTGGCAGCTCAACACCAGCAAGGGGCTGTACCCATTGGACCCTGCTAGGGGCTGCCGCCCCTAGACCCCGCTACCAGTGGCGCTGCCCCCGGACCCCGTTAGTTGAGGGTTTCATTCACCTAGATGTAAGAAGTAGTTGAAATAGATAATTGAATGCTCATGCTTTGTTACACAGTTAGCCATGCACAACTAAGGAAGGGCGTCACACTTAACTCCGAGAGAAGCAGGGCCCAGGTGAGTTTCTAGCCCCATTTATGTGTTATGTTTTCGGGGCTGTGTGCATACTCAATGTGATTAGTTAATACACTTACCTTAAGTGGTAAGTGTATGCCATATGAATGTTTATAAATATACCTAATTGGCATAGAAAGAGTTAAATGTATGTATGAAGAGGTATATGAGGATAGGTATAACTACTGTATGAATGGTATGTATGATATGTATAGTTTAAGAATTAAAGGGTTGCATACCCTAATAATATATAAGAAAAATAAAGGGTTGCATACCCTAATAATATATGAGAAGAATAAAAGGGTTGCATACCCTAATAATATATGCGAAGAATTAAGGGTTGCATACCCTAATAATATATGCGAAGAATAAAAGGGTTGCATACCCAAATAATATATACGAAGAATAAAAGGGTTGCATACCCTAATAATCTATGCGAAGAATTAAAGGGTTGCATACCCTAATAATATATGCGAAGAATTAAAGGGTTGCAGACCCTAATAATAATATCTGCGAAGGTCATAGGGTGAAAGACTCTTTAAAATGTAGAACGGTTATGTGTGTATAAAAATAATGAAGGTAAGTAAAGATATGAATATGTGGAAGTATGAAAGTAAGAACGAACTCAATATATGTCTTCAGATATATATATATATATATAAACATGTGTAAGAATATGAATGTAATGTATGTTACCTGCTTAACTAGAACGCACTCAGCATAGGTGACTTTTAGTATGCACGCAGGTAAATAGGATAAAGGAGCTGGCTTGAGGATGGCACATGGTAGGGACTGGAAGACTGGCATCTCGGGGAAGAAATGTTATGAAATATGATGTTATGTTAGACAATTCAACTTTTGTTAAGACAAGATTTTTGTTGTTTTGTAATATGATGGTCGATGTTTTAGCATTTCGCGAAAGTTTTTAATTAGCTCTGATATTTAGAACTGTGTTTATGAGTAAATCCAACAACAAAGTAGGGCTTCCGGAAACGGGGCCTTACATTTTCGGTCTAAATAACACCTTTGTCTTTATCAAATTACCACAAGTTGGGAGACGATTAAGAAGAATCTACCATACTAAAACATTCACCTTCATGGGGACCCATTTATTCCAATCCAAGATATTTTCACGAGGTAAATATCTGGACATGTATAGTTGCGTTTTCATTGAAGCAACCAAAATAGCTCCCAAGTCATCTCCACTCCATATCCATTTATCTTAATCCCATTCATATTTGAGATAGAATAGTTTATTAAGAAGCTTCATCAAATCGTTGTCCACCTCCTCAAATACTAGTGGACTTCTCCAACACCAGTTCATTGAAATGACACTGATGTGTTGTAAAACACACTTATTTTCCGCACCTTTTATCTACGTTATTATATTATATTTTATGTATTTTATCTTTTTTATATAGGTTTTACATAGTTTTAATAATCTTGTAGGTTTTGGGTGAAAGAAAGAAAGAAACCGGATTTTTCGAGGAGCTTACGGGTCTTTTACGCATACAATTTCAAGACAAAGTTCTAAGCCCAGCCCGTTTACATCATGGAAAAGCCCAAGCCTACATTATATTATATTATATTATACAAAAAAATAAAAACCCCGAAGCCACCATCCATAATTCCGATCGGAATTCTCACAGCAAAGAAAAAGAAAAGAAAAGCTTAGGGTTTGGAGTGGTCGCGGCTAAGGAAGAAGGACATAAGAACAAGCCTCGAGATCGATTACCATCAGATTATTGCAACAAAGAGCAGCCCGGAATCATCCATATCCTTTCATCTTTTTCATTGTTCATAAATTTTGTTTTTCTTGTTCAATTGTTAATTTTTTTTGTAATTGATTGAAAGATTGAAGTGTTTATGAGTAGGATTGATTGATCAATGATTTTTGAGATGATTGGCATGAAGTATAAGATGTTTTTATTGAGTATTTGCTGCTTTCCAAAAAGTATGCTAGGCAAATCTTGTTAGTTTTACCTAGGAATGATGATAATTGCTAGTGTTTGATGAGTTTTATGGATTGTTTGATTAATATACCTTAATTGTTCATGTAAAGTTTGATTTAGAGATGAAATAGGTTGTGTTTAAGGGCTGGAAATTTTGGTAATTCATTGCATAAACTCCTTGCGTTGGTTGATTAGTTTTGTATTGATTGATCGATGCTTGTTTGATTCTAGACTTTGTGTTTAGGGTTTGTTTACGGTAGGAACAACCTAGGGTTTTGTTGCATGAATTTGTGGTTAAAGTACAGCGGTTAGACACCTTCTTAGAGACCTAGAGGTGATAAGAAGTTAGGATTGTCTCATTGCCTTTGCATGCTAGAATAAGAATTGCGCGAGAGCGAGTTTGTTTCTTGTCAGGTTTAGGTATTTTGAGCGACTAGTTGATCTATTTTGGTTAGTTGAATTGTTCCTCTATCCTTGGTTGTGTAGTATTCATTTCCATTAGGGTCGAGTGTTGGTGAGACCAAGAGGTGAGTCAACATTAGAACACGTTAACAATTGTTTCCCGGTTTGGTCATTTTAGCCGATTAAGAGTAGTTAAGGGTTATTGAGTAAGACCGAGAGCTAATCCAGTGAGCATGAGCGATCCTTAGTCGTGTCATCTATAGGAACCGGTGTCTTGAGGTCATTCAATCCATTAGCTTGTTAGGCCTACAATTTGACTCAGACCTAGGTAGACGTTTTTCTCCATCCGAAGTCAACACAGCTAGTTTGTCGTTAAGTTTTCTATTTTAGGTAACTTTTGTCAGTCAGTCGAGTTAGTCTAGTTAAGTTATAAAAAAATCAAAAATCAATTAAATATTATTCTTAGGTAGGTCTTGTCTAGGGTTAGTAATCATTAGCTTCCGACGTGTCCTTGTGTTCGATACTCGGACTTCCTAGGTCTATACTACTTGCGATCGGTACACTTGCCGGTTGTGTGTGGTTTTAGGATTTTCGTTTTATATTTAAAGCTTAGTTGTGAGGGTCATTCTTTTAGACATATCCGACGCATATCATGTTTTTGGCGCCGTTGCCGAGGACACGGTTTTAGGCGTTTTAAGAGCGACTCAAGTTAGAATTTACCTTGTGTGCTACTTGTAATTATCTTTGTTTTGCTTTGCGTATTTGTTAGAATGGTTTAGCTACTTTTATTGATTTTTATAGTTTTATGCGACAGACTCGATCTCGTGGACCACCCGACACTGAAGCATTTCCCGACCCAGAGAGAATTTCGTGAGAGACATCGAACCATTTCACCATTGTCCACCTCTTCACCCGTTGGTAGTCTAGCCACCTCCCCCACGTTTTCCGAAATCGTCGATAGGGATAGGGTTATGGCCGAACCAAGGAGGAAAGTTGCAGACCGGGGCCGACCGGCCAATGCTAGCGCGAAATCCAGCATCGCACCACCCGCCGTTGGAGTTAACACGAACTAGCAGATTCCGTCGAACATCCTGAATACCATTTCCCATTCTGCTCAGTTTCACGGGTTGCTTCACGATAACCCGCATTCTCATCTTACTCGCATCATGCGTATCTGCGACACTTTCCATCTTGCGGGCGTTTTCGAAGATGCCGTTAAGCTCCGCGTCTTTCCGTTTTCAGTCGCTGATCATGCGAGTCTGTGGCTCGAGTCCCTCCCACAGGGCTCCATAGCTACTTGGGCTGCCATGCAGACCCTTTTTCTTGAGAAATATGATCCTCCGGCTAAGGCCGCTCGTTTGCGTAACCAGATACATTCTTTTCTTGAGAAATATGATCCTCCGGCTAAGGCATGGGAGCGTTTTAAGAATCTGTTAGCGTTGTGCCCGAACCACGGATTGCAAGATTAGGCGGTTGTCGAGAAGTTTTATAATGGAGTGACGTACACAACGCAGAATATGCTCGACACGGCTTCGGGAGGAAATTTGCTGACGACGAAGGACCCGGATGAGTGTATCGCTTTGTTTAACGGGTTAGCTATGAGTGGATACCAAAGACCGGCCGCCAAGGGTGGTAAGACCGTCGATTCCATATCACGCGGCATGCATTCGGTGGACACCGCACTCATGACACAGGTAGAGGCGTTGGCAAAGATTGTGAAGGACTTGCAGACGAAGAGCAAGCCGAGCGAGACTTGTAGAGGAGGGCATGATACCGTTCAGTGTGCAGGAGGAGGCGGTAGACTTCATAGGAAATCCAAACCGAAATCCAAATTCTTTCAATTCTTGTAATTCGGTTTGGAGAGGCAATCAGAACTCCAACTGGAGGGGCGGTAATCAGTCCGGTTTTCAGCAGTGGCAGAGTCTATTCTAGGATACGGGTGAAGGAGCGAGCAGTGAAGAGAAGAAGCCCACCTTAGAGGAGATGATGGCAGAGCAGATACAGATACTATCCCAGCTCATGACACGAGAGGATTCCCGTTATAAAGAAACCCAAGAGAAATTCCGTGAGCACAAAACCTTCATAAAAAATCAGGGAGCGTCGATTCAGAATCTAAAGCAGCAAATGGGAGAGATAGCTAGTCATTTAAGTGAGAGGCCGCCGGGTACACTTCCGAGCAATACCGAGCAAAACCCGAGAGGATTCGTGAAAGCTGTGACGACGAGGAGCGGTGCAGGGGCGCGAGAGGAGTCCGTGATTCAGCAGAGGTCCAGAGGAGGAGTTGTTGAGGAGCCTGCAGTAGTTGTAGAGGATTAGGTGGATGAGGAGATTCAGATGGAGTCTCCATCGGCCCAGGTGCGTCAGAGGAGCAGCCCAGGGGGTATAGCACAGGACGAGAGACAGCAGTTACCGAGCGAGCCACCGAGAGTCTACATATCTAGAGTGCCATACCCCGGGAGACTCCGGAGGGATAGAGATGAGGAGCAGAACTCCAAATTCCTTGATCTCTTGAAACAGCTTCACCTTAATATTCCATTCCTTGAGGTACTTACCCAGATGCCGAAACATGCGAAGTTCCTTGTTGGTTCAGCCGGGACCGAGACGATCCGAGCGCGTTCGAGACGGAAGGTTTGATAACCAAAGACGGATAGAAACAAACACGAAACAAACGATTTCATTGATAAAAACGAAAGATTACATGCTTGTTTAAACACTGAAATCACGATCTATGGCAGGGGGAGGTCGAGCATGGCCTCCCCCCTCATCCGGACAGCACCTGGGCTCCGGGCACGCAAAAACCTTAAACTCTTACCTGTTTACGCCTGAAAGCTGGTATTTATACCCGCTGCCATTCGGTCAGGACTCATTCGATCGAATGAGTCCTATTCGATCGAATGGCAAACTCATTCGATCGAATCAGAAACTCATTCGATCGAATGAGTATCCATTTGAAAATGCTCTTTCAAATGGATCACTTTCAGCGTGAACCACTACCTAGGTGTACAGCATACAACATAAACATTCTAAACTATTCGCCAAGCGACGGCCACAAAACATGCACCAACATATTCCCCCTTGGACGTTGCTTGCGAATTGCTGTAGACACCTCTTGCAATCTTCAGTCAAATCTTCTGCTATATCTTGATAATCACGTTGAAGAATACCATCATTGCAGCAAGATTCCCCCTTAGACTGAACTCTCGGTTAATGATGCAAAGTGTTCTCCATTGCTGACATCTTCAGACAAAACAATCTGTTTAAAAGCAACCAACTATAGAAATTCCCCCTCAGACGTTGGCGTGTATCCCAATATATAGACGTGTAAGCTCATATCGTCTTCCGCTGACTTAATAATGTATTGGGCAATCTTTGATGAGGCTTCCGATCCACAGCTACTCCCCCTAAACAGATTAGTTTGTATGCAGATTCATCATCGGAGACAAAGACACATCATTAACTTCGTGATTGCGAATCACCATTCTTCAACAGGATGCAGAAGTTGCTTTTGACAGTACTTCGTTGACTTCTTCAACAGTAGCAGCTTCTGCAGGAATTGTTGAACTTGGAAATGATTGAGGAACATTTGACTCTTTTGCTTGATCCTCCTTAATCTCCACTGATGACATCTTCAGAATGCGGAAAATAAATTAAACTTGGTTGGCCCATAAATAGTCAGATGCTCCTGACTACCCCACAATAACTCAAACTCAGATTCTCTCCACAAAGCAGAATCTTCAGAATGCGGAAAATAAATTATTTGACGCTGATTGGCCCATAAATAGTCAGATGCTCCTGACTACCCCACAATAACTCATCAGTAAACACTTTTCTCTGTTCTTCTGTGTTCTTATAACAATCACCACTGTAGAAGCTCAATGAACAAGGGGTTATCCATTAAACTTGTAAACGATAATTCCTTCAGGTGATTGTGCTTTGTTCATTGCCCCAATTTGCCGCTTTAACCGTTAAACATTTAAACGCTCTGACTTTGCCGGCAAATATCAGTGAAAATTTCACTGTCACCAAACTTTTTCTGGATTGTAATCAACTTGTATAGGATGTCCAGAAAAATCTTCATCACTGACCCGAAAATTAACCGAAAATTTCCCGGAAATTTTGTCGGAAAAATTTTATTTTTGCCAAACTTTTTCAGAAGACTTCCCGACTGATAAAAATGGCTTGGGCAAGTTTTCGAGTAAGCGGGCGTTCCAGACTTTGAATTTGACATGTTCGATCGAATGAAGCACAGATTCGATCGGATGAAGAACAGATTCGATCGGATGAAGAACTGGTTCGATCAGCTATTTGAATTTGACACTTTGAGCGGGAAAACCAGTTCGATCGAATACAATCTGATTCGATCGAATGAAGTCAATCGAATGGGCGGGAAAACTGGCGTTTGAATTTGACACTTTTGAGCGGGAAGACTGATTCGATCGAATCAGTCAATCGAATAGGCCTATTCGATCGAATGGGGAACTCGTTCGATCGAATGGCAGATTCGACTCCTTCATCGCCAGCCCAGAAAACGCGAAGAACACACCAACAGTTTAACGTCCAGAACGCATAAAATCAAGAGCTCGGCTTGCTAGATCGGTTGTTAAACCTTTCTAGCGGTAACCGTGGCTCTGATACCAATTGTTGGATCAGCCCGGGACCGAGACGATCCGAGCGCGTTCGAGACGGAAGGTTTGAAAACCAAAGACGGACAGAAACAAACACGAAACAAACGATTTCATTGATAAAAACGAAAGATTACATGCTTGTTAAACACTGAAATCACGATCTATGGCAGGGGGAGGTCGAGCATGGCCTCCCCCCTCATCCGGACAGCACCTGGGCTCCGGGCACGCAAAAACCTCAAACTCTTACCTGTTTACGCCTGAAAGCTGGTATTTATACCCGCTGCCATTCGGTCAGGACTCATTCGATCGAATGAGTCCTATTCGATCGAATGGCAGACTCATTCGATCGAATCAGAAACTCATTCGATCGAATGAGTATCCATTTGAAAATGCTCTTTCAAATGGATCACTTTCAGCGTGAACCACTACCTAGGTGTACAGCATACAACATAAACATTCTAAACTATTCGCCAAGCGACGGCCACAAAACATGCACCAACATATTTTTTTTTTTTTTTTTTAAGTAAACATATGTAATATCATAAACATGAAATACAATATCATTACATATGAAACTGAGTCTATACAAAAATCATCATTTAACAAGATTTAACATTTAAATCCTCACTACATTCACTCAATTCACTCTTTAGTACCTTCACCTCCATCATCTGAAGAGTCAAGTTCGTCTGTGTCCACATCAACATTTGATGGACCTTCCAAACGTAGAACATCTCCTTTCAATTCGGTTACTTTCGCCTCAAGGCTTAGATTTGACTCTCTTAGTTCCTTGATAGAAGAGCCCTGATCAGCGACAGTCGCATTCAGCTGACTGTTTTCAATTCTGAGCATGTCGTTTTCGGCTCGAAGTTGGGCAATCTGCTCATCTCTCAGTCTATTTTGCTCTTCTTGCCGTCTATTCTGCTCTTCTTGCTCAGTCTTGAACATGAACATCTTCATCATAGCCTTGTGAAGATCAGCTATTTCTGTTGCAACCTGAGGAGGTATAGACATTTCAGGTTGAGGTTGAGTAGTCGGTTGTGATGCTGATTGTGGTGCTGGTTGCTGTGTTAGTGGCGGTGCTTGTTGAACGGGAGGAGCAGCAGACGAAGTCCCAACTGATTGTAACATTGGAGGACGTGGGGGATCAGAAAATAAACTCCGATACTTCCTTGTAACCTTCTTCTTTTGTCTTTTCGCAGGCCTTTCTTCGCCCGCAACATCCTCGGCCCTAACCTCACCAGCAAAGTGCACATCCGATGCACTTGCTTCATCACCAGCATCCAGAACCTCAACGTTAAAGAATGAATCAGCCTCTTTTTCGGCATCTGTTCTGGTGTCTGCCGGTACCTCTTCCTCCTCAGTGTCAGATTCGTCGCTGGTTTTCTGATAAGGTAAGTTCTCGACGTCTGAATCACTGGCGGTATTCCTCCACTTCCTCTTCGGAGGAGCCTTGTAAGATGGATTTGTCACGTGCCCAAAGCATCTTTTGTGTGGTGGTCTTGTGGGGCGATCCTTGTAAGATTTTAAATGGTTGAGGGTTTCGTTCTTCATGTGGTCCAGTTTCACCACATCACCCTCATTTTCTTTCAGTAGACCCGGAGCTTGACTATCGACGATCATTTGTACAAATCTCGGGTACCGTAGAAATTTCTCGCCCGCCCCTTGTTTTATTGTCAGATTTTCCACCATATGGCTGAATGTCATCTGCGAGAAGTTGTAGGGGCGGTTCATCACTAATGCAGCCATTGTGAGCTGCATGCTTTCCCTCAATTTGTCAAAACTTGTTCTTTGAGGCCCTAAGCAGTGCATCACCACGTGTGCCAGATATTTGAACTCTGGACACAGATTGGCTTTATGGAGTAGACCGGCATTCAGGTCACCGTCGTACTTCATTCTTGCAAAACATCCTCTGGTTCCAGCAGGATGTAACCAGTAGGATCTGAATCAGCATCAGCAAACCCACAGACTTCCCTGAGGATTTGGGCAGATACAACAATTCCATGCCCTCTAACATTTGAGCGAATTACCGACGGCACAACAGTTTTGTCGTGCGAGGCATTCCTCCAGAAGTCCTGTTGAATTGACATAATGGGTTCTACTACCCTTGAGATAGGTCCGTGAATCCTGGAACGTTTCAGGAATTTGATCATTGTGGCAAAGTCTTTCCCATGGCTTGCCTTTTCGTCGAGAAAGGCTACAATGTTGTGCTTGATTGATGTTTTGAAGGGAACGAAGACCTCTGCAACTTCAGCCATTTTATCTGCAATCATAAACGTGTTAGAACGAACAGATATCGAAAAGACTGAATTCGTTTAACATTTTTTAAACATTCTGGACTTGTTCAATCGAATGAGTCAAGATTCGATCGAATGAGTTACTCATTCGATCGAGTGAGCTACTCATTCGATCGAGTGAGATCTAATTCGATCACAGACAGTCGAATGAGATAGATATCATCTTTGACCTCTGATTCGATCGAACTACTGATCGAATAAGTCTCATTCGATCGAACAAGAGACTCGTTCGATCGAGTAGACTAATTCGACTCCTTCATACATAGCCCAGAAACTGCAGAAACCCGATCGACATTTTCGATCGTTTAAGGATGCACGACACACAGATAGCACCAGTTGAAGGTTAAGAACATGTATCAACATTAAACGACAAGACTTAAACGATAAAAAACAGTTCAATATCAGTTTCTTTCTAAAGTTCGTTTCCGAAAACTAAAACGACCAAAAACATGTTCAAAACACGGTTAAAATCCAAAAAAACTTACATTTTATTGATGTACGTGAAAAATCGAATAAGATGAACGGATCAAAACGAGGGTTTCGCGTAAACAATTTTGAGAGTAAATTTCCGTAAATTTTTTTTTCGAATAATACTGACCGATCGAATGAGTCTGAGTATATATACTGTTTCAGGACTCATTCGATCGAATGGACTTGTTCGATTGGACCAATCGATCGAATGAGAGTCTATTCGATCGAATAAGTCTCTCGCAACACTTCACATTCTCACAACAACTGACTCGATCGAATAGGCTCATTCGATCGATTTACTCGATCGAATAGCAACATATTCGATCGAATGAGGGAAAAACTTTGAAAAAAATAAACTTTTAAACTTTTTATCCCCTGCCATCAATCGTGGTGCCTTTGAACCATCTTTGGGTTTTCTTGTCACTTCTTCTTTCTTTCATGCACAGTCGGTTGCGCAGATAAACATTTAGCAACCTGCATGAAGTTTTCTTTCATTCCTACACACTGGATAAACATTTAGTAGGATCAGACAGGAATCAGACTACCTGTCACGATGATTTCTCATCAACATTAAAGCAGAATAAAAATAAAAATAATTCAGAATAAAAATCTTTTTGAATTTTTATAATATTCAAACTGAAATAAGTAACTGTATAAAATTTAAAATACAATATTTTTGGTTGAGAAGGATCTATAATAAGAAATCATACAGACTTATTTTACTATCTACTGAGACTTTTCGTGATTTTTCACCTGTTTTTGATTTTTCTTAATAAAAGAATATACAATATTAAATTAGACATATGAACATTCTTTTTGTGAGAAAGATCCGAAAATGGGATCAGTACTGACATTGTAACACTCAGTAAGTTCAATATAATTTCTTTTTGGTCGATACATATTACCAATGCGATTATGGGTATATTTGTCCATTTAAACTTAAACAAACATCCTCTCGTCTGTCAATGACCATTTGAAATTGCTTGTGATCACAGCTATGTATCCCACCATATTTTGATTGACTCATGTAGGACCTCACAACATATTGAACAGTCAAATCGGCGCATCTTATTTTGACGAACGACCATAAGCTTATAGGATCCCCTTTGTTAGCTTTTCATCAAATATTGTTGCTTTTCTCATTCTTGCGAATTTAATTAGCAACTTGATGATTTTATCATGTTTTCACATACGTGTTCGGTATTCATCTACTTGTCCCAAAATCATTTATTTTATATTTCTTTCAGGAGATATCCAAGTTATCAGCGCTGTCCAGGTCGATACTTACGTATCACAGAGGGAGATAATAACTTTAAATATACCAGTATGGAAGAGCGCTGTCCAGGTCGATACATACGTATCACAGAGGGACATCATTCCAAAACCGGTGGAGCATAAGATATTTAATACAGATATCCAAGTTATCAGCGCTGTCCAGGTCGATACTTACGTATCACAGAGGGAGATAATAACTTTAGATATCACAGCATGGAAGAGCGCTGTCCAGGTCGATACTTACGTATCACAGAGGGAGATCATTCCAAGGCCGGTGAAGTATAAAATATTTAATACTCCTCCTTAATCAACGTTTAAAGCATTTGATTTAGTAGTGACTTTCGATGAAAGCAGACCTGCAACACGAAGATCTAACATTCTTTAAGAATTTAGCTTTTGGGGGAACCAATTTGGGCCGATGGTAATTCGTGTACGCGTGATACGACATATCCTCAATTGATATTGGTCTTTAGACAGTGACGTCTCGTCAATTTATCTTAGATGTACACCCATAGCTGACAATCTAAATGATTTAGATAGGTCAAATCCAGACTCAATTCAGTAAGATAAGCCTACCAATATATCACATTAGTACTATGCATGACCAATTTTTCACTTTATATATTTTTAACATCATGCTACTTTCAGTGTGCCATCACTTCCCAAAGGTTGGATACAATTTCTCATTTTCTGAATATATGAATGTTTTTGAAAAAAAAAAAATTTAAATTATTTCGCCCCGATCAAGTCAAAGTCTTCAGGTAAACGGCTATCCTGACGATCCAATGGATCAGCTGGACCGACCACATACAAGTATGTGTCCTTCTAACTAAGTATGAACGACTATTTTTCAGCGAAAGAATAAAAATACATCATAAACCGCCCCGCTCACTTTCAGTCATCTGGTTAATGGTTATCCTCATAATCTACTAGTAGAAGTAAGGGCCAAATATATCCGAAGATATGTCTTTCAAACTGAAGCAACCGACATAATTCTAAGCGATAGTGACGTTTTTTTTTTTTTTTTTTTTTTTTTTTTAAATAAGGAAAATGAGAATAAGCTATACAGAAATAAAAATCTTTTTGATGTCTCAGTATGATAGCGTCTGTGTACTATCATCTTTCTTGTAACAAGATCAACTTCTCAAAATTTTAAAATTTTTGATATGTTTTTGGGTTTTTGTATTTTATATTGTTTTTGGTTTTTCTTGAAACCTTTCTCCCCCTAAAAATTATAAAAACAAAATCTTTTTGGATTTTTCAAATTTTTAAGAAAAGAAAAAATGAAAAACAATTTAAATGATATCTTCAGGAACATCATCTGATTGACGTTTAACGCCGTTGATCTCTAGCAAATATAAAAACCATGGTTTGTCAAATGATTTAGTGAAGAGATCAGCGCGTTGTTCCTGAGTGGGGATTTTTACCACATCGATTAACTTCTTTTCGTAACAGTCACGAAGGAAGTGATATCGAATTTCGATGTGCTTTGTTTTGCTAAAATGGACAGGATTTTTGGTAATTGAAATTGCAGCAGAATTATCAATATATATGGGAGTAGTAGAACATTCAATACCGTAGTCACGCATCTGTTGCTGAATCCAAATAACTTGAGAACAGCAACTGGCAGCCGCAATATATTCCGCCTCAGCTGTTGAAGTGGAGACTGACGTCTGCTTTTTGCATTGCCACGTTACTAAACGACTTCCAAAGAACTGACATCCTGCTGTTGTTGATTTGTAATCGAGTTTACAACCACCATAGTCCGAATCACTAAACGCATGTAGATCAAAGTTATCATCATGAGGATACCAAAGACCCCAATCTGGAGTACCCTTCAGATAACGCAAAATTCTTTTGACTGCAATAAGATGGGAGACCTTCGGCTTTGACTGGTAACGTGCACAGAGACACGTAGCAAACATTATGTCCGGCCGAGAAGCAGTCAGGTACATTAGAGATCCGATGATCCCTCTATAGTGAGTTGGATTGATCAATTCACCCTTCTCGTCAGGATTAATCCCGTGATTAACCTCTAACGGAGTTCCTTGTGAAGAGGAACTCAACATCTCGAACCGTTTCAAAATGTCATTGACGTATTTTGTCTGATGAATGAAGACACCGGAGTCTGTTTGATCAACCTGAAGTCCTAAGAAGAACTTCATCTCACCCATGGAGCTCATTTCAAATTTTTCTTGCATCACTTGTTCAAACTCCTTGCATAGTGTTTTATTCGTGGACCCGAAAATGATGTCGTCCACGTACACTTGTACCATAATGAGATCTCCTTCTTTCTCCTTTGTAAACAACGTGCAGTCGATCGTTCCTCTTCTAAACCCGTTGTTCAGAAGGTGTTTGGATAGTTCCTTGTACCAAGCTCTCGGGGCTTGGTGAAGACCGTACAAAGCCTTGTTGAGCAGGTAGGCTTTGTCCTTGTGATTTGGGTCTTCAAAACCTGGAGGTTGTGCCACATATACGGTCTCTTCGATGTGACCGTACAAAAAGGCACTCTTGACGTCCATCTGATATACTTTGAATCTCTTGAAAGACGCATACGCCAAGAACATCCGGATTGCCTCTAAACGCGCAACCGGAGCATACACCTCATTGTAGTCTAGGCCCTCGATTTGCCTAAACCCTTGGACCACCAGGCGGGCTTTGTTGCGAACAATCACTCCACGATCGTCGCGTTTACATTTGAGTACCCACTTAGTGCCAATTTTCTTCTGTCCTTTGGGGAGATCCACCAGCTTCCACACACCAAGTCTCTTGAACTGTAATAATTCTTCATGCATGGCTGAGACCCAGTTAGCGTCTTTCAGCGCATCGGTGATGCTGCGTGGTTCTTCTTGTGCTAAGAAGCATTCATGGGCATTTAGCGCAACTGATCCTGACTCCATCATTTCAGTGTAGAGGCCAAAATTCAGTTGTCGACGTGTTTTGACACCCTGTTGAATGTCCCCTATAATGTTGTCTTGTGGATGATCACGTTCAGTCCTGACTACCGGATTGTCAGAAACGACAACATTTTGTTCCAAGTTAGTTAAGTTCGGCTCAGGAACTGGAGCGGTTGGTGCCTCTGATGTAGACGTTAGAGGCTGATCTGCATTTGGCGCTTCTTGATTTGACGAAGAAGGTTGTGGAGTAACCTGTGTCGGTGCAGATTGTACATCATCTGCTGGTGATTCATCTTCAGATTCAGATTCGGATGACTCTTGAACTTGCTCGCTAGACTCTGTGGAGGAAGACGATGATGGACCAGGATGAGGTGAAGATTGCTGTGATTCATCAGGAGGTGCATTTTGCGCCTCATACATCATTTGAATAGCAACCTCATACAGATTGAATGACTTGAACAATTTGTCATAATCAAACAACCAGTCTTCTCCTGACCCCTTGGCTGGTTCTGTGTAGCGTTGAATGTCGACATGGTACCATTCTTCAACTAATTTTGTTGATCTGTTGAAGACCCTTTTGAGAGGTACGCTGTAACCCAGAAAATAGCCGTTGATGATCTTCTCCTCGAACTTATTACCGACTTGCCTTTTAAGTAACGTGCAAAGAGCTCCAAATGGTTCCAGGTGCTCTAAATTAGGTCTCCGTCGTTGAAGAAGCTCGAAGCTTGTCTTGCCGTGGCGCTTGACAATGCCTACCCGATTCAATGTGAAACAGGCGTTGGCAATTGCCTCACTCCAAAACGTGACAGGCAACACAGAGTCTGCTAACATTGTTCTAGCAGTCTCGATTAACGTTCGATTTTTCCTTTCAGCAACCCCATTCATTTGTGGAACATACGGGGCACTGAACTCATGAACAATACCTCTTTCTTTGCAGAAGTTTTCAACATTTGCATTCTTAAACTCTGTCCCGTTATCTGAACGCATTTTCCGAACCTTCAGATTGTACTGAGACTCAATAGTTGTAACCAGCAGATTTATACACCCAAATGTCTCGGACTTTGCTTTCAAGAAAAACACCCAAGAGAATCTCGAATATTCATCTGTAACCACTAGACAGTATGAGTGCCCAGAGATACTTTTGACGCTTATTGGGCCAAAAAGATCCATATGAAGGAGTTCCAATGGAATATCAATGGAGTGGAAACTCTTAGACTTGTGGGACCTTTTTACTTGCTTTCCCGCTTTGCACTGCACACACGAATCAGGGAGACGGAAACTTCTCAGATTAACTCCCTCAACTAGCCTGTTGTGCACAAGCTTGTTCATGTTCCTGACATTAATGTGTCCCATCCGTTTATGCCATATGACAGTATCACGTTCGGATGCCTTGGACACAAAACATGTCGCCGTTGGAGACGATGACCCTGCCTTAGCCATATCCAGAATGTAGAGATCACTCTGGCGTGCGGCTGACATTAAAACCTTGTCTTCAGAAATGGTGAAATCCTTAGCCAAGATGTGGCAGTCTCGATCATCAAACATAACTTTGAAACCCTTGTCGCAGATTTGACTTATCGACAACAGGTTGTTCTCCAACTCCTTGATGAAATTAACCTTATCAAACGAAATTCGCCCATTAGAAACAATTCCTTGGGCCGTGATGTAACCACCTTGATTTCCTGCAAAGGAAACTGCACCTCCTTTTATCTGTCTGACACTGGATAGGAGATTCATGTTTCCAGTCATGTGCCTGGAAGCTCCTGAGTCGATGATCCACATGTTGAATCTTGGATCATAAAGAGCAACCTGCACACAAAAAGAAAACAAGTTTAAATATCATTGGAAACCCAAGCCTTTATGGTCTTGGGTTTTCCATTATCATCACGAATTAACAATTCAATCCATTTACCCTCATTAACACTGTTTTCTGGTTTGACATCGTTATCAACAGTGTTGTTTTTCTTTTGTTTCCAACTGTCAGTCTTCTTCTCAACATGTTTGACATAGCTGGTTGAAGACTGACTTTCACTTGTTGAAGTGGAAACACTTGGGTTTGAGGGATTCGGTGATCTGTGTGGTGAGGTTGACTGAGGTTTCCTAGGAGAAACCGACCGCGGTGTGTGAGACCGAGGTTGACTTTGAATGTCAACGGTCGGTCGCCTCATAGGAGTTGACTTGACATATCTAGGATCCGTGTAATTGTAACAGAATCTTGCTATATGGCCAACCTCTCCACATGAGAAACAGTAGTTTCTCCCCCTTTGACGTGGTGGAGAGTAATAACTTTGTTGTTGTTTGTTACCATAGTACCCCTTTGATTTGACATTTTGGGGTGAAGTTTGTCTGGGAGGGGGTTTTGGAAAATTATGTTTTTCATTAAAGTTACCCTCTCTGACAAACTGGGTACCATGTTCCACATGCACTTTCTCAGATTTATGATTAAACTTGTTCTTCTGAGAATTACTTGTTGTTGCCTTTGATTTAGATGTGGATGGGCCTGACTTAGTTGTGGGACCTAAGTCTGTGTCAACAACATTTGGTTTGGTCTCAGGAGCCGGATCAATGACTTCTTTACCCTTGGACTTTGAAATTTGTTCTGTTTCCTCGGGTGTTTTAACATTTGAGTCATCATCTGGCACAGCTCCTGGTGTGCTCACAAATTGGTTCAGCACAGGGGGTGGGACATTGTGATATCCCACACCTTTTTCTTTTTTGCCTCGGAACTCGGGGATAATGTGTTCTAGCAAATAAGAGGAATTGGAGTAACTTTTTAATTTGAAAGTCAATGATTCAAGATCAGCTTTTGTGTTCTCCATTTCCTTTTTCAAGACATTATTTTTATTGATATGAAAATTTATAGAATCTTGTTGATTTAGAACACATATCTCCAATTCCTTGTTCTGACGCTTAAGGCTATCAACTTTTTCTTTAAAAGCAGACTCTTTCTGCTTCCAAGCCTTGTTTTGTGTAAGAGCGTCAGTCAGTTCAAGTAAAGATCTTGAGGCTGCTAGTTTATAAGCCTCGAGATCTTCAATTCTCTCTTTCAGAGAATGAATTTTTTGTTCAGACATTTCACATTTTAAACATTTGGTATTTTCTGTTTTGGGAGTAGTAGGGTTAGAACTTACCTTGGCATCATTTGACGTCTCTGCCATGAACGCGAAGTAAAGATTCCCTGCTCTTTCCAGAAAAGATGCAGACTTTGCTTTTGACAGTACCTTGTTGACTTCTTCAACAGTAGCAGCTTCTGCAGGAATTGTTGAACTTGGAGATGATTGAGGAACATTTGACTCTTTTTCTTGATCCTCCATAATCTCCACTGATGACACTTCAGCTTCATGCTCTCCTTCATTCATTTCAGTAGCTGGCTCCTCGACAACGTATTCTTCATCAGTTGAGGAATCATCAGACCCAGATTCTGAGTCTCCATCCACAATGGTGATGTCAGCCATGTTGATGCTGAAGTTCCAGGACTCGCCTTCATCACCTTGAACAGCAAGAGCAGTTTCATTGTTGATGTTTGCGTTGGTTGCTGCTGTTTGATTCTGATGGACCAGTTGTCTCTCATTGTTGACATTTGCAGCGGCTGCAGCAGGAGTAGATGAAGTTGAAGTAGTTCGGAAGGGATATTGGTGACCTTCCCTCTTTGGTTTAGAGCACTCCTTAGCAAAATGACCAAGTTCGCCACAGTTGTAGCATTTAACTTTTGTTTTATCAAAACCAAACTTGGATTTATTGTTGATTGAAAGAGCTTGGCCTGTTTTCTTAGCCCACTTTTTAGCCCTACGGAACGCGCTGCCAAGTGCCCACATTATATCGATGCGTTCCATATCGTCTTCATCTAGCTGTTCATAGTCATCGCTGTCCAGATGACTGTTGCCAAGTTTACCAGCCACCATCAAACTGTATGATTCAATTATTGTGCCTAACGTTGCCATATGTTCTTTGGCAACTTCCACCGTTACCTTTCCCAAGCCTTCAGTGTTTAACGTTGCCTTTTCAGTTGACTTGGGTCCGGAGTTAGAACTTGAATTTCCGGAATTTGATGTGGGTGGTGCAGAAGATCTCGTTTCGGTCCCCTTAGATTGATTTGACATTGAGGAGACAAACGCAGTCTTTATTGGAGCATGTTCATTTGAATCTGACATTGGAGAGTTTGACATGTACAGCGACTTGTCAGATGTTGCTCTGGGTTTCCTGGAGGATGCTCTTAATTCTGCGTCTTCCTGTCTGATTTCTTTTATAAAGTCAGAAAGAAGAATCGTCTCCAATTGATGACTTCTTCTCATCACAGTCAGGAAGGTGTTCCAGCTTGTTGGGAGTCCTTGAGCGAGACATCTAACCTTTTCAGTCCCTGTTGTTTTGACATTATAGGACTTTAGCTCTGACATAAGATGATAGAACCTTGACAGCAACGATTCAATGTCTTCCCCGGATTCTGGACCAAACAAATCAAATTCACGCTTTAGCTCCCGTGCGTGAATTTCTTTAAGTGACTCAGATCCTTCGCATCGTTCAACCAGTGCGTTCCAAAGAGTTGATGCTGTTGTGAACTGATTAAACTGATGGAAGAGATCGCTGGAGAGAGATTGAGACAGTAAGGAGAAGGCTTTCTTCTCAGCATCAAAGGCTATCTTTTGTTCTTCTGACAGCCTAAAGTAGCTCAGGCTTTCACCATCATCGTTTGTAGGATGCACCCACGATGTCTGAACCGCTTCCCATAGTCCAGGATTCACACCTGTGATATGAATCTGGAATCTTGTCTTCCAGGTAGTAAACTCATTGAGTGCCATCAACTTTGGAGGCTTGTTGAAGCTTCCAGATTCTGAATCACTCTCAAGGATCGATTGGATCCTTTTGTTTGTACTTGAACTGGCAGCCATGTTTGCTTCTTTGCTTCAATCTTTGATCTTTTAATCGATAGTGACTGATTCGGTCGAGTGAGTGACTGATTCGATCGAATGAATGCTTTATTCGATCGAATGTGTATTGATTCAATCGAATGACTGACCGATTCACTGTTCTGGTCTTCCGAAGCTTATCCGATCGAATACGATCTAGTTCGATCGAATGAGGTAACAGGTTCGATCGAATGGATGTTCGGTTCGATCGAAAGGGTTCTGGCAGTCGACTAAGAAGGAGATCGAATGGGTGGATCGAATCTAAGACTTGTTTGATCGACTGGAATCAGGTTCGATCGAAAGGATGAGCTGATTCGATCGAATGGACTTGGCGCAGATCACGGCGGGAAAAACTGATTCGGTCAAGATTCAAACTGGTTCGATCGAATAAGGGGCTTATTCGATCGAATGAGTTCCAAAAATACGACTTGTTCGATCGGGATTTCTGGAATTTCCAAACTTAGAAGATTTGACCAGATTTTCGGTTTTAAACTCACTAACACGAATCCAAGTTGATTTGGAAGCAAAATATGACTCTTTTTAGTGTATTAACACTCAAACAATTAACCAACCAAACAAAAATGGATCAAACGATTAAAAACGAAGAACACGATGAACATTCTTGTTAAAATCCGGAATTTTAACACCAAATCTTGAGATCAAAAACCAAAATATATGACTTTTATGAGTTTTTGATAAGAACACAATGAACACCAAGAACAAAAACACTTGATTTCGAAAATTTTTTCAAGCAAAATATATGATTTTCACGAGAAAAGCACGAATATCACCACGAATCTTTCGTGAATCAAGAACCTTAAGCTCTGATGCCACTTTGTCGGACCGATTCGGGACTCGGTTTCCCAACGATTCACGGGGCAACGTGTTAGAGTGCGGAATCCTCTAACACGGCGATTCTGTGGTGATCAACGGACACTTAGGTACGATTCCTAAAGGGGTTTGACGCCTAGGATTGGAGGAAACGACCAAGAACACGAAGAACAGAGGAGAGAGTTTCTGTAGGCTGCTGGTTCGTGAGTGTGTAATCTGTTCTCTGCATGTGAAATTTCCCAAGTAACGTTTATATACCGAAGACTCATTCGGTCGAATGAGATAACTCATTCGATCGAATGAGATATGGTTCGATCGAATGAGACCTGGTTCGATCAAATGAGACCTGGTTCGATCGAATGAGACCTGGTTCGATCGAATGAGATCTGGTTCGATCGAATCAGTCACTGATTCGATCGAATCAGCTTCGTTTGACATTTTCTGCACGTTAACTTGGTTTCACGATCGTTGGTTTCATGTTGAACCAACCTGATAGAACTGGGGACATACATGTGACATTTCATGTCCTAACATTCCTTAAGGATATTCTCTCGAATAAAGAGAAGTTAGCTGAGGTAGCTTCCATCCCTTTGAGTGCTAGTTGTTCTGCTATCTTACAGAGGAAGTTACCAGAGAAGATGGCCGATCCAGGGAGTTTCACAATTCCCTGCATCTTGAGTGATGATACGGTGATTCATGTGCTGGCCGACCTTGGGGCCAGTATTAATCTGATTCCGTATTCTGTTTTCCGTAGACTAGGTCTGGGCGAGCCAAGACCCACTGGGATGAGCATTCAGCTTGCGGACCAATCCGTGAAGTATCCGCGTGGGATTGTTGAGAACATGCTCGTTCGCATTGGTAACTTCATCTTCCCGGTGGACTTCGTTATTCTTGATATGAACGAGGATGCCAATGTTCCACTCATTCTAGGTAGACCTTTTCTAGCCACCGCACATGCGTTGATCGACGTTCGCAATGGCAAACTGATTCTTCGAGTCGGGGATGGGAACGTCACGTTTGACGTTCGACAGTCTCTTAGGCATCCCAAATCGGCTGATGACTCCCTTTACTTCATTGATACGATCATGACTCGTGTGGGGGAGTTTTCCAGTGACATCTGTGGAGGCTCCGCCTCAAACACACAGATTTTAGATAGGGAGACTCCAGAGGTTGAGATGGTCGCCTTGACTGAACAACCCTCTGATGTTGACACTGAGTCATCCCCCCTTGATTCTGAAATATCTACCGGAGATCATCGTTTTCATCAATTGCATGAGTTGGAGGAGTTATGGGACCATACTTACGCGCATTCATATCGTTATAAGCAGTGGGCGAAGGAACTGTATGATCGTAAGTTGAAGGTGTAGGTTCCCAGCCGGATCTATACGGAATATCTCGTTCTGCGTAGGTGCGGAATCCCTACGTAAGACGATACGAGCGTAGAAGACGATACACGTTAAACACAATCAAGCACACGTTACAATAAACAAAGAACACGTTGTATTGCAACTGATAACACGTGATATATCAATCACGATTACACAAAACTGAACAACTTCTGCCAAAACCTAGCCGCAGCTAAACATTTATAACATACGACAACTTCGCCTAACATGTTTAGGCAAAGTTGTCACTAACTTCGCTTGTTTCACAAGTTCGCCCATATCAGGCGAACTTGAGACACAAATTCGCTTAATTTCAAATACAAAACATACTAACTCGATTACAGACACTAGATACTGAACTACTGACATCATGTACCAACAGACTCCCCCTTGGCAGTAGCTTCATATCTCTATCTTCAAGCACGTGTCTCGTAATCCCAAAAATCTTGTATCTTCCATCTTCAAGCATGAACGCCTTCTCGTACACAAACTGAAACTACTCTTTGATATTTCTTTGCTTCTTCTTTCCAAGCAGGAATGTAAAATATCTTTTTCTCGATCAGCACCTGCAGATCAGCTTGAGACAAATTCACTAAATGCATAGGATCATATACTCTCATCAGCTCTTGTTCATCTTCATCCTCCATTACTGCTTCAGCTGTTTCACAATCAACGTACCACCATTTTAGATCTTTGAGCACATCCTTGGGCATTTGTTTCATCGGCAATTCTTTTAGACACCGGATCGGCTTATACTTCATTATCATCCAAGGCTTGCCACTTGCTCTCATTCCTCTGTCTTTGTCTTCAACGAGCTTTCCTTTATGTGGTTTCAACAGCTCGAACTTTTTCTCCTTTATGCTTTCCTTCCAGACTATCTTCCCAATGATCCTAGCCATGTTATCATCACTCCTGTTTATCAACCCCAACCTGGCTAAGTTCTTCACTTCACATTCAGGCAACGTATTCAACGATCTCAACAGCCTCTTGAAATACTGAACCCCATCATACCGTTTAATCACAAAAAGCCTCAACTGCTCATCATATAACCAGCATATAATCCCCTTTTTCGATTCAGCATAACCCCTGATGTTGTAACTTTTCTTGAACATAGTAGGGACCGCCGGTTTCTTAGTCTTTACGAACCACTGAGCGTAGCCTTCTTTCCATCTTGGCTGCTCCTCCCAATCTGTCTCATCACATCCCGTATCTTGACCCAAATCTGACTTTTCAACCTCTGGAATTTCATGCTCAACATTCTCCTCCACAATCTCTCCCTATTCGACTTCACTATCAATCACGATCTCAGCCCCTATCTTCTCTATCTCCTCCAATGGTAACACATCCTCATCACCTATAACATCATCTAACACCTCCTCAGCATCCACAACCACCACATCATCACCCCCTGAACCGCCAGCTGCACTCGTTGACTCCCCCTGAGATGTGGAAGTCCCAAGAGCTTGTTCAGTTCTTGGAAACTCTCCACCTGCACCTTTCGATGCATTGGGATCATCGTCTCGATCGTTACGCTTTTTTGTCCTCAGCTCGTCACCCTTATAGCTCATCTCCCCCTGAGATGCCAAGAACTGTTTCAAGGCATCAATTATTTTACCATGCTCGATCAGGAGGGACGACTGAATTTGATTCTCCGCAACGAGGCGCTGAATAGCATGAGTCTGGATAAGATTTACTCTTGATTGTTCTGCTACGAGCCTTTCAAGCGCTGCTATTCTTTCCGAATCGGATAAGGTTGCATCGAAATCAAACCTCATATATGATATGTCTTGAGCGTACGGAGGAGGGATTCCCAATGTAACCGGCACCTCAGAAACAGGTGGAAACGTAACCGCAGGTGGTATCGTAACCGACAATTCTGCATTAGCAACAACTGTCGACTCAACAAACCTTGCTACGACCTCCGTTGGAGTAAGAGTTGGAGGTGGCAAGGACACAATCTCCGGAGCCGAGAGCTGGAATGTAGTGGGTGGGATGCCGAAGGAAGATGAGGTAGTCACCATGGGAACATCCGTGGCGATTGGCCATGTAACTGGCAATGGTGTAAAGACTATAGTCATACCAGACAGTGCGGGTGGAGTGAAACGAACCACCCTTGAGCTCTCACCAGCTCCTGAACCTGCACCTGCCTTTCTCTTCTCGATCTATGGACCAACTGATGTAAATCTTCCTCAAAGTCCGATTCACTGTCATCATTGTCTCTCTTCCTCTTCCCATGAATCCTTTCTTGTGTAACTAAAATTCGTCTAGCTTCAGCCACATCATCATATGAGGAATCAGAATCAGCCTCCGTCGTAGCTGCCATAGCAACATCCACACTAGTAACCCGTGCAACCGAGACTTGCACCTCTTCCTCAGGATCAACACGTTCCATATCGAAGAAACCTTGACCGCCAAAAGCAGCTTCAAGGTCTACATTTTCCTCCGGTGCCACAACAGGAGCAGCAGGTAAAGCTTGTTGTACCTCAGGTGGTGGTTGAGGTGCTCCAGCCTGTTGTGGTGCCGGATCCCGAAACTCGTCCCCACGAGCTGGGACATACTCTGGGTTGATCAAGTACCCAAATAATGGAGTATGTCGAGGACGGAGCTAAGGTTTACTTCTTGCACTTGATGATCTACACTGAGCGAAGATCCTCTTGCTTACACTCTCCACATATCTAATCGGGCGGCGCTGAGGTAACGTGGGAGCAACATGATTCAAGATCATTTGAAGGAATCTCGGATACATCAGAAATCTCTCACGCGCCACCGCTCGTCTTTGACGGTCTATCTCGTAGAACACCATCTGACTAAAGCTATAACGCTTATTGTAAGTCAGTGATGTCATTGCCGACTGCATGGTCGCACCCATTCCATCTGTACCAGCCTTTCTCCCTGACATACACACGATCATTACGTGCATAAGAAATCGCCATTGGTCTAACAAGAATCCCTTTCGTCTTTGAGTATCTCCCAATGGACCAGAATATCCCATTCTCAGTAAAGCACCATCTCTGAATGGAGCCATGAAATCTGTAGGATCGTCTCTCGTTTCATCCCCAAACTGCAAAGCCACCCTGATCTGTTCAGACGAGAACTGCACTATCTGATTGTTAACCGTTGCACACATAACCGGGGGCTCGACTCGACAATCATACTCCACTGTCTGCCATAAATCTTCTATGTTTGGCAAAGATATAGGCAGTGTTGTGGTAATAGCGTGGATGATACGTGAGCGGATAAGAAACGTGATGATCTCGCAGAAATCATCAACACCGCTCGCATCCGGGTCCAAAGTTATGTACATGTTATGCCCCGGGAAAAACTGCCGATTGTTATCTCATCCTTCGTCACCACCTGCACCACCTGCTCCAGCTACAGCTGCCATTTCTGCAACAAAAACAGTCTAAGTTAGAGAATCGTCTAGTCAAATCACAACTTCGCCTGTTACCCTGAGCGAAGTTATGATTTATTCTGTATAGGCGAAGTTAGGGGTGGGGCGAAGTTGGTAATAACTTCGCCTTAACTTGAACTTCGCCTGATAAATGTTAAATAAAAAGGGCCAGGCGAAGTTAATGATAACTTCGCCTAACCACAACTTCGCCTCATATACTGTTAAATAATTAAATATCAGGCGAAGTTAAACCTTAGGCGAAGTTAAGGATAACTTCGCCTGAATATGAATCGGCAACAGTTTAGACGTTCAAACGAAGTGATTTTGGTCAATTTGGAGATTGCGGACTCAATCAAACATGTCTTGACGGAGATCAACACTATCAAGTTGAATACGACTACGTTAAAACAATTTTGAAAAGCGGGTGTTGGATGTTTGAAAGAACAGGGTCACAAATCGGGTCGAAACGACCTTTGATTAACGCCATTGACATAGATTATAAGATACAACAACCCTACACACCTTTAACACGAGTTGAAATCGAGAAAAATAACACAGATTGATTCAAAGAGTAACTTCGCTTAGGGTTAACTGAGAATAAGTTCGCCGGGTTTTGAAAAATAATACTGAGCTTTGACCAAAAATTTCTTTATATAGGGTCAAGGTTATACAGGCGAAGTTAGGATTAACTTCGCCTGTCCCATAACTTCGCCTATTTAAACAACTTCGCCTCTTTTCTCAACTTCGCTCAATATGAAACTTTACCAAACAAACCCTTATAAATTGAACATTATGCCATTAACTTTTAAAACTTCCTTAAAAGAGTTAACTGATCCGATCAAGAACCAAGTAACCAGGTATAAAATCATACAACTACATAAGTAGAATAAATTTTAAAAATAAAGTACACGGGATCAAATTTCAGTCTAGTCGGGGACCAACATGTTTTAGAAAATATCCGAACAGAAATCATACTAATTAAGTGACTGTCATATAGATCCATGTTCAGCTGTATTATGACATAAAGAAACAGGTTGTAAGCAGCTAAATAACTTAGAATGGTTTTCATCGCTTCTGTGATACGGGTTAGGTTCAATTAAGCTCAAAATATAAATGGGCAACACCTCAGAGATTATGATGTCTCCTATCTATTCTCAAAGCGTATCTGGCTTTCCCCAAGTCACCCCGAGTTGACCTCGACCCGTAGTGTCTGATTAAATAGTAAGTACACGTCGATCAATAGAGTCTTCTTCCCGTTCTCTATCTTGCATCTTGATTGAGAAGTATTAACATTATAAGCTCTAGAATATCTCAATAACACATAATTTTTTTTTTTTTAATAAATATTTACACAGTTTCAGAGTAGTAAACAACTGCAAGTCCCGAATCTGGATCACTGCAGTTTCTTGATACGCTATCTTCACAGGAATCAGAACACTCACGGGCTCGTGTATGACTGGGTAGTCGCTTTTCTGCCTATCATTCGGAAAGATATATGCGGAGACATACACAACTCTTAATGAGTTTCCACTTAAGATCGAGGAGATTTAGTTAGTATCACTTCTACTTTTACGCACCATAAAAAGCTACCATGACATACAATGACTGTTCTAAAGTCTTTTAGGCCTAATAACTTCACTAGTTAAGCACACAGAATCAGTTTGTCTATCACTTTCCAAGGTTGGATCAATTTTCTTTTAAACATAGTAAAGAAACTTCTTACAAAGTAGTAGACTTGAAAAATTATTTCATCTCCCTATAAAAAAAATTTAACTTCTATCGCCCCGATCAAGTCGAAGTCTTCAGGTAAACGACTATCCTGAAGATCCAATGGATCAGCTGGACCGACCACATACGAGTATGTGTCCTTCTAACTAAGTATGAACGACTAATTTTCAGCGAAAGAATAAAAACACATCATAAACCGCCCCGGTCACTTTCAGTAATCTGGTTAATGGCTATCCTCATACTCTACAGGTAGAAATGAGGACCAAACATATCCGAAGATATGTCCTTCAAACTGAAGCAACCGACATAATTCTAAGCGATAGTGAGGTTTTTTTTTTTTTTTTAATCAAAAACGAAAAACACGGTTACTCGGGATTGATCATCCCATTTAGCTCTAACAAGGTTTTGAAAACGAGTTTTGTCGAACGCTTTAGTAAACAAATCAGCGAAATTATCTAACGAATCAACCTTTTCGAGCACTATCAATTTCTTCTCAGCACAATCCCGTATAAAATGATGACGGATGTCAATGTGTTTAGTTTTTCTATGCTTTACGGGATTGTTAGTTACTGAGATAGCAGCAGTGTTATCAATGCAAATAGGAGTATGTGTGAAATTCAGACCGTAATCGCGCAATTGCTGTTGTATCCAAAGAACCTGGGAGTAGCAGTTCGATGCTGCCATGTATTCTGCTTCACAGGTAGAAATGGCGACTGAGGTCTGCTTCTTGCACTGCCATGACACTAATCTGCCTCCAAGAAACTGACATCCACCTGTTGTTGACTTCCGATTCTGATAGCATCCTCCATAATCAGAATCTGTGTAGGCGACTAACTCCAAGTCTCCTCCTTTCGTGTACCACAACCCTAGCTTAGGCTTGCCTTTGAGATATCGCAATATCCTCTTCACACCCTTCATGTGAGATTCCTTTGGGTTTGCCTGAAAGCGAGCACAAAGACAAACTGCAAACATAATATCAGGTCTAGATGCAGTTAAGTACATTAAAGAACCTATGATTGCCCGATATTGGGTGGGGTCCACGTCTGCATCACTGTCTGAATCAGCACCCAGTTTATGGTTGACGCAAACTGGAGTATCAAATGGAGTGCTGTCCTCCATCTTGAAGCGTTTGAGAACGTCTTGGACATATTTAGTCTGATGAATGAACATCCCATCTTTCTTCTGATCAACCTGCAGTCCTAAAAAGAAAGTTAGTTCACCCATAGCACTCATTTCAAACCTCTTTTTCATGAGGGCTTCAAAATCCTGACACATGGCAACTTTTGATGCAGCAAAGATGATGTAGTCCACGTAGACTTGCACCAGAAGAAAGTCACTTCCTTTTCTCTTAACGAACAGTGTGCTATCAATCTTTCCCCTTTCAAATTCATTGTCAAGCAAGTAATCGGATAGAGTTGCGTACCAGGCACGAGGGGCCTGATGTAGCCCATATAGTTCTTTACTTAGCTTGTACACGTGATCAGGAAAGTCTGGGTCAGGAAAACCCGGAGGTTGCTCAACGTACACAACCTCATCTACTTTACCGTTAAGAAACGCACTTTTCACGTCTAACTGGAACACCTTCATCTCCTTGTGTGCAGCAAATGCCAAAAACAATCGAATCGCTTCCAATCTCGCTACAGGAGCAAACACTTCATTGTAGTCGATCCCTTCTTGCTGATTAAAACCTTTTACAACCAGCCTCGCCTTGTTCCTGATAATTATCCATTTTTCATCTCTCTTGCATTTGAAAACCCATTTTGTGCCAATCGCATGCACATTTTTCGGTTTTGCAACCAAATTCCATACCTCCATCTTCTTGAACTGGGCTAACTCTTCTTGCATGGCTTCGACCCACGAGCTGTCCTTGAGAGCCATTTGATAGTTCTTTGGTTCAATCTGGCTGATGAAGCAGGTGTACAAGCATTCGTTAATGATGCCTGTATCTTTAATGCTTGTGTAAACACAAGTGTGCTCATTCAAGCTTCGTCTTGTTTGTACACCGTCGGACAGATCACCTATCACGTTCTCCAAAGGGTGATTTTTGTGAACACTCGTAGTCGGAACCGAACTGACTTGCAGATTGTCTTCCAGGTTCGAAGGTAGCTCATCAATGGGTGATTGTTGTTGAGAATGAAACGGATTGAAGAATTCCTCTTCTGTAGAGGCAGCAGGGGTATCGACAGCATTTGACGAGGAAGTTTGACATTCATCGTACTGCGGTCGTTGCACAAAATTTTCTTCCTCATCATAAAGCATCTTCGTAGCAATTCTCTCATCAACTTCTGCACAATCCAAATAAGGCAAATTAAAAGATTTAAAAAGCCTATCATAGTCGAAAGCCCCAGCGGGTCCCGTGCTTGGTTTTGGTGATTTGTAACTTGTGATGTCAGTGTTACACACCACCTCAACCTTGCTGGTCGATAGATTAAAGACTCGTCTGTTGGGGTCCCAACAACATATCCGACTAAAATACCTTCGTCGGCTATCTCACCAAATTTTGAGTTCGTCTTTAATATCGAACACGGGGACCCGAATGGTTCGAGACCACTCAAGTTAGGCTTTCTACCATGCATAAGTTCATAACATGTTTTATTCAATCTTTTAACAGTTAAAACTCTATTAAGGATATAACAGGCTGTAGCAACAGCTTCAGCCCAGAACACCACAGGAAGTTTAGAATCAGCCAGCATGGTTCTGGCTCCTTCAATTAGCGTCTGTTCTTCCTCTCAGCCACCCCATTTTGTTGCGGAGTATACGGAGCGCTGTACTGGTGGTCTATCCCTTTCTGTAAGCAGAATATCTCCATCTGATAGTTTTTGAACTCTGTCCCATTGTCAGTCCTGATGTATTTAACCTTCTTCCCCGTAATATTCTCAACCTTGGTAATCAAATTCATTACCAACTGAACCGTTTCATCCTTTGTCTTCAGGAAATATACCCAAGAATATCGAGAGAAATCATCAGTTATCACCAAGCAGTATGATGTTCCACCTAGGCTTTTTACATTCACGGGACCGAAGAGATCCATGTGAAGTAGGTCTAGGGTACTGATTATTGAATTAACCTTCTTGGTGTGATGAGATTTCTTGTGTTGCTTTCCCTTTTTGCACGATAAGCATTGGTCTTCAAAGTTGAAATTTTTCAAGGGAACACCCAGCACCAGCCCATTCTTGACAATGTAGTTCATTTTTCGAAGATGAATATGCCCCATTCTTCGATGCCATAACTCGGACTTCGATTCAGTTGCTTTTGACAGAAGACATGATTCTTCTGTTGCCATCTCAATCGACCTCATGTCCATAACATATGTATTCTTTTCCCTAGGAGCCTTCATTACTATCCATTCTTCTGGTATCTTGAAACCAGGATACAGTACGATCGCTTCATTTTTGGTAAAGTGCACAGTGTAATCTTTGTCACAGATCTGAGATACACTCAGCAGATTATGCTTCAGGTCTTCAACGAAATTCACTTTTTCTAACTTCATTTTACCATTAGTCACCGTCCCAATTCCAGTAATTCTTCCACCACTCTCTCCAGCAAAACTTACTCTACCTCCCTGAACAGGTTTCCATTCGTGTAACAAATTCTTGTTACCCGTCATGTGCCGGGAACAGCCGCTATCCACAACCCATAGATTGTTTGCAGCCCTGTTCAACTGTTCCTGCACGATTAAAGCAAAGGATTAAAATCTGGGGACCCAAGACCTATTGGTCTTGGGTCGATTAAATCTGTTAAAAGGAATCCCGTACTTTGGCTGTCCAAAGTTAGTATTAGAATGATTTCTGTAAGTCCTAAAAGGATACCTTCTAGTAGATTGACTCTGAGGCCATCCAAACCTTCGTGAATTAAATGAATTATTACTAATGATTTGGTTGTTAACAGGGAAAAACTGAGATTGACTTCTTTGAAAACCTGGATTAGTCCAATATCTGAACTTTGATGAGTTTTCATTTTTACCATTATAGTAATTACTATTAGTTCTACTCTCAGTTTTCGAAGGCCTCATACCTCTGAATCTCTGATTCAGAGGGCAATCAGCAATCAGGTGTCCTATTTGATTGCATCTGAAACAGCTCATGTGTTCAACTTTCGTCTCAACAGTTGTTTTAGATGTTGAGGTTGCATTACTGCCCGTTTGTCTAACATATGGTGGGACATACGGGTTTAGTGGAGAATTCTTTTCAGTTGGTTTATGTTCCTCTCCACGTTTTAGTAACACAGCCTCTTCTTTTGCCTCACTAGACTCAGATGTCTTGTCCGAATTTGATGAGACAGGACTAGGAACAGAAATCTTAACATTAGAAACAGGCTTACTTGTTTCGCTTTTACTAACTTCTTGATCTTTAATCGTGACCTTAACAGGAACTGTCTGACCAATTTCAACATCAACAGATTTCTGATTATTAGGATCATAAGTATAGTTATGATTATAAGGAGGTGGAACTTCAGAATATCCAATTCCTCCCCTTTTAACTGGGGAACGTTGATCACTTACGAGGTGATCAAGTATTGCGGAGGAATTTCTAAATTGCTCAAGCTTTCTGTTCAGTTCCACCACTTTCACCTGGTAATCAGCTATCTGTTTATCCCTTTCAGCAATTAGTTTGGTTTTCTCTTCTAACACTTCATTGCTAAGATCAATTACCTGTATTTTTTCAGCTAGACTGGCTTTAAGACTTCTGATATCTTTCTCACTAGCTTTTATTTTTACCGTGTAATTTTTTTCTCTAGTTTTAGTGTAATAATGATCTTCTTTTAATGTTCTAAATTGAGCATCCAAACTAACAAACTGATCAGTTATTATTTTCAGCTGTTCAGACAGATTTTCACATTTTGTACAAGGGAGTTTAGAACTTACCTCAGAGAGCTGATCTGTCACCTCTGCCATATAAGCTTGATCTTCTCTTGTCTCTCTGTTTTTTCCTTCAGTTTCGATGTTAACCAAGTTGGACTGTTCGAACACTTCCTCAACTTGCAGATTCCAATTGTATTCCCCGTTCTGTCTGGATATCATCGCCCTATTCTCGTTACTTCCCCATTCGGTTGTGTTGGCCTGTTCTGACTACGTTCTACACGTTCATTTGTGCATTCTTTAGCAAAGTGTCCATTCTGTTGACAGTTATAACACCGAACCTTTGACTTATCAAAACCTGGTCTTTCACCAACGAATTTTCTACCAGTCTTCTTCATAAACCTTTTAACTCTTCTTACTATCATTGTCATCTGCCACTGCAGATCCATCTCCTCCAGATCATCAGCATCGATCTGATCATAGTCTTCGTCTAAAGTTGCAGGATCAATGATTTTACCTTTAATGTAATTTTCGTAAGAAGCAATGAAAGAGGCATAGAGAGCAAACTGCTGTTCAGCAGATTTAACACTCATGGGCATCTGAGAGTAGTTGTTGTTCGGAATGCTTGAAGAAAAACTACCCTTTGTTGTTTGAGGTTTAGAAGTGTTTGATCCACCAGCTACGAAACACACATCACCATCCATGTTGAGAGTTACATGACCATCATGAGTTGAGTTAGAGCTCGAGTCTCCCTTTGAGTAGTAAGCAGACGATTCTGACTTCGAACTTGAACTTGAATTAACTTTCGCACCATACATTCCCGGATCCTGAACCTGATCAGTTGGTGTCTCTTTTCGAACCATGTTAAGTTCAAAAGTTCGTAGTTTGTCGACTGCTGTTTCCAAGTCAATGTTGGCAAACTCTTTATCTTCTCTCATCAAGACAGTGTACATCTCCCATTTCGGTGGGAGAGTATCAAGGAGTTTTTCTACGATCTCCTCTTCTTTGTAAACAATGGAATAATTGCTGAGTTCGGTCATCAGGTGATAATATCTTGTGATGATATCATCAAGTGATTCATTCTTCAAGTACTTGAACACCGAGAATTGGGTTTTGAGTAGCTTAATCTTGGATGCACGTATCCCCACATTACCTTCAAATCGGTTTTCAAGCGCTTCCCATAGCTCTCTAGCGGTTTTATATTTCCTGAAGGTGTGAAGAATCTCTTGTGGAAGAGTCATTGTTATCGCAGCATGAGCTTTGCTTCAGCCTCATACATCTTCTTTTCTTCCTCTTCCATCTTATTGTATTTCTTAATTTGTTCACGACCCTCATACAAAGCCGTTGGTGGAATGTATCAATCTTGAATGCACACCCATATCTTAGCATCTTGATATTTAACATACTGCTCAAACCGATCTTTCCAAGCCACGAAATCGGTACCCTTAAGCATTTTCGGTGCCTTAGTAGCTGAACCTGCTTCCACCTCCATTTTCACCAGTTCCGTAATATTTATAGAAGTCATCTTTGGAAGAAATACAAACGAGCACTCAAAGAAACCAAAAATAAAAATTTTTTTCTGAACAGTACTGTAGGCGAAGTTAAACTTAACTTCGCTTAAGTCTTAACTTCGCTTGAATTCTTAACTTCGCTCCTTTTTAAATTCGCCAGATTAGGCGAAGTTGTAGATAACTTCGCTTAAGTTAAGCGAACTTGTGAGGTAGGCGAAGTTGTTAATAACTTCGCTAAACCTTATATCTTCTCCTAAACCCTACAAACAGTAGCGGCAACTTCGCCTGATGAACAATTGTTTTTGCAGGTTTGATTTTGATGTTTTGCGAGGTATGCGAAGGTGTAATGGGTTGTATTTGATGGTGGGAGGTGAGTAAGACACAAAAACTCGGTATATTAACGTAAACTCGTCCCGCGAATAGTCGAACGGAACGATTTCTACACCCGTGTGATAATCCCGAACCACACAATCACGAGCAAATGCTCTGATACCAATTGTAGGTTCCCAGCCAGATCTACACGCAATATCTCGTTCTGCGTAGGTGCGGAATCCCTACGTAAGACGATACGAGCGTAGAAGATGATACACGTTAAACACAATCAAACACACGTTACAATAAACAAAGAACACATTGTATTGCAACTGATAACACGTGATATATCAATCACCGATTACACAAAACTGAACAACTTCTGCCAAAACCTAGCCGCAACTAAACATTTATAACATACGACAACTTCGCCTAACATGTTTAGGCGAAGTTGTCACTAACTTCGCTTGTTTCACAAGTTCGCCCATATCAGGCGAACTTGAGACACAACTTCGCTTAATTTCAAATACAAAACATACTAACTCGATTACAGACACTAGATACTGAACTACTGACATCATGTACCAACAGAAGGGTAATAAGCAGTTTAAGTGTGGGGATTAGGTTCTGCTGTATAAGTCCCGGTTACGGTTATCTCCGGAAAAGCTGAATTCTCGAGGGTCAGGTCCGTTTACGATTACTGAGGTATTCCCGTATGGCACAATTGAGATTGAAGATGAGAGGGGGAAGTTCAAGGTGAACGGTCACAGGTTGAAGCACTATGTAGGCGAGACAGTTACGGAGCAGATGGCTGAGGTCCTGTACCTCGATGCACTAACCACATAGGCATGATGGAGGGGTCAGGCTGAGGACCCGCTAAACTAAGCGCTCTCGGGAGGCTACCCGAGTTGTAGAGTTTGTATTTCTGTTATTTGTTTCTGCTATCTATTTTGTGTATTTTTTGTCTATTTCAGGATGTTCCTAAATGAAACCGCTCGTACTCAATCTCCATTCGAGTCGGTCGATTTAAGGGGTGTTCTATTATTAACTTGAAAAAAAATTATAAAAACCAAAAACACAAAAATAAGTTTATTTATTTATGTTTTTGTTTTCCGTTTTGTACGCCGCTACAAGCGAGCGAGATTGAGTTTTGCAGGTTATATTATGCGCATGGTAGCTATGATGGCATTCTGGAACAAGTTCTCCCAAGGTTGCGGCTGTGAATGAAATGCTATACAGTCGCTTGGTTACTAATTAGCTCTTGAAGATTCTGCACACAAACCAGGAGAGTAACCCGTTCTTTGTTTTTATTCTTGTATACTATATTTTTATTTTTGTTTTATTTTTTATTTTATTTTATTTCTTTTCCTTGCTCTCATCGAGGACGATTTCGTTCTAAGTGTGGGAATGGGATTTATTTTACTTAGTTGTAGAAAATTTTTGAAAAAAAAAATTTGAAAATTTTGAAAAAAACAGTCCCTTGAAACTTGTTTTCTCTACATTAAACAGGAAATGATACTATTACTGAGTCGTGGTTGTTTTAACTTCTTGGTGTTCTCAAAATATATATATATATATATATAATAAATAAGAACAGTGCCCATTAGACCCGCACGTAATGTATGGTAACCAAACGGTTTAGACTCAGTAATCGATGTGCTGTTAGGCTCAGCCTTTGAGAATGAAAGGGCGGTTTGGTTGTTAACCTAATTGAACCTTTTAAATGGCCTGACTTTAGTGGGAAACATTTTAGGGTTTTGTTTGTTTAACTAAGCCCGTAACAGGACTGGAATGAAAAGCCAGGTTATACTCAAGCCTCGAGTCATATGATCACCTTTATATAAAAACCTAATTTTTGTATACATACTTATATGTATAATCTTATGTTTACGTATCTATTCCTGGAAATAACAGAAGACAGTTTTGCTCGACCCTTTGTTGCGCGGTGGTGCAGACCTGAGCCTTGATGCAGTCTGTATTATCGTCCAACATGGTGTATTTAAAAAAAATGCAAAAAGCCAAAGGCAATGCAAAAGGCCAGAAGGCAAAGAAAAAAAATATTCAAATCAAAACCACCATGAAGGAAACTGCTGTCGGTCGATCAAGGATCAAGCTAGAATTTATAGGTTGTATATGAGTCGAAAATGTTTTGATCATGTGGCAATAGGTTTAAGTCAAATTGGGGTGATCCGGTGTAACGCCCGTTAATTTCGGTTCAAGGATTTGGAACTTGTAAAGTATGTACAATTCTCGGGGTTTAACCGACATCTCCCGGAAGCCGTTTCGTCATCCCGGTATGTTAAAACATTTAACATTCCGTTTATTGAATAGTTGGTGCGTTGTACTTGCGAGTTACCGACCCATTTGACTCATGTAGCGTCGTGTGGACTTGTTGGCTATGATTTTATCATGTTGGGTCCACACGGGACTGAGTTGGATGTTAATGGCCTAAACGACCCTTAAACGCGAGTATTGGTATCACCTAGTGCTTCCGGGGGCAATTTGGGAATTCTTTATTCCCAGGAGTATCTAAGGGTCGTTTTGGTGAATGTGAGGCCTCGGGGGCTGTTGTGATTTAGTTTGATGAGTTCGAGGCATTAGGTGACCCGAGCCCCTTTAGAACGTCTCGTAGGATAAGCGAGTCATCTTGATGTCATTAATATTGATTGAATGTAAACCGGCAGGTGTTTGAGTTTTGGGATTACTTAGGGATTCTCTAGCTCATGGTAAATCCGTGTTTCGTGTCAGGTGAGTTCATGATGCCCCCTTTTTAACTCTTTTTAAGTTTTGGGCTAGCATGCACACCTAAGCGAATTGCTTGATGAAGCGTTTAAACTATTTTATATAGGCTTGCTAGTATATAGTTGGCCTTAGGATGTTATGGTATGTATATATATATTATTGTATGGCCAATATTTGGCGATGTTGTAGTCGTATCGACTACGGATGTTACGTATGCCTACTTTGTGTTTGCATACGTTGATGAGATGTTACGTGTTTGGGTTGTACGTTTGCTCGACCCTGATGTTGTTACTTGGATGTTATATATATAATTATGCATATATAGGAATGTACTTATAAGGATGTTTATATATATGTATGTAGGTATATACATAAGAATGATTATTTACCAATGATGATGGCTTAACTTGTGTACTCCTTTTATATTTTAGAACCTTTGGAATGCCTATTATGATTTTTATTATAGATGATATTTATTTAAAAACTTAAACTCACTCAGCTCAAGCTGACTTTGTGTGCATGTTAGTGTGAGTTTCAGGTTAGGAGGAGGATGCCTTACCGCTTGGACGTGCACAAAGCAACTTGGACGGTGAAGGGCATACGTGGATGGAAGATTTTATTATTGAACATTTTATTTTAAAAAGCTTTATAAAATGCATTTAAAATGGTTTTGGGAACTTGTTTTATTATTTATGTTTTCCGCTGAATTATACTCTGAATTGGTTATTTTGATGAAATGAATTATTCCAAGTTTAAATATTTTTACAAGTGTTTTGAATGAATACCAACTGTGGGGTTCCCGGGGTTCGGGGCCTTACATCCGGCCCGGTAAAACCATAATGGAACGTGGTGAAGTAGTTGCAGGGCTTTCAAGTGTGGGTCCCACTTAGTCATAAAAACTAATGAAATTGTCACGCCTTATTTGCCTCGGTAAGTATTGGGGGCTTGGGTTTAAGTGGACAGCAATACCGGCAATCGACCTGATCTAGCTTATTCGGTAAAAGTTGGAAGAAATATTTGGGTAACGGGTCACTTGTTCTAATACTTTAAAAAGAAAAAAATAATAATAAATAAATAAATAAAACCAAGAGTTGTCGGTTGAACTCGGTTATGATCCTGTGTAGAACTCTTTTTCAGGGACGAAAAAGTCTTAAGTGTGGGGATATTTGATGTGTTGTAAAACACACTTATTTTCCGCACCTTTTATCTATGTTATTATATTATATTTTATGTATTTTATCTTTTTTATATAGGTTTTACATAGTTTTAATAATCTTGTAGGTTTTGGGTGAAAAAAAGAAAGAAACCGGATTTTTCGAGGAGCTTATGGGTCTTTTACGCATACAATTTCGAGACAAAGTTCAAAGCCCGGCCCGTTTACATCATGGACAAGCCCAAGCCTACATTATATTATATTATACAAAAAAATAAAAACCCGAAGCCACCAGCCATAATTCCGATCGGAATTCTCACAGCAAAGAAAAAGAAAAGAAAAGCTTAGGGTTTGGAATGGTGGCGGCTAAGGAAGGAAGAAGGACACAAGAACAAGCCTCGGGATCGTTTACCATCAGATTATTGCAACAAAGAGCAGCCCGGAATCATCCATATCCTTTCATCTTTTTCATTGTTGATAAACTTTGTTTTTCTTGTTCAAATGTTAATTTGTTTTGCAATTGATTGAAAGATTGAAGTGTTTATGAGTAGGATTGATTATTGAATGATTTTTGAGATGATTGGCATGAAGTATAAGATGTTTTTATTGAGAATTTGGTGTTGTCCAAAAAGTATGCTAGGCTAATCTTGTTAGTTCTACCTAGGAATGATGATAATTGCTAGTGTTTGATGAGTTTTATGGATTGTTTGATTAATAGACCTTAATTGTTCTTGTAAAGTTTGATTTAGACATGAAATAGGTTGTGTATAAGGGCTGGAAATTTTGGTAATTAATTGCATAAACTCCTTGCGTTGGTTGATTAGTTTTGTATTGATTGATCAGTGCTTGTTTGATTCTAGACTTTGTGTTTAGGGTTTGTTTACGGTAGGAACAACCGTAGGGTTTTGTTGCATGAATTTGTGGTTAAATTACAGCGGTTAGACACCTTCTTAGAGACCGAGAGGTGATAAGAAGTTAGGGTTGTCTCATTGCCTTTGCATGCTAGAATAAGAATTGCGCGAGAGCGAGTTTGTTTCTTGTCAGGTTTAGGTGTTTTGAGCGACTAGTTAATCTATGTAACGTCCGTAAATTTCCGACAAAAGGCTTAAACTTGTAGTATTTCGTGCACCTTTCGGGCTTGACCCGGTGTCCTCCTGGGAGCTCCTTGCAACCCTCGTAAGCTTATCATATGTAACTTTTCTCGCAAGTTCAACCATTAATAAAGTGGAGGGACCAGAATATTAATTTGTTATTATATATTATATAAAAAATAAAAAATAAAACCTAACCCTAACTAGTGGTCCGATCGGCGCCCAAGACCCCCCCCCCCCCCCTCTTCTCGATTTTCGTGCAAGACCAGCCCATTCCCGGCCATCCAAACTTCAATTCCAGGTTGGTATTAGATGTTTACAACTCTTTTTCACCTTAGTTCATCCTTATGGCGCGTTTATTCGTCGAAATTCGGTTGTTTTTAGGCTTGTAGGGTGGCAGTCCAATTGAGCAATTCCGGGGTTGTTTTGATTGGGGTTTTTGCACCAAAATCTTACTAGGTATGTCACTTACATCATATTAAAATTTCGTGGCCATTGGAGGTGTTTGGGTCGGTCAATCGATTTTAGTTCGAAAACTAGGGTTTATGGGGTGTAGAATCGTCAATTGTTGAGTTTGATGCGTTAATCGATTGAATGACCAACCAAATCAGTTTGTACAGCCCTAGGGGGATTTAAGGGCTGTGGGAAAATTATTTTTTTTGGTACTCGGAGCTGATTAGGTTGGTGATTAGTTAATCGAGTTGATTATGCGCAAATTGTCGTTTAAACATTAAAGTGAGTGTTGTGAAAAGGAACCGCCAACCCTATCAACTCGGATGACATAATTATGAATGTATGAAAAGGTTAAGATGGGAATTGGTCCATTTGGGGCTGATTTGTTTAGCAATTGGTTTTAAGATTTAATTACACGCGTATTCGACTCAATTTGCATACCGACGGGTGAGTTATGCATCATGGTTAGCCCCGACCATGATCGTAGGGTGGACTTGGTTAATTGAAGGGTTTTAGGGGCTGAGGTAAAGTAATTGGGTATGGGTTGGGCCTCGGGCCAAGTTGTTGGGCCTCAGGCCAAAGTGTTGAGCTTGAACAGCCCGTTAGGCAAGTGTGTTCTTACGGTCTAGTTTAGTGACGCGTTGTGTACAATTTACAGGCCCTTACTTGTGAGTGTTCACTTAGGGATTTCCTAGCTCGTTGCAGGTGTTTGGTTGATTTCAGGTGAGTTCATGATGCCCTTTTTACTCTTTTCAAGTTTTGGGCTAGCATGCACACCGTAATACAATTTTACACGATTTTACTCGTTACAACTATCTGGATGGTATTACATAGCCTTATCCATATTTGTGCACTTATGAAACTAATTGTGAACTATATTTTATGCCTTAGGATATTGTAGACTCGTTTATGGTCTTATATTCCTTAAGGTTATACATATTACTTGTGGTCTAGGCTCGAGGTTGCTATTAGGCATAGTATTAATTCCTAGTACAAAACGATTTTTCCTGATGAAACGCTTAAACTATTTTATATAGGCTTGCTAGAATATGCCAGGCCATGGGATGTTAAAATATATATATATATACACACACACACACACATATATATATATACATTATTGTTTGGCCTATATTTGGCGGAGTTGTAGTCATTTCGACTACGGATGTTGCATATGCCTACTTCGGGTTTGCATACGGATGGATGGGATCTTGGCCGGGCCAAACTATACGACTCAGGTTCTTAAATCCTGTGGTGGGCCCTGAAAAGCCCGTGAGGGGGGAGGCTCGTGTGGCATGATCATTATCGGATGTTACGTGTTTGGGTTGTACGTGTGCTCGACCCTGAATGTTATATATATGGATGTTAAAGATGGTGATCTTGGTCAAGCCAAACTATACAACTCAGGTTCTTAAATCCTGTTGCGGGCCCTGAAAAGTCCGTGAGGGGGGAGGCTCGTGTGGCATGATCATCATCGGATATTACGTGTTTGGGTTGTACGTGTGCTCGACCCTGAATGTTATACGTGGATGTTATATATATATATTGTTATATATATAGGGATGTACTTGGAAGGATGTTGATATATATATATATATATATATATATATATATATATATATATATATATATATATATATATCTTTCGTATATGTATGTATGAGAATGTTTAGTCTTCGGTAACGATGACTTAATGGATGCACTCTTTTTACTTTAAAAACTTTTGGTATGTCTACCATATTTGTTATTACTGATATTGTTTCCTTAAAACTTGAACTCACTCAGCTCAAGCTGACTTTGTGTGTATGTTAGTGTGAGTTTCAGGTTTAGAGGAGGATGCTTACCGCTTGGACGTGCTGGAGACTACTTGGACGGTTGAAGGCATAACTAGTCGGAGATTATACGCAAACTGTTTTCTTTTTATTTATTACTTTAAACATTTAAATTATGGTTTTGGGAACTTGGTTTTAGTACTTGTGATTTCCGATGTTTATTACTCTGAACCGAATTTAATAAGATGAAATGGTTTGACTTTAAATTTTTGAGAACCAACTATAGGATTCCTGGGATTCGAGGTCTTACAATATATTTTGGTTTAAGTTGAATTGTTCCTCTATCCTTGGTTGTGTAGTATTCATTGCCATTAGGTTCAAGTGTTGGTGAGACCGAGAGGTGAGTCAACATTAGAACACGTTAACAATTGTTTCCCGGTTTGGTCATTTTATCCGATTAAGAGTAGTTAAGGGTTATTGAGTGAGACCGAGAGGTAATCCAGTGAGCCTGAGTGATCCTTAGTCGTGTCATCCTTAGGAACTGGTGTCTTGAGGTCATTCAATCCATTAGCTTGTTAGGCCTACAATTTAACTCAGACCTAGGTAGACGTTTTTCTCCATCCGAAGTCAACACAGTTAGTTTGTCGTTAAGTTTTCTATTTTAGGTAACTTTTGTTAGTCAGTCGAGTTAGTCCAATTAAGTTATGAAAAAATCAAAAATCAATTAAATATTATTCTTAGGTAGGTCTTGTCTAGGTTAGTAATCATTAGCGTTCTGACGTGTCCTTGTGTTCGATACTCGGACTTCCTAGGTCTATACTACTTGCGATCGGTACACTTGCCGGTTATGTGTGGTTTTAGGATTTTCGTTCTATATTTAAAGCTTAGTTGTGAGGGTCATTCTTTTAGACGTATCCGACGCATATCAGATACCATTCGACTAGATACAGTGACCGCCACAAGTCAATTTTTAAACTTTTCTAGTTGAAAAGGACTATGAAATTGATCTTTCAACGAGCTTTATTCCAACCAATTATCCAACCAAAACCTCATCTTTTGACGATTTCCTACCTTTCCTTTAATTAATCTCGCTAATGACACTTGGTATTCTTCAAGACTCTTGTCAAGCTTCGCAATCGTTCCCTAAGTTCCAGAAAGATTTTTGTAATGCAGAAGGCTTGGCCACGATCTAGGAGTCTCATGAAAAGCCTTCACAACTTTCCTCCATTAGCTATTCTCTTCCAACTTGAACCGCCACCACCATTTCGATAATAACGACATATTAGAATCTCTCAACGAGCATCTTCTTTAGCCTTTAAAATTTTCTCCCGCGATACCCAACAGATTTTAGACTTATCCTCATTCCCTCCCCAAAGAAGCCTTCTTCTCTTCACCTTTAACTTCTCCAAAATATTAATCGGAGCCTTATTTAGCAAGAAGTAATAACCAGGGAGCGCTTCAAGACAGACTTTATTAACATCAAACGACCTCTCATCGACAATGTGTGAGCTTTCCAACTTGCAAGTCTCTTGTCAAACACATCGATTACCGGCTGTCAATTATTTTTGTTATTCATATTTACTCCAACCTTTATCCCCAAATATATAAAAGGAATCTCTGCTGCCCTACAGTTAAAAATATATGTCTTTATCTTCACTTCTTGGTTATTACTATCTAGTGGGGGTCCACCCGATCTCTTTTAATGATTTATGTATGATCAAGTTATTTTACGAAGGGGGACAAAAATGAGAAGGATGAGATGAATTTATAGCCACACATAAAAAAATCCCCTCAAAAAAAATTTAAAAAAAATCATAACTCAAAATTTAATAAAAAAAATGAAAATAAGTAAAAACACAAAAATGTTTTAACCGGTTCTAAAAAACAATGTTCAGGGATAAAGATCATTGAGTATTTTTATTTATCATTGTGTTTTGTGTTTATTTCCGTCATTGATTGTTTCTTTTTTCCTTAACATTATGTCTTTTTTACTTGATATTGTGTTAAATTACTCAACATTATGTTATATTTTGTTCGGCATTGTGTTATATTTTGCGATATATTGTGTATTTTTTTAGTTATCAGTGTCTGTTTGTTTATTTTCGTTATTGTGTCTTTTCATCATTTTTTTATTTGAATGGGAAATACGAGGGTAATATTTTAGTTTTTTAAATTTTTTTGTTTTTTATTTATGTTTAGAGTTATGATTTTTTATTTATTTTTTTATGGTATTTGTGTGGCCACAAATTCTTCTCACACTACTCAATTTTGTATCCATTTGTATTTTAACTTTTCCTGATTTATGTATTTGTTTTTTAAATAATAAGTGTGGATTAGTCTTTTTTTCATATAAACTTACTTAGGGCTGAGTACGGTTCGGTTTTTAGGCAAAACCGACACTAAAGTCATCGGTTTTTGAATATACAAACCGTTCGGTTTTTGGTTTTTTGGTTATTTTTTGTTTCGGTTTGGTTATAGTCGGGGTTTTTTTTTTTCAATTATGTGAAGACATTGCAAAAAATTTGGGTTGGTGCATTTATCATAATCGGATGCCTTTATGAACCAATTTAGTGAATAAGGGTTTAGATGTCCCTTCGGTTCTTTGTCCTTTTTGCCTTAACTCAGAGGAGTCTTCAGATCATGTTTTTGGTGCATGCGGAGTAGCGACTAGAGTATGGAATACTATATGTAAATTGCTTGATTTGCCTTTGATACAAGACTTTTCTGTTTTGGGGGTCTTGATATGGCTCAATATGCTTTCATTTGGTAGTAAGAAACGGAAACTAATTCATGGTATTATTCTCTCCTCGTGGTGGATCATCTGGCGGGCTCGAAATGAAGTTGTTTTTCAAACGGAAGTTAGCAGAAAAGACTTCATTTTCGACTCTCTTCTTATTTATTCGTTTTCATGGATTACAAATAGAGATAGTAAAAGTACTATTAGTTGGACCGAGTGGCTTAAAAATCATCTTCTTGTAATGTAATTGATTTGTTTTTGTTGCTAGCTTTTGCTAGTTTTGGTTTAATAAAAGTTGTTCTAAAAAAAATCTTCATTCATTATCTTGTTTATATTTTAGGAATATTGGCCTCATATAATCCCAACTATGGCCCATTAGCAAATATAAGGACCAACTATTGAAATGGCAAAATATAATCCCAACACGCACGTGGGTGGAAAATTAACGGGAAGTTAACCTTCCGTTAGTTTTTTGTGACGAGGCAGCTGACTTGTCATTAACCAGCTTACGTGGACGTTGAGTTGTCATTAAACCGCTGACGTGGCCGCTGAGTTGTCATTAATTACAAAAAATAATAAATAAATAATAATAATAATCGGACCCCATTTCCGGGCCCCATTTCCGGCCAATATTCCTAAAATCAAACCTCTGTGATATCGGACCCCATTTCCGGCCAACTTCATCTTCTTCATCGTTATTTTTTTTTCCGGCCAACTCTCCCAAGTTCCAAATCGGACCCCATTTCCAAAATAAACCTCTAAATGGTGCCTTATAAGGGTTAAATTTGAAGAGATATTAACAAAAGTAGAGTTAGAGAGCTAGATCAGTACTCGACGGAAACTTGCAACTTGTTTTTCCGACTAGCAGATCCAATCGGAGCTACAGATCCATGAACTTCAAGCGTATTTAGCTCCAATTTTGGTCGAAATCAACTGGATTTCTTTCTTGAAGGCGATGGCGGAAAAGGGGAGAAAGAGAGATTGATTGATCGGGTGGCGGTAGTGTATCTCGACATGCTCTGATTGACAAGATGAAGACGAAACATGGGAATGGAACAAATTAGAAGAAGAGGTTTCTTTAACACAAATTTAACTCAGTTAGATGTGTACCCGAGTCATCCACTTCCGACCCTGAGTTCTTCAAGGAACCCACCGATTATACCATTCAGATCTTGCTGCTCGGTAAAGTAAACCGAAACCACTTCCATCATACATATGAGTCAACGACGACGAGTCTTGTGTCTCCGTTTGTGACACGTCAGCATACCGGAACGACTGGATTGTAGTGTGGCCGCCGAGAAAGTCTTCTAGCTTTGGTGCTTGCGGCTGGTTGATGTGTGATTCCATGAAGCTTCGGAACAACGGCGAGTCGTCGGTTACTTTCACGTCGGTAACGGTGGTGTTGTTGTACATCGCCAGCGTTTTGTCTCCGGTACTCCAACCTACACTGCCGGAAGTTCATAGTATATATATACAACATATGGTTAATTTTTTTTGTAATTAATAGCCAGCTTAGCAGCCCGTCAGCTGGTTACGAGACAGCTAAGCCGCCACGTCACAAAAACTAACGGAATGTTAACTTCCCGTTAATTTTCCACCCACATGCGTAGTTAGGATTATATTTTGCCATTTCGATAATTAGTCCTTATATTTGCCAATGGGCCATAATTGGGATTATATGAGGCCTATATTCCTATATTTTAAAGTTTAGTCTTAGCATTCATAATCTTCATCACCATCAAGCGGTTCGGTTCGGTTCGGTTTTTTTTGTTTTTTTTTTTTAAATAAAAAACTGAACCGAAACCGAAAATTCAGTTTTTCAAAAAAAAAACAAAAAATTAACCGTTGGTTAATGCTTCGGTACGGTTTTTTCAGTTAATTCGATTTTGATTCAGTTAATTCAATTTTCTGTTCACTCCTACACTTATTTGGAAAAACTAATGGCTATACACTCAAATAATCATTTGTGTTACGTTTTAGAAACAATTTGGGAGCATCCATGTATTTGACTAAACAAAATACAGAGTCATTTTTTTCTTTAAGCTCTTACTTAAATTTTAACTGAAACCGAGTTTTGAAAATAAATATATTTTGGTCTTCTGAATGGTTTTCACAATTTTGGTTGAACAATAATATTTTGTTTATGTTTTATTTTTTATTAGTAATATTTATATATAACTTTAACATTAAATATAAAATATTCTATCTTTTAATTGTGTTAACATATTTTAAGAAAATCTACTCACACTCACCGATATAACACATAATTAGTGAATACAAGTGATACTTGACGCCTACATGAAAACTTTTTTCATATCTGGTTCACATTCAAACTCACTTTCAAAAGGCATAGCACATGGTCTTATAGAACTTTATAATTTAAATTGATAGACTTATTACGACCATGGTGAATTAGTGACGCTTAAGATGTAATGTTACACTTTATGCGTCAATCGATTAATGGTCAATGTCTAGTCTCTGTCAAATAATATGTGACACTAATGAATATGCTAAAACGTAGTGGTTGATTGACTTATGACTATTAGAAACCAACAGAATTAGTAAAACTCAAAACAAGACATGATCTCACTTTAGCAAAGTTTAGGTCAATTCACATAAGAAATTCTCTTAACGTACTACTACAAACATACATGTATTATGAATGCTAAAACTTCATCTCAAACTCTTCTTTTAGGTAATGTTTGAAGGTGATCATTCATCATTAGATCACCATTAAGAAGCACCATCTCTTTAGTAGCTTTGTGAAAGTTTCCATCTAGTGGCAGCTTGATGTGGTAGCAATAACTCCTTTCCTCACCAACTTTTGAAGCTTTTACAACGAGCATATGAGTACTTTCATTTATTGTTATCATGATGTCTAGTTCAATCATCCCATTCATGCACATCTTTGGGTTTGGACTTTTAACGATTGGCCCAATTTATTATTTCAAGAGAAAAATAGTTCAAGGACCTTTTTGCCTATTCCAGTTGCAACAACGATCACTATAGCCGTCTCTCCTACATGTATAACTGAAACAAACATAAAGGGTATGTTTGGCAAAACTAACTGGAAGCTGAAAGCTAGTACCTGGAAGCTGTTAGCTGTAGCTTTTTAGATATAATTAGATGTTTGGCAGAGTAGCTGGAGCTTTTTAGATATATTTAGGTATTTGGCAGAGTAGGTGGAGCTTTTAATAAAACTAATTGGTTGTCAGCGCAGTGCGGCGGAGTGCGCGCGCAACCTGAGATCAACCGCATAATCAGTGTCGGTACGTGATTCACTTGATATTAGTGCACGCATAACCCGAATGCAGACATGTACTTCGTGCAAAGGCAGCAAGCGTGTAATCGTGACGAAAATCAAGAAACAAAGCTAAAATATACAGTAATTTCAAATAGATAGTTTTTTAAACCAATATCTTTTGATTTGAAACATTTTCCGACCCGACACCGTTTTAATCTTAAACATGTTCTGACATGGCCTCTTTCAACCCAAAACCGTACCGACACGAACCGAACTAAATTAACCCTTTTTTATCGACTCGTTCCGACCCTAATTTGGTCTTACACATGACCCGAGCTCGTCTGACTTGACTTGTTGCCAATCATAACCGGTAAAGAAGTACATCAATATCATACTCAAATTAAAGAGAATGAAATGCTCTTTTTTATGATGTAATGTGTTTAAAAAATATTAACGTGTGAAAAAGTTATGCACTTTTAAAGAGTCATGGGGGTAGTCAGTTTTGAATAAGGGTAAAATATATAACTATTATATAAATTAACAAAAGTTGATGAAAATTCAAGTACTAAAATTGTAAATTCAATTGTAAAAGTTTGTAGCTTTTTCTGAATCGCTAAAAGGTTGGATGTTATAATAAAAATGGTAATAGTAATAATGAATGGGGATTAGATGGATAAAACTTACCCTGATTGTGTTGGATCTTGCCATTTTTTACACTTGGTTCATCTTTATCCAGAAGCGGAACGGAGTTTTCTTTTTCATCTTTACCGCCGGCGATATTATCATCATTTACAATTACCGAAGACTCTCTCTCTCTCTATGTTCTTTTGAGCCACCCTAACAATCCGGCATCTGCAGCCGAGGTATCTTCTTCTCCGCCGGCAGAAGAAACGGCGGCCGAGGCATTTTCTACTCCGCCCGGAAGAGAACTAGCACTCTCTTTTCCGGCGTCTTTAGCAAAAACTCTGTAAAACTGTTGAATCGATTTCCGATTAGAGGGTTTTTGAAAAATCTTTCTCATTGTGAACATGTAATGGTGATTCGTTTATCAACTAGAAACGAAGTTTGTTGTTATAATGTTTGAATTTGAATGAATAATGAAGAGATTATGATCCAATCTCAATCTCTCTCTCTCTCTATATATATATATAATACTTTGCATAACTACTTTCAATTCAAAACGATCTTGTTTAACTGAATTTTATTTTAAATTTCGGTTAGAGGTTATTCAAATCGATTCTGTTAACAGAAGAAAATGGTATTTTTCAGTTAGATAATTGAAGAAGCATGGAATGAAACGGGTCGGATCCATGTCGATGTCTTCTGGTCTTCAAGATGAACGAACCACGACTCAATCTTCTTCTTCGGTTTACTCGGGATCTGCCATGGAAAAGTGGGGGAGTGGAGGTGACTGCTAAGAGTTTCCTCTTTTTCACAAACACAAAAATATGTTGGAGCCCAAGAGTCCAAGAGGAGATCCTTCAAATGAAAGATGAAGGCTCCTTGTATAGGAATTTCATGGCCGCCATCATGAAACCCTAACCTTAATGGGCCAAGCCCGGTTAGGGGTTACCTCCACAACCCCCCCACCCCCAGTCCATTGGGCCTTGGTTAGTAAACAATAATAATGTAATAAATATAATACATAATGTAATAAATGAAAGGTCGTACCAGGGTTTAACGTACCTTACTGTACAAGAACCCCCCCCCCCCCACCAGTCCAGTGTTGCTCCTGGGCGTGCAAGCGGTTAGGTGGAGTTCTGGACCTATGAGGAGTGTTAGGAAGTGAGGATTAACGATTTTTTGACCTAGTGCTTTCCACATATACCTTTTTGCATATATGTCTACCTTGCTTTGGGTTATAAGAGGTTTTAAATTATGATGGCGTGCTTAGGCGTAACGGAGCTTGTCTGTAGTGAGCGGAGCGTGTCCGACATGTGGAGCGTGTTCGTTTTGAGCGGATTGTGTCCGGCTCGCGAGCTTATTTTGAGGTGCCCAACCTTATATTCGACGCGAAGTCGTATGTTTTGTATTAATATAAGCACTTAACTTTTTGTGCACTTTTTTAATGCAAATTTTATATACTCAAACTTTTTGTTTTGTTTTGTTTTGTTCGTTATATAAACCAAAAACAATATAAGCGAAAAGTTTGAGGTTGTTGTAAAAACTTGTGAAGTAATTCACTTACTTGAGGAACTTGTAACCAAACATGTGCTATTGTTAGCATTCCGGGACTTGGGCACGAGGGTTCCGCGTCTCTGGGGCGAGCGTTCGGCGTCTCTGACGCGAGCGTTCCGCGCTTTTGACGCAAAGGTTCCACGACCTAGCCGCAAGGATTCCACGCCTCTTACGCGAGCGTTCCACACCTCTAACAAAGAATATAATAGAATACAATTGTTACCTTTTTTTTATTTTACTCAATTTGTGATGGTCGGAAGAAATCAATAACACTACCAGAATTTTTTTTCTGATTGAAGGAGCTGTGAAATAGAGAAAATGAAAATGAGAAGAGATGAAAGCGTAGTCTTTTATTTTGTTTTAACCTTATAAAAAATAATATAATAATACTTATTGGTTTTCCAAGTGGTTTTTCTACAACCACCCCTAAATTGCTAAAACACCTACCAATACATCACGTAAGCTCTATACGCGACGTATTGGTCGATGTTTCTAGGAAATCTAGTGGGGCCATGTGAATCACAAACGGTCTTCTAAGCGTTTGTTAAAATAATAATAACAGCAAGATACTCTTTTCTTCTCTAACACAACCAAAAAAAACTTCTAATTTCTATATGTTTCATCTTCTGTAAATTCTTTACTTTTATATCCATTGTGAGCCCGAACTCAAACCCGAGCACGAACCTTGAACATCAGCCTAAACCTGAACCCATAGGATCCGATGTCTTCTATTTTAATTTTGATTTAAGTAGTGCTATATTTTTATTTTATTGTGTTGTTTAATTTTTAAAAAATAAAAAGAAAAAGAAATATAATTTATGTTACCATTAAGGGGCTTTAAAGTCTCATTGCCTATATGGTATCGCTTGTGAATGGACTAAACAAAGCCAATAACGCCCCTAATAACATGGCCCTGTTGTGGTGTTCGAGAGTGTGGTGACAACCTTTAACCTTACACTCAGGGGTATACACCCCTAAACATCCTTCTCCTCATTCGTCATATTAGCGTCACATCAACTTTCCTTCCATCATTCAACATCACCATTCTAAACTCTTTAACTAGGGGTACACATCATTTCCTCATTCTCAATTATTCTTCATTTTTTTATTTAATACAACATATATATATATATAATATTCAAACATTAATAATTAAATTTGAACTTAAACATTGGAAATAACATTTATAAAATAAACTAAAAAAATAACTAAAACAAATATCTAGTCTTCATTGTCGGAAGGAGGCGGAAGATCCCATATATATTCGAATAAGTCCGAACGTAGCGCGTCATACGTGTCTTCATTTTCCAAAGCCAATAAGTTATATTCTCTTTGTGTTTCATCAATCGGTTGATATTGAATGTTGTTTTCATCCTCGATGTCCTTTGTCTTCAATAATCATGTTATGCAAAATACATATTGCATACATATTGTATAATCATGTTATAACACCGAAACATCTTTCAATATATTTTCTTGCCGCCTCTTGAGCTCCCCTTAAATTTCTTTTGTTTATCATCTTGTGGGCACGTGATCACAAACATGGACCACGACGGATATATCCCGTTACCAAGATAATAGTTGTGCCTGTATTCAACTCCTGAAACATAAAAACTTGACTCCAGCATCCTACATTCTAAGATATTATTGTAAACCCCGGATATATCCCGTTTAATCATTATTTATACCAGCAACACCAAAGAATGCACGCCAAATCCATAAATCTTGCGAAGCAACTGCTTGTAAGGATATAGTCAGGTGTGCATTATCACCTCGTATGTATTGACCACGCCAAGCATTTGGGCAATTTGCCCACTCCCAATGCATACAATCAATACTACCAAGCATCCTGGGAAATTCATGTTTTGATTCATGCCATTCATATAACTTTTGAATATCGCTCCAAGTAGGGCTACATAAATATTTCTTCCTATATAACTTAATAATATTTTTGGTAAACTTATAAACACTATCGCGTACCGATCTTTCAGACATTTGAAGATACTCGTCCAAAGCATCATGAACCGTACTGCATGCCATATGTCGGATCGCTGCAGTGCACTTTTTCAGTGGAGTAAAACCTCTTCTCCCTCTCGCATCCGGACCTAACTCAAAACATGGATCCGTTCGCACTATGTCGTCGACTATTCTTAAAAATAAACGTTTACTCATTCGGAAACGCCTTCTAAAATCTTCGCATGTGAAAGTTGCGTTTTCGGCAAAGTAGTCGGCTACCAAATAGTCGTGTGCACCTTTACGATCTCGATTCAACCGATCTTTTCTTGTGAGCGGAGGCGATGCTTGGTCCTCACCAAATAAAACATGTTCGGCCATAAACTCCATTGCATGAAGGAAAAAAATCCGTATCGTCGGACGAAGAAGAATCATTCATTTTTTATTTTTTGGGTTGAAATTATATTATTTTGGTTAAAATGGATTTGTAGTTTGAGAAATGATTTGAGAGAATGGTTGAAATGAGTTTAAATAAAATAGCTTTGTATTATGTATATATTTATACTTTTAAAAAATTAATTTTTTTTTTTTGGAAATATGACCGTTCCCAACGGTCAAGTGGACAAATGACACGAGTGTGAGTGACAGCCATCAGTGGCCTCACATCATGCGTGAACTAGGGGGGGGGGGGCGGTGTTCAATAGTCTCTCACGAGTGAGGTGGCATTCATGTCGGACCAGTAGGGTTGCCCGTTGGTGTTTACTGGCTTGCCTTTGAAGAAGGGCTTTAAACCCCTCCACATCACTTATCATTTTATAAAACCTCGGACCAAATTAGTTGATTATAAAAGTCAACCAATCCCTGGTCAGATTCATTCATATCAACGCAACTTTCTTTTCTTTGTTGGAATTTTTTACTAAACTAGTGTTCGTGGAAAAAGTATTTACTATTTTGGTGTTTCATGAAAACTATTTACTAAACTAGTGTTTTTCATTTATTTTATATTCATCTTTATTTTTAAATTCTTTTATTGGAGTCTTAAATTTTTTTTATTTAGTTAATCGATTATTTATTTTTTATAACATAATGCTTATGTATATTTTTATCCAACAATCCAGTATCTTCTTTTTTTATATATTTTCTTATCAGTCAGCTTTTCTTTTCTTTCTTTCTTTTTTTTTTATTTTCACTAATTGTTATAATTCTTTTCTTCTTATTTTATTTTTTATCTACTATTGTCAAATATAAAAACAAATAAATCATCTAAATAAATTCAAAATGAAATAAGAAACATAAAAAGATAACCAAATATTAAAACTTAACCTGCTACGAGCCACGAGTCTCAATATCAAATATAAACGAAAATATGAAATTCAAAGAACACAAACAAAAAGGCAAAAATGCCAAATGAAGTTGAGTCGCTACCGATCTCTACAACTATAAACAAATTTAAAAAAAAATGTGTAAAATAAACTGAATATGCTACACTGAACATATTTAAAATGAAAAGAATCCAAAACATGTTACCTTACCGGAACTTAACCCAAAAATAAATTCGTAAATGCGCATATTTAAAACAAAAAAATAACATAATTTGATAAAACCCAGACGTTGCGGTGATTATTCGACATGGATTTGATCGGTATCAGTTAGGTTCGTCAAAGTCTCGAAACTAAACCTAAAAAATAAAATTCGTAAATGAATATATTTAAATAAAAGCAAAAAATAAATACATTTGAAAACAATTAAAAAAATGAAAAGAATAGCAACGAGATAAAAAAAAGATAAGAAAAGTTTTGTTAATAAAATATAAAAAAAGATTAACTGATATAAAAAAAACTCTAATATAATGATTTAATAATAAAAAATAAATAAAAAATAAAACCAGAGAAAAACATTAGATTGGTAAATAGTTTTCATGGAATATCAAAATGGTAAATAATTTATCAATATTTTGTTAAAAATTGTCTTTGTCGGATCATCTTCTTCTAGTAATGACCCATTCTTTACCTTGTTTCCCAAGCAACCCACCTGATCTGATGAATCAACGATATATCAATCAAGGGCTTCTTAATTAAGCATTTCGTCCAACACCATTTGAAGGGAATGGTTCTCCCATTATTGAAGCTCGGTACTCTCGCTCTCAAAACGTTAAGCAAACCCATTGCTAAGAAGCTCAAACAGCAGGCTGCAATTCACCCCAAATTTCGGACTTATATCATTGGATTCGCCCAGGTACTTTACTTATCTCATTCTTCATTTCTGCTTCTCTATCTAACTGAAATTGCAAGACTCAACAGTCTTTTTTTTTTTATTAATCAATCGATTCAGTTTATTCAGTTAGCTTGTCGGTTTTCGGTGGTGCTCGGCTAATTTAACTTAATAGCCAAAACCAAACTTGGGAGGCATAAATACTAGAAATATACGATGATAGTGGTGGTTCAGTTAATTTTGGTTAACTGAGGGTACAAGAAAACCGATAAACCAATTTCAGTTAAATCGGTTTTCGGTTAGTTTCTGTCCGGTTTCGTCATTTTTAGGTTTGCTTTCGGTTATTGGCATAATGCTATTGGAGTATAACTAGTAGTTATAATCCTTTTCTAGCAGTAGTTTGATATTAATATGCTTTTATCCATGTGCGTTTCACAATCTGCAAACTTTTTTGTATAGAAAAAGATAAAATTAGAGATATTTGAGAAAAAATGAGCTGCTAAACTGTTAACATTCTTGAAAAAACTAAACAGGTCGGTTTCTAAATAGAGGAATTTATGCCCGAAATACAGCATATAGATAACCGAATCATAAAAGCCTCAAACCTATGATTCATAGCCTTAGCAGAATCTGGTATGCATCAATGAAAAGGATACAATTTCATAACTCAATCATGTTATATTAAATTATGTATGTGTTCTGTTGGTGTTGCACAGGCAAACCACAGGCTAACAACAACTATACAAAGGCGGATTTATGGACACGCCACAGATGTTGAAATTAGGCCCTTGAATGAGGAGAAAGCCGTTCAGGCAGCTGGGGATCTTATAAGTGAACTATTTGTTTTCTCGGTTAGTGTTTCTTGCTATTTAACCTTCTTTCTTTTTTATGGTATTAGTTGTTTGTTTAAGTCTCACCAATTTACGAATAATTATATAAGAATTGCACGCATTAGAAGAGCCTAGAGAGAAATGGCAAGAACTTCAAATGTGGTAAAATATGATGTTAGCATTAATAACATTTGACCTTTTTAAAGATAGTCGGGAAACTGGTTGATTCATTGCAGCAAATGAGTAACAATCACAAAGCTCTTATTAAGCCGTGATTCTTTTAGTGTACTCTCTTTTTGCCTAGTAGTCACAAAATACAAAGTTACAAACATATGATACACAAATTGTAAGTATAATCATTTTGCGTACAGTAAAAATACAAGTAGAAAAGTAAAATGGAAACTATTTATAGAAACTATATTTTTTTATTGTAGTTATTTTCTATTAGTTCTAAACTAACAAATATAAAAAATATGATTCGCATTTTTCTTTTCGTTTTTAAGCAGAATTTTAGAAAATTAATTATTGCTTAAAAGATGATCAAAAATTCAAAATAGAAAAATAAAAATGAAAAAGGAGGGAAATTAATGTGAAATTCGGTAATGACCGAGGAATTGCCTTTTCTTTCTTAATGGCTAACGCTGCCACTCTTTAATTCGACTTCTAAATCTACATATTCATTTGTCTATCATGGGATTTGAAGCTCAATCACATAAGAAAGGTCACATTTCCTACACACCGTAGTAAAACTAGATCACTAAGCCCTTTTAGTTGATGGATTACCCACCTCTGCATTCTACCGTAGATGATCGTTTTCCACCTTGAGTACTTTTGGCTTATCCATATAACTAAAAAGAAATTAAATTACCCAATCAATTCGTGGTTCGTCAATTCTCTGTTAAAACTATATAAAATCTATTACAATGAGTCATTAATCGAGTATTTACTTTCACTTATATAATGTTTCTATAAAATGTATGCTTATATTTTACGTGAAGTACACTATTGTCATATACGAATCTACTGATGCATGTTACCTTCACTCGTGTAGTCATGTATTGCAACTTTTCATGCTAAAATCATTTTCTTTTGCGCGGTTCAATTTGTTAGGATCGACCATCAGTCGTGTACCTTTTGTCCAAATTGTTAAAAGTTTTTAACAATATGAATGTAAGAATGAGCATATAAATAGTTATACTTACAATTTATGGATCATATGTTTGTATTTTTACTGTACTCAAAATAAGAAGTTTGTTATTAAAAAATACTAAAAGTTATTTATTGATATAAGATATTCTCATCATCTCTGTGTAGGCTTGTTAGATAACTAGTCTAGTTTGTTCAAATACTCAAACCCATTGTTTAATTGATGATTAGATTTGTTCAATCAGATTGAAAAATTCATGCTCGCTATAATTGACGGTCCAATTTGTTCATATATTGGTCAGCTACATAAGGCGACACCACTCATCACATGCAAGTTTTTTCCTAAATAACGGTCTACTCTCTCTTGTTTACTTGACACTTGTTTGTCGGTGTATAGAATTCACCATATTGTTTTATAATTTATACTTTATTTTCGATCTAGAATCTTAGTTTATCCGTTAAACATTGATGATGACCTTGTAATATATCCCGTAACTCATTAGTAGTAAAAATTTTCATCTGAAGTCGATTGGTAAATTTTGATGGTAAAGTAAGCATATCTAGTCAATCATTACAGCTTTACTAAAACTAAATGCCTATATTACTTGCTCCAAATTTTTACTTATTTAATGATGGCTTATATTTTAATATTTAAATAGGTTGCAGGAGCAGCCCTCATTTTTGAGGTGCAAAGAAGTGCTCGATCAGAAGCCAAAAAAGAGGAGGCTCGCAGACAAGAAATGGAGGTAATTTTTTATTTCTACCTACTATATCTTGCAAATTTAGTTTCAGAGATTGAGAGATCATACAATATTCACCGTGTCAAACTGTCATTTTCAACCTCTTTTTCCTGTAATTGGGTCCTTATGTTTGTATCCATAGCAGTTCAAATAGCTTAACTTTAAAAAAATGTGTGCATGACAGCCCAACTTGTTTTGACCGCCTTTGAAGTTTGAACTTGCTCTTCAACCATTGACTTTCCCATTTTACTACATCTAGCAAAACTAAGATTATGAGTCGTGGACTTGGTTTTAGAAAAGTGTAATTTGATCCAATGTATTTTGATCCTAAAAGGCACATGTCACATATGTGAGGCGTGCACTATAGGTAATGTTGAACTTGTTAACTTTTAAACACTAAAATATAAGATATTCTCATCATCTTTGGTCAGATTTGTTCAATAAATGGTTTGGAATCGACAGTCCAATTTGTTCAAATATTGGTCAACTGCAAAAGGCGTCGCATTGCTCATAAGATCGCATCAGACTGTCATGTTATGCGCACATCATGGATTGCATCATGCTGTGCGATTTCATCACCGCATCATGTGATTTGCGCATTACGCGTTCCTGATGTGCGCATTTTAGAACCAAGGTCGAGCATGATTGTGGCATATTTCTAAATTTACAAAAAGCATTTTACTACGCCTTTTTAGGACTAGGATATATATTATTTACTCATATCTAGCTTCATTTTTGGTGCCATCTCTTTGTTGTATAAGTCTAATGATATCAAGTACCAAACACAAAGATGTGTTTTAGGGTACATGTGGCATATATGCAGGTTGTGTTAAAACAATAATATTTGTTTGGTACATATTGAAGCATTTGTCCAACAAATTCTATTTTATTATAAATAGTTTAGTGTGTCACATGTGATTAAGAAATCATATCATTTCAACAATCATCTAACATTTTGACTAAGCTGATCAGGAAACTTCATGCATTAAAAACACACTTATGGCGACTTTCAACTCGTTTGACATGTCTCTTTTTTAGCTAATTTTATTTTTATCCATTTGATCCGTTAGTGATATAAAAAAGCCAGAAATGACCAATAATACAAATGATCAAAATCAAGATCACGGTGTAACACGCCTCACTTTTAGGCATTGTCAATTAATACATTTTATTATTTGTAGGTTATGAGGAAACGGGACGAAGCTTTAGCAGAAGAAATCGAATGTCTAAAGCAAAAAATTCAAGAACTCGAGCAGCTTGCCAAAGGAAAAGGACTTGCGGGTGTGTTCAACTTCAAAAGTGTTCAAACCCAAAATGCAAATCCAACACGTTGACCATGATTTGACACTTTATTCCATATATAGATCATGGGTGGTTTTGATTGAGATTGAGGTTATTGGATATGAAACCTTTCATTCTTGATTGTTGTCAAGTGCTAATACTGTTGATTTTTGACCCTAATAAAGGGGCTGACTCGTTTGTTGTAGTCAAAACAAGATATGCCGGTTGATACACAAGGCTAGGCTATGGTGTTGTGTGGGTTGATGCATTTCTTTTCTTTTCGCTTTTTGGTATACGGGTATAATATGAAAATGTCACTTTTTTTTATCATCTTGTATAGGTGGACTTGTTCTTTATTGCATATTGTTATGTTCTTGATCTTAAAAAAAATTGAAAAACACAAATTGTTGGGCATAAGATGCTTGTTGTTTTCAATAGTTGGTATACTCTTGATAAAGATAACATTTGGTGCTTTCATGACTTTCGCATCTCAAATGGAGGATCAAGAATTGACTCCAAAAGAATCTAATGAATGGTAGTGGGAGGATGGGTGTCCCTTTATTTATGCTTTTCTTATTAACTTTTCTTTACTTTCCTCACCAACAAAAAATATGGAGAAAAATAAATGATAGAAATCGATTACATATTTTGTTTGGTTGAGGGATTGTTTTGATGGTTTGATGGTTTAATGGTTTGGTATTTGGGACGAGCCAACTTCTAGTAATTTTTTATTTTTAGTTTTTGAAATATGTGGTTATTATGTATTATAATCGTGAAAAAAAACGTTCAATTTTATGAAAATTTAGCAAAGTAATGATTTTGGACAAATAAGTTCAAACTAGTATAATCTATTTGTCCGGTTGACCCTCCAAACCCCAAAATTGTAGATAATGGTCTGGTTAGGGGGAAAAGTGTTCATATCATGTATCCCACGTTCTACCAATCCTGTACAAACATGTCATTTGCATTTGTAACTACCCTAAAACATTAATCATATGCAATACTCCTCTCAACAATCATAATACCAATTTTCTTTTTCTTTTTTTCTTTTAAATAATTATAAAGATGATGGATGACTGGATAGGTAAATACTGAGGGTCCACTTGCTTATGCTCTCACATCTTCACTAATTGAGTACTAATACCCCCTTACACCTTAAGTAGGTGGGGGTGCTCCTCTAATTGATGAACAAGTACCCTAAAGGGTACCTGAATAGTGCACTTCCCCTTAAACCATGTGTAGTGGTGAGGGAGAAGCGCCCCCTCCTTCTCTATTGGTTGGAACATGGCCGGAAAATAGTCAACCCTCACCTTGGTGCTTCTCACAAAACGCCGAAGCCCCCCCTCCCCCTATCCAGTGCACGGGGGCGGGGTGCCCAACACCTTGAGGCGTTTTGAAAGGGGCAAAGCGCCCACTATATTTTCTCTTTAGAATTTTCGTTTTAATATATAACCTTTTAACACCATCCTATAAATCAATCAAATTTATTGAAAGTTTTTTAGGCTAAAAGGAAATGAATGTGTAGATTCTTGAAACTTTTTAATTGGCGGGTTTAATGCAAAAGGAACATGTGTTTGGATGAACTTGATTGCTCCTAAGAAAAGTTACTTTTTATTCAATGACCAAACATTATGTGACATCTCATCATTGCCAATTACCTAAATATTCTTCATATTGGAAAACAAATAAAATATATATTTATGTTTGTTAAAAAGTGCTTCATTCATTCAACGTGTTACATAATTACCAGAACACCATATGGCATCTACATGTGTGATCTTTTGTGGGTAATTTACCAATCAAAATGGGCAATATCATCATATGAATGGGGTATAAATTTGAATAATATGTGTGAAACATGGTGATTAACATAATCAAGTTTACTCATGCATACCTAAAAAGAAGTGAAGAATAAAATAAATATAACAAAGAAGAATATATACCGAACACTTTCTTGTTGAAGCAATAATTACAACAGACACACTTTCTATTATTGTCACAATGGAAATGGTCATCCACTTTGATGGTATAGAAAAGTAAGAAAACAATACAAAACAAAACTCAAATTCTTAGGTATGCATCAACTGTTTCATCTTATGTAGAAATTTGTACATGAATATTATAAAGGACAAATACCATAAAGCCTAATATACTTTCATAAAAGTCTAATATACTTTCTGGTGTTTCTCATAAAAGTCTCAACAATATTTAAATTAAAAGTCTCAACAATATAGGGGTGTTTGGGATTCCTTATTTGCATCTCCTTATACCTTAAATAAAGAGTTTTTCATAAGTTACTTAATCCTAACTTATGAAAAACTCCTTTTTCTTCTTAAAATGTTTAATAAATTATATTATCCAAACACTATTTTAACTTACAAAAGTTAATAAGTTATAAGAAGGTAAAAATAAGGAAACCCAAACAGCCCCTTAACATTTATAAAAAACTAACATATTTTATGTTTTGTCTCACAAAAGTCCATTAACATTTTTTTTTAAATTAAAAGCCCTTCACATGTTAAACTTAAACAAAGTTATGACAAAAGAAATTTGAAACACTTCCTGGTACCCCTTTTTGGGTATCGTATGACAACAATAACACCACTGCCATCCTCGCGGATAGGGTTGACGAGCTTTAGCCATGGGTAGGAATCACCAAAGAAAGAAATCTTTCTTGTCTATTTGTTTGTGACGGAAGAAGGTGTAAGGCTTCGGGTAGCTCAGGAACACAGCTTCCTGTGGACAGTAGCGGATCTAGGAATTTTTTTCGGGTGGTCCACTACTTTTAGATGCTTCAATTTCATAGAGTCGTGTATACAAAATTCTGGATCGGTTCGATGGTTCGGGTAAAGTTCATTATATAATAAAAATACGATAAAATAATAAAAAAGACATCGTCATTAGAAATTAAAAAAACACATAATATAAATACAATAGTCTTTTACAATTCAAGGAAGAGTAGCAAGGCAGGAGGAATGGCAGCGAACCAACGGTGCCACGGTGGTGTGTGGTCGGCTGGAAAAGAAAAGCAACAGCGGTGGTCGGGAAAAAAAAGCAACCACGATGGTGTGTTGTGAGTATGAAGAGGGGAGAGTGAATGAGAGAGACAGTCGATGTGTAACTTTGTGTTTTATAAAACCCTAATTGATATAAGGCTGAATTAAAAAAAAAGTTCATAAAATTTGCTGCTACACGGAATCAAACCCGTGACCTTTAGTTTACAAAGCCAACAACTTACCAGCTAAACTAGCGATTTGTATTGTAAATAGGGTGGTTCCTTCCTATTTTATAAGGTAGTTCCTCTAATATTTTCTATATATCAATACACTATTATTTCGAAACTCGGGTGGTTCTGAAGAAGCACCCATTTGCCATGTAAATCCGCCCCTGCCTGTGGATGCGGGTTTTGACGGGTTTAACTTGAACATATGAGAGGTACATTGATGATTGGGTGTTGGGAACGTACCAGCGGCCTACGACGCGTCCACCCTTATGTATGGGCAAAGAAAGCGTTTAAAACAACAAATTATCATTTGACTTGTTTGATCTGATAATAAACTTTTTGCTTTAAACTATTTCTTTATCTTCAACCGACACTCATTCTACTCAGATTTTTTAAAGTATAGGCATTCATGACGTAAAATGCACTCTTTATTTATTGAAGAACAGGGGCGGCTAGGCATGTTTAAAACGGTTTGGGACTAGGAACCGGAACCGGTTCCTAACCGGTTCCTATATTCAAAACCCCCTTTTAAACCGGTTCCAGTCTCGAACCGGTTAGGGAACCGAACCGGTTTTCCCACCCTCGGACCCCTAACCTATCTAACCGGTTCTTACCGGTTCCTAACCCGGTTCCTGTTCGATCCAACGGCTATTTTTGACCCCAACGGTTAAAAAACGGCCAAAAAAACGATTTCCAACGGCTATATTCGATCCAACGGCTAGAACCGGTTAGGAACCGGTTCCGGTTCCTACCCGCCCCCACTCAGAAATGCAAGAACCGGTCACGGATCATCGGGTTGAATCAGATAGGGTCCGGTTCCTACAAAAAACGGGTAGGAACCGGTTCGGGTCCGGTTCAGGTCCACCGGTTCGGTTCCAGGAACCGGTTTCGTTAAACATGCGGCCCAAATGTATATCAAACCCAAGCTAGGGTTTTGGGCTCCCAAAAATTTAAGTCCCCATTTTAAATAGAATTATATATATAACATATATAATTTTTATTTTGCCATCATAAGCAAAATACTGTTCTGCCGCAGTGATAGTATGTCTATGTTTTTTCTTTGTGATGATAACCACATAATTAATAAATTTTAGAATTAATAGGGTTCGAGCCTCTTATCTCTCAACAGAATTAATAATTTTTAGAGCCTCAAGAAATAGAAAAATTAAAGCCCAAAATGCTTATAAAAAATATCTCTCTTGTATTTAATGTACCTCTTTTCTATTTCTATTAGTCTGTTCGGTAGGCTTTTTTTAAATAATCTTAAATTAAATTATGTATTAATTCAATGATGGAGTATATGTTGTTAAAAAAATAATAATAAATAATAATTTAAGCATATGCGGTGGTTCCTAATTAGCAATCAAAACTTGTTTCAAGTTCATAAGGTTAATATTTGACATTTTTTCTTATCCAACTTAATTTTTCTCGAAATTAAAACGATACATGTGCATCATAATTGTAAACGTCAATGTTGAAAAGACCAATTCGTGTGTTGTTTTTCACATGATGCTTTTCAGTATTGTGCAATCAAGTTGCATTATGACGTGCTTCAACTATTTAAATTATTGTTGGATTTTATTTAAAGAAAAAAAAATCATGTACTAGGTTATATTATAAACTAGAGTATCTAAAGAGAACTGAACTATTTTAGTTAAAAATTAACATATTTATTTAATTGAATGTAAAACGGGATGAAATTTTTTTTGGAAAGCATAACTCTAAATTTTTTATAAAAGGCCCCTCGATTTTTTACTCGTTTTAGGCCACCAAATCGTTGGGCCGGCCCTATTGAAGATAGTCAGAAATTCATATGCATTATTGAGTATTAAAGAAAAACAAACAAACGTTCCAAAAATTACATTAATGAAAATGCTTAAAAAACTAAAATAATAACAAACTTTCTTAAAGAAGTTAAGTACTACCAGAAGAAACACAAGTTGACCATGAATCGACTATGGATGTGACACGGATGGTCTATCCACTTCTTGAAAGAAAAATAAAAAAGAGCAATTCATTTTATTAAACAAGCATTAACCTCAGAATTGAAATCAACCTTTTATCATTAAAAAATAAGGATTTATTTTCCCAAAATTGATCTTAACTTTTAGTGATCCTAGACAAGACAAAAGTGATCTTAAATCTGGTGAATGCTTAACTGCTTATGCATATGTGGTAAATGGTATAAATATTTGTAACAACAAAGAGTTGTGGTTACTATCATAAGAAAAAATGTGTAATTATTACTAGGATTAGTGATATGATATTGACAATCACTATAGGTGAATACACAACATTTGGTTTACTGGAGAGATACTCGGTCATGAGGAATGACTCATCTCAGATACTACAAATACATTCGGACACAATGACCACGGATGAGAGAATCCACAATTAACATAGTTTGGGTTTGAGCAAAGTTAAGATATTACCCTCGTGCAAAATTTATACTCGGATAACAAAAAAAACAAATATGTATATTAAATATGGTTATCTATAACAAGCAAATTGCTATGCATTTTAGGCAAATTAGATTTTATTAATCCCAACTTAATGCAGTTGTCCGATAATAATCTCACCTTAGAAAATAGTTGTCACCGGTCTTAACTTTCACACTGTTTGTTTTCATTGGACCCCCTTAAAAAAAACTTAACGGCGTTAAATGTTTTCCAAATTTCAAATTAATGTTTTAGGGCTTTCGTTTGAAATGAGGATACAAGTCGATTGATATAAAACTTATCTCAAAACAGTGGTCCAAACGACTATAGGATGCTTCAATTCCGGTGCGTAAACTTCTAATTAACAAAAATCAATTTGTTTGGAGCACAGTTTCGAGGTAAGTTTTACAACAATCTATTTGTATCCCCATTCCAATCAAAAGCCCTAAAACATCAATTTGAATTTTGGAAAAAAGGTTAGCGTCGTTAAGTTTTTTTAACAGATGTCCAATAAAAACAAATTGTGTGAAAGTTGGGACTGGTGACAACTATTTTTTTTCGTTGGACTTATTATCGGCCAACTGCATTAAGTTGAGATTTTTATAATCCAATTCGCCTACATTTTATTATACTAAGGTTCGCTAGCCACTGCCCTCTGTTCCAAGCGAAAAGACTCGTCTAGACTAGAATAGAAATTTGCATACCAAAGACGAAGGAATTCCCCACCACTGGTCTAGCTCCATGGCACCAAAAATGTATCAGGGCTCAAGTGATTCACCAAAGCATGAGACCTAAACTTATATAAAAAGTAAGTTTCATGTGTATAGTATCTACTTGTAAGAAGTTCACATTTGATATGAGAATACAAGATACATGAACAATTTTAAATAGATAACCGTGAGACCACATAAATATTTAACGTAATGTGTGGAGAAAAATTACATGTAATGTGTGTTTTTTCTCTCCGTGTGTGTGTGCGTGTGCGTGTGCTTGAGAGAGAGAGGGGATTAAAAACCATGTTATAGGTCACGTTTTAAGTAAAAAGAATAAATTTTTGTGTATGCATCAAACAACCCTCTAGTTAAGAAATCGGATTTACATGATAAAAACTTATCTTCCTTTTCTCTAAAATATACCTTAAACATGCCACCTCTATATGAATTTGTATTAAGTGGTGGTTTTCAGATTACGAGTTAGATTGTTGAACCTTAACAGTCGTGTAGTCCAAGCAAGAACTGTGTTACGCAATTATTTGAATGGGTCAAACATGTTATCAAGTTGTAAACAAGGTTAAACGGGTTGTGACAATTAGTTTCTTTTAACGGTTAAAGACTGTAATGGTGTTTAACGAGTTAATCCGACAAAGCCTTTTAGCTAAACGGGTTTTATAGATGATGATGTTGTCTGCGCCTCTTTGATCTATGTCGTAATTGACTTTAAAAGGTTAGTTTCTTTTAATTGTTTTATGCCCCCATAGCCGCACGTGGGTGTTGGTAATTAGGCCTGTAAATGAACCGAACGAACACGAATACGGGCTTGTTTGTGTGCTTTTATTTAACTTTAAACAAGCACAAACAATAAAACTTAATCGAACAAATATTTGTGTTCACGTTCATTTGTTTAAATCTAAACTAACAGTTCACGAACATAACTGAACAAAGATAAACGAACATATATAAACAAACATAATTGAACACAGACAAACATAAATGAACACAAACGAACAAATATAAAAACATTAAATAGATGACTCATCTAGATAATATTTAATTATTTTCTATTAACATGTAAATGAACATAAACAAAAGGACATAAACGAATATAAAAGAACGTTCACGAACGGAAACATGTGGTTCATGTTCGCAAAAGAACTTTTCACCTCACGGTTCACAGTTAGATCATTGCTGTTTGCATGCTTATCAATAATTAGGGGTGTGCAAGAAACCGAACCGACACGGAAATAACCAAACTAAATTAAAAATTGACGATTTGGTATTTGAATTTCGTAAAAACCGAAATATTGGTTTGGTTTGGTTTTGAGTTTTGTGGAAAACCGAGAAAATCGAACCGCACCGAAATAACAAAAAAGAAAGAAAGCCAACCGAACCTTAACCATTAAAACCGAACCTACGGATGACTAAATGCTATTGAATTTATGATTTTTTATTTTTTATTTTGAATGTAAGTATCTTTTATTAGCATTTAATATTTAAGCCTAAACGTTCAATATTCTATTAACCATAAACCTTTTTTTCTCAAATATTACGCCCAATATTTGGCTCGATTAGAAAAACTGAAAAAAATCAATCCAAAACCGAATCAAAGCTGAAAACCGTAAGCCGTAAAACAAAAAAAAACAAAACCGAATAGTTTTGAGAAATAAAAAAACCACAAATCTGGTTTTAGGTTCGGTTTTAGCCCAAAGCTATACCAAACCGCACCACGCACACCCTTATCAATAATCTATACTATATAAATAAAATAAGAGTTTCCTAATGTCACATGTTATTCTCTTATGCATTTCTTACTATTTTTTCCCGCATCTCTTTCCTATTAATTATACATTTTTAAAGTTCTTTTTATATATTTTTTGTTTAATGATTTCTCTAATTGCTTTTACAAAACATATTTTATTTCTTAAAAACATTAGGTTTACTTATAAAACATTTTTATAAACAGAAAATTTTCATTATTTAATTTGTCTTATATAAATTATATCGTTTTTATATGTAAGAAAACATTTACATGCATATGAAAAATCTTAACTCCTAAAACTTACTTAGCGAGTTCATTGTTAAAAATACATGGGTCTTTAACTAAACCCGACCCGCCTTCTTTTCCCCTATAACCGTAATCTCTTTCTTTCTATCAATATATTGTCAATCAAAACCTTATTGATTCTCTTTGATGCACATTTTGACTGACTGAAAGCTTTCTTCTATTGATGACTGGTTTGTATTGTTTCGATTGTACTGTTTATGCTCTCATAATTCTATTTTACTTTAGTTGTTACTATATTTTTAGTGTATTGTCTAATGTTGTATCGAAAGAAGTATTTAGAGATTTATGATTTATTTTTAAGATTGTGAATAGTAGTTGTAATTTTACTTCATACTTACTAATGTATTACTCAACTTTATTTATCAAAAGTTATCACTTACAGAATTTAAGTTGTCAAACGATGTATGACATGGGTATTTAACCTGGTAATTATATAAAACAAACGTTTTTATGGGGTTGGGGAAGGGTATTATGCCGCGTAGGTGTATTAATATTAATAATTAATAATAGTATAGGCACTTGTTCCTTTTTCTCCTTGTAAAGGAAAAAAGAAAAGAAACCCAGAATTTGGTACCCCTTAATTTCAGTATCACAAACAAAACAAAGGTAGTAGTAATCTTTTCATTCCATCAATTTCTCCTTTAATAAATAATATAATCGGTGTGATAATTTAGGGTTGGATGGGTAAAGGTAGGAAATGCAAGGGTGAGATATTTAAGGACAGGGCCAAGAGCCGTGTGGAGGACCTGCAACTGCTGTTTACCCATCTGCAGTGCGCCCGCAAGGAGAGCCGCAGCACGGATGTGGCGGTCTATGAGGAGCAGCTGAATCAGATGCTTAAGGAATGGAAGAGTGAACTTAATCAGCCTTCGCCTGCTTCCTCCCTGCAGCAGCAGCAGCAGGTATGCTGATCATACTTATCAAAAAAACCTAATGTAACAAAATGTTCTAATAGTAAAGGTTCAAATGATCATTGTTCTTGATGTGTTTGATTTTGTTTAAGCAGGGTGGAAGTATGGATCCGTTTTCTCCTGATATAAGTAGGCTTTTGCAGTTATATGATGAGGAAGATGATGCAACTAGTGGATTGGCTGCACCGAAACCGGATCCGGATGGTCATAAAGCTACTGAGAATGCAGTGTTTCATGAGGTGGGTATACTGTAAACGTCCTGTACTTATTTAAACCTGGCTAAAGTAATGAAAACTGTAACCTGCGTTTGCAGGATTTTGTTATTACTCAACCGTCTCAAGAACAAGGCTTCCAATTGGTTGATCAATGCAAAGGTTCGGCTTCTGGTGCTGACAACAGCAATAACAATAACAATAACATGGTGGGTCTGGTTGCGAATCAGATGGACTACTTTTCATTTGATTTGGCCCAAGATTTTGAGCCTAACTTTTTCAGCCCGAACGCGATACCTCAAATGAATGGCTTTGTGCCGACCATAAGCCCGCCGCCTTCTGCTTTTTTGGGCCCAAAGTGTGCTCTATGGGACTGTCCGAGGCCCGCACAAGGGTGGTGTTCTGATAGGCCCGTTGTTCACGGGTGGTATCCTGATTATTGCAGTGGGTTGCATGCTGTAACCGCTCAAAATGAAGGTCAATTTGGGATGACACCTGTGTTAAGGCCTAAAGGTATTGAGTTGAAGGATTCTTTGCTGTTTGACGCGTTAAGTGCTAAATTGCAGGGGAAAGATGTTGGTGTTCCTGAATGTGAAGGGGCTGCTACTGCTAAATCTCCATGGAATGCACCTGGTTAGTTTGCTTCTTTTGTTCGGTCAAACGGGTCAAAATGCAGCGTTTGTTGTCTCTTTCTGTAGTTATAATTTCAAGTACTTAGTTATAGTGATGAAAACAATCTTATTACAAAATGGTTATGTAATTTTAAATAGAAATATAATTATTTAAGAGGTTGTGTGCATTAAGAATAGAGTCACGTGGGCTACTTTTATAGCCCGTTTGACGTGTTCCTCTTTTGACTATTTCTGATTTGACCCATTTGAGACGAAGTCATAAATACAATCCAAGTCGATTCATTTGTAAAGAAACAGGTTTAAATCACCATTTGTTAGCTACTCTTTTGTTTTTTTGGTTTTCAAAATGGGTTCCTTTTTACCATTTGGGCCTGCTTGACGACCCATTTCTCGTTTAACTAGTACTGATTGACCTGTTTGAGATAAACCACAACCCAGGTCGGCCATTTATAAGAAAACGGATCAAAATTGTCATTTTTTAACTACTCTTTTGGTTTTCAAAATGGGTTCGGTTCAGTTTCGGTTTTTCCGGTTTTATCACTTGGGCTTGAAAATTGGGGGTCGAAAATAAATGGCTCAAACAATGATTCTGGGCCTAATTTTTCTTGTTAACTAATGATTAATTGATATTACGTATTTGAAACTAAAATATAAGTTTGACCTGTTTGAGATAAAGCACAACCCAATTTGACCCATTCATTCATAAGGAAACAGTTCAAACTTTCTATATTTTTAACTATTTTGGTTTTCAAAATGGGTTCATTTCGGTTTCGGTTTTGTTTTTTCGGTTATACCATTTGGGCCTGAAAATTTTGGGCCTGAATCTATTTGTTAATTAATGATTAATTGATTATTATATTTTTGAACTAAAATTTTTTGGCTGCACCATTTGTTAGTTACTTATAATGACTTAAAATCTGTTTAGGTTGGTTTGGTTTTTCGTTGATGGCAGAAATGAAAGCAAACCAAAAACTCATTCTTTTAAAAAACTTAAATCAAATTGTCGGTTTTTTATTGGGTTTGTTTATTTTGGTTTCATGCAGTGATTTACACATTCTTCCTGTATTTCTTTTTCAGAGCTCTTTGATCTCTCGGTTTTCGAAGGCGAAACACTTCGAGAGTGGTTATTTTTTGATAAGCCACGAAGGGCATTCGAGAGTGGAAACCGAAAACAAAGATCACTCCCAGATTACAACGGGCGTGGTTGGCACGAATCAAGAAAGCAAGTAATCAGTGAATCCGGGTGGCTTAAACGGTCCTATTACATGGACCCGCAGCCCATGAAATTCCTGGAGTGGCACCTTTACGAGTATGAAATCAGCAAATACGACGCGTGCGCATTATATAGACTCGAACTCAAACTGGTTGACGGTAAGAAAACACCAAAAGGAAAGATTGCAAACGACTCGGTTGCCCATCTTCAAAAGCAGATGGGAAGACTCACTGCTGAGTTTCAGTTGGAAAACAGTAATAATAATAAACGAGCGGTTAAAGGAAGGGGAAAAGCCAACAATGGTGGTGCGGCTGTGTACCCTAGCTCGAACCCGACTGCAACAAATGGTGGTGCTGACTATGGGTCAAACGCGGCGTTTGACTATCTTGTTGAAGACCTTGGTGGTTACTACCTGTCCTAACCGAGACGGTTATAAGAGGTAGGTTCAAGTGTTTTAACTAACCGGTGGGGGTGGTGCCTTTTGTTCTCATGGACCATCTTTTTTCTTATGATGATGGTGAACAACATTAATATCGTATCGGTTGTTGCCATATTTAGGATATATGATTATGCTGAGTTATAAATCTCTGATTTTGATGCTAATCGACTATGAAGCATGTTGTTCGTGCCCGAATTAGCACCTCTTATGTAACTTGTGGTCAGTTGGTATATATGAATTGCTGTTGAATGCAAGTAAAATAGTGATATGAGGTTATTATGGTTTTGAGGACTGTATTGTTCTCCAACTTATTACTTATATCATGTTGAATGCAAGTAAAATAGTTGTTTTATTAGTCAAAAGGTCTATTGTTTGAAGCCTTCACAGCTAAGGTTGTACTTATTAAAGTGAACTGTTTAATGAGATTGACCCATCGATGATTCGACCATTCTTTTATGTGGTCTTCTTGTTATTCTATATTGATCCATAACAATGGCAGTATATTAGCTGCGAGAACAATCGACTGTCTATACCAAGACCCAAAAAATTGAATAAACGATAATGGTGTTGAGGGAATTAGCTGCGACGACAGAGGAAAAAAACTATCTTTATCTGAAATTCAACACCACATGAGAATAACAAAAGATTAGATATCTATTCTTTTCAATCAATAAAAATTGTGACTCGCCCTAATGTGTTCGATGAAATGCGTAAAAATGCTAATGTGTTCGATGAAATGCGTAAAAATGCTATGTGTAGTTAATTAGGATGAGACTCATGGAACTAATAATAGATGACCCTGGTCTTACTGATTTTTTAAATGCTTGTGAAACACATGAATATGCCCCAAGTCAAGGCATGGATAACATGATAAGTAGGAATATTAATGAAAATGGTCCTAACATATTAATCCATGGTGGTGATATATTTGTAAATTTGGTTCAGATTCCAAATCCAATTCCTTTCAATTCCAAATCCGATGCAAATTCCAATTCCAATTCCATTTTATTCTGTGAAATGAACGCACCCAGTGTGGGGAGTATTGCATAAGTGTTAACAACTTAAGTGAACGGATTAATGATGTAGATCATGATCTTAGACAACTTCTTCCTCTATGTGATCTTCTTCTTCTTCTTCTTCCTGTCTGTTTTCATCCTAGCACCACTCAAACAACTCACATTTTCATCGAAAACTTTCATGGTTCAATGTGGTTCGTGAACAGAATAAGAATAGACGTTTCCAGCCAAACTATATGAGACAAGATACGACATACAGTTTACAATCTATATGAGATTGAGATTACCAATATTGTCTTTAACCATATTGTCTCTATTCTTCTACCACTCGTAGAAACATAAAAAATAAAAATCAAACCCAACTGCGGTATTCTACCACTCGTAGAAACATAAAAATCGAATCATTCTACCACCTGTAGAAACATAAAATCAACTCTTGTTACCATTCAAATAGATTCGAAATCGAAGACGATATCTAAAGAACGTACACTGCACATTAACAAAGTTATTTATTTTTCATATTTATAATATAAAGTCACTTAACATGTTCCCAAATTAACATTTAGTAATTAGGTACCTAAACAGGTTCATGAAATACAAAACCATCCACGACTGAGTGAAACAAATTCCTTCAAGCAATGACATCCAGTTTCTAATCGAGATCATCTTCAACAGGGACCCCATGATCATCAACGGTGTTAACACGTTCACATTCATCAATTCATTCACTATATCTGCATGATTTAACATTACATCATAAGTGCGATACGTCATATGTGCGCGCGCATATATATATATATATATATATATATATATATATATATAGAGAGAGAGAGAGAGAGAGAGAGAGAGAGAGAAGGATGTAGACTGTTGCACTTACATGTCTATTGGCTCAGTCAACGCTGCAAGTCAAAATAAGAAAAAGAAACAGTCGGCAACAACAGTATAACCCCTAAAAACTTCTAATATTATCAAATTTCAAGCATAACCATTCACCAATCAAATTCTTCATATCACTGAAAAGTAATTGCATGTTAATTGCACGTAATACACAAATCTCTATATATAGATTTTATTATTATTACACACAGATACCTTCTATACTATGATATTACAATTACAATTACACACATAACAAGTCTAATAAGCATTAAAGTAACGAAACAAATCCTTACATGCGACATTCAACACTGGTTCCATGGTTGCAAAATGGGCAACTAAATACAGTGTCGAGTTTGTCCATCCGCTTCTTAGGTGGCGGCTTTGCTCTTGACTTCCTCTTACCCATAGTGCAAGTAACTTACCTGAAACCAAAACCATAATCACCAAATAAGAATTGCAATTATTGACGAAACATAGTGTTAAAGATTCGGTGCCAACATTGTCAGTCATGCCTTTGAGATCATCCACTTATATCACAAATTGGTTATTTGATTATAGAGTTTTCTAAAAACCATCAAAACTTCAGTTTGTAATATTGTAGAATAATTTAAATGACGGTAATACTACTGCAACTTTGCATATATATTGTAATTTTGGAGAATATTGGGAATGACTTTGATGTCAAAAACTCTCTAAGTGGGAAGAAAATGTAAAACCATCACTCAAATTGAAAGATAAAACACAACTTGGCTATTAAAAGCTTAAATCTTGTGGTTGATTATATGTTTTAGCTTGAATTACCTTCAATTTCATTGGTTTGGACAATTGAGTTAAATATATACAGTTCAACTTTGGACAGTTGAGTTAAATGCAGTTATAATTTTGTTGGTTATGAGGTAGCTTACACGAACTTTGGAGGGGTTTTTGTCACACCCCGTTAAGCGATTTGCGGAAGCGTAAAACGGAAATGTAACAGACACTTCTGGTATCAACCATATTGTTTATAAAGAACAATACAAACTAGTTTACAATATTTTACATCGATCTAACTTTGTTTACAACTACGTGATACAAACTAAATCCAGCCCGTTAAGCGGCTTTACTTCTTACTAGCACACTTACATCAATTCACCCCACATTGATCACAAGTCAAACACGTGGCACATTAACTTTCTAGTCCAAGTCTGGTATACCTGAAAAACATGTTAAAACGGGTCAACTACAAATAGTTGGTGAGTTTCATGAGTTTCAAGAAATCAGTTGTGCGTATAACAATTACAGTTTGTAAATACGCAAGTATGTATGTATGTACGTTCACAAGTACGTTTGTTTGTATGTTTATGATGTAATTATGCTAAGCTACAGTGAAGCCTTGACTGTCTGTTCGTGCTGCGTGCATCTATTTCCCACGCTCAATCAACCACTGTGGCCCCATTTCCGCCCATAACATGCCCCGAGTAGCTATGCCTAACACTACATAGCGTGTTTGTATAATTATTGTAACACCTCGCTCTTCCATGTTAATACCGTCAACCCAACTCCGTTATATTACACGTCGCGCATAACATTTACATGAGTCAGTAACAAGTCACACACAAGAGTCGGCCCGTACGCGTTGGTGATAAATGTCAATCCCGTAAACGAATACAAGTACGTGCTATATGATTACTTGCTTTGCGTGTTCATGCTTTGATTATTATTATTATTATATAAATATAATAAAATAAAATAATAAAAAAAAAACCTAAGGCGCCCCAAGTCGCGCGTAGGATTTGGCTAAATCCCTCGCGCCGCGCGGGGGATTGCTAGATCGTGAAAAGTTGTTTTAAAACCCTAGAGCTCATATTATCGACCTCTGCCGTTTTTGGACGAAACCCTAGAGATTTTGGGTCTCTTGGGAAGCTTAGGGTGCATTGGAAGTGCTAGGAGTTGTGTTTACATAGTAAAAATCGTTAGTTGTAAGTATCCATCTCTTAACTGTTGTTTTATTGATTTGTTAAGTGTTCTTTTGATATTAAGAGGTGCTTGGCATGAGAATATCAGTGATATAACCATTATAAGACATGTGTGATTGATAATGGATGATTTAGAATGTTGTTGTTAGTGTAAACATGATTTAGTTAAGGTTCATGATAGATTGGATTCTGGACAGAATTGTACTCGCTTATTGTTTCTACCGTAACTTGATGATAAACGATGATTTTTAATAAATTATTGATTCTAGGATATAGTTCGTCAAGTCTAGTTTCCAGAAAGTTATGATTGCTAATTTTTGAATATATAGAAGATAGGTTTTATGATTTTACAAGATTGCATGTCTAATCTGATTCAGGAAGATGTTTTCTGGTCTAACTTCCCGACATCATAACTTGAGATTGATAAATACAAATGGGTTGGTTCCATTTCTGGAACTTAGTATTATGAATTTAGGAGACAACCCAATTGGTCTTACATAATTTGGATAAATGAGTTGAGAGAACCATGAAAATACTTTTTGTTGCGCAAACTGCTGAACTGTTTGTACCTATCTGCAATGATTGAATTATTTTGAGCTTTTCGTATATGATAAAAATATAATGAAACTTTTTTGAGAAACCTAGTCCATATATTATACTGTGATAAATTTTGTAGAATTTATCTTTGAGTTTTGCATAGTGAATAAAATCAGTTTGTACGTGCTAGAATCTGCCTCGTTAAAAGAATGATCATAAGTTAGGTTGTATGATGAATATATGGTTGCTTTGCCATGAAATGACGTGTAGATACATGGTAGGAATTTTATTACAGTTGACATTACTTAATATCACCAACGAGTCGTCGTTTCAAGTTTGTGTTTGTGTGTGTGTCCATACATGAGTCTTATTGTCTTGGTTGTTAAACACACTCTCATAATTTAAACACTTGTACTAGGTAACAGTTAACGAGTCAAGTGCATACATAGGTTTCAGAGAGTCTATTACACGCGTTACCAGGTGAGTTCATGCTTTTTCCCTAGTTGTTTTCTGGATTGAAAACAACAAAACTATTTTCGTATACTTGTTTTCTGGATAGAAAACAACAAAACTATTTTCGTATACTTGTTTTCTGGATCGAAAACAACAAAACTATTTTCTTACTTGTTTTCTAGATTGAAAATATGGACGTACTTACATACTGGTTTTCTGGATGAAAACACAACGACTTGCTTTGGATTTATGTAATTTCTTATATATCACAAGTGTATACTAGATGCCCTCATATCACTTAAAGTCCTTATATACCTTGAACCGTTATGATGGGATCGCGGGGAAATTTAAGTAGTACTACTGGGTTTGATAAACCCCACCTGCTATAACTCGACTAGAGGTCGGACGGGTGTAAATTGTCCTAACATACATCGCCAGTGTTTTGTGATAGACCTGGTAAGAAGGCATACAGACAGTCAACTTCGGTTCAAACGTCTAGTAACTTGTAAATGGGTTAGCTACCCTGGTATATTTGAAAAGTGCTAAATCTACTTACACTACTTATGCTACGTATACTATCTAAACTATATATATTACTTTTTACTACAACTTATGAACTTACCAACCTCGTGTTGACCCTTGAGTAGTTATGCTTGCCCAGGTTGCTAGATGTGTTAAGGAGTGGATTGCATTGCATGTGTCTGGAGTCACACTTGTCACATGAACTTTTTATTGCACATTATTTACATTTGATGGGTTGTGCATGTTTAAACACATGGTTCATTGTTTTAAACCATTTACTTTTACGCTTCCGCAAAACTTTAAATTGTTTGGATTGGATTTTGTGTTCTCATGTTTGAGTGAGACTTAAATAAATGTTTTGAATATTTTAATTTGGTTGTTTGGTATAACAAAAGAGCTAGATCATGGTTTGTCACATGCCTCACGGTAAAACTCCGTTAGGCAAAATTTGGGGGTGTGACAGATTGGTATCAGAGCCATTGGTTATAGTGAACTCGGTTTGTTTTTGAAAAACCGGTCTATGACCTTTTCAAAGCTCATTAACAGTTTTTCAAATGTGTTAACCCATCAGTACATTTTTTTCATGCATTGCATTACATACATACATAGCATTCACATACACCATGACACTAATAAGTCCACGTTACCCATGTCACCATCCCTAGTTGATAAGATATTTTTTTTACTAGTTACTTCACGTCTTGCTTCACGTTTCTAGTATGTCTTTTGACGCTATCACAAATCCTGAAAAGTCCCGGTCTAGTACCAGTGAAAGGTGAGGAGGCACGTGAGGAGTAAACACGCACCAGTGCCTAGGTGATGCCAACGAGTGACAGTAGTTACTGGACTTAATTAGACGCTTGATTCATCGAGAACTAGCTTTCCATTCTTCTGCGTTCGGCTTTACCTCATTAACATTAACTACTTATTTTTATAAAGGCGTAATGGAAAGGACATAACGCTCCAATGTAAGATAAATTGACGAGTACGGTCCGGAACGTAATCGTGAATCTATAGGTACATTGGTGTGAGATGGGATTCCATTATGTAAACACTCTTCTAAAGCAAACTCTTGAAACTCTAAACTCTGTCATCTAAAGTTACTGGTCCTACCCAAGCAACAAACTCGGCACTTCTAATGATTTCACTTGAATACTTTGTAATCGGATTACAATTTATTTAATGAGAATTATTATAATTCGAATTTTGTGAATCTGCGTTTAGGAATAACGCATTTGCTTAAAGTATGCATATTTGATGATTGTATCTTAGATATTTTCTCATTATGGTATATTGTGAATGAAGGATATCATGGCTGGACGTGGTGACATTAACATGACTTAGGAACAACTTACGGCATTGATCAACGATCGAGTGAATGAGGCCCTAGCTGCTTTTCAGGATGCAAACCCTAGAGGTCCCCCGGCTAATCTTCCTGTGTGTACTTTTAAAGCTTTCATGGATTGTAAACCTCACATGTTCAATGGAATGGATGGTGCTGTGAGTCTCCTTCGCTGGTTTGAAAAGACAGAGTCTGCTTTTGCAATGTGTAACTGTCCTCAAGCCAATTGGGTCAAATTCGCCTTCGGCACACTGGAAGATGCTGCTTTAACATGGTTGAATACCCAGACTTAGATGTCAATAGGCTTAGATTGTGATGTTGTTTAATGTCTAATACTTAAAAACCGAACTTGGCTCAGTTTCCCCGTTTTCCCAGCTGGGCCAAGTTGTTCGTTTATGCGTTCAGAATCAAGTTATGGGGATGTAACCTTGGGTAAATGTGTTGGTCAATAAAATGATTAATTTATAAAGAAAGATCACACATTGGGGTTCTGGATTTACTACGGGGCTCGTTTCCGTTTATTCAGTTTGATTTGAGAAAAACGTGCACAATCTATCCAAATTGTCCAGGTTTTCATAAAAAGTTTGTTTTTACTTACTTAGTCCGAAAATATGGTTTCTGATCACTACTCTTGATGTTCTGATATTCTGATAGGTTCGTTAATCGCGAACTTGTTGGTTTTTATCAGAATTGAATTCGTTTAATTTTTAAATTAGCATAATTAATTATTTGTTAGTCATTTATAAAAACTTAGCCACTTATCAATTAAAGTATGTAGATTTTTATAAAAATATTTATGGGATTAATTACTAATTTATTAATTTATAAAAAAATCATTTTATCTACTATATTTAGTCCGAAAATCATCCGTTTATACCAAACAATTTTCGAAATATCTACCAAAATTTCTGAGTGACCAATATATATTCCAAAACAACCTGGAAAAATTCCAAACTCTAACAATCTTGCCAAATATCTTTTTCGAGACAAAAACGACTATGAAAATTCAAATAAACGCAAATGCAAAAAACATATTTAGGATTTTCCAAATGACCCCAAATTTCATATGTGATCATAATATACCAAATATGTGTTCCCCACAAAATTTCATAATTTTTCAAGCATTTTAACTATTTTTCCCAAATAAACGCCCCAATTTGGTAATAAATTCGCTAAATATTCTCGGATGGTCGAAAAATTACAAAATTTGGACATGGACTCAATGATACGTCCCTGATGTCTCTGAAAAGTTTCATGACCTAAAAATATGCACATCACAATCGAATCCTAAGCAACCCGTATTCGAGCAATTCGACGTTACCTTTGCGGTTTTCGCCCGTTTTCGCTCTCTTAATCCAATTTCCGGGTTCTTGTCCTTCTATATAATCTAAGTACAGGTCCTATATCACAAAACAAGCATGTTTCATTAATATGGCATCCTTGGAACTTAGGGTTTCGGCTAGGGTATTAAACCGAACTTTTGAACCGTAAAAACACCGTTTAAACCCTTTAATCCGTGTTTATGGCAAAAAAAAAAAAACTATCAAACCAGGTTCCTAACCATATGTATGATCAAACCATATTTTTGAAAAATTTTTAGGGTTTTTACATGGTTAATAATGATTTTTAGCAATTATACCATGTTTATATGAGATTAATCATAGTTAATACGTGTTTAAATGGATGAAAATGATGAACATACCTTAAGTTTATTGAGGGTTTGAGAGTATATCCAGATTTTATGAAAATATGTGTTCAAAATATCTTGCAATTTTAAATAAAAAGAAAGGAAAGCTTAAAAGAGGGGGGGGGGGGGGGGGGGAATCCCTTCAACGTACGGAAAGTAAAAAGGCCCCCCTTGGGCCTTATTTGGCCCACATGCCTTGTTTAGCATGTCCGAACATGAAAATCCAAGTCCAAATTTATTTCGGGTTCGGTTTTTGGCATGAAAAACATACCGGGTACGACAAACAATGCAAAAACGAGTGTCTTTCAGCTATTTTTGTGTAAATTTATAAAAACATACTATTTGTTTGTAAAAATTAAAAATATTTTCCTGGATATCTTAAAACACCCCACTAAGTGTTTTGTAAATCTTTTTCGGCTTAATGGATAATACAATGCTTGTTTTGTAACTATTTTTCGCGTTTAAATCCATAGCGGGTAGTTAAACGAGCATCTTTTCGTTTAACTTGTTTGCTATCGTACTAAGGCCATAATATTAATATGTTGGCTTATATTAAACACATATCACTTATAGATGGCCCCCCCGTGATATCTGGGTCATAACCAGACCCGTTCATTTATTCGTTTGTTCGGTACGTAATAAGCGTTTAATTGCTTAATCGGTAAATTCGTACTGAGGTGTACCTGGTTTTGTCTCAAATGTCAAAGTTTTAATGTCATGCTCCTCGCTTTGAAACAACAAATGTAGCCAAAAAAATATATTAGTCAACACAAAGCTAGCTAGTCATTTTCTTGTACAATAAATAGACGACAAAGTTACCTCTTATTCATATCAGCATCGAAATTTTTATGAGTAAACTGAAATCTGCTTTATAAACATATATAATTTGATTAGTCAAACAAAAAGCAAAAATCTATTTGTTGTGATAGTTTAAGTGTCTAACGAATAATACTTTGTTGAAAATAGTTATAAATTGCAAAACGAGGTTAACGTTTTTAAAGAATGGTTTGAAACTATAAAACGAGACCAAACAAGATATATAGCTAGATCCTATGATGATCAATGTATTTATATTATGAAATTATAGGTTAGAGATAACCAAAAAACATATTCAGTTACAAAAAGAACTCATTATTAAAGAATCATTATGATTAATACGCTTCACCTTTAAAACTCGCTTAAATACGTGGATGTGTGATCAACTTTTAAAGAGTGTTTTAAAAAATATAGAAGGTTCTTGCAAAAAAAAGATGTTTTGAAAGGTTCTTTGTCAAAAAAAAATAAAAATAAAAAGAAAAAAAGAAATGATGGCACTAACCGCCACCCTCAAAGATAATAAGCTCTCATCCTATTAAACTAAAAATCTTTATGACGATAAGTCGTGAGCATATCACCTCATTGTAGTTAATCCACTCATGGGCTATGCAGGCTAGGCCACTAGGCCCACTACACACGATTTAAAATTTTTAAGGACCCAAAAAAATCAATTTTGAAACATTAAGACGTTAAAGAAAACTAGCAAAAGAGCCCGCGCGTTGCGGCGGGACGCAAAGCGTATTTGGTCGGTAGAGGGTTGGTTCGTTATGGTACTGGCATTGGCTGTGGATCCCTGGCGATTGATTGAAGGGTGGTAGCAGGTACCATACGCCAAGAACTGGAAGAAGCAAAGAATCAGAAAAAAAAAAGTTCTTAAAAGTGGCTAACAAATTATTCAAGACTGTGGATAATGATTAGGAAATGACCTGAACTCATTTTTATCCAAACTTATTTTGACCCGAACTAAATTTTATCAAAACACATATTGACCTGATGTATTTGCAATCTACTCTGCACTTCTAGATGTCTATCTTACGGATGAAATATGTTAGAATGTCAGGTCATTATGTTCATCAATGGATCGGTTGTGTATTCTGCTTGAGCCTCAAGAAAGATATCCGCAACTTTATGTTTCACTGTTGCTTATCTGTTGCAAATAGAGCATGCTAGCATACATGAATATTAAATTCTTTACATGCATATATTTGGATCACAACTTTAAAAAGGTGAAAGTGAATATAGATTTGTTATACATCTAATAGAGATACACACAATATATATGCCAAGTTGATCAAGCAAAAGCGTAAAGCACACAGCTTAGGAGAATGTAACAAAATTGAATATTGTCTCTAATTTTAGTTTTGAATTTCTTTTAGTAAACCCGCAACCTAACACAAATTATAAATCATTTAAGGTTCCTAAATGAAGAGACCCGTGCATATGACAATATACCTAGCAATTGCACATCCTAAATCAAAATGCATAAATCTCATACTTTACTTGAAATGACCAAATAACATAAACAACCTTTAGAAGGATGCTAGAATAATAATAATAACAACAAAAATAATAATAATAACAGCAATAAAAATAAAAAATTTAAAAAAGAAAATAATAATAAAGGTAATAAAATAATAACATATAATCGCATGGGGTTTCGTTTACCGGGTTTGACAGTTATTGTATGTCCATTGCGGTACAAATTCCCTTTTGAAATAAACAAAAAGTATAGTGCTTTTAAGTGATTTCAAAATAGGCAAATCTAGTTGCAGAACATGCAATTGGCAAAATTTTGCTTAACCAAGTAAGACCACCTGAACAATATGGTTATGGAGCAGTATCAAAATCACATCCAAAGTAAGACCACCTGAACAATAGTGGTTTTTTACGCGATGTTGCGGCAATAATTTAAAATGCATTAGTTGTTTCAATTAGTTTATCAATTCTTACATGACATGCAAAACATTGTGCATAGTTCTATTCACTAAACAAATCAATGTCATAAACAGTTTCAAAATCTCATCCAAAGTCAACATTAAACACCGCCTGCAAGGGGTGCATAAAAATCCGGTTCCGGACCCGAACCGACGGTTCCTACCCTCAACCGGACCCGACCCGTCCGTACCCGCAGGTATGGACCGGGCTTTGGGTTTATCCCCAGATTGTACTCGGAGCCGGGACCGACCCGGACCCGGTGGAACGGTTCCACTAATACCCGGTTAAAACCCGACCCAACCCTACCCGAAACCTCAAAAATACCCGGTTGAAATGGTCAAATACCCGACAATATTCGGAAACAGTTTCTACCCGGACCCTGTGTTTGTGCACCTCTACCGCCTACATCCATTTGTTCTTCACAACCACTGTTCCTTTGCAAAACCCATTTGATGTTGACAACCACTGTTCCTTTACATGTACTTGAAGAAAGTGTCTAGTGACATCGTTATCGGCTACAACTTTGCATCCGTTATAGCCTCTAACGTGACTGAAAAGGCAGAAAAAGAAAAGCCATTTGAGTAAGCTTCAATGGCTAAGCAAAAACAAAATTTAAAATTCAGAAACATTTATATTCACTTAGTAAAACTCAACAATTTAAGGTTTACAACTACGTGAAGCTTCGGTTTTAACATTTTGCATTTCCTTAATGAATGGACATGCAGAAATTTTTTCTGTTTAATTGAATGTATTCGTGTTCTTGTTTCGGTAAGTAAAAATTTCCATGTTTGTGCTCGTTCAATTCGTTTACATGTGAGTATCTATCCATATTCGCATGCATATATTCAGGTTTGAATTTAGAAAAAAAAACATTGAACAAAATCAGTGAAAATTGGATTCACCTTAAGTACACGTTTGTGATATGAGAAACTCAAAATTTTCATCAGAGAAGGAATCTATGTCTCACGTTAATTGAATTCAAATCTAATCTGCAATAACAAAATATAATATGGGACACATTTGGACATGTTCAAAAGATCAAATTTGAGCAGAAATCCCTCAATCTAATACATGTCCCTTGTTTTGTATTTAGATAGCAAACTTCTATCTCCTTATAATTAATTCATAACAAAATGCACAGGAATAAAAAAATCTCTTAATTAACATGTTAACTAATGTACGGTTACTGGCACCAGGCGGGTGACTAATTGCCGTCGGTTTGTCCATATCAACTATAACTCCTTTACTGCAAGAAACCGCATCACTTCCAAATTTCTTCTTCTGATCTTGCACAAATCGAGTGTCCCCAACATATCACTTAATTAGAAATTTTTATAATATGATAGCATATTCAAGAAAAAGATTTTAAAGCCCACCTCAAGCAAGCAAGCAAGCAAGCCAACGCGGTCATTGGATATTGAATTGTGTTTAATCAAGATTCTCTCATTGTTAAAAAAAACATCACTTAATGGGCTTTGGATGCATGTAGTTTCGTTCCAAGAAAGATTAGAATTACCCTTTATGAAAGACAAGAAAGTAAAAATACAGTCAAAACAAGAAACACACCATAAGAAAGCTTCAAGCTTACCATCCACGGGTTGAATCATCGAATTAAAATACGAACTCTATGAGATCTTGGATCAATAATTCCACCAATGGCATACCGGCTTATGAGACATTATATCAAAATTAGGGCATTAAGAACAAAAACCTAAATAAGAAACATCAATTGTATAAATTATACACACATAAATTAACATAACATGTGTAGAAAATTTTATAAAAGGAGCAAACTGAAATGTTACACATTTCCAGGTGTAATTAGATCTAAGAAAAGTTCAATTGGAGGGGGAGACAATGATGCCAGTAGAAAACCATAGAGAGTAGTGAAAATTACTTGCTACTTAAGGGAGAACGATTGGAATTGATTGGCTGAAAGAAAGTTTGAAACCGATGAAAATTGATTAGGTGGTTAAAGGCGACGTATTCAATGGAGAGTCGCCGGAAAGTGGTATTAGTATATCGGCGGGCAATGCGTGTTTAATATAACGGCGTCTCCTTTAGCAACGTCTTAATTTTGTATAATTACCATTATGTCCGTCTAAAATGTTTTATAAGTAATATAGATGTTAACAAACAACGTACATGTGGTTGGAAACCAACTCTTTATATGTATGCTTATTCTTTTTATTCCACCAGAAAGTCAGAAACCCAGCTCTTCGTATGTCTATTTTTTTTATTTCATCAAAATTTCTTTACTTTTTTTTAGGGGTGAGCATTTAGATTGGACCAACCCGAACCGTGATTTACCTGACTCGGACTGAAACCCGAAAAATCACTCAAATTAGAACCGAAAACCGGTCCGTTTAACTCACTTCGGGTATCGGGTACCATGGGTCTCGACGGTTCGGGTAACAAAGAAAGACCGAAACCGTTTATCCATTTTAACTTCAAACAAATGTTAGTTGGGTCTGCATCTTTGAAGGGTGCCTGTAGAGAAGTAGGCTTCATCTTCAAGCCAACTGTTAGTATGGAGGAGAGGTAGAAGATTAGGGAGACGGTAGGTCTTAGTTACAGGAGGGTCGTCTTTATTTTCTCAGGCGATAAAAACTGGTAGGAAGGAGATATAGAGAGAGAAAAACAGAGAGTCATAAATAAGTGGTAAGAGAGAGAGCCAGCCATTAATAAACATAATAATGATAAGAGAAATAATCAACAATCATATTTATATTATAGTAAATTAACTTTTAAATTATAAGACTTTGCATACATTAAAAGAAAATTAATAAATTAACCTTTTAAAAACAAAATCTACAACTTTGTGATATATCATTATTTTACTGACACACGTAATATACATCTTCCAAAGTTATATGCATGCCATGCTTTATTCAAAACTTGTATTTTCTTAATTAAATATCTTTTTAATATTAGAAGTATCTTTATGATTTATCTGATGGATAATGAAAGGATCTTCATATTACTTTTGTATCTCGTTCCCATTTGGTTATAAGATAACATTTTTCTTTCTCTGTTTTTCTCACACACAACTAACTCCGACGTCCATAGATTCAAATACTCAAATACCTTTCCAACCACCATAGATTTACTGCCACCGTCCTTGTAAGTTCAACGGCAAATATGAAGTAATCGGAGGCTGATTATTCATCACCCTACCAGGCTTACTTAGGCTCTGACTATATGTTAGGTCGGGCTCGGTTTTTGGACGGTTTTCAGGGTAACACCCGAACCCGAAAATGCAAATATATGGGAACCGAAGACCGACCCTATAAAACATATCGGTCCCGGTTTCGGTTAAATTTCGGTCCGATTTCCGGGTAATTTCGGGTCGGCCTTATTTCTGCACAATCCTATTTTTTTTATTATGTGATAAATTTATGTTAATTCTTTGTTTATATTAAGATTTGTTTATGTATTTTATTTATATATCTTTTATTGCATCAAAATTTACTTACTTTTTTTTTAATTTGGTATATTAATGTTTATTTCTTTCTATATTAAGATACTTTTTTTTATATTTTATGTATAATTTTTTTTGATAAAAAAACAAAATAAATATAAAACTCAACTAAAAGGTGTAAAATAAAAGCCTATTAAGTTTCGGATAAATTTAAAGAATAAATGTGTTTGTATTTTAGGCTAAATAAACTGATTAGGGGTCATATTTTTGTTTCTTTTTTAAAATATTTTAAATGTAGGGCCTAATTTTTTTACTCGTCTAAGGCCTTTGAGGTATAGGCGGATCCAAGGCAGGACGATGGTGGGCCGGTGTCCACCGTCCGGCTGCCGGAGTGCCGCGTCTACGAGTATGTGTTAGTATATTATGACTCAACAGCCAGTTCGTGCCCGCCATTGGCTGCCAGCTCGTGCCCACCATCAGTTATCGTCATTGGTGGATTTACAGGGACCGATGTCTTGACCTACGGCGGTCCGGCGATGCCGACATTAAAAATGAAAGAGAGATTGGGGAAGGTAGAGTAGTGCAGAATTAAATGTTTTTAACCTTTTGTCTTTTTGGAGCTGTGCTTACCAGACTCTATTTAATTAAAATGTTAGTATATTATTTTATATATATCTCTACAAACCTATCACTCACCACACTGAGTTACCGTCTATCAAGGTTGAGAGCTAATAATTTTACTTTTGTCATTTTATTAATTTTTTTTGTTTGATATATTTAATTGTGTTTGGGTATGAACATTCTCTTTTATTATTTTACTATACAATTTTGTAAAAAGTTTATTATTTGGTTAGAATATTTTAGTTTGTAAAAGAAATGTTATATTATTATGTAAAAAAGTCTTTTTAAAAAGATAATTTGTGACTCTCCAATTATTATATTGCCGGTAAGTTCCCGAAACATATATAAACAAAAAGTATATTGTGACCCTCCAATTAATTTTTTTTTTTACACTTAATATACCTCGAAAGTTCATTCCACTGTGTGCCTACAAAAATGGTTGGTCGGCCCTATTCTATGTGACCCGACCCATTTTTACCCGATCTATCCCCCCCCCCTAACAAAAACTAATTCGCCTCTGCTTTGAGATCCTTCAAATTCTCATAAACAGACTTGGACTAGTAAATGATAACAAAATAACTACTCCAATGTTTATGACTTATTAGATATCCTTTTGAGTCGGAGTTTTCGACTATATATCAATGTTTTCAGACCCTGTCTGGATGTTAATCTGGACGTCTTACCGAGTCAAAGGTTGGAGCGACCCGGAAAGGCGGACCAGTGTTTGGCCCGGATGACGTCATAATATAAATATAAATATATATTAATATATATATAAAAATTACTAATTTTCATGAAACTTCAAAAAATATAATCTAAAAAATACATCACGTTCGATAAAATATTTAAATTTTAAAATCTCTTTGTTTTTGTTTTACCCTAGTAACTAACTACCCCACTTTTTATCTACCATTTTCTTCCTCTTCTTCTCCTTTCTGATAAACACCTTGTTGCCGCCGGCCTATGCCACATTGCCACTATGAAGCATTTCTCCTTCTAATCAAAACTACAAAACTGGTAGTGATTTGAAGGGTTGAAAACTATAAGAAAGACATCACGTTCTAACTCCTACCGATGACATTTTTGCTTGCTGGAAGGTCAACCCTCATGTAGTTCCGCCACCGGATTACGGTTTAGTTTGTTTTATTTTAGACGAATTTTGATTTTTGTGATTTAAAGAAAGAAAAAAACATTTTTGCCAGTTCACTAGCCGGGTCACAGGTCCGCTGCCCGCAAAACCCGACCGGTTCATTAGAAAACGGGTTGTATACCATGACCCGGACCGGTTTTAGTACCGGGTCCTGGTCGGGCTTTCGGGCCAGGCCGGGTTTCAAAACATTGATATTATCTCATACAACTAGAATTGAGAGGGAAAAAATAAGCTACCTCTTTGTATTTATCCTTTCCCTGTTTATCATTCTTTCTTAATATATACTTTTTTTAAATTACTCTGTCTTTTTTACCTTTTATTTTTTTAATATTAGAATTTATTGGAACGGTGTATAATTAATTGAAACTGCCACAACTTCTTTTCTTTCTTTCTTTTTTCTTTATTTACAAACTAGGTTAAATACCCGTGTATACACGAGTTGGGTAAACTATATTAACAAAAAATCAAAATAATACGAAATATTTATACTAATTTGGTATTAGAGCATTCCCAACCCATCCCTAAAATTATGTGAGGAGGGTTTGTAAATTATAAGGTGAGGTTGTGAGTGGTTGTGAGTGTAAATTATAGGGTGGAGAGAGAAAAGATAGTGATTTTTTGTAAATTTGGAAAAAAGGTAATGATTTTTTTGTAAATTATAGGGTGGAGAGAGAAAACTGTAATGAAAAAAGTATAAAAAATATTATTTAATTGAACAGGAGAGAGAAATGTAGTGTTTTTTAGTGTAATTATATGATATATATGGATATGGGGATAGGGAACGGGATGAGAATGCTCTTAGATGAATGAATATGAATATTTATTACAACGTTGAATACAATTAAATTTTTATAAAATAAAATAAGAAAAAGAAAATCAGATGGTAAATTTCATTAATCTCTAAAAATTTGTTCATATACAACATTTGTAATTAACCTCTTCATTGAATATTAGAAGATTGACTCCATCTCAAATTTTAATTTAAAAAGTGAGACATAAATCTCTAAAAACTTTCCTTGTATATAATGGTTAAAATTTATTTAGTTAACTTTTCTTATTAATAATACAAAATTGTTACTAAAAACATAAATCATTTAGTACTAATATTAATTTGATATAAGAATTTATATTTTTAAGAAGAATAGTGTTTAAAAAAAAAAGATTGTTACAACTCATACAAATACTTAAATAAACTATACACAAAGTTTAAATAAATATATTATATTATAAAGCAATATAAATTAATATTTGAGTTTAACATTCAAAAAAACATATATAAGCAAAACATAAGATACTAAGAGTTAAAACAATACTAGTCCACAAAAACTGAAAAAGTATTTTAAAACATAAAAATCATTATCTTAAATATAAAAAATAACTTCATTTTTTCAAAGCAACAAAACATCCCAAACAACATGAAACCATTATAGGTTTTGGATGGCAGTGACCGTTAGATATTGGTCATATTTACATGTATTTTTCCTTAAATGTATTTATCTAGATTTGATGCGTATGAATATGTAACACCATATAGCCAACAATAAAAATTACCGTTATTAACATTTGTTTTTCTAATGAGAAATAGATCGATTTAATAAAAAAACATAGGATAGTAAGATTATATAAAAATTAGTTTATAAGCTTTTGAGCATGTTACTACTACTACTACTATTGTTTCTGGAATATAACAGAAGTTATAAATATAGTCGGAAAGTGAAAGATTTTAAAAATCGTGAATGGTTTTCAAAATTAAAGGTTTTTTTTAGAGAATGAGAAAAAAAAATTAAAGTATTTTAAAAATCATGAATGGTTTTCAAAATTAAAGTATAAGTGTATTTTAAATTAAAAATAAGATAAGTATAAAATTTAAAGCATTTACTTTTTATCTAAAATTATTAAGACTACTATTTTGTATGAGTCATTAAATTATAAGAAATATGGAATGTTATATTAAAATTTTAAAACAAATATTATAAAAGGATATCATTAAGAAACATTTCTTTTTGTTAAAATTAAATATTACGGGAAAAAACATTTTAGAATTTTTGGTGCTTTGATGTGATAAAAAAATAAGTTATGGAATATTTTAAATGATTTATTTTACTAAAATAATTAAAAATTAATGATGAAAAGATAGGAGTGTCACTTGTCAAAATAGTAGGCCAATTAAGGGGTGTGTGATTGAACCATTATTTTTGTTTATTAGAATAGTAGATATTATTTTAAACATGTAAGTCACTCAATGGATATTGCAATTACGAGGCACCATTATTTTAAATGATTTGATTAACCGTCGTGTCCTTTCTCCGATAACCACTTTATATTATCTCTACTACAATTAGAATTGAGAGGGAAAAAATAAGTTACCTTTCTGTATTTATCCTTTCTCTGTTTCATCATTCTTTCTTAATATATATATGGTATATGTTTTTAAATTACCCCATCTTTTTTTCATTTTATTTTTTTAATATTATAATTTATTGAAATGGTGTGTAATTAATTGAAACTGCCACAACTTCTTTTCTTTCTTTCTTTTTTCTTTATTTACAAATATTATTTTAAACATGTAAGTCACTCAATGGATATTGCAATTACAAGGCACCATTATTTTAAACGATTTGACTAACCTCCGTGTCCTTTCTCTGATAACCACTTTATAATCATAATAACCAGTAACCGTCAACATCCCAAAACCTATAAATACATCTTCATGTCCAACATTTCTCCTCACGCACCAACTTCCGATGGTAACGATGACACTACGCAACAAGAATAATGGCCCCGACATAGAATAGTTAGAGCGCCAGCAAAAATCGTGTCAGTTGACGACCATGGGGCCGAACGTTACAACGCCCGACCCAACATTACAGTTACAAGCCATTATTGTTATTATTCATGTTTTCTAATTCTATTGATAGAATTCGGTTAATTGCAGCATTCTTCGTGCATCCTTTGAGAATAATTTGATAGATGTTTGTTAGTGAATATGAATGTATTAGCGTTGCATCGTAACTTTTATCAACACACCCTCTAACAATTGAACAATTTCGTCGCTTCACCGGAAAACCATCGATGTAAATGTGTAAATATCGTTACTACTTACCAGCCGGTATGGTATAAAAGTGCAGCATCTAATAGTTGAAATGCTCCGTCGCTTCATCGAGAAATCGCTGCTAACCATTACTGCATGGTATAAAATACCCTCTCCAAACCAAAAATAAATAAAGAAATCGGTTCAGAAAACTCTGTATAACCGGTATCATTTGAAGGCCCTGAACGGCCACATGCAGTGACACTTGATCGAGCAATGGATGATGTGTGGATAATTTTATTTCTGCATGGATATTAATGAACCATGGATATTCTTTTTTTGTTTATAGTATATATGATCGTTTTTCTCCTAGGCCGTCATATAATTTGTTTGATCATAGAATTTGATAAAATTATAAAGTGTTATATAATCTGTTTGATTTATTGCATAAGTTGCAACATGATATAAATTAATTGAAATATTTTCTGGTAAAATACAACGTTAATTTTTCATAGAATTTGATAAAATTAGGAAGTGTTATATAATTTGTTTGATTTATTGCATAAGTTGCAACATGATATAAATTAATTGAAATATTTTCTGGTAAAATACAACGTTAATTTTTCATAGAATTTGATAAAATTATAAAGTGTTATATAATTTGTTTGATTTATTGCATAAGTTGCAACATGATATAAATTAATTGAAATATTTTCTGGTAAAATACAACGTTAATTTTTATAAATAAATTTTTATATGATAAAATTTCCCAATATGTATGCTCTTACGATATGAGTATGAAGTTAAAATAATTCCATCTTTTTTGTGCATAACTTTTGTCGTGGGTTGGTGTATAATTTGTTATTACATAAATATTTAAGTCATCTACCTAAAGATTCATTTTTCGTTTACCGTATCAGGCATCATAACATGGATACGTGTAGGAATTATATTTTATTTCTGTATAAATAAATATTAATCAAAGCATGGTTATATTTTTATTTATGGTTATGTATTATATAACACTTATCATGCTTGTTTTATTTCATAACCTGCAAATTGCTGATGAATCAATCTATTTTTTAAGTGAATTTAATATCAATTTATTGAATTTTGTCAATTAATATAAATAACTATTATATATGATACTTAATTTGAGTGCAATGCCTAAGTATCACCAAAAAATGATATTAGTAACCAAGCACAAAAAACACCGTCGCAACGCGTGGGTAATCTTGATAGTATATTACAATTTGACTTTTGACTATCACTAATGATTAATAAGCGTTTTTAAAATTACTTTACAAAATCTGTAAGATATAACATAGCAATCTGTAAGATGTAACAAAGCAATGTACGATATATATGTACGAAAACCATATAACACACACATTCTTATATGTAACTTTTTTATAACAAGTTAATTGTTGTTAATATTGTTAATTGAATATGTGTTTTTTAATTACATGTTAATGATTTTTAAATATTATTAATTGATATATATTATCATTTACCGGCTCTTAAATATTATCAATTGAAAATTTTAATGTTTTCTCACATAGTTATTAGAAGATTTGTAAGAAATAATGTATCATGCTACGTGGATTATTAATAGTCAATGCATACCTTGCTAAATATATCTTTTTTATTAAAAACTAATAATCTTATTAATTGAATATATATTTTTTTTTTCACAACAAGTGAATGAAATCTTAATTAACAAATCGAAAAACTTAATATCTTATCTTACTCCTTTAATAAAAGAGTATCATATTTTACCACTTGTCATGCTCTCATGACTTTTTTTTAACTCATATTCACTCGATAAATCAATTTAATTTAATTATGCATTTAATATATTAGCAATTATATTATATTAACTTTTAAGATTGTAACTTGTAAGTATCGAATTTGACTTAATAACTGTTCAAAAGTCAAAGCAATACCAACGACTAAAAATGTTAATCTTTTAAAATAAAGTTTATCTGTTTTAATTAAAATCTAGATTTGTTCTACTTGGAATTTTTTCTATTCAATTATTTTTCACTAATACTAGGATTTCAACTTTAATTTTCAAGAGGAATGATCTTTTATTTTCGTCAATAGCTTATTATTATTATTATTATTATTATTATTATCCTATCCTTGGTTTGCTAATTGCCTAAAAGAATGGTGAACCAACACTTTTTTAATTGATATTTTAAACTTTTCATGGCCAATCAACACTTTTTAATGAAGAATTATTTCAAATTTTAAATAAATTGATATTTTGATTTGTTTAGTCTTTACTTAAATTTGTTTGTTTAATTCATTCAATAGCATCAAACCGACTCCATTACTATTGGTGCGCCCGTTGACACATTTAGTGTAAAGGTATGTCACTTTTTATTTTAAGTTATTTTTCTTTATTATGCAATAACAATGAATTATTAAACAACATTTGTTATTTACCGCTTCCTATTTAAAACAGTAGTTGACGCATTTGTTACTAGAGGTGCGCAAACCGGTTTTCGGTTTAAACCCGAGCAATTCATTGAGCGCCCAATTCTTTACACTTTAAAGACCTATATTTTATAAAGAAGTTTTGACAGATTGTATACATCATCATTTTTTATAACCTTGAGAAACTGTCAACCAAAGCATTACCATTTACCAAGAATCTTTATTTACCATATGCTATCAATAGATTTGGGTCCTCACGTGCGTCAACCAACACTTACGTCAATTGATATTATCTGATTAGTGTTGGTGTCTATGTATTGATACTGCCATTACGGCTGTAACTAATTACCATATATTGATTTCCAATTGATATTTCCTATTTTCCTTTATAATAAATTGATTTTCAAATTTCAACCGGGCATTACATGAAATGGTTAATGAGCCATAAATAGATATGATATGTGAGCTATAAATTAGTTTTGAAGCTAACGTATATAGACAGACGGGTTTTAAACCGGGTTAAACTTGTTTTTGACTAACCGGTTCCAAAATATCTTTCTTATTGTAACATAAGCAATTGTTAATATCATTATTATAATTACAATCATATTTTCCTTTACAATAAATTGATTTTCAATGGGGCATTAAATGAAATGGTTAATGAGCTGTAAATGGATATGATATGTGAGCTATAAATCAGTTTTGAGCTACAAACGGCTTTTAAACCGGATGAAACCTATTTTTGTCTAACTGGTTCCAAAATATCGGGTTCAAACTGGTTTTAGCTAAAAAAAAGAACTCCAAATCGGTCCTAACCCGGTGGAATATACCTATAAACCAGTTTTTGTAATATCGGGTTCAAACCGGTGTTCCTGTTATGCTCATTAGAAATCTTAACCTGAAAGAAGGCTTATGTAACGGTACTCGACTACAAATTATATCTTTAAGTATTCGTGTAGTTGAAGCAAAAATTATTTCTAGAACTAACATTGGACATAGAGTTTTGATCCACATATCACCACTGACTCCAACAAACAAAAAAATAGCATATAAGTTTCAAAGACGACAGTTTCCCCTTGCAATATGTTTTGCGATGACCATAAATAAAAGCCAATGTCAATCATTATCTAGGGTTGGTTTGTACTTGAAAGAACCTGTGTTCTCACATGAACAACTATATGTCGCCTTGTCAAGAGTTACAAGCAGGTGTGGGCTAAAGATTCTGATTCTTGATAAACAAGGTAATCTGACCAATACAACCACAAAATGTAGTGTACAAGGAAATTTTTTCTTATTTTTAAAATAGTTGCGTAATGTCTGTTTTGTAATTCCTATAATTTTAATGTAATTTATAATTGTATTAATAATATATGATAATTGTGTTATGTGTTATTGATTGTATTTTGCTTAATGTTTAAATATTATAATTTTTATTAATTCTCCGTGTAATACACGGGTCTCAAACTAGTTTTCTTATATTCAGTTACTAGGTTTTATTTCTTGTATTATAGGAGTTGTTTTCATTCGTTTCTAATATTTATTAGATTTTAATTTTATTTATTGTTAGAAAGTTAATAATATACCTAGGGTTTGATGATAACAGAGTTTCACAAATAAATGAGATTTTATAACCCGTTTAAAAGCTATATGAGTTTGGTGAGATCCATGACCCGCTTATTTTGTTTATCATAAAATTGTTTCTTAATTATAAATAATATTTAAAAACAAATCGGATATTAATTTTTAGTATATCCCTATTTTATAGGAATATGTGGTGAGATTAATTTTTAATATAATGAGATGTTATAATCCGTTTAAGGGTTATCTAGGTTTGGTGAGACATATACCTGTAAATTCCGGTCAAATACATGAAAAAATTTCATCTACAAAAAAAAAAAACCCAATCTTGTGGCTTGAGAGAATGTAGAAAGTAACTAAAGAGTTTTTAAATATTTCGTTTATATATATTTAAGACTAGATTTTATCCCACGTATTACGGGGTTGTTTTACATTATTCGTTTTTAATATTTATATATGTATATTTGGATTTTAATTTTATTTATCGTAAGAAAGTTAATAATTAATATACTTGAGGTTTGATGATAAAATGGTTTCACAAATAAATGATATGTTATAATCATGTTTAAAAGCTATCTGGGTTTGGTGATACCCATTACCCGTTTATTTTCTTTATTATAAAATTGTTTCTAAATTATAAATAATATTTTTTTTTTCAAATAATAGGATATTAATTTTTAGTACATCCCTATTTTATAGGATTTTCATATCAAATATTTGACGAGATTAATTTTTAATACAATGAGATGTTATAACCCGTTTAAGAGCTATCTGAGTTTGGTGAAACATTTACCCGTGAATTCGGGTCAAATGGGTGAGAAGCCTTCATTACAAATAAAACAATCTGATGGCTTGAAAGAATGGTAGTTTTACATTTTTTGTTTTTTAATATTTAGTTTTTGGATTTTAATTTTCTTTATTGTAAGAAAGTTAATAATATAGTTAGGGTTTGATGATGAAAGGTTTTCATAAATAAATGATATGTTACAACACGTTTAAAAGTTATCTGATTTGGTGACCCATAACCCGCTTATGTTTTTTACTATAAAATTGTTTATTAATTATAAATAATATATTTTTCTTTTTGAATTGGATATTAAATTTTAGTATATCTCTATTTTATAGGATTTTCATATCAAATACTTGTTAAGATAAAATTTTAATTTAATGAGATGCTATAACCCGTTTAAGAGCTATCTGGTGTTGGTAAGACCCATACCCATGAATTTGGGTTAAATTAATGAGATGTCTCCATTTAAAAATCAAGTAATCTGGTGGCTTCTATAAAAGGAGGGAGCGACCACATCGCGACACGTAGGATTTTAGAGGTTTCGTTTATATATATTATTATTGATAAATATTATTATAAATAGTTTCATTTTTTACTTCATTTGTTATAACCACTACGACTCCTTCCATACTAATAGCACAACCATTTTCCTTCTTTCCCTTCTTCTACAGCAAAAGATAATCTATAAAAGAAATTGAATAATCTTGAAATCATACAACATTTAGCTCCGCTATTCTTGTTAATTGAAACTTGATCAAGTCTTTTTGCCCCAATTAATCAAGCATGGCTAAAGGGAAGTTTAAAGGCAAGCCTAGACCAACTGGTCATCAGTTCTCTAGTGTTGAAGAGATTGGTATGTCTACACTTTCGTGTTCGTTTTGATTGATGTTGTTTGATTTATTTATATGTGTAGTGATTTGTATTTCGGAGTGTATCCATGCTCTTTTGATTTAAGAATCATTGTTTGAATCATACATAGAGAGTGCCCAGGAAATACATAGAGATAATTATGGATATGTATACCAGGAGTGAAACATAGAGATAATTATGGATATGTATACCAGGAGGGTAGAAGAGTGCCCAGGAAATACATAGAGATAATTATGGATATGTAGAAAAGGCCTACGACAGTGTGCCACGACAGGTGCTCTGGGAGTGCTTGGAGGGTAGAAGAGTGCCCAGGAAATACATAGAGATAATTATGGATATGTATACCAGGAGTGAAACAAGTGTCCGTGCGCCAGTGGGGGATACTGATTTCTTTCCTGTAGAGGTAGGTCTTCACCAGGGGTCAGCGTTGAGCCCGTTTCTTTTTGCAGTAGTCTTGGATGAGTTGTCAAAGTCGATTCAGGGGACTCTCCCGTGGTGCATGATGTTCGCAGACGATATTGTGTTACTTGCTGAGAAAAAACAAGATCTAAACATGAGGCTTGAGGAGTGGCGAACAACCTTAGAGACAAAAGGTTTAAAGATTAGCCGATCTAAGACGGAGTACCCACACTGTGTTTTTGGTGAGATAAACGACAGTGAAGACGCACACATCACAATTGAAGGGCAGGTGGTCCCGCAGGTAACGAAGTTCAAGTATTTAGGATTATTTGTACAGAGCGATGGGGAATTAGAAAGTGATGTGACCCACCGAGTTCAGGTAGGATGGTGTAGATGGAAAGCAGCCACAGGTATATTATGCGACAAGAGTTTCCCGACTAATCTGAAGGGAAAATTCTATAGGGTGGCAGTTAGACCTGCAATGCTATATGGAACAGATTGTTGGGCCATCAAGAAGGCACAAGTGCGGAAGATGGAGGTAGCAGAAATGAGAATGCTACGTTGGATGTGTGGGCACACAAGGCTAGACAGAATAAGAAACGTTGTGCTTCGCGAGAGATTAGGGGTGGCGAACATAGCAGACAAGATAAGAGAGTGGAGATTGAGATGGTTTGGACATGTAAAGAGAAGACAGACGACGAATCCTGTTAGATCCGTAGAAAACATTACTATAGAGGGGAGGAGGGGTAGAGGACGACCGAAATTGACTTGGGATGAGAGGATTATGCATGATTTGATAGACCTAAACCTCTCCGAGGACATGGTTGAGGATAGGAATTCGTGGAGAAGTAGAATTAAAGTTAAGGATTTTTAGAGAGAATTGAATACCTTAGGGCTTAGACTTAACTTATTTAGGTCACATACCATAATGGTATTTCCCTTACATATTTTATTATTATTATTATTAGCTTTATATTGCGGTTAAACTGTGACCTTTTTATTAATATTATTATAATTAGTAGTAGTTTTTTATATAACTGTTAAACTTTGATTTCCTTTTTTTGCTTCATACACATGTTCTTAGAGCCGAGGGTCTCTCTGGAAGCCACCTCTTTATTCCTTTGGATAGAGGTACGGTGTGCCTACATCCCACCCTCCCCAGACCCTACCTATACTGTCGGTGGGATTTTACTGGGTATGATTGATTGATTGATTGTTTGAATCATACATGCAGCAGTATTTTTTGGTAACAAGAGAAAGCAAGATTAACACATGAGATCTTTCATATTAAAAGAATTATTATATACTCATCACAACATTTTAGAGGTTTAGTTTTAATAAAATAACTTTAGGAAACAAACTATATAAAATGAACAAATTTAGAAATTCTGTCTGAAATAACATAACGGTCTATCTGTCTCATCATGTAGACATTAACGATAGCGTAACACATATGCTAATATGATTTTTTTATTACAAAGTTAAGCATTGCTAAATATTATTAATCGAAAAACTAAATGTTTCCATAATACTACACATATAAGAGAATAACCAGTATGGAAGGAGAGTCGAAGATTTGAGCCGCACGTCACAAAGTCTCAAGTTTGAATCGATAAACAACGAGTTTAACATAGTAGACTTAACTTTTTGGTAAAACATAAGATGATTAGCTCCAAGCGCTGCATACGACACGAAAGTAAGAGATCTCCTTTTGTCATCGAGGGAAGCTAGTAACCGGAACACACACAATAATAAATATCCATTAAGATATTTCTCTTTAGCATCTCGTGCCATATCTATCACCTTTCTTTGTTACTGACGCTACCATTTGGAAATCATCCATCATCATCTTGGTGTTAATCGAAAAGTAATTATGGGGAGAGGCAAGTTTAAAGGCAAGCCAACTGGCCGTCGTCAATTCTCTACTCCCGAAGAGATGCGTATGTTCACATATAATTGATGCTATTTAATTCGATTCGTATGTCATTCGGAGTTCCGATTTGAAATTTTGTTCCGGCGATTAGTTTCTAGGGTTTGAAGATGGTGAATCTGTTTAATTGTGGGTTAGATTATTAGTTTAGAGGTTGAACATGATGAATTTCAATCTCAATCTGCTTATCTGTTAAATTAGGGTTTAAATTTTCAGTTTAGGGTTTGAATAGGTGCTTAGCTGTTTAATTAGTTTTTTTTTTTGGCTTAAATTTGATATTTCCTACTTTTAATGGTTGATAAGAATATATTAATGGATGTGATTTTATTTCTCATTGATGATTGCAGTTGCTGGTACTTCTTCTCGTCCTCGTACATTCAAAAAGTTATACTTCTACATGTAAATATGTAACCGACTTCAATAGTAATGTATATAATCTAATTGTTTTTATAATTAGGTAGCAGTTGCTGATTATTATATTTTAATTTATAATTTTCCAGGAAGAAGCTGAAGCTGAAGCTCAAGTTGAGGAGGACCGATCTGATGTAGAATCTGAAGAGTCCTCGGAGGAAGAATCTGACGTCAGTAAACTTTGGCTCACTGTTTTATAGATATAATAATGTTGCTCTTATACACAATACAAAAATCTTTTGTCTTTGTGATTGCTATTACAGTCTTCTATGCTTATTATTTCATTTCATTTTTGTTGTGTAGAGGCAGAAAGGAAGCCAAAGTGTTATCGAGATTCAGAACCCTAATATTGCTAGGCCCAAAACCTTGAAAGCAAGAGATGCCGATGTAAGTATATATGCATACCGAATTATGTCTGTACTGATATACATATATACATACACATACACATACCCGCATACACACACTTACATTCACACGCATATGTACAATGTATATATGTATATACATATTGTATTTTGATGGCTGTTTATTTCTTGATGTTCAGATGGAGAAAACTACCGAACTATCAAGACGCGAAAGGTTTCTCTTTTCATGCTTATTTCTTTTGCATCTTTTTGTTTTTTACTTTTTATATTTGATGGAAGCTGCAAATACTAAATACAATTTTTCATGAGTGGGTTCGGTTTGGGTTGACCTGACATCTTTTTGTTGTATATGAGATGAGTACATAGTAGTCAAAGTTGCTGCAAGGTGCAAAAACACAAGCTTGGAAAAAAAGCGCAATTATTGGAAAATTTCAGTTTTTTATAACAGGCATAGAAAATTAATAGAATACCAGCAAAGATTAATTGCAATTGAGTACCTTTGATCCTATAAACACACATTGAACTATAGCCTGCTTTGCTAGTTTGCTTTATCTTGTTAAGTAGTTTTGCTGCAACATAAAGATGAAGCATGGAAGTAGCTTTAACATGTTTGCTTACAGAAGATAAGTGAGAATCTAGAACCATAATCCTATTAAGGAATTAAACTAAAACAAAGTTATAAATCAAATTTGAGTGTTTTATGTGCTTTAAATGACAGAGGTCACAAGTATTTAATGTATAAATGTGATTACAAGTACATTTTATGAAACCTGAATCAAAGTTTCAGAAATAAAAAGATTTAGGAGATATATTCATTTGAGCACATTTAAGGCGGCTTTCAATCACTGCGATAAAAAACACCAAATTTGTAAATTTCTAAAACAGAGTAATGTTATGGTTTTTCTTTCCAAAGGATTGGTGATTTTTGAAGGTTAGTCATCTAGATATCGTGCACAGATTATGTATTTTAATCATGTGTGCTTTATTTCCATTACAGAGAAGAACTTGAGAAACAAAGGGCTCATGAAAGGTACATGAAGTTGCAAGAACAGGGAAAACCGAACAAGCATGAAAGGATTTGGGTGAGCATCATTTATTTTTTCTTCCTATAATTTGTAAAATTTTTATTTCTTTTTTTGGCTGTTCTTTTTCAACCTGAGCTTTTATTTATTTTATTTGCAGAGCGTTTTGCTTTTATCAGACAACAAAGGGCAGACGCTGCTAAGAAACGTGAAGAAGAGAAGGCTGGTAATATTCTAAATCTTCTTGGTTTTCTGCCAACGTGGCAAAATGGGCGGGTTATGTAATGGTTCAAAAAACGGGTCAGTTAGTTTGAAAAGATGATGAATATGCATGTTTCTTACGCTTGCTCTTGTGTTTCAGCCAAAGAGCAAAAGAAGACCGAAGCACGAAAGTGAGCTCGTTTGGCAGCAGGGAAGTGGTAGTTTTGATATGTTTGGTTAGTTTGTTTTTAAGTAAAGGTTTTATATATGGAGATTGAGGGGATCTTTCTTTCACCATTTAACTATTTTATTTTAAGGTTATTTTGATACCTTGGACAAGAAATTTTTGGTGGCTAGTCATGATTTTGTGATAAACTGCACTATGCTATTTGCACAAGTTTGTGGTAAATGGCCCATTATTTAGAAGTTGTCTAAAGTATGTTTCTAGAAAGTTCAAATATTATTTTAATTTTGGTTTATTGGATTTTAATAATCCCTTTTGACTAGTATTGGTCGATAATAATCCGTATTCATTTTATCGCTACTGGTGGTCCCAAATTAAAAAAGGTTGGCCGCCAATGGTCTTCCGTTAAAAAGGAATTAACGGTGTTGTACTTTTCTCCGAATTTCAAATTGATGTTATAGGGCTTTTGATAGGAAGGAGGATAAGAGTCGATTGATGTAAAAATTAGCTTGAAACGGTGATCCAAACTACTTAATTTTTGTTAATTGGAAGTTCAAACATCCAAATTGAAGCATTGTTTCGGCATTTTGGAGCATCGTTTTGAACTAAGTTTTACATCAACCAACTCGTATTATTATTTCGATCAAAAACCCTAAAACATTAGTTTGAAATTCGGAAAAAAAGTATGATGCCGTTAAGTCCTTTTTTACGGGGGGGGGGGGGGGGGGGGGGGGTGTTATTGGTAGCCAACGTTTTTAAAACTGGGACTACGGTGGCAATTAAATAAATAGGGATTTTTATCGGCCAATAACAATCAATAGAAAATATAATTTATTAAAATCCAATAAACCTTTAATTTTTTGGTTTTTCTAGTGATATTCAACAACCTAGTTCTCTATTTTCGATTCACCTATGTGGTGTTTGTGGTCATTATTTGTGGTTTTGGGGTCAGTTGTAATTTATTTCCCGGTAAGATAAATTTTAATAATCGCTTTATTTGTTTATTATTAGCTAGCTTTTAACACGCGGGTTTATTTTGGTGCTTTTTAATATTCTTTTGAATATATAATTTGTTATATTAATTTAATTAATCTACATTGACTATGTTTGTCGCTTTTACTCCCGTGTGATACATGGTTTGAGAAAGAACAAATTTCATTGATGCCAATATTTACATATAAGTAAATAGGCTGTAAATAAACATGAGCAGGTACAAACACACAATCACAATCGTATAGCTATGTATATATGTATTAGTATTACATATAATTAACACCTTCAAGTTAGTGAAAATAATAAACAAACTTTCACAATCCATACATATTTATGTAGTCACCCAAATCATAGTTAATACATATTTTGAAAGCAATAAGTCATAGATTGTCTAAACATAATACCCTCAATAAAAACTAATGTTTTAAGTTGGACAAACCAAGCAACATTACACAAGATAAGTAAACTAACTTAATAAATTAAAGCTATACTTAACATGCAAATATTAAATTTATAATTTACAAATCTATAACTAAACATACAATTTACAAAACATTTGTGCATATGTTTATCTTATTGTTTTTTTTTATTGTTTGTCTATCTCTTCTTATTTCAATTTCAAGTATAAACTCCTAATTAATATCATTTTGCTTCATAGAATTAAAAAAACATTCAATTGATTTTAACATAACTTCTCGATTGGTGTTTTATAAAATATAATAACTTTTAGAAATATTATAATCCTTATACTAAAAGTAAATATAAAAGAAGCACAAGATGTTGTACAAGTCTAAAAGCCGATACTTGGTTAAACAAAATCTAAAGAGTCAAAACATCAGAGCTACCAAATCCAAAGAGTCAAATAAGAAAACAACCAAATCCAAATAATCTAACTTGCAACAAAAGTAAAATACCAAGTTGAAAAGACAAAATAACTTGGTAAAATTTTATAGATAAGTCTTTTAAAACTTTGAAACTATGATCATTTTTCTTCTTTTGAATAAAAAGCTTGGAGTGCCAATAGCTTTTTGAGATTCATTGGATTTGATTCAATGCTTGGTTGCATATTCACTCAGAGTTTCTTGCACATCATAAACCTCAATTAACTTACGCTTCAAATCTGAAGGGCCACTTGATTTTCCAAGCTCTTCGTCATGCAACAAACCATTCCCATTAATTGAAAAAAGTTTATAAAATAAGCAAACACTTGTTATTAAAATAACATAATATATGAATACTGTTATAATATATAACATAATACCTTGAAATTCACAGTATCTTGAGGGTTACTTGCAATGAATATGCTATTGAAGGACTGTGTGGGATCAATCTACATAGTAAATTAAAATGGATATGTTAAATAATTAAGATATAATATAAATTAATTACTTCTCCTTTATTTTTTATTAATAGCATGAATATTGAAAATGTACAATTGTCATCTGATCAACATCAAACTTTGCTTCAAGTTTTGAGATAATGGAAGTATCTTCAGTCAACTTGTTAATAGTAAACCACTTGTAATTGTTGGTAATGTTGTAGTTTGTAAAATCAAATTTGAAAGCTAACTTTTTTCATCCAACTCATCCACACCATCAGCTCCATAATATGTGTCACTCACAATCAACTTTCTTGTAACCTTTTTGTTACAACTGCTACAAGCATTGTAGTACCAGTTAAGAGCAAGTAAGATACTTATCATAGAGTACCCATCCATTAAGAGTTGTTGAAAAAACCGTCGAGAATTTAGAATTAGTGAGAACATGCCAGTAGCTTTCGGACCTTCAATTGTTTTATTGCAGATTGACGTGGAGTTTCATCTAGATCATACACCTCAATTAAGTTAAGCTTCAAATTCAAATTGGCACTTGCCATTCCAACCTCTTCTTCATGCACCAAACCCTTCTCCTTGATTGAACCCATAAGTGATAATAATAGCTGAGTGGCAGTACCAATTTTATGAAATTTGATATTGTTGGGTTTTAGTGGTGATCAGTCAACGGTCTAACAATTAAACCCCGTTTTAATTAAAAGGTTTCATATTTATTAATCACATTAATAAAAAGTTACGCAGCGGAATATTAAAACCAATAATCATCACTTTAAGGAACTGTACCGGACCTGGTTACAAAAAATACGAGTACGAGTCAAATGCATAAATATAAATTGTGAACTAACAATATATTTAAGTTTACCCTGGTTAATAAATAACCGGTTGAGACACCGAAGGCTAACGAACTGAGCTAGGTGACACAACGAGACAAACGACCGGCGCTAGTGGTGCACGATGGCAACGGCAGCGGCGGTGGTGTGTGGACAGCGGACGGCAAGCGGAGGCAGTCGACAGCGGCCGGCAGCGGTGGCGGTCGACGGTCGTGGCTAAGGTGGACGAAGAGAAAGAGTTAAGGACTTGTGCTATGATTAGTTAGGGTTATAGAATATCATATATTATATTATATAACCTCTAATTAGGTTAAACTAATCTTATTAGTTAAAAACCCAATGGGCCATTAAGTCTATCTCTAACTCCAAAGCCCACTCCACATTATTTATCTTGTTAAGGGTCCATTCCGGTTAACTAACTTAAGCAGGTTTATTGTTCGTTACCTTACGGTGTAACTCTCACGGATCATAACCCGGTTGGCCGTATTGAGTTATCCGAACCGGTCCATAATTCCAACAGTCTCCCACTTGGACGGGTTTCGGTTAAGTTACTCAATATTGACAGCCACCGGTGCTCTAGCTACACATAGCTACTCCAACAGGTTATGACATTTTATATTCATTAACCAAAACCATATTGGAATACACTATTGCAAGATAATGAACTTATGGTAATCGTTGTCATCTATCCTTTCTGTATAAGACACCAATTGAACAATGAGACATGGATCAGGTTCAATCTCACATGACGTTCAATCATTAAACTTCTCGATCTAGAATCAAAGTGGTCCAACCAAACACACAACAAGTTTGGGTGAGGCCTTACACTTCACCAGTATGAATCAACGAGGGCGCCAAGATGTCTAGCTGTTACATATCATGTAAGAGTACAGAATCCCATCTTGATTACATACAACTCCCACTGAACTTCAGATTATTCCCAACCAATGCCTTTATAGCTGGCAGTTACACGACAACGGTTGACACTGATCTAAGAATGGCCTTCAATAAACGAAAGTTCTAATACGTATATCAGGTTTAAGGATACTATATGAGTATAAAAATATCAAAAACATCTTATGACTAAGATCCATGAAGATGATTTGATGCGAGTTACTTCCAACGTCATTCATGATGAGGTCTGTGAGTTTGGAGTCAACTCCTTGAGTCCAAAGTCAGAATAGTCTTAATTCAGAGTCGTTCCCACGAGTTTGACCGACTACGGATAATTTAGAATATAATATTCATGGATTAAACATATTAAAACCTAAAACAGTTATATTATTCAACATTAGCATTTAACCATTAAATCAAAAGAGAACTTAAAAGTATAACTGCTGAAATGTTCACAAATCCAAATACTATATCAAAACAAACTACTAGCTAATCTAAGACTGAGCATCTCTGTGATGATCATGCTTGTCCTGAGTCATCGGTTTAGTGAATGGGGTCAGCTAGGTTTTGATCTGTGTCTACTTTGCTTATTATGACGTCTCCTCGTTCCATTGTTTCCCATATAAGGTGGAACTTTCTTAGATTGTGCTTGGCTCTGTGATGAGATCTGGGCTCTTTGGCCTGAGTAATAGCACCTGTGTCAGGTTTATGAATATTCGAAACCACATCGAGGTCAGTGATGAACTTCTTCATCCAAGTAGTCTCTTTAGCTGCATCTGATGCTGCTATGTATTCTGATTCGGTGGTAGAATCCGCCGCCACACTCTGCTTGGAGTTTTTCCAGTAAACAGCTCCTCCATTGAGAGTGAATATATATCTTAATTGTGAGCGAGAATCATTTCGGTCAGTCTGAAAGCTAGCATCAGTGTAACACCTTACAGTGAGCTCTTCTTCCACTCCTCCAAACACTAAGAACATGTCCTTGGTTCTTTTCAGGTACTTCAGATGTTCTTTACAGCAGTCTAGTGGGCAATGCCTTCTACTGAAAATGACTAGTCATGCTCAACGCATACGACACGTTAGGTCTAGTACATAACATTGCATACATGATAGAACCAATCACTGATGCATATGGAATACCGTCTGGTGGCAATCTCTTCACCTGCTTCATTACGTGTTATCTGAATACCCGCCTTCTTTGGAACTGTCTGTGTTGGACTCACCCACGTGCTATTTGAGATTGGAAAAATGATTCATGCATCCAACCATTTAAGGAGCTCTTTCTTCACCACTTCCTGCATATTTTGATTCAAACGTCTTTGTGCATAATGTGCGGATTTTACCTCAGGGTTCGTGACGATCTTGTGCATTATAATATATGGACTAATTCCCCTCATATCCACTATCGTCCACCCAATGGCCACTTTATGTTCCTTTAATACTTCCATCAATGCTTTCTCTTTATCATCTTCTAAGTTCGAAGCAATGATTGCCGACAATATCTCGTTGTCCCCCCCCACCCCGAAAAAAAACACATATTTGTGGTGTTTTGGGAGTTCCTTCAATTCGACTACCGGTGGACTGTCAAGGGACGGTCTCAACTTGGAGTCAATGGTGTCAGGTAGTCTCTCCACTTTGGTGGTTTCCCAATACTAGCAGCATAAACTTCAACTGCTCTTTATTCCTCTTGTAACTGTACTGAATGTTCCCTGCTTTCTGTAACAAATAGCACACTCCTCTATGGCATCTTCCACCATTTCATGAGGATTCAACTCGTTAATGATTTCAGCCATAAAGAATTCATCACTCACCAGAGGGTTAGAAACGTTTGAAAAAACATTCAGTCGAAGATTTCTATTCCCAAATGCCATGTCAACTACCCCGTTTCTACAGTTTATTAAAGCATTTGCAGTTGCCAAAAAGGGCATATCGAGAATAACATTCGGTTGTTGTTTCGGGTCAAGTGTTACATAATAAAGAACCAGAAAGTCAACCGAGGTAATAAAAATCTTTGATCATTACAATCACATTAGTAGCAATTCCCCTAGGAAGCTTAAGTGACAAATCAGCCAACACCACGGTGGTGTCGGCTTTTCTAGGTGGACCAAAATCATATTGGTCATAAAAGTTTCCCGGGAGAATACTCACCCTAGCTCCAAGATCTAATAACGCCCTTGTCATTTTAAAATCACCCACTTGGATGGGTACTATTGGTGTTCCCGGATCTTGGAGTTTAGTTGGCAGGATTCCTGTCAAAACCGAACGCACATTAGCTGTTAAATCAACTTGTTAAGGTATTTTGTGAGTTCGTTTTGAGTACACAAGTCCTTCAAATATTTAGCTTAAGTCGGGAATTGTTTAATAACATCAGCGAGGGGTAAATTAATTTTTACCTGTTTAACTATCTCCTACATTTCCTCTTGTTGTGGGCCCTTCTTTTTAAGTGATGAAGGTACTTCGGGATTCACCAATGCCCAAGGAATACTTCGGGATTCACCAATGCCCAAGGAAATGGAACGGGTTTATTCGTTGGACCCATTTCCTTGGTGGTTGTTGTTTCCTTTTCATTTACCGATTCCTTTAATTTTTCTAATTAATTTTTTTGGTTTTTTTGTTTGTTTCTATTCCCGCATCTTGATCACATTCCCCATTTTCACCCAAGTCTTCCACCACACCTTCAACGACGGATGATGGTGGATTCACCCCTTTATCATAATCCTTACCGCTCATAAGGGTACTTACTTGGTTAATGTGGGTGCTCTTCCCGCTCAAGGAACTACTATTCTAGGGATTAGGGTTCTTCACTGTATCATTTGGTATTCACCCCGAGTTGTTCTTTAACTTTGCCATTTCTTCCACCAGCTGACTAACCTGCTTATCTCTTGCTGCATTTGCCGTATCTACAGTTTCCTTATCCTTCTTATACTCTTTATGACCTTCCAGCACCAATGTCATCAATGCATCACCATCTACCCTTGACGATCAACTTTGCTTGTTACCTTGATTATAACCATCTCGATTATCATACCCTTGATTCTTATTCTGTCTATATGATCCCGATTGGTAGTTACCCCAATTTAATTATGTTGTCTCTAACCAGACTAATAACCCGTCTTTTTGTGAACTATCTTGAAAATTTAGGTTTGTCTGAGCTGGGGTGATTTCTAAGGCCCGGATGATAAGTATTATTATTATTATGATTATTATTATTATTATACCTTCTTTCACCCCGAACATAATTTACCTCTTCCCCTTATCTTCCTCGGCGTGTATGACCCTGTAGCTCGAAACATCATGGCCCAATTCTCCACACTGTTCGCAAACCGGGTATGTCCTACCTGACTATTTTTTCGTTGATCCAACTTCTTTTCTAATCTAGCCATTCTATCCTTAGATACATTGCTGTCTACCGCTTTCACAACTTCTCTTTTCACCATTATGTTTGACTGAGCCAGTCTCTTGGAATTTATAGCATGTCGTTCCAAGTGCCTCCAATCTTAATTCTCATCATTCGTTAAAAATGACCCATTAGTCATGGATTAAAGTGTTGGAATTATGGACCGGTTTGGGTAAGTCAATACGGCCAACCGGGTTATGACCCGTGAGAATTACACCGTGAGGTAATGAACCATTAACCTGCTTAAGTTAGTTAACCGGGTTAGACACTTTAATGGGATAAAATTACATGGAACGGGCTTTGGAGCAAGACATGGACTTATTGGCCTATTGGGTTTATAACTAACTAAATTAGTTAAACCTAATTAAGGGGTTATATAAATATGGGATATTTTTATAACTTAAACCTGAATCCAATTAACAAGTCCATCTCTTTCCTTCTCCACCGTAGCCACCACCAGTCAACACCACCACCGTTGCTGCTCCGTCGCCGCCACTGCCAGTCGCCATCGCCGCCATTGCCAGTTGCCGCCGCCACCCGTCGCCTCTGCCGACCGCAACCGCACACCACCGCCGCTGCCGGGTTGCCGTTGTACACCGCCACCGTTGGTCGTTGATCTCGTTGTGTCACCTAGCTCGGTTCGTTAGCCTTCGGTGTCTTAACCGGTTATTTATTAACCGAGGTAAGCTTAAATATATTGTTAGTTTATAATTATATATTTAGTGTTTGACTCGTACTCGTATTTTCTGTAACCGGATCCTATCGGGTTTAGTTTCGGTGCTGATTAATTATATATTCCGCTGCGTATAACTATAATTAATAAGATTAATTATTATTAACCACGTTTATTGAACCGGTTTTTAATAAACAAAATTTTAATTGATCACAACTAAAACCCAACAGTGGTATCAGAGCTTTGGTTAAAACATACAAGTCGAATCCGGTGTTTTCATCGGTTCTACATCATAAACTTCAAGGTAGTTGACGTTTTTGATCTAGATAAAATATTAGGGCAAATTTAGTTTGGCCAAAATTTTATTTATTTTATTTAACCAAAATATTGCTCGACTTATTTTTTGTTGAATATGTAAATCTGGCCCAACCTTGTTTGTTTGGTTGAATGATTTTTATTTTGGCCATATGGATGGTTCAAAAGTTGTATTTAGTTTTCGGTTTTATTTTATGGTTTTTGGCCACCTTGATGGTTCAAAATTGTAATAGATAGTGTTTAGTTTTTCATTATTTGTATTAGTGTAATTTTGTAATGAAGAAGACCCAAAGGAAAACCGAGGACGAGCTCATGGATTTCTGGAAGTCAGTGGGAGTTACCAAAGATGACGGGATGCACCAAGAGTCCATCCTTGTGGTTGTTTTGTGTTGTGACCCATTGACCCAATTGATCTTGCTAATAGTCTCTAGCAAGATCAAGCACTAATCTTGGCCATTTAAGATTTACATGTTCTTATTTGCTATTGTGTTGCTTGCTTAATTATAATAGGTTATAATACCACCAACCTAATACCAAATACATTAAAATAAACTAACCAATCATGTTTTGCCAAATTAAACTAAATTTAATTTTCCATAACTAATAACTTAATAGGTAAAACTATTAACTTAAAATTGGTTGGTATTATCGCGACAAACTTAGTTTTAATAGGTTATTTAAAACTAATTTTCCATAACTAATAACTTAATAGGTAAAACTATTAACTTAAAATTGGTTGGTATTATCGCGACAAACTTAGTTTTAATAGGTTATTTAAAACTAAGTGTCATAGGAGATGAAAGGGTTCATCAAGTTGTCTCGATCAATAAAGTAAAACTGGACTTTTACTCTATTCGGTAATATTTAAAATTAATCCCAATTTAAATCAATAGTCTATGCCATCCTACTATAAGTCACACTTGAGGCATACTGCGAAACTTCAAGTGTTTGGAGCTACATCACCGCACTTGATTTCTAGCTTATCACTTAAAGGTGAAACGGTTTCGTTGACACATCCGGCTCTTTCACAAGTGACTATACTAGGGCGACTATTACTTTACTCTCTTGTTACGTGCTACAGCTGTCTGGAGACTAAGGTGGGCATAGATGAGGCTAAACGTATCTACTTAGGCAAATGTTATCTTAATAGGCCTCATAAACGAGAGTTGTGTTCTATTCACAATTGGCAATCGTTGTCTGTTTGCCTAACCACTTACTAATGTTGCTACAGCTGCCATTAGTAACTGGAAGCCAGATTCTCAAGTTTCTATTTACTAATGTTATTGGGTCATTAACAATAGGATTAAAACATCGAAAATACTATTAAAATTTGCTTTTGCTTATTTAAACAGATGTCTACTGATAATAACTCCTCATTCACTCTCAAGGCTATTCTTGAGAAAGAAAAGTTGAATGGCACCAACTTTCTTGAGTGGCACCGCAACTTGGGACTTGTTCTCAAGATGGCAAAGAAGCACTATGTTCTCGATGGACATGTTCCAACCGAGCCTGAAAACAATACTGCTGATGCCAAAAGGGTTCTTGACAAGCATATGGATGACTCGGCTGAAGTCGCCTGTATCATGCTAGCCACCATGTCTTACGAGCTTGCTAAAGGCTTGGAAGATTTTGGTGCCTATGAGATGCTTGAGCAACTCAAGGGCATGTTCCAGAAACAAGCCCGTTAAGAACGCTATGACACCATGAAACAGCTCATCAGCTGCAGAATGGAACATGGATCACCTATTAGTGCGCATGTCGTCAAGATGAAATGGTACATCGAACAACTAAGGAAACTTGATTATCCCCTATCAGATGAAATGGCAACGGATTTCATCCTAAACTCTCTTCCTAGCTCTTACGACTAGTTCGTAATGAATTTTAATATGAATGGCTGGGTGAAGACAGTGCCGGAGCTTCATGGAATGCTCAAGACGGCTGAGATGAATATTCTCGCTAAAAACAATCAAGTTCTTATGGTTCGATCTGCTGGTGTCGTCAAGCCTAAACCAAAGAACCAGGGTCATAACGGTAAAGGCAAGAAGAAGGTTACTGTTGTTTCCAGGTCTGCCACCAACACAAACAAAGGTGTTGCATAGGTACCACCGCCGCCTCCTGAGGAGCGCCAATGCTACAAGTGCAACAAAATGGGACACTAAAAACATAACTGTCCCGACTACCTTGCTGAGCTGAAAAGGCAGAGGACCAATGGTGAAAGCTCCTCTAAAGGTATTTCTATTTACGTTAATGAAGTTTTCACTGTCTCTAGCAACACATGGATATTTGATACCGGATGTGGTTACCACATCGTTAATGTCTTGCAGGAGCCTGAAAACTGGAAGAAACTAAAACAAGGCAGCATGGAACTCATCGTTGGTGATGGGAAGAGAGTCCCAGTTCTTGCAACTGGCACATATCGTTTTGCTTGTCCGTCTGGCCTTGTTGTTACTTTGGATAACTGTTCGTTTGCACCTGGTTTGACTAGAAACATTATTTCAGTTTCTTTACTATTTGACCAAGGATTTAAGTACGTTTTTAATAGTATTGCTATTTCTGTCTAGTTGAATGATATCTTTTATTTTGAGGCTAAACCTCGAAATGGTATTTATGATGTTGATGTTCAAATAAACAATAATGTATATAATCTTTCTAAACGTATCAGATCTGGCATCAATGATACATTTCTATGGCATTGCCGACTTGGCCACATAAGCAAGGCACGAGTCAAGAGACTCCAATCCGAAGGGATTCTTGAATCCACAGGACCAGACTCTTTTGATGATTGTTAATCTTGTTTAGCTGGCAAACTCGCCAAAGGCTCCTTCACTCATAAGAATGAACGAGCAAAGGATCTGCTGGGAATCATACATACTGATGTATGCGATCCTTTCAGAACCATGTCTAGGAATCATGAAAGATACTTCATTTCTTTTATTGACCCTTACAGTCAATATGCCTATGTGTATCTCATGAAACACAAGCATGAAACCTTTGAAAAGGAGTGGAAAACCAACTCGAGAAAACTATTAAAATGCTTCGATCAGATCGAGGCGGAGAGTATCTCAGCTCACAATTCATACATCATCTGAAAGAGCGTAGAGTTGTTTTATAGCTCACTCCACCCGGCACACTCCAACACAATGGCATGAGCGAGAGGAGAAATCAAACCTTGCTAAACATGGTCCGATCGATGATGTGTAGAACTAACTTGCCTCACTCCTTTTGGAGTTTTGCCCTTTTGACTGCCGCCCGCGTTGTCAATCTGGCTCCAACTAAAAAGGTAAGCAAAACCCCATATGAGATATGACATGGGAGAAAACCCAATTTTTCTTTCCTTAGAGTATGAAGATGTGATGCTTATGTCACTAGTGATTCTGACGATAAGCTCGATCCTCGCGGCGTAAAAGTTTTTTTCGTCGGATACTATAACCAAAGCGGATATTATTTCGTCCATCCTAATACAAATGTGATTTCTATCAAAAGGAAGGGCCACTTTCTCGAGAAGGAAATTCTCAATCGGGGAACTGGAGATAATATTGTCGATCTTGAAGAAATTCAAGAACTACAAACTACCGTTGTGGAAGTTGGAACGTCTGATCAACAAGTTTTTGTTGCTGATACATCGGACATGAACACAAGCGTTCGCAGAAGTAATAGGACTCGCGTACCAAACTCTAAATAGCTATGGCATCTTGATGGTCCCAAGGTCATCTTAGTAGCCGAGTCAAGTGATGAACCTACTAATTACAAATTTGCTATCTTAGATCCGGAATCTGAGAAATGGCAAGATGCCATGAACACCGAGATGCAATCTATGCGTGAAAATCAAGTCTTGAACTTGGTTGAGCTACTCCCCGAGTGTTGGGCAGTAGGGAGCAGGTGGATTTTCAAGAAGAAAACCGACATGCTTGGAAATGTGCAGACTTATAAAGCACGAATAGTAGCGAAAGTTTTTACTCAAACTCAGGGTATTGACTATGATGAAACCTTCTCGCCCGTTGCTATGATTAAGTCGATAAGGATATTACTTGCTATAGCCACGTACTATGACTACGAGATATGGCAAATGGATGTCAAAACTGCTTTTCTTAATGGACATCTTTATGAAGATGTCTATATGGTTCAGCATGAAGGTTTTATCAATCCTAAATATCCTAGCAGTGTGTGCAAACTGAATAAGTCCATTTATGGACTTAAACAGGCATCTCGCTGCTGGAATCTTCATTTTGATGAGAAAATCAAAGAGTTTGGTTTTATCAAAAATGAAGATGAGCCCTGTGTTTACAGAAAGGCTAGTGGGAGCACTATATCATTCCTCATCCTATATGTGGATGATATACTGATCATTGGAAACAACATCTCTATGCTTAAGGAAGTCAAGAACTGGTTGGGCTCTTGTTTCGCAATGAAAGATCTTGGTGAAGCTACTTATATTTTACGAACTAAGTTCTACCGAGATAGGTCTAAGTGGCTTCTAGGGCTGAGTCAAAGTACATACATAGACAAAGCAATGGCACGCTTCTCTATGGATAACTCCAAGAAATGAGCTCTCCCCATGGCTAAAGGAAACGTGTTGAACAAATCGCAATCTCTGGCAACGGACATTGAAACTAAGCACATGCAAGCAATTCCATATGCTTCAGTGATTGGTTCTATCTTGTACGCTATGTTATGTACTAGACATGACGTCTCGTATGCGCTGAGCATGACTAGTCGTTTTCAGCAGAACCCTGGCATTGCCCACTGGACTGCCGTGAAGAACATTTTGAGATACCTGAAAAGGACAAAGGACATGTTCTTAGTGTTTGGAGGAGTGGAAGAAGAGCTCACTGTAAGGTGTTACACTGATGCTAGCTTCCAGAATGACCGAGATGTTTCTCGCTCACAATCTTCTTGGATGAAGAAATTCATAGCCCACCTCGATCTGGTTCTTAGTTTTTTGAAACCGATCGACGTAATCTGTGATAACATAGGAGCCATTGCTCAAGCCAAAGAGCCCAGGTCTCATCACAGAGCCAAGCACATTCTAAGGAAGTTCCATCTCATTCGGGAAATAATGGAACGAGGAGACATCATAATAAGCAAAGTAGACACAGATCAAAATCTAGCTGACCCGTTCACTAAACCGATGACTTAGGACAAGCATGATCATCACAGAGATGATATCGGTCTTAGATTAGCTAGTAGTTTGTTTTGATTTAGTATTGGACGTGTGAACATTTAAACAGTTATACTTTTGAGTTCTCTTTTGATTTAATGGTTAAATGAAAATGTTGAATAATATAACTGTGTTCGATTTTAATACGTTTAATCCATGAATATTGTATTCTAAATTATCCGTAGTTGGTCAGACTTGTGGGAATGACTCTGAATTAAGACTATTCTGACTTTAGACTCAAGGAGTTGACTTCCAAACTCACAGACCTCATTATGAATGACGTTGGATGTAACTCGTATCAAATCATCTTCATGGATCTTAGTCATAAGATGTTTTTGATACTGGTATACTCATTTAGTATCCTCAGACCTGAAATACATATTAGAACTTTCGTTTACTAAAGATTATTCTTTGATCAGTGTCAACCACTGTTGAGTAACTGCCAGCTATAAAGGCGTTGATTGGGAATGATCTGAAGTTTAGTGGGAGTTGTATGTAATCATGATGAGGTTCTGTACTCTTACATGATATGTAACAGTTAGACATCTTGGCGCCCTCGTTGATTCAAAGTGGTAAAGTGTGAGGTCTCACCCAAACTAACTGTGTGTTTGATTGGACCACTTTGATTATTGATCGAGAACTATAATGATTGAATGCCATATGAGATTGAACCTGATCCCTGTCTCATTGTTCAATTGATGTCTTATACAGAAAGGATAGATGACAACGATTACCATAAATTCATTATCTTGCAATAGTGTATTCCAATATTATTTTGGTTAATGAATTTAAAACGTTATAATCTGTTGGGGGCAGCTATGTGTAGCTAGAGCACCGCTGGCTGTCAGTATTGAGTAAATTAACTAGAAACCGTCCAAGTGGGAGACTGTTGGAATTATGGACCGGTTCGGGTAAGTCAATACGGCCAACCGGGTTATGACCTGTGAGAATTACACTATGAGGTAACGAACCGTTAACCCGCTTAAGTTAGTTAACTGGGTTAGACACTTTAATGAGATAAAATTACATGGAACGGTCTTTGGAGCAAGACATGGACTTATTGGCCTATTGGGTTTATAACTAACTAAATTAGTTAAACCTAATTAAGGGGTTATATAAATATGGGATGTTTTTATAACCTAAACCTGAATCCAATTAACAAGTCCATCTTTTTCCTTCTCCACCCTAGCCACCGCAGTCAACACCACCACCGCCGCTGCTCCGTCGCTGCCACTGCCAGTCGTCGTCGCCGCCACTACCAGTTGCTGCGGCCGCCCGTCGTCTCTGCCGACCGCCGCCCTCCACCGCCATCCGCAACCTCACACCAGCGCCGTTGCCGGGTTGCCATTGTGCACCGCCACCGTTGGTCGTTGATCTCGTTGTGTCACCTAGCTCGGTTCGTTAGCCTTCGGTGTCTCAACTTGTTATTTATTAACCGAGGTAAACTTAATTATATTGTTAGGTTATAATTATATATTTAGTGTTTGACTCGTACTCGTATTGTCTGTAACCGGATCCTGTCGGGTTTAGTTTCAGTGCTGATTAATTATATATTCCGCTGCGTATAACTATAATTACTAAGATTATTTATTATTAACCACATTTATTGAACCGGTTTTTAATAAACAAAATTTTAACTGATCACCACTGAAACCAATATAAAGATCACGAAAATCATCACTAGATAGACCGTCATGGAATTCCTTTATTAACTCCCATAAGGCAATCCCATAATGAGGCCAAGTCCTCAACAACAGTTTAAACCTCTGAAATGACTAATAAAATGTCTCATTCGTACATTGCTAAAATTTTCTGATGGCAGTTTGGCCTTCTGAGGTTCTCTATCGTGTATAGTACTTATCAAGGAATTGTTGTGCTAGATCACGCCACATGTAAATGCTTACTGATGGAAGAGAAAGGAACCATTGTTTAGTTGAATCTTTGAGGCTGAACTGAAATACTACCAACTTTACTTCATCAGCTGAGAACCCTTGACTGGATATAGTAGCACATATCGAGTTAAAATAACCCAAGTGTAGATAGGGTTCCTCTGTGGCTTTCCCATGAAAATTAGGTGTCCCTGTCAGATTTCTCTGCCTCATTGAAAGTGTTCTCCCATCTCTAACTGGCACAATGATTGGTGAGGGATTCATTACAACCTGAGGAATAAAATGACTCTGAACCCCATTAACTGGTGGTGGAATAAAAGCTCTCGAGACCCCATCATTATAATCATAATACGGAGCTTGTGGTCCCATGTTCACTTGGTACCTTGGTGCTTATTGTTGTTGATTTTCCGGGTACTGATTCTGATTCTGATTAACTGGATACTAATTCTGATTAACCAAATATTGATTCTGATTTTTCTAATAATACTGACCACCTAGAGCAGCCTCAAACTCTTCTTTATCTTCATATTAAAGATTAACATCATTCTCTATGTTCAAATCCTTAACCCGTGCATCACCCTGATTAATCCATGGTCCCTCCTCTCTGAACTTTGCTGGCCCTTGATGATTCTGGGGAGGGGGGCTGATTTAAATGAGTGGTTGTCGTCAAAGTTCAGTTGTAGTCTCTGGTTTCAATTACCCCTTTCCCACGGTTTACTCGGTTTCTGTTTTTGTTAACATTTTGGTTTTGGTAACATTTAGGTTCTAGTTGGGTGGTAAATTATTTGGAGGGATTGGTTACTATTGATTTAGTGGTTGATCTTGGTTTTTGTGTTGGTAGACAAGTGGGTCTTGATTATTCTGATTACTCTTATCTCCTTTTTTTGGCTTCAATGTTGTGGTTTCTGGTTTTCGGTTCGAACACGTCTTTTGAGCTGCTCGGTTTCTTTTTGCTGTCTTTTCAATCTCAGGATCACGATGATGCTCTTTTCTTTTATAATACCTCGTATGCATGAACCTGTAAGATTACCCGCGTGCACGAAAACATAAAACCCCACGTAAAATCAACGAAGAAATAATAAAAACAAAAATTAAAAACTAAACTAAACTAGACTAAACTAGCACTTTGTGCGTTGATTCCTTGTTAACGGTGCGATTTTGATGTAGATGTCGTGCCCTAATAAAAAACAAGTATTTTAAATCACTTAAATACCTATAACTAGTGTGGGTAAGTAAATTCCCTTTTTCGTTAATTGTGTAAGATTTAAATGTCTCCTCATTATATCCAGATTCATTTCTTTCCTTTGAATATAGGATATTGTAATTTTCTTAAGGTCGTATCCACAGAGAATCAGTGGAAAGTGTCAGTTTGACTAATGACTTATACTAATTAACTACACGGAAAGACGATGTCAAGCAGTTTTAAAGATGATTGAATGCAACACGATTACTTTAATTATTCATAAACAATTATGAGAAACGATTGATTCACTTCAGGTTCAGGTAGTGTGATAACCAACAAGTCACGGATTCAGTTAAGTTGATTGTGCAGTAATTATTAAACCTAGTTTGGTTGTGATGGTAAACAAAACCCTATCCGAATTGTTGACACAACTGAACGCGATCTACCCAATTACCAGTTTTATATTATGTAAAACTATTATCTTGCAATGACTAACGGCTATCGGATCAATGACACAACAACCTACTCCTACATGTCAATGAACACAACTGAATAGTTGATGTATGGTTCGATAAACAAAAACCCAAACTATTTAAACAATCAATTAATAAAGCAAAGCAAGATCAAATAACATATTCAATCAAACTCTTAATAAATGAAGCACAAATAATCCGATCATAGTTAGTTTACACAAAACCCTAACCTAAAGTGATCATAAAGGTTTTTAGCCTGACATCAGCATCAGGAGTAATTCGCTATTCTGATGAAAGGATGAAAGCATGGATAGATTGAATGAACCGGAAGCTCCAAGATGATATAAAATCCTCCTAAGGTTCTTCTCTGGCTGCTGGAATGGAAGATAACTCGAATGGAGGCTGAAAAACACTTTTATATCTTTTAGGTTATTTTTCTCCGTTTTAACTCCCTTCGCGTAGCGCAAAGTACTTATGGTTTGGTCCTTTGCGTAGGGCGAAGGACAAAATAGTCGGGGTCAAGTTTGAGCTGATTCGCGTAGCGCGAAGAAACCAGTCTCCATCCCTTCGGGTAGATCTAAGGGCTTCATTTGCAGGGATTTTTGCTCTTTCTTGATTTCTGCATTGGGAAGCATGCCGACCAATTCCGTTCTTCTACGTCATAAATCCAAGCTCGTAAATCACCCCAATAAGTAACCTTAGCGTCCAATGACCTAAAACACATAAACATGCTTGATGTACCAATGTTCACACGATAATTAAACTAAAACAATATCCCGACAATCAATATGTTTCTCTTCAATTGATAGTACACAAAAAGAATTAGACAACTAACGATTTAGAGTTAAGTGCCATAATTTTGGCTTTGAAGTTATCTTTAGGGAGTTAAATTTACCGTGCACAATTATCACAAAAGTTTGAAACATATCTTTGATCAGAAAGAACTCAATATGCGTTAAAGAAGATGGATAGAAACTTTAAATGATTATGACTGTGAAATAGTCTATCTTGAAGGTAAATCTAACATTGTAGCTGACGCATTAAGCCAGAATGAGCATGAAAAACCCAATAAAGGTTAGGGCTTTAACATTAGAACTTTAAATAGATCAAATTGAACAAATCAAGAAAGCTCAAAACCAAGCAATTGAAGAAAACCACTTTGCAGAAGAAAAGCTAAATGGTACCATTAACTTGTTAGTCAAAGGAGATGATTATATTCTCAGACTTGGGAACAGAATATGAGTACCAATTATTGGAGAGTTGCGAGAAAAGATGAATGAAGCTCATAGGTCAAAATACATGATGCAATCTAGTAGTGAAAAAAGGTATCAAATTCTTAAGCCCAACTACTGGTGGAATGGAATGGAATGAAGAAAGATATTGCTTTATATGTCGAAAAATGTTTGACTTTCTTACAAGTCAAAGCGGAATATCAGAAGCTATCAGGCTTATTGTAACAACCCGAACTTCTAGTGTGGAAATGGGAAATGATAACTATGGATTTATCACAAAGCTTTCAAAGACTTCACGACAGAATGATGCTATCTGGGCTATCATTGACAGATTAACTAAATCTGCTCATTTCTTGTCAATCATGGAAACATATTCGATGGATAGATTGGCACATCTATACGTGAACAATATTGTATCATTACATGGTGTGCCACTATCTATCATATCCGATCGAGATAGTAGATTTACATTTCATTTTTGGAAAAGCTTTCAAGATGATCTAGGTACACATTTGAATCTTAACACTGCTTATCATCCACAAGTTGATGGACAGAGTGAAAGAACAATTCAAACCCTATACGATATGCTCCGAGCATGTGTGATAGAGTTAGGAGGAAGTTGGGAGCATCTGGTGATGCCGAGTCATCGCCTTATTCGATAGTCACTTAGAAAGGCCATTGCTATATGCGATGGACTCTAAAATTTCTCTTATGAAAGGGGCAATCGGGCTCTACTCAAATTCATTCCAAACACATCACAAAAACAAACACACACATACACTTTCTTGTAAAGCGTGCCGCAAGTCCCGAAGACCAAACATTCTGATGGTTTAGTCTCTAGTGTGCGACATAGAGTTGAAGTGCCACTCGACCAAGCTTAAGCATCTAACTCCAAATACGTGCATAAGGTAGGGGTTCCACTGAAGTATTTTATTATATTGGCATAGACCCTAGTCGGGGATATAGCCCAAACCTTAATCAAATTAAGTGTAAACATAGCTTTTAATATGCAAAGGGTATAGTCAAATTAACGTTTCTTTATAACTAAGTAACATAAGGTTTTACATACAAGGGTATCGTCAATTTAACCGTTTAGCACATAAATGGTAAATAAACAAAGGGACTAAAGGTCCAAATAATTTATATAAACAAATGATATATCAAGGTTAAAGCTATCTATAACAGACTAAAGGTCCGAAGATAGATCGTTGATCTAGTATTAACAAAAGGTTACTCTAACATTATAAGTCCGAGGTAACGCACAAGCATAAATCGATATTTTACAAATCATCATAAGCAAATGTGAATATGCTCCAACTTTTACATCTCTTTAGGCAAGCATTAACAGTTTACATGGGATTATGTATCCGTAAAACTTTATAAGAAAAAGTAATCATTGGCCCTCAGGCTATTGTATACATTTGTATGTATCCTTACATATGTGGCTAGTCGATGGGCACACCGCGCCACACCTGGTCATTCCTTTGCCATGATGGGTTGGATCTAAGTAATAATCGAATGGGGAATGGTCTTGTGTATATTGGTAGTTGCTAAGTACTCGAACATTGCGGTGTTTGCTGAGCGGTTTCAAGTTGGACTTGAGTTTATAATAGTAATTCGGAATTTCAGAAGCTGTTTGTTCTCTTTCCCATGACGGCCGGGTCAAAAGATACCCTTTGACAATAATTAAGTATATATAATGTTTTAGTGTCAACGTGTTCACCAGTATGTGTTGCTGACGTATTTTACAAACCGTTTTAGTGGTAACCAAGAATTGGGAAGAGAGGATTAAGGAAATAGTCATTAGGCGATCTGATGGCTCATATGTTTTAATATTGTAAAAGATGTAAATTATGGTTTTCATGTTAAAACAATTTTTGCAACAACTATCGGAATTCCCGAAATTTTGAATATAATACTATTAAATGAAAAGACTTCCGCTTTTCAACATATACTTTGAAATATTTACAAAACGGTACCAATGTTGGTCACACGTCTATGCCCTATGGTGGCGTAGGACAAGTTGGATGATCAGAATGATCACCCGGATATGCTTAATTTGAGAAAGGGGGGGGGATCTAATACGAGAAGCTACTAGTTATTGGTTTTTGCTTTCAAGATTTAGAGATTTGTCTATCATTTAAGGGGAAGTGATGATTTGCAGTTTGTATTCAACATTCGATAGCAATGGACAAGGGGGAGTTATTTAGTGTAGTATTTTATGTAAAAAGCCAACACTGGGTTTCGTCTTGAAAAGCCAAGATCCCTCCACCCAAGTATTGCCAGATGTTCAAAAGTCAAGATAACATGGGCTTCGTCTTAGAAAGTCAAGATCCCTCCACCCAAGTATCCTAATATCCTAAGCATAATATTGTTCAAGACAGAAAAAGTATAATTGTTCAAACAGCAGTTACAACCCATCACAAACCAACACACATAAAAATTGGGGTCAAGCTTTTTCTTTACCGCCATCACTGCCCAATTGCACCTCACCACCGACCGCCTCCACTGCATCCTTGATCGCCACTTCCACAGCCTCTTCTGAGAACTTCTCCGTACCACTAGGACCAGAATCCTCCACATTCTCACAATTAAGCTCGGCCAAGACTCTCTCTCAAGCAGCCACATCCCAAAAAGGAGTCTCCAGCCCCGCATCCTTAGCTTCCTTAGCCATCCTATGCCGGGACTGGAAAATGGAGACAACAGCCGATTTCTTTGCACCCTCAGTAACCTCCTGGTTCTGCACAAGACGATCCGCCTCTTGGTGGACTAGCTCCTTCTTGGCCAGCGAGATTTCATGCTTCAAGTCCTCGATCTCTTTCATCTTCTTATCTAGAAGGCTGGTTTTGGCGTTAGCAATCTTCGACATTTCTGCAATACGAGTGTTGGCCTCAAGAAGCTCATGATGGAGATCATTGAATTTGGAGGATATCAATCCTAGTCCCTACACAAATCATAATGGCCTCAGCATATGTTATCTACAGGATACAAGGGTAAAACACAAAACATACCTGATTAAATTCAAGATCGCATGTCGAAGAGGAATCAGAGGTATCCTGGGTCTTCCTCTTTTTCGAAGACTTAGCATGACTGACTTCGGGTTTAGGCTGAGGGACAGGAGCGTCTTCTTTTTTCTTGGTGCTACGAGTAGAGACCATGCTATCAATGTCGTCCAAAGCAAAGGCTGAAGCAAATTTACCTACGAGTATACAGGTTAGTATCCCTAATCCTTAAAATATTTATACTAACATTTCAATGTCCCTTACCAGACATAACGGAGCTTTCGGACGGAGATGATTCTTGGAGACCAGACTGAAAAAGAAACGTTCTCTCTTCCTCGTCTATGAGGTAGAGAGAATTTAGCTTGCTCTATGTTTCTTTGCCAGGAGGAGCAATTTCGAAGAACTTCAAGGCTGCAATAAGACAAGATAAAAGCATATCTGTCACAAGAATAACAACATACAGTTTCAAGACAACGTATCCTACTTTTGGTCACCCAAACGTATGGAAGGTTTTTGGGGTTTGGAAGCGAGTCTCTCCTAACATAGAAGAATTGCTTCTTCCATTGGTCATTGTTCTGGGTGTTTTTCAAAACTAGTGGGTTCCGACCAGATTTGGTTTTGAGAAGGTATCTTAAGGAGCCGTGGCTACGAAGGTCATAGACGGAGGCAAGCTCAGAAAGGGTAAGATCCAAAGCATGATCGGCAATTAGTCTCTCCAGGACAAACAATGTCCTCCAAACCATCGGCATGGTTTGGAAAAAACCAAGTTCAGTTCTGATGAAAAACTCCGTGGTAAAAGCTGGAAAGGGGTAAGTCAAGCCGATCTTGAACGGCAATAAAGGAAAACAAATCTAGGTCTTAGAGACAAGATCAGATAAGACAGCAGGATTGAAGGGTCGGAAAATGGTTCCGGAGGGAAGCAACCTCGGGATTGTAAGCTCGCAATATCATTATTATTGAACGTGCATATCTCGTTCACGGGATTGGCAAGAAGATTTTGGGAAACGAAATTCTCAATACCAGAATCATGGAGCTTTGGACTCATGATTTCCAGAATATAAAGAAGAAGAAGAAGAAAGAGCTTACCTAGATAGAATGAAAGATGGATAGAAATGTTATTTATCCGGGTAGTTATATGGGCGACCTAGGGTTTGGCGAATCATCAAGACGACTGACACGTGTATCAAAGATCCACCACCCATGATTTAAAATTCAAATTTAAAAAATTTTACTGCTGTAAACCATATCTACAACCGTCAAATTTAGGGACAATTGTTAGGGCACGGATTTTCAGTATCCTTAGCAAACATTATTCAGAACGAATTTAGGATGCGGTATCCTCTAAGGTAACAGGTATCCTAATTATGTTATATAACTAGCGTATTGTCTGCTACTTTCCTTGTTTACTAGGTCAAAGATAGTTGCGTAAATTCCCCAAAGACTCGCACTTTCAGTTAATAAAGCGTGGCAAGAAAGGAAACGTGCTGATTGAAGGGCTAACGGCTAATTGGATTGATTCCTTAGTTTCCTAAATTATAGGAAATAGTTGTTAGACTTTGTTTATTATAAATAGAGCTCTAAACAATGATCATACACACACTCTCGCACTCGAGAACTTACTAGTACTCGCATTCTCTTTAATCACGATCAAGTTTGAGCTCCACACTTGTAATCACCTTTATTATTAATAAACCGGTGGTGATAGTTTTCACCACCCGGGGTTTTTTTCTTGTTATCCTAAGGATAGCAGGTTTTTTCCTCGCAATAAATCTCCGTGTTCATACTATCTTTACAAGCACCTAGTCCCAATTTACTAATTTGGTTACAAAATCACAGTTGTTAATTTTTGACCAAAACACCTATATATAGACTAAATGCAAGCGAATGAACCATGAGATCTAGCCATTCTATCACTGTTTCATACCGTTACTATGACGGATTCTATCTAGGATGATAGACCACCACGTGGTGCACATCATGGTTAACCGAGCTTAACCGTATTTATGTATGCATGTATGAATCCTTGTAATCATCGTTATTAATACGAGTAATCATTAAACTCGATTATCATCTCATAATGTCTTAGCAGATCGTGATGTATAGAATTGCAATCGGATCCTGTTTTTTCATACGCATTTGATCTTGTATAATAATTTTCAGATTTTATAATAGTATATTTAGAACTAGGTTAGTGCCCGTGTTCCACACGGGTGAAAAACATAATAAAACTAAAAATTATTATATGTAATACGTAAATTCAGTTGTTTCATATAATAATTTTTATTTTTGACTTTTTTTATCAAGTTTTTGATACATTATATGTTAGGGCTAGGATTTTTGGTATCCTTGGCAAGCAATATGTTTAGGATAATTCCAGGATATGGTATCCTCCAAGGTAACAGGTATCCTAGATATATTGTATAATTAACGGATTGTTTGCTCTCCTTCCTTATTTACCAGGTCAAAAGACGTTACCACGATGCCCTAAAGACTCGCACTTACAGCTGGATTACTTCAAATAAAGCGTGCTAAAAAAGGAAGCGTGGAAATCAAGCAGCTAATAAGAAAGAGTCTATTATCTCCAGAATTATAGGGATTACTTCAAATAGAACGTGCTTAATAAGGGAATAACGGCTAATTGAGAAGTAGTCTAGGTTTTCCTGATTTTTAGGCATGTTAGTTAGCTTATTTTTGGTATAAATAGAGCAACTATCTCTGGATCAAAACACACACTTAGCCCACGAGACATACTAGTACTCGCTCTCATTGTAATCACGATCCGATTAGCTCCACCGCTTGTAACTAGTTTTTATTAATAAACTGGTGGTGATAGTTTTCACCACCCGGGGTTTTTTTCTTGTTATCCTAAGGATAACAGGTTTTTTCGTTGCAACAAATCTCTGTGTTATAACGGTTTTTTATTCATTTCAAGAAAGCACCAAGTCCCATTTACTAATTTGGTTACGAAATCACCTTTGTCAATTTTTGACCAAAACAATTTGGCACCCACCGTGGGGCAATCGGTGCTTTAATCCATCAAAACCGTTTGTTTCATTCTCATTTACTTTCATCCCTTCATCATGGCTCACAACCAAAAACCAGCTCCATTTTTGCTCCGATGGTCACCACTGCTTCAAGTGTCAACCCTGGACCTCCACCAGTTCCAAAGAAGAACACTCAGCCCCGAGGAGAACTTCCACCGTACCCGGGAACCTCTACACGGGTAGATCCGGTTATTTCTGATAGTGATATTTTTGATTTAATGAAACAGGTCAAAACTCACATGGAGCAGCAAGAGAATACCAACTCAAGGCTATTTAAGGAAATTGAAGGGATCTAGAAAAAAACCAGGGCAGGAGGCTACACCAATCATGCCCAGAGCTCTTGATTTTTGTTCTCCAGGATCATCTATCCTTCAGAATCCCGGATCCTTGGGGACACAATCAACAAGGACTCCGTCTCAGCAGCAATCAGGATACTTGGGAACTTATCTTCCGGTATCTTCGGAATTACCTAGACCAACGAGGCTAGAATCCATCAACATGCAGCCTCGTTCAACCATGCCAGCCGGAATATTCTCGTCAGGATCTCCGGTGGTGTCCTATGAAGTGCATGTTGGAGATGATATCCCCATGCAAACGTCGCCTTATCCTGAGGATACCCTCAATGGAGGAACTACACGTCAAGGCTCAGGATACCCTAAGCCTAACCACGAACTCGGTAACAATTTACTTAATGCTAATTTATACACTAACCGTGGACCTGTGCAGGACAAGGAGATATCCCCCGAGATAGCCAGGGAATTGCAGAAAATGAAGGATATGATTTCCAATATCCTCGGGATAATCCGTCTCATAGATGAAGTTCCGGTAGGCAGTCACAGATTATCCAGGTTCACTTGGCCTATATGCGACGTGGAGATCCCCAAGAAATTCCAGACGCCTAGCATGAAGCGGTACGATAGCACTACGGACCCTAAGGAACACATAGCTCAGTACAGAGAAAGGATGGAGATCAACCCCATCCCTATTGACATCAAAGAAGCTTGTCTATGCAAGGGATTTGGTTCAACATTAACGGGACCGGCTCTCAAAATGGTTATTGAGTATTCCTTCCAACACTATTACTTCATTTCCTCATTTGATTAACTTTTTCAATAATCAATTTTTTTGTAGTAGATTTTTTGAGAAAATGACAGGTGATTTATATAGAATTGTTCAGCATAACAATGAATCCTTAAGGGATTACATAACCAGATTTAGCAGGGACACTTTGGAAATCCCCAACCTTGACATGGCAGCTGCTGTTGAAGCCTTCAAGATGGGATTAAGGAAGGATTCTCCTTTCTATGATGACCTTGTCATGACCCCATGCAGGAATCTTGATGAAGTCAGAAACAGGGCACTAAGATACATTCGGCTAGAGGATGACAAGAAGGCTCATGGAAATCTGGTTATCTCGAAGTATGTATCTACCAACAGGAAGTCAGATTCCCCACAGAAGTTCTCTAGGCCAAAGCCTTATTCCAAACAAGATAATTCCAGGACAAACGCCGTGGAAGAAGACGAAGATGATGAAGAGTATCCTAAAATCTCTGAATATTGTTTTAAAATTGATATTGGTGGTGTGATATGTGCCATGTAGGATTTAGGTGACAAGGCTAGATGGCCCAAGAAAAACAAAAAACCCGGATCCAGCAAAGATAAGTCCAAATGGTGTGCATTCCATGAAGACTTTGGTCATCGCACTGAAGATTGCGTGGCACTTCGGAAGGAAATAGGATATCTTCTCAGCAAAGGATACCTTAAGGAACTGTTTGGAAGAAACAAGAACAAGAGTCAGGATCCTGTCTAGATACCTGAAAGGGCACCTTCTCCACCACCCGGAGCTAAGGTTGTTTCCTTTATCTCGGGAGGATCCGACATTTGTGGAACCTCATACTCGGCGGCCAAGAAGCTTTCCAAAGAAACAAAGATGGAAAACGGAGAAAGACCTCTCCGTACTTCCACGTTAACAATTCAAAGAATCATATCCTTCGATGAGGAAGATAGATGTGACCTTGTGGATCCCAACCATGACGGTTTGGTCATTACTTTATGTATAGCAAACTGTTTGTGCGCAGGATACTCGTTGATGGAGGAAGCTCTGTGAACATTATCCAGATGGATTCCTTGAAGAAGATGGATATCCCAGAAGCGGAAATTATCCCGAAATCCTCAGTTCTTGTAGGGTTCAGTGGCAAGACCAAGGATACTTTGGGAGAAATCAAACTTCCAATATATATCGAGGGAACTAACTCTCTACAAAAATTTTGATTGACTCATTTTCTTGTTGTAATGTGATATTAGGCAGGCCCTGGATCCACAGCATGAAGGCAGTACCCTCAACTTATCATCAATGTGTGAAACTTCTAAGCCCATGGGGAGGCATCAAGATTGAAAGCGATCAGCAAGATGCCAAGGAATGTTATGCTTCATCAATAAAGTGGACTACAAAGCCTACTCAAGCGTAGCAATTACAGAAGCAACCAAGGGAGGTTCTGCAAGCCAGGGACCAGGATGTGAAGGAAGTATCCTTGGATTCTCAGGATACCGAAATCAAAGTTTTGATAGGATCGGGTATGTCTGAGGATATCGAACGAGGATTGGTATCCTTCTTAAAGAAAAGAGCTTCTACTTTCGCCTGGAAATATGAAGATATGACAGGTATCTCTAAATCCATAATTACTCATAAATTTGGGATAGATAAATCTTTCAGGCCGGTACATCAAAAGCGAAGGAAGTTTGCTCCTGAGAGAAACATTATCATACAAGAAGAAGTGCAGAAGCTGCTCAAGACGAAGATGATAAGAGAGGTCCAATATCCTAGATGGTTAGCCAATCTAGTTGTAGTCCATAAGAAGAATGGAAAGTGGAGAGTGTGTGTAGACTTCACAGACCTGAATAAGGCCTGTCCAAATGACCCATTTCCACTCCCACACATTGACTCAATGGTGGTTGCAACTGTTGGCCATGAACTACTAACCTTCATGGATGCATCCTCAAGATTTCAACAAATTCAAATGGAGCCTTCTGATCAAGTTAACACAGCCTTCATGACCCCCACAGGTATATACTATTATACTGCAATGCCATTTGGATTAAAAAATGCAGGAGCAACATATCAGAGGCTAGTAAACATGATGTTCAAAGACCAACTGGGGGACACGATGGAAGTCTACATAGCTGACATGGTGGTAAAGTCAAGGAAGGCTGAGGATCATCTCAAAGACTTGGCAACAACATTTGATATCCTGGATGAATACAACATGAAGTTGAATCCAGCCAAGTGTCATTTTGGAGTCAAAGCAGGAAAGTTCCTTGGATACATGGTCACCAAAAGAGGAATAGAAGCAATCCCTGAACAAATCAAGGCCATTCTAGATATCAAATCTCCAAGAAACGTCAAAGATGTCCAAAGATTGATTGTAAGAATAGCTGCTCTCAACAGATTCATCTCAAGATCCTCAGAGAAGTGTAAAGACTTCTATGATATCCTGAGGAAGAATCAGATTGAATGGGGAGAGAAGCAAGAAAGGGCTTTGATATCCTTGAAAGAATACTTATCCTCAGAACCACTCCTGATGAAGCCAATTGACGGTGAACCATTATCTTTATACTTAGCTGTTTTAGGAAGTGCAATAAGTGCTGTCTTGGTCAAAGATCACGAAGGTCAACAACATTCGATATATTATGTAAGTAAAAGTCTACTAGATGCTGAATACAGGTATTCTTATCTTGAAAAATTAATTTTAGCACTTATAATGGCTTCTACTAAACTAAGAAATTACTTTGAAACTCATGCTATTCATGTAAAAACTAACTATCCTATCAAAGCTGCTTTGAGAAAACTAGAAATGTCAGGTAGGATGGCAAAGTGGCTGTGAAACTTAGTGCATATGATATCTTTTATGAGCCAAGGACAGCCATCAAATCCCAGGCGCTTGCCGACTTCGTGGCTGATTTTAGCCAGGATATACTTGTAGAAGTAGAAAAAGAAGTTCAGCAGTTGGAGGTCAAGGAGAGTTGGACCTTGCATACTGACGGTGCCTCCAACATAAGAGGAACAGGTCTAGGTATCCTGCTAAAATCGCCACAGGGGGATATTATACCTCTATTTATATCTTGTGAATTTCAGGCTACTAATAATGAGGCTGAATATGAAGCCTTAATAGCTGGTTTGCAATTAGCTAAGGATATGAAGGTCAGGTATCTTCAAGTTTATGTTGATTCATTATTATTAGCTAACCATTTTAATGGCTCTTATGCAGTAAATGCAGAAAACTTAGAAAAATATCTAGAAATAGTTAAGCAATTAGCTATGTGTTTTGAAACATTTGATATAGTACAGGTACCAAGAGAAGAGAACATTGAAGCAGATGCCTTAGCAAATTTTGCATCAGCTTTCAAGATACCAGAAGATATAAAAATAACTATCGTGCATATCTTGACTCCGGCAACGAAGCAGAATTGTGAAATTATGGAGACTTCAAAACCTGAAGACGATCCAGTATCCTGGACCCGTCCCATAATACGGTATCTTCAGGATAACGAGATCCCAGAAGGAGAAAATCCCAGAACTTTCCAAATGAAGGTAACCCAGTATTATCCTAAATGATATTTTGTACAGAAAATCACTTGCAGGTCCATACTTGAGGTGCTTGGAACACCATGAAGCACAAGAAGTCCTCAAGGACATACATGAAGGTGATTACGGAAACCACACTGGGGGCAGAGTCTTAGTATCCAAGATACTGACGACAGGTTACTTCTGGCCGATAATGAAGAAGGATGCAATGAACTTCTCCAGGAAATGTGATGCTTGTCAAATACACAACAACATATTGCATCAACCAGCTGAACCACTACATCCTATCATATCCCCGTGGCCATTCATGAAATGGGGAATGGATATTGTGGGAGAGCTGCCCGAGGCTCCTGGTGGAAAAGTCTTTATGCTTGCCATGACAGATTACTTCTTCAAATGGATCGAAGCTGAGGTGTTTGTCCAAGTTAAAGAGAAGGACATGATCTCATTTATCAAACGCAATATCCTGACAAGATTTGGTATCCCGGTAGAGATCGTTTGTGACAATGGTTCACAGTTCATCGGTAGTAGAACAACCAACTTCTGTGAAAGTTGGGGAATCAAGATGGTGACTTCAACTCCAGTACATCCTCAAGTCAATGGTCAAGCAGAGTCTAGTAACAAGATCATCATCAACAATTTGAAGAAGAAATTGGGATCCAAGAAAGGAAAATGGGCTGAAGAACTACCATTCATTCTTTGGGCTGAAAGAACCACTTCAAAAAATGCAACGGGTAAAACACCTTTCTCTTTGGTGTTTGGGGCCGATGTTGTTATCCCTAAAGAGATGGTGATCCCTACAGCAAGAACCAACATCCAAGATACTGAGTCCAAAAACTAAAGCCTTATTGAAGACCTTGACACTATTGATGAACTCAGAGACCTTGCTAAAATTAGAATGGCAGCATATCAACAAAGAATAGCCAAGTCCTACAACAAGAACATTCGATTTCGAAGGTTCCAAGTAGGGGACATGGTGTTAAGAAAGGCGTTCCAGAATACCACTAACCCGGCAGATGGAAAGCTAGCTCCAAAGTGGGAAGGTTCTTATTTGATCGATTCAGAAGCAGGAAAAGGGGCCTACAGATTGATCACTATGGAAGGTGTTCCTATACCAAGAGCTTGGAATGCTATCCATCTTAAGGCATATTTTTGTTAGTATCCCTTAGCTGGTATGTTCATATCCTCAAAACCTTAGGATAAAGGTATGTTCACTGATCCACTTTCGCATTGTTTCATATTTAAACTTTATTATCTCTTTATCAAGTTTACTGACTTAAGCATCGGAGGGGTGTTAGCCAGGCCAACACCCCCTCTTCAAGAGTTCAGTGTCTTGCAGGTATCTTAAGGATACGTTATCTTGACAACAGTAGAGGCTGATCACCTCCCATACGAATAAGATATCCTCGATATCTTCTAAGGTTTAAAGGTCTTCACCTTTCTTACGAATTGGGTAACACCCCGCCTGGAGCGCACAAATATGATATCCCTGATATCTTCTAAGGTTTAAAGGTCTTCACCTTTCTAATGCCGCCTGGAGCGCACGATGATTCGGATATAGTTCGAGGCAGGCGGACTAGACCAGATTATAATCCGTTTGTTGTTGGCTATATACCAAATCCTTAAGATAAGTGGCAGACGTGTCACACATATGGTTTATAACATTTTCATGTTATCTAAGGTTTATAACATTTTCATGTTATCTAAAGTTTCGGCATTTTCATGTCCTCACGTTTGGGACTTTCCCCAGTTTTATTTAAGGTTTAGACATTTTCATGTCTCTCAAGTAAAGGCCTTTTCGCCAGTAAAAAGGCTTCGTTGCCAGTATAAAGGCTTTATCGCCAGTAAATGGGCTTTATCGCCAGGATTATCTAAATTTGTTTCGACAGATCGGAGATCGGCCAGGTCGCTAAGTGTTGAAGTATTGCTAAGTTTTTCTTAACTTAGTAAATTCCAAAAGTATGGCACGTAAAAAGATCAACAGTTGGGGACATCATATGTAAGCTTGTTAAGTTTATAAGTGTTCTCTACAAAGGTACTGTTTACACTTTGTTTTATTGCACATTTTGTCTTTCAAGACATGATCTTTTGGTTTAATTGTGACAACTTACATTTACCCGATACTTAAGGATATATTATCCTTAAGGATGTTTTATGATAAGTCTTAAAGATATATTTTCTGGAGATATAATCCTTAAAATATTTTATTCTGAAATATAATAAGTTTAAGAAATATGTTTTCTGGGTACATTATCCTTAAGAAGTTCTGTTTCAAAAACTTAAGTCTCAAAAATATTTCTCGGACACGTTATGAATAAAACGTATCAACATGAGTTATTTAAAATATTATACAATTAAAACACAATGTAAAAGCCAAAAGATTATGTCATTACTAACGGAAATTGTAGGAAATTAAGAACAATGCCTAGGCTTCATTCTCAACAAACATGAAGACCCTTCCACCCAGGCATTGTTGGATAGTTAAAGACCAGGATGATATGGGCTTCGTCTTGAAACTCAAGATCCCTCCACCCATATTTCCCTATTATCCTAAGCATAACTGTTCAAAACACAAGTTCCAATTGTTCAAGATACCACAAACCTACAACCAACCATCATAAACCACAAAAAAACATTCATAAAAACCGGGCTCAGGCCTTGTCTTTATCGCCATCATTGCCCTGTTGATCCTTCAATGCCTCGACAGTCGCCAACTTTCACCGCCTCATCAGCCGTGCTCGGCCCCGGTTATTCCATATTCTCTCCGTTTAGCTCCGCCACGATCTTCTTCCAAGCTGCCACATCCCAAAAGAGAGTCTCCAACCCAGCAGCCTTAGCCTCCTGAGCCTGGACCTGATGACGGAAAGCTTTAGTTTTTTACTCATGGTGATTGAAGATGAACAACAAAGAGAGAAAGAAATTTACCGGGATAATGATCGGGTGAAGTTTAAAATAAACATAAGATAACAAAGGAGTTTTGACGGTTCTATGGACGATCGACACAGTGGAATTCAAGATTCAAAAAATCAACAGCTATAAACCACCTTTTACAGCCGTTAATTTTGGGGACAATTGTTAGGGCTCGAATTTTCGGTATCCTTGGCAAGCAATATGTTCAGGATAATTCCAGGATATGGTATCCTTCAAGGTAACAGGTATCCTAGATATATTGTATAATTAACGGATTGTTTGCTCTCCTTCCTTATTTACCAGGTCAAAAGACGTTACCACGATGCCCTAAAGACTCGCACTTACAGCTGGATTACTTCAAATAAAGCGTGCTAAAAAGGAAGCGTGGAAATCAAGAAGCTAATAAGAAAGAGTCTATTATCTCTGGAATTATAGGGATTACTTCAAATAGAACGTGCTTAATAAGGGAATAACGGCTAATTGAGAAGTAGTGTAGGTTTTCCTGATTTTTAGGCATGTTAGTTAGCTTATTTTTTGTATAAATAGAGCAGTTATCTCTGGATCAAAACACACACTTAGCACACGAGACTTACTAGTACTCATTCTCATTGTAATCACGATCCGATTAGCTCCACCGCTTGTAACCACTTTTTATTAACAAACTAGTGGTGATAGTTTTCACCACCCGGGGTTTTTTTCTTGTTATCCTAAGGATAACGGGTTTTTTTTCCTCGCAACAAATCTCTGTGTTATAACGGTTTTTTATTCATTTCAAGCAAGCACCAAGTCCCATTTACTAATTTGGTTACGAAATCACCTTTGTCAATTTTTGACCAAAACATTATACACTATAATTTTAAGTTGACAAATTAATTTATTTCAAATAAAACATTGATACTGATATTGTTATATCAAATATTATGTGTATAAAATTGATATTTTTTACAAAATGTTGTCACAGATTTAAAAACTAAATTTACAAAGACTAAGGTTTTGTTGTAAAAGAAAATAAATAAAAATATATTATATTTTAAAATAAAGAGAAAAACGATGAACAATCTTAAATGATTGTGTTAAAAAGATATGAGAAGACAATGTCACATTGTGAATTATGAACATGTTAACAATTAAATATAATTTTGGGTTTATACTTAAAGAGAATCACGTTTATAGATGTTAAGTCAAGAAATCCAACACAATTACCATTTTAGTGGAGTTGGTAAGCACATTTGATTTGAAACATGAGGTCTTGGGTTCGAAACCTGTATCACACAATAATATATTTTTCAAAATTTTATAAAGCCTTACGAGTCATGGGTTATAGTAGGAAAACGAGTCATGGGTCATAATATAATAGGAAATAGTGACATGACATCTACTTGGAATCCTATGTGGAGTGCCTAGTTAAATGCCATGTGAACAACTTGTGTTGCTTTAATAGTATAGCTAGATTAGATTTGACGTTTCCCTTTTTCTCAGTTGGTTGTTGAAATGAAGATAAGAACTAGACTTCCTTTGCGTCTCCCTTTTATCATTAGAAAAGATAGCACAATTATTTAACTCAATAATAATAGTATTTACAAACAACATTAACGAGGGAAAGAGAGACCAAATACTATCAATATAGCCAATTACTATCAATATAGCATAACAAGTATTCTTCGGTATAAAGGATAGATTAATAGCCATTATTAAAGAACACAACATGGAAACTAAATAAATAATAAATAACAACTTTTTTAGAGAGAGAATATATGAAATTTGAAGCACAAAACCTTTTATCTTTAAATGGGAAACCTTGAAGAATGATCATTGGGGTAGTAGAAGTGAAGAGTGTTGTTTGTTTTTCTATAAAAGGTCTGTGAAGGCTCTTTTGTTTGTTTCGCGCAGGCCACGTATAGACATTGCCATCTGCAGACTATTTGTTTTTTCGAAGACATTTCATTAAAAAAACATCTTTTGTCACTCTTCTTGGTGAAGACTTGGTCCATTCACTTTGGGGATCTTTTAAGGACTGCAGAAGGTTAAACACCACCACCTACCAATACACACTGTCCACCACCACCACCCACTGTTCGCTACCGCCACCATCCACCACCCTCCACCACTAACCACCACCCACCGTCTACCACCACCGTCCAACACCCACCACCGCCGTCTACCTTCACCACCACGTACCGTCCACCGCCATCTGCTAGACCATCATTGCCACGTACCATCCAACAACGTCTACCACCACCATCCATCACCACTATCACTGACCATCCACCACCTACTACCACTGTCTACCACCATCGTCCGCCATCGCCACCGTCCACCACCACCGTCCAGCATGTAAGGCCCTGGTCCTGAGAACCCTACAATCGTACTTGTTGGATTTACTCATTCACATAGTTCAGAAATCAAAGTTAATTTAAACAAATCCCGGAATATAAAAGTCATACATTCAAACCATTCATCAAGTACTCGTTTAAAACGAAATAACATAAATCTTAACATAAATGTAAATAACGCGTGAATCTTCTTCTTATCGATGCCAGTCTTCCTTTGTTTTCCACGTGTCTCGCTCTAAGCAACCTGCCTCATTCCATTCACTTGCGTTGATACTAAAAGTTAGCTACGCTGAGTGAGTTCTAGTTAATCAATTAACATAATTACATTCATATCTTTACTTATACATGTCCGAAGATATGTATTTGTACTTCACTTATTGTTACTTCTTTCATTCATACTTTTCATACATGCGTACGTACTTACATACTTTCTTTCGTAATTCCCTATGGTATAGCATAAGCTATTCGATTTCTACCGTCTCAAATATTAGTAGGCTCTAGTCCCTCCTGTCTCAGATATTATTAGGGTTTGGTCCCTCATGTCTCAGATATTATTAGGTTATGGTCTCTCCTGTCTTAGATAATATTAGGGTTTGGTCCCTCTATCTCGAATAACCATACAACCATACCTGTCCTGTCAATCTTTCATACATTCATTACCATACGTTCGTTATCATACGTGCATACTTTTCATACCTTCTAGTTATGTATATAATATATATACATATTCATACATTTATTCAATCTATAATAATAACATTCAATACATAATCATACACGTATCATACACTTATCACTTAGGATAAGTGTAATAACTATCACATAGGAGTATGCACACAGCCGCGAAAAAACATCACAGAGTAAAGGGGTTAGAACTCACCTGTAGTCGGGTCCGCTCGGAGTTAATCATGATTCCTTTCTTCAGTTGAGCCTGACTAACTGTTTATTAAGTTACACGTATTTATTTATTCTCTATCATTAACTATTTTTCATTCTTAAGTTAACGTTTATAACTTGTAAGTTAGCTAAACCGAACTTTATCGGTAAACGAACCGATCCTGTAACGAAATCATGCTTTATTAGTTTAATGAAACTTAAGGAAATGATCTTATAATTGACGATTCTTTATCGAACTTTTGAATTTATATGTTAACGGTTTCTCAAATGAGTCGGGTTAAGTCCTCGTGTTTTTATAAGTTGACCATTTATCAACGAACTCATATGCTTAAGCATGCTTAACGAGCTTATATGTTTAAGATTTCTTAACGAGTTCTATAAGTTAGCGGTTTATTGTGAGTCGGGTCTTTGGTCAAACTTGGTCAAGCACCTCAATCAAATCGGCTCTACCTTTAGATTAGGATCTAGTCGATCTTCCTGGTGTATTAAACTTGACTCGAGTCGAGTCCTGCAGCCCAACTTGAGCTGATCCATCCAATCACTAGACTCGATGAGTCGAGTTCTAGCACCCATCTAATCGAGCTGAGATCTAGTTTCCAGTCGATTCAATATTGAGTCGACTCCTGTCCATTCGAGTCGATAAATCCAGTCGACTCTAGTTTCATTCAATCCGATTTCAAGGCCCCAATCGAGTCGACCCATTGGTCTCAACGAGTCGAACCATCCCATTGAGCCTACTTTCTATCCAATCGACTCATTGAGTCGAGTTCTGTCCCCTTTCCAGTCTACTAGAACTTGAATCGAGTTCTAAAGTCTTAGTAGACTCAAAATTGAGCCGAGTCTCTTGGTTCAACTCGAACCCAAATTGGGTCGAGTTCCATTTTTTTCTATTCTACTTGATTTGATCGAGTCCCTCTTATTTTTCATTCGATTCCCTTTGTCTTGAGTTCTTTTGGATTGAGTCTAGTCATCTACATACGATTGGAATCGAGTTCGAACCCCGTGACCTGGGTTGAGTCATTTTCCACTTGACTCAATAGGAGTCGAGTCTTATGACCCTAAAGAACCAGCTTTGGCTCGAACCCGTATTTCACTCGGACCGAGCCCTTACCTTTTAAGTCAATAATTTTAACCGAACATCCTCTTTTAGGTCCAATTAGAGTTTATTCAAGTTGGTTATTATGATTCCTTTTCATTTTCTACTTACAAAATTCGTTTGTTCATTATTATTATTAGCTCATAACAAGCAAGAGCAAGATGAAGATGAAGATGAAGATGAAATGAATTTGATAGATTTCAATACATAACATACCTTATAGATTTGCTAGTGTGGATCTTGAATATCCTTGAACTTCCTACGTGATCTCTTCTTCTTAGGTAAATGAAATCATTGCCATCTCTCTCGATTTAGAATGGAATGAGGTAGATGGATTGTTTGTATGTGTGAGCAGGAGGGTGTACGTGAGTGATGTTTGATGGTGATGAAATGATGAAGATAAGATAATAATTAGGGTTTTAGGGAATGTTTAGGATTTATATAATACTAGGCCAATAGGCTTTAGGCCCATATTAACCCTAAGTCCATGATCCACCTTAATCTTATCCCTTCATTCCATATCATTATTTAATTTGTTTAAATATCATCACACGACTTATTATTAAATGAAACATATATTATTTTATTTAATAATTTCTCAAAAGTGTGGACGTTAAAAGTCTTCCCTCCTTAAAAAGGTTTCGTCCTCGAAACCTATCTATTACCCAAACAATTGAGGATAGAACTTACGCATTTCTTCCTCCACCTCCCACGTTGCATCTGATCCTTACAGTGTTTCCAAATCACCTTACCAATGGAATGACCTTGTGATGAAGTTGCTTTTCTTTACAGTCAACTATCTCGACTGGCTGCTCGATGTAGTTCAACAGTTCATCTACCTCTAAGTCCATTAACGGCATGTGAGATGTGTCATTAGCGAGACATTTCCTTAAGTGAGAGACATGAAAGGTCGAGTGAATCCCTTCCAATTCCTCAGGTAGATCGAGCTTATAAGTCACTTCTCCTACACAGGCTACGATCTTAAACGTTCCAATATATATTGGACTCAGTTTTCCCTTCTTTCTAAAACGAATGATCCCTTTCCAAGGTGAGACCTTAAGCATCACAATGTCGCCAACCTTAAACTCAATCGGTCTTCGCCGCTTATCAGCATAAGACTTCTGGCAATCTTGAGCAACTTTCATTCTTGCCTTGATCTGATCAAACCTCGAGGAGGTTTCTTGCATGAATTCCAAACTACCGATCTCCTTCTGACCAATCTCTCCCCAGCATACATGAGTTCTACAACGTCTACCAGATAGCATCTCGAATGGAGGCATATCAATACTCGAATGGTAGCTGCTGTTGTAAGAAAATGCTGCTAAGTGAAGAAGATCATCCCAGCTTCCTCCAAAATCTAACACGCATGCGCGTAGCATATCCTCAAGGGATTTGATAGTCCGCTCAGACTATCCATCTGTTTGAGGATGATACGCCGTACTGATCGATGTTCAATCTCATCCCCATCGCTTCATGGAACCTCTTCCAAAATCTAGAAGTAAAGCAGGCATCTATGTGCGGACGTTACACACTACCACAGTTCATACACTACCACCAGCTTATTTTAGAAGTCTACATACGTTAAAAAACAAGTAGTCTTCTTTTTGCAGACTGCAGAGGTTTTGTCCACCTCTTCTTCTACAGATGTCTGCAGATGTGATCCACGGCTTGCAAACATTTTACCTCTGAAAAAAACAAACAGCGGTCGACGATGGCGAAGCTTGACAGTGGTTGTGTGGTGCTGAAGATAGTGGTTGACGTGGCCGGAGCTTGAAAACACGCAGGAGGAGCTTGCATGTGTGGAGCTTGAGCTTGATGGTGACGGATCTAAACGGTGGCCGGAGCTTGAAAACATGGTGAAGGAGGTTTCCGGTGAAAGAGCTTGAGCTTGAACGGTGACGGAGCTTGACGGTAACGTGTTTGAAATCACGGTGATCTAGCGGTGGCGCGAGTGGTGTTGAAAAAGATGTTCTGTGGGTGTTTTGTTGAAGAACACAATGGGATGGGTATGTGGGTTAGGTTGGTGGGGGTGTTGAATGTATTTGTTTTGAGATTGAGATTTGTTTTTTTCTACAGATGATTCCAGCCATTAGATCAGCATTTAATCGACGGTCAGGAGCTGTTTTACATGGAGCACACGGATCAACCCTTTTAGCAGCGACACCTTTAGCGGCGACGCCAGCTATTAGCGACAACATCTTACATGCCGCCGCTATAGTCCGCATCGCCGCTAAAGGTGTCGCCACTATTGCTCGATTTTCTTGTAGTGATGGTGGTCGCATGATTGATTATATTCTTGAATCTTTAGAAATCTCCTAGACTGAATTCCTTGGCAAAAATGTTGTCATTTGATCTTTGGTTCAACAAACTACAACTTCAACTTCACCATATTATACTACTTTTCTTGTGAAATAATATTCTAGCTTTATGTTCTTCCTCTTTCCATGCTACACTATATATTTGGACAGGGCGATGATAGACTTGCCAAATTCGTGATTGTTGGCTTTCTTTGTGTTTGTAAAGTTATTATAGAATGCCTCTCATCCAAACTGCTTCACGTTCTACCAAACTACCACATGTATACATCTTAACTATTATGCATATTCACAGGGCTACAACTCTTTGTTTCTGTTTTATTAAAATTTTTATCGTCATGATATAGCACATGATCTAATGTTGGAAACATATAATCTAGCTACAATACTTAACCAACTAAGACCCTCGTTTGGGTCCTCACATAGCTAGGCCTGGAATTACCAACACTAATTAGTAATAGGGTAATTAACATATAAAAGAAAAAATGAAAACATGCGTATTATTGTCAACGGAAGAACCAAAATGTGGAACATGTTCAACAGAATAATAAATTTTTTTATTTAAGGTTACTTTCCAACAAATGTAAATTAAAGCAACCTTAATTAAGGAGTAGATTCTGCACAACCAGCATCGGATGTTTCACCCATCGAGGGAAGCAGCAAAGCTTTCAATTCATCTAAACTGCGATTTGGGTGATCAGAGATGTCGGTAATCAGGGAATGTTGTGCTGCTCGAAGCTCCTGAGCCGCTTTCTTCATGCGGAGGGCTGCATCACTACCAAACCCCGGAACACCCTCAATTTTGGCACCTGCACTCGCTTGCACATACCCGGCTTCAAGCCCTCTCTTAAACCCAAGATGAGCCGAAGCCCGAATCACCTTTGAAACAAAAGAAAGAAACTCATCACTGTTCTTCACTTTTTCTAACACCAAACGAAAACCGTTGCTTATCAACCACCTCCTTTCCATCTCAATGCCCTCCATCCGGCGGTTAAGAGCTTTTTCCTCTAGGCGCATGTGTGCTAACTGGTCATCCATAACCTTGATCTCTTGACTCTTCGCTTCACAAAGTGCAGTCCTGTCACGTTCGGTCCTTGCGAGTGAAGTAGCGAGTTTCTCATGGGCAAGCCTAGACTCTGCAAGCTCAGCCTCCAATGATTTCACCTTTGCAGCAAGTGTCTCCTGAATGAATTCAAAGAAACAAAACAATATTATTGTTGAATGATGCTATAGTGTATTAAATAACTGAAATTAGTTCTCTTTGTACATATAGATTACAATGAAAAAATAATGATAAGGGATAATCAACAAATTAACCATGTTGGAGTTGTGGATTTGGGGCAGCATATATCACCTTGGCACGGGAGATCGGACGCTAGACTACGACACAATGGCGGGACACATGTCAATTATCTTGGTTAATTTGGTGATTATCCATAATATCATAGTATTCAAACTAAAGATACAATACTACTTAAATATAATTGATAAATAAATCAATAATAATAACTATAACAGATAACAAACTGGGTTAACAACACCTTCTCACGGAGCTGGTTAAGTTCTTGCTCATGCTAAGTTTCTCCGAAACTACTGACACGAAGGTGACTCTACATCACGAAGCCGGTGCTTATAAAAATCTTTCCTAGCACGAGTGTGAACCCACCGGTGATGCATCTCAGACCCTTTAGCCAGAGCTCCAACCAAGGAACTAGTGTACACATCAGAGAATTCGGTTGCAGATAGTTTTCGGTTAGCAAACACCTCCGCAGCTGGCACAGATTCATTCAAGAACTCCCGGCAAACAGCCCCAGTTTTGAGCAATGTACCGTTTTTTAGTTCCCATGATGGCACAAAGCTTTGGGCCGCATTTTCGACTTCAAGATCAGTTTCATGAGACTTGTGTTTTAGGGATTCATCGATAACAGGCTTTGCCGAACGTGGATTTGACAATGTTTCTTTTGCGGCATTATGAGATTTTGACTCTCTTTGATACAGAAAGTCGAAACTTGCAAAATCAAAGTTGGTAGAATTCTTGACATTACTTGCTACAACTGGTTTAATGGGAGAGGGTTCAACCATAGCTTCGGCAAACAAATCAATGTTAAAGAATTCTTGAGCGGTGTTTTCGACATTTTTCTTATTATTATGCGAAGGTGGCTTGGTATCCTTTTCGAAAGGATCAATAGTAACAGTAGCTCCAGAGGTAACAGTAGCTTCAGAGGTTGAGTTCTCACCTTCCTGCAACGGCACTTCAACAAACCGAGCCTCCTTATCTTTCCTTTTCTTTTCCTTTTTCTGTTCCTTTTTCTTTTTGTTTTTTGAATTGCTTTTGAGGATCCTTATGATCTGCATAATAAAATAAAGCCACATAAAGGTTAGGACACAGAAGGCAAAAAAACATAAAAGAAAACATGGCAATAAAACTAGCAGGCTCTAGACGTAATGGAAATAACGAAAGAAGAAAAAGATTGAAGAAAGAATGCACCTTGTTGAAGAAGGAAAAATGTGACTTGGAGATATAGAGGAAAACAGAGAGAAATTCTCAAAGTAAAGGTTTAAAACTTATAAATTTGTGATAAACGTAACCACCTGTTAAGATTTTTACTAAAGGCACCTTATGCACCATTTTTTCTAGTAGATCAAAGGGAGTTTTAATTGTCACATTATCGATCGCATACAGTATTGTGGCACATAATATATTACAATCTAGTGAATTCACATGCATTAGTAACCATCAATCCAAAGCATGTGGAAGTGTGGAGCAATAGCAAGATCGGGCAAAAGCCAAATGATAAAGTCCTTAACCATTGGACCCTCAGGTTAACCTGACTTGGAGGTGATAGCCACTCCCCTAGTCGCACCACACGTGCGGGAAACCAAACGAATAACATTTAATGACACCAGGCTACACCCGGTAAAGAGGGTATAAATATCAGTCTCTCGTTGAGAGAGGGGCTTGCAATTCCTTCACTGCTACTTCGTGTTAGACAAACACAAGATCCACTCACGGGTAGATAATCACTAATGTATACCATATCTTGCTTTCAGTACACTCGAACTTGGTTATAGAGGGAATCGGACCCTGTATGTGGCGAGACTAACCGGTGCTGTTTTCAGATTCTCCATGGAAAAGCTAGCTAGTCCGAGTCTCATTTTTGAGATGTGGGACATCCATGGTAGCATCAAGCCTACGCATATGCTCGTGATCGTCACGATGACATAACCAGTTACCAAATCGGTTCGTTATTTGGTCCAGTTTAGATCATATGATGAGATATGAAGATGTAAACACGAATCAGATAAAGCATATATAAAAAAAAAGCATAAAAGGAATTAAGCCTTGAATACCTTACATATTCTTCACCAAGAAATCGTTAACACAAAAAACATATATTTTCAACCTAAAACTTTAGCCAGAACAACACCCTGATTTCTTAACATCCGAAACTTCATCTTTACCTCCAACGTTAATGGTTTGCCCTCTGGGTGGAACCATCGGATCGTTACCGATATCTAATGCCTTCTTGCTCACCACATGGTAGATCTGAGTCAATACTTCCGTGAAAGCATTCTCGACATTTAAGGATTCGAGAGCCGATGTTTCCATGAAAAAGCTGTTCTCTCTCTCGGCAAATGTCTTGGCATCCTCAGTTTGAACTGCTCGTAAGTGGCGAAGATCGGCTTTGTTCCCCAAGAGCATGATCACGATATTTTGATCCGTGTGATCCCGAAGCTCTTTCAGCCATCTTTCAACGTTTTCAAACGTTACATTACGTGTAATATCATACACGATCAGTGCACCCACGGCTCCACGGTAATATGCACTCGTTATAGCCCGGTATCTATATGTATTACATGCATGTCACATTATTAAAAACGTGATGGAACATCAATCTTAATTACAATATGAAAAAAGATCAAACATACTATATATTATACCTTTCTTGACCTGCAGTGTCCCAAATTTGGGCTTTGATGATCTTGTCATCAACTTTGATGCTACGGGTGGCAAATTCAACCCCGATGGTGGATTTAGATTTGAGGCTGAATTCGTTTTTGGAGAATCGTGATAAAAGATTTGTTTTACCGACACCTGAGTCCCCAATCAACACGACCTTGAATAAGTAATCGTAGTCATCATCCATATCTTTCTCTAGTGGTGTTAGAAAGAGAATATAGCTCGGTTCATGGAGATGACGATCAAGAAGATGGAGGGCATGCAAGAGAATTGTACAGGAAGATAAAGATCCAAATGATGAGGAATTTGTTTAATTATTATTTTTTTGAATATATATATATATCGATCAAGGATTTAGATGATATATAGTTACAACCTTGTATTTTGTGTTTATGAGAGGGAGAGAGAGAGCGATGTAAAAACTAGAGGGTAAATTGTTTCATGTGTTTTAATTGAATGCTTGTTGTAACACGACCCGAAACGAATTGGCCAAAGCTAAAATTATGGTGATTGTTGGTTTCTAATTCTTCCCATCCATGATTTTCGGCCAACATTCCTAGAAGTTTGTGAAGAACGTTGTTTTTAAATATATATTATGCAAAATTTAATTAGCAAAACTTTGTAGGATTTTTGTTGGTATTAAGAGCACAAATAACACTTAACTAGATAAAACAGTGAACAAGAACAAAGAAATACAGTAAAGAACAATGGCAGGAAGCTTTTTATTACTTTGAGAATAGGGTTTTTTGATATGGTTACATGCATACGATACACATCTTTAAATACTAGAAAAGAAACTAAAATCTCTCAACAGCCCATGAGAATAGGTAAACCCATGAGACTAGGAGAAAGCAACAAACTAACTGTTGCTATTATTGAATTAAAAAACACATGGCTAAAAAACAAACTACTTAGAATAATTCAAAGTACTTCACGTGTATGTATCTTGCATCTCCCTGCCACATCACTCTAAGCATAGGATCACACATCATCACCCTTCCTTGATCCTAAACTCATAACTCCCAGACCTTGTCGGTAGTATACAAACTTTTCTTTGGTGAGACCTTTGGTAAGCATATCAGCCAGTTGATTATGAGTACTGCAATACTTCAACTGGATCTGATTTTCCATGACCATTTCTCGAAGGTAGTGATACTTCAGTTCGATATGCTTTGACCTGTTATGCAGAACTAGGTTCTCGGACAGGTCTATTGCAGATCTGCTGTCACAATGCAGAGTTGTGGGCTCTTCTTGCTTAAATCCGAGATCGTCTAACACTCTCCTTAGCCAGATAGCTTCACAGGCAGCACCAGCGGCTGCAATGTACTCTACCTCGGTGCTGGACAAGGCAACAGTGGCCTGTTTTTTTGAGCTCCAAGCAACAGCACCTCCTCCCAAGTTAAAGAAATAGGCTGAAACACTCTTCCTATCATCAACACAAGCACCCCAATCACTATCACTAAAACCAATCAGCTTTACCTCTTGAGTTCCCTTGTACCATATTCCAAACTCCACGGTACTTGCAACATATCTTAGAATCCGACGAGCTGCACCAAGATGAGTTTTTGTGGGTTTATGCATAAACCTGGAGATCAAAATTACAACATAGGCCAAGTCGGGCCTAGTATGAGTTAAGTAGATAAGCCCTCCAACTAGACTTCGATATCTTACGTCATTCACTCTATCAGTGCCATCATCTAGAAACAATTTTTCATTTGTGTTCAGTGGTGTCATTTCAATAGTACAATTCTGCAGACCAAACTTTTATAAAAGAGCTCTAGCATACTTCTCTTGAGATAGAAAGATCCCTTCTTGGGTTAGTTTCACCTCAAGCCTAAGAAACTGTTTCATCAAACCCATGTCTGTCATCTCAAAAGTTGACATCATTCCTTCCTTAAAATCGTGGATCAATTTATCATAGGGAGAAATACAGATAATGTCATCCACATATAAGCAAACATAAATGACATTACCTGACTTATCTTTCTTCACATACAAAGTGGGTTCATTGTAGCTTCGTACATAACCATGCTGTAGAAAATATCCATCAATCTTGGCATACCAAGCTCGAGGGGCTTGCTTCAAACCATAGAGAGCTTTACGTAGCTTGTAAACCATTTCTTCTTTCCCAGGAACTTCAAATCCCTCCGGTTTCTCTACATAGATTTCTTCATAAGCTCTCCATTTAAAAAGGCTGATTTAACATCCAATTGATGAATATTCCAGCTCATAGAGGCTGCAATGCCCAACAGGACCCGAATAGTCTCAAAACAAGCAACTAGGGCAAAGGTTTCTTGGAAATCAATATCTGGTTGATGAGAATAACCTTTGGCTACAAGACTTGCTTTGTGTTTAATCCCCTTTCCATCATTAACCGGTTTAACTTTAAAAAGCCATTTGAGACCAATAAGGTTTTTACCTGGTGGTAGAGTCACGAGATCCCATGTATTGTTGTGAGTTATGGCATTAAGTTCGGATTGCATGGCCATTTGCCATTCTTGGCTCTTGGAAGCATCATGATAAGAGATGGGATACTAGGTAGTTAATGCAAACTGGCATATATTTGATTCATCTTCATCAGATATGCCTTCACCTGTCACATAGTCATTAAGCCATGCAGGGGTTTTAGTTGGCCTTTTGGAGGGACCAGGGGAGTTGGGGTGATTAGAGGTACTTTGGTGTAATTGATTTAAGGATGGCTGATTGTATAGGATGTTAGGTTGTGGTTGAGATTGTTCCTGTGAAAGTGGTGAGTTCCCATGTGAAAAGGAAGATGAGGAAGATTCCTCATTATTTAATAGGCTAGGGTTATTGCCATTAGGTGTAGGCGTACTATTGGGAATTGAGTTTGACAAGTCACAAGGAAAGGGGTTAAAAGTCATGGTCCTCTCTGTACACTTACCATCTTTCCAATCCCATTTTGTTCCCTCCAAGAAAACAACATCTCTTTTGACATTAAATTTTGTTGTGATAGGATTATAAAGACGGTAACTTTTACTCTGATTAGAGTAACCAATACAAATGCATTTTTCTGATTTGCTCTCAAGTTTTCTTCTTAATTGATCTGGGATCAACCCATAAGCCACACACCCAAATATTCTCATGTGAGAGATAGAAGGTTTTTTACCTGACTAAGCTTCAATAGGGGTCCGATTCACAAGAGCTTTTGTAGGAGACCGGTTGAGTGTATAAACAGCCTTGGCCACGGCTTCAGCCGACAGCCAATTAGGAAGCTCTTGTTCATGCAACATACTTCTTACTAAGTTCATCACAGTTCGGTTCTTTCTTTCTGCCACCCCGTTGTGATGGGGTGTGTAGGCAACGGTTAACTCTCGTTTAATCCTGGCCTCTTCACAGAACTTGTTGAATTCTATGGAACAAAATTCTCCACCACGGTCAGATCTCAGAGCTTTAATAGGGCAACCACATTCTCTTTCTACCATGGCCTTGAACAGTTTGAATTTGTCGAAGGCTTCATTCTTGTGTTTTATAAAGTACACCCAACACATACGAGTTAGATCATCAATAAATAAAAGGTAGTACAAACTGTTACCTAGACTTGGTGTTTGCATGGGTCCACATAGATCCATATGAACAAGTTGCAATCTTGAACTAGCACGAGTAACTGTTCCCTTAAATGGAAGTCTAGCATGCTTAGAAGCAACGCATGACTCACACGTGATGTTATGTTGAATCTTGGGCAGACCCTGAACCATGCCATGATCATAAAGTTTCTTTAGTCCGGTGGGATGAATGTGACTAACTCGACAATGCCACATCAAAGCTTCAGCATCATTCTCCATTGAAAAAGTGTTGTGAGTAGTTAGCAAGCAAGTTGAGTCCACCACGAACATATTGTTTGTGGCAACTGGGGCTTGAATAACCTTTTCTCCTATGGTCTTCTTTCTCACAATGCTGTACCCATCATCAAACATCAAGCAGTACCCTCTTTTAATGAACTGTCCAACACTGAGCAGGTTGTACTCGAGGGATGGTACATATTATACATTCTCTAGCAACTTGAACTCGGTATCACTGGTGTACATGAGTACCGTGCCCCTTCCTTCGACATTCACCGGTTTTTTATCTCCAAGTCAAACTTTAAGTTTAAAAGTGGAATTCATATCGATAAAACATTGGAGAGAACCTGTCATGTGATTGGAGGCCCCTGAATCCATGAACCATTGTTGGACTCTGTTACCCGGTTGCTCGGTGCTATCATTAGTAAGTGTTGTTCTTCATTCTTAGCAAGTTGCTCCCTTGCATCGTTTTCAGCCACATTTACTTGTGGTTCTTCATCGTTGTACCAACAGTCCTTTTTGAGGTGACCATATTTTTTACACACATGGCATTGTGGTACTTTGCTTCTGTCGAGATTTCTTTTACCTCGACCCGCACCTCAGCCACGTGGTGACCCACGTCCTCTTCCTCGCCAATTGGACTCCCTCCAATTGGTATTTCTATTCTGATCATGCACAACCTCACCAGTTTTTTGTATCTTTTCAAGCATAGATCTAGCATTGATTCTTTCCTCCTGAGATTGTAAGAGACCCATTAGCTTGACCGGAGTGACTTCGAAAAGTTCAAAAGTGACTTCAATGGATGGAATAACGTAGTCAAACTTAGGAGAGAGACTCCTAAGAATTTTTTCAACAATTTTCTGGTCACTTAATTCTTCCCCGTAGGATCTCTGTTGCCCTACGTTATCCATTACTCGTGAGAAATAGTTCCCCACGACTTCATCGTCCTTCATGTTGAGATTCTCAAAGGCCCGTCGTAGCCCCTGAAGTTTTACAGATTGAACTTGTGTGTCACCTTGAAATTCGAGTTGCAGGATCTCCTATGTTTGTTTGGAGGTTTCAGCAACAGTAATTCTAGAAAATAGACTATCATGGACACCTTGTTGAATGATAGTCATAGCCTGGGCATCCTTCTTCTTTGCTTCTCTGTTGTTATCAGCCCCATCACCGACTGCCGTAATACCAGAGTAAACTACCTCCCATAGTTCCTTGGAGCGAATAATTGTTTTCATTCATATGCTCCAATGCTTGTATCCATCTCCCTTAAACACAGGGATGGGAGGTCCACCTGTAGTAGCAGCAGAACTGGAGTTTGCAACCATAGCGAATCAGGTTTTGTTGTTTTTAAAATGGAGAGGGGAAGTGGAACCTGGATCTGATACCACAAATGTTGGTATTTAGAGCACAAATAACACTTAACTAGATAAAACAGTGAATAAGAACAATGGAATGCAGTAAGGAACAATGGCAGGAAGCTTTTTATTACTTTGAGAATAGGGTTTTTTGATATGATTACATGCGTACGATACACATCTTTAAATACTAGATAAGAAACTAAAATCTCTCAACAGCCCATGAGAATAGGTAAACCCATGAGACTAGGAGAAAGCAACAAACTAACTGTTGCTATTATTGAATTAAAAAACACATGGCTAAAAAACAAACAACTTAGAATAATTCATAGTACTTCACGTGCATGTATCTTGCATCTACCTGCCACATCACTCTAAGCATAGGATCACACATTATCAATTTTGCCTTCCAACAATAGTATAATGAAAGTAATAACGAGGATTTATAGTAAAAAAAATACCTTAAAGAAAATAATGAAAAAAATATAACTCAAAATTTAATAAAAAACGAAAAAAGTAAAAACACAAAAATTTTTCCACCGTCTTCCTCGTAAAAAAAAAAACACAATGTTGAGGAAAAATGATCATTGTGTCTTTTCGTCATTAATTGTGTTTTTCTTATCGATGCTAGTCTTCCTTTGTTATCCATGTGGCTCGCTCTAAGCAACCCGCCTCATTCTATTCACCTGCGTGCATACTATAAGTCAGCTATGCTGAGTGAGTTCTAGTTAATCAATTAACATACATTACTAACATATCTTTACTTATACATGTCCGAAGATACGCATTCGTACTTCACTTACTATTACTTCTTTCATTCATACTTTGCATACATACGTACGTACTTACATACGTTCTTTCGTAATTCCCTATGGCATACCATAAGCTATTCTATTTCTGTTGTCTCAGATATTATTAGGGTCTGGTCCCTCTTGTCTCAGCTATTAGTATGGTCTGGTCCCTCTAGTCTCAGATATTATTAGGGTATGGTCCCTTCTGCCTCAGATATTATTAGGGTCTGGTCCCTCCTGTCTAAGATATTATTAGGGTCTGCTCCCTCCTGTCTCAGATATTATTAGGGTTTGGTCCCTCATGTCTAAAATAATATTAGGGTTTGGTCCCTCTATCTCGAATAACCTTGCAACCATACCTGTCCCTGTCAATCTTCCATACATTCATTACCATACGTTCGTTATCATACGTGCATACTTTTCATACCTTCTAGTTATGTATATAAATATATATACATATTCATACACTTATACATTCTATAATAATAACATTCATTACATAATCATACACGTATCATATACTTATCACTTAGGATAAGTGTATTAACTACCACATAGGAGTATGCACATAGCCCCGAAAAAACATCACAGAGTAAAGGGGTTAGAACTCACCTGTAGTCGGGGCCGCTCGGAGTTAATCTTGATTCCTTTCTTCAGTTGAGCCTGACTAACAGTTTATTAAGTTATACGTATTTATTCTCTATCATTAACTATTTTACATACCTAAGTTAACGTTTCTAACTTTTAAGTTAGCTAAACCGAACTTTATCGGTAAACAAACCGATCCTTTAACGAAATCATGCTTTATTAGTTTAATGAAACTTAAGGAAACGATCTTTATAATTGACGATTCTTTAACGGACTTATGAATTTATATGTTAACGGTTTCTCAAATGAGTCGGGTTAAGTCCTCATGTTTTTATAAGTTGACCATTTATCAATGAACTCATATGCTTAAGCATGCTTAACGAGCTTATATGTTTAAGATTCCTTAACGAGTTCTATAAGTTAGCGGTTTGTTGTGAGTCGTGTCTCGGGTCAAACTTGGGTCAAGCACCTCAATCAAATCGGCTCTACCTTTAAATTAGGATCGAGTCTACTATGTTTCACTTGATTTGGAACTTGGATCGAGTCGATCTTCCTATTCTATTAAACTTGATTCGAGCCGAGTCCTGCAGCCCAACTCGAGCTGATCCATCCAATCACTAGACTCGATGAGTCGAGTTCTAGCACCCATCCAATCGAGCCGAGATCTAGCTTCCAGTCGACTCAATATTGAGTCGACTCCTTCCCATTCGAGTCGATAAATCCAGTCGACTCTAGTTTCACTCAAGCCGATTTCAAGGCCCCAATCAAGTCGACCTATTGGTCTCAATCGAGTCGATCCATCCCATTGAGCCTACTTTATATCCAATCGACTCGTTGAGTCGATTCTGTCCACTTTCCAGTCTACTAGAGCTTGAATCGAGTTCTGAAGTCTTAGTCGACTCAAAATTGAGCCGAGTCTCTTTGTTCAACTCGAACCCAAATCGGGCCGAGTTCCATTTTTTTCTAATCTACTTGATTTGATCGAGTCCCTCTTATTTTTCATTCGATTCCCTTTGTCTCGAGTTCTTTTGGACTGAGTCTAGTCATCTACATACGGTTGGAATCGGGTTCGGGGACCTGGGTTGAGTCCTTTTCCATTTGACTCAATAGGAGTCGAGTCTTATAACCCTACAGAACCGGCTGGGCTCGAACCCGTGTTTCATTGGGACCAAGCCCTTACCTCACAGTGCTGAGGAAAAATGATCATTGTGTCTTTTCGTCATTAATTGTGTTTTTTTGATTATTTTCATCATTGATTGTATTTTTTTCCTTGACATTGTGTTGTTTTTTTTCTTGATGTTGTGTTATACTACTCAACATTGTGTTCTATTATGTTCGAAATTGTGTTATATTTTTTGCGATCTATTGTGTCTTTTTTATTTATCATTGTGTTTTTTGTTTATTTTCGCATTGTGTCTTTTTTCTACCATTGTGTCTTTTTGGTAGGTTTTTGTTTTCTTTTCTTCTTTTTTTTTTGGAACGGATATGATGGCAGAAACATTTTAGTTTTTTCAATTTTTTCGTTTTTTATTTATATTTTGAGTTATGAAGGGGTTTTTTTGTGTGACCACAAATCCTTCTCACACTTCTCATTTTTGTCCCCATTTGTATTTTAACTTCACCCTTAATATACTAGCTTTTGAACCCGTGAATACACGGGATTTGCAAAATGAAAAAAATTTGTTCATTAATTGAAATACATACACAAATTTAAAGGTAAAAAAGAAATAAAATATATAGTACAAACAATAAGAAGTTTAGAATATCAAATTTATGTTCATATAGAAAACATATAAACGGATTAAATATTGCTATGAGTTCAATGCTGCAATGAGTTGAGAAAACAGTAAAAACGGATTCACGGCATTAATAAAATCAAAAAATTAGAAGTACATATAATGATTTGGTACAGGTCATATGAAAGTAATTGCTAAGAAATTTTTTTTTTGTATAAGATCCTAGTTCTTTTGTTGAAATTGATTATATGATAAATGTTTATGAAATAAAAAAAATGGAATTGACGGTTTCTAGAAAAAAAAACAACTCAGATCAATAATTTTTCAGCAAAAAACATGAATTGTTGGACCACAAATATTTTAGGTATAATTAATCATGCTCTTAATGTTCAAAACTTTTTTGAATGATTACGTTTAGAAAATTAAGTTGAAGATTCAAAATTAAAGTTACATATACATACTAGCTTTTGAACCCCGTGTATTACAGGGGATTTATCAAACTATAAAAATCAAAAAAGGTCATTTATTTCAATTGTGATTCTCAAAATACTTATGAATTAATTTATTGTAGACTTAAAGAAAAAACAAATGGATTAACGAAATTTACTAAAATAGCATGGTTTTGGAAACATCGAGATGTGGATTTGCAATAAATTTTAAAAATGTGCTAAAGTTGCGTAGTTGGTCAAACTTCAGGTATGAAAATGGCACTATGTTATAATCCACTTGATAAAATGATTTTGACCTATGACCCATGAATATTTAGAATGAATGAGATGAGAGATTAGAAATTAGGAGAAATGTAGGCTTGACACCTAAGCTTTAATATTTTTTTCATTAGTATACATATATATCTATACTATATAATAAATAAAGCTTTTTCAATGCTACATAGCATAACATAAGATAGCCTTTTACAAAAATTTTCCACCTCTCTCTCTTATTAAATGCATTTCTATTTTCATATTAATTGTTTTATATTTAACTTTATTTTTTTAATCAATTATTTTCTCTTTTTAATAATTATATTTTGATTTAAAAATTTTAATACAAACATAAATATATTATTTAGTTTAATATAAATATTTTGTATTAGTTATTAATATTAAACTTTTATAAGTAGCGAATTTTCACTTTAATTTAGATAAAATAATTAATTTCAAATTTCAAATTTCAAATAAATAAATTTTCGCTTTATATTTGTTTTGCAATAAAGATTAATGAAATCTAAAGCCAATCACTATAGATGTTGATTTGTTTTTGAGACAACCTGTTTCAAGGTATGATAATTTATGTGATATAAATTTGAAATAAAAAACAAAATGAAACTACTAATTTTGATATGGAGGTTAAAATTACAAATCTTGTATACAAAAAAATATTTAAAGATTTATAAATTTTCAACAACTTTTTATTTCCATATAGTGTAAGTGTAATTTATTCTACTATATATTATATCTTTATATCTTTTGAACATATATATATTTTTTCTTATTAATAGTTGTGTATTTTATTCTTTTTTTCTTTTTAATATATTATAGTTTTATATAAATATATTTTAATAGTTATTAATATTAAGTTTTTATAAGTAACGAATTTTCACCTCGATTTAGATAAAATAATTAATTTAAAATTTCAAATAAATAAATTTTCACTTTATGTTCGTTTTACAATAAAGATTAATAAAAGTTAAGGCCAACTGCTTTAGATGATTTGTTTGTTTTTTAGACAACTTATTTTAACTCATGGTCAATTGCGTGTTCCATTATCTAGAGTTAAAATAAAAAACAATGTGAAACTACTAATTTTAATATGGATGCTAAAGTTATAAATATTTTATAAAAAAATTTTTAAAGATTTACGAATTTTCAATAACTTTTTATTTCTATGTTGTGTAACGTGTAATTTATTTTACCATATATTCTATATTTATATTTTTGAACATATTTTTTTTTTTTGTATTTCACATTGTGTTATTATTTAAATAAATTTATTTATTCTAACTTGTGTTTTCACACGGGTCTTAAGGCTATATGTTATTATACATGAGTGATCATTTCAAAAATTTCTAAGGTCTCTCTCATTTATTTCTTTTTAAATTAATAGTTTAATATTTAAACCCTTTTTCTTCTTAATCTATTATTTTCTTTCTTTAATAATTATTAAAATATTTAATACCAACATAAATATCTTATTTAGTTTTATATAAATATATTGTATTAGTTATTAATATTAAGCTTTTAAAAGTGACGAATTTCACTTTGATTTAGATAAAATAATTATTTTCAAATTTCAAATAAAGAAACTTTCACTTTATGTTTTGTTTTGCAATGAAGATTAATAAAAGCTAAGATCAATCGCTTTAGATGGTTTGTTTGTTTTTGAGAAACCTGTTTTAACACATGGTCATCTATGTATTTCATTATCTAGAGTTGAAACCAAAAATAAAGTGAAACTACTAATTTTTATATGATGGATAAAGTTACAAATTAAATTATACATATTGTATAAAAAAATATTTAGAGATTTACGAAATTTCAACGTTTTATTTTTATATCGTGTATTATGTAATTTATTCAACCATATATTATATTTTCTTATATGCTGAACATATTTTTATATTTCATATTGTGTTATTATTTAAATAAGTTTATTTATTTTAATCCGTGTTTTACACGGATACCTAACCTAGTATATATATATATAGTAAGAAGATTTTATATAATTCAAAATGAAATCATGGGCCCATACTGTTAGAAAATGTTGATTTTTTTTTTAACAAAAAGGTATGGTATACATTAAGCATAATTCTATTTTAGGTATTAAATTGTTGTAAATGGTCATTAATGTGTGTATGATATCTTGAAATATATTGAAAATGTTATAACGCATGGGTCAAACCATTTTCACCCATTACCCATGGATTAATGAGAAGAGATATTGGAAAATTATGAGAAAATTTTATGCTAGGATTAAATATGGTTAGGACACAAAGCATCATTATTTTTGTTTAATAGTTTAGTAAGAAGTAAGATAAGATTGTATACGATTTTGGTTAGGTTAATCTTTACATGTGGTTCGGACAGCAACTTAATGGGCCATTGGTCACCCGTTTTATTTATATAATCACATTTTTGATTAGCAATTTTTAGTTGGTATGTCGAATTATGGGCCTGTTACTCCTGGTCTTTAGGATGAAGTTTACTTGGGTTTTGAGTCTGTTTGTTAGGCCAAAAGTTTAGACCTATTAAATCATTGGTCTTTTATTCATTGTAGCTACTCTTTTTCATTCAATCACAAGAAAGAATCAGTCAACGGTTATGATCAAACCAATGTTATTTGTTTATGTATAGCCTAGAGTTAGGCCAGAACAAACATTTTGGTATCAGAATACCAGGCTCATAGTTGGTTTGAAGGAGGAGTTGCTCAAAATCAGCAAGAAAGAAGAATGAAAGAAGCTGGCGACACAAGAAAAGCGGAATAAAGCCGATTGAAACCAAGAAGAAAGAAGCTTGAGAAAAAGAAAGAAAATCATGAAGATATCTATTGCACGATGGAGGAAGACTGAAAACGTGTTTTAGTAGTCCATGATTAAGGTAAAGTACCAATCTAGTGCCTTAATTGATTGGAACTAACAACACTTCATGTTCAATCATAGTTGAGACGATGTTAAGGCTTTTTTTTGGGGGAGGGGGGGGGGGAAGGGGGGGGGGGTAAACGAAACAAATACTGATGACAATAAGAACTATACCGAAATACATTTTTAATGAAACCCAAACCGAAGGTGTTCTTTTGCAGGTTGTTAAAACACAATAATGTGAAGGATGTTTGGTATATCAATCAAGGTTCAACAACAGGTGTTGAATGGGTCAAAAAGGCAAGGTTTCAAACTCGTGAATTAAAGATGCTAAGGATTAAGGATAACGGAACAATCAATGATTTATCAGGTATGATGAGTGGTATAAATTCAAAGCTCAAAAGCCTTGGTTCAAACCTTGAAGAGGAAGGTGTTGTTTGTTTTTCCTCAAAAGCACTTCTGTACCTCTTTTGTCTGCATTGAGAAGAGGACGCGCAGACGTTGGGCTCTGCAGTGTGTTTGTTTTTCCGAAGACGTTTCATTAAAAAACGTCTGCACGTCCTCTTCTCCTAGAAGCATTGTTCAACCCACTTCTCACCTCTTCTCCTCTTTTTCTTATTTTTTTCATCATTGTTCAAGCATATTTCAAAGCACTTCCAATCAATTAACAATAACAATAACAATGGCTGCAATCAGTTGTAGGTATCTTTCACTAACCTGCACAGCAACACCCATCAATCAACAAGACTCCAATTCAGCCACTTTGCCGACCAATATAATCTTGCCCAACAAGAAGCCCCGGAAATGGTCCACCGGCGTTGCTCCGGGAGACTACGGCGGACCACCCACCACCAAGCTCCGTAAGTACCGAGCACCGGTGTTGCTCCGGGAGACTACGGCAGACCACCACCATCAAGCTCCGTAAGTACTGGGGCGGTGAAAAGGAAGACCCTTTAACCTCCGATGAGTTGATCTGGAACAATGATTTCATGCCTCACATGAACGATTGATTGGAGATTCGAACTCGGACCCGACCATGTCCCCTGTTCAGGTTTTAACTTTTAATCCCAATTCAGTATTATTATTATTATTATTAAGAATTATATTTATATAATAAAAATGACATTTTGATGAGTTACCATGCATTTTGATGATTACCATTAGTTTGTTCGATTCGGTTTGTTTAAAAACACTCTGTTTTATTTTATCAGTTTGCAGACGTTAAAAACAAACAGTCTATTTCTTGCAGATTGCAGAGGTTTGGTCCACCTCTTCTGCTACAGATGCTTGCAGATGTAGTCCGCAGACTGCAGACGATTTACCTCTTAAAAAACAAACAGCACCGAAGTGATTGTGGGAAAGTTTCTAACTTTGATCCCAAAGAAGTAGGGCTGTGGAACGGTTCAGAACCGCGAGAACCGAACTGGAAGCATTAAATGCTAAATATAAGAACTAGAACCGAACCATATTTTAACGGTTCCGGTTCGGTTCGGAACCGAGTTAACGGTTCTCGCCAGAACCGGTTTTCAATTAAAATTCTAAATATGACATATTAGAATGTGTAAGAAACAAGCGACAGCCCATAAAATAAAACATTATCATATCAAAATATCATATTTAATGAAGGAAATTGAAAATAGATTAGAATAACTCAAAATATTTCAGAAAACAATTATTTTTTAAAATAGATTTAGGGTCGTGGAAGATGATTATTGTTTATGATATTGTAAAGGATTTAATGTAACCAGGAAAGTTAGAACGTGCATGGTCGTTCGTATATGGAAGTATGAAAGCCTACTAAATAAATAGGATTTTAAATATAATCTTCAAAGTTTAAACCTAACCCAGTTCTAGCGGTTCTATAACTGGAACCATCGGTTCTAACCGGAACCGAACCGGGAATCGTTTCCAGCCAAATTTAAGAACCGGAACCGAACCCGAAATACAATAATACAGTTCGGATCTAGCAGTTCGGTTCCGGTTCCCTTGTTCTAACGGTTCGGAACCGTGAATTGCTCACCCCTACAAAGAAGTACTTTGTCAATTGTAGCTCCTATTGTGACATTCGTGACAAAACCGGATACACCTCAGTTTTCACAAATCGAATAAGCGTTTAACCGCTTATTGTATAACGAACGAACGGATAACCAAACGGGTCTGGTTGTGACCCAGATATCCCGGGGGGCCATCTATAAGTGATATACGTTTAATATAAGATAAAATATTAGTAATATGGCCTTAGTTCGATAGCAAACAAGTTAAACGAAAACATGCTCGTTTAACTACCCGCTATAGATTTAAGCGCGAAAGATAGCTACAAACCAAGCATTGTATTATACGTTAAGCCGAAAAAGACTTACAAAAACATTTATTTGAGATGTTTTAAGCGATCCATGAAAATATTTTTGATTTTTACAAACAAATAGTATGTTTTACTAAATTTACAAGAAATTGGCCAAAAAACACTCGTTTTGGCGGTGTTTGTCATATCCGATATATTTTTCTCGCCAAAAACCGAAACTGAAAATAAATTTGGACTCGCCATTTAACGTTTGGGCACGCAAAACAAGGAAATGGCCCAAAAATTGGGCCCAAGGGGGCCCAATAATCTTGCGGCTGCCAAGATTGAATTACCACCTTCCTTTATATATTGTAAAATTTTAACACTTTCTATATCATTCTACAGGACCTTATTATTATAATCTGGAGCTTCTTCAACTGATTACGTAAAAACCCAGCCAAATCTTAGGTAAATTGTTTCATTTTAATCAATTTTCAACTTGTTTAATCATGGTTAACTACATAGAAACATAGTTTGATTGCCAAAAATTACTTCTAACCATGTAAAAACCCTAAACATGATCCAAAAATATTTTTTGATCCTACACATGGTTAAGAATCTGAATTGGTAAGTTTTTTTTGGCCATAAACACGGATTAGAGGGTTTAAATCGCGTTTTTACGGTAAAAAAGTTTGGTTTAAAGCCCTAACTGAAACCCTAAGTTTAAAGGCTGATATTTTGATGATACATGCTTGGTTTTGTGATATAGGACCTGTATCTAGCTTTTCTAGAAGCACAAGAACCCGAAAACTTGATTAGAAGGGCGAAAAGGAACCGAAACCGCTAAGGTAATACCGGAACACTCGATTATGGGCTGTTTAGGTTAAGGTTGTGATGTGCATATTGTTGGGTCTTGAAATTTTTTAGGGACATCAGAGACCATGTCATTGAGTCCCTATTTAAATTTTGTAATTTTTCGACTATCCGAGAATATTTGGTGAATTTATTACCGAATTGGGACGTTTATTTGGAAAAAAATAGTTAAAATGCTTAAAAAATTATGAAATTTTGTGGGGAACTCAAATTTTGTATATTTTGATCAGATATAAAATTTGGGATCATTTGGAAAAGTTTAAGCGTGATATGTGCATATGCGTTCGTATGAATTTTTATAGCCGAATTTGGGCCGAAAAGAATATTGAACAAGCTTATTGCATTCTGGAATTGATACAGGTTGTTTTGGGACATAATTTGAGTATTCAGAAACTTTTTTGGAATTTTTGGAAATCGTTTGGGATAAACGGACGATTTTCAAGCGAAATATAGCTGATAAATTGAATTTTTATAAATTAATAAATCAGTAAATAATTCCAGAAATATTTTTATTAAAATCTACATATTTTATTTGATAAGTGGATAAATTTTCATAATTTAATGGTTAATGGTTAATTAATCATGCTAATTTGAAGATTATACAAATTCAATTTTTAATAAAAACCGGCAAGTTCGCGATTAACGAACCTGCGGGAATATCAAAACACCATGAGTGATCAAAAATCATATTTTCGGATTAATTAAGTAAAAACAAACCTTTTGATGAGAAACCTAGACAATCTGGATAGATTGTGCACGTTTCTTCTCAAATCAAACTGAATAAACGGAAACGGGCCCCGTAGCTAATTCGGAACCCCAATATGTGATCTTTCTTTATAACTTAATCATTTTATTAACCAACACACTTACCCAAGCTTATTTTCCCATAACTGTTTTCAGAACGCGTAAACGAACAACTTGGCCCAGCTAGGAAAACGGGAAACTGAGCCAAGTTCGGTTTTAAGTATTAGACATTGAACAAGATCATAACCTAAGTCTATTGCCACTTTCTGGGCGTTCCAGCTATACCCAGATTAGTTATATAACCCAGTTTAGTATTGAGATTATAATAATATTCAAATATTAATATTATTATAATATTGATTATAGGAACTAGTGATAGCAAACCGAACAAACCGCGAGCTGACACGGTGCTGAGTATCTACTAAACAGTGAGTTTCATGACCCCACCTCTGAACTGTTTTACGAACTTTTGGGGTGAAAAGCATGTTTGAATAATATACATACCTGAAACATGTATTGATGTGAATTATCTAAGTGCTAACACACGAAAGTCCCCACTAACACAGCGATTAACTTCGAGCCGGTGGCTTGTGAATAGTATTATTGGTTTGACAAACCCAAACGCAGCCGGCATGTGTTGCTGAGACTTTACCCCGTTTGCACATGACCATATTTATACAAACACGCTATGTAGTGTTAGACATAGCTACTCGGGGCATGTTGTGGGCGGAAAGGGGGCCACAGTGGTTGATTGAGCGTGGGAAATGGAGGCACGCAGCACGAACAGTCAAGGTTTCACTGTAGCTTAGCATAATTACATCATTAACATACAAACAAACATACTTGTGAACGTACATACATACATACTTGCATACTTGCACAACTGATTTTTGAAACTCGTGAAACTCACCAACTATTTGTAGTTGACCTGTTTTAACATGTTTTTCAGGTACTTGATTTGGATTAGAAAGTCAATGTGCTACGTGTTTGACTTGCGATCAATGCTGGGTGAATTGATGCAAGTGTGATAGTAAGAAGTAAAGTCTCTTAACGGGATGGATTTAGTTTGTATCACCTAGTTGTAAACAAAGTTAGATCGATGTAAAATATTGTAAACTAGTTGGTATTGTTCTTTATAAACAATATGGTTGATATCAGAGGTGTCTGTTACATTTCCGTTTTACGCTTCCGCAAATCGCTTAACGGGGTGTGACAGAAGTTGGTATCAGAGCCATTGGTTATAAAGGATTAGGTTATCCCTTAGGATACCTAAAATATAACCGTAGACTTGATTTACACTGGGAAAATAAATAATAATTTAATATTATATACTGACGGACGCTGGGATGAACTTGTAGGGCAAGTGGGTTATTGTGGTCCGGAACATAATAACAGACTTGCTTGTACGAGGGAATTCGGGGAGAAGTCGCGGAACGTACGGGTAGGTAAAAATGGCAACATATGTGTATAAAAGGTAATACTGAGTATGTATATTTAATTAACACACATACGTACTTATCTGGAGCAAGGTGTACGAATACGTGTACGTACTGTACTGTCGATAATACTTAGTCTCCATGTAACGAATATTATATTCGATTATAATCAATATTAATTTAAAATTGTATTTTAAATAATATTATATTTTATCATAATTAATATGCTACTTGACCATAACAAATAAAATATTTATTTGGCCTTAAGTAATAATATCCCTTACTCTGATTCATACTATCAAAAAATATTATTTTATGACAAATCGTTGAGCCGAAGGATGTCGAAATCGGTAGCCACATATAGGATGAAGAACTGATGTTGCCTGTGAACGAGAATGTGTGGACGTTCTATCAAGTCCAAACTAAACCTTATTGTATGATTGAATCACAGACCGAGCGTAAATTCTAGGCCCAGGAAAGAACTGTGGGAGGTGTGACCTACATACAATCATATCCAGAGGGCACAACACTTCTCAACTTGATCTAATCTTATCCTATATACTTGTTTTCAAATAGTAAACTAAACAGTTTTCGATTCGTCTCTTCTCTTTCGTTTTTCGAAAACAAACAATATTCCTGTGAGAATGCCTAGTGACGTGCCCGAACTCTTAAATTATAAATATAATAATTACCTTATTGAGTCCCCAGTTCTGTAATAGACCGTGACTACTAGTACATATAATGTACTAAAGATATTTCAAAAAGGAATACTAATAATAATAATTCCCTTTACATATCACTAGAACAATTGACTCTGATGAACCTTCTAAACTAGGAAACTCTGCGAATCATCTATGTACGAGAACCTCTAACCTCTCCTATATTTTGCTATTCCAATCGGTTTATTATAGAAGAAAAACCCCATGATCACGAATCGATGGCGTACGTGGACTGGAATGGGACATACTTACCCCCAACCAGAAAATTACCACTTTTACTAAACCTGGCATGCTTACGGATATTGAATGACCTAGTGAAAGAATATTTTCTAATTATACTTAATAACATCCAAAGGTCAAAGAAAGTATACAAATGCCTCCCGACTATAACATCTTGCTTAAACTTATAACGAACAAATCTTTACTTGCGGGAGATGCAGGATAAAACAGTTACCCAATGATGGGACTATATCGGAATGATTGTTATACAAGTTGTGAATTATGCATGATTATTATAATGTGGGCTCGGATAGACAAGGATAGTATGACACTGTTGTGTATAATTCCGATACTCTATACGAGCATTTGATAGTATGCTATGCTCATACGGAGGATGATCTGAATCTTTTAGTACAAACATTGACCTTTACCGGGTTAAAATTACTTGTCACTGGGTGATGACTTTCGATATATACATGCAAACAATGGCCTTATTAGGCTAAATCTACGTACTATCTTTAGTATATGGATACAGGATTCGATGTGTGAGATACTATGTGTTACTTGAAATACTTGAGTATTAGCTAATGTAATTCCCTGCGAGATGGGTATAGGGGGAATTACTAATAAGTGAAGTATAGTCGTTTATCATTATAAGATGACCCCGAAGAAAACAGACACGTGATTTGAGGCAATTGTGGCCGAAATGATTGTTCGGCAACTGCAGTTGGTAGCTCTGACAATCGCAGTGCGATTCGCTGCCAGCATTAATACGATAATGAAAACAAATCAAATGCGAAACACTAATACGGCCGCGAATATTATTTCGCCGCCCAATACTAATACAGATACAAATGTTATTTTTATGATAAATACGAAAATTGTCATGAATAATACTCCCCCATTGAGCATTAATGCTACTACCGATAATGATGATTTCCCCCACTAAATGCCATTGGCAACAAAAATCTTTTACCGAACATGAATAATAGTCGTAACAACCGTGATTCTTCACAACGGGAATGCTTATTTAAACGATTTAAGTTGTGCAAACATGTAAATTTTAATGATACTAAAGAATCAGATGAATTAGTAAAATGAATTGAAACGATAAAGTCTGTTATCCATACCAATAGTTTCCCATTAAACTGTATTGTTAATTACATACTACTACACTACTTGGCCATGACCTTATGTGGTAAAAAAAATGATTGTATGAATTCGGGAGCAAAAAGGCAATTATCCACATGACTTGGGCAAAACTTAAAACCACTATATTGAAACATTCTTGCCCAAGGAATTAAATCTAGAAATTAAAAACATGAACCCGAAAAATCCAAAACGAAAGGGACGGGTCAACTGGAATGCACAAACCGTTCTAACAATTTGGTTCGACTAATGCTATGGTTAGTATTCCGAAAGTAGAGATCTTAGTTAATCCAGTTAGTCACTTAACTTTTGAGAACACCATGACGTTAGCCGGGGTGGTAGCTTTGAATTCGATCAGGAAAGGTGTGTTGAGAGTACCGGAGAATCATCTAGTACAAAACAAACTAATCACGAAACAGGGCTACAACAATCTAAACGTGTGCACCCTACAACTCAGAATAATATGACAATTAGTTTTAGTTCAGAATTAAACTTATACAATTAACCTTCGCCAAAGGGTATGTCGAATAAAGGCATGTCATAAAAGCAGGAAGGTTGGATACTATGCCTATAGCCATGAAACCATTATGAACACTGTAAACTGACCGTTCTGACATCACCACTTACAGTTATCCCAATCGCTACCAATTCAATCACAAACTATGGCAAACCCTTATGTTTACTATGAGTGTGGAAGTACGAAACGCTTCAAAAGGAACTGTCCCAAGTTAAACTAAGAACGAACATCGACTTCTAACTCGGCTAGAGGCCGTGATTAGTGATCGGACCCGATAAAACACAACAAGACTTAATTGTGGTGAAAGAATACATCTGTAATTACTGAGTAATATTCTTCAGCCTCGTTTGATATAGGTACCGATAGAAGTCTTATTCCCACTAACTTCTTATCCCTGAGAAATGTACAGGTTAGTGAACTAATGGATCCTTATGCTATAGACTTCACTAACAGTAAACCTAAAAATGTTAGGAAAATAATCCAAAACTATCCTATTATCCTAAACAACCGACCATTTTATTGACATGCTCCTGGTATAGCTGGGAAGCATCGATGTAATTGTCAGTATGGGCTGGGTAGCTAAATACAAGGCAAAAATTGTGTGTAATGACTAAATAGTTAGAATTCCTCACCCAGATGATGAAGCGATTATGGTAAAAGGAGAGGAGTTTGGTTCAATATCGTCTCTCGTGTCTCATCTTAAAATATTAAAACTCTTACGCTAAGGGTGTATGGCATTTCTGGAGAACATAACCATGAAAAACCCTAATGAAACATATAGGGAGTATCCACGTAATACTCAAATACTCCAATATCCTTACTGATGAACTACCCGGAATACCACTATCCGACAAATTGAATTCCAAACTGACCTAACCTTAGGGGTAACCACTATTACCAGGCACCTTATTGACTGGCATTCTTCGAAATGTAAGAACTAATTACACAAATACAAGAATTACTAGATAATGATTTCGTAGAACCTAGCTATCCTCATTGGGAAGCACCGGTGCTGTTGGTAAAGAAAAAGGATGGAGGCTCAGGATGTGTGTTGATTACCATAGAATTAAACAAAAATCACCATCAAAAAATAACAACTCCTCTCATGATTCGACGATTTGATCAATCAACTCAAGGGAGCGAATTACTTCTCGAAAATCGACCTCCGATCCGGCTAGGCTATCTTCAACTTAAGATCCAAGAGGAAGATATTTTTAAAACAGCGTCTCGAGCTAGGTATGGTCACTATGAACCCTTAGTTATGCCCTTCGGACCGATTAATACATCCGCAGTTTTCATGGATCATCCGAAACGAGTTTGTAAACCGTACCGCGACAAATTCATTATAACATTAGTAATGATCTCTTGATATATTCGAAAACCGAAGAGGAACACGAACAATACTTATGATCAATCTTGGAGGTATTGAGGCAGGAGGAATTGTATACCAAGTCGTTCAAGTATGAATTCTAGATACAAGAAATACGATGAACACGTTATTAGTTGATGCGGAGTTCATATACACCTGAGCAAAAATCGTAAGTATCAGGGGCACCAAGAGAAATTCGCCAAAATTTGAGATTTGTTGGGTATTACCGACGCCTTATTGAAAATCCAGTATAGCCCAACCTTTAACCCTCCTAACCAGAAAAAGACTGAATTTATGATTAGGAAGAAGAACAAAATAAGGCTTTTCAATTGCTGAAAAAGAAACTATGTGCAAACCCGATGCTAAGTCTCTCGGAAGGGACTGATGATCTTGTAATTTATTGGGATACATTCTGAAAAGGGTTTGAGTGCGTATTAATGCAGAAATATAAGGTTACGATATACGCTTCCCAACGATTAAAAGCACACGAGAAGAATTATACTATATTTGACCTGGAGTATGGGACAATTACTTTTACACCTAAGGCAGGTGAATACTATTTATATGCCATTAAATGCACAATTTACATGAATCATAAAAGCCTATGACCCGCAATTGATCAGTCAAAACTCGATACAAGGTAAGGAAGACGAGTAGAGTCATGGAACAATTGTAATTGAGAAAAAAAACGACGAAATTCTATGCCTCCAACAAATCGAGCCTAGATTCCAACTTTTGGTAAACTATGTGACTTGATCATGGACGAAGCGCATAAGTCCAAAGATTCTATTCATCTAGGTATCGATAAGATGCAAAAAGATTCAAATAAATATTATTGGTAATCCGAATGGTTGACTAGTGCTAGATTTACAGCAGAATATCAAAAACCCGCAGTAGTGTTATAACAACCGGAAACTCCCAGTAAAAGTGGGAAAATATTATAATAAACCTCATAACACACCTTCGTAAATCATTCTGAGAACATAGTATGGCCCGGGTACTAATTGGTTAGCTAACTTAAAACGCATACTCTCTCCTGATCAATAACAATTACACAACTGAAAGGCATGCTTACAATTATGTCGACAAAATCATACCTCGACATGGTATGTCTATTTCGAATATTTCGGACTGAAATAGTCATTTCGCCTCTTATGTTCTGACAAATTTAAGAAACCAAATGTGGTTTAACCACGACCTGTCGTTCCCAAACAAATGATCGATTTGGACAAACTATGCAGACACTGAAAGAATTACCGAACCTTAGAGAAATTTAGGACCAACGTTTTTACTGGTCTAATCCTCGAATACTAATAGTTATCATAATATTATACGAGCAGCACTGTAACCAGTACGATACGAGCAAGAACATGAATTGATACTTTATTAGTTTGAAAACTGGCAACATTTAAATTGCAAAATCTGATTTGATTCCGGAAACCACCAATCAGACTCGTAAGATTCAAAAACAAACTGAAAGCCACTAATAAAAGAACTATACCAATGTACGTAATGAATTTTTGACCTTTGAAAAGTGTTATTCGAGTTGAGGAAACTGATACGTTGACATCAACATACATAGAACTGTACAAGGTTGTAACGTCCGTAAATTTCGGTTCCAAGAGTTAAAGCTTGTAAAGTATGTATAATTCTCGGGATTTAACCAACGTTTCTCGAAAGCCTTTGCGTCATCTCGGTACGTTAAACCATTTGACTTTTCTTCCATAATGCCTTATACTTCAATTTGGAGGGACTCATATGTAACTTCTTATTTTATAACATAAAACAAAAACCCTAACCCTAAACCCCACCTGCGCAGCCGATCGGACCAGAAACCCCCCTGGCGATTTTTCTTCTATGCAGCCGAGTTTAAACCGTAAAAACTTCAATTCAAGGTTGGTTTTATGATTCACCATGTCTTTTACACCTTAATTGATCCTTATATTGCGCGTATTGATCGATTAATGGCTTGTTGTAGGCTAGCCGGTTGGCTGTCCAATTGACCATTTCCGGGACTGTTTTGGTTAAGGTTTTTGCACCGAAATCTTCCTAGGTATGTCTAGTATAACATACTTAAGTATCGTGTTCATTGGTGTTCGTTAGATTGGTCAACTAGTTGTAGCTTGATTGTTAGTGTTTGGTTGACTAGAGTTGTAGTTTGGTGCGTTTAACGCGAGAGTTGAGGTGATTAACGACCAATTCAGCTCGGGGACACTCGGTTTGATGTACGGGCTGTTCAAAATTCATTTTTATAAGTTATGGGACTGAATTGGTTGTCGATTACTCCAACGGGTCGGTACAACGCGCAATTGTGTTTATTGAATAGTTGGTGCGTTGTACTTGCGGGTTACCGACCCATTTGACTCGTGTGGCGTCGTGTGGACTTATTGGCTGTGATTTTATCATAATGGGTCCACACGGGGCTGAGTTGGATGTCAACGGCCTAAACGACTTCTAAACGCGCGTGTTAGTGTCACCTAGTGCTCCCGAGGGGCAAATTGGCAATTCTTTATTCCCGGGAGTACCTAAGGGTCGATTTGGTGAATGTGAGACCTCGGGGGCTGTTGTGAGTATGTTTGATGAGGTCGAGGGTTTAGCTAACTCGAACCATGTTAGAACGTCTCGTAGGATAAACGAGTCATCTTGATGTCGTTAGTATTGATTGAATATAAACCGACAGGTGTTTGAGTTTTGGGATTTCTTAGGGGTTATCTAGCTCGTGGTGAATCCGTGTCTTGTGTCAGGTGACTTCATGATGCCCCTTTTTACTCTTCTAAGTTTTGGGCTAGCATGCACACTTAAACGATTTTTCCTGATGAAACGTTTAAACTATTTTATATAGGCTTGCTAGTATAAAGTTGGCCTTGGGATGTTATAGTATGTATATATATATATATAAATTATTGTATGGCCTATATTTGGCGATGTTGTAGTCGTTTCGACTACTGATGTTACATATGCCTACTTTGTGTTTGCATGTGTTGATGAGATGTTACGTGTTTGGGTCGTACGTTTGCTCGACCCTAATGTTACGTGTTTGGGTTGTACGTTTGCTCGACCCTGATGTTATTACTTGGATGTTATATATATATTTATATATATAGGGATGTACTTATAAGGATGTTTGTATATATATATATGTATGTATATATATAAGTATGTATGAGAATGATTATTTATCAATGATGATGGTTTAACTAATGTATCCCGTTTACAGTTTAAAACTTTTGGAATGACTATCATTATTATTATTTACTGATGTTAATTGTTTAAAACTTGAACTCACTCGGCTCAAGCTGACTTTGTGTGCATGTTAGTGTGAGTTTCAGGTTAGGAAGATGATGCCTTATCGTTTGGACGTGCACGAAGCTACTTGGATGGTGAAGGGCATATGTGGATGGAATATTTTATTTTTGAACATTTTAATTTAAAAAGTTTTATAAATTTAATTGAATTGGTTTTGGGCAATATTCCTGGAATTTTGGGAAGTTACCTTATTATTTATGTTTTCCGCTGAATTATACTCTGAGATGGTTATTTTAATGAAGTCTTTTAAGTTTAATTATTTTTACGAGTGTTTTGAATGAATACCAACTGTGGGGTTCCCGGGGTTCAGGGCCTTACAAAGGTTCACGCCAAGAGGTAACTTTAAATTATTTAGTCATTCCTTTCGAATTTGAAAGTTTTCAGTATGTGATTAACTGTTTAAGTGTTAGATTGAAGGCTAATGTGGTTAGGGGCAGGGGGTGATTAGGACGGGCGGGTAAAGTAAACGACTAATTACACTTGATCAACGTCATTAGCAGTTTACCCTTACCTTTCATGTTCTAAATTGCCACGTGTACCTGGCCATATTAAAATTTTGTCTTTGTAGGGATAAGTCATGGATAATACTCGAGCAGCTAAGAGAGGTGGTTCTAGTGTTTGTGGTCGTGGTCGTAAGCCACGTGCCGAAGCCGAGAATGAGATTCCTACTTCCCAGCAGGATGCCCCGAATCTTGAGGAGGGGGATAACCCCGCCTTAGATCCTGCTATGCGCACGGCTATCGTGGACGAGGTTTACCAGGAGCTCCATAGCGCCATTCCCGAGATCGTTGCTGAGGCCGTTAGGGCCATGGAGGAGTCTATGGTTGTAAGAGGATTAAAATGTATGTGAAGGGGCTTTCGGCAGATATTCGTAGGGGTGTGGTGACCACTGACATGAAATCTTTTCACTCGGTGGTTACCTTAGCAGGTACTTTATATGATCAGAGGGAGAAGATACCGCCGACCGAGACAAGGAAGACTTGGAACACTAATTCGTACGGTATGCGGCTCGAGGGAAACAATTTTAATCCGTCTGAGAAAAGGGTGAAGACTGAGACTTCTGAGTTTAAGAGGGATGCGGCGTTCAGTAATTGCAAGAAGTGCGGGAAACCGCACACAGGGGAATGTAAGAGTGGGTCTGGCTCCTGTTTTCGTTGTGATAAGACGGGACACCCCCATTTCGAGTGTCCGACGTTGACTTGTTTCCGCTGCAAGGGTTCCGGTCACTTGGCATCAAACTGTCATTCCAGTAAGGCGTTGGGGTTTGGTCAGGGGACTTCCTCGAGGGGGAAGATGGAAGAGCAGCCGAAGGCCAGGGCGAGGTCCTTTAACATCTCCAAGAGGGAGGCGAAAGATGATGCGGATGTTGTTTCAGGTACTTTTCCTTAGTTTGCTTTTATTCCACCGTTATAGTTTCTTATTCCTTTGGAATCATATGTGATGATCTTGTAGCTAAGCAGTAGTATAATGTTACCCCAGGTACTTTTTACTTGATGAATTACAGGCATCAGTCTTATTTGATTCGGGCGCCAGTAGAAGTTTCGTGTCTACCGCATTTTGTTCCTCGTTGAATAAATCACCTGAGCGCGTAGCCAATGTGTTTGAGGTGGAGGTCGCCGTAGGAAAATCCGTTCCCGTGTCTAGGGTTATTCAGGGTTGTTCCATCGAGTTGTTTGGGTATAGATTTCCGATGCGGTTGTACTTGATGCCGCTTGGCGGTTTCGATGTGGTGTTTGGGATGGATTGGCTCGCAAGTGTTGATGCTTAGATCATGTGTGGTCAGAAACTTTTACGTCTGAGGGCCCCGGATGGGACCCAAATTACGGTCTTCGGTGACCGGAATGGTGCGACGCCACATATCATATCCATGCTTAAGGCGGGAAGGTTGATGCAGCGGGGCTGCGGGGCGTATCTAGCGTATGCTATAAATATGAAAACCGAGGTGGCTACCGTCGGTGATGTTCCTATCGTTCGGGATTTCCCGGATGTATTTCCAGATGATTTGTCAGATGTGCCGCCGGACCGCGAGGTCGAGTTCCTGATAGACCTTGTGCCGGGCGCAAAACCCGTTGGTCGAGTCCCTTACCGTCTAGCACCGAATGAGATGAAAGAACTTATGGCCCAGTTGGAAGACTTGCTCGACAAGGGCTTCATTCGACCGAGCATCTCACCTTGGGGTGCCCCGGTCCTGTTCGTTAAGAAGAAGGACGGTAGCATGCGAATGTGCATTGACTACCGTGAATTGAATAAGCTCACTATTAAAAATCGGTACCCTCTTCCGAGAATCGACGACTTATTTGATCAGCTCCAAGGAGCTAGTTGGTTCTCGAAGATCGACCTTAGGTCCGGGTATCATCAGTTGAAAATTCGTGAGGAAGATATTCCTAAGACCGCCTTCCGCACCCGTTATGGACATTATGAGTTCCTCGTGATGTCTTTCGGTTTGACCAACGCACCCATTCATGGATCTTATGAACCGGGTGTGTAGACCGATGCTCGATCTCTCTGTTATTGTGTTCATGGATGACATTCTTGTATACTCCAAAAGCGAATCCGATCACGCAAGTCATCTCGCGGAAGTTTTGGAAGCTCTGCAAAATAACAAGTTGTATGCGAAGTTTTCTAAGTGTTCTTTTTGGTTGCGCGAGGTTCAGGTCTTGGGTCATGTTATTAACCCGAGTTTTATTTTGGTTAACCTTGCAAAGGTGGAAGCCGTGAATGAATGGGAATCTCCTAAGTCTCCATCTGAAATTCGTAGTTTTCTGGGCTTGGCGGGGTATTACCGCCGCTTCATTCCCGACTTTTCGAAAATTGCTTCGTCGTTGACCAAGTTGACTAAAAAGAGTGTTAAGTTCGTTTGAGGCACTGAGCAGGAGGAAGCTTTTCTCGAGTTGAAGAACTGGTTGATGCATGCCCCGATTTTAGCTTTACCTGATGGCACCGATGATTTGGTGGTTTATTCTGATGCCTCTTATCAGGGGCTTGGGTGTGTTCTGATGCAGCGAGGCCGAGTCATCGCTTATGCCTCACGGTAGTTGAAGCCTCATGAGGCGAATTATCCTACCCATTATTTGGAGCTGGCGGCGATTGTGTTTGCGCTTAAGTTGTGGAGGCATTATTTGTACGGTGTTCCTTGCGTTATCTATATCGATCATAAGAGCTTAAAGTATTTCTTTGAACAAAAGGAACCGAATATGCGACAGCGTTGATGGTTGGAATTGATTAAGGATTATGACCTGGAAATTATGTACCATCCCGGTAAGGCTAACGTGGTGGCCGATGCGTTGAGCCAGAAGGAGAGACTGAAACCTATTAGTGTGAAATCTTATCAACTTATTCTTAAACCCGATGTTTTAAAACAAATAGCCAATGTCCAGAATGAAGCCTTGCAAGTGGAATGGATTATGTCAGAACGTATTTGGGGTTAGGAAAAGTTGTTGGAAGATGTCGGTGATGGGGTGAAGTATAAGGATGGGCGTTTATGGGTACCGAGGTATGGGGGATTCAGAGGTAAAATTTTGGATGAATCACACAAGTCGCGCTATTCCATTCATCCGGGCGCGATCAAGATGTACCAAGACCTGAAAAAGAATTATTAGTGGCCTGCGATGAAGTTTGAGGTGGCTCAGTATGTGAGTAGGTGTTTGACATGTCTAAATGTTAAGGCCGAACACCAAAAGCCGTTCGGGAAACTTCAACCATTGGAACTACCTGAATGGAAATGGGAGCATCTTACGATGGATTTTGTGACTAAACTGCCTCGTACTCCTAGGGGTAGTTATGACACCATTTGGGTAATCGTTGATAGACTGACCAAGAGCGCTCATTTCTTGCCGATCCGAGAAACATTTAATTCTGAGCAAATGGCTAATGTGTTTCTTCGTGAGATCGTTTCTAGGCACGGGGTGCTGGTATCTATTGTTTCGGATAGGGATACACGTTTCATCTCCAGGTTTTGGAAGAAATTTCACGAGGAGATGCGTACCGCTTATCACCCGTAGACGGATGGTCAGTCCGAGAAGACCATTCAGACTCTTGAGGATATGTTGCGGGCTTGTGTTATCGATTTTGGTGGTAGTTAGGATCGTCACTTACCGTTGGTAGAGTTCTCGTATAATAACAGTTATCACGCCACGATTGGGGATGTCACCTTTTGTGATGTTGTATGGTAGGAGATGTAGGACTCTAGTTTGTTGGGGTTCCGTTGGTCAGAAACAGTTGGGTAGTTTGGAGGTGGTTGAGGCTACGACTGAGAAGCTCGATAAGATTAAGGCGTTTATGAAGGCCGCTCAGGATCGCCAAAAGTCCTATGCGGATAAAAGGTGAAGACCTATTGTGTTTGAGGCTGGGGATCGGGTTATGTTGAAAGTTTCTCCTTGGAAGGGTATTATCCGTTTTCATAAGAGAGGGAAGCTTAGTCCGAGGTTTATTGGTCCGTTCTGTATATTGTCCCGTGTTGGTGAGGTAGCGTATAGGATGGAATTGCCCGATGAGCTCGCAGGGATTCATCTTACTTTCCACGTGTCCCATTTGAGGAAATGTTTAACAGATGAGGAGGCCCATGTGCCTCTTGATGATATTGAGCTTGATAGTAAGCTGAACTACGTTGAGGAACCTATTGCTATACTTGACCGTCAGGAAAGGCGTTTGAGGAATAAGGTGGTTAGACGGGTGAAGGTGTAGTGGAGGCGCCGTAGGGGTTCCGAGGCTACTTGGGAGTCCGAAGACGAGATGATGAAACTCTATCCGCAGTTCTTCTTGTCGCGTCAGGATTCGGGGAAGAATCCCATTGTAAGGAGGGTGGACTTGTAATATCCATAAATTTCGGTTCCAAGAGTTAAAGCTTGTAAAGTATGTATAATTCTCGGGATTTAACTAACGTTTCTCGGAAGCCTTTGCGTCATCTCGATATGTTAAACCATTTGACTTTTCTTCCATAATGCCTTATACTTCAATTTGGAGGGACTCAGATGTAACTTCTTATTTTATAACATAAAACAAAAACCCTAACCCTAAACCCCACCTGCGCAGCCGATCGGACCAGAAACCCCCCCTTGGTGAGTTTTCTTCTGTGCAGCCGAGTTTAAGCCGTAAAAACTTCAATTCAAGGTTGGTTTTATGATTCCCCATGTCTTTTACACCTTAATTGATCCTTATATTGCGCGTATTGATCGATTAATGGCTTGTTGTAGGCTAACCGGGTGGCTGTCCAATTGAGCATTTCTGGGACTGTTTTGGTTAAGGTTTTTGAACCGAAATCTTCCTAGGTATGTCTAGTATAACATACTTAAGTATCGTGTTCATTGGTGTTCGTTAGATTGGTCAACTAGTTGTAGCTTGATTGTTAGTGTTCGGTTGACTAGAGTTTTTGGTGCGTTTAACGCGAGAGTTGAGGTGATTAACGACCAATTCAGCTCGGGGACACTCGGTTTGATGTACGGGCTGTTCAAAATTCATTTTTATAAGTTATGGGGCTGAATTGGTTGTCGATTACTCCAACGGGTCGGTACAACGCGCAATTGTGTTTATTGAATAGTTGGTGCGTTGTACTTGCGGGTTACCGACCCATTTGACTCGTGTGGCGTCGTGTGGACTTATTGGCTGTGATTTTATCATAATGCGTCCACACGGGGCTAAGTTGGATGTCAACGGCCTAAACGACTCCTAAACGCGCATGTTAGTGTCACCTAGTGCTCCCGGGGGGCAAATTGGGAATTCTTTATTCCCGGGAGTACCTAAGGGTCGATTTGGTGAATGTGAGACCTCGGGGGCTGTTGTTAATAAGTTTGATGAAGTCAAGGGTTTAGGTAACTCGAACCATGTTAGAACGTCTCATAGGATAAACGAGTCATCTTGATGTCATTAGTATTGATTGAATGTAAACCAACAGGTGTTTGAGATTTGGGATTTCTTAGGGGTTCTCTAGCTCGTGGTGAATCCGCGTCTTGTGTCAGGTGAGTTCATGATGCCCCTTTTTACTCTTTTAAGTTTTGGGCTAGCATGCACACTTAAATGATTTTTCCTGATGAAACGTTTAAACTATTTTATATAGGCTTGCTAGTATATAGTTGGCCTTGGGATGTTATAGTATGTGTGTGTATATATATATATATATATATATATATATATATATATATATATATATATAAATTATTGTATGGCCTATATTTGGCGATGTTGTAGTCGTTTCGACTACTGATGTTACGTATGCCTACTTTGTGTTTGCATGCGTTGATGAGATGTTACGTGGTTTGGGTTGTACGTTTGCTCGACTCTGATGTTATTACTTGGATGTTATATATATATAGGGATGTACTTATAAGGATGTTTATATATATATATATATATGTATGTATGTATGTATGTATGTATGTATATATATAAGTATGTATGAGAATGGTTATTTATCAATGATGATGGTTTAACTAATGTATCACGTTTATAGTTTAAAACTTTTGGAATAACTATCATGATTATTATTTACTGATGTTAATTATTTAAAACTTGAACTCACTCAGCTCAAGCTGACTTTGTGTGTATGTTAGTGTGAGTTTCAGGTTAGGAAGAGGATGCCTTATCGCTTGGACGTGCACGAAGCTACTTGGATGGTGAAGGGCATACGTGGATGGAATATTTTATTTTGAACATTTTAATATAAAAAGTTTTATAGATATAATTGAATTGGTTTTAGGCAATATTCCCGGAATTTTGGGAACTTACCTTATTATTTATGTTTTCCGCTGAATTATACTCTGAGATGGTTATTTTAATGAAGTGAATTGCTTTTAAGTTTAATTATTTTTACGAGTGTTTTGAATGAATACCAACTGTGGGGTTCCCGGGGTTCAGGGCCTTACAAAGGTTGTCTCAAAAATTAAACTCGTAACCTAATGAATAAACTATATCAAGAATCGAGTCCACTCTGGATTTTAATTCTACTAACAAATTTCTTATATACAGAAACAAACAAGTGCCTTATTGATGAGGCAGAGATAATACCACTTGAAAACTTTCACATAACTGAATTTGGTGAAAAACATGTATAAATAATGGACGGGAAAGTCAAACAGTTACGACTCAATAAAAATTTCAAGGATCAAAGTTCGGTAAAATCCATAACGGGGAAACAAATATATTTGAAAATGAAAACAAATACTTCTGTTTGTCCCTAAGGAACGTATAATTGGCATATTGAATTTCGGGGATGAAATTTCTTAACGGGGGGAGAATGCGACATTCGTGATAAAACCGGATACACCTTAGTTTCCACAAATCGAATAAGCGTTTAACCGCTTATTGCATAACGAACGAGCGGATAACCAAACGGGTCTGGTTGTGATCCAGATATCCCGGGGGGCATCTATAAGTGATATACGTTTAATATAAGCTAAAATATTAGTAATATGGCCTTAGTTCGATAGCAAACAAGTTAAACGAAAACATGCTCGTTTAACTACCCGCTATAGATTTAAGCGCGAAAGATAGCTACAAACCAAGCATTGTATTATACGTTAAGCCGAAAAAGACTTACAAAAACATTTATTTGAGATGTTTTAAGCGATCCGTGAAAATATTTTTGATTTTTACAAAAAAATAGTATGTTTTACTAAATTTACAAGAAATTGGCCGAAAAGCACTCGTTTTGGCGGTGTTTGTCATACCCGATATATTTTCTCGCCAAAAACCGAAACTGAAAATAAATTTGGACTCGCCATTTAATGTTTGGGCACGCAAAACAAGGAAATGGCCCAAAAATTGGGCCCAAGGGGGCCCAATAATCTTGCGGCCGCCAAGATTGAATTACCACCTTCCTTTATATATTGTAACATTTTAACACTTTTTATATCATTCTACAAGACCTTATTATTATAATTTGGAGCTTCTTCAACTGATTACGTAAAAACCCAGCCAAATCTTAGGTAAATTTGTAACACCCGTTAATTCCGGTTTCAAGAATTAAAGCTTGTAGAGTATGTATAATTCTCGGGATTTATCTGACGTTTCTCGGAAGCCTTTACGTTATCCCGGTACGTTAAAGAACTTAACTTTTCCTTTTATTTTGCCTTACACTTCAATTTGGAGGGACTTGGATGTAACTATTTTATTTATATCATAAAACAAATAACTCCTAACCCTAACCCTTTCTAGGAGCCGATCGGACCTCAAGACCCCCCCTTGCTCGTTTTTCTTCTGCCCAGCCAATTTTCAGCCGTGAAACCTTCAATTCAAGGTCATTTTTATGATTCCCCATGTCTTTTACACCTTAATTGATCATATTAACGCGCTTATTGGTCGTTAAGGTTCAGTTTTGATGATAACAATTTGCTGACATATTCGTATACGTTTATTGTAGGGTCTGTAACACGATGATAATCCATTGTTTTTGATCGATTCTTGATTCCATGATGTTATACTTTGAGACTAGTTTCCAGAAATGTATAATACGTAATTTTTGGAAGAGATTTGAATGGTTTTTATGAATTTATAAAATCGAGTGTCACAGCTGATGCGGGATGACGGATTCTGGTCTGTCTTCCTGACGTCATAACCTTTTTTCGAGAGGTCCAAATTGGTTAGTTCCACTTCTAGAAGTTAGTATTTTGAGTTAGAAACAAAACCCAATTAGAATCGTTTAATTTGGTTCGGTAATGAATTTTATAAAAATAAAACCATTTTTTTGCGCACTGAAATAGCTGCACGTACTTTGCTGTGTTGAAGGAATTTTTATAATTTTTTTGTCTAATAGAAAATTATAATAAAAATATTTTTATAAACCTAAGACATTTATCAAAGTCTGGTAAAAATTTAATAATTTATTTCAAAGGTTATCCGATGTAATTAAATGCATCTTCGCATGCTAAAATCTGCACGTTTTACTCATTATTAATCGATAAGTTCATTTTAGGCTTAACCGGTGGATATGGTTAGCTGAAAGATTTTAGGGGATGAGGTAAAGTTGGTGGGCCTTGGGCCAAGGTGTTGGGCCTTGGGCCAGTTGTTGGGCCTTGGGCCAAGTGTTGGGCCTTGGGCCAAGTTGTTGGGCTTGAACGGCCCATTAGGCAAGAGTGTTCTTACGGTCTAGTTTAGTAACACGTTGTGCATACTTTACAGGCCCTTGCTTGTGATTGTGCACTTAGGGATTTCCTAGCTCGTTGCAGGTGTTCGATTGATTTCAGGTGACTTCTTGATGCCCCGTTTAACTCTTTTTAAGTTTTGGGCTAATATGCACACCTAAGTGTTTTTCTTACTTGATGAAACGTTTTGAATGGTTTTACATAGGCTTGCTAGTATTGGTAGGCCTTGGAATGTTATAGAATGTGTATGTATATATATATTTATATATTTTGATTGGCCAATATTTGGCGAATGTTGTAGTCGTCTCGACTACTGAATGTTGCGTATGCCTACCTTGTGTTTGCATGCGCTGAATGTTACGTGTTTGGGTTGTACGTTTGCTTGCCCTGAATGTTTGTAGTCGTCTCGACTACTGAATGTTGCGTATGCCTACTTTGTGTTTGCATGCGCTGAATGTTACGTATTTGGGATGTACGTTTTCTCGGCCCTGAATGTTATTATTGAATGTTATATATATATTGATATATATATGAATGCACGTATAGAGATGCTCATACGTAAGAATGACTATTTATCGAATGTGGTGACCTAACAGATGTACTTCCGTTTACCGTTTTAAAACCGTTGGAATGATTATTTAAGACTTTTGTTACTTATTTAAAACTTGAACTCACTCAGCTTAAGCTGACTTTGTGTGCATGTTAGTTTGAGTTTCAGGTTAGAAAGAGGATGCCTTATCGCTTGGACGTGCACGAAGCTACTTGGAGGGTGAAGGGCATACAAGGAATGAAGATTTTATTATTAAACATTTATTTTTAAAAGTTTTTATTTAAAGATAATTATGTTGATTTTGGGCAAAATTCTCGGGTTTTGGGAACTCATTTACTTATTTACGTTTTCCGCCGAATTATACTCTGTGATGCTTATTTTAATGAAAAGAATTGTTTTCATGTTTAATTATTTTTACGAGTGTTTTGAATGATTACCAACTATGGGGTTCCCGGGGTTCGGGGCCTTACAAAATTGTTTCATTTTAATCAATTCTCAACTTGTTTAATCATGGTTAACTACATAGAAACATTGTTTAATTGCCAAAAATTACTTCTAACCATGTCAAAACCCTAAAAATGATCCAAAGACATTTTTTGATCCTACACATGGTTAAGAATCTGAATTGGTAAGTTTTTTTGGCCATAAACACGGATTAGAGGGTTTAAATCACGTTTTTACGGTTCAAAAGTTCGGTTTAAAGCCCTAACCGAAACCCTAAGTTTAAAGGCTGATATTTTGATGATACATGCTTGGTTTTGTGATATAGGACCTGTATCTATCTTTTATAGAAGCACAAGAACCCAAAACTTGATTAGAAGGGCGAAAACGAACCGAAACCGCTAAGGTAATACCGGAACACTCGATTACGGGATGTTTAGGTTAAGGTTGTGATGTGCATATTGTTAGGTCATGAAATTTTGCAGAGACATCAGGGACCATGTCATTGAGTCCCTATTCAAATTTGGTAATTTTTTGACCATCCGAGAATATTTGGTGAATTTATTACCGAATTGGGACGTTTATTTGGAAAAAAATAGTTAAAATGCTTGAAAAATTATGAAATTTTGTGGGGAACTATATTTGGCATATTTTGATCAGATATAAAATTTGGGATCATTTGGTAAAGTTTAAGGGTGGTTTGTTCATATGCGTTCGTATGAATTTTTATAGCCGAATTTGGGCCGAAAAAAATATTGAACAAGCTTATTGCATTCTGGAATTCATACAGGTTGTTTTGGGACATAATTTAAGTATTCAGGAATTTTTTTGGAATTTTTGGAAATCGTTTGGGATAAACGAACGATTTTCAAGCGAAATATAGCTGATAAAATGAATTTTTATAAATTAATAAATCAGTAAATAATTCCAGAAATATTTTTATAAAAATCTACATATTTTATTTGATAAGTTTCTAAATTTTCATAATTTAATGATTAATGGTTAATTAATCATGCTAATTTGAAGATTAAACAAATTCAATTTTTAATAAAAACCGGCAAGTTCGCGATTAACGAACCCGCGGGAATATCTAAACACCAAGAGTGATCAAAAATCATATTTTCGGATTAATTAAGTAAAAACGAACCTTTTAATGAGAAACATGGACAATCTGGATAGATTGTGCACGATTCTTCTCAAATCAAACTGAATAAACGGAAACGGGCCCCGTAGCTAATTTTCCCATAACTATTTTCAGAACGTGTAAACGAACAACTTGGCCCAGCTAGGAAAATGGGAAACTGAGCCAAGTTCGGTTTTAAGTATTAGACATTGAACAACATCACAACCTAAGCCTATTGCCACTTTCTGGGCGTTCCAGCTATACCTAGATTATTAAGATTATAATAATATTAAAATATTAATATTATTATAATACTGATTATAGGAACTAGTGATAGCAAACCGAACAAACCGCGAGCTGACACAGTGCTGAGTATCTACTAAACAGTGAGTTTCATGACCCTACCTCTGAACTGTTTTACGAACTTTTGGGGTGAAAAACATGTTTGATTACATATACATACCTGAAACATGTATTTATGTGAATTATCTAATTGCTAACACACGAAAGTCCCCACTAACGCAATGATTAACTTCGAGCCGGTGGCTTGTGAATAGTACTATTGGTTTGACAAACCCAAACGGAGCAGGCATGTGTTGCTGAGACTTTACCCCGTTTGCACATGACCATATTTATACAAACACGCTACGTAGTGTTAGACATAGCTACTCGGGGCATGTTGTGGGCGGAAAGGGGGCCACAGTGGTTGATTGAGCGTGGGAAATGGAGGCACGCAGCATGAACAGTCAAGGCTTCACTGTAGCTTAGCATAATTATATCATAAACATACAAACAAACATACTTGTGAACGTACATACATACATACTTGCGTACTTACAAACTGTATTTGTTGTACGCACAACTGATTTCTTGAAACTCGTGAAACTCACCAACTATTTGTAGTTGACCCATTTTAACATGTTTTTCAGGTACTTGATTTGGATTAGAAAGTAAGTGTGCTTTGTGTTGACTTGCGATCAATGCTGGGTGAATTGATGCAAGTGTGATAGTAAGAATTAAAGTCGCTTAACGGGATGGATTTAGTTTGTATCACCTAGTTGTAAACAAAGTAAGATCGATGTAAAATATTGTAAACGAGTTGGTATTGTTCTTTATTAACAATATGGTTGATATCAGAGGTGTCTGTTACATTTCCGTTTTACGATTCCGCAAATCACTTAACGGGGTGTGACACCTATCAAGTAATACTCCGACCTTGAAAGAATTCTAGATGTGGTAGGAAGGCTAAAAACGCATAGAAAGGCTTCAAAGTCATGAAGAGAAGGATGAAGAGTAAGGTCAAATTTTGATGGGATAATAGGTATTATGGATGGGGAAGAGAGCGTGGATGAGGTTTTACATTAGGTGAAAGAGGACGTAGAAGAGGCTCTTGTAACATTTCTGTTTTTCCATATTCGTATTCGTATTTGTTTACCCGATTCATGAATCTAATGTAGATCTTTCTTATCAATAAAATTATACAATTAATAGCAAATTAATTGTGTTTAACTAAGTTTATAATTGCTTAACTCTCAATTATGCCAAATAGCCTTTAAAAACTCTTAAAATCCCTTAAAATGGCTTAAAAACGCATTTTTTGGAACTTCAGGGATTGAAACTGTCAAAAATCAAAGTCTGGCAGACGACCCTCCTTCGTGCGGCGCGAAGCGCGCCTAGTTCAGCCAATTTTGGGTTAGATTCTCATTTAATGCTAAATCTTTGCCCTAACACCCTAAATCTCGAAATTTGAGCAACAAGTTATTTAATTTATTATGGAATAGTGTCTAGGTTCATTCTCTATATTTTGATCGATATATCAAAGATTACAAGTCCCAATTTCGTCATTAATACGTTACTCATTTACCAAAATGAGTCGGTTTATTGTTCTACAAGTTGATTGACTGATTATATAAACAAATCACAACTTCAAACCTATGTTACTGAAATATTGAATTCCCAGCCTTCACATCCATTAACCCAACGTTTACACTCACGTTTTTGCTTTATTACTTGAAGTTTACAAGCTGCAGTTTGACTTTGACGATTTCTGACCTTTGACTTCGATTTCTCATCATGTCAAGCATTATCCGGGTAAGTTGTTAACTGATTAATTGTTCATTATAACTCACTTGTTGATAACCCTCAATCAATTTCTGAGATTGTGGGGTACTGACGGGTCAATTTAACTCAAACCTGTTTAAGGGTATATTGGTCAATAATGTCACACCCCAACCTATGATGGAAATGCCGGGGCGTGATCCGATTGCTCACAGCTCGAAGATACTATCATAAATATAAATGACAATATTTAATTAGTTATTTTATTCAAAGAATACACACAATATCCAAATATAGCAAAACAATTCAAACAAATGAATATAACAAATTTAAATTATGTTTGTGTTTGATAAAACCCTAAGGTCTTTCTAAGTTTCATACTTCAACTTCAATTCAATAGCTACCTGCATATGCGTAGAAAACAGAGTTTGTCAGCAACACATGTTAAGTGAGTTTATCACCAGTTTTGCAATAAAATAATGTTGATATAATAAATAAAAGAAATAAGCAAAACGTGATACATGTGGTAAATGAATCAAACTATGAACAAATAAGTTGTCAATTAAACCATTGCGAAGCAAATCGGGCGCTGGTAAATCAACCATGAGCAAATAACAATAAGACTGTTGCCAAGCGACTCGGGCGTTGGTCAATAGCATGAGAACCCAATACATTGGGATATAGTGGACTTCTCTGAATATGAATGTGCACATAAGCAAGTAAACGCATAACAAGTATATTTGATTAATCACACACAATTACACGTTTTATATATATATAGGGGTGGGTTCAAGTGAAAACTCCTCTTAAAGAGAAAACTTAAAAACTCCTAAAAACTTCTAAAAAACTATTTTTAAGTTTCTTTTTTTTCCATTATTCTTATATGTTGTTATTGGTTCAAAAAAAAAAACTTGTCGGTAACCTCATCGGTATAGTGCGCCTATGTAATAGTGTGCATTGCAAATATGCAAAAGTGTTTGTATTGCATAGAATACAACAGTATTGCACATATTTGATACACACTATTGTATATATATGCAATATAAGAGTAATACACACATCAAATACATATTAGTACGTATGTGTAATACAACATTAACGCACATGTGCACCACATCGACTTTTATTTTATTATTTTTTTTTCATATAATACAACACTACTACACATACACAATACACAAATATTGAATATATGCAATAAAACACAATTAAACTCAAAAATACATAGTAATACACATGTGTAATACAACCGTCTCGCACAGTAATACGTATGTGCCTTACAACGGTTTTTTTATTTTTTTATTTTTTTTGAGTGGAATATAAGAAAATATAAGAATAATGGCTAAAATAGAATTTTAAAAATATTTTTTTATTTTTAATTAAAAATAAATCTTTAGGAGTTTTTTAGTTTCTCTCTAAAGGTGAGTTTTCTCTTGATCCTCTCCCTATATATATATATATATATATATATATATATATATGTGTGTGTGTGTGTGTGTGTGTGTGTGTTTGTGTGTTTGTGTATGTGTAATATGATATTGTAACGCCCGTTAATTTCCGACAAAAGGTTTAATCTTGTAGTGTTATGTACACCTTTCGGGCTTGACCCGGCATTCTCCCGGGAGCTCCTTGCAAACCTCGTAAACGTTCTCACTTAAATTTCCACCCAAGTTGCTACATACTTCAATTTTGAGGGACTTGGATGTAACTATTTTATATCATAAAACAAAAGAAAACTCAAACCCTAAACCTATTTGCAGCCGTCGGACCTGGACCCCCCCTGCTCGTTTTTCTTCTTCCCCGCCATGTTTCCGCCATGAAAACTTCAATTCAAGGTCGTTTTTATGATTCCCCATGTCTTTTACACCTTAATTGATCATATTAACGCGTTTATTGGTCGTTAAGATTGAGTTTTGATGATAACAGCTTGCTGACAGATTAGTATACGTTTATTTTAGGGTCTGTAACGCAATGTTAATCCACTATTTTTGATCGATTCTTGATTCCATGATGTTCTACTTTGAGTCAAGTTTCCAGAAAGGTATAATACGTAATTTTTGGACGAGATTTGAATAGTTTTTATGAATTTATAAAATCGAGTGTCAAACCTGATGCAGGATGACGAATTCTGGTCTGTCTTCCCGACGACATAACCTTTTTTCGACAAGTCCAAATTGGTTGGTTCCACTTCTGGAAGTTAGTGTTTTGAGTTAGGAACCAAACTCAATTGGAATCGTTTAATTTGGTTTGGTAATGAATTTTATAAAAATAAAACCATTTTGTTGCGCGCTGAAATAGCTGCACATACCTTTCTGTGTTGGAAGAATTTTTATGATTTTTGTTTCCAATAGAAAAATATAATAAAAATAATTTTATAAACCTAAGACATTTATTAAAGTCTGGTAAAAATTTAATAATTTAATTCAAAGTTTATCCTATGTAATTAAATGCATCTTCGCATGCTAAAATCTGCACGTTTTACTCGTTATTAATCAACAAGTTCGTTTTAGGCTTAACCGGTGGTTTTAGTTAGTTGAAAGGTTTTAGGGGCCTTGGGCCAAGTGTTGGGCCTCGGGCCAAGTGGTTGGGCCTCGGGCCAAGTGATTGGGCCTCGGGCCAAGTGTTGGGCCTTGGGCCAAGTTGTTGGGCCTTGGGCCAAAGAATTGGGCCTTGGGCCCAGTTGTTGGGTCTTGGGCCGGAGTGTTGGGCCTGAATGGCCCATTAGGCTAGAGTGTTGTTACAGTCTAGTTTAGTAACGCGTTGTGTATAATTTACAGGCCCTTGCTTGTGATTGTGCTCTTAGGGATTTCCTAGCTCATTGCAGGTGTTCGGTTGATTCAGGTGAGTTCATGATGCCCTTTTTACTCTTTTACGTTTTGGGCTAGCATACACACCGAAATACAATTTTAAACGATTTTACTCGTTACAATGATTTGAATAGTTTTACATGGTCTCACTCGTGATGGTGCATTTTGAAAGCTATATTTGAATTATTTTATATGCCTTAGGATATTTTAGACTCGTTCATGGTCTTGTGTCCTTAAGGTTACATACACTATTGATGGTCTAGGTTCGAGGACGTTAGCAGACTTGATAGTAATTGAATATGAGTAGACCTATCTACTTAGTTCCCGTATGGGATGATATATATATATATATATATTTATGTAGGAATATATATATATGTATGTATATATGGAGGTATGTATGTACGTATGAGGATGTGTACCTTATAGCCTACGATTGTGTAATGATATTTAGTTTCTCATGACTAAGAATGATGTATGTAGGCTTATTGTTGTGTGTGTGCATGGTGATTCACGGCCGGGTCAAATATATTACTCGGGTTGTACCCGTGGTGAAGAGGCCCGTGTGACGTGATCATCATTTTGGCGGGTCAAATATATTACTCGGGTTTTAAAATCCCGTGGTGAAGAGGCCCGTTGGATGTTGAGCCGTGATCGGGTCAAATATATTACTCGGGTTGTACCCGTGGTGAAGAGGCCCGTATTACGTGCTTAGATGTATGAGCCGGGATCGGGTCAAATATATTACTCGGGTTGCATCCGTGGTGAAGAGGCCCGTACCCCGTACTTGGATGTATGAGCCGAGATCGGGTCAAATATATTACTTGGGTTGTACCCGTGGTGGAGAGGCCCGTATCTCGTGCTCGGATGTATAAGCTGTGACCGAGTCAAATATATTACTCGGGTTTGACTCGTGGTGGAGAGGCTCGTGTCACATGCTTAGGTCTTACCGCGTCCGGGTCAAATATATTACTCGAGTCTTGACTCGTGGTGGAGAGGCCCGTGTACGTGTGTTCGATGATGATTGTATTACTTGGTGAATTATATATAATTTATTTTATTTATACCTTCTCTATTGTTTATAACTATAGCTTTGAAATAAAGTATGAATTATTGTTTATGAAAACTTGAACTCACTCAGCTCAAGCTGACTTTGTGTGTATGTTAGATTGACTTTCAGGTTGAGGATTAGATATTTCCGCTTGGACGTGCTAGAGACTACTCGGACGGTTGAAGGCACATCTAGTCGAAGAATTAATAACGCAAACTGTTTCTTTTAAATTATTACCATAAGTATTTAAATTTTAATTTTGGTCACTTCCCTGGTTATGGGAATTTTGATGTCATCTATTCCGCTGTTTACTACTCTGAAACGATTTTAATGAGATGAAGATTTCAAATAAAACGAATATTTTATTTACATTTGATTTTTGCACACTTGCACCCGTGTTTGGGATTTTTAATACTTAAACTTTTCCGCTGTTATATACTCTGAACTTGTTTTAAATAAAACGAATCGATTGGTTTTAAATTTTTATGAATTTGGGGAGGTGATTACCAACTGTAGGATTCCCGGGATTCGGGGTCTTGCAGATATACGCATATGTCCCCAAAACGTTTTAGAAAACTGAGTAAAATAGGGGAATAACAAAACTCACCTTAGATTAATGACAAGTGAATATAAATACAAATAAGCGAGTCGTCCACTGTGACATTCGTCAATTTTCAATTCGTATTTGTATTGCAAACCCGACCCGTTGGGTTGTTTCGATATATTGTACTATTTGTTTATCATTAATAGAAGCGTTCCTGACATTTAATGTTCAACATTATTCATTCATTTTTATATTAAATTGGTTTATAAGATCCCGAGCCTTAACGTTAATCGAGCCATGTGGATTAAACGCATAAAACGTTCAAAAATCGAAAACTATATAATTTAAATTATAAAGTTTAAGGTTATAAATGAAAATTTAAATATTAATTTTCAACTTAAAAGATTATGAAATTTTAGGGTTTAAAGTGTAAAATATTCAAAATATAATCTACCTATTCTAATAAAGTAAAATAACTATGGACACGTGTCAGCTTGTTGTTAAACCTCATAATTTTTTTCCCTCCAAACTAATAACTATGTCATAAATCAATAATTATTCACTTTCCTTTTACACTCCATTTATATTATATCTATAACATTATTAAATTATTCACTTTACTTTAAACTCTATTTTATTATATATACTATACATTTTTATTAAAATAAATATTCTTATAAATTATAAATATATGCTTTAAATCCATCAATTTATTTTTTCAGTTAATTTACTAAACCATATATATATATATATATATATATATATATATATATATATATATATATATATGTGTGTGTGTGTGTTAAATGCAAATATATATAACATTCACTTTCATATATAATAAAGTTTATCATAGTCAGTTTCATGGTTTTCTAATTGTTTTAGGATTTTTGTGAGACTTATATTTGATTGTTACGGGTCAAAAGTTGATAAATAAATTGTGTGTATACAAGTTAATTACTTTTGGCGTAAAATTTGTTACGGGTCAAAAATGGGTAATATGAGTTTTTTAAAAGTTTGAGAATGTAACTAGATTTATTATCAAATTTGTTACGGTTCAAAGTTTTGACTTGAAAATGTCAAAAAATGAAAGTTAGAATTTTAAACGTGATTTTGGTTTTGAATTTGTTATCAATGACATTTTTGGAAATAATGAAAAGATTCGGGATTTGGCTAATTGACTATTTTTACCACAACTATTAAAATTTAAGAAAAGACGGCAAACACTTTCGATATGCTACCTCTAGGCCTATCAATGATTCTAACTTTTACCAAATTTGAAACATTTATGTCAGCACTGACTTTTCCTTTAATGGTGATTAAAATGTAGTGTGTGAAACATGTCATACAAAATTATGCTCAAGTGAAGCAAAATATTCACAAAATTAAACAGACAAACGTGTTATTTTTATATGTTGTCATTATGGAAAGTCAATAAGCCCCCTCAAATTTATAAAATTCATTTTTATGGTGTAGCTCATAACTATTATTGTTATGAAAAGTCTTTTTTTGAAATTGGTTAATAACCAAAATTCTTTCAATTATATATATATATATATATATATATATATATATATATATATGATACAGAGAATTAAATTTCCAATAGATGGACCTTTCGCAGGTATGTTTTTGCACTTGCGTTATTATTATTATTATTTTTTATTAAGTTCTTTTTTTCAAAAAAAAAATCATCTTCTGATATAAATAAAATAAATTTATGTACACATACTATAGATATAAATATAGATGTAATCATTTTTCATATACAGTATGTACTTACTTGCTTTATTTATAACTTTATATTATCTTTATCATCTCGTGTATTACACGGGCTCTAAAACTAGTCTACCTATTCTAATATAGTAAAATAATTTTGGATACTTGTCATATTTTGGTTAATTCTCACAATTCTTTTCCCTCCGAAACTAAGATCTTAATTAATCATAATATTTATAATAGATTAATAATTATTCACTTTCCTTTAATACTCTAATTATATTATATTTATACATTTTTATAAAAATAAATATTAACATATTCTTTTACTATATATTCCAAATACTTGGTGAAATCTAAAAATCAACAACAAACCATGTTTGTCAAATATTGAAAGAATATAATTTCAAATGTTATTAATAACGTATTGTACTTTGTACTATGTATATTGTAGAAGATTGTAAAGAAAAACAAAACTCGAATATGCTTAAAAGTTGATCCATTTTTTTTAATCATTAAATATATGATTAAAAGTTGATCCATTTTTTTAAATCAATCAATTTATCTATTATTATTATTATATTATTATTATTATTATTGTAAATTGTCATATAAATTTATAAATTATAAATATATGCTTGAAATCTACACATTTATTTATGGGTTAAGTTAGTACACTATATATATGTTAAAATGTAAGGATAGTATATACTAATCACTTTCAGACATAACAAAGTTTATCATATTTAATTTCTTAGTATTTTTATCGAGGATTGTTCCGGATGTTTTGTGGAACTTAAATTTGATTTTTATGGTTCAAAAGTTAGTAAATAGATTGTCTGGTACAACTTAAATACATTTATAATCAAAATTTGTTACAGGTCAAAAATGGGAAATCTAGGTATATGTTTGAGAATGCAAGTAGATTTATCATCAAATTTGTTACGGGTTCAAAGTGTTGACTTGAAGATGTCAAACAGATGAAAGTTAGAATTTTAAACATGATCCGGGTTTCAAAATTATTTTCAAGGGCATTTTGGAAATAAAGGTTCGGGATTTGACAAATTGACTATTTTTCCCTCGACTATTAAAATTTAAGAAAAAATTTGCAATCAATTTCGACATGCCACCCCTAGACCTATCAATGCTTCTAACTTTTATCAAATTTGAAATATTTATGTAAGCATTAACTTTTCCTTTAATGGTGATCAGAGCGTTGTATGGAAAGCATGTCATGTAAAACTATGCTCAAATGAAGCAAAATACTCAAAAGATTGAATGAGTTAACATACTATTTTTGATGTTGTCATTATGACAAAGTCGAGAGGCTCTTTGAAACTTATCAAAATCTTTTTCATGGTGTTGCTCAGAAAAACATAGTTCATGAAGAACATCCGTCGTTACAATTTAATTTTTTCCTTTCCTTCGATGGATGGTAAATTAATAAGTATATCAATAAATGTAACACTTATTTTGTATTTAGGCTGAGTGGTTAGAACTACTATTGTATGAGAAGTTTTATTCCTGAAATTGGCTAATAACCAAAATTCTTTCAATTATACATGTATGACATTAAGAATGAAATTTTCAATAGAAAGAGCATTCTCGGATACATTTCTACATGTGCATTTTTTATTAAGTTCATTAAAAAAAATCATTTTATGGTATAAATAAAATTAATTTATATACACATAGCATAGATACAAGCATAGATGTAATATATTTTTCATATACATTATGCAATTATTTGCTTTACTGTAAGACCCCGAATCCCGGGAATCCTACAATTGGTAATCACATCCACAATTTTACAAAAATTTAAAACCAAACGTTTCGTTTATATTTAAAACAAGTTCAGAGTAGATAACAGCGGAAAAAGTGTAAGTATTTAAAAATCCCAAACACGGGTACAAGTATCCAAAATCAAGTATAAATAAAATATCTGCTTTATTTGAAATCCTCGACCAGAAATGCCTTTAACCTTCTGAGTAGTCTCCAGCACGTCCAAGCGATAATTTCCAATCCTTAACCTGAAAGTCAATCTAACATACACACAAAGTCAGCTACAGCTGAGTGAGTTCAAGTTTTCATAAACAATAATCATATTTTATTTCAAAGTTATAGCTCTAAAATAGTAGAGAGAATAATAATAAAATAAATAAGTATAGTTCAACAAATAGTACATTCATCGTCGAACACACGCACACGGGCCTCTCCACCACGAGTCAAGACTCGAGTAATATATTTGACCCGGATGCGGTAAGACCTAAGCACGTGAAAGGAGCCTCTCCACCACGAGTCAAACCCGAGTAATATATTTGACTCGGTCATAGCTTACACATCCAAACACGTGATACGGGCCTCTCCACCACGAGTACAACCCGAGTAATGTGTTTGACCCGATCACGGTTTAACATACAACGGGCCTCTTCACCACGGGATTTTAAAACCTGAGTAATATATTTGACCCGCCAAAATGATGATCACGCCACACGGGCCTCTCCACCACGGGATTTGAAAACCCGAGTAATATATTTGACCCGGCCGTAATCATTATGCACACATACATCAATAAGCCTACTCACATCATTCTTAGTCACCGGGAACTAAATGTCATCACACAATCGTAGGCTATAAGGTAACACATACTCATACATATATATGATCCCAAAATATACCACACCGCAAGTAAGCCATCCTTAGTCACGAATGGCTAACTAACATAACTAATCATAGGCCATAGGGTAACACATACACATACATACATACATACATATATATGTATATATATATATATATATATATATATCATCCCAAAATATAACATATTACGAGCAAGCCTAAAGACCATAAGGTAATATATACTAATCAGTTCAATACAGGAACTAAGTAAATAGGTCCACTCGTGTTCAATTACTACACAGCCTATTTACATCCTTGAGTCTAGACCATAACCAGGTATATAACCTTAAGGAATTTATGACCAAACGAGTCTAAAATATCCTAAGGCACAGAACGTAACTCACGCTGGGTTTTCATAACTGCACAAACATTATCAAAACACTACAATATCTTCAAATTGTTTTAACGAGTAAAATCGGGTAAAACTGTAATTGAGTGTGTATGCCAGCCCAAAATGTAAAAGAGTTAAAAAGGAGCATCATGACACAAGGTATGATTTCACACCAAGCTAGAGGATCCCTACGTAGCCCCACAACTCAAACTCTTGTCGGTTTATAAACAATCAATACTATTGACATCGAGATGACTTGTTTATCCTACGAGACGTTCTAACATGGTTCGAGTTACCTAAAGCCTCGACCTCTTCGAACTCAATCACAACAGCCCCCGAGGCCTTACATTCACCAAAACGACCCTTAGATACTCCCGGGAATAAAGAATTCCCAATTTATCCCCGGAAGCACTATGTGACACCAACACGCGCGTTTAAGAGTTGTTTAAGCACTTAACATCCAACTCAGCCTCTTTTGGACCCAATATGATAATTTCACAGCCAACAAGTCCACACGACGCTACACGAGTCAAATGGGTCGGTAACTCGCAAGTACAACGCACTATCTATTCAATAAACGCAAATGCGCGTTGTACCGACCCGTTTGAGTAATCAACAACCAATTCAGCCCCCATACATTTTTTTCAAAAGCCCGTAACCCGAACCAAGGTCACCCGAACTGAATTGGTCTTTAATTACTTCAATACTCGCGTTAAACGCAACAATTCGCTATTCTAGACAACCGAATATCCACTTTTAATCTACAACTAGTTGACCAATCAAACTAACACCAATGCACATGATTTTAAAGTATGTTATACGGGATTTACCTAGGAGGATTGTGGTGCAAAAACCTTAGCTGAAACAGCCCCGAAACTGCCCAATTGGACAGCCACCCGGTAAGCCTAAAACCAACTGTTTTTCGATGAATAAACGAGCCGTATGGATTAATTAAGGTGAAAAAGAGTTGGAACAATAAAGTACTGACCTGGAACGAGTCTCGGGAGGCTGGAGAAAGCCTGTTTGCACGCAAAACGAGAGGGGGGGGGTTGTTGGGCGCCGATCGGAGGTTGGGTTAGGATTAGGGTTTAATTTTTTTTCATATAAAATAAAATAACAATATAACATTCTGGCCCCTCCACTTTACTAAGTGTTGAACTTGCACGAAAAGCTAAGTAAGATACGTTTACGAGGGTGGAAAGGAGCTCTCGGGAGGATGCCGTGTCAAGCCCGGGAGGTGCACACAACACTACAAGGTTAAACCTTTTATCAGAAATTAACGAACGTTACAAGTCTACCCCCCTAAAAATGGGATTCGTCCCCGAATCCCGCCACACCGGAATCAGCATGGATTGAGACAATTCAAAACATCACATCATACACAAAACGGGTATAAATAGCATCCCTACTAATGGTATCGTACTACTTCCTAGCCAAACAATTACACACGAAAGCATTCGAGAGGGAGATGAATGGATAGTGCAATTTTAACAAATAAAACGTTTACAATGGGTCACCTGAAATGGTGTCTGCATCCTTCTTTGCCTCATTCGTCGACATACTAAAGGCACTTGCCTTAACCTTCGGTATTTCTTACATTTTCCCCCTCGAGGAAGTCCCCTGCTCGGCTTCCCCCGCCCTATTGGTATGGCAATTTGACACTAAATGTCCAGACCCCCTACATCGGAAACAAATCAAAGTCGGGCACTCATAGCTGGCGTGTCCATTTTTCCCACAACGAAAACAGGTCATAGCCCCAAGCCTGCATTCCCCCGATGCGGTTTCCCGCACTTCCTGTATCCATCGCTATACCCCTTAACCTTACGATCCGACGTCTCCGTCCTCGCTTTCTTCCCAGCCGACACAGATTCATTGCCCCCATAATGTTTACCATTGGAGTTAGAGCTCGGTTTCCAATATTTTCTAGGTTCAATTGGGCTCACCATCTCTCTTTGTTCATACAATGTACCGGCTAGGGTAACCACCGAGTGGAAAGAGCTCATGCCGATGGTCACCACACCCCTACGAACATCTACCGGAAGACCCTTCACGTACTTTTTGATTCTTTGGTGTAACTAGATCGGGACATAAGCGAGCCATTTGGTTGAATTTTGTAGTATACTCTCGATGTGACATATCACCCGCTTCTAAAACTAAGAACTCCTGCTCCATCTTATCTAATTCATGCGGAGGGCATAATGATCGATAACCAACTGCTTCAACTCTTCCCAAGCCATCCCCCTAATTGAACGATTACCCATAGCCTGAGCTAGATTATCCCACCAACACAGCGCCTCGGATCGAAACGAGGCGGTAGCATAAGTCACCATGTCCTTCCCTTTGCACTTACTGACCATTAATATTGCTTCCATCTCTCTAACCCAATGATGAGCTGCCAACGCATCTTTAGTACCATCGAAACTAAACCCAATGATGAGCTGCCAATGAACAACCTTTAGTAGGCACACTAAACGCACGAGCTTCTTCCTCCTCATAACTAGATACCACTACCTCATCTTCAACCTAAGTCTCTTGACACTTTCCTTGCTTATCCGCACCCTTACCATCCATCGACTCTTTTGCAACCCTAACGGCCTCAGCAACAATCTAGGGAATAACGCTATGAAGAACCTGATAAACCTCATATGCGATGGCCGCGCGTATAGCAGGATCTAAGGCGGGGTTATCCCCCTCCTCATGAATCGGGGTTTCCTCCTGTAGGGATGTAGGAATCTCACTCTCAGCCTCGGCACGTGGCTTACGACCATGGCCACAAACACTCGGAGGACCTCTCTTAGCAGTACGAGTATTAACCATGACTTATTCCTACAAAGACAGGATTTTAACACGGTCAAGTGCAAGTGGTATTTAGAACATATAAGGTAAGGGTAAATGCAAATGACGTTGATCAAGTGTAATTAGTCGTTTACTTTACCCGCTCGTCCTAATCACCCCCTCCCCCTAACCACTTTAGCCTTCTATCTAACACTTAAACAGTTAATCACATACTGGAAACTTTCAAATTCGAAAGGAATGACTAAATAATTTAAAGTTACCTCTTGGCGTGCAGCTACTCGCGATTGGCATTTCTAGTCCCTCCTTTTTCAGTTCGAGTCCAAGCATTTAAGAATGCTCGGATCCCTCGAACCGTGGCTCTGATACCAACTTGTAAGACCCCGAACCCCGGGAATCCTACAGTTGGTAATCATATCCACAATTTCACAAAAACTTAAAACCAAACGTTTCGTTTATATTTAAAACAAGTTCAGAGTAGATAATAACGGAAAAAGTGTAAGTATTTAAAAATCCCAAACACGGGTACAAGTATCCAAAATCAAGTATAAATAAAATATCTGCTTTATTTGAAATCCTCGACCAGAAATGCCTTCAACCTTCCGAGTAGTCTCCAGCACGTCCAAGCGATAACCTCCAATCTTTAACCTTAAAGTCAATCTAACATACACACAAAGTCAGCTAGAGCTGAGTGAGTTCAAGTTTTCATAAACAATAATCATATTTTATTTCAAAGTAATAGCTCTAAAACAGTAGAGAAAATAATAATAAAATAAATAAGTATAGTTCACCAAATAGTACATTCATCGTCGAACACACGTACACGGGCCTCTCCACCACGAGTCAAGACTCGAGTAATATATTTGACCCGGACGCGGTAAGACCTAAGCACGTGACACGAGCCTCTCCACCACGAGTCAAACCCGAGTAATGTATTTGACTCAGTCATAGCTTACACATCCAAACACGTGATACGGGCCTCTCCACCATGAGTACAACCCGAGTAATATGTTTGACCCGATCACGGTTTAACATACAACGGGCTTCTTCACCACGGGATTTTAAAACCTAAGTAATATATTTGACCCGCCAAAATGATGATCACGCCACACGGGCCTCTCCACCACGGGATTTGAAAACCCGAGTAATATATTTGACCCGGCCGTAATCACCATGCACACACACATCAATAAGCCTACTCACATCATTCTTAGTCACCGGGAACTAAATGTCATCACACAACCGTAGGCTATAAGGTAACACATACTCATACATATATATGATCCCAAAATATACCACACCGCAAGTAAGCCATCCTTAGTCACGAATGGCTAACTAACATAACTAATCATAGGCCATAGGGTAACACATACACATACACATACATACATACATACATACATACATATATCATCCCAAAATATAACATATTACGAGCAAGCTTAAAGACCATAAGGTAATATATACTAATCAGTTCAATACAGGAACTAAGTAAATAGGTCTACTCGTGTTCAATTACTACACAGCCTATTTACATCCTTGAGTCTAGACCATAACCAGGTATATAACCTTAAGGAATTTATGACCAAACGAGTCTAAAATATCCTAAGACACAGAACGTAACTCACGCTGGGTTTTCATAACTGCACAAACATTATCAAAACACTACAATAATCTTCAAATTGTTTTAACGAGTAAAATCGGGTAAAACTGTAATTGAGTGTGTATGCCAGCCCAAAATGTAAAAGAGTTAAAAAGGGGCATCATGACACAGGGTATGATTTCACCCCAAGCTAGAGGATCCCTAAGTAGCCCCACAACTCAAACTCTTGTCGGTTTACAAACAATCAATACTATTGACATCGAGATGACTTGTTTATCCTACGAGACGTTCTAACATGGTTCGAGTTACCTAAAGCCTTGACCTCATCGAACTCAATCACAACGGCCCCCGAGGCCTTACATTCACCAAAACGACCCTTAGATACTCCCGGGAATAAAGAATTCCCAATTTACCGCCGGAAGCACTAGGTGACACCAACACACGCGTTTAAGAGTTGTTTTCAGCACTTAACATCCAACTCAGCCCCGTGTGGACCTAATATGATAATTTCACAGCCAACAAGTAAACACGACGCTACACGAGTCAAATGGGTCGGTAACTCGCAAGTACAACGCACTATCTATTCAATAAAAGCAAATGTGCGTTGTTCCGACCTGTTTGAGTAATCGACAACCAATTCAGCCCCCATACATATAAAAATGATTTTTCAACAGCCCGTAACCCGAACCAAGGTCACCCGAACTGAATTGGTCGTTAATTACTCCAATACTCGCGTTAAACGCAACAATTCGCTATTCTAGACAACCGAATTGGTCGTCAATCTACAACTAGTTGACCAATCAAACTAACACCAATGCACATGATTTTAAAGTATGTTATACGGGACTTACCTAGGAGGATTGTGGTGCAAAAACCTTAGCCGAAACAGCCCAATTGGACAGCCACCCGGTAAGCCTATAAACAACCGTTTTCCGACGAATAAAGAAGCCGTATGGATTAATTAAGGTGAAAAAGAGTTGGAACAATAAAGTACCGACCTAGAACGAGTCTCGGAAGGCTTGAGAAAGCCAGTTTGCACGCAAAACGAGAGGGGGGGGGGTGCTGTTGGGCGCCGATCGGAGATTGGGTTAGGATTAGGGTTTAATTTTTTTTTATATAAATTATAATAACAATATAACATTCTGGCCCTTCTACTTTACTAAGAGTTGAACTTGCACGAAAAGCTAAGTAAGATACGTTTACGAGGGTGGAAAGGAGCTCTCGGGAGGATGCCGGGTCAAGCCCGGGAGGTGCACACAACCTACAAAGTTAAACTTTTTATCGAAAATTAACGGACGTTACATTTACTTGTAATTTAATTTGGATAATCCTGTGTCTGACAAGGGCACTAAAACTAGTATAATAAATAAAACAACCCCAACCCACCTCACCGACCCCCCCCCCCGTTTTTCAGCAAACCTCCGGTGGCCGGAATCCGGCGCTGGAGGTAGCCGTTACACCCCTAAATGCGTTTTTAAAACCTATTAAATTATATAAAAACCATCGGACATCGATATTATACGATAAATAACAAGTCAATTATACCATAATCGTTAAGTGAATCCCGTAATCACCGCCGGAAAATCAAATCAACGAATTAACGCGTAGACGCTCCTTCCACGAGTATAAATAAGTGCCTAAACCTCTAACCAACTTGCTCATTCTCTCCAATCCCTTTCTAATACACAGATTTCTCTGTAATTGGGAGCTCTTAATATTTTATTCCGACGAACTCAATCTCAGCCAACCTAAAACAATTATAGGTAATTGATACGTGCCTTTTTATGTCGCCTAACTGATAAACAAAAGCCCTAAACTAATTTAAACAAAAAACAAACAGAAACTGAGATTGAAATTAAGGTTCATATGAAGAAGATGAAACTGAAGTATTATGTATATTTATATATATATATAATGAATCTTAAACCATAAACGGATATCTAACTGGTTCAGCAGGAAAACTCCTTATGTTGTAAACGACCCGGGTTCGAAACCCGGGTGAAGCATTATAATTCTGTTTTTTTTTTTTTTTTTTTTGTAAACTGCTTAGATTATTAGTATTATTAATTAAAATCATGAAAAACTAGTAATATTTATATATAATAGAAACCATGTCCTAACGAATATGAAACCTAGAACAACTGGTTAATGCACTGACCTTATATCATCAAGACACGGGTTCGAAACCCGGGTCAGTCACCTTTTTATATATTTTTTTTATATATCATCTTATTAATAATTATTAAATCATTTTAATCAAGTAAAAATCAAAATAAAACTATAAAAACCTTTTTAAGCTAAATAAAAATTATATAAATTAACTATAAAATATATCTCAACTTTTGACATTTGAAAACCAAGTTTCTCGTTTTCGTAAACCGTATCTAAAAATCGTTTAATAAAGTAAAGTAAGCTTTAAAATTCCTAAAAATTGTTTTGTCAACGCAATAAATATAAATATAACTTAAAAACAATAGTTCAAGCTTTTCGAGCATATAAACTTCGTTTCCCCGCCATTAAAGTGCTTAATTAAGATTAACAACCAACCTTTCGTTAAAGCTTAAATAATATTAAAATAATCAAAAATATAAAAGTAATATAAAATAACACCTTTCAAGATATGCAATAATAAACCCCGTATGATTATCGATTAAGTCTTGTTTTTACTCAATTTATTTAGCGCGGATCGCTTGCTTCGGCTTACTTGACGTGTTCGGTTGTGGTTATTCTCAAACGCTTTCAAGTACTTATTCCCTTTTCGCCTCAATCTTTAAGGTGAGTTTTTCACCACCCTTTTTAATGTTTTAAATGTTTTGGGGTAGCATATGTATCCTTACAAAAATTCAAGCATTGTTTCTTCTATTACAAAACTACAATTCATATATGGACTTGTGTGTTACTTGTATTACTTGCACAATTGGGAAGCCTCATTAAGTATGATCATACGCCCCCCTTTGCACTCCGGTCCATTTGTATCCAGTGGAAAAGGGCCTTATTATCTGAGTACGTTGATTGCTATCAACTGGAAAGGACTCTACTTGCGCGATTATCTGAGTACGTTGGTTGTTACCAATTGGAAAGGACTTACTTGCTTGTTTATCACTTGTCCATGATTTGTACGGTTTTTATGTATGTATTTAAAACTGTGGAAACTCATCGGCTATTTATGGTTGACTTTATTTTATACATATATTACAGGTACCGTGATTAGAGGATGAAGGATGTCACACCCCGACTTAGGGCCTAGGAGTGTGACTGTCAGTTGGCACCTGTTTTGTAAATAAATCGGAGTAGCGGGTCTATTTTAGCGAAAGTCTTTAAATATTAAAATATTAATTTACATTATCAAAATTACTCGAAGATTAAATACCCGAGTTTCAGTTTTACAAAATAGTTATATTAATATTACAAGGATTTTATAATATTTAAAAATGAGCCATCTTGAGCGATCTTCTATGACTCCAATCCTTGTATACCATCTATTGTCATCTAATTACCCGCACGGGTGGGAAAAACACGTCAGCTATGTGCTGGTGAAACGTTGATTCGATAAAACCGTTTATAACAGTCGTTAAATACAAACATAGTTTTCTGTTTCATAAACTCAGCAGGAACGCTTGTCATTCCCGAGATTTGTACCACTTCTCTACACACACAATTCAAAGGTTCCCCGAGTACATAGCCCCTATTCGGAGACAACTTTCCCCTAGGCTATGTAACCCTGTTGGAGAATCAGTTATGACTGACTTGGTTTGGTATGCCAATTATTAGTTATGTTTGGTTCTAGACATATGTGTATTCGGTCTGAGTTGCTTTTTATTATCTTTTTTGTATTATAATGATTTTAGAGATAATATCTCATGCAAACATTTACCAGACTCTCTATAATAAACACCAGTCTATTACAAGAGTAAAATCAGTTCAAACCATAAAAGGTTAACGTGTTCACCTTGTATTATCAGTTGGAAATTTCAGAATCCTTAGCTTCAGTATGCTATTAACCTATATTCATAATATGTATGCATATGCATAAATACCTAATTGGTAATATTCAGCAGACTTTTAAGTCTGTTTCAGTTCAGCCGACTCGAGGTCTGATCAGTAGACTCTTAGGTCTGATTCAGTTCAGTAGATTCGAGGTCTGATCAGCAGACTCTTAGGTCCGATCTAACCTTAGTATAGTTATAGTCGTTTTATGAAAATACTTTGGATTTACATATGACGTTTGGAATAGCACGCTTTGGCCTAATAAAGGATATCACGTTGGTAAACTTCTCCATGTAAGCAAACGGGTCCCGCGGTTGATTAGGATGTTTACGAATTGCTTTCCTTAGGCAAGAAGAGTCTACTAATGATACCCCTCTTCCAGTTACTACGTGCCCGTTAAAATATAGTTTTGATAACATTACTTCACGTGGAAGCAATGTCTTTATTTTATAAAACATTACTTGGAAAACATTAATAGTTTAACGACTATAACCTTAACTAGGTTCTAGTAACTAAATAGTAAAGTAACTAGTAAAGTAACTTAACCTTAATCCTACCTTAATCGGCTAGTCGGAGTGAAAACTAAGAAAACAGCAGCAATTCAACTTTTTCTTCGTTTACAAGATCTGCATCTCGTTTAACAGCGTAACAACTCCTCGTTTATTCGCAAGAACCACCCTCGGAACCCTGAAACTTCCCAGCACGCTTCCCGATGTTAACTATGTGAGAATGGGTATGAAAATGGGATGAGAATGGCTGAACTCGTAACTGCCAATTTATAGCCACGATTTGTGCATCTTCACGTATCGCGAAGATGCAGCCTATAGCAGTTCGCGATAGGCGAAGTTGCATGGCGGGCGCCGCAATTTTCATGTCAACCCCGTGCTGACACGTGTCGCCACGTCACTATATAAGCTTTGAAATGTGTGCCAGCAACTTCGCGATACGCGAAGATGTTCAGACTTGCATCTTCGCGATATGCGAAGATGCATAAATTTCAGAATTTTCATTTTCAGTCCTCCTACTTCCAGATTTGACATTTTTAACCCCCTAACTTCTAAAATTTGCATTTTTGACCCAAAACTAGATGGGGTATGTTCATAGTACAAAGGACTAGAAGACGCTTAGAATTTCTAGGATATTTAATAAACGAGACATTGTTTTTATTATGATCTGATTTCAATTTGTGTTCTTATTTGAACTTGTGTTACTTGGCTAATTAATGAATTAATGTTATTATGGTCATAAAATAGTGTCACGTGTGTTTGAATAATCTGTACGTCACACTCGGGCGTTTCCGCTTAAGCCGGGGAGTTACATCCACTACACGTCAAATGATACAAACAAATTAGAATCTGAAACTTCAAGAAATGATAATATAAGTAAAAATGAACTCGTTGCCACTGGAATAAATCCAAACGGACGTTTAGAACTCAAGTTGTGTTATATTTAAGATTTAAGCGAGCTGGTACTGACCAGAATTTGAACAGCGAGTCGGAAGTCGGCTTTTGGTCAGTAGCCTTAAAATTTCATTATGAGTATAAAATTCTGGACCGAACGGTGAATCCGACCAGAAGTATGAGAAAACGTAAAGTTAAACTTGTTGACTTATTTTCCCTTTAACAAGTTTTAAACGAATTGACCAGTCAACACCCTTCAACCACTGAAATTGATTGAAGGTTATTGACTAGGGAATATGTATGAACAATTCCTATGCTTACAACTTACTCGGAAAGTGAAAGAATCAACGGATACGGAGTCAAAGGTCCATGCATAAGCAAATTCAACCGATTAACCGTGCATCTTCAACAATAATGCAAAAACCAAAGGATTTGATGATGAAAAGAGGTAGGTGACGGCTAGGGTTAGTATATTAGGGTATAAGGAAGTTTGTGGTAGAGATTTTGAGGCTTGTTTATATAGGAATAGCAAGAACGAACCATATTTGGAAGATTTACTAGTTTAAGTAACTAAATACGATATTAATGACCAAATCAATAAAATAAGATGAAAGATATGATTTGATCAGTAAGAAACTATTAGGGACTTGTATTTTAATTAAAATATGATTACTTGGTCCATAATTCACTCAAATATGCCGAAAATACACGATTTTATACCAAAAACGATCCAAGGAAACGAAATCAAGTTGTGAATCTGCCCAGCACCACCATAGCACCGCGAAGCCGACCCTAGGCCTGCCGTCGCGCAGCGCTCTGGCCATCGGTGGAGTAGGTTTCATTTGTTTCAAGGTTGGTCCTTGTGTTTTAGTAAAAGGTTATTTATTGGACTTTATATGTTATAATAGGAGAATAAACAATATGTAAACATGAAGGACTTGAATTGAACATTAGGAAACTTAATTACTTCATAAATGCAAAGTATTATTAGGTTTTAGGATCCGAAAGAGGTTCATACAACGATAAATGAAAACAAAACAAATACGGAAAACCCGAAATGTTACAGTCTCCCCTACTTTAGGGAATTTTGTCTCGAAATTAAGGAAAATCAAACCATCATCTTTTTGAAAATAATTGAACGTTTAAGAAAAACTATCATAACATAGAAGTTCTAACAACCGAAGCAACGCTTCAAACGATAATCCGATAAGGGCACTTATATATAGGATGTACCAGTAGCGTATCCACCATGTCCTTATCATCTCATCATTTGTACCGTTACCCAAGCCACCTTAGGTTCTAAATCATGACACATAATTTTACGTATGATGATTTCCATACGAGGACTTTGGTAATTACGTGTCGACCCATAATTACTTCTATCATCGGATGATCTGCATAATCCATTCCATCATGTGGTTTGTAAAACATTGAAAACCATCATTTTAAAAGAAAACAAATGTTTTGATAATCTTAAAGGGATTTTTACATATTTCCCCTTCCTAAACTTCATCAATTACATATTTCCCCTACCCCTAAAACTCAATTACATATATCCCCTTTTCATATCAAATTACCTATTTACCCTCATCATTTCACAGTGCCCAGTTCCTTGTTCAACCATTGAAAACCAACCCTAAGAATACGATAATTGCTACCTCTCGACAAACTTCAAATTCATGATTGTTGATACAATCCATGATTCAGATCTATAAACAATGATGACACTTCCAATTTTAAAATATAATACTAATATTAACCCACCGTCGACCAATTTCGTGTTTGTTTGTTTAACTTTAATTGAGAAGACGATTGAACATGAACAGTTTAATGAACATGTTATTTTTTGTTCATGTTCGTTCGGTAAGGAGACAAACGCGTTCGTTTATGTTTGTTTGCCAACAGTAAAAATGAGCGTAAGCAAATGAACACGAACGGACCATTTTTGTGTTCGTCTAACTTTAACATAACATTCGATCGAACATGACAATCAAAAGAACAACGCTTTCAAGTTCGTGTTCGTTTGTTATGAAAATTAACATGTTTATTTATGTTTGTTCGTAAACATTATAAACGAATAGATAAATATAATTATATATGTTTTAAGAATGGGAAATATGTAAATTTCATTTAATAAAAAATAAGGGTAAAATGGTCATTCAATAAGCTAATTTTAATGAAATGGATATGTGATATATATAGTTGTAACGCCCGTTAATTTCCGACAAAAGGTTTAATCTTGTAGTGTTATGTACACCTTTCGGGCTTGACCCGGCATTCTCCTGGGAGCTCCTTGCAAACCTCGTAAATGTTCTCACTTAACTTTCCACCCAAGTTGCTACATACTTCAATTTAGAGGGACTTGGATGTAACTATTTATATCATAAAACAAAAGAAAACTCTAACCCTAAACCTATTTGCAACCGTCGAACCTGGACCACCCCCTGCTCGTTTTTCTTCTGCCCAGCCAAGTATCAGCAGTGAAAACTTCAATTCAAGGTCGGTTTTATGATTCCCCATGTCTTTTACACCTTAATTGATCATATTAACGCGCTTATTGGTCGTTAAGATTGAGTTTTGATGATAACAGCTTGCTGACAGATTCGTATATGTTTATTGTAGGGTCTGTAACACGATGTTAAACCACTGTTTTTGATCGATTATTGATTCCACGATGTTCTACTTTGATTCTAGTTTCCAGAAAGGTATAATACGTAATTTTTGGACGAGATTTGAATACTTTTTATGATTTTATAAAATCGAGTGTCAAACCTGATGCGGGATGACGGATTCTGGTCCGTCTTCCCGACATCATAACTTTTTTTCGACAATTCTAAATTGGTTGGTTCCACTTTTGGAAGTTAATATTTTGAGTGAGGAACCAAACCCAATTGGAATCGTTTAATTTGGAAGGGTAATGAATTTTATAAAAATAAAACCATTTTGTTGCGCAGCTGAAATAGCTGCACATACCTTTCTGTGTTGGAAGAATTTTTATGAATATTGTGTCCACTAGAAAAATATAATAAAAATATTTTTATAAACTTAAGATATTTATGCAACACTGGTAAAATTTAATAATTTAATTCCATGGTTTTCCTATGTAATAAAATACATCTTTGCATGCTAAAATCTGCATGTTATATTCGTATTGATCGATAAGTTCGTTTTAGGCTTAACCGGTGGCTGCCCTTTCTCGCATCTTTCGGGGCTGTTATAATTGAAGTTCGTGCTCCATCAACTTCCTAGGTATGTCACTTACAACATACTAAAATTTCTTGGCCAATGGAGGTGTTTAGGTCGGTCAATCGATTTTAGTTCAAAAACTAGGGTTTATCGGGTGTAGAATTGTAAATTGTTGAGTTTATGCATTAATCGGTTGGATGACCAACCGAATCAGTTTGCATGGCCCTAGGGGAGTCTAAGGGCTGTGGGAAAATTATAGTTTTGATACTCGGGGCTGTTTTGGTTGGTGATTGGTTAATCGAGTCGGCGGTGCGCGAATTTTCGTTTAAATGTTAAATTGAAAGTTGTAAAAAGGAACCGTCAACCCTATCAACTCGGGTGACATAATTATGATGTAAGAAAATGTTAAGATGGGAATTTAGTCCATTTGGGGCTGATTCGTTTAACAATTGGTTTTAAGATTTATTATGTGCGTATTAGACTCGATTTGATTACCAGCGGGTGAGTTGTGCATCATGGTTAGCCCCGGCCATAATCGTAGGATGGATTTGGTTAGTTGAAGGGTTTTAGGGCTGAGGTAAAGTAATTGGGTTTGGGTTGGGCCTCGGCCTAAGTTGTTGGGCCTGGGGCCAAGTGTTGGGCCTTGGGCCACGTTTTTGGGCCTTGGGCCAAAGTATTGGGCCTTGGGCCAAGTAGTTGTGCCTTGGGCAAAGTGGTTGGGCCTTGGGCCAAAGTGTTGGGCTTGGGCGGCCCATTAGGCAAGTGTGTCCTTGCGGTTTAGTTTAGTAACGCGTTATGTATAATTTACAGGCCCTTGCTTGTGATTGTGCACTTAGGGATTTCCTAGCTTGTTGCAGGTGTTCGATTGATTCAGGTGAGTTCATGATGCCTTTTTTACTCTTTTACATTTTGGGCTAGCATACACACCGAAATACAATTTTAAACGATTTTACTCGTTACAACTATTTGGATGATATTACATAGCCTTATTCATATTTGTGCATTTATGAAACTATTTGTGAACTATATTTTATGCCATAGGATATTGTAGACTCGTTTATGGTCTTATATTCCATAAGGTTATATACCTGAATATGGTATAGACTCGATGATGTTAATAGGCTTGGTAGTAATTGAATGCGAGTAGACCTATTTACTTAGTTCATGTATTGGACTGATTAATATATATTACCTTATGGCTCATAGGCTTACTTGTAATTTGGAATGTCTTGGGATGATATATATATATATATATATATATATATATGTATGTATGTATGTATGTATGAATGTATGTATGTATGTATGTATGAGTATGTGTTACCTTATAGCCTACGGTTGTGTGATGATATTTAGTTCCTCGAGACTAAGAATGATGTGAGTAGGCTTATTGATGTGTGTATGCATGGTAATCACGGCCGGGTCAAATTTATTACTCGGGTTTTAAAATTACTTGTGGTCTAGGCTCAAGGTTGCTATTAGGCCTAGTATTAATTCCTATTATTAAACGATTTTTCCTGATGAAACGTTTAAACTATTTTATATAGGCTTGCTAGTATATAGTTGGTCTTGGAATGTTATTGTATGTATATATATATAAATTATTGTTTGGCCTATATTTGGCGATGTTATAGTCGTTTCGACTACTGATGTGTGTATGCCTACTTTGTGTTTGCATGCACTGATGTTACGTGTTTGGGTTGTACGTGTGCTCGACCCTGATGTTATTACTTGGATGAGATGTTACGTGTTTAGGTTGTACGTGTGCTCGACCCTGATGTTAGTATTTGGACGGTATTTATAGGGATATAAATATATGAATGTATATAGATGTCTAAGTACGAATATTTAGTGTTGATGATGGCCTAACTGTTCGTATCCCGTATTATATTTTAAACTCTTCGAATGTTTTATAATCTCGTTTTGATATTTAAACTCTTGGAATGTTTTATAATCCAGTTTTTATATTTAAACTCTTGGAATGTTTTATAATCTCGTTTTTATATTTAAACTCTTGGAATGTTTTATAATCCCATTTTGATATTTAAACTCTTGAAATGTTTTTAAACGAATTTATATAGGCTTGCTAGCATATGGTAGGCCTTGGGATGTTAAATATATATATATATATGTATATACATTATTGATTGGCCTATATTTGGCGATGTTGTAGTCGTTTCGACTACTGATGTTGTGTATGCCTACTTTGTGTTTGCATGCACTGATGTTACGTGTTTGGGTTGTACGTTTGCTCGACCCTGATGTTGAGCCGTGATCGGGTCAAATATATTACTTGGGGAAGACCCGGGGTGAGGAGGCCTGTATCACGTGCTTGGATGTATGAGCCGGGATCGGGTCAAATATATTACTTGGGGAAGACCCGGGGTGAGGAGGCCCGTATCTCGTGCTTGGATGTATAAGCTGTGACCGAGTCAAATATATTACTCGGGTTTGACTCGTGGTGGAGAGGCTTGTGTCACATGCTTAGGTCTTACCGCGTCCGGGTCAAATATATTACTCGAGTCTTGACTCGTGGTGGAGAGGTCCGTGTACGTTTGTTCGACGATGATTGTATTACTTGGTGAATTATATATAATTTATTTTATTTATACCTTCTCTATTGTTTATAACTATAGCTTTGAAATAAAGTATGAATTATTGTTTTTGAAAACTTGAACTCACTCAGCTCAAGTTGACTTTGTGTGTATGTGTAACGCCCGTTAATTCCGGTTTCAAGAATTAAAGCTTGTAGAGTATGTATAATTCTCGGGATTTATCCGACGTTTCTCGGAAGCCTTTGCGTCATCTCGGTACGTTAAACCATTTAACTTTCCTTCCATTTTGCATTACACTTCAATTTGGAGGGACTTGGATGTAACTTTTGTTTTTATATCATAAAACAAAACAAACCCTAACCCTAACTCCTACCAGCAGCCGATCGTAGCAGCTACAGCCCTCCCACCTTGTTTTTCGTGCAGCTCCAGCCGAGTTCCAGCCCTCCCGAGTCAAATTCAAGGTCGGTATTAAGTGTCTACAACTCTTTTACACCTTAATTGATCATATTAACGCGTTTATTGGTCGCTAAGATTGAGCTTTGATGATAACAGCTTGCTGACAAATTCGTATACATTTATTTTAGGGTCTGTAACGCGATGTTAATCCACTGGTTTTAATCGATTCTTGATTCCATGATGTTCTACTTTGAGTCTAGCTTCCAGAAAGGTATAATACGTAATTTTTGGACGAGATTTGAATGGTTTTTATGATTTTATAAAATCGAGTGTCAAAGCTGATGCGGGATGACGGATTCTGGTCTGTCTTCCCGACGTCATAACCTTTTTTTGACAGGTCCAAATTAGTTGGTTCCACTTTTGGAAGTTATTATTTTTAGTTAGGAACCAAACTCAATTGGAATCGTTTAATTTGGTTCGGTAATGAATTTTATAAAAATAAAACCATTTTGTTGCGCACTGAAATAGCTGTACGTACCTTGCTGTGTTGGAGAAATTTTAATAATTTTTCTGTCCAATAGAAAAATATAATAAAAATATTTTTATAAACCTAAGACATTTGTTAATGTCTGGTAAAAGTTTAATAATTTATTTCAAAGGTTATCCTATGTAATTAAATGCATCTTCGCATGCAAAAATCTTCACGTTTTACTCGTTATTGATTGATAAGTTCGTTTTAGGCTTAACCGGTGGATGTTCAATTGTGTTCTTGTCGGGGCTGTTTGAAGTGAGTTTTTGCACCACAATCTTCCTAGGTATGTCCCGTATATCATACTCAAAGATCATGTTCTTAGGTGTTCGTTAAGTTGATCAACTAGTTGTAGTTTGATTGTTATGTTCGGTTGTCTAGAATTGTTGAGTTTGATGCGTTAATCGGTTGGATGACCAACCGAATCAGTTTGCATGGCCCTAGGGGAGTCTAAGGGCTGTGGGAAAATTATTTTTTTGATGCTCGGGGCTGTTGTGGTTAGTGCTTCGTCAATCGAGTCGGCGGTGCGCGAATTTTCGTTTAAACAGTAAAGTAAGAGTTGTAAAAAGTAACCGTCAACCCTATCAACTCGGGTGACATAATCTTGACGAATGAAAAGATTAAAAATGGAATTTGGTCCATTCGGGGCTGATTCGTTTAACAAATGGTTTTAAGGTTTATTGCACGCGCATTCGACCCGAATTGATTTTCCTTGGGCCTTGGGCCAAGTTGTTGGGCCTTGGGCCAAGTCGTTGGGCCTTGGGCCAAGTTGTTGGGCCTTGGGTCAAAGTGTTGGGCTTGAACGGCCCATTAGGCAAGAGTGTTCTTACGGTCTAGTTTTGTAACGTGTTGTGTATAATTTACAGGCCCTTGCCTGTGATTGTGCACTTAGGGATTTTCCTAGCTCGTTGCAAGTGTTCGATTGATTTCTGGTGAGTTCTCGATGCCCCGTTTAACTCTTTTTAAGTTTTGAGCTAGCATGCACACCTAAGTGTTTTTCTTACTTGATGAAATATTTTGAATGGTTTTACATAGGCTTGCTAGTATCGGTAGGCCTTGGAATGTTATGGAATGTGTATGTATATATATATTTATATATATTTAGAATGGCCATTATTTGGCGAATGTTGTAGTCGTCTCTACTACTGAATGTTGCGTATGCCTACCTTGTGTTTGCATGCGCCGAATGTTACGTGTTTGGGTTGTACGTTTGCTCGACCCTGAATGTTTGTAGTCGTCTCGACTACTGAATGTTGCGTATGCCTACTTTGTGTTTGCATGCGCTGAATGTTACGTGTTTGGGTTGTATGTTTTTTCGGCCCTGAATGTTATTATTGAATGTTATATATATATATATATATGTAGTGATATATATAGGAATGCACGTATAGAGATGCTCATACGTAAAGATGATTATTTATTTGAATGTGGTGACCTAACCGATGTACTTCCGTTTACCGTTTTAAAACCGTTGGAATGATTATTAAAACTGTTGCTACTTATTTAAAACTTGAACTCACTCAGCTTAAGCTGACTTTGTGTGCATGTTAGTGTGAGTTTCAAGTTAGGAAGGGGATGCCTTATCGCTTGGACGTGCACGGAGCTACTTGGACGGTGAAGGGCATACTGGAATGAAGAATTACTTACAAACCTTTTATTTCAAAAGACTTTTAAAAGTTATAATTAATTTTGATTTTGTGAACTTATTCATCTATTTACGTTTTCCGCCAAATTATACTCTGTAATGCAATTTTAATGCAAAGAATTGTTTTTAAGTTTATTTAATTTCTCAAGTGTTTTGTATGATTACCAACTGTGGGGTTTCCCGGGGTTCGGGGCCTTACAGTATGTTAGATTGACTTTCAGGTTGAGGATTAGAGATTTCCGCTTGGACGTGCTAGAGACTACTCGGACGGTTGAAGACACATCTAGTCGAAGAATTAATAACGCAAACTGTTTCTTTTAAATTATTACCACAAGTATTTAAATTTTAATTTTGGTCACTTTCCCTGGTTTTGGGAATTTTGATGTTATCTATTCCGCTGTTTACTACTCTGAAACGATTTTAATGAGATGAAGATTTCAAGTAAAACGAATATTTTATTTACAATTGATTTTGGACACCTGTACCCGTGTTTTGGGATTTTTAATACTTAAACTTTTCCATTGTTATTTACTCTGAACTTGATTTAAATACAAAGAATCGTTTGGTTTTAAATTTTTGTGAATTTGTGGATGTGATTACCAACTGTAGGATTCCCAGGATTCGGGGTCTTACAAAATTTTAGAATGGGAAAATATGTAATTGATTTTTAAAGGTTGGGTAAATATGCAATAAAGAAACTTAAGAAGGGGATATATGTAAATGCCGCAATCTTAAATATAAATTTAAAGGATAATTAATAAATGTTCAAGTTGATTGATAAAACCATGAAATTCCTAAACATCTTTTGCTTATAAAAGTAAAACCTTTGGGGTTTGAAAAGAAACAAATTTCTTGGAGTAGTTGTTATTATGAATTATGATAATCGAGAATAAGGAATAGAGATAGAGGGCCAAGTTTCTAATAAGTCTACCTTAATAAAAGGAACTTTATTCAGAAAATGAAATGCGCAAAAGTTTAATTTATAACAAATCTTAAAATAGTTGATAACATTTAGAATTTTTAAAGATCATATTCATTAGGAATGAAGTTCTTAAGAGCGAGAGTATAAGTTTAAACATAGTTAACGGAAATTTTGATGAGTCGAGTTTGATTAATTTGAGGACTTATGAGATTAATTCGATTTTATAATAAAATATTGTAATAATTAGTAAATAATAATGTAAATGAAAATGTGAAAGTGTACATACTCAAATAAATCGTTAATAGATTAAACTAGGAAGCGGATATTCCCGAATCACCGAGATAGTCCTATTCCAACTGAATCTTTAAAATTAGATAAACTATAAAGTGGGTAATTGAAGATATTAAATTAAATTAAATTGGGAATTCGTGGATTCTTCCTTTTTCACAAAATCTTTATAAATATAAGTAAATTGAGTTATCGATGATTTATAATGGAAATTCAAGTAAATAAAAAATTTTAAATTAATTGTGATACCAAAAATAAGATGTGAAATAACATAATAAAATAATATAAACGCGAGACTAGAAATGCATGAACCACCATGACTATTCTAGCACTACGAATTTATCATTTAAAAATGTTCAAAATTTTAAGGTGTATCAAAATCAAAGTAAGGAGTTGAAATATTTACAAACCACCGTTTAATTTCAACCAACTAACGAAACTTAATAAATAAAGTGAGTGATTAGTTTTAATGGAGATTAAATCTAAAAGTCAACTTTAATGGTAAAAAAATTTAATTATTGGAAGTTTTAATTTAATAATGAAAATTAAATTTAGAGGATAAAAAATTTAGTTTAATAATAATAAAATTTATATTAATCGAATTTTAATAATAAAGATTTATAAAATGGAAAGTAAGTTGTGAAAACTAACATGAGAAAAAACAAGTGGTAATAAAATATTTATAGTTTAAAGTTGAGGCTAATGATTGAAATACACTTGATAATTTATAGTTTGAGAATATGGAAATAAATGAGAAAAGATGATTTAAATAATATTTTAACGGATACGAGTTAATATAAGATTTCTTGTTCAAGGTGTTTTAGTTTTCTCGAGGTTGACGGTTGTTCGGTTAATAGCATACATCAGCAAACTCCTTGATGATTCTAGTAGTCAGACAGCGATCGTGAGAAGCAGATAAACGACCTTGATTACGATGTTTGATTCTTAGGGAAGACATTCTATGAGGACCAAAGATGAAACTTTACGAGATGATGGGTTAGTTGTGGGAATGAATTGATGTGAAATAATAGAGATGCGTATTTAAATGAAATTGTGCTAGTGAGGACTTGAGGACGAGTCGAGATTTAAAATATGTGTATAAGTTAGAAGCATTTAAGTAAATAAACAATGTTTATAAAATTTTCCAAAAGTAAAAATGTTTTGGGTCGGGCTTTCCATGGTAGCTTGAGATCCCAAATAAAATACAAAATATATCAAATGAGTTGACCTCCTATGAGCTTTCCATGGCAATTTGAATGGCCCAACTAAATAAAGCAACATAAAATTTGTGAATTGGGCCTCCTATGAGCGTTCCGTGGCAATTTGTTGGCCCAATTAAATAACGAGTAATAAACAATTGAGTTGGTCAGTCCATGAGCGTGTACATGGCGTTTAACTGACCCAACTAATAACGAATTATCAAATCAATGGAGTTGGTCGGACCATGAGCGTTACATGGCATTTAACCGACCCAACTAAATATCAAATCAATGAATCAAATAATTAAAAATAATTAAAAACACAATTTTGAAAGTTTTCCCAAATTTAGCCACGAACCACCGTGAATTCTGTTTTTATAAAAGGAGTGTAACCGTTTAGCCGGTTATGTTTATCACGCAACCGTTTAGCTGGTTACGTGTACCACTTAAAGTTACTGTTGTACGACATTTGTCATACCCCCATGCTTCAAGGTGAAGGAGCAAAACAAAACACGGGAATTTTTAAGGAATTTCCCACAATAGAAGACAATCTACTAAAAATAAGAGGATTTAAAAAATTTTGAAAGTGAGGCGTAACCTCGGAATACGTGTATGTGTGCAATAAATAAATAAGATACAATACAATAAAATAATTAATCTAATTAAGACGTAAAATATTAAATAACATATAAGGCGGTTTAGGTAAGCACGTATAGGCTACTAACATATGAATATGACAATTCCTAACGACCTATTTTATATCTTTCGGCTTTGATACTAATCTGTCACACCCCAACCTAAGGCGTAAATGCCGGGGCGTGATTCGATTGCTCACAGCTCGAAGATACTATCATAAATATAAATGACAATATTTAATTAATTATTTTATTCAAAGAATACACACAATATCCAAATATAGCAAAACAATTCAAATAAATGAATATAACAAATTTAAATTATGTTTGTCTTTGATAAAACCTTAAGGTCTTTCTAAGTGTCCATACTTCAACTTCAAATCAATAGCAACCTGCATATGCACTAAAAATAGAGTTTGTCAACAACACATGTTGAATGAGTTTATCACCGGTTTTTTTACTAAAATAATGTTGATATAATAAATAAAAGAAATAAGCAAAACATGATAAATTCGGTAAATGAATCAAACCATGAACAAATAATTTGTCAATTAAACCATTGTCAAGCGAATCGGGCGCCGATAACTCAACAATGACTCCATGAGCAAATAATAATAAGACCGTTGCCAAGCGAATCGGGTGTTAGTCAATAGCATGAGAATCTAATGCATGGGGATATGGTGGACCTCTCCGAATACGAATGCACACTTAAGCAAGTATGCACATAACAAGTATATTTGATTAATCACACACAATTACAAGTTGGCTATTGTTTGAGATATATATATATATATATACACGCATATGTCCCCAAAATGTTTTAGAAAAATGAGTAAAATAGGGGAATGACAAAACTCACCATAGATTAATGACAAGCGGATATAAATACGAATAAGCGAGTTAACGAATAAGCGAGTCGTCCACTACACGTCAAATTATACAAACAAATCAGAATCTTAAACTCTAAGATATGATAATATAAGTAAAAACGAAGTCGTTGCCACTGGAATCAATCCAAGCGGACGTTTAGAACTCAAGTTATGTTATATTTAAGAATTAAGCGAGCTGGTACTGACCAGAATCTGAACAGCGATTCGGAAGTCGGGTTTTCGTCAATAGCCTTAAAATTTCATTACGAGAATAAAAGTCTTCTAGACCGAACATTGAATTCGACCAGAAGTATAAGAAAACGTAAAGTTAAACTTGTTGACTTATTTGCTCTTTAACAAGTTTTAAACGAATTGACCAGTCAACACCCTTCAACCACTGTAATTGATTGAAGTTTATTGACTAGGGAATATGTATGAACAATTCCTATGATTACAACTTACCCAGAAAGTGAAAGAATCAACGGATACGATGAGTCAAAGGTCCATGCATAAGCAAATTCAACCGATTAACCGTGCATCTTCAACAATAATGCAAAAACCAAAGGATTTGATGATGAAAAGAGGTAGGTGACGGCTAGGGTTAGTATATTAGGGTACGAGGAAGTTTGTGGTAGAGATTTTGAGGCTTGTTTATATAGGAATAGCAATAACGAACCATATTTGAAAGATTTACAAGTTTAAGTAGTAAATACGATATTAACGACCAAATCAATGAAATAAGTTGAAAGATATGATTTTGATCAGTAACAAACTATTAGGGACTTGTATTTTAGTTATAATATGATTACTTGGTCCTTAATTCACTCAAATATGCCAAAAATACACGATTTTATACCAAAAAACGAGCTAAGGAAACGAAATCAAGTTGTGAATCTGCCCAGCACCACCATAGCGCCGCCTGGCCGACCCTAGGCCTTCCGTCGCGTAGCGCTCCGGCCACCGGTGGAGGAGGTTTCATTTGTTTCAAGTTTGGTCCTTGTGTTTTAGCAAAAGGTTATTTATTGGACTTTATATGTTATAAAAGGAGAAAAAACTATATGTAAACATGAAGGACTTGAAATGAACATTAGGAAACTTAATTAATTCATAAATGCAAAGTATTATTAGGGTTTAGGATCCGAAAGAGGTTCATAGAACGATAAAATGAAAACAAAAAAAAAAATACGGAAAACCCGAAATGTTATAAATAACTTTGACTAATCAGTTTCTCATACTTCTGGTCGGAACCGACTTTTGGTCCAAAAGACTTTTAATTTTTTCAAGATTTTAAGGCTACTAGCCAAAACCCGACTTCAGACTCGATGTTTGGATTCTGGTCAGTACCAGCTCGCTTAAACGTTTAATTTCTCATAATCGGAGTTCTAGACATCCGTTTGGAACGATTCCAGTGGCAATGTTCTCGGTTTTAACAGTAGTTATTTGTCAGTTTCAGGTCTATTTGATATACCTCAGTCGACGCATTAAAGGATGATTCGCTTACTTTTCTTAACCTTTAATTCTTATTTTATTCACTCGCCTAAACATAAGGTGAGATTTATTACTCCCCTTTATTTTGTTGATTTAATCAAGTTTTGGGGACATATGTGTACTAATACTGATTTTATATTGCATATATACACATACTAGAAAATTTATAATTGTGTGTATTTGATCAAATGTTACTTGTTACTTGCTTACGTGTTTACTTTATCGCATTTGGAGAGATCTATCATAATCACATTATAGTATGATCATACTACTGTCACAGTAGCCAACGCCCGCTCGCATGCCAATGGTCAACTGACTCATTAATTGCTCACGGTTTGATTGTGTAATTACCGCATTTATTTCGTTTTGCTTATTATATATATATATATATTATATCATTAAAAACTGGTAATATTCTCACTCAACCTAGTGTTGACAAAATCTATATTTTCTACGCGTATGCAGGTTACCAGTTGACTTGTAGTTTAAGATAAAGAACACTTACAAGGATCTTAGGAAAAACAAAACGAAGACTATTTATATTTCTATATTGTTTGGATAATATATTTGCTTTGGATTGTTTTGCTATGTTTTGAATGTTTGTGCACTTGAATTTGAAAAAAATAATTTAATAGATATTGTCATATACTTATTTTATGATAGTACATTTTGAGCTGTGAACAATCAATTCGCACCCCGGCATTTCCGCTGTGGTTGGGGTGTGACAGCTATGGTTGTGGTGACAAGAGTAGGTTTTGGTACTTTGAATGTGGGGAATTTTAAATGTCAATGCACAAAATAGAAAGACAAGGACGAAGCAAATTTGAATGAGGAGAAAGAACCGGTTTTATGTTGATGAATGCATGAGTAAAAATTAATGGAGTGAATGTTAGGTGAATCTTGATGGGTTAACGGGTTCGAGTCTTGTTTAGAACAGGTCAGCAACTAGATGGGTTCATGGATCAACTAGTTTATTTATTTAAATATAAACCAAAATTAGATGTAGCACCATTTTACATATATATATATATATATATATATATATATATATATCAAAAACTATGTTTTGCTCCACACCCTAACTATGAGTTAAGATTACAGGAGTGAATGTTAGGTGAATCTTGACATGTCAGGTTCGAGTCAAGTTTAGAACATGCCATCAACTGAATGGGTCATGAGTCAACTGTTTTATTTATTTACATATATACCACAATTAGATGTAGCACCATTATTATATATATATCCTCCTATATAATAAAACCATTTTGGACACTTGTCCCTCTTATAGAGCAAATGCCTATGTGTCAATCATAAAAGCCATGTGCTGATGTGTCAACTTAAAAAGATGTCCACGCCTCCTGTTCTTTTAAAGAAACTTCCTGTGAAAGTCTTGTAGGTTTTAATTCACGGATTTGCTTTGTCTTTCTCCTTTCTCCCATTTGCAATTTCAAAATTCAAAATTTTGAAACACAACTTCTAAACCCTAAATCTATCATTGTTCGTCATTCATAGGTCTTCAATTTGTTTGTCTCCATATCAACCGGCGGATTCAATTAATAGTCAAGGCACATCTCCTAACAACAATCGTTCGGGTCTTATTTGTATCTATGGTCTTTTATGATTCATATAAATCGTAAACCCTCTTCTCTAGATTATCTACTAATGAAACCCCTGTGTATGCAAAAAATTAAGGTTCGTATTGTTCTTCATCGGCGTAGGTGGATGTAGATGGGGTGGTTTTGTTGTGGAATTGGTAAGACAAGGAGGTTTCCTGCAAGGATTCTACCTTCAAAAATAGTTTCTCCTGAGTCCTAATTAACTCAAGTCTTTAAGGTAATTCGTTTTACCCTATAAATTTTGTCACCATGTTTATTTAAAGCCTAATTTTTTCTTTTATTGGAAGACTAAATAGATTTTTTAGTTATTTTTACATGATTCACTGATTGTATATTAGAATTTGGTTCATCAAACTGCTTACCATTTTGCAATTTAGTATATCAAAAATATTTAAACAGTTTACTCAATATTATCAACTCAGGTTACTAATTGTCTTTGCATCTGCATTTTGAATTTATAAGTGGATTACATTTTGACTAACACACATATCATATTTCATAATATAGAAACCTCTATAAAATGTGTGTAGAAGTGCATCGAATCTGCACGATTCTGTAGCTGTAAAGAGGATTGTGCTCAATCAGTTGAGATTGAAGTTAAAGCTTTACTCGGATTTAAAACAAGTAAGACATTTATTTTAACTTATTTCTATGCTTTCAGTTAAAATATTTGTGACATCTTTTATTCATACGGGCTACCTTAATAAGCTTGAATTTTATTATATTCTAGGTGGATAATCAATCTGTCGGTCCGATCAACGCTCTAAGTAATGGAAATAATGAGGTCCACTATGCAGTCTACTCGATCAAGGGTATACAAGTTTAACTGGTAGTGTAAAATAATATTAATTAACAATTCTTGATATATGTGTTTTGTGTTTAATAGTTGAGTCACTCAAATTGGGGCTTCTTATCATCCAATTTGATCCTTTCAATGCTAGGTATGCGTTCAATTCCTACTTCTTATGGTCAGTTGAGGTTTAATATGTGGAATTCTTTCATTTACATGATTAGTTTCTGGTGTAAATGAGGGGGCTTTTCTTGAATGTTGATGCAAATTCAGTTAAATTCGGAGTTATAATTTTCAATTCTGGCTAACAAAAAATGAAATTTAATGATTATTTGCATGATTTGAACGTGAAGAAGTTAGAACAAAAAATAAGTAGGTACATTCTTGGTGTTATGTTCGTATTAAAAGGGTTTTTTCATAGGTTTATCCTTAAAAGTATAAAAAAGAAGATAAACACATCAGGGAAGTCCATGAAGAGTTTTGTCATTAAATTAGTTAATATTTAATTAACAACATTTATGATAATTCTTGATTTTGGGGTGGGAGTCTCTAGTGGTGCGGAGGCTGTGCTTCATTGCGCAAACAGGTTTTTAAATAAGTTTCATTCTGATTGGTCATTGGCTATGCTTACCGTTGATTTTTGTAATGCTTTCAACTTCGTGGATAGGATTACCCTTTGAAATGAGGTTCATGCTCGACGCCTGTCTATTTCCTTATGGGCAAACTTTTTATATGGGCAGCCATCCAGGCTATATGTGGGGGATGACCACATTTGGTCCACCACTGGGTTTCAGCAGGGGGATCCCTTGGGACCTCTTCTTTTCGCCTTACTTTTGCACCCACTTGTTCATCTTGTCCGTGATTCTTGTAAGCTCCTCTTCCATGCTTGGTACTTAGATGATGGTACAATTATTGGAGACACTAAAGAGGTTGCTAAACCTTTGGATATTATCAGATTAGAGGGCCCCCGATTGGGCCTTGAACTTAACATTAAGAAAACAGAAGTATTTTGGCCATCATGCAATGGGGTTAAGGTGCAGGCGGGGATGTTTCCATATGATATTGGAAGGCCAATATTAGGTGTGAAATTCCTTGGGGGAGCCGTTAGTCGGGATGCAGAATTCATCAGTGGACTTGCTGTGAAAAGGGCTTCGCGGGCTGTAGAACTGATGAGCCATCTCCCACGTTTGCGGGACCCTCAATGTGCGCTCCTTTTGCTTCGATCATGTATGGGAGTAGGTAAGTTGTTGTTCGGCCTCACAATGTGCCAGCCCGAGTATGTAGGGGAAGCTGTTTCTATTTTTGACAATGGCCTTCGGGGGGCGATTGAGGACATCGTGGTTTGTGGTGGTCCCTTCTTTGGAGATTTTCAATGGAGGTTGACATCACTTCCGACTCGTTTTGGAGGTTTGGGTTTACGTTCAGCTTCAGACGTATCTGCATATGCGTTTGTGGCCTCGAGGGCACAATCTTGGAAATTGCAAGACCACGTTCTTCGAGATTGTGGTATTGATGAGTTTGACTCCGATTATGGGAGTGCGATAGATCGGTTGCATATTTCACTTCCTGATTTTGATATTAGCGGTTTCTCTAATAAAGACACCGCCCCACCTAAAGCCCAACATGCTTTGGCGAGTGCCCTTTATAGTGGAATCATCCAGAGTTTGGAAGTGAAGTTTGATTTATCTCCTCGTCAAAAAGCGGTGTTTGAGTGCCTTCGAGCTTCACGGGCCCAAGATTTCTTAAGTGCTATCCCTATTAAAGGACTGGGCCAACATATGTCGGCTTTGGAGTACCGGATCATCCTTAAGTATCGGCTAATGATTCCTTTGTTCCCAGTAGATGAGCCATGCCCAGTTTGCCGCAAGGTCTGTTTGGATTCTTTTGGCAAGCATGCAATTCATTGCAAAGAGTTACCTGGGTTTAGGTACAGACATGATTTGGTGAGGGATGTTCTATGTGATGTTCTTAAACGGGCCGGAATTTCAGCTAAAAAGGAGGCTCCCGTAAACTTTCTTACGGATCCTCTTGTTGGAAGATCTACGTTACGACCGGCCGATATTCTTGTTTTTGGGTGGGTAGGGGGAAACACGCCTGTGTGGATCTCACAGGATTGTCCCCCCTTGTTGGGCTAAGGGACAATGGGTTTGTAGCATGTCAGGCAGTAGGCAGCTTTGAAGGCGGCATCGGGCAAGGTTGTTAAACACGAGAAAGCTTGTTTGGAGAATCAACATGTGTTTATCTCATTTGCCTTTGACACTTTTGGTTACTTAGCTCCAGATGCCGTGGACCTTCTAAATAGAGTTTAGAAAGTCATGCATAGCAATTTATCGGTCCATAAGAATCAAAACTTTGTTTTTAGTAGGGTTGGGTTTGCTATCCAAAAGGGGGTTGCGGCGCAGCTTCTTGCCCGCTTATCTGCCACTTCATTGTAAATCGTTTGGTTGTTTTTGATTATAAATAAAATACAATATCGCTAAAAAAACAAAAAAAAAAGTTCCTGCCAAAAAAAAAATAATTCTTGATTGGTACATTCTACTGTTGTTATTTCTTTATTTAGTGATGATCTATAAGTGTTATTTCATCATTCAATAATGTGATCATGCATTCTTGGGCAAATGAAAATTATGCTAATTCTTTATTTAATTGAATATATTCAAAAGGGTTGCGTCTTTCGCTAAAGACAAGAGGAGGAATAGATAGCATATTAGAATACACCTGCTGCATATAATATTTGTTCATTTTCCAACCCGTCTGCAATATAAACTCAAACTACATACAGGTCAGCTTTCATTTTGATTCTCATATGTTCAGTCCTCACCTCACACATGTTTCACTCTTTATAGTTGTAGCTTGTGTTTTATAATATTATGTTTGATGGGTTTTTCTTTTTCATTTCTTTGTTGAAAGTGTATACTGATTGATATGTGTTTTGGAAATTTAAATGTTAACATAGATGGTCTGTTGATTATTTTAATCATTTGTGGTACTTGGATGGGTCTGGCGGGTTTGCTATGGCAGAGTCAAGTTGGTTAAAAAAATTAATTTTTAGTATTGCTTCAAACAGATTGTTCAGGTGTGGCCCACCACCAAGTCGAATGTACCAATCCTGGAGTGTCATTCAAGCACTAAATAATAGGGATGTTCACGGTTCGGTTTTGATGGTTTTTAGGTCAAGCCGTGAGCCAAAGTGTTAGTAACGATTTTTGATATCAATAACCGAAACCAAACCGAACAAAACTGTTGCTAACGGTTTGGTTTCACAGTGTGAGCTTTGTGAAATATACATGCTTTTGTATGAATATATATCATTCTCTTTGTGTACGTATGTATTATAAATTCTGAAATTAATTAAGCATACAGTCAAAATTATAAGTTTGTTAGATGCTTTTAGATTATAAATGTTTAGCCTTAATAATACACAATTACACACTACTGTATTGCTTCAAAGAAGAATCGTGTTGTACAGGCGTATGATGGTATGAATTATAAAGCCAAATTGTGTATTGCATTTGGATTAATAAATAATAAGAATTTAAAACTGACTGAGAAGTATACTAAATTTGTCCAATAAAAAGAGAGTAATCTTCAAACATGCATTCAATAAATATAGAAATATTTAAACATCAATTTATAATAATCTTACGGTCTGGTTTGGTTTTATACGGACGATTTCACGACTTCAAACCGAACCGTAAATACTCCTATTAAATAGCACAGAAGGAAAACAATTATGCTTTTCTAATTATATACTTCTATTTTTGTTAGTTGTCTTGTCAAAATTCGAATCAGGTTTACGTCATAACCAACTGATATAGAGCATGCAAACTTTTGTTTGGGCTAAAATGAGTTTAAACGAAAAATTGTTTATGCAGGCTTCTACTTTTATATTTGTAGATGAGGTTGATGCTATTGATGGATGACAATGAGAAGGAGGTCGACATTTGATGCATTAATTGCCAACACATGGCCAATTTTTGTTGCATTGTTAAGAGTTACAAGACGAGACGACTTCAAAGTTGTTATTCTAGATACTGATAGTAATATTTCAAATACAACATCAGGTGTTGTATACAAAGAAGTATTTAGAAGTTTGTAATAAACTTTTATATATTTTTTCATCTTTTATGTCATATTTAATTACTTGGTTAAATATTTATTTGATTTTAAGGTTTCATACATTATATTTATTATGTTTTAAGCATAATTTTTTAACCCGTTGTCACATGGGCATATAGGCTGGTGTGTGTGTATATATATATATATATATAGAGAGAGAGAGAGAGAGAGAGAAAGAGAGAGATAAAGGATCCAATACAATAATTACGTACGCGACATCCTTAACCCTTGATTTCAAAAAACATGCGGTGGCAAATTTGTAAATTATTTCAATTCGTTTCCATCCCAATTAACCGTTGCGCCGATTCAACCATTGTCACTTACGCCATTTGCAGATACCATTACAGTCAACTGCCCATCCCTTTCCCTCAATCCGTCTCCACCACCACTCGTCGGCATCAGCACACCTCCTTCACCATCACCATTTCAATTGATTTGAATTGAAATACACAATTTGCAGGCACCCATTTTTAGAACTTTAAATGCGTTCCAAATTTGTTCATATGATGAAATTGATGATTAAATCTATGGTCGATTGATGATTTCTTGATGATTACGATATTATATGAAGTGATTATAGCGTTTAATTTCATGTTACAGATAGTTTAATTTCAGAACTAAGCTTCTGAATGTTTAAAGGTTTTCCTAGAACGTTTAATTTCATATATGAGCTCTGATTAGGGCTCTGAACTTCAAAACAGAACTTCTAAACTTTTTTTTTTGAACTTCTAAACTTTTTTGTTCTGAACTTCTAAACTTGGACGTTTAAAGGTGTTTGTTTTTTGTCAGAACGTTTAACTTGAACGTTCAAAGGTGTTCGTTTTTTGTCAGAACGTTTAACTTGAACGCTTAAATGTGTTCGTTTTTTGTCAGAACGTTTAACTTGACGTTTAAAGGTGTTTGTTTTTGGTTAGAACGTTTAACTTAAACGTCTAAAGGTGTTCGTTTTTGGTTAGAATGTTTAACTTGAACGTTTAAATGCATTCGTTTTTTGTCAGAACATTTAACTTGAATGTTTAAATGTGTTCGTTTTTTGTCAGAACGTTTTAGTGTCTTCAGTTTTGTTCAGAACGTTTAAACGTGATATTTTGAACCATAATCAGAGCTCACTTGAGTATAGTATTATGGAATTTCATAATCGATTGATGAATCTAAATCCTTCAACACATCAATTTGATTGATTAAATCATCATTTTTTGATCAATTTTGAACATTCTTGATGTTCAACGTCAACATCCGTATTACGAGATTACTAAATAAAAGAAAATTATTGTTTCGTGTGAGTCGCTCGTTTAAATGGGTGCGTGTTTATATTTGATAAGGATTAGGATTGGTGAAGGAAGTGGGTGGTGGGGTCCATAGCTCTCTATATAAGGCCATCCCCCCATCCCTTCACCATTTCTTCCCACAACACACACACACTCCCTAGAACACACACATACTCTCTCTCAAGACCCGAATCCGATTCCGGGCTAAAGTAAGGAAGATCTTGGTGATCAAGTGTCTTCAAATAAAAAGAATCACGTTCAGATCCTCGAGTTGTCCAGATCCGAACCAAACCCGAAGCCAAAGGTGAGTTTTAGCCAACAAGGTTAAGTTTTGTGGTTGAGTTCGACATGCAAATCGATATCTTAGTAGATCGGGTTGTAGGATGTAAGAAAAACTTAAACTGGGTGAGCCTTAGCCTCACGAGTATGAAATAGGACAAAAAGGTGATGTTCGGACCTCATAAAACACAGGTACACAAAGTTGGTACGACCCAAAAGCCATAAAAGGGTAAAACCGGGTCCTAAAGAGGAAATAAGGAGAAAAATGGCTTTAAAATGGTAAAAGTGAAGAAAAAGGTAATTTTGCATCGCACAGCCATGCGAAGCGAAAAAGGTTATTTCGCATCGCACAGCCATGCGAAGCGAAAAAGGTTATTTCGCATCGCAAGACCATGCGAAGCGAAAAAGTTCCATGCGAAGCGAAAAAGCATGCAAAGCGAAATTCCAGTGAGAAATTTCATGAAACTAATTTTCTGATGCATTTTTGTTAAAGGACCGTTAATGAAAAAAAAAATTTCCAAGCTAACCTGGCAGCTCAACCCCAGCCAGGGGCTCTGCCCTTTGGACCCTGCTAGGGGCTGCCGCCTCTAGACCCCGCTAATAGGGGCGCTGCCCCCGGACCCCCGTTAGTTGAGGGTTCGTAAACTTAAATGTAGGAAGTAGTGGTAATAGATAATTGACACGTGTAATGTATTGTACAGTTAGCCGTACACAACTAAAGAAGGGCGTTACCATTAACGGCGAGGGAAACCGACTCCAGGTGAGTTTCTAGCCCCATTTCGGTGTTATGTATTGAGGCTGTGTGCATACTCAATGTGATTAGTTAATACACTTACCATAAGTGGTAAGTGTATGCCATATGAACGTTTATAAATATACCTAATTAGTGTAAAAAGAGTTAAACGTATATGTGAAAAGGTATATGAGAACAGATATAGCTAATGAAAGAAAGGTATGTACGATATGTGTAGTGTATGAATGGTATGTATGATATGTAGAGCTGAAGAATAAAGGGTTGTCTACCCTAATAATATAGGCGAAGAGTAAAGGGTTGCCTACCCTAATAATATAGGCGAAGAATTAAGGGTTGCCTACCCTAATAATATAGGCGAAGAATAAAGGGTTGCCTACCCTAATAATATATGCGAAGAATGAAGGGTTGCATACCCTAATAATATATGCGAAGGTTATAGAGCGAAAGGCTCTTTAAAAACGTAGAAAGGTTATGTATGTATAAAATAATGTAGGTAAGTAAAAGTAGGAATGTATGGAAGTAAGAATGTAAAGAATGAGAATGAAATGTATGTATCTGCTTAACTAGAACTCACTCAGCGTAGCTGACTTTTAGTATGCACGCAGGCAAATAGGTTGAGGCAGCTGGCTTGAGGAGGGACACATGGCATGAGCTAAAGAGATGGGTATCTATGAAGAAGCGTCATGACTGTTTTATGTTATGTCTATGAATGGATAATTTGTATGTTAAGACAAGATTCGATGTTTTGTAATGTAATGCATGAAGTTTTTAATTATTCCGCGAAAGTTTTAATTAACTCTGATTTTAGAACTGTGTTTATGAGTAAATCCAACGCAAAGCTAGGGTTTCCGGGATCGGGGCCTTACAAGTTGATATCAGAGCATAAGTTCGAGAGAATAAGCATCCTACATCCTACATGCCAGTCCAAGAATGCCATGTGCCTCCCAAGCAAGCTTCGAAAGCGATCACCCTGTATAAGTTGATCCTGTGTATATTAAAGAATGAGTAAGAAAGCTAACTAAATAACTGGATATAGAAATGCTTGTTATGTGACGATGTGAAATGTACGATTGTCTAATTGTTATAAGTAGAACCTAGCACAAGTGGACTCACAAAATGAAGTGTAAAGGACATGGAGAGTAACGTGATCAGCTAATCACAACTGGCCAAGTTATTACCTGTTAGCCTTACTATCCTCGTACTAAATATTTCCTGTAGTGGCGACGTTTGTGTTTTCCTATAGAATACGAATGGCTGGTACTAAAAAGACTGCTGGGTAAGGAGAAAGTTCGAGACGCCGTGGTAGACCATGTGCTACCCGAGTACCCCCCGAGGGACCGATTACCGAGTCTGGGGAGGGAAGAAGCCTAACTGAGAGAAATGAAGGGTATCAGCTCGACCCTGCTATCCTAGCTGCCATTACTCAGGTAGTGGCTACTGCAGTACAGAATCAGCAACAGGAAAAGTCAACCGAGAGTCGTGCAGGAACCGCTGAGAGGACAGGGGAAAGTAGTAAGAAAGATGAATAGACCATGAGAGAGGAATCAAGTGAAGATCGGTCTGCGAAGGTCAATGCTGGTAAGAGGGGCCGGGGTGGGTGCAGCTTCAGATTGTTCAAAGGTTGCGACCCATCAAAGTTTTCTGGTATAGGAGATGCAATCGCTACTCTCCAATTGATAACCGCGATGAACAAGGTTATCCGAATTAGCGAGTGCGGTCCCAATCAAGCGGTAGGTTTTCCTACCCAGTCATTTGAGCACGAAGCTATGTTTTGGTGGGACACTATTGAGCAGAGGAAGACCGCCATTGAGATTAAGGCTATGACATGGGAAGACTTGAAGGAGATGGTCATGAGGAAGTTTTGTGCGGATGCTGAGGTTGAGAAGGCAGAGATGAAGTTCCTGAATTTGAAGGCAGGAAATATGACCCTCCGAGAGTACACTACCGAGTTTAACCGTATGTCAAGACTCGTGCCTGACATGGTGAACTCCGAGTCCAAGAGGGTCAAGTGCTATTTGAGGGGACTACCACCAAACGTTCGCACCTTTGTCCGGGCCAGTAAACCCGCTACTTTCGATTCTGCTGTCGAACTCGTAGAAATGGTTTATCATGACCTGGCCGTGGACGAGGTGGTAGTGGAAGAGAAGAAGGAGAAGAAGTGGGTTGCTCTTGCTAAGCGACCGGGTACTCAGTTGTGGAACTCAAGGGAGAAGAAGCAGAAGGTGTGGGAGAAGAAGTCGTGCAAGGCATGCGGAAAGATGCACGGTGGTGAGTGTAGATGGGGAACTGGTTCTGATATATGCCATAAATGTGGGAAAGCTCATGGAGGAGAGTGTAAGTTTGGGTTGAATGTGTGTTACAAGTGTTGGAAAGTGGGGGTATTACGCCAATGAAAGTAATGCAAAACCGGCATGTTTCCGGTGTGGCAAGACAGGCCACATGGCGAGAGAATGTACTAAAGCTGGGGGAGGCGGTAAGAAGGATGCTGAGCAGTCTAGGCCAAAGACCAGAGCCTACATGCTGACACAGGAAGAAGCTAAGAATATCGCCGACGTTGTGACAGGTATATTCCTAATAAATGGTATTTTTGTTTTCGTATTGTTTGACTCAGGTGCGACTACGAGTTTTGTAGCTACTCTGTTTTGTAAGAAAGCTAGAATGAAATGTTGTCGTGTGCCTGAAACTTTTATGGTAGAGACCGCAAGTGAGACCTCGGTTAGAATTTTGAGGATGGTTAAGAGTTGTAAATTAGAGTTGGAAGGACACGAATTTCCTGCTACCCTGTATGTTCTGACCTTAGGAGGATTTGATGTAATGTTGGGGATGGATTGGCTGTCTGAATTTGAAGCCCAGATAGTGTGCAAAAGTAGATGGGTAAGACTGAAGTCTTCGGATGGTGGTACGGTAACGGTTTATGGTGAGAGAGAAAGTACAGGGCCTAGCGTCATTTCGATGATAAAAGCCGAAGGTTTGTTAAGGCGAGGGTGCAGTGCCTAACTGGCGTATGTTGTCAAAGCTACGGCCGAGACGAAAGAAATGAAAGATGTTCCTGTAATGTGTGACTACCCAGAGGTGTTCCCTGGGGACCTTCCAGGGTTACAACCGGAACGAGAAGTAGAATTTCAGATAGGGTTAACACCAGGAGCACAGCCCGTCGCGAAAGCACCTTATCGTCTAGCGCCATCTGAGATGAAGGAATTGGTGTCTCAACTGCAAGAACTCCTCTACAAAGGTGTCATAAGGCCGAGTGTTTCCCAGTGGGGCGCGCCGGTGTTATTTGTTAAGAAGAAAGATGGAAGCATGAGAATGTGCATTGACTACAGGGAGTTGAATAAGCTTACGGTAAAGAATAGATATCCGTTGCCACGAATTGATGATTTGTTTGATCAACTACAAGGTGTAAGTTGGTTCTCGCGAATAGATCTCAGATCAGGTTATCATCAGCTGAGGGTGAAAGAGGCAGACATCCCTAAGACTATGGGCACTACGAGTTCCTAGTGATGTTGTTCGGTTTAACAAATGCTCCCGCAACATTTATAGATATGATGAATAGGGTATGCCGGCCGATGCTAGACAAGTCGGTTATCGTTTTCATCGATGATATTTTGATTTATTCGAAGAGCGAGTCTGACCATGCTGAGCATCTGAGAGATGTGTTGGAAGTTCTGAAGAAGGAGAGACTGTACGCTAAGTTCTCAAAATGTGTGTTCTGGTTACGAGAAGTACAGTTTTTAGGTCCTATAATTAATCCTGAGGGGATTGCTGTAGACCCAGCCAAGATTGAAGCGATAAAGAATTGGAAGACTCCGCGAAACCCAACCGAGATACGCAGTTTCCTAGGGTTAGCTGGCTATTATAGGAGATTCATTTCGGGCTTCTCCAAGATAGCCTCACCCTTGACCGGTATGACCCGAAAGACTGTGGTGTTCAGTTGGGGTAAGTTTCAGGAAGAGGCATTCGAAGAGCTGAAGAAGAGACTCACGCTGGCTCCAATCCTTGTTCTACCCGATGGTGAGGAGGATTTGGTAGTCTGTACTGATGCTTCACACCAAGGGTTAGGTTGCGTGTTAATGCAACGAGGTAAGGTCATAGCCTATGCGTCTAGACAACTGAAAGTTCACGAAAGTACATACCCGACTCATGATCTAGAGTTAGCAGCTGTAGTGCATGCTCTTAAGATTTGGAGGCATTACTTGTACGATACTAAGTGTACTATCTATACAGATCACAAAAGTTTGAAATACTTCTTCGAGCAGAAAGAGTTGAATATGAGGCAGAGAAGGTGGTTAGAACAGATAAAGGATTATGACTGTGAGATCAAGTATTATCCGGGAAAGGCTAACGTGGTCGCCGACGCCTTGAGCCGGAAGAACGCATAAGTTATCGCGACAATCAAGTCTTATAAGTTGATCATCAACTCAGATTTCTTCGAAGAGATCAGCAAAGTGCAGATGAAAGTGTTAGCCAATGAAGGGTTGGTGAAGAAGGAGAGAATTTTTGGGCAACAGACCGAGTTGATGGATAATACTCATGGGGTAAAGACCATATTTGATAGAATGTGGATCCCTCGACATGGAAATCTTAGAAATCGAGTCCTAGACGAGGCCCATAAGTCTCGATACTCGATTCATCCAGGATCAACTAAGATGTACCAAGACTTGAAGAAGGACTACTGGTGGCCGGGTATGAAGAATGAAGTGGTGGATTATGTCAGCAAGTGCTTAACTTGCTTGCAAGTCAAAGCAGAACACCAGAAACCGTATGGAAAGATGCAGCCATTAGAGATACCCGAGTGGAAATGGGAACACATCACCATGGATTTCATAACTAAGCTACCGCGTACAACTAAGAATCATGATACCATATGGGTGATTATGGATTGTTTAACAAAGAGTTCTCACTTTCTGCCTATACGAGAGGCTATCTCGTCAAAAACTTTAGTAAATATGTTCGTTAAGGAAGTTGTGGCAAAGCATGGGGTTCCATTATCGATTGTGTCAAACAGAGATACCCGCTTTACTTCAAGATTTTGGAAGAGGTTCCATGAAGCCATGGGGACAAAACTGAACATCAGCACGGCGTATCATCCTCAAACAGATGGACAATCCGAGCGGACTATCCAAACCCTTGAGGATATGCTACGTGCTTATGTGTTAGACTTTGGAGGAAGCTGGGATGATCATTTGCACTTAGCAGAATTCTCTTACAACAACAGCTACCATTCAAGTATTGGTATGCCTTCTTTCGAGATGTTGTATGGTAGATGATGTAGGACTCCCGTTTGTTGGGGAGAAATTGGCCAGAAAAAGATTAGGAGTCTAGAAGTTGTGCAAGAAACCTCTTCAAGGTTTGAACAGATCAAGGTAAGGATGAAAGCTGCTCAAGATCGCCAGAAGTCATATACCGATAAGCGGAGACGACCGATTGAGTTTAATGTTGGAGACCTCGTGATGCTTAAAGTCTCGCCTTGGAAGGGGATTATTCGTTTCAGAAAAAGAGGAAAGTTGAGTCCTAGGTACATTGGACCGTTCAAGATCGTGGCCCGTATGGGCGAGGTGGCTTACAAGCTAGACATACCTGAAGAGCTAAAAGGAATTCACCCTACTTTTCATGTATCTCACTTGAGAAAATGTCTAGCTGATGACACGTCCCATGTGCCACTGCTAGACATCGAGGTAGACGAGCAGCTAAATTATGTTTAACAGCCAGTTGAGATAGTCGACCGCAAGGAAAAGCAGCTCCGTCATAAGGTTATTCCCCTAGTGAAAGTGATATGGAAGCATCGTAAGGGATCGGATGCTACTTGGGAAGTCGAAGAAGAGATGCGCAAGTTTTACCCGCATTTGTTTAGTAGTAATAGTTAGGTTTCGGGGACGAAACCTCTTTTAAGGAGGGTAGACTTGTAACATCCGTATTACGAGATTACTAAATAAAAGAAAATTATTGTTTCGTGTGAGTCACTCGTCTAAATGGGTGCGTGTTTATATTTGATAAGGATTAGGATTGGTGAAGGAAGTGGGTGGTGGGGTCCATAGCTCTCTATATAAGGCCATCCCCCCCATCCTTTCACCATTTCTTCCCATAACACACACACACTCCCTAGAACACACACATACTCTCTCTCAAGACCTGAATCCGATTCCGGGCTAAAGTAAGCAAGATCTTGGTGATCAAGTGTCTTCAAACAAAAAGAATCACGTCCAGATCCTCGAGTTGTCCAGATCCGAACCAAACCCGAAGCCAAAGGTGAGTTTTAGCCAACAAGGTTAAGTTTTGTGGTTGAGTTCGACATGCAAATCGATATCTTAGTAGATCGGGTTGTAGGATGTAAGAAAAACTTAAACTGGGTGAGCCTTAGCCTCACGAGTATGAAATAGGACAAAAAGGTGATGTTCGGACCTCATAAAACACAGGTACACAAAGTTGGTACGACCCAAAAGCCATAAAAGGGTAAAACCGGGTCCTAAAGAGGAAATAAGGAGAAAAATGGCTTTAAAATGGTAAAAGTGAAGAAAAAGGTAATTTTGCATCGCACAGCCATGCGAAGCGAAAAAGGTTGTTTCGCATCGCACAGCCATGCGAAGCGAGAAAGGTTATTTCGCATCGCATGACCATGCGAAGCGAAAAAGCATGCGAAGCGAAATTCCCATGCGAAATTTCATGAAACAAATTTTCTGATGCGTTTTTGTTAAAGGACCGTTAATGAAAATAAAAATTTTCCGAGCTGACCTGGCAGCTCAACCCCAGCCAAGGGCTCTGCCCCTTGGACCCTGCTAGGGGCTGCCGCCTCTAGACCCCGCTACCAGGGGCGCTGCCCCCGGACCCCCGTTAGTTGAGGGTTCGTAAACTTAAATATAGGAAGTAGTGGTAATAGATAATTGATACGTTAATGTATTGTATTGTTAGCCGTACACAACTAAAGAAGGGCGTTACCATTAACGGCGAGGGAAACCGACTCCAGGTGAGTTTCTAGCCCCATTTCTGTGTTATGTTTTGGGGCTGTGTGCATACTCAATGTGATTAGTTAATACACTTACCTTAAGTGGTAAGTGTATGTCGTATGAATGTTTATAAATATACCTAATTAGTGTAGAAAGAGTTAAACGTATGTGTGAAGAGGTATATGAGAACAGATATAGCTAATGAAAGAAAGGTATGTACGATATGTGTAGTGTATGAATGGTATGTATGATATGTAGAGCTGAAGAATAAAGGGTTGCCTACCCTAATAATATAGGCGAAGAGTAAAGGGTTGCCTACCCTAATAATATAGGAGAAGAATTAAGGGTTGCCTACCCTAATAATACAGGCGAAGAATAAAGGGTTGCCTACCCTAATAATACAGGCGAAGAATAAAGGGTTGCCTACCCTAATAATATAGGCAAAGAATTAAGGGTTGCCTACCCTAATAATATAGTCGAAGAATGAAGGGTTGCATACCCTAATAATATATGCGAAGGTTATAGAGCGAAAGGCACTTTAAAAACGTAGGAAAGTTATGTATGTATAAAATAATGCAGGTAAGTAAAAGTAGGAATGTATGGAAGTAAGAATGTAAATAATGAGAATGAAATGTATGTACCTTCTTAACTAGAACTCACTCAGCGTAGCTGACTTTTAGTATGCACGCAGGCAAATAGGTTGAGGCAGCTGGCTTGAGGAGGGACTCATGACATGAGCTAAAGAGATGGGTATCTATGAAGAAGCGTCATGACTGTTTTATGTTATGTCTATGAATGGATAATTTGTATGTTAAGACAAGATTCGATGTTTTGTAATGTAATGCATGAAGTTTTTAATTATTCCGCGAAAGTTTTAATTAACTCTGATTTTAGAACTGTGTTTATGAGTAAACCCAACGCAAAGCTAGGGTTTCCGGGATCGGGGCCTTACACAACGACATTTCATTTTGATTTTGGTTTTTGACTTTAAAGATTTCTTACTTTAAGCTCTGATAAGGGTTTAGAAATTGGATGAGATAAAGCAATGAGTTCAGAATTTGGATCAAAATGGATTTGTAATCAACGAATTTGATCATGAACTAGTTTGGGTTATTTACGAAACTGTGACCGCGTGTTTGTTAATCCAACGCTCTGGAAGGTCGTGTACGTAAATGTACGATAAGATATTATTGTACAATAACCTATATATATGTATATATATATAGACCAAGGTTAAAATAAAAATGCAATGCAGTTGTAAAAATCATTGAAACCCTATTATATCCATTGATCTTTACTAAAGGTTATATTATTATTTAAAAGTACTAAAATAGCACCATAGTAAATCTGCAATCCACATTCTTTCTTAATTTATTGATGGTGATGTATAGTTCTTTCTCTCTCATTAATCTTCTAACCATCCTACCTCAAACCAAACCACCTTCTTCTTGTTCTTCAAACTATTATCAACCAACATGTTCCAGCAACCCAAAAAGCATCTTCCTTGAACCCTCGACACCAGTTTCCGGCATAAGGTGATGGCAGCGGTGAAGGTCTTGGTGTATCGGAAACTTTTTATGACACGTGAAAGGTCTTTGGTGTACTAAAAACTCTTTATAGCATTGTTTTGTCTTAAACATCTCCGGTGATAGAGAGCGAGGAATAAAGATGATCTGATGGAATGTTCGTTGTCGCCTCTTCATCTTTAGCCACCACCACAACGTAGAGATGGCCGATCGTTCCCCACTTGAGCCGATCATTTTCCTCTACAGAAGGTTCAGATCTGGACATTTTATATTGGCAAATTTCTGAACAAGAATTTATGGATGAAAGCTGCTAGGATCTGTCGTTTTCAGTTTTTTTTTCCTTTTTTTTAAGGCACTATGTTGACAGAGTTCAGATTTGACCGTTTTATGCTTTTTTTTTAAAGATGCTCTTGAAAAATTTGTTTGGATTTGATTCTTATTTTACATTTTTAAAATTTTTTATTTTAGAGTAGAAGGGAAGCTTCATTCTTTTTCTTATTGTTAGCCCTTAAAAAGATTCAAACTCTTTTTGGTTTTTGTTGTGATTCTTGAAGAAATTTTGATTTTTGTACTAAATCTTCATCTTATTTGTACCGGAAAAAAAGATGACGAGATGGGGTGGTCATTAGAGTTTGTTCGGAAAATATCGACGTTTGTTTTTTTTAAACGTATGATACTGTTTTCTAGAAACATATGTTTTTAACATGCGAAAACGTATGTTACACTTATCTTCAGATTTTTAAATATTCAAAAACGTATGTTTTTTTTGTGCCGGAATGTTATTATTCAATTTTTTAAATATAAACGTATGTTTTTTTAAAACCCATGTTATGATATCTATAACGTACGTTTATTTCATATATAACTAAAATATCAAAATATTATATGAATTCTGTCTATGGATTTTAGAAGAGCGATATGATCATGTAGACTTAACAATTTGAGATTATCTTCAATGTAGAATTTTTTTTATATACTTTTTAAGTTGATACAATTTAAAGAGAAAAAAAAATAAACAAACAAACTGATTTTGCTTCAAAGTTAATACTCTTTTGAGTTGTTTTTCCAAATTATGTTGGATTTAAAAAAATTAGGGTGGTGATGAAGGGTGACAGTGGTGACCGAGGGACGGTGGAAGTGGTGATAGTGATAGCAAGAAGGTGTGACGAAGGGCGGCAGTGGTTGATAATATGCAAGATTTATTAAGATATGAAATATTTGACAAGATATTTGAAAAGGGAAAAGGGATAAAGTAAAAATGTAAAAGACAAAAAGTCAAAAAAGTAGTTGAGAAAGGACATTTTAGTAAAAAAAGATTATTTCTTCATATTTGAATTAAAAAAAGGAGATGATGACTAAAACACCCAAATGCCCTTTCGATTAGAAACAATATAACTATAAAACAACTATGTGGCACACTTAGGACCACACAAAGGAGTTTATAGGGTTTTCGTAACTGGAATGGGTTTTCAGCTTATAGTTTCCCTATATATATATATATATATATATATATAAATTTATATATGGAGAGGATCAAGAGAAAACTTATATTTAGAGAGAAAACTTAAAAACTCTTAAAAAATTATTTTTAATTAAAAATAAAAAATATTTTCAAATTTCCGTTTTTGCCATTATTCTTATATTTTCTTATCCTTTGCTCGAAAAAAATAAAAAATAAATAAAATAAATAAAAAAACCCGTTGTAATGCACATGCGTATTACTGTGCGATACCGTGTATTACACATGTGTATTATTATGTATTTTTAAGTTTAATAGTGTTTAATTGCATATATTCAATATTTGTGTATTGTATATGTGTAGTAGTGTAGTATTATATGAAAAAAAAATAATAAAATAAAATTCAATGTAGTGCATATGTCCGTTAATGTTGTACTACACATACGTACTAATGTGCATTCGATGTGCGTATTGGTCTTATATTGCATATATACAATAGTGTGTATCAAATATGTGCAATAGTGTTGTAGTAATGCAATACAAACACTTTTACATATATGCAATGCACACTATTACATATCTGCACTACACCGACGAGGTTACCGACAAGTTTTTTTTTTTTTTGGAACCAATAACAACATATAAGAATAATAGAAAAAAAAGAAACTTCAAAAAAAAAAAAAATTCAAATAGTTAAAAATAATTTTTTAGGAGTTTTTAAGCTTTCTCTTCTAAGAGGAGTTTTCATTAAATCACACCCCATATATATATATATATATATATATATATATATATAACATCCGTAAATTTCCGATAAAAAGGTTTAGCCTTGTAGTGTTGCGTACACCTTCGGGCTTGACCCGACATTCTTCCGTGAGCTCTTGGCCACCCTCGTAAATGTTTCTCACTTAACTTTTCTTGCGAATTCGACCACTTTTAAAGTGGAGGGGCTAGGATGTATTATTATTATATTATAATACAAAAAATAAATAAATAAAACCCTAACCCTATGCTAATTCCGATCGCCCCCCCTCCCCCTCTCTTCTCGATTTTTGTGAAAGACCAGCTCGTTCCGGCAACCCAAACATCAATTCCATGTCGGTATTATACGTCTACAACTCTTTTTCACCTTAGTTCATCCTTATGGCGCGTTTATTCGTCGAAATTCGGTTGTTTTTAGGCTTGTAGGGTGGCTGTCCAATTGAGCAATTCCGGGGTTGTTTTGATTTGGGTTTTTGCACCAAAATCTTGCTAGGTTTGTCGCATGCATCATACTAAAATTTCATGGTCATTGGAATTGGTTAGGTCGGTCAATTGTTAATAGTTTGAAAACTAGGATTCGGTTGTCTAGTTTGTGAGTTGTTGTGTTTAACGCGTTGTTTGAGGGAATTGACAACCAATTCGAATGTTGTAGACTTGGGATGATTTGTTGGCTGTGAAAAACTGATTTTTTTGAGTATTTGGGTTGAATTGGTTGTCGGTTACTTAAACGGGTCGATACGGCGCAAATATGCGTTTATTGGTAGTTTGTGCATCGTGCTTGCGAATTACCTACCCATTTGACTCGTGTAGCGTCGTGTGGACTTGTTGCCTGTGATTTTATCATAACGGGTCCACACGGGGCTGAGTTGGATGTTAATGGCCTAAACGACTCTTAAGCGCGCGTGTTAGGGTCACCTTGTGCTTCCGGAGGCAAATTGGGAATTCCTAATCCCCGGGGGTACCTAAGGGTCATTTCGGTGAATGTGAGAGCTCGGGGGCTGTTGTGACTTAGTTTGATGAGGTCGACGGTTTAAGTAACTCGAACCATGTTAGAACGTCTCGTAGGATAAACGAGTTCTTTCGATGTCGTTAGTAATGTTTGAATGTAAACCGACAGGCGTTTGAGTTTTGAGATTACTTAGGGACTCTTTAACTCGTGGTGAATTCGTGCCTTGTGTCAGGTGAGTTCATGATGCCCTTTTTACTCTTTTTACATTTGGGCTAGCATGCACAACTAAGTGTTTTCTTACTTGATGAAATATTTTAAACGGATGTATATAGGCTTGCTAGTATATGGTAGGCATTGGGATGTTAATATATATATATATATACACATTATTGTTTGGCCTCTATTTGGCGATGTTGTAGTCGTTTCGACTACTGAATGTTGTGTATGCCTACTTTGTGTTTGCATACGAATGGATGGTGATCTTGGCCGGGCCAAACTACACGACTCAGGTTCTTAAATCCTGTGGCGGGCCCTGAAAAGCCCATGAGGGGGGAGGCTCGTGTGGCATGATCATCATCGGATGTTACGTGTTTGGGTTGTACGAGTGCTCGACCCTGAATGTTATACGTGGATGTTATATATATATTGTTATATATATAGGGATGTACTTGAAAGGATGTTTATGAATATATATATATATATCTTTGTATATGTATGTATGAGAATGTTTAGTCTTCGGTAACGATGACTTAATGGATGCACTCTTTTTACTTTAAAAACTTTTGGTATACGTGTTTGGGTTGTACGCGTGCTCGATCCTGATGTTAGTATTTGGATGGTATTTGTAGGGATATAAATATATGGATGTATATAGAAGTCTAAGTACGAATACTAAGTGTTGATGGTGGCCTAACTGTTCGTATCCCGTATTATATTTTAGACACTTGGAATGTTTTATAAACCCGTTTTTATATTTAAATCCTTGGAATAATTTATTTAAATGTCTATTATTAAAACTTGAACTCACTCAGCTCAAGCTGACTTTGTGTGTATGTTAGTGTGAGTTTCAGGTTTAGAGGAGGATGCTTACCGCTTGGACGTGCTCGAGACTACTTGGACGGTTGAAGGCATAATTAGTCGAAAATTAATACGCAAACTGTTTTCTTTTCATTTATTACTTTAAACATTTAAATTATGGTTTTGGGAACTTGGCTTTAGTACTTTTGATTTTTCGCTGTTTATTACTCTGAAACGATTTTAATAAGATGAAATTGTTTGACTTTAAATTTTTGAGAATTTTTGGATATGATTACCAACTGTAAGATTCCCGGGATTCGGGGTCTTACAATATATATATATATATATATATAGACACACACACAGACACATATAGCTGATTTCTTTTGAGAACCAGTTTAAGTTTTAAGAACTCAACGTACCAATTTATTTTTTGAATTTTTTTTACATATATGTAATATACATAGGTTATTTGTAGGTAGAAAAATTACAGTGTTTCTTACGCTCCAAATCGACTTTTTACATAGGTGTAACAGACGTTTAAATTAGTGTAATCGCTGCACATATTTATCTCTCTCCTACGTAATTTTTTAATCTGATTTAATCTAAACCGTATAATCTAACCTATTAATTAAATGTGTGGTTAAGAATAAGGTTTTTAAAACTCAACAAGGTTCTCAAATTATCACTCCCCTGTATGTATGTGTGTGTGTGTGTGTGTGTATATATATATATAGGTTCAGTATCATTACAGAACTCTTAAATTATTTTTGAAGAAACTCTTAATAACTAATTTTTTTTATATAAATTTTTGTAAGTTAATGTTATTTGATAGTAGTTTCATCGCTTTTTATATCTACACTTAAGATTACAATTATAAAATTAGTTTTTAATCATAACGAAATTTTTATTTACATATATGAAAATTTGTTATTAAATAAATTTTACATATATGTAAACTTGTGATTTATATATGTAATAAAATTTTTTATAAAAAATATGGTAAAACTAGTATCAAACAATCCTAATATATGAACAAAAAATAAAAAAAAATGTTTGGTTGTTATGAGTTCATAGGAGTTCTTAACATTTTCGGAGTTCTGAAATGATACTAACCTTATATATATATATATATAGGATTAGGTTGATTTCAGAAGTACTTTTTAGCGCTAGAAGACATTTGAACCAATCAAGATTTCTCTTTTTATTTTATCTTTAATTAATTAAATGGGTATACTAGTAAAATATTTAGGTTTTGTTTTTGGTAACCAATAAATGTTGTAAGGAGTTTTAAATCATAGTTTTTCTATTTATTTTTATTCTTTTAATTTTTAATTTTTCATCATCCTGAATTTCCTTCTACAATTCTCAAGATTTTATCTTGGCGTTACCAACATATTCGTTTATAGCTAATAAAAATAAGTTAAATACATTAAACATCATTATATCATATGATGTAATTTAACATAATCTTATACATGTGCATACGATCAACAAAGCCTAGGTTACACATGACTTGAAATCTTGGATTACTTTACAATTTTCTTATTTCCTAGACGTAGCTACCTGTTCCTCTTAGAATAATAATTCATAAAACTTTTACATACAACCAAATCTAGAAAGACTTTCAACTTTATATACCTGTTCCTCTTAGAATAATGATAAATCATAAAACTTTTACATACAACCAAATCTAGAAAGATTTTCAACTTTATACCGAATTCATAAAACTATCTACACAGTACATAAATGATTCTACACTCGATAAAATTTACACATATACAATTCGAAATACCACATTCACAGTACATATATGAGCCTATACATGCTAAATTTACACAGTACATATATGAATCTACAGCCAATAATATTTACACATACACACTATATATTTGAATCTACACAGCACATAAATGTTACAAATTATAAAAGTTACACATACACAATTAGAAATACCACCTTCACTAGTACATACATAAACATACACACGATAGAATTTACATATACACAATTCGTAATACCAACTACACAGTACAAAATAAACTCCCTCTCTCTTTTTTGTATTAAACCACATATAAAAAAATAACGGATCATGCTAATAACCTAAGATTATAAAATTTTCTCATACATATTCGTGATACCACTTACGCAGTACATATATGAACCTACACACTTACACACTACGGAATAAAATTTACACAACTTACATAATATAGTGTTGGACGTTCTTTTCAGTGTTGGCAGCTTCTATGGGAAACTAATATAAAGCTACACAAATTCGACACAATAGTAATAATCATATATAACTTTATGGCCATTGATTATACATAAAAAAATGAAGCTGCTGAATACATTAATGCCTAGCTTAGTTATGGCTACACAAAAGACATATGCACGCTTTTTAATTAAAAATATATCATAAGTATGTGTTTGTAATTATGAATTTGCTATTTCTTTTGTAGACCGTTGATTAAACGCAATCAACGGTTCAGATTCACTAGCTATAATTTCACTTCTCGCATGAACCATCCCCTGTATATATATATATATATACAGGGGATGGTTCATGCGAGAAGTGATTTTAGTATGAGAAATGTGAGAAATGAATCTATTCAATCACATATTTTCTTTTGTTTTATCATTTATTTAATGATAGGGACATTATAGTCAAAGATGTAATTTTTTATATTTGGTGAGTCATAATCTTTTTGAGAAGTTATAAATAATTTATTTCTATTTAATATTTCATCTCTATATAATTATATCCATGTTGTCTTTTTTATTTTGTAATTAGAATTTCATCTTTTTATCCAAATGATATCTTTTTAAATTCCTAATATAGACTCAAATCAACCTATATCAATATCTTGTCTTTATTTTATCAAATTCAGTTGTGCCAATTTCCTATTCAATCAAAATCTACTTGTTAACTCATTTTTCTATTTATTTAATAAAGATGTCTAAGATCAATGATCACATATAAAGAAATTACATACTACTTAGACTACCACTCAGTTTGTATATTATTTATTACAATCCTTTACATCAAGAACGTGAATAAACCATATTTTTAAAAAAATTGCACTCACAATAACAATACAAAACCAAGAAACCAATTAACAATAGTATAATACATCAGGTTCCCTACAATTATAGTTGATATTGAACAAAACACGACGTCTTATAAGCAGGTCAAAAGCAATAAACAAACTAGCCAATCTCTGCATTTTCTTTATCAACAAAACAGTCACCCCGAATTTAGAAATTCCATGATAATATTCCTACACAAGTATACAAAACCTACACAAATTATAATATATAGAATGTCGACGTATTCCTACACATGTATACAACACATCGAATATACAATTACACATGTCATCATACACCTACAAAGCATAATATTCATACACAACTTAATACAATATAAAAACATATCAAAATCCTAAACAGATAATCATACATCGCATAATATTCCTACACAGTAAAAAACAATATAAAAATATATCAAAAACTTACACAAATCATAAATTACCTACACTTCTAATAGTTATATAAAAACCACACTGATCATCAGTTACATACACATACAACTAAACAAACCAATGTCATCTTGCTTTAAGGAAACAAAGTAAATAAAAACAATGGTGAACCAATATGATATTTGTAGTAAGAATTTTTGGTATCTTGATTTTTAAAATAATAATGTTTTAGTTATAGCAAAACATAAAAAGCCACAAGGAGTTGTAGAATACTTATCTTTATCCTTTGAGAAAGTATGACTGGTATAATATGTAAATGATGGTAAAAGATTTTTAGAAATGGAATAATATGATTTTAACAAAAAAAAAAGTGAAGATACTTTAATACATATGTTTGTTTCCATAATTACTATATGGAAAGAAAGACCAATACGTCATTTTTCTATAAACTAGTAAACATTGTATTTTTACATTATTACAAATTTGTCATTATTACTATACACCAGTGATTACACATAATCAATGATCCAGATTTACTTTTCACACTTCTTGTGACATTTGTCATTTTTAAAAAACCCGAAAAACCCAAACCATTTTAAAATTTTGATACTTTTCGGATTATTAATAAAATCTCCACATTTATTGAGTATTGATAGTGTTATTTAATTGTTTATAATTATTGGTATTCTTCAAGACGGGTCAACCGCCTTCTTCTCATCCTCTCTAAATTCCCGCCATTTGACTCGTTTTTCCAAGTATTGGATGAACCTAGATTATTTTATTATTGATAATTAAATTCCTAATTCACCAAATTGGGTCAAAGCTCATTAATTTGGTGATTAATATTGCTTAAGACTAGCCTTATTACTAGCTTATGCAATTAATCACTTCAACCTTGTTATTAACGATTTGAAGCCTATTTAAAGCCTCTCAAACTTCTACAAATCATTCACCACAACACTTTACACTTTCAATTGTGTTATTGATTTTCAAATGGTGCAAAAATCCAAGTTTCAAGTTCTTCTTTCTTCTTTGATATTCCATCCTCGGGTAATTATTGTCTTATTTATGTACAACATATCATGTGATTATCATCATGTTGTCACTCTAAATTAACAACTGTGGTTGTGTTTTCATTATCACTCGTCGGCACGTTAATGCTCGGTTAAAAATAAGTTTTAAGTTAAAAAGTAACTTTTGCAAAACTAATAAACAAGAGTAAGAATTTCCAACATGTCACGCCATCTTATCATTTCAAGCATGTTAGATATAAAACCGAATCAAACCGAGTTCATGTCCAACCAAAAACGTGAACCACTCGTTAAACTTGTTTTATTAAATAATATTCGGCTCGGAAACCAACCGAAATCATTAAAATAACTAATAATTATTATAACCTTTATTTTTATTTTTTTTCTAAAACTAAAACAAAATTGATTAAAAATCAAATAACTAACCTATTTCATTTAACTTATAAAAATAGAACAAAAATATATTTTTAACAAACTTTTCGTTTAAGAATTATAAACCGAACATGTCGGCCACCTATTTCTTATCTTTCCTCAACCTTATTTTGATCATAGTTATCTATTTATCTAGTGTCACTTATTGAACCAAACCATGTCGGTTCACTCGCTTAAAGACATCTTCGCTTATTTACTCATTCTTGATTATTTAACATGGAGTTCTTCACAACCCCATTTTTAATGCTTTATAATGTTTTGGGGTGTAGCACGTCACAAGTTTTTATTTCGTTAGTTATGCGCTTGTTTACAAACCGATTCACTTATATCGTACATGTTAATATTATTCGTGCATATTGTTTATGATTATACGTAAATTTGCTTGCAACGTGTTTATTGTTTTATTGTTGGAAGTTACGCAAACGCAAACACATACACATAGTGGGAGGGTCCGACGGGACGTACCTGCGCTGTCTAACGTTACGACTTCGGTTGTTTACGTAAGGTGGTTCTCATTTCCCTGACTTCTACGGCTTCGGCTAAATAAACGGGAGGACGACACTATTTGATTTTATTTATATTATGCTTGAATATTTATTGCATGACGATCGTTGAATCGCACATTATATATATATATATATTTATATATGCAAAAACTTATGAAAACTCACCAACATGTGTTGTTGACAAAATTAATTATTTTAAACGTGCTGGAGGTTGATACGATGAAGTGCCAGGACAAGAAAACTAGTTATACCTTAGGATTATTTCAATGAATAATATTTGTCTCATTTAGATGTAATGTTGATTGTCTCATTATCAAACTATTTGTGTCCTTGTGATATTATGGAATAAAAAAATATATTGTCACTATTAACAGTGTTACGAGCTTATGAGTGATCTGTACGTTGCACCCGAAAGCCGGGGTGTTACAGATTGGTATTAGAGCCGTGACTATAAGATAGGTGGTTAGACGTAACGACCTAGTATAGTTATAGTTTATTTTTAGGGCCCCAATTGCATGTTTACTCTATGTGGTATGTGCCCGCACTTATATTTAAAGTTCATTTGTACACTTAAATTTATATTTATAATATTTTATAACGTCGCATGTATACATATTCATACACAAACTCCAAGGCTTAGGCCTAAAACAAATATTTTCAAAACATTTTTTTAATCGATTTTATTTCGGTGTTCCGATATTTCCTCCTTTTTTAAAGATGGTTCTACGTGGCGGGTATATAGTAAACTTTAAGGGGGATGTGCTTGTTTTCCGAACACTTGACACCAAGGTTATTGAAACCTAAGGATAAGCAATGCATACAAATCCAATCAGACGCGGAACCGGTTGCTTACCTGGAGAGTTCGGAAAGGGCACGAAACCTATTAAGCCAAAGCATACCACACTAAACGCCATACAAATCACAACTTTATGCTTTCAAACGTGACCATGTTCTCTTTGTGAAAAGAATATGGTTACACTCCTAAGGATGTCACACAAGTCATGGTGGTTCATGCGACGTGTGACTCCGACCCTCAATGTTTTACAATGAGTTTTAGCTAAAAGTATGACAAATCATCGTGATACACGAATAACCAGCTTTTGGTTTGATTTGATTTCACATTTTTTATTTATGTATTTTAACTAAGTCTAAAAAGTCGTGGTGATACACGACTTTTGATTCGTTTTGATTACGCATTTTTTATTTATGTATTGGAACATACAAGTTATGATAATTCATACAACGTGTGATTCCAAATACTCAATTGTCTATATTATGGTTTTAATTGAAAATTCAAAAAGTCATGGTGATACATGAATAGTTGAGTTTTCAATTCGTTTTCTTTTAGCTACATATTCATTTATTATTACGATTTTAATTGAAAATTCGAAAAGTCATGGTGATACATGAATAGTCGAGCTTTCAATTCGTTTTCTTTAGATATATATTCACTTATTATTATGGTTTTAATTGAAAATTCAAAAAGTCATAGTGATACATGAATAGTCGAGTTTTCAATTCATTTTCTTTAGTTATATATTCATTTATTATTATGGATTTAATAAGAAACTCAAAAATTCATGGTTATACATGAATAGTTGAGTTTCAGTTCGTTTTCCTTACTCAGATATTTGATTATTATTTTGGTTTAATTGAAAATTCAAAAAGTCATGGTGATACATGAACACTCGATTTTCAATTCGATTTCACTGTTTATTTTAAGTTTGTATTGGGATACGAAAATCCATGATGGTTCATGGATACTCTGATTTCAAATTTGATAGTTTTCATTTGATTAGTTATGAAATTCTTATGGAAATCCAAAAACCCGTGACGGGTCATGGACATTTGAATCTCGAATTCAAATTTTTGCTTAGTGTGATTTATTTAATTATTTATATAGAGTAATTCTGATTTCAGGAATGTTTCATGTAGTGTTTCTATCGGTTGGTAATTCGAATTTTCATAATTACGTCCCATGTCACGCAAATCATTTCCACTTCGCAACATGTCTTCTCGTTTTCCTCGACGTCGCCCTCGAAACTTAAGCCACAAAGTGGCAGCCCAGATTTTCAAACAATAGGCCGTCGTGATCCCGACCATGCTGAATCAAATGAATCAAAACTCATCAACACCAACCACAACAACAAGGGAAAACACCAAATCTATGCCCTAACCAATCTAACCTAACACAAACCCAAGATACCCAGAGCCAACCAAACCATTAAAAAAAATAAAATAAAAAAAAATAAAAATAAAAAACCTACACGGAAACACAACCTTTGTTTGGCTTGTTTGTGCGTCACCACTCAATCGCCTCACAATATCGAAATGCTTCCCACGACCCATTACTCAGCCATTTACCACACCTTATGTTTTACTATATGTTGATGTTGCGAGCCTAGTACCACTGTAGTGACCCAAACACATCAACTATGCTCAGGAAGGCCTAACTTGTTTCTGCCATGCAATACCCTAAACCGTGTTCCCTGGCCACTTGAAGCTCACTCTTAGCCTTGCACCAATACTTAGTCCCTTCATACTCGTCAAACATACCTATTTTTTTTAAACCGTACATATTTCTCCGCTTCATTTTTTTTATGAACACCCTACACTTATATTTTTAAATTCTTGATTATTTTAAATAGCTAATTAACAAGTATTTAATCAGTTGATTTTCTTCAAATAGACTCTAAGTCAAATCAAATGGTTTATTATTATCATCATCATCGTCATCATCATCGTCATCGTCATCATAATCTGTAACATCCGTTAATTTCCGATAAATGGTATAACCTCATAGTGTTGTGTGCACCTTCCGGGCTTGACCCGGCATTCTCCCGAGAGCTCCTTGCCACCCTCGTAAACGTATTTTACTTAAATTTTCTTACAAGTTCAACCATTAGTAAAGTGGAGGGGCTAGGATGTATATTGTTATTATTATATAAAAAAAATATATAAACCCTAACACTAACACTAGTCCGATCGACGCCCCTAGAACCCCCTCCCTTCTCGATTTCCATGCAAGCCAGCCCATCTCCGGCCATCCAAAGTTCAATTAAAGGTCGGTATTAAATGTCTACAACTTTTTTTCACCTTAATTCATCCATATGGCGCGCTTATTCGTCGAAATTCAGTTGTTTTTAGGCTTGTCGGGTGGCTGCCCAATTGAGTAGTTCCGGGGCTGTTTTGGCTAAGGTTTTTGCACCACAATCTTCCTAGGTAATCCCCATATAACATACTTAAAAATTATGTGCAATGGTGTTCGTTTGATTGGTCAACTAGTTGTAGATTGAAAGTGGATATTCGGTTGACTAGAATAGCGAATTGTTGCGTTTAACGCGAGTATTGGGGTAACTAACGACCAATTCAGTTCGGGTGACCATGGTTCGGGTTACGGGCTGTTGAAAATTCATTTTTTTATATGTATGGGGGCTGAATTGGTTGTCGATTACTCAAACGGGTCGGTACAACGCGCATTTGCGTTTATTGAATAGTTAGTGCGTTGTACTTGCGAGTTACCTACCCATTTGACTCGTGTAGCGTCGTGTGGACTTGTTGGCTGTGAAATTATCATATTGGGTCCACACGGAGCTGAGTTGGATGTTAAGTGCTTAAACAACTCTTAAACACGCGTGTTAGTGTCACCTAGTGCTTCCGGGGGTAAATTGGGAATTCTTTATTCCCGGGAGTATCTAAGGGTCGTTTTGGTGAATGTAAGGCCTCGGGAGGCTGTTTTGATTGGGTTCGAAGAGGTCGAGGCTTTAGGTAACTCGAACCATGTTAGAACGTCTCGTAGGATAAACGAGTCATCTCGATGTCAATACTATTGATTGTGTGTAAACCGACAGGAGTTTCAGTTGTGGGGCTATGTAGGGATCCTCTAGCTTGTGGTGAAATCATACCTTGTGTCAGGTGAGTTCATGTTGCCCTTTTCACTCTTTTCACGTTTTGAGCTAGCATACACACCGAACTGTTTTTACTTGATAAACAACTTAAATGATTTTGCGTAAACTCACTTGTACTATGGTATATTTTGTGATGATATTTAAGTACGTATACACATGTTATACCTTATGGCCTTAGGCTTACTTATAATATGGTATGTTTTGGGATGATATAAATATAAATATATATATATGTATGTATGTATGTATTTATGTATGTATGTATGTGCATGTGTTATCCGATGACCTATGATTAGGGATGTTAGTTAGCCATTCGTGACTAAGGATGACTTACTTACGATATGGTATATTTTGGGATTATATATCTATATGTATGAGTATGTGTTACCTTATAGCCTACGGTTGTATGACGACATTTAGTTCCTTGTGACTAAGAATGATATGAGTAGGCTTATTGATGTGTGTGTGCATGGTGATTACGGCTGGGTCAAATATATTACTCGGGTTTTCAAATCCCGTGGTGGAGAGGCCCGCGTGGCGTGATCATCATTTTGGCAGGTCAAATATATTACTCGGGTTTTAAAATCCCGTGGTGAAGAGGCCCGTTGTCTGTTAAACCGTGATCGGTTCAAATATATTACTCGGGTTATACTCGTGGTGGAGAGGCCCGTATCACGTGTATGGATGTTTAAGCCGTGGCCGAGTCAAATATATTACTCGGGTTTGACTCGTGGTGGACAGGCTCATGTCACGTGATTAGGTTTTACCGCGTCTAGGTCAAATATATTACTCGAGTCTTGACTTGTTGTGGAGAGGCCCGTGTATGTGTGTTCGACAATGAATGTATTATTTGGTGAACTATATTTATTTATTTTATTATTATCCTCTCTGCTGTTTAGCACTATAACTTTGAAATAAAGTATGAATTATTGTTTATGAAAACCTGAACTCACTCAGCTCAAGCTGACTTTGTGTGTATGTTAGATTGACTTTCTGGTTAAGGATTTGAGGTTATCTCTTAGACGTGCTGGAGACTACTCGGAAGGTTGAAGGCGTTTCTGGTCGAGGATTTCAAATAAAGCAGATATTTTATTTGTACTTGATTTTGGATACTTGTACCCGTTTTTGGGATTTTTAAATACATACACTTTTTCCGCTGTTATTTACTCTAAACTTATTTTAAATAAAAAAGAAACGTTTGGTTTTTAAACTTTTGTGAAATTGTGGACGTGATTACCAACTGTAGGATTCCCGGGATTCGGGGTCTTACATCATCATCATCATCATCATCATCGTCATCATCATACCATTACTATTATTAATGTTATTATTATTATTATCACTACTATTATTACTATTATGATTTTTATTACCATTATTACCATTATTATTATTATTATTATTATTATTATTATTATTATTATTATTATTATTATTATTATACTTTTCCAAGGTTCAATAAAATTTTTGTTTCAAACAAGTCCCAAGCCCATTAGGCTAATATATTATTTCTATCAAAATGAGTCATTTTATTTGACGATCCTCTCTAAAGTTTTCATAGTACGCCGCCAAAAGAGAAACCTTTATTTTACATCAAAAAATTTTCATAAAGTTTCGCAAGCCTTAGCACTAATTCAGGACTTTCATTTATCATAAAGAAAAAAAATTTAACTTTGAATTATAAATCATCATGTTTTGCAACCGATTTTCACCAATTAAAATGAATCTTAAAAATCATTTTTATCTTCCCACCCCCTTCATCAACACCAACTTGTTTCGGTTAAGAAATCATGGCACCGCCCTCACCCTAGCCTTCATACCTCAAACCCACCTACCTTCTAGAAGAAAAGTATTGCAAGCTGCATTTTGTTTTTTTTTTCTTTAACTTCTTCTTCATGAATTTTTTTTTATATTTTGATATAATCGAAATAATTCTATGTATCTAATTTCTTCGAAAGTTGCTATGAAATTTATATTTGAGTTTGGTTATTTGTCGATTGTTGACCTATTTTCGTTCATGTTTACTCTCAAAACACACAAATACATGTGTCATTTATAATACATAGTCGTATTGTTGAATTGGTTTACTTTTGTGCCTCAATCTCATGGTCTATGACCGATATCCCATGAACTTGTTTAGTGGAAGTTAGGACTATGAACATGGTTATGTGCATAGTTATCTAATAGAAACCGTATTTCTACCTTTGGCTATCTACTCCGGTTACCTCTAAAGGGATTAGTTTATTTATAACCAGGAATATGATTATAGCTATCTAGTATAACACACGTGTTCATTTTATATTTACTTTACATGAATTGTTTTGGTTATTTGTTTGGTTCTTTTCTCGCTCAATGTTTCATCGAACCATTTTGTTATTCTTGATCTTAATGTTTCATCAATTTGGGTCCAATGTTTTACCTTGTTACTCTCAATCTTGAGGTTTCAACTATTCACTTTGTTATTCTTAATCTCAATGCTACCTTATTCATGTTGATATTTTATTTTATATGAAATTTCACTTGTTTAACGTGTCATTATTGATCACAAAAAACTTAATCTATTTTGATATTTTGACAACAAAAGTGTCGTTTATGTATTTTATTCTTGAACTCAAGGCTGTATCGACTTACTTGGCTATATTTTGTTAGTTAAAATCACCCAGCTATTCTCAACCCCCCAATATTCCATTTATTTATTGCGACGTTCATGACCTTAATGTTTTCATGCATTATTTTTATTAATTTGTGCTACTCTAGAGTTTCGCTTATTTCCTTTTAACTTCAATAGTTTCATTTATTTAGTTTTAAACCTCAATAACATCATTTATATCGTTTCAATGTTAATAACATAGTTTATTTCGTTTTAAACTCCAATAACATCGTTTATTTTGTTTAAACTTCAATAGTTTAATTTATTTATTTTGACATAATACTTTCGTGTTATCTATAACCTTAAGAGCTCGCTTATATATTTTTGTTAGTTTTGATCCTTATAATTCATTGTTCATGATTTCTAAACTTTTATATAAAATTTTATTTATTAAAACCCACACAATGGGACGGATTATGTGGACCATCCGACAACAAAGGTAATTATGGGTCGACACATAGTCCTCGCATAGAAAACATAATAAGTATGGTTGTATGGAATAACTAGAAACTTGGAATGATTTTGGGAAACGGGACAAATGCAGTATGATAAGGACATGGTGAATACGCTGCTGGTACATCCAATATATAAGTGCCCTTGCCATACATCCCATTTGTGGCGCTTTTCAGGTAATTCAAATATCATTGTTATTAATCTATTTAGGTATCGATTTTATTTTTCATATGTATAAAATATTTGTTAAAACATTTAACAACTCCATGTAGTAGTTGTTTTTTTTAGTTACTTTTAAATTAATTTCGGGACGAAATTTCTAAAAGTTATGAATCCTGTGACGTTTATCATTTTTAAAAAACCCGAAAAACCCGAACCATTTTAAAATTTTGATACTTTTTGGATTATTAATAAAAATCTCCGCATTTATTGAGTATTGATTGTGTTATTTAATTGTTTATAATTATTGGTATTCTTCAAGACGGGTCAACCGCTTTCATCTTATCCTCTCTAAATTCCCGCCATTTGACTCGTTTTTCCAAGTATTGGATGAACCTAGACTATTTTATTATTGATAATTAACTTCCTAATTCACCAAATTGGGTCAAATCTCATTAATTTGGTGATTAATATTGCTTAAGACTAGCCTTATGACTAGCTTATGCAATTAATCACTTCAACCTTGTTATTAACGATTTGAAGCTATATAAAGCCTCTCAAACTTCTACAAATCATTCACCACAACAATTTACACTTTCAATTGTGTTATTGATTTTCAAATGGTTCAAAAATCCAAGTTTCAAGTTCTTCTTTCTTCTTTGATATTCCATCATCGGGTAATTATTGTCTTATTTATGTACTACATATCATGTGATCATCATCATGTTGTCACTCTAAATTAACAACCGTGGTTGTGTTTTCACTATCACTCGTCGGCACGTTAATGTTCGGTTAAAAATAAGTTTTAAGTTAAAAAGTAACTTTTGCAAAACTAATAAACAAGACTAAGAATTTCCAACATGTCACACCATCTTATCATTTCAAGCATGTTAGATATAAACCTGAATCAAACCGAGTTCGTGTCCAACCAAAAACATGAACCACTCGTTAAACTTGTTTTATTAAATAATATTCGGCTCGGAAACGAACCGAAATCATTAAAATTAACTAATAATTATTATAACCTTTATTTTTATTTTTTTTTCTAAAATTAAAACAAAATTGATTAAAAATAAAATAACTAACCTATTTCATTTAACTTAAAAAAATAGAACAAAAATATAGTTTTAACAAAATTTTCGTTTAAGAATTATAAACCGAACATGTCAGCCATGTTAATATTATTCGTGCATGTTGTTTATGATTATGCGCTTGTTTAGAAACCAATTAACTTATATCGTACATGTTAATATTATTCTGGCATATTGTTTATGATTATACGTGAACTTTCTTGCAATGTGTTTATTGTTTTATTGGTGGAAGTTAAGTAAACGCAAACACATACACATAGTGGGAGTGTCTGACGGGACGTACCTGCGCCATCTACCGTTACGACTTCGGTTGTTTATGTAAGGTGGTTCTCATTTCCCCGACTTCTTCGGCTTCAGCTAAATGAACGGGAGGATAACACTATTTGATTTTATTTATATTATGTTTGAATATTTATTGCATGACAATTGTTGAATCGTGCATTATATATATATATATATATATATATATATATATTTATATACGCAAAAACTTATGAAAACTCACCAACATGTGTTGTTGACAAAATATATTATTTGCAGGTTGATACGATGAAGTGTCAGGATAAGAAAACTAGTTATACCTTAGGATTATTTCAATGAGTAATATTTGTTTCATTTAGATGTAATGTTGAGTGTCTAATTATCAAACTATTTGTGTACTTGCGATATTATGGAATAAAATAAATATATTGTCACTATTAAAAGTGTTACGAGCTTGTGAGTGATCTGTACGTTGCACCCGGGCGTATTCCGCTTAAAGCCGGGGTGTTACACTTCTCATAGTAATATGATTTCTCCACTGAACCAGCCCCTACACACACACACACACACACACACACACACACATATATATATATATATGGGAGAGATAATTTGAGAACTCGTTAAGTTTTAAAAACTTTAAGAACTTTATTCTTAACTACACATTTAGTTAAATAGATTAAATTATCTGGTTGATATTAAATTTGATTAAAAAATTAAGTAAGAGATAGAATAAATATGTACAGTGATTACACTAATTTAAACGTCCTATGTAACATATATATATATATGTAAAAAGTTGACTCGGTGCGTAAAAAATGCTATAATTTTTCTGCGTACATGTAACACACACACACACACACATATATATATATATATATATATATATATATATATATATATATATATATATATTCAAAAAACAATTGTTATCTTGAGTTCTTTCAAGTTCTTAAAACTCAAAGTGGTTCTCAAAAGATATATATATATATATACATATATATATATATACATATACATATATAATAGTAGGTGTGCCCGCGCGTTGCGGCAGGGACACAACACGTATTCAGCCGGTATGATCTAGTTTGGGGTGAAGATGCTATAGAAATTCGATGACACCGGTACGATTCTTGACTGTATCGTTATTCGCTATAGGTCAATGCAAAAGATCTTAGTGGAGCTTTAGTAAAAACAAGAAAAATGAGACAGAGAGAGGGAGAAGTGTTTAAGGTCAACACATGTCACACTCCGTTAAACGATTTGCGGAAGCGTAAAATGGAAATGTAACAGACACCTCTGATATCAACCACATTGTTTATAAAGAACAATACAAACTACTTAAGAATATTTACATTGATCTAACTTCATTACAACTAGGTGATACAAACTAAGTCCAGCCTGTTAGGAGGCTTTACATCCTGTTAGCACACTTGCATCAATTCACCCAGCATTGATCGCAAGTCAAACACATAGCACATTGACTTTCTAATCCAATCTAGTACCTGAAAAACATGTTAAAACGAGTCAACTACAAATAGTTGGTGAGTTTCACAAGTTTCAAGAAATCAGTTGTGCGTATAACAATCATAGTTTGTAAATACGCAAGTATGTATGTATATACGTTCACAAGTACGTTTGTTTGTATGCTTATGATGTAATTATGCTAAGCTATAGTAAAGCCTTGACTTTCTGTGCTGCGTGCATCCATTTCCCACGCCCAATCAACCACTGTGGTTCCCCTTCCACCCACAATATGCCCCAATAGCTATGTCTAACACTACATAGCATGTTTGTATAAGTATGGTCAAGTGCAAACGGCGCTATGTGACACGGCAACAAGGCCAATTCCGTTTGGGTTTGTCAAACCAATAGTACTATTCACAAGCCACCGGCTCGAAGTTAATCACTATGTTTGTGGGGACTTTTGTGTGTTAGCACTTAGATATTTCCCATCATCAAACAATTCATAGTATATAGATATGTATAAACATGTTTTTCACCCCAAAAATTTGTAAAAACAGTTTAAAGTGGGGTCATGAAACTCACGGTTTAATCGGGATTCAGTGCAGCGTTGGCTCGCAGTTCGTTCGACTCGTATCACTAGTCCTTATAATGAATATTATAATAATATTAACATTTTAATATTATTATAATCTCAATACTAAACTGGGTTATATAACTAATCTGGGTATGACTGGAACGCCCAGAAAGTGTCAATAGGCTTCGGTTGTGATGTTGTTCAATGTCTAATGCTTAAAACCGAACTTGGCTCAGTTTCTCCGTTTTCCCAACTGGGCCAAGTTGTTCGTTTATGCGTTTAGAAAATAGTTATGGGGAAGTAAGCTTGGGTAGATGTGTTGGTCGATAAAATGATTAAGTTATATAGAAAGATCACAATTTGGGGGTCTGGATTTGCTACGTGGCTTGTTTCCGTTTATTCAGTTTGATTTGGAAAAAAACACGTACAATCTATCCAGATTGTCCGGATTTCTCATAAAAAGTTCAATTTTACTTAATAAATCCAAAATTATGATTCTTGGTCACTTTTGATGTTCTGATATTGCGACAGGTTCGTTAATCACGAACTCGTCGGTTTATGTCAAAATCGAATTCGTTAAATCTTCAATTTAGCACAATTAAGTATCCTATAATCATTAAATTATGAAAAAATTAGCGACTTATCAATTAAAATATGTAGATTCTTATAAAATATTTCTGGAATTATTAATTTTTAAAAAATCATTTTATCCGTTATATTAAGCCCGGACATCATCCATTTATACCAAACAATTTCCGAAAAATCTGCCAAAATTAATGAGTAACCATAATATATCCCAGAATAACTTGGAAAAATTTCAAACTCTAACACCTTTGCCAAATATTCTTTTCGAGCCAAAAACAACTAAGAAATCTCAATTAAACGCAAACGTACAAAACATATTTAGGCTTTTCCAAAAGACCCTAAATCTCATATTTGATCATAATATACCAAATCTGAGTTCCCCACAAAATTTCATAATTTTTCAAGCATTTTAACTATTTTTCCCAATTAAACACCCAAAATCAGTAATAAATTCGCCAAATATTCTCGATTGGTCGAAATATTACCAAATTTGGAAAGGGACTCAATAATATGGTCCCTGATATTCCTGTAAATTTTCATAGGCTAACAATAACCACATCACAATCGAATCCAAAACAGCCCCTAAACGAGTGTTTCAGCATTACCTTTGCGGTTTTCGCTCGTTTCAACCCTTTTCCGCAATTTTCCATGTTCTTGTTCTTCTAATTAATGTAACTACAGGTCGTATGTCACAAAATGAAGCATTTATCATCAAAAGATCAGCCTTGAAACTTAGGGTTTCGGTTAGGGCTTTAAACCGAACTTTTGAACCGTAAAAACGCGATTTAAACCCTGTAATCCGTGTTTATTGCCAAAAAACATACCACTTCAGATTCTTAACCATGTGTAGGATCAAAACATGTTTTTGGATCATTTTTAGGGTTTTTACATGGTTAGAAGTAATTTTTAGCAACCATTTTTAGGATCAAAACTTGTTTAAACTTGCTAAAATTTGATCAAAAATTGTTACATACCTTAGATTTTATGGAGTTTGGAAGAAGCCAGAAGTAGATAACAAGTTGTATGTGAAATAATGGCTAAAATATATCATGATCCTATTTAATAAAAAGAAAGACTAAAAGGTGGGGGTAAGTCCCCTTTGGCGGCCGGACCAAAGGGGCTCCATTTTTTGCTCCATTTTAATTCATTTTACCTTGTTTTTCATGCCGTACACGAAATCCCAAGTCTAAATTTATTTTGTGTTTTGTTTTTTGCGAGAAAAATATATCAGGTGCGTCAGACAGTGCGAAAACAAGTGTTTTTGGGCTATTTTTGTGTAAAATTATAAAAACATACTATAAGTTTGTAAAAATCGAAAATATTTTCACGGATCACTTAAAACATTTCAGGTAAGTGTTTGGTAAGTCTTTTTCGGCTTAACGGATCATACAATGCTTGGTTTGTAACTATCTTTCGCGTTTAAATCTATAATGGGTAGTTAAACGAGCATGTTTTCATTTAACTGATTTGCTATTGAACTAACGCCATAATATTAATATATTAGCTTATATTAAACATATATCACTTATAGATGTCCCCTCGGGATATCTAGGTCATAACCTGACCAGTTCGATTATCCGTTCATTCTTTACGCAATAATCGGTTAAACGATTATTTGATTTCCGAATACTAAGGCGTATTCGGTTTTGTCACGAAAGTCACATTCTCCCCCCGTTAAGAAATTTTGTCCCCGAAATTCAATATACCAGTTAAAAGCTTTCTTAGGAACAAACAAGAATATTTGATTTTGTTTTCAAATGTATATAATTCCCCGTTGTAAGGCATTTACCAAACTTTTACCATTGAAGTTCTGTTGAGTCGTAACTGTTTGATTTTCCCGCCTATTATTTATACGGGCTCTTTACAAAGTTTAGTTATGTGTGAGTTTTCAAGTGGTACTATCACCGCCTCGTCAATAAGGCACTTGTTTGTTTCGGTATATAGGAAACTACCAGTGGGACTAAAACTCGACACTAAGTATGGTTTTAGTCAATTTGCTATGAGATTAAATTTCAGGATAACTTCGTACGGTTCCGTATATGTCGCTGTCAACTTATCAGTTTCCTTAATTCGAATAACACTTTTCAAAGGTCACAACTCATTATGTATATCGATATAGTTTTATCTGTGGTTTCCGTAATCATATTGAATTTCGTATTTCGAGTGTTGTCAACTTTCAGTCTAATAAAGTATCAATTCATGTTTTTGTTCGTATTGTATCGATTACAGTGCCGCTTGTATAGTTTGTCAAAATCGATCGTTTGTTGGGAACAACAGGTCATGGTTAAACCGATTCGGTTTCTTAAGTTTGTCAAAATATAAGAGGCGAAATGACTATCTCAGTTCGAAGTAATCGAAATAGACATACTATATCGAGGTATGATTTTGTTGACATAATTGTAGGTGTGCCTTTCAGTCATGTAGTTGTTCTGGATCGGAAGAGAGTATTCAAATTAAGTTAGTGGGTCAACTAGTACCCGGGCTATACTGCGTTTTAGGGGTGATTGGGTGTTATGAGGCTCATAGTAATCTGTTCTCACTTCCACCAGGTGTTTTCGGTTGTTGTAATATTACTGAGCGTTCTTGATATTCTGTTTTAGTTGATTCTAGACTAGGTTGGTTTGAGGTATAGAATTTCATCGGTTTTCCTTTCCAAAGTTCTTATCGTCTGTAACGTCCGTCAATTTCCGATAAAAGGTTTAACCTTGTAGTGTTGTGTGCACCTCCCGGGCTTGACCCGGCATTCTCCAGAGAGCTCCTAGCCACCCTCGTAAGCTTGTCATACATAACTTTCTTACAAGTTCAACCGTTAGTAAAGTGGAAGGGCCAGAATGTATATTGTTAATATATTATATATAAAAAAAATAAATAAATAAACTCTAGCCTTACCCAAAATCCCGATCGATGCCCAACAGCCCCCCCTCCTCGTTTTGCGGGCAATCAGCCACCGTCCAGCCATCCAAAGTTCAATTACAGATCTGTGTTAGATGTCTACAACTCTTTTTCTCCTTAATTCATCATTATGGCTCGTTTATTCGTCGTTAAACTGCTTGTTTTAGGTTTACTGAGTGGCTGTCCAATTGAGCAGTTCCAGGATGCACAAAAATCTTCCTGGGTATGTCTAGTATAACATACTTAAAAACCATGTTCATTGGTGTTCGTTAGATTGGTCAACTAGTTGTAGTTTGACTTTTAGTGTTCGGTTGACTAGAATTGTAGTTTGATGCGTTTAACACGAGGGTTGAAGTGATTAACGACCAATTCAGCTCGGGGGAACTTGGTTTGACGTACGAGCTATTGAAAAATAATTTATATAAGTTATGGGGCTGAATTGGTTGTCGGTTAGTCAAACGGGTCGGTACAACGCGCAATTGCGTTTATTGGATATTTGGTGCGTTGTACTTGCGAGTTACCGACCCATTTGACTCGTGTAGCGTCGTGTGGACTTGTTGGCTGTGATTTTATCATATTAGGTCCACACGGGGCTGAGTTGGATGTTAACGGCCTAAACGACTCTTAAACGCGCGTGTTAGTGTCACCTAATGCTTCCGAGGGTAAATTGGGAATTCTTTATTCCCGGGAGTATCTAAGGGTCGTTTTAGTGAATGTTTGGCCTTGGGGGCTGTTGTGATTGTATTCGATGAGGTCGAGGCTTTAGGTAACTCGAACCATGTTAGAACATCTCGTAGGATAAACGAGTCATCTCGATGTCAATATTATTAATTGTATGTAAACCGACAAGAGTTTGAGTTGTGGGGCTACGTAGGGATCCTCTAGCTTGTGGTGAAATCATACCTTGTGTCAGGTGAGTTCATGATGCCCCTTTTAACTCTTTTTATGTTTTGGGCTGGCATACACATTCAATTTCAGTTATACCCGATTTTACTCGTTAAAATAATTTGAAGATCATTGTATTGTTTTGATAATGTTTGTGCAATTATGAAAACTTAGTGTGAGTTACATTCTGTGCCTTAGGATATTTTAGACTCGTTTGGTCATAAATTCCTTAAGGTTGTATACTTGGTTATGGTCTAAACTCGAGGATGTTAATAGGTTGTGTAGTAATTGAATACGAGTAGACATATTACTTAGTTCATGTATTGAACTTGTTATTATATATTACCTTATGGCCCATAGGCTTGCTTGTAATATGGTATATTTTGGGATGATATATACATATATATATATATGTATATATGTATATATATATGTATGTATGTGCATGTGTTACCCTATGGCCTATTATTAGTGATGTTAGTTAGCCCTTCGTGACTAAGGATGGCTTACTTACGATGTGGTATATTTTGGGATCATATATATGTATGAGTATGTGTTACCTTATAGCCTACGGTTGTGTGATGACATTTAGTTCCGACGACTAAGAATGATGTGAGTAGGCTTATTGATGTGTGTGTGCATGGTGATTACGGTCGGGTCACATATATTACTCGGGTTTCAAATATCGTGGTGGAGAGGCCCGTGTGGCGTGATCGTCATTTTGGCGGGTCAAATATATAACTCGGGTTTTAAAATCCCGTGGTGAAGAGGCCCGTTGTATGTTAAACCGTGATCGGGTCAAATATATTACTCGGGTTGTACTCGTGGTGGAGAGGCCCGTATCACGTGTTTGGATGTGTAAGCTGTGACCGAGTTAAATATATTACTCGGGTTTGACTCGTGGTGGAGAGGCTCATGTCACGTGCTTAGTTCTTACCGCGTCCGGGTCAAATATATTACTCGAGTCTTGACTCGTGGTGGAGAGGCCCGTGTACGTGTGTTCGACGATGAGTGTATTATTTGGTGAACTATATTTATTTATTTTATTATTGTCCTCTCTGCTGTTTAGAACTATAACTTTAAAATAAAGTATGAATCATTGTTTATGAAAACTTGAACTCACTCAACTCTAGCTGACTTTGTGTGTATGTTTGATTGACTTTCAGGTTAAGCAGTGGATGTTACTGCTTGGACGTGCTGGATGCTACTCGGAGTTGAAGGCATTTCTAGACGAGGACTTTAAAATAAAACAAACACTTCAATTTATATTCAGTTTTGGGATTTTAGATAAACTTTTTCCCACTGTTTTTCATTTGGTATTTTTTCGGTTTTGGGAATTTTTTATGCTTATGAATTTCCGCTGTTAAATTACTATGAGCTGGTTTTAAATAAAATGAAACATTTGGTTTTATATTTTTGGCGAAATTGTGGATGTGATTACCAACTGTAGGATTCCTGGGATTCGGGGTCTTACAAGTTGGTATCAGAGCCATGGTTCGAGGGATATGAGCATTCTCGAATGCTTGGACTCGAACTGTAAAAGAAAATACTAGAAAGGCCAACCGCGATTAGCTACACGCCAAGAGGTAAATTTTATATTTCTTTATTCATTTTTATAAGCATTAGAGTTCTATTATGTGCATATTTGCTTAAATGTTAGATGGGATGCTAATATGGTTAGGGGCAGGGGGTGCTTAGGATGGGCGGGTAAAGTAAACAATTAATAACACTTGATCAACATTATTAGCAGTTTACCATTACCTTCCACGTTCTAAATACTACTTGTGTCTGACCGTGTCAGGGTTCTGTCCTTATAGGAATAGGATATGGCCAATACCCGTACGGCGAGGAGTGGTCGTCCTAGAGGTCGTGGTCGTACGCCAGGTGCCGAGACTGAGAGAGAGAGAGCCCGACTCCACAGCAAGAAGGGACCCCAATTCATGGAGAGGGGGATAACCCCGCCCTAGGCCCCGCTATATGCGCGGCCATCGCAGATGAGGTTTGTTAGGTTCTTCAGAGCGTTATTTCTGAGATTGTTGCTGAGGCGGTTAGGGTTGCAAAAGAGTCAATGGTTGGTAAGAGTGTGGATAAGCAGGGAAAGGGTCAAGAGACTTAGGTTGAAGACAAGGTGGTGGTGTCAACTGAGAAAGAGGAAGAAATTCGAGCGTTTAATGTATCTTCTAGAGGTTATTCGTATGGGGATTTCAAGAAGTGCGACCCTTCCGCTTTCGATGGTACTAAAGATGCGTTGGCAGCTCATCAGTGGGTTAGAGAGATGGAGGCCGTATTGAGGGTTAGTAAGTGCAAATAGGAGGACATGGTGACTTATGCTACTGCCTCGTTTCGTTCCGAGGCGCTGTGTTGGTGGCATAATCTAGCTCAGGCTATGGGTAATCGTTATATTAGGAGAATGGCTTGGGAAGAGTTGTAAGGCCCCGAACCCCGGGAATCCCACAGTTGGTAATCATTCAAAACACTTGTTAAAATATTTAAACTTAAAAATGATTCATTTCATTAAAATAACCAATTCAGAGTATAATTCAGCGGAAAACATAAATCGTAAGATAAGTTTCCTAAAACTCAGGAATTTTGCCCAAAACCAATTTTAAATGTAATTCATAAAACTATTAAAATCAAATTGTTCAAAGTATGCCCTTCACGTATGCCCTTCACCATCCAAGTAGCCTCGTGCACGTCCAAGCGACAAGGCATCCTCTTCCTAACCTGAAACTCAGACTAACATGCACACAAAGTCAGCTTGAGCTGAGTGAATTCAAGTTTTAAGTAAACAATATCAGTAATAACAAATATGGTAACCATACCAAAAGTTTTTAAAGTAAAAAGAGTGCATCCATTAAGTCATCGTTACCGAAGACTAAACATTCTCATACACACATATGCAAAAGATATATATATATCAACATCCTTCCAAGTACATCCCCATCTATATAACAATATATATATAACATCCACGTATAACATTCAGGGTCGAGCAAACGTACAACCCAAACACGTAACATTCAACGCATGAAACACAAAGTAGGCATACGGAACATCCGTAGTCGAAAAGACTACAACTCCACCAAATATAGGCCAAACAATAATGTATATATGTGTATATATACATATATATATATTTTTAACATCCCAAGGCCTACCGTATACTAGCAAGCCTATATAAAATCGTTTAAAACATTTCATTAAGTAAGAAAACACTTATGTGTGCATGCTAGCCCAAAGTTTAAAAGAGTAAAAAGGGCATCATGAACTCACGTGAGATCAACCAAACACCAACAACAAGCTAGGAAATCTCTAAGTGCACACTCACAAGTAAGGGCCTGTAGATTGTACACAACGCGTTACTAAACTAGACCGCAAGAACACACTTGCCTAACGGGTCGCTCAGGCCCTACAACTTGGCCCGAGGCCCAACCCAAACTCTTTTACTTTACCTCAGCCCCTAAAACCTTTCAATTAACCAAATCCACCCTACGATCATGGTCGGGGCTAACCATGATGCACAACTCACCCGTCGGTATGCAAATCGAGTCGAATATGTGAGTACTAAATCTTAAAAACCAATTGTCAAACCAATCAGCCCCAAATGGACCAAATTCCCATATTAACCTTTTCATACATCATAATTATGTCAACCGAGTTGATAGGGTTGACGGTTCCTTTTTACAACACTCAATTTAACGTTTAAACGACAATTTGCGTACCACCGACTCGATTGACTAATCACCAACCTAATCAGCCCCGAGTACCAAAAATATAATTTTTCCATAGCCCTTAAACCACCCTAGGGCTATACAAACTAATTTGGTTGGTCATTCAATCGAATAACGCATCAAACTCAACAATTGACGATTCTACACCCGATAAATCCCAGTTTTCGAACTAAAATTGATTGACTGACCTAAACACCTTCAATGAATATGTTTTTTAAATATGATGTACTACACATACCTAGGAGGATTTTGGTGCAAAAACCTCACTCAAAACAGTCCCGGGATTGCTCAATTGGACAGCCACCCGGTTAACCTAAAACAAGTCGTTTAACTATCAATACACGCAATATAAAGGTCAATTAAGGTGTAAAAGACATGGGGAATCATAAAACCGACATGGAATTAAAGTTTTATGGCTTAATCACAGCTGCAAAAAAGAAAAATCGTGGGTTCTTGGGTCTTGCTTCCAGCCGATCGGACATAGGGGGAGGCTAGGGTTTATTTTATGATATAAAATAAATTATTACACTCTAGTCCCTCCAGTATGAGGTGTGTAGCAACTTGGGTGGAAAGTTAAGTGATTTAATGTACTGGGGTGACGAGAAGGATCCCGAGAACTGTTGGATAAATCCCGAGAATTATACATACTCTACAAGCTTTAACTCTTGGAACCGGAATTAACGGGCGTTACAAGTCCACCCCCCTTACAACGGGATTCGTCCCCAAATCCCAACGCGGCAGGAACAACTGCGGATAGAGTTTCATCATCTCGTCCTCGGACTCCCAAGTAGCCTCGGAACCCCTACGGTGCCTCCACTGCACCTTCACCTGCCTAACCACCTTATTCCTCAAGCGCCTTTCCTGACGGTCTAGTATAGCAATAGGTTCCTCAACATAGTTCAGCTTACTATCCAGTTCAATATCATTAAGAGGCAAATGGGCCTCCTCATCGGCTAAACATTTCCTCAGATGGGACACGTGGAACGTAGGATGAATCCCCGCGAGCTCCTCGGGCAATTCCAGCCTATAGGCTACCTCACCAACTTGGGACAATATACGGAACGGACCAATGAACCTTGGGCTAAGCTTCCCCCTCTTACGAAAACAAATAATACCCTTCCAAAGAGAAACTTTCAACATAACCCGATCCCCGGCCTCAAACACAATACGCCTTCGCCTTTTATCCGCATAAGACTTTTGACGATCTTGGGCGGCATTCATAAAAGCCTTAATCTTATCGAGCTTTTCAGTCGTCGTCTCGACCACCTCCAAACTACCCAACTGTTTCTGGCCAATGGAACCCCAGCAGACTAGAGTCCTACACCTTCTACCATACAGCATCTCAAACGGTGGCATCCCAATCGTGGCGTGATAACTATTGTTACACGAGAACTCTACCAACGGTAAGTGACGATCCCACCTACCACCAAAATCGATTACACAGGCCCGCAACATATCCTCAAGAGTCTGAATGGTCCTCTCGGATTGACCATCCGTCTACGCGTGATAGGCAGTACTGATAAGGAGTTTGGTACCCATCTCCTCGTGAAACTTTTTCCAAAACCTGGAGGTAAAACGCGTATCCCTATCCGAAATAATAGATACCGGCACCCCGTGCCTAGAAACGATCTCACGAATAAACACATCGGCTAGCTGCTCAGAATTAAAAGTCTCTCGAATCGGCAAGAAATGAGCGCTCTTGGTCAGCCTATCCACGATTACCCAAATGGTGTCATAACTACCCCTAGGGGTACGAGGCAGTTTAGTCACAAAATTCATCATAAGATGTTCCCATTTCCACTCAGGTATTTCCAACGGCTGAAGTTTCCCAAACGGATTCTGATGCTCGGCCTTAACTTGTAGACACGTCAAAACACTTACTCACATACTGAGCCACCTCAAACTTCATCGCAGGCCACCAATAATTCTTCTTCAGGTCTTGGTACATCTTGGTCGCGCCCGGATAAATGGAATAGCGCGACTTGTGCGCTTCATCTAAAATTTTACCCTTGAATCCCCCATACCTCGGTACCCATAAACGCCCATCCTTATACTTTACCCCATCGCCGACGTCTTCCAACAACTTTTCCTGACCCCAAATACGTTCTGACATAATCCATTCCACCTGCAATGCTTCATTCTGGACGTTGGCTATTTGCTTCAAAATGTCGGGTTTGAGAATAAGCTGATAGGATTTCACACGAATAGGTTTTGGTCTCTCCTTCCGGCTTAACGCGTCGGCTACCACGTTAGCCTTACCCGGATGGTACATAATCTCCAGATCGTAGTCCTTAATCAACTCCAACCATCGACGCTGTCGCATATTCAGTTCCTTTTGCTCGAAGAAATACTTTAAGCTCTTATGATCGGTATAAATAACGCAAGGAACACCGTACAAATAATGTCTCCACAACTTAAGCGCAAACACCACCGCCGCCAGCTCCAAATCGTGAGTGGGATAATTCACCTCATGAGGCTTCAACTGCCGTGAGGCATAAGCGATGACTCGACCTCACTGCATCAAAACACACCCAAGCCCCTGATAAGAGGCATTAGAATAAACCACCCAGATCATCGGTGCCATTAGGTAGAGCTAAAATCGGGGCATGCGTCAACCTGTTCTTTAACTCGAGAAAAGCCTCCTCCTGCTCAGTACCCCAAACAAACTTAACGCTTTTCTTCGTCAACTTGGTCAGTGAAGAAGTAATTTTCGAAAAGTCGGGAATAAAGCGGCAGTAATTCCCTGCCAAACCCAGAAAACTACGGATTTCAGATGGGGTCTTAGGAGACTCCCATTCATTCACGGCTTCCACCTTTGCAGGGTCAACCAAAAAACCGCTCGGGTTAATAACATGACCCAAGAACTGAACCTCGCACAACCAAAAAGAACACTTAGAAAACTTCGCATACAACTTGTTCTTTCGCAGAGCTTCCAAGACTACTATGAGATGACTGGCGTGATCGGATTCATTTTTGGAATATACCAGAATGTCATCGATGAATACAATAACTGAATGGTCGAGCATCGGTCTACACACCTGGTTCATAAGATCCATGAACGCAGCCGGTGCGTTGGTCAAACCGAAAAACATCACGAGGAACTCATAATGTCTATAACGGGTGCGGAAGGCGGTCTTAGGAATATCCTCCTCCTGAATTTTCAGCTGATGATACCCGGACCAAAGGTCGATCTTCGAGAACCAACTAGCACCTAGGAGCTGATCAAATAAGTCGTCGATCCTTGGGAGAGAGTACCGATTCTTAACAGTGAGCTTATTCAATTCACAGTAGTCAATGCACATTCGCATGCTACCATCCTTCTTCTTAACGAACAGGACCGGGGCACCCCAAGTGAGATGCTCGGTCGAATGAAGCCCTTGTCAAGCAAGTCTTCCAAATGGGCCATCAGTTCTTTCATTTCATTCGGTGCTAGACGATAAGGGGCTCGAGCAACGGGTTTTGTGCCCGGCACAAGGTTTATCTGGAATTCGACCTCGCGGTCCGGCGGCACATCTGAAAAATCATCTGGAAATACATCCGGGAAATCCCGAACAGTAGGAACATCATCGACGGTAGCCACCTCGGTTTTCATATTTATAGCATACGCCAGATACGCCCCGCAACCCCGCTGCATCAATCTCTCCGCTTTAAGCATAGATATGATATGTGGCGTCGCACCATTCCGATCACCGAATACGGTGATTTGGGTCCAATCCGGTGCCCTTAGACGAACATGTTTCTGACCACAAATGATTTGAGCATCACCACTCGCGAGCCAATCCATCCCGAGCACCACATCGAAAGAACTAAGCGGCATCAAATACAACCGCACCGGAAATCTATACCCAGACAACTCGATGGAACAACCCTGAATAGCCCTAGATACGGACACAGATTTTCCTACGGCGACCTCAACCTCAAACACATTGACTACGCGCTCGGGCGATTTATTCAACGAGGAACACAAAGCGGTAGACACAAAACTTCTACTGGCGCCCGAATCAAATAAAACTGATGCCTATAACTCATCAAGTAGAAAAGTACTTGGGACGATATTATACTACTGCTTAGCTACACGATCATCACATGCGATTTCAAAGGAATAAGGAATTATACCGGTGGAATGAAAGCTAAATAAGGAAAAGTACCAGAAATGACATACGCATCCTCTTTCGCTTCCTTCTGGAGATGTTGAAGGCCCTCGCCCTGGCCTTCGGTTTCTCATCCATCTTCCACCTCGAGGAAGTCCCCTGACCAGACCCCCCCCCCCGCCTTACTGGAAGGACAGTTTGATGCCAAGTGACCCGAACCCTTACAACGGAAACAAGTCAATGTCGAACTCTCGAAATGGGGGTGTCCAACCTTATCACAACAAAAACAGGTGCCAGACCCACTCTTACATTCCCCCTGTGCAGTTTCCTGCACTTCTTGCAATTACCGAACGTCTCATCCCTTTTAATTTCAGAAGTCTCCGTCTTTACCCTTTTCTCAGATGAATTAAAATTGTTTCCCCCGGGCCGCTTACCGTACGAATTTGAGTTCCATGTCTTCCTAGTCTCGGTCAGTAACTTCTCCCTTTGATCATACAACGTACCTACTAGAGTAACCACCGAGTGAAAAGAGTTCTTGTCGGTAGTCAACACACCCCTACGAATATCCACCGGAAGCCCCTTCATATACTTCTTAATCCTCTTGGCTTCAGGAGTAACCAAATCGGGACATAATCGAGCCATCTTGTTAAACTTGGTGGTATACTCCTGATGCGACATAGTACCAGCCTCGAAGGTCAATAATTCCTATTCTATCTTTTACAATTCATGCGGAGGACAAAACTGATCGAGAACCAATTTCTTCAACTCATCCCACGTCATCCTCCTAATAAAACGATCACCCATAGCCTGCACCAAGTTATCCCACCAACACAGTGCCTCGGAACGAAACGAGGCAGTAGCATAAGTCACCATGTCATCCCCCTTGCACTTACTAACCCTCAGAACGGCCTCCATCTCTCTCACCCACTGATGTGCCGCCAAAGTATCTTTAGTACCATCGAAAAAAAGGGGGTCACACTTCTTAAAGTCACCATACAAGCAACCCCGAGTAGATACACTAATAGTCCGCACCTCATCTTCATCCCCACTCGGCACATACACTTCCTCTTCCTCTTTGATCTACGCCTCCTTACTCTTCCTTCCCTTATCTGAACCTTTATCAACCAGTGACTCCTCCATGGCCCTAACGGCCTCAGCAATGATCTCAGGTATGGCACTATGGAGCACCTGGCAGACCTCATCTGTGATAGCCGCGCGTATAGCAGGATCTAAGGCGGGGTTATCCCCCTCCTCATGAATCGGGGTCTCCTGCTGGGGAGTAGGAATCTCACTCTCGGCTTCGGCACGTGGCTTACGACCACGGCCGCGAACACTAGGTCCACCTCTCTTAGCTGCTCGAGTATTAACCATGACTTATCCCTACAAAGACAGAATTTAAACATGATTAAGTACATGTGGCATTTAGAAGATGTAAGGTAAGGGTAAACTGCTAATGACGTTGATCAAGTGTAATTAGTCATTTACTTTACCCGCCCGTCCTAAGCACCCCTGCCCCTAACCTCGTTAGCCTTCTATCTAACACTTAGACAGTTAATCACATACTAGAAACTTTTAAATTTAAAGGAATGACTAATAATTTAAAGTTACCTCTTGGCGTGCAGCTACTCGCGGTGGGCATACTGGTCTCTTTTCTTACAGTTCGAGTCCAAGCATTCGGGGATGCTCAGATCCCTCGAACCATGGCTCTAATACCAACTTGTAAGGCCCCGAACCCCGGGAACCCCACAGTTGGTAATCATTCAAAACACTTGTAAAAATATTTAAACTTAAAAATGATTCATTTCATTAAAATAACCAATTCAGAGTATAATTCAGCGGAAAACATAAATCGTAAGATAAGTTCCCTAAAACTCGGGAATTTTGCCCAAAACAATTTTAAATATAATTCATAAAACTATTAAAATCAAATTGTTCAAAGTACATTCTTCCATCCACGTATGCCCTTCACCGTCCAAGTAGCCACGTGCACGTCCAAGCGATATAGTATCCTCTTCCTAAGCTGAAACTCACACTAACATGCACACAAAGTCAGCTTGAGCTGAGTGAGTTCAAGTTTTAAGTAAACAATATCAGTAATAACAAATATGGTAGACATACCAAAAGTTTTTAAAGTAAAAAGAGTGCATCCATTAAGTCATAGTTACCAAAGACTAAACATTCTCATACATACATATACAAAAGATATATATATCAACATCCTTCCAAGTACATCCCTATATATATAACAATATATATATATAACATCCACGTATAACATTCAGGGTCGAGCAAACGTACAACCCAAACACGTAACATTCAACGCATGCAAACACAAATAAGGCATACGCAACATCCGTAGTCGAAACAACTACAACTCCGTCAAATATAGGCCAAATAATAATGTATATATGTGTATACATATATAAATATTTAACATCCCAAGGCCTACCATATAATAGCAAGCCTATATAAAATTGTTTAAAACATTTCATCAAGTAAGAAAACACTTAGGTGTGCATGCTAGCCCAAAGTTTAAAAGAGTAAAAAGGGCATCATGAACTCACCTGAGATCAACCAAATACCAGCAACGAGCTAGGAAATCTCTAAGTGCACACTCACAAGTAAGGGCCTATAGATTGTACACAACGCGTTACTAAACTAGACCATAAGAACACACTTGCCTAACGGGCCGTTCGAGCCCAACAATTTGGCCCGAGGCACAACCCATTCTCTTTTATTTTACCTCAGCACCTAAAACCTTTCAATTAACCAAAACCACCCTAAGATCATGGTCGGGGCTAACCATGACGCACAACTCACCCGTCAGTATGCAAATCGAGTCGAATACGTGCGTACTAAATCTTAAAAACCAATTGTCAAACCAATCAGCCCCAAATGGACCAAATTCCCATATTAACCTTTTCATACATCATAATTATGTCACCCGAGTTGATAGGGTTGACGGTTCCTTTTTACAACACTCAATTTAACGTTTAAACAACAATTTGCGCACCGCCGACTCGATTGACTAATCACCAACCTAATCAGCCCTGAGTACCAAAAATATAATTTTCCCACAGCCCTTAAACCCTCCTAGGGCTGTACAAACTCATTCGGTTGGTCATTCAATCGATTAACGCATCAAACTCAACAATTGAGGATTCTACACCCGATAAATCCTAGTTTTTGAACTAAAATTGATTGACTGACCTAAACACCTTCAATGAATATGGTTTTTAAGTATGATGTACCACACATACCTAGGAGGATTTTGGTGCAAAAACCTCACTCAAAACAGTCCCGGAAATGCTCAATTTGACAACTACCCGGTTAACCTAAAACAAGTTGTTTAACGATCAATACGCGCAATATAAAGGTCAATTAAGGTGTAAAAGACATGGGGAATCATAAAACCGACTTGGAATTAAAGTTTTATGGCTTAATCACAGCTGCAAAAAAGAAAAATCGCGGGTTCTTGGGTCTTGCTTCCTGCCGATCGGACATAGGGGGAGGCTAGGGTTTATTTTATGATATAAAATAAATAATTACACTCTAGTCCCTCTAGTATGAAGTGTGTAGCAACTTGGGTGAAAAGTTAAGTGATTTAATGTACCTGGGTGATGAGAAGGATCCCGAGAAGTGTCGGATAAATCCCGAGAATTATACATACTCTACAAGCTTTAACTCTTGGAACCGGAATTAACGGGCGTTACAAGAGTTGAAGCAGTTGGTTATCGTTCATTTTTGCCCTCCGCATGAATTAGATAAGATGGAGCAGGAGTTCTTAGTTTTAGAAGTGGGTGATATGTCACATCGAGAGTATACTACAAAATTCAACCAAATGGCTTGCTTATGTCCCGATCTAGTTATACCTGAAGGTAAAAGAATCAAAAAGTATGTGAAGGGTTTTCCGGCAGATGTTCGTAGGGGTGTGGTGACCACCGGCATGAGCTCTTTCCATTCGGTGGTTACCCTGGCAGGCACATTGTATGAACAGAGAGAGATGGTGAGCCCAACTGAATCTGGAAAAGATTGGAAACAGAGCTCTAACTCCAATGGCTAGAATGTATATTGTTAATATATTATTTATATGAAAAAATAAACCTTAGCCTTACCCTAAATCCCGATCGGCGCCCAACAGCCCCCCCTCCTTGTTTTGCGTGCAATCAGCCACCGTCCAGCCATCCAAAGTTCAATTCTAGGTTGGTATTAGATGTCTACAACTCTTTTTCTCCTTAATTAATCCTTATGGTTCGTTTATTCGTCGTTAAACCGCTTGTTTTAGGTTTACCAAGTGGCTATCCAATTGAGCTGTTCCGGGACTGTTTTGGTTGAGGATTTTGCACAAAAATCTTCCTAGGTATGTCTAGTATAACATACTTAAAAACCATGTTCATTGGTGTTCGTTAAATTGGTCAACTAGTTGTAGTTTGATTGTTAGTGTTCAGTTGACTAGAATTGTAGTTTGATGCGTTTAACGCGAGGGTTGAAGTGATTAACGACCAATTCAGCTCGGGGGAACTTGGTTTGATGTACGGGCTGTTGAAAAATAATTTTTATAAGTTATGGGGCTGAATTGGTTGTCAGTTACTCAAACGGGTCGGCAATTGCGTTTATTGGATAGTTGGTGCGTTGTACTTGCGAATTACCGACCCATTTGACTCGTGTAGTGTCGTGTGGACTTCTTGGCTGTTAATTTATCATATTGGGTCCACACGGGGTTGAGTTGGAGGTTAACAGCCTAAACGACTCTTAAACGCGCGTGTTAGTGTCACCTAGTGCTTCCGAGGGTAAATTCGGAATTCTTTATTCCCGGGAGTATCTAAGGGTTGTTTTAGTGAATGTAAGGCCTTGGGGGCTGTTTTGATTGAGTTCGAGGCTTTAGGTAACTTGAACCATGTTAGAACGTCTCGTAGGATAAACGAGTCATCTCGATGTCAATACTATTGATTGTATGTAAACCGACAGGAGTTTGAGTTGTGGGGCTACGTAGGGATACTCTAGCTTGTGGTGAAATCATACCTTGTGTCAGGTGAGTTCATGATGCCCCTTTTTAACTCTTTTTATGTTTTGGGCTGGCATACACATTCAATTATAGTTTTACCCGATTTTACTTGTTAAAATAATTTGAAGATCATTGTATTGTTTTGATAATGTTTGTGCAATTATGAAAACCTAGTGTGGGTTAAATTTTGTGCCTTAGGATATTTTAGACTCGTTTGGTCATAAATTCCTTAAGGTTATATACCTGTTTATGGTCTAGACTCGAGGATGTTAATAGGTTGTGTAGTAATTGAATACGAGTAGACCTATTTACTTAATTCATGTATTGAACTGATTATTATATATTACATTATGGCCCATAGGCTTGCTTTTAATATGGTATATTTTGGGATATATATATATATATATGTATATATATATATGTATGTATGTATGTATGTATGTATGTATGTATGTATGTATGTATGTATGTGCATGTGTTACCCTATGGCCTATTATTAGTGATGTTAGTTAGCCCTTCGTGACTAAGTATGGCTTACTTAAGATGTGGTATATTTTGGGATCATATATATGTATGAGTATGTGTTACCTTATAGCCTACGGTTGTGGGGTGGCATTTAGTTCCCGGTGACTAAGAATGATGTGAGTAGGCTTATTGATGTTTGTGGGCATGGTGATTACGGCCGGGTCAAATATATTACTCGGGTTTTCAAATCCCGTGGTGGAGAGGCCCGTGTGGCGTGATCATCATTTTGGCGGGTCAAATATATAACTCGGGTTTTAAAATCCCGTGGTGAAGAGGCCCGTTGTATGTTAAACCGTGATCGGGTCAAATATATTACTCAGGTTGTACTCGAGGTGGAGAGGCCCGTATCACGTGTTTGGATGTGTAAGCTGTGACCAAGTCAAATATATTACTTGGGTTTGACTCGTGGTGGAGAGGCTCGTGTCACGTGCTTAGGTCTTACCACGTCCAGGTCAAATATATTACTCGAGTCTTGACTCGTGGTGGAGAGGCCCGTGTACGTTTGTTTGACGATGAGTGTATTATTTGGTGAACTATATTTATTTATTTTATTATTGTCCTCTCTGCTGTTTAGAACTATAACTTTGAAATAAAGTATGAATCATTGTTTATGAAAACTTGAACTCACTCAGCTCTAGCTGACTTTGTGTGTATATTAGATTGACTTTCAGGTTAAGGAGTGGATGTTACCGCTGGGACGTGCTGGATGCTACTCGGAGTTGAAGGCATTTTTAGACGAGTTCTTTAAAATAAAACAAACACTTCACTTTATATTCGGTTTTGGGATTTTAGATAATTTTTCCCACTGTTTTTAATTTGGTATTTTTCCGGTTTTGGGAATTTTTTATGCTTATGAATTTCCGCTGTTAAATTACTCTGAGCTGGTTTTAAATAAAATGAAACATTTGGTTTCATATTTTTGGTGAAATTGTGGATGTGATTACCAACTGTAGGATTCCCGGGATTCGGGGTCTTACATCGTCCTCGTACAATTTTTTTTTTGTTATGCTCTTAGGGCTTTCTTTTGGGCGATATGAATATGCCCGACAATTTTTGTCTAAACAATCGTTTCAAATACCTGTGCTTTCCAATGTTTAACTTTTAATCCTTCATCTTAAGGCATCCTTTTTTTTTATTTCAATTGTTCCACGATTCTACTCGTCTTCCTTACCCCATATCTAGTTTTGAACGCTCAATTCCAGGTCAAAGGCTTTTGTGATTCATGTAAATTGTGCATTTAATGACATATAAATAGTACCATGCCTTAGGTGTAAAAGTAATTGCCCCATACTCTGGGTCGAAGATAGTATAATTCTTCTCGTGTGCTTTTGATCGTTGGGAAGCGTATATCGTGACCTTGTCTTTCTGCATTAATACGCTCTCTAACCCTTTTCGGAATGCATCCCAATAGATTATAATATCATCAGTCATTTCTGGGAGACTTAGCATCGGGTTTGAACATAGTTTCTTTTTCAGCAATTAAAAAAAACTTTTCTTGTTCTTCTTCCCAGTCACAATTTCGATTGTTTTGGGTTAAGAAGGTCAAGGATTGGGCTATACTAGAAAATTTTCAATATGGCGCCGGTAATATCCAACTAATCCCAAAATTTAGTGAATTCCTCTTGATGACCCTGGTGCTTGCCAAATTTTCTCGGGTGTGTGTGAATTCCGTGTCAACCATAACGTGTTCTAAGAATCGTATTTCTTGTAACTAGAATCCATGCTTGGACAACTTGGTATATAATTCCTCCTGCCTCAACACCCCCAATATTGATCATAAGTGTTGTTCATTGTAAGACCCCGAATTTTGGGAATCCTACAGTTGGTAATCATATCCAAAAATTCTAAAAAATTTAAAATCAAACGATTCGTTTTTATTTTAAACAAGTTCAGAGTAAATAACAGCGGAAAAAGTGTAAGTATTTAAAAATCCCAAACACGGGTACAAGTGTCCAAAATAGAATGTAAATAAAATATCCGTTTTATTTGAAATCCTTGACCAGAAATGCCTTCAACCTTCCGAGTAGTTTCCAGCACGACCAAGCGGTAACCTCCAATCCTTAACCTGAAAGTCAAACTAACATACACACAAAGTCAGCTAGAGCTGAGTGAGTTCAGGTTTTCATAAACAATATTTCATACTTTATTTCAAAACTTATAACTCTAAACAATAGAGAAGATAATAATAAAATAATAAATATAATTCACCAATAATACATTCATCGTCGAACACACGTACACGGGCCTCTCCACCACGAGTCAAGACTCGAGTAATATATTTGACCCGGACGCGGTAAGACCTAAGCATGTGACACGAGCCTCTCCACCACGGGTCAAACCCGAGTAATATATTTGACTCGGTCACAGCTTACACATCCAAGCACGTGATACGGGCCTCTCCACCACGAGTACAACCCGAGTAATATATTTGACCCGATCACGGCTCAACATATAACGGGCCTCTTCACCACGGGATTTTAAAACCCGAGTAATATATTTGACCCGCCAAAATGATGATCACACCACACGGGCCTCTCCACCACGGGATTTGAAAACCCGAGTAATATATTTGACCCGGCCGTGATCACCATGCACACACACATCAATAAGCCTATAAGGTAACACATACTCATGCATACATACATACCTCCAAACATACATACATATATATATACATACATATATATATATATATATATGTATATATCATCCCAACGTGAACTAAGTAAATAGGTCTACTCGTATTCAATTTCTACCAAGCCTGTTAACTTCCTCGAGTCTAGACAATCAATGACATATTTAACCTTAAAGGATATAAGACCATAAATGAGTCTAAAATATCCTAAACCGTAGCAAATAATTCCAATATAGCTTTCAAAATGCACAATCACGAGTAAGACCATGTAATACCATTCAAATCGTTGTAACGAGTAGAATCGTATAAAATTTGTATTTCGGTGTATATGCTAGCCCAAAACGTAAAAAGAGTAAAAAGGGCATCATGAACTCACCTGACACAAGACACGTATTCACCACAAACCAGATGATCCCTAAGTAATCCCAAGACTCAAACACCTGTCGGTTTAAATTCAATCAATACTAATGACATCAAAATGACTCGTTTACCCTACGAGATGTTCTAACGGGGTTCGGGTCACCTAAAGCCTAGACCTCATCAAACTAAATCACAACAGCCCCAGAGGCCTCATATTCACCAAAACGACCCTTAGACAATTCCGGGAACAAGGAATTCCCAAATTACCCCGGGAAGCACTAGGTGATGCCAATACGCATGTTTAAGAGTTGATTAGGCCATTAACATCCAACTCAGCCCCGTGTTGACCCAACATGATAAAATCATAGCCAACAAGTCCACACGACGCTACACGAGTCAAATGGGTCGGTAATTAGCAAGTACAACGCACCAACTACTCAATAAACGAAATTGCGCGTTGTACCGACCCGTTGGAGTAACCGACAACCAATTCAGCCCCGTAACTTATAAAAACGATTTTTCAACAGCCCGTACATCAAACCAAGTGTCCCCGAGCTGAATTGGTCGTTAATCACTTCAACCCTCGCGTTAAACGCGCCAAACTACAATTCTAGTTAACCGAACATAACAATCAAACTACAACTAGTTGATCAACTTAATGAACACCTATGAACATAATTTTGAAGTATGTAATACTAGACATACCTAGAAAGATGTTGGTGCAAAAACTCACTTCAAACAGCCCCGACAAGAACACAATTGAACATCCACCGGTTAAACCTAAAACGAACTTATCGACCAATAACAAGTAAAACATGCTGATTTTAGCATGAGAAGATGCATTTAATTACATAGGATAACCTTTGAAATTAATTATTAAATTTTTACCAGACGTTAATAAATGTCTTAGGTTTATATAAATATTTTTATTATATTTTTCTAGTGGACACAAAAATCATAAAAATTCCTCCAACACAGAAAGGTATGTGCAGCTATTTCAGTGAGCAACAAAATGGTTTTATTTTTATAAAAATCATTACCCAACCAAATCAAACAATTCCAATTGGGTTTGGTTCATAACTCAAAATATTATCTACCAGAAGTGTAACCAACCAATTTGAAATTGTAGAAAAAGAGTTATGATGTCGGGAAGACAGACCAGAATTAGTCATCCCGCAACAGCTTTGACACTCGATCTTTTAAAATCATAGAAACTATTCAAATCTTGCGATCGGCAGAAGGAAGAGAAGAGAGAGAGTTAGGGTTTATTAATATAAAAGTTACAGTTAGGCCCCCAAACTTGTAAATTATGAAAACCTGGATGAAAGGTTAGATATTTTGACTTACGGAAATGACAAGGAGGTCCCCGAAGAATGCCATATCAATCCCGGAAATTTATACAAACTCTACAAATGTCTCATGCCGATAACATAAATGTCGGGTCCTACATACTAATCTAACACTTTAAGTTATAAGAGGCGATGTTTTGGGCAAAGGGATGAATAAATGGACTTTTACATTGTACTACAAGGCTCCTAAATTAGAAAGATGAAACCCCGCCTTTTTGACAAATTCTTATAAACGATCAAGCCGATTCACGAAATTTCCGGGAGTTACAAGTCTACCCCCCTTAAAATGGGATTCGTCCCCGAATCCCGCTATACTGGAACGGACGTAGATGGTGCCAAATCCTGATTTTCTTATCGTACAAGAAACGGAAGAAACAAAACCCTACGGGCACGAAGCTCACAAACAGGAACAAAGCCCGTAGCTCAACAAGTAAAAAGGAAATCTAGAGTGACAGCGTGCTATGCCTCAGCTAAACAATTACGCGCAAAGCGTTCGAGACGTTGAGGAATGAACGAGAGAATTCAAGGAATGAGATGAACGGTAACATTAACGACACGAGCATTAGCCATATCCTATCCCTACTAAGACAGAACCCTAACACAGTCAAGCACAGGTAGCGTTTAGAACATGGAAAGTATGGGTAAACTACTAATAACGTTGATCAAGTGTTATTAATTGTTTACTTTACCCGCCCATCCTAAGCACCCCCTGCCCCTAAACATATTAGCATCCCATCTAACACTTAAGCAGTTTATGCACATAATAAAACCCTCATGCTTATAAAAATGAATACATAAATATAGAATTTACCTCTTGGCATGCAGCTACTCGCGGTTGGCATTTCTAGTCTTTTATTTTACAGTTCGAGTCCAAGCATTTGGGAATGCTCGGATCCCTCGAAATAAGGCTCTGATACCAACTTGTAAGACCCCGAACCTTGGGAATCCTACAGTTGGTAATCATATCCAAAAATTCTAAAAAATTTAAAACCAAACGATTCGTTTTTATTTTAAACAAGTTTAGAGTAAATAACAGCGGAAAAAGTGTAAGTATTTAAAAATCCCAAACACGGGTACAAGTGTCCAAAATAGAATGTAAATAAAATATCCATTTTATTTGAAATCCATGAACATAAATGCCTTCAACCTTCCGAGTAGCATCCAGCACGTCCAAGCGGTAACCTCCAATCCTTAACCTGAAAGTCAAACTAACATACACACAAAGTCAGCTAGAGCTGAGTGAGTTTAGGTTTTCATAAACAATATTTCATACTTTATTTCAAAACTTATAATTCTAAACAATAGAGAGGATAATAATAAAATAATTAATATAATTCACCAAATAATACATTCATCGTCGAACACACGTACACGGGCCTCTCCACCACGAGTCAAGACTCGAGTAATATATTTGACCCGGACGCGGTAAGACCTAAGCATGTGACACGAGCCTCTCCACCACGGGTCAAACCCGAGTAATATATTTGACTTAGTCACAGCTTACACATCCAAGCACGTGATACGGGCCTCTCCACCACTGGTACAACCCGAGTAATATATTTGACCCGATCACGGCTCAACATACAACGGGCCTCTTCACCACGGGATTTTAAAACCCGAGTAATATATTGACCCGCCAAAATGATGATCACGCCACACGGGCCTCTCCACCACGGGATTTGAAAACCCGAGTAATATATTTGACCCGGCCGTGATCACCATGCACACACACATCAATAAGCCTACTCACATCATTCTTACTCACGAGGAACTAAATATCATCACAACACCGTAGGCTATAAGGTAACACGTACTCATGCATACATACATACCTCCATACATACATACATACATACATACATACATACATACATACATACATATATATATATATATGTATATATCATCCCAACGTGAACTAAGTAAATAGGTCTACTCGTATTCAATTTCTACCAAGCCTGTTAACTTCCTCGAGTCTAGACCATCAACGACGTATGTAACCTTAAAGGATATAAGACCATAAATGAGTCTAAAATATCCTAAACCGTAGCAAATAATTCCAATATAGCTTTCAAAATACACAATCACGAGTAAGACCATGTAATACCATTCAAATCGTTGTAACGAGTAAAATCGTATAAAATTTGTATTTCGGTGTATATGCTAGCCCAAAACGTAAAAAGAGTAAAAAGGGCATCATGAACTCACCTGACACAAGACACGTATTCACCACAAACCAGATGATCCCTAAGTAATCCCAAGACTCAAACATCTGTTGGTTTACATTCAATCAATACTAATGACATCAAGATGACTCGTTTACCTTACGAGACGTTCTAACGGGGTTCGGGTCACCTAAAGCCTCGACCTCATCAAACTAAATCACAACAGCCCCCCAGGCCTCACATTCACCAAAACGACCCTTAGACACTTCTGGGAATAAGGAATTCCCAAATTACAGGAAGCACTAGGTGATGCCAATACGCGCGTTTAAGAGTTGATTAGGCCATTAACATCCAACTCAGCCCCGTGTTGACCCAACATGATAAAATCATAGCCAACAAGTCCACACGACGCTACACGAGTCAAATGGGTCAGTAATTCGCAAGTACAACGCACCAACTACTCAATAAACGAAATTGCGCGTTGTACCGACCCGTTTGAGTAACCGACAACCAATTCAGCCCCGTAACTTATAAAAACGATTTTTCAACAGCCCGTACATCAAAACAAGTGTCCCCGAGCTGAATTGGTCGTTAATCACTTCAACCCTCGCGTTAAACGCGCCAAACTACAATTCTAGTTAACCGAACATAACAATCAAACTACAACTAGTTGATCAACTTAACGAACACCTATGAACAAAATTTTGAAGTATGTAATACTAGAAATAGCTAGAAAGATGTTGGTGCAAAAACTCACTTCAAACAGCCCCGAAAATAACACAATTGAACATCCACCGGTTAAGCCTAAAACGAACTTATCGATCAATAACAAGTAAAACATGCAGATTTTAGCATGCGAAAATGCATTTAATTACATAGGATAACCTTTGAAATGAATTATTAAATTTTTACCAGACTTTAATAAATCTCTTAGGTTTATATAAATATTTTTATTATATTTTTCTAGTGGACACAAAAATCATAAAAATTCCTCCAACACAGAAAGGTATGTGCAGCTATTTCTGTGCGCAAAAATGGTTTTATTTTTATAAAAATCATTACCCAACCAAATTAAACAATTCTAATTGGGTTTTGTTCCTAACTCAAAATATTATCTACTAGAAGTAGAACCAACAAATTTGTGACTTGTAGAAAAAGAGTTATGATGTCGGGAAGACAGACCAGAATCAGTCATCCCGCATCAACTTTGACACTCGATCTTATAAAATCATAAAAACTATTCAAATCTCATCCAAAATTTATAAAACCTTTCTGAAAACTAGAGTCAAAGTAGAACATCATGGAAACAAGAATCGATCAAATACAATAAATTTTCATTGAGTTACAGACCGAACAATAAATGCGTACGAATCTGTCAGCAACTGTTTTAATCAAAACTCAAACCCTAACATGTTTATGACATCTATAGGGTTCAATAAACGTTTTAATGGTGAAAAAGACAATCCATGATATAATACTAACCTTGAATTGGATGAAAATAACTTGAGAATGGTTGGAGAGGTGAGAAAAACGTGAAGGGGAGGTGGCTGGATTCTTGCGATCGGCAGAAGGAAGAGAACAGAGAGAGTTAGGGTTTATTAATATAAAAGTTACAGTTAGGCCCCCAAACTTGTAAATTATGAAAACCTGGATGAAAGGTTAGATATTTTGACTTACAGAAATGACAAGGAGGTCCCCGAAGAATGCCATATCAATCCCGGAAATTTATACAAACTCTACAAATGTCCCATGCCGATAACATAAATGTCGGGTCCTACATACTAATCTAACACTTTAAGTTATAAGAGGCGATGTTTTGGGCAAAGGGATGAATAAATGGACTTTTACATTGTACTACAAGGCTCCTAAATTAGAAAGATGAAACCCCGCCTTTTTGACAAACTCGTATAAACGATCAAGCCGATTCACGAAATTTCCGGGCGTTACATTCATGCTCCTCTTCAGTTTTCGAATATATCGAGATATCATTACTAAAGTTATAATGAATTTGTCATGGTACGGTTTACAAACTCGGTTCGGGTGATCCATGAAAACTACAGGTATATTAGTCAGTTCGAAAAGCATAACTAAGGGTTCATAGTAACCATACCGAGCTCGAAACACTAATTTAGAAACATCTTTTTCTTGGATCATAATTTAAAGACAGCCGGATCGGAGGTCGATTCTCAAGAAGTAATTCGCTCCCTGGAGTTGATTGATCAAATTGTCAAATCATGAGAGGGGATGTTAGTTTTTGATAATGATTTTTGTTTAGTTCTCTGGTAATCAACACACATCCTAAGCCTCCATCCTTTTTCTTTACCAACAACGTCGGTGCTTCCCAATAAGGATAGCTAGGTTCTATGAAATCCTTATCTAATAATTCTTGTAGTTGTGTAATTAGTTCTTACATTTCGGAGAATGCCAGACGATAAGGTGCCTTAGTAATAAAAGTTGCCCCTACGGTTAGGTCAGTTCGGAGCTCAATTTGTCGGATAGTGGGATTTCGGGTATTTCATCAGTAAGGATATTGAAGTATTCGAGCATTACGGGGATATTCCCTATATGTTTCATTGGGGTTTTTCATGGTTGTGTTTTCCAGAAATTCCATACACCCTTGGCATAAGATTTTTAATATTTTAAAAGACATGAGAGGTGATATTGAACCAAACTCCTCTCCTTGTACCATAATCGTTTCGTCATCTGGGTGAGGAATTTTTAACTATCTAGTCATTACACACGATTTCTGCTTTCTTAACTAGTACATTTCTCGGGGATAAGAATTTAATGGGGATAAGACTTCCCTCATTGCTTATATCAAACGAGACTGAAATATATTAATCAAAATTTACAAATGTACTCTTCACCACATTTAAGTTTTGTCGTGTTTTATTGGGTCCGATCACTAATCACGGCCTCTAGCTGAGTTAGACGTCAATGTTGTTCTTGGTTTAACTTGGGAAAATTCCTTTTCAAGCGTTTCGTACTTCCACACTCAAAAAGAGCATGAGAGTTTGTCATAGGTTTTGCGCGAATTGTTTGCCATTGGGTTAACTGGGAATGGTGAGGTTAGAATGGTTTGTTTAAAGCACTTATAATGGTTTCACAGCTACATGTATAGTATCCAATCTTCCCGCTTTTATGAAATGCCTTTTATTCGACATACTCTTTAGCAAAGGTTCATTGTATATGTTTAATTATGAACTAGAGTTAATTGTCGTATTATTTTGAGTTGTAGGGTACGCATGTTTCAATTGTTGTAGCTCTTGTACTCCTGTTTCGTGATTAGCTTGTTTTGTACTAGATGATTTCCCGGTACTCTCAACACCCCTTTACAGACCGAATTCAAAGTTACCATTCTGGCTTTCGTCCTAGTATTCTTAAAAGTTAAGTGGCTAACTAGATTAATTAAGGTCTCTACTTCCGGATTGCTAAACATAGTATTAGTCGAACCAGATTGTTAGAACGATTTGTGCATCCCAGTTGACCCGCCTTTTCATTTTGGATTTCATTCCTTGGATAAAATATTTCAATATAAGGGTTTTAAGTCTTGCCCAGGTCACGCGAATAATTGCCTTTTGTTCCCAAATTCGTACAATCGCTTTCTCCCACACAAGGGCGTGGCTAAGTAATGTAATAGTAACATAATTAACGATATAATTTGACGGGAGCTACTGGTACGGATAACAGACTTTATCGTCTCGATCCATTTTACTAATTCCTTTGATTATTTAGTACCACTAAAATTTACATGTTTGCACGATTTAAATCGTTTAAACAAGTGATCCTTCACTGTTACGACTATTATTCATGTTCGGTAAAAGATTTTTGTTGCCAATGGCATTTAGTGGGGGAAATTATTGTTATTGGTAGTATCACCAGTGTCCCATGGGAGAGTATTATTCATAACAATGTTCGTATTTATCAAGAAAATAACATTTGTAGGTGTGTTAGTATTGGGCGGCGAAATAATATGTTGGGACTTATATTTTAGACCGACGCATCGAATTATTATAATTATGGGTGAAAAATAATTAATATTTTTGGTCTCAACCAAGAGTGGATGGCTTGAAGACCAAGACATGCTAGACTAGTATAAATAGATGTATTTGCTAATTTGTCTAGCATGAGTGTATTGTGTATTGTGTGAGATCTAGGGTTTATCTCTTTGAGTGAGCCGCCGCCTCCAGGATAAGCTCTCCTGGAGGTGGCTGATCTTTATTGTATGTCTGAGTGCTATGTATGATAATCTTTTGATAAATGAAATCATACTGCCACTTCTTTATCTTTATGTTTCGATTGCATATATTTGTTCATCTAGTCTATTGTTCATTGTAATCGATTCAGGCTCTCTCCCAAACACCACTCATCCGTCCAAAACCCCCTCTCAAGAGCGAATACGATTCGATCCTAGCTCAGATCCGAGCTCCTCCGTTAATAACGAATATTATTCACGCTTCCGCATCGGGGCTCGGTTCACACAATTGGTATCAGAGAGGGTCGCCGAATCGTTCAAACTAACCGCTGAATCTGATTCACCTCGTTCTTGAATCCACCATTGACGTTAAACCGATGAGGTTTGTTGAAAAATTTTTAGGGTTTTGAAATTATTTGATGATTTGGGTAAAATTTATGTGGATTGATGTTTGGGTTGATGACTCGTTCGGAGATTCAACATCAATTTCATGTTTATTTGGTCATATCGGTCCAGATCTGATGTAACAGTGTTTTTAGCTCGTTTTGGGGCAAAGCTATTATTGAAGATGATTTTCAGATCTGTAACGACTGTTGATAGATTGAAGATAGATGGTTAATATCGAGATGACTGGGATATTGCTACAACGATTAACTTCAGATGAAGAAGCTTGGTTCTTGATCTGAAAATTAGGGTTTTATGTGCTTGTAACTGTTTCTGATATGAGTGTGCTGCTTGAACAGTAAAGGGAATATTGAAGAACATTGTTGCTGGTACAATCTGATATGCAGAAGTCAAGAATGAATAGGTACCAGGAGCAATCTAATCATTGTTTGTAGCAGCAGATGGAAGATGCAAAGGGAATATTCAAGCAGGTTCTGTATTGGAAAATCATTGATTGATAATGCAGAAAAGAAGTCTAGATGTCTCGAGCATGATAAGAATGGTCTCAAGTATGTAAAATGACTAAGTGTTGCTTCGAGCACAGCTTATCTCGAGCATATCTTATATCGAGCACATCAAATTTGGTTTCGAGCACATCCTGGTTTATCTCAAAATCTTTTGGTCTTGAGCACACTTTGTTCTACTCAAGCAAACCTTCTTCGAGCACACTTTGCTTTTGTGCATGCTCAGGAAAAGAAAAGAAAAACTAAGTAATTTTCGAGCATGGTCTCGAGCATACTCGATGACAGACAGAAAAAGACTAAGTATTTTCGAGCAAGGTCTCGAGCAAGCTCGAGTAAAGACAGAAGCATGCTCGACACAGAAAAACACTAAGTATTCTCTCGAGCAAGGGCCTCGAGCAAGCCCTCCAGCATGCTCGATGAGAGAAAAAGACTTATTTTCTCAAACAAGGGCCTCGAGCAAGCCCTCCAGCATGCTCGATGCGAGAAAAAGACCAAGTATTTTCTCGAGCAAGGTCCATGCTCGAGCAAAAAAAAAATTTGCTCGTGAAGGGACTTTGACTTATGTGTGCTCATGAACCGATAATCCATGAATGAATTACACTTGAGATTTTTGGTGCCGTTGACCGTTTGACCAAGCTGATCTTTACGGAAGATATATACCATGGGTATTTTGGTAAATTTTATCCAATCATCAACAAGCAAAAGGAAATCAAAGCCTTATCAATTTTTCACAACTTCATCAAAGAGCTTTACAAGAAAAAGGGTTGACCAAGCTCACGGGTTTAATCACTTATGAGTGTCAACCATATAATGTTTTGTTTATCTTTGTTTATTACAGATTCAACAATCTTGATAAGGATGGTCAAGGTTGTTTCACCCATACTTGATTTGAAGACACAATTTTCAAAGACAATTGCAATGAAATTGGGAATTTCTTTACAAATTGCTTGCTTCAAATCATGTGAAAAGACTCAAGTTAAGGAAAAGTTGATCAATAATCCAAGATTCTTTAGAGATGTTTCATTGTTTGTGAGTGTGGTACGATCGAGCATGATTTACTACTTCGAGTAAGGTTCTGAACCTTAAATGGTTGATTCCTCTAAGTGTTAAGGCTTCGAGCAAGCTACACTTCATCTAGCAAGAGTATTCTTCTATCGAGCATGGATTGCCAATCAAGCAAACAGCTTGATCATACTGGTTTTAACCAAGTGTTACGAGCACAGGATGTTCGAGCACATGGGGACGAGCATGGATGCAATAAGAGGATGTCACATGATCAAAGCAAGGACTTCGAGCACAGTTCAATTACCGAGCAAAATTTACATCCGAGCATGCTAAAGATTGCTGAATAAGAAAGGCTGAAGACATCAAGAAGAATGAGCTTGCTCAATGGACTTATTCGAGCAAAGCTTGAACAAGTTAAGAGGAACGAAGCTTACTCAAAGGGAATATGTATTCTTCGAAAGAGAATATATTCCAAGTAAAATCTGCTCGAAGACACTCATCGAGCATACCTAGCAAAGGAAAGGTTTGAAGATGACTTACAAGGAAAGAAACGGATTTGAAGAATGGAAGATTATTTGCTGATCACATAGAGTTGAAATTCGATGCATCGGTCTAAGGGGGAGATTGTTGGGACTTATATTTTAGACCGACGCATCAAATTATTATAATTATGGGTGAAAAATAATTAATATTTTTGGTCTCAACCAAGGGTGGATGGCTTGAAGACCAAGACATGCTAGACTAGTATAAATAGATGTATTTGCTAATTTGTCTAGCATGAGTGTATTGTGTATTGTGTGAGATCTAGGGTTTATCTCTTTGAGTGAGCCGTCGCCTCCAGGATGATCTCTCCTGGAGGTGGCTGATCTTTATTGTATGTCTGAGTGCTATGTATGATAATCTTTTGATAAATGAAATCATACTGCCACTTCTTTATCTTTATGTTTCGATTGCATATATTTGTTCATCTAGTCTATTTTTCATTGTAATCGATTCAGGCTCTCTCCCAAACACCACTCATCCATCCAAAACCCCCTCTCAAGAGCGAATACGATTCGATCCTAGCTCAGATCCGAGCTCCTCCGTTAATAACGAATATTATTCACACTTCCGCACCGGGGCTCGGTTCTCACATAATATTACGGTCGTAATAGTGCTTGGCCTTTGATTTGTATTCATTGATGTATTAATGTTGGCAGTTAATCTCACTGCGAGCCAGAGTTACTATCTGCAGTCGCCGAACAATCATTTCGGCCACAACTGCCTCAATCACGTGTTTGTTTTCTTCGGGGCCATTATATAATGATAAACAACTAAACTTCACATAATAGTAATTTTCCCTATAACTCATTGCGTAGGGAATCACATTAGCTAACAGTTAGGTAATTCAAATAGCAGATACGTATTACACACACCAAATCATGTATCTATAAATCCAGGAAAGTACATAGATGTAGTCTAATAAGGCCATTGTTTGCATGTATGTATCAAAAATTGTCATCCCGTGACAAGTAAATTTCACCCGGTAAGAGTCAATGTTTGTACTAATAGTTCTAATTCGTCTCCCATATCAGCATAGCACACTCCCAAATGTTTGCATGGAGTATCGAAACTATACTCAACATTGTCATACTATCCTTGTCTATCCTAGGCACATAGTATAATAATCACAAATATTTCACAACTTGTACAACAATATATAGATGTAATCCCACCATTGGGCAACTCTTTTATCCTGTCTCTCTCGTAAATAGACATTTGCTCGTTATGAGTTTAAATAGTGTGTTGTAGTCGGGAGGTATTTGCATATTTTCCTTGACCTTTGGATGTTATTATATGTAACTATAGAATATTCTTTCATTAGGTCATTCGATACCCACAAGCATGCTGTGTCTACTAAAAATGATAATTTGTTAGTTGGGAGTAAGCATGAGATCTACCAGCCAAGATACATTATTGGTCCACGAGTGTGAGGGTTCTCTTTTATGATAAACTGGTCGGAGTGACAACAATATAGGAGTGGTTAGAGGTACTCATACACAGAGGATTTGGTAATTTTATTAGTTAGGAAGGTTCATCAAGGTCGGTGGTACTGGTGAGGTATTGAGGAATTATTATTTTCATAACTGGTGTATGATATATGTAGGTGGCCACGGTTTGTTATATTATTAAAAATTTAATAGGATAGATATTATATTTATAATTTGTTAAACCACACTCTTTCATAAATATTTTCTTGGGAGTAGTGTTTATTTTTAAACAATGGAAGTGGAGAGATGGCTAGAAAACAGTTCAATTTGCTATTAGAAACTGGTATGTGAGATAAAGATTAGGTCCGAATCGAGAAGTGTCGTATTCCCTTGAGATGGGCATGCGTATATCATACCTTCCATAGTTCCCTTCTAGGCCTTGAATTTATAATCAGTCTGTGATTCAATCATACAATAAGGTTTAGTTTGGACTTGCTAGAACGTCCTTGCATTCCCATTTACAGGAAACATGTAAGGCCCCGTTACCGGTAGCCCTACTTTCTTGTTGGATTTACTCATAAACACAGTTCTAAATATCAGAGTTAATTAAAACATTTACGCGGAATATAAAACTTTCATAAAACATTACATAATTCATAACTTGTCTCAAAACATCCTTTGTCTTTCAACATTAAAGCATTAAAATTAAAACATCATAAGTCTTCAGATGCCAGACTCTTGTTCAATGCCACGTGTCTCCTCAAGCAAGCCGCCTCATCCTACTCACCTGCGTGCATACTAAAAGTCAGCTTCGCTGAGTGAGTTCTAGTTAATCATACACTATACAATATACATAAACTTATATTCTTTCATTCATTCTTTCAAACTTTCATACTTTCATACTTTCATACTTTCATTCTTTCATTCTTTCATTCTTTCTTTTGTATTAACTTACCTTCATATCTTACGTTATAAAGAGCATTACGCCCTACATTCCTCGAGTATTATTAGGGCTCGGTACCCTCCTTCCTCGAGTATTATTAGGGCTCGGTACCCTCTTTCCACGAGTATTATTAGGGCTCGGTTTCACTCTTTCCACGAGTATTAGTAGGGCTCGGTTTCCCTCTTTCCTCGAATATTAGTAGGGTTCGGTTCCCTAGTTCTCGAATATTAGTAGGGTTCGGTTCCCTCTTCGTTACCATACAACTATACATCATACCTCGAGTATTATTAGGGCTCGGTACCCTTTTCGTAACCATACAACCATGCAACCGTCATTTCCTTCTTTTATTAACTTTATCACGTTCATACACATAAGCATACATATCATACTTACCTTACACATAGCGTTACAACCTGACAGTAAATGCAATATCCGAAGATCGTTCACGTACCATCAAGCAATCATTCATACATATCATATCATTCACATAAGGCATACACTTACCTCTTAGGATAAGCGTATTAACAAACATATCAAGTATGCACACAGCCCCGAAAACATAACACATAAATGGGGCTAGAAACTCACCTGAACACGGTTACGTTCACCGTTAATCGTAATCTTTTTCTTCAGTTGTGCACGGCTGACTGTATAACAAGTATACGTATCAATTAACTATCACTTCTCATAATGTATTTCTATCTTTATATGACCCACAACGAACGGGGGTCCGGGGGCAGCGCCCCTGGCAGCGGGGTCTAGGGGCGGCAGCCCCTAGCAGGGTCCAAGGGGCAGAGCCCCTGGCTGGGGTCGAGCTGCCAGGTCAGCTTGGAAAAATTTTATTTACATTAACTGTCTTAACACATTTTTCATTAGATTTTTAATTTATTTTCTAAACGACCTTGACTTTAAGCGAAGTTAAACTTTAGGCGAACTTAGCTTTAGGCGAAGTTATCAGGCGAACTTGGCTTTAGGCGAAGTTAAACCTCAGGCGAACTTAGCTCTAGGCGAAGTTATCAGGCGAACTTGGCTTTAGGCGAAGTTACCAGTTAGGCGAACTTGGCCTCAGGCGAAGTTACCAGTTAGGCGAACTTGGCCGTAAGCGAAGTTATCATTTAGGCGAACTTGGCCTCAGGCGAAGTTATCGCTTTGAAGGCGAAGTTATCGCTTTGAATGCGAAGTTATCGCTTTGAAGGCGAAGTTGCCCAGTTGCAGGCGAAGTTGCCCAGATCAGCCACGGCTTTGATTTCTGTCCAGCATTTTGGGCGATTTTAACACCCTTGTTATGGTTCGACATCACCCACTACGTTCCCCAACCGTTTCCGGTCGTATATACGCTATAAAGCTTGGATTTTTAAACTTCAAAGATCAAGAATCATACCTTTTTGAGCTTGTTTGGATCTCGTTTAACTTGTTATCACAACTAATCTCTCTCTCTTACCCGGATCTCGCTCGTTCCTCCCCTCGAGCGGCCGGCGGGTGTGGTGTGTGGTGTGTGTGTTTTGGAGTGTGTTTAGAAAATAGATGGAATGAAAGATAGTTTGGGGTTTTAGGGGATATTTATATCCCTTAAATCCCATGGACCTAAGGCCCCTTTCTCATTTAACCCATCTCAATTAATCTAAGTCCATGATCCGCTCCTTACTCGATATTTAATAATTAATAACGCGAAATCACTAAACATAACTTTCTTTATTCAACATTATAAATTTTAGGATGTTACACAACATCAGTTCTTTATCCGATACGAGACTACCGATTTCAACATATTTCGTTTTCACAATTTGTCATAAAAATAATATTTTTCAATAGTAGGAATTAGAGTAGAGAATATTATTACTTAAGGCCAAATAAAATATTTTATTTATTATGGTCAGGTACAGTATTGATTATGATAAATATAATATTATTTTTCAACAAAATAAAATTTTAAATTAATATTGATTATAATCGAATATAATATTCCTTACACGGAGACTTAGTATTATCAACAGTACAGTACGTACACGTATTCGTACACCTTGTTCCAGATAAGCACGTATGCGTGTTATATATATATACATACTCAGCATTAACTTTTATACACATATTTTGCCATTTTTACCTACCCATACGTTCCGCGACTTCTCCCCGAATTTCCTCGTACAAGCAAGTCTGTTATTATGTTCCGGACCACAATAACTCACTTGCCCTACAAGTTCATCCCGGCATCAATCAGTATATAATATTAAATTATTATTTATTTTCCCAGAGTTCATCGAGCCTACGGTTATCTTTTAGGTACCTTAAGGGATAACCTAATCCTTTATAACCAGGCTCTGATACCAACTTTTGTCACACCCCGTTAAGCGATTTGCAGAAGCGTAAAACAGAAATGTAACAGAAATATCTGATATCAACGACATTGTTTATAAATAACAATAAAAACTACTTTAGAATATTTACATTGATCTAACTTCATTATAACTAGGTGATACAAACTAAGTCCAGCCTGTTAAGAGGCTTTACATCCTATTAGCACACTTGTATCAATTCACCCAGCATTGATCGCAAGTCAAACACGTAGCACATTGACTTTCTAATCCAATCCAGTACCTGAAAAAGATGTTAAAACGAGTCAACTACAAATAGTTAGTGAGTTTCACGAGTTTCAAGAAATCAGTTGTGCGTATAACAATCACAGTTTGTAAATACGCAAGTATGTATGTATATACGTTAACAAGTACGTTTGTTTGTATGCTTATGATGTAATTATGCTAAGCTACAGTAAAGCCTAGACTTTCTATGCTGCGTGCATCCGTTTCCCACACCCAATCAACCACTGTGACTCCCCTTCCGCCCACAACAGGCCCCGATAGCTATGTCTAACACTACATAGCATGTTTGTATAAGTATGGTCATGTGCAAACGGCGCTATGTGACACGGCAACCAGGTCAATTCCGTTTGGGTTTGTCAAACCAATAGTACTATTCACAAGCCACCGGCTCGAAGTTAATCACTGTGTTCGTGGGAACTTTTGTGTGTTAGCACTTAGATAATTCCCATCATTAAACAATTCATAGTATATAGATATGTATAAACATGTTTTTCACCCCAAAAGTTCATAAAAACAGTTTAAAGTGTGGTCATGAAACTCATGGTTTAATCAGGATTCAGTACAGCGTCGGCTCGTAGTTCGTTTGACTCGTATCACTATTCCCTTTAATGAATATTATAAAAATATTAATATTTTAATATTATTATAATCTCAATACTAAAATGGGTTGTATAACTAATCTGGGTATGACTGGAACGCCCAAAAAGTGTCAATAGGCTTCGGTTGTGATGTTGTTCAATGTCTAATGCCTAAAACCGAACTTGGCTCAGTTTCCCCGTTTTCCAAGCTAGGCCAAGTTGTTCGTTTATGCGTTCAGAAAACAGTTATGGGGAAGTAAGCTTGGGTAAATGTGTTTGTCAATAAAAATGATTAAGTTATAAAGAAATATCATAATTTGGGGGTCTGGATTTGCTACGGGGCTCGTTTCCGTCTATTCAGTTTGATTTGGAGTAAAACATGCACAATCTATCCAGATTGTCCGGATTTCTCATAAAAAGTTCATTTTTACTTAATTAATCCAAAATTATGATTTTTTGTCACTTTTGATGTTCTGATATTCTGACAGGTTCGTTAATCACGAACTCGTCGGTTTATGTCAAAATCGAATTTATTAAATCTTCAATTTAGCACAATTAATTATGCTAAAATCATTAAATTATGAAAAATTAGCCACTTATCAATTAAAATATGTAGATTCATATAAAAATATTTCTGGAATTATTAATTTTTAAAAATTTATTTTATCCGTTATATTAAGCCCGGACATCATCCATTTATACCAAACAATTTCTGAAAAATCCGCCAAAATTTATGAGTAACCATAGTATATCCCAGAATAACCTGGAAAAATTCCAAACTCTAACACCTTTGCCAAATATTTTTTTCGAGCCAAAAACGACTACGAAATCTCAATTAAACGCAAATGTACAAACATATTTAGGCTTTTCCAAAAGACCCTAAATTTCATCTGTGATCATAATATACCAAATCTGAGTTCCCCACAAAATTTCATAATTTTTTAAGCATTTTAACTATTTTTCACAATTAAACACCCCAAATCGGTAATAAATTCGCCAAATATTCTCGGATAGTTGAAATATTACCAAATTTGGAAAGGGACTCAATAATATGGTCCCTAGTATCCCTGTAAATTTTCATAAGCTAACAATAACCACATCACAATCGAATCCAAAACAGCCCCTAAACAAGTGTTTCGGCATTACCTTTGCGGTTTTCGCTCATTTCAACCCTTTTCTGCAATTTTCCATGTTCTTGTTCTTCTAATTAATATAACTACAGGTCGTATGTCACAAAACCAAGCATGTATCATCAAAAGATCAGCCTTGAAACTTAGGGTTTTGGTTAGGGCTTTAAACCGAACTTTTGAACCGTAAAAACGCGATTTAGACCCTGTAATCCGTGTTTATGGCCAAAAAACTTACCACTTCAGATTCTTAACCATGTGTAGCATCAAAACATGTTTTTGGATCATTTTTAGGGTTTTTACATGGTTAGAAGTAATTTTTGGCAACCAAACTATGTTTCTATGTGTATAAACTTGTTTAAACATGCTAGAATTTGATCAAAAATTTTTACATACCTTAGGTTTTATGGAGTTTGGAAGAAGCCAGAAGTAGAAAACAGGTTGTATGTGAAATAATGGCTAAAATATATCATGATCCTATTTTATAAAAAGAAAGACTAAAAGGTGGGGGTAAGTCCCCTTTGGCGGCCGAACCAAAGGGGCTCCATTTTTTAGCTCCATTTTAATTCATTTTACCTTTTTTTGCGTGTCGTACACGAAATACCAAGTCCAAATTTATTTCTGGTTTGGTTTTTGGGGAGAAAAATATATCGGGTGCGTCAAACAGTGCGAAAACGAGTGTTTTTGGGCTATTTTTGTGTAAAATTATAAAAACATACTATACCTTTGTAAAAATCAAAAATATTTTCACGGATCGCTTAAAACATTTCAAATAAGTGTTTGGTAAGTCTTTCTCGGCTTAACAGATGATACAATGCTTGGTTTGTAACTATCTTTCGCGTTTAAATCGATAGCGGGTAGTTAAACGAGCATGTTTTCGTTTAACTGATTTGCTATTGATCTAAGACCATAATATTAATATATTAGCTTATATTAAACGTATATCACTTATAGATGGCTCCCTGGGATATCTAGATCATAACCAGACCCGTTCGATTATCCGTTCGTTCTTTACGCAATAATCGGTTAAAAGATTATTTGATTTCTGAATACTGAGGCGTATCCGGTTTTGTCACGAATGTCACAACACAATCTGCATGTCAATCATATTGCGATATACTGTAGAGTAATCTTTTAGTTTCCTTATTTATTTATTTATTTTATAGTTTTATTTAAATTAAAGTTTTCGAGTTAATAGCATTAGTGTGTCATAAGCGTGACATACTTAATCAAATAACAATAATAATAATAATAATAATAATAATAATAATATTTAAAATAGTAATTATACTAATACTATTGATTACAATGAAAACAATAATAGAAATATCATAAGTTGTAAATAATCAAAATACTATTAATAATAATTTTAACCAATAACAGCAACATACACTTAACTAAGTATTACTACTAACAAATATTATAAATAAATTCTAATGAAAACAACAACAGAAATCTAAATATTTATAAATATGAACTAATTTAATTAATATTCATATAATGCATTCCTTGATATTTATGTTATTCCGAAACTTTTTACCACTATTGATTATTTAACTTGTTTTAACCATCAAAAGGTTAGCAATTGCAGCTAATTCCACTACTAAAGAAGTGAAAGTTGAAAAAAATAGTAAATTATAAGTTTTTTCTAAGATAAATATATCAACAAATGTTTGTTATAAGAAAATATAACGGTCTATTATGGCACTTTAAAAAAATAACCCATTTCAACCATCTATATTGGCTATAACATGTTTTGACCTTGAGATAAATCGATACCTTTTTAAGACGGTCGTGTGTTGCAACGGGGATACAATGGGAATTTGGTTTGTGGCACGTCGATCTGAGTTTTATTTAAAATGGCAAGAGATTAGATGACTAAGAAGTCCTAGTATTGAGTCCACCTAATGGCGGGTAAACTTGGGTTTGAATAAAATTTATATAAGATCATAGATATTTAGGGTCACAACGAGGGTCGTTAGGGGCTTGGTTCGTTGTGGTATGTTATTATTGTATATAAAATTGGTAATAAGTAAAAATAATATATTGTGTTATATATTAATTATCAAGCTGAGGTCGCGAGTTAAACGTAGAGTTGTGCAAAAAAACCAGAAAAATACGAAAATCGAACTTGAAATAACCGAACCAAATGGTAAATTCGGTTATCTAATATTTCTAATCGTATCCATATTGTTAATTCAGTTCTGTTCGGTGGCTGGTTCCACAAATCTTTATGCCCGGTTTAATTATATAACCAAATTATAACCGGTTTAAGCGGAAAATGAATCGAATAAATCTAATCAAATGAAACAAAAAGTGACGAATAAACCGATATTTTGTTTATAGAAGTTCTTAATTTGCTAACACTTTGTTCCTCATAAAGACATAGTAATTTAGTCTCGGGCATGTGGTGATGACAAAAAAAAAATGAAAACTTAAAAAAAAAATGAACTTACATATACATTCAAAGTGAAAGCAATTAATATTTATATTACATTTGTTTCTCCATCCATGACCTCATTACCGCAATCTACCAACCTTTACCCGCCTACGCTCTTTAGGCTAAAGCCCCGCATTATAATCATAGCAAATGAATGCATTCAGTTATCAAGTTAGCAATTTACCACCGCAATCCAAATTAAGTCGCTAAAAAATATAAAAAAAAAACATTACAATTAATTGCTGAAATTACGAATCATGAAATCATGTATACAATTGATACAATTTGGTAATTTGGAACGTAAATTTGATGCGAAATTGAATACCTGGATAATAGCGGTTGTAGAAGAAAGTGATTAGAGGTCAAATGAATGACAATTGGGAGGTGAAACAGGGGTTGCGACCTGAAAGGAATAGGGATTGAAATGGAAGGTAGGCTTATAAAGTGACACTGGTGGTTCGCATTCATCTTGACTCGTCTAAAGAATGGAATTGATTGCTTGGATTGTCTTATTACATTGCGTAACTAAAGTGAAATTGATGTCGCTGGAGTAAGATCGGTAACATGCATTAGGTCTTTGCTGGAGCATTAATGTACATTTAATTTTACGGTGTCTTAATGAGAGAGAATGGGGAAGTTGAAAAGGTGCCTATATGCATTAGAATGACATATATATATATATATATATATATATATATATATATATAGGTGGGTTCTAGTGAAAACTCCTCTTAAAGAGAAAACTTAAAAACTCCTAAAAACTTCTAAAAAACTATTTGAAAAAACTTGTCGGTAACCTCGTCAGTGTAGTGCGCATGTGTAATAGTATGCATTGCATATATGCAAAAGTGTTTGTATTTGCATAGAATACAACACTATTGCACATATTTGATATACACTATTGTATATATGCAATATAAGACTAATACACACATCGAATATACATTAGTGCGTATGTGTAATACAACATTAACGCACATGTGCACCACATCGACTTTTATTTTATTATTATTATTTTTCATATAATACAACACTACTACACATATACAATACACAAATATTGAATATATGCAATAAAACACTATTAAACTCTAAAATATATAGTAATACACAGATGTAATACAACGGTATCGCACAGTAATATGTATTTGCATTACAGCGGATTTTTTTTGTTTTTTTTTTGTTTTTTTTTTATTTTTTAGAGTGAAATATAAGAAAATATAAGAATAATGGCTAAAACAGAATTTTAAAAATATTTTTTTATTTTTAATTAAAAATAATTCTTTAAGAGTTTTTAAGTTTTATCTCTAAAGGTGAGTTTTCTCTTGATCCTCTCCCTATATATATATATATATATATACGGTAAGGATTCTAAGAGAACCTTTGGCAAATTAAGAACTTTGAGAACCATTTTGAACCACTAAAAAAATCTCTATAAAAATATTTAAAAAATTATAAAACAAAAATTTTTAAAAGTAAAAAAACTATAATTCTTATATTTCATTCTGATTTTAATAAAAAAACCGAAAAAAAGTTTTTTTTTAATTTGTGTTATACCTTTACGCATATGTATACTTTCATTTAATCTCTAGTTTACGTAATGTACACATATATACATTATCATTTACCTTAAATTATACATATGTGTATAAAAAAACATACGTGTACATATATGTACATCTATGTACATATTATACATATATGTATAAAAATAAAAAAATAATAAAAAAACCAAAAAAAAGCTTGTTTTTAATTCGTGTCATACCTATACACATATGTATACTTTTATTTAATCTCTAGTTTCGTAATGTACACATACGTACATTATAATTTACCTTAAATTATACATATGTGTATAAAAAAACATATGTGTACATATATATACATAAATTTAGCTAAAACGAGAATTTTATTTTTTCGCTTTTTTTAGAAACCGGGATGATAAATAAGAGTTTTGGTTTTTTTTACTTTTTTTATTTTTGTGTGTTTTTTTGTTTTATGATTTTTTTTATTTTTAGGTTTTTTGTGGTCCAAAATGGTTCTCATAGTTCTCAATTCCTAAAAAATTCTCACATGATCCTGATCATATATATATATATATATATATATATATATATATATATATAATAAATGTTAAAATAAAAACCCACATGAGTAGTGAAAACCCTATAAACTCATTTTTAACCACATATTTTTAATTAAAATTTGAAACCTGTGGTATACAATTAAAGTTATAAAATTTGTAAAATTAAATTTACACTTTCTCTTTCCTACAAACATATATAAAAGTTAGTAAAAAAATATAAACAAATAGCAAAACAATTTTTTTTTTAATTTTTCGATATTTTGTATTAAATGTAATAACATATATTATATATGTAAAAAACGATGTTACATAGCATTTTTACGAGTTTTCATAACTCAAATGAGTTTTCATTCTATACTTTTCTATATATATATATATATATATATATATATATATATATATATATATATATATATATATATATAGGAGGAATAATTTGATAAACTTGTTGAGTTTTAAGAATTTAGAAACCTCATTTTTAACCACACCTTTAATTAAATAAGTTACATTATGTGGTTGAGATTAAATCAGATTTAAAAATTAAGTATGAGAGAATAAAGATGTACAGTGATTACACTAATTTAAGCGTCCATTACACTTATGCAAAAAGTAGTTTCAATGTGTAAAAAATCTTATAATTTTTTTACATACATATAACCAACGTATATTTATATATATGTAAAAAAATTTAAAAACTCATCGAATGGTGAAATTTGGACCATGTATTGTTAGAACTCATATTCTTTTTAATTGGTACAAACATTTCCACTTAAGTTTAATTTGTGTATCAATTGTCGTACCTACTCATTTAGGTGAAGTGATTATATATTTTATTTCAATATTATTTATAGAGTATATTTCTTTTGTCATATAAATTATAATTTCACTTCAATATCAATTAGAGTATATATTTTTTGTTATTTTTCTTCTGTATATCGACTACATGTAAATACAAAAACACACCCGAGTGCTGCAACGCGCGAGTATAAATCATGTTGTATATTAATTAGGAAACCGACAGGGCCGGCAAGGGAGGTTTAGGTGGGAAACCACCCAGGGCCAGTCTTTTAGAGGGGTCGACATTTTTTTTAAAATTTATATATTTTTTAAATAATACATTTAGTTTATGCATATGTTTATCTTACATCAAGTTTCTGTTGGAGCTGCAAGAAAAAACGTCTCAAGTTATACAAAGGTCTAGTACAAGACATGGTTGCAACACCCTGTTGTGTAAGTAAATCTAATATTTTACTCTCTTAAAAAGTAGTTTCAAGTGTTATTCAAAGTTCACATTTAGAGTCTCCCTCTAATGAAAGAATTTGTGCCACATGGAAAAAAGTTGGCTCCATTGTGATTTCGGGGTCAATTTTCTACTCATCGGAAGGCCAAAAATTTTTAGTAAATATTGGAGATGGCTCTAGTCGCCCGATGGAGAAAGTTCAATCATTGGAAGATATATATCCTTATCTTTTTTTTTTCTTTATCTTTTGATAAAAACATACTATCTATAATTTACAAAAACTTTTCGATTTAAAAGATTATACTAAAACCTTGGTTCCACCTGTTTTGATATATGGTACTCTGGCGGTCGAAGGAAAACACAAACCCTAAAAACAGGCATAAATTACGAGTGAGATGATATCACCCAGACCTTTAGTGTATCTTTACATTTTAGTATTGTCTACTATATATATATATGCGTCATGTATACGTGATCGATGATATATTGATATCACACTTATACTTGTATTTCTCAAGTGGGTCATCATTACTTGTTAAAACTGAAAAGTATGCAATTGCCTTATTTGAGTTTGATTATCGCAAAATGCAGAAAATATATAACAAGAAGTCTTTACATGTTCCAACAAAAGTTCCATAAACTCATAGAGAGAGGGGAGAGAGTGCAACAGTAACGAAAAAGCCAAAAAGAAAATTATTATAGAAGGATTAGCATATAGAGCTTGTCCGGTCTTGGTGCATCATTATAGCTTTTAGAACTGCGAGATAACGATATATATATATATATATATATATATATAAATGAAATAAAAATTCATGATGTACATTAAATTGTTTCACTTGACTATTTTTTCTTTTTTTTAACAACCAACACTCCTAATCCAGTAAGGGTACCGGCAAAATTTCTCATTTCGGGACTCAAACCCGTGATCTCCTTGTGGAAAAAACGATTAGGGAAAACCTCCATGACGACCCCAAACAAAGTGGTGAAAGTAAAGGCAAAAATAATAAAGTTCTCATCATTAATTTCATATAATTACTGAATGAAAATTGGAAAAACTTTCAAACGTAGGTATAAATTAGAAACATCAGAATGTGTCTAATGTTTCACATTTAAAGGTGCCACATATTTAGGTACTTGTTTCTTTTACAATTCACAAATGTAAAATTTGTAAAAATTGCTTCGTAATATAAATTCAAATGTGAAGGCTTAGATGTGGTTCTAATCATTTTTAAATGCATACATGTATGTCTAAAAAGTATGTGTATTTCATTGAAATCACGCTTTTTATGTAGTAAAGCTACGGTGTGCATTGTTGTGATTGTTGATCGTGAAATTCATAAGATAATAAGAAGAGATGGAATGTACCATATCGTATGAGGATGAGGGCACCTGGTAATAAAATGCACCGTGCAGGAGAGATTGGAGTGTGACGCCCCATTCATCAGTCACCACGGTCCGTCCAGATGAATCTATGAGCATAGCATCACCTCCAAAGGCCTCCTTAATATTAAATGGTCCATCATCAACCTCATATGGGACATCGTTCACAAACACTATTGATTTTCGTGTTCCAGCTTCTTTCACTCCTGCATTTATGTAGGCACATGATTCTCTAAAATTGAATATATGAATGCACACAAAAGTTTACAAAAAGATAATGAATCGACCATGAAAAGGCGTGCACCTTCGTGATCATTGAGTGTTGATGGAACATTAGTTGTTGTAGGAGAAGGGACATCTACAGTAGGAGATGCTAGTGCCGCAAGGGGCGGTGGCGGTGGTGGTGCATTCTGACTAAGCATATTTATAATATATTCTCCTTCATCATCCTTGCCTCTTGAAATCTTAGATTGCACTCCAAATTTATGATTCATCATCAAATCGGTTGGCAGCATCCCATAACTACTCGCAACCGTATGATCATCGAATTTATGATGATTTTCTTGATTAATCATAGTACCAAGCTCAGGAAAGCCAAAATCTTGTGTGAGAGTTGCGGTATTGGGTGCTAGAGGCTTTTGTGGCACACCAGGGAAAAAGAAAGGTTCTTGAAAGTAGTCCCCGTTGTGCTGGTGGAGGGAATTCCCTCCACCTTCACCTAAACAGGTTTGCTGTTTTTGGTTAACCGAACCTGTAGGGGAGTTTAAAAAGAACTCCAATGACTTGGACGACGACTTTCCAGAGGAGGATGATGAGGAGGTGGTTGCTGTTGTCACAGTAGCCTCATAGAGCAGCGGAATTTGGTTGTTTTGTGATTTTTGTAGGAGGCGGTTCTTGTGTTTGCTTCTAGATTTCCGGTTCTGGAACCAGTAGAAGACATTGGCATCACCGACTGGTCCATGCTCTTGCAGTCGGGCTCGGATCTTTCTGATTTCAACCCTTGGAGGATTCACTAATCCTGAGTTGAAAACTGATTCAAGTATCCGGATCTGCTCGGGTTTAGGATTCCATCTAGGCTTTGGTTCAGGATTTCTTTCTTCACATCCTAACAATGTTTTAATGCATAATTAGTTTTCCTGATTCTTGATTATAGGTTAAAAACTTTTAGTCTTGTAACGGATGCAACATCACTAACTTTTTTTCCGGATTTGTGCATGACAAATTGGAGACAATAACTTACATATTTCATCAGCATTTTTAGATTATTAGGCATTGATTTTTAAATTTCCCGAAAAGCAAACACTCAGTTTTACACCAAAACTCACTCAGAATACAAAAATTAAAACATTGATAGAATGAACATCAGACATTTGTCAAGTAGATTGAGTGTTCAATAATTTACCAGAGTTGTAAGTTGATGATATGTGGGACTGCAATTGTTGTTCTTGAGGAGCGGTGTATGCGGGTTTGGATTTGAACATATTTGGCCAGTGCCTATTTGATGAAGCCATCTTAAATTGCAAGATATGTATGTGTGTGATGATTGATGAAATGAACTTCTTTTCAGTTCTCACACAGTTAAAGTCAGAGACAAAGATATTAGCTTCTTATATATAGCCATTTGGTGTTATGGTGTTTTTTTTTTGGTTTAGTGAAGAACAATGAAAAAGTCTAGACAAATATAACATTCCTTTATGAAGCCATATATATAGTCCATAGACTTGTCACCTACTCCAGCATTTAAGTTCAGTTACATAGAAATTAGTTTATTATTTATTTATTAAAAATACAGTAAAAATATCTCAGCATTTGATCAAATTAATTTAATGACTATCATTCACACAAAAGGTTACAATTTTGGATATTTTTTAATGGATAAAGAGAAGATAAAAATTGTAACCGTTCGTGTGAACGCTACTTTATTGACTACGAACAACTTTTATATTTTACTATTTTTATAAAAAAGTAATCATAGAGTGATAACTTATATATATTTGATATATATTTGATGAGTAACAATATTGCAATAAATAAATATATATATATATATATATGTATGTGTGTTGATAGTTGAAAAGAAAACTTTTTTAAAAAAGAAAACTTAAAAGTTGTTAAAGAATTATTTTTAATTTAAAAAAAAAAATAAATATTTTTTTGTTCTTTTTCTTTCATTCATGTCGTTCATAAAAAAACTTCGTCTGTGTAGTGCGTAAGTGTAATCATGTGTATTGCATAAATATAAAAGTGTTGTATTACATAGAATACAACACTATTGCACATATTTGATACACACTATTTATACAATATTGTGTATCAAATATGTGTAATAATTTGTATTCTATGCAATCAACACTCTTGCATATATGTGCAATACACACTATTGCACATGTGCATTACACAGACGAGGTTTTTTTTTTTTTTGAATAACATCAATATAGAAGAATAAGGGGGAGAAAGAGAAACTATGATTTATTTAAAAAAAATAAAATTAATTATTTATGAGTTTTAAGTTTTCTCTGTAAGAGTAGTTCTTATTTGATCTCACCCTTATATATATATATATATATATATATATATATATATATATATATATATAATAGGCGGGTGCCAGCGCGATGCGGCGGATGTCCAAACGCAAACCCTGTGAATCACATAACAATTAAAAGTATTCATGGTTTGGTTTAAAGCCTTTAAACCTTTTAAAACAGTCATCAGTTTGGTTTCACGGTCGTTTTTTTTTTTTTTTTTACTTTCACTTGGCGGGTGTCCAAACGCAAACCCTGTGAATCACATAACAATTAAAAGTATTCATGGTTTGGTTTAAAGCCTTTAAACCTTTTAAACCAGTCATTAGTTTGGTTTCACAGTCGTTTTTTTTTTTACTTTCACTCGGTTGTTGGTTTCAAAACTTTAAAACCGTAGCTAAAGGTTTGGTTCACGGATTATGCTGAAAACCGGCCATATGAAATCAGACCAATCTTAAATTTGTATGCATTTGACAAGTTTTATTATATTTATTAGATATAGATAAGATACAAATAAACAAAGTCTTTTTTAATACAAGTAAACAAGACTATTGCAACTTTAAATTAACCTAATTCTAGTATTATTTTTTATAATCTTCGTTCTTGTTATAATTTTGCATCCTAGGTGTTCCATTAATCTTTACCATTTATGTAGCTAAAATTATCATTTTTCCGATTTTGTTATATATAAGAGAGTTGGTAACGATTCGGTTTCAATTTTCAATGATTCAATTTTGGTTTAAATGACGAAAAATCGATACTAATAGTCGGGCTCACAAGTTTAACTTACAAAACATAAAAAAACCGACACGAGCACCCCTACGTAACTTAATATTTTTTTAAAATTGAAAGAATTATAACAATATCATACTCAAATTAAAAAAAATAAAATGTTCGATTTTATTGTGCACTTTTTTTACAAAAATATTAGCATACGAAAAAATTATAGTCGTTTAAAAATCATGGTGGAAAGTTAGTTTAAGATTAAAATTAAAACATAATATGGCTAAAGATGAGGGGGCAAACTTGTAAGTTAGGTGAATTGTGTTTAAAATTCAAGTTTACCCCTTCTTACACATATACTTTATGTATTTGTATTTATAAAACTCTTAAAATCAAGTGTCTTAATTTACCATTGTCTCATGTATTATATATACTATAGATATAGATAGTTAGGATATAGTTGAACAAAGTCTTTTTTAATACAAGTAAACATAACTATTAAAACTTTAAATTAACCTAATTCTAGTATAATTTTTTATAATCTTCATTTTTATAATCTCCATTAATTTTTACCATTTATGTAGCTAAAATTATCATTTTTCCTATTTTGTTATATATAAGAGTAACGATTCGGTTTCAATTTTCAATTATTCAATTTTGGTTTGGACGACGAAAAATCGATACTAATGGTTGGGCTCACATGTTTAACTTACAAACCATAAAAAACCGACATCGAGCACACCTACTTAACTTATTAATTATTTAAAATTGAAAGAATTATAACAATATCATACTCAATTAAAAATAATATAATGCTCGATTTTATGGTGCAATTTTTTTACAAAAATATTAGCCTACGAAAAAATTATGGTCGTTTAAAAATCGTGGTGGGAAGTTAGTTTAAAATTAAAATTTAAAACATAATATGGTCAAAGATGAGGGGGCAAACTTGTAAGTTAGGTGAATTGTGTTTAAAAAACAAGTTTACTCCTTCTTACACATACTTTATGCATTAGGATTTATAAATTCTTAAAATTAAGTGTCATAATTTACCTTAGTCTCATGTATTATATGTATATATAGTTAGGATATAATTGAACAAAGTTTTTTTTAATACAAGTAAACATGACTACTAAAAATTTAAATTAACCTGATTCCAGTATGATTTTTTATAATCTTCGTTTTTGTTCTAATTTCGCATCCTAGGTGTTCCATTAATCTTTACCATTTATGTAACTAAAATTATCATTTTTCCTATTTTGTTATATATAAGAGAGTTGATAACGATTCGGTTTTAATTTTCAATAATTCAATTTTGGTTTGGAGAAAGAAAATTCGATACTAATGGTTGGGCTCACAAGTTTAACTTACAAACCATAAAAAACCGACATCGAGCACCCCTACGTAACTTATTAATTTTTTAAAATTGAAAAAATTATAACAATATCATACTCAAATTAAAACGAATAAAATACTCGATTTTATGGTGCACTTTTTTTACAAAAATATTAGCGTACGAAAAAATTATGGTCGTTTAAAAATCGTGGTGTGAAGTTAGTTTAAGATTAAAATTAAAAACATAGTATGGTTAAAGATGAGAGGGGAAAACTTGTAAGTTAGGTGAATTGTGTTTAAAAGACAAGTTTACCCCTTCTGACACATGTACTTTATGCATTAACATTTGTAAAACTCTTAAAATCAAGTTTCTTAATTTACCCTTGTCTCATGTATTATATATAGTATAGATATAGATTGTTAGGATATAAATGAACAAAGTCTTTATTAATACAAGTAAACATGACTATTAAAACTTTAAATTAACCTAATTCCAGTATGATTTTTTATAATCTTTGTTTTTGTTGTAATTTCGCATCCTAGGTGTTCCATAAATCTTTACCATTTATGTAGCTAAAATTATCATTTTTCCTATTTTGTTGTATATAAGAGAATTGGTAACGATTCGGTTTCAATTTTCAATGATTCAATTTTGGTTTGGAGGAAGAAAATTCGATAGTAATTGTTGGGCTCACAAGTTTAACTTGCAAACCATAAAAAACCGACATCGAGCATCCCCACGTAACTTATTAATTTTTTAAAATTGAAATAATTAAAACAATATCATACTCAAATTAAAAAGAATAAAATACTCGATTTTATGGTGCACTTTTTTTTACAAAAATCTTAGCGTACGGAAAAATTATGGTTATTTAAAAATCGTGGTGAGAAGCTAGTTTAAAATTAAAAACTTAATATGATTAAAGATGAGTAGACAAACTTTTAAGTTAGGTGAATTGTGTTTAAAAGACAAGTTTACCCCTTCTTACACATATACTTTGTGCATTAGGATTTGTAAACTCTTAAAATTAAGTGTCTTAATTTACCTTAGTCTCATGTTTTATATGTAGTATATATATAGATAGTTAGGATATAATTGAACAAAGTTTTTTTTAATACAAGTAAACATGACTATTAAAAATTTAAATTAACCTAATTCCAGTATGATTTTTTATAATCTTTGTTTTTGTTCTAATTTCGCATCCTAAGTGTTCCATTAATCGTTACCATTTATATAGCTAAAATTATCATTTTTTCTATGTTGTTATATATAAGAGAATTGGTAACGATTCAGTTTTAATTTTCAATGATTCAATTTTGGTTTGGAGGAAGAAAATTTGATACTAAAGGTTGGGCTCACAAGTTTAACTTACAAACCATAAAACCGACATCGAGCACCACTACGTAACTTATTAACTTTTTAAAATTGAAAAAATTATAACAATATCATACTCAAATTAAAAAGAATAAAATGCTAGATTTTATGGTGCACCTTTTTTACAAAAATATTAGCATACGAAAAAATTATGGTCGTTTCAAAATCGTGGTGTGAAGTTAGTTTAAGATTAAAATTAAAAACATAATATGGTTAAAGATGAGGGGGTAAACTTGTAAGTTAAGTGAATTATGTTTAAAAGACAAGTTTACCCCTTCTGACACCTATACTTTATGCATTAGCATTTGTAAAACACTTAAAATCAAGTATTTTAATTTACCTTTGTCTCATTTATTATATATAGTACAGATATAGATCGTTAGTATATAATTGAACATAGTCTTTTTTAATACAAGTAAACATGACTATTAAAACTTTAAATTAACCTAATTCAAATATAATTTTTAATAATCTTAGTTCTTGTTATAATTTCGCATCCTAGGTGTTCCATTAATCTTTACCATTTATGTAGCTAAAATTATCATTTTTCCAATTTTGTTATATATAAGAGAGTTGGCAACGATTCGGTTTCAATTTTCAATGATTCAATTTTGGTTTGGAGGAAGAAAATTCTATACTAATGGTTGGGCTCACAAGTTTAACTTACAAACCATAAAAAACCGACATCGAGCTCCCCTACGTAACTTATTAATTTTTTAAAATTGTAAGAATTATAACAATATCATATTCAAATTAAAAAGAATAAAATGCTCGATTTTATGGTGCACTTTTTGTACAAATATATTAGCGTACGAAAATATTATAGTCGTTTAAAAATCGGGGTGGGAAGCTAGTTTAAAATTAAAATTAAAATAAAAGACTTAATATGGTTAAAGATGAGGGGGCAAACTTGTAAGTTAGGTGAATTGTGTTTAAAAGAAAAGTTTACCCCTTTTACACATGTACTTTATACATTAGGATTTGTAAAACTATTAAAATTAAGTGTCTTAATTTCCCTAGTCTCATGTGTTAGATAGTTAGGATATGTTTGAACAAAGTTTAAAACTTTAAATTAACCTTATTCCAGTATGATTTTTTATAATCTTCGTTCTTCTTATAATTTCGCATCCTAGGTGTTCTATTAATCTTTACCATTTATGTAGCTAAAATTATCATTTGTCCTATTTTGTGTTATATATAAGAGAGTTGGTAACGATTCGGTTTCAATTTTCAATGATTAAATTTTGGTTTGGAGGACGAAAAATCGACAATAATGGTTGGGCTCAAAAGTTTAACTTACAAACGTTAAAAAACCGACATCGAGCACCCCTACGTAACTTATTAATTTTTTAAAATTGAAAACATTATAGCAATTTCATACTCAAATTAAAAAAAATAAAATGCTTGATTTTTTGGTGCACTTTTTTTACAAAACTATTAGCGTACGAAAAAATTATGGTGGTTTTAAAAATCGTGATGGGAAGTTAGTATAAGATTAAAATGAAAAACATAATATGGTTAAAGATGATGGGGCAAACTTGTAAGTTAGGTGCATTGTGTTTAAAAGACAAGTTTATCCCTTCTGACACATGTACTTTATGCATTAGCATTTGTAAAACTCTTAAAATCAAGTGTCTTAATTTACCCTTGTCTCATGTATTATATATAGTATAGATATAGATATAGATAGTTAGGATATAATTGAACAAAGTCTTTTTCAATACAAGTAACCATGACAATTAAAAAATTAACATAATTCCAGTATAATTTTTAATAATCTTAGTTTTTGTTATAATTTCGCATCCTAGGTGTTTTATTAATCTTTACCATTTATGTAGCTAAAATTATCATTTATCCTATTTTGATATATATAAGAGAGTTAGTAAACGATTCGGTTTTAATTTTCAATGATTCAATTTTGGTTTGGAGGATGAAAAATCGATATTAATGGTTGGGCTCGCTAGTTTAACTTACAAACCATAAAAAGCCGACATCGAACACCCCTACGTAACTTATTAATTTTTAAAATTGAAAGAATTATAACAATATCATACTCAAATTAAAAAGAATAAAATACTCGATTTTATGATGCACTTTTTTTACAAAAATATTAGCGTACGAAAAAATTATGGTGATTTTAAAAACCGTGGTGGGAAGTTAGTTTAAGATTAAAATTAAAAACATAATATGGTTAAATATGAGGGGGTAAACTTGTTAGTTAGGTGAATTGTGATAAAAAAAAAAGTTTACCTCTTCTTACGCATGTACTTTATACATTAGCATTTTTAAAACTTTTAAAATCAAGTGTCTTAATTTACCCAGGTCTCATGTATTATATATAGTATAGATATAGATATAGATAGTTAGGATATAAGTGAACAAAGTCTTTTTTAATACAAGTAACCATGACTATTAAAACTTCAAATTAACCTAATTCTAGTATAATTTTTAATAATCTTAGTTCTTGTTATAATTTTACATCCTAGGTGTTCCATTAATCTTTACCATTTATGTGGCTAAAATTATCATTTTTCCTATTATATTTTATATAAGAGAGTTGGTAACGATTCGGTTTCAATTTTCAATGATTAAATTTTGGTTTGGATGACGAAAAATCGACAATAATGGTTAGGCTCACAAGTTTAACTTACAAACCTTAAAAAACCGACATCGAGCACCCCTACGTAACTTATTAATTTTTTAAAATTGAAAGAATTATAACAATATCTTACTCAAATTAAAAAGAATAAAATACTCGATTTTATGGTGCACTTTTTTACAAAAATATTAGCATACGAAAAAATTATGGTGATTTTAAAAATCGTGGTGGGAAGTTAGTTTAAGATTAAAATTAAAAACATAATATGGTTAAAGATGAGGCAGCAAACTTGAAAGTTAGGTGAATTGTGTTTAAAAGACAAATTTACCCCTTCTGACACAAGTACTTTATGCATTAGAATTTGTAAAACTCTAAAAAATCATGTGTCTTAATTTACCCATGTCTCATTTATTATATACAGTATAGATATAGATATAGATTGTTAGGATATAATCGAACAAAGTCTTTTTCAATACAAGTAACCATGACAATTAAAAAATTAACATAATTCCAGTATAATTTTTAATAATCTTAGTTTTTGTTATAATTTCGCATCCTAGGTGTTTTATTAATCTTTACCATTTATGTAGCTAAAATTATCATTTATCCTATTTTGTGTTATATATAAGAGAGTTGGTAACAGTTTGGGTTTAATTTTCAATGATTCAATTTTGGTTTGGATGAAGAAAAATCGATACTAATGGTTGGGCTAGCAAGTTTAACTTACAAACCATAAAAAACCGACATCGAACACCCCTAAGTAACTAATTAATTTTTAAATTCGAAAGAATTATAACAATATCATACTCAAATTAAAAAGAATAAAATGCTCGATTTTATTATGCACCTTTTTTACAAAAAATATTAGCGTACGAAAAAATTATGGTCGTTTAAAAATCGTGGTGTGAAGTTAGTTTAAGATTAAAATTAAAAACATAATATGGTTAAAGATGATGGGGAAAACATGTAAGTTAAGTGAATTGTGTTTAGGAGACAAATTTACCCTTTCTGACACATGTACTTTATGCATTATCATTTGTAAAACTTTCAAAATTAAGTGTCTTAATTTACCATAGTCTCAGGTATTATATATAGTATATATATAGATAGTTAGGATATAATTGAACAAAGTTTTTTTTAATACAAGTAAACATGACTATTAAAAATTTATATAAACCTAATTCTAGTATGATTTTTTATAATCTTCGTTCTTGTTGTAATTTTGCATCCTAGGTGTTCCATTAATTTTTACCATTTATGTAGCTAAAATTATCATTTGTCCTATTTTGTGTTATATATAAGAGAGTTGGTAACAATTCAGTTTCAATTTTCAGTGATTCAATTTTGGTTTGGAGGAAGAAAAATCGATACTAATGGTTGTGCTTGCAATTTTAACTTACAAACCATAAAAAACCGAATTCGAACACTACTACATAACTTATTAATTTTAAAAATATAATGAATTATAACAATGTTATACTCAAATTAAAAAGAATTAAATGCTACATTTTATGGTGCACTTTTTTTACAAAAATATTAGCGTACGAAAAAATTATGATGATATTAAAAATCGTGGTGAGAAGTTAGTTTAAGATTAAAATTAAAAACATAATATGGTTAAAGATAAGGGGGGCAAACTTGTAAGTTAGGTGAATTGTGTTTAAAAGACAAGTTTACCTCTTCTTACACATATACTTTTTGCATTAGGATTTGTAAAACTCTTAAAATTAAGTGTCGTAATTTACCCTAGTCTAATTTATTATATATAGTATACATATAGATAGCTAGGATATAATTGAACAAAGTTATTTTTAATACAAGTAAACATGACTATTAAAACTTTAAATTAACTTAATTCCAGTATGATTTTTATAATTTTTGTTCTTGTTATAATTTCGCATCCTAGGTATTCTATTAATCTTTACCATTTATGTAGCTAAAATTATCATTTGTCTTATTTTGTGTTATATATAGGAGAGTTGGTAACGATTCGATTTCAATTTTCAATGATTCAATTTTGGTTTGGAGGACGAAAAATCGACACTAATGGTTGGGCTCACAAGTTTACCTTACAAACCATAAAAAACTGACATCGAGCACCCCTACGTAACTAATTAATTTTTTAAAATTGAAAGAATTATAACAATATCATAGTCAAATTAAAAAGAATAAAATGCTCGATTTTATGGTGCACTTTTTTTACAAAATTATTAGTGTATGAAAAAATTATGGTCGTTTAAAAATCGTGGCGGGAAGTTAGTTTAAAATTAAAATTAAAAACATAATATGGTTAAAGATGAGGGGGCAAACTTGTAAGTTAGATGAATTGTGTTTAAAAGAAAAGTTTACACTTTCTGACACATGTACTTTATGCATTAGCATTTGTAAAACTCTTAAAATCAAGTGTCTTAATTTACGCCTGTCTCATATATTATATATAGTATAGATATAGATATAGATGGTTAGGATATAATTGAACATAGTCTCTTTTAATACAAGTAAACATGACTATTAAAACTTTAAATTAACCTAATTCCAATATAATTTTTAATAATCTTAGTTCTTGTTATAACTTCGCATCCTAGGTGTTCCATTAATCTTTACCATTTATGTAGCTAAAATTATCATTTTTCCTATTTTGTTTTATATAAGAGAGTTGGTAACGATTCGGTTTCAATTTCAATGGTTCAATTTTGGTTTGGAGGAAGAAAATTCGATGCTAATGGTTGGGCTCACAAGTTTAACTTACAAACCATAAAAAACCAACATCGAACACCCCTACGTAACTTATTAAATTTTAAAATTGAAAGAATTATAACAATATCATACTCAAATAAAAAAGAATAAAATGCTCGATTTTTTGGTGCACATTTTTTACAAAAATATTAGCGTACAAAACAATTATGGTCGTTTAAAAATCGTGGTGGGAAGTTAGTTTAAGATTAAAGTTAAAAACATAATATGGTTACAGATGAGGGGGCAAACTTGTAAGTTAGGTGAATTTTGAGGCCCCGAACCCCGGGAACCCTACAGTTGGTATTCATACAAAATACTTGTAAAAATATTTAAACTTGAGAATAATTCATTTTATTAAAATAACCAATTCAGAGTATAATTTAGCGGAAAACATAGATAATAAATAAGTTCCCAAAAACCCGGGAATTATGCCCAAAACCAATTTAAATGTATTTAAGTAAATATTGAAAGAAAATGTTTATTTTTTATTGAAACATCCGACCAGGCATGCCCTCCACCATCCAAGTAGCTTCGTGCACGTCCAAGCGATAATACATCTATCTCCTAACCTAAAACTCACACTAACATGCACACAAAGTCAGATTAAGCTGAGTGAGTTCAAGTTTTAAATAAGTAACATCAATAAGTAAAAATCGTGATAGTCATTCCAAAGGTTTTAAACTATAAAAGGGATATATCAGTTAGGCCATCATCTTCAGTACATAATCATCCTTATGTCTACATGTATATACATACATATAAATAAACATCCTTATAAGTGCATTTCTCTCTCACTATATATATATATATATATATATATATATATATATATATATATATATATATATATATATATATATATATATATATATATATAACATCCAAATAATAACATCAGGGCCGAGCAAACGTACAACCCAAACATGTAACATCTCATCAACGTATGCAAACACAAAGTAGGCATACGCAACATCCGTAGTCGATACGACTACAACTTCGCCAAATATTGGCCATACAATAATATATATATATATATATATATATATATATATATATATATATATATATATATATATATTTACTATAACATCCCAATGCCAACCATATATGAGCAAGCCTATATAAAATAGTTTAAATGTTTCATCAAGCAAAATCGTTTAGGTGTGCATGCTAGCCCAAAACTTAAAAGAGTTAAAAGGGGCATCATGAACTCACCTGACACGAGACACGGATTCACCATGAGCTAGAGAATCCCTAAGTAATCCCAAGACTCAAACACCTGCCGGTTTACATTCAATCAATACTAATGACATCAAGATGACTCGCTTATCCTACGAGACGTTCTAACGGGGTTCGGGTCACCTAAAGCCTCGACCTGATCAAACTAAATCACAACAGCCCCCGAAGCCTCACATTCACCAAAACGACCCTTAGACACTTCCGGGAATAAAGAATTCTCAAATTACCACCGGAAGCACTAGGTGATACCAATACGCGCGTTTAAAGTCGTTTAGGCCAATAACATCCAACTCAGCCCCGTGTGGACCCAACATGATAAAATCACAGCCAACAAGTTCACACGACGCTACACGAGTCAAATGGGTCGGTAATTCGCAAGTACAACGCACCAACTACTCAATAAACGCAATTGCGCGTTGTACCGACCCGTTGGAGTAACCGACAACCAATTCAGCCCCATAACTTATAAAAATGATTTTTCAACAGCCCGTACATCAAACCAAGTGTCCCCGAGCTGAATTGGTTGTTAATCACTTCAACACTCGCGTTAAACGCACCAAACTACAATTCTAGTCAACTGAACACAATCTTTCAAATGATAACTAGTTGACCAATCTAACGAACCCCAATGAATATGGTTTTTAAGTATGATATACTAAACATACCTAGGAGGATTTTGGTGCAAAAACCTCACTCAAAACAGTCCCGAAAAAACTCAATTGGACAGCCACCCGGTTAGCCTACAACAAGCCATTAATCGATCAATACGCGTGTTATAACGACCAATTATGGTGTAAAAGACTTGGGGAATCGTAGTACTAACCTTTAATTTGATGTTTTACGCTCACGAATTGGCCGAAGAAAAGAAAATTCGTAGGGGTGGGGGGTGTGTGCGCCGATCGGACAGCAAGAGAGGGGGGGGGGGGGAGTTAGGGTTTTTTGTTTATGTTATAATATAATAAGTTTCATTCTAGTCCCTCTAGTATAAAGTATCTGGCATCTTGGAAGAAAAGTTAAACGATTAAACGTACCGGGATGACGTAAAGGCTTCCGAGAAACGTCGGTTAAATCCCGAGAATTATACATACTCTACAAGATTTAAATCTTTGATCCGAGATTAACGGGTGTTACATGAATTGTGTTTAAAAGACAAGTTTACCCTTTCTTACACATATACTTTATGCATTAGGATTTGTAAAACTCTTAAAATCAAGTGTCTTAATTTACACTTGTCTCATGTATTATATATAGTATAGATAGGGTTAGGTTAAAATAAAAACCCACTTGAGTTGTGAAAACTCTAGAAACCCATTCTTAACCATATTTTTTTAATTAAATATTAAATTTTGTGGTCCACAATTAAAGTTAATAAAAAATGTTAACATAAATATAACTTCTTCTCCCTCCTAAAAACATATAAAAACATTAGTAAAAAAATGTTAAAAAATCGCAAAACAATTTTTTTTAATGTTTTGTATTAAATGTTACAACATATATTACATGTAACAAAAAAAAAAAACCGATGTTAGATAGGGTTTTCGCGGGTTTTCACAACTCAAGTGGGTTTTCATTCTATACTTTGCCTATATATATATATATAAATGAAACCTTTAAAAGCTCTCTAGTTGCTCCTTAAATTTCCTCAAGCTACCTGATTGTTTTATTTGTAAATAAATACTTCTTAAGCATTTGACCCGAATTCATGGGTAGGGTTCTCGCCAAACCCAGATAACTCTTAAACGGGTAATAACATCTCATTAAGTTAAAAATTAATCTTACCAAATATTTGGTATGAAAATCCTATAAAACAAGGATATACCGAAAATTAATATCCTATTTCAAAAAAAAGATATTATTTATAATTAAAAAATAATTTTATAGACAAAAAATAAACTGGTCATGGGTCACAAAACCCAGCTAGCTTTTAAACGGATTATAACATATTATTTATTTGTAAAACCCTTTAATTATCAAACACTAAGTATATTAGTAACTTTCTTACAATAAAGAAAATTAAAATCTAAAAAATAAATATTAAAAAACAAAAAATGTAAAACAACCTCCGTAATACGGGGGTTAAAACCAAGTGTGTGTGTATGTATAAATGTAAACGCAACCTCCCTAAATTCTCTCAAGCCACCAAATTGCTTTATTTTTAAATAAAGACTTCTCATGCATTTAACCCAAAATCACATGTTTGGGTTTTATCAATCCCAGATAGCTCTTAAACGGTTTATAACATACCATTATATTAAAAATTAGTCTCATCAAATATTTGATATAAAAATCTTATAAAGTAGAGATATGTAAAAAATTAATATCCGATTTTTATTTTTATTTTTCTAAAAGATATTATTTATAATCGAGAAACAATTTTATAGTAAAAAAATGGGTCATGGGTCTCACCAAACCTTGATAGCTTTTAAACTGCGTTATAACATCTTATTTATTTGTGAAACCCTTTCATCATCAAATCCTAAATATATTATTAATTTCTTTGCGATAAATAAAATTAAAATCCAAAAAAAATTAGTTTTAGCATAAACTTTTTTAGACTTTTTGCTTATAAATACATGTAGAAGACATTTCAATAAAAAAAATTAATTTTGTAAAAAATATTTTGTTTACCTTTTTTAACTGAAATAAAAAAAAGTTTTTTTTAAACGGCTTGTACATATGTTTATACGTAAAAAGCTCTAAAAAATTATGTAAAAGTGTGTTTTTAACATAAAAATTATTTTTTTAGTATTTGTGTACATGTAAAATGTAGAGTTTACAAGTTTCTCACTTTTTTTAAGTTCCCTCTTGAATTTGTCCATATACATACACACACACACACACATATATATAAATATATATGTGTGTGTGTGTGTGGTAGGGGTAACGTAAAAAACAACAGTTTTGGAAGAAACATAAGAATAAATCTAGGCCTTGGATCTAGGATCTAGTAGTTGAGATTGGTAGTTTCTAAAACATGTATAGTGTGTTATTTACATGGTATAGTTTCCTATTTATATGGTTTGATTTATTTTAAAGCCTTTTACACTTCTCACAAAATAATTGTTTTTTTATTTGAACCCTTTTCTATATATATATATATATATATATATATATATATATATATATATTAGTTTTTATCCCCGTATTACAGGTTGGTTTACATTATTCGTTTCTTGTAACACCCGTTAATTTTCGGTTCAAAAATTTAAAACTTGTAAAGTATGTATATTTCTCGGGAATTGAACCGACACTCCTCGTAAACCTTCTCATCATCCCGGTATGTTAATTTATTTAACTTTTCAACCAAGATGTCAATCCTTTATAATTGGAGGGGCTTGAGGGTAAGATTTTTATAACAAAATAAACAAACCCTAACCCCCCATTCCCGTGTCCGATCGGCAGCCTACTCCAGCCTCCCCACCCTCGTTTTTCTTTTGTGCAGCCATGATTAAGGTCTCAAACTTCAATTGAAGGTTAGTTCTATGTTCCCTAAGTCTCTTACAGCTTAATTGATCATATTAGCGCGCTTATTGGTCGTTAAGGTTGAGTTTTGGTTATAACGATTTCTGACAGATTCGTACTCGTTTATTGTTCGGTCTGTAATTCGATGAAAATTTATTGTTTTTTATTTATTTTTGTTTCTATGATGTTCTACTTTGAGTCTAGTTTCAAGAAAGGTATAATATGTAATTTTTGGACGAGATTTGAATGGTTTTTATGATTTTATAAGATCGAGTGTCAAAGCTGATTCGGAATGACGGATTCTGGTCTGTCTTCCCGACATCATAACTCTTTTCGACAAGTCCAAATTGGTTGGTTCCACTACTGGAAGTTAATATTTTGAGTTAGGAACCAAACCCAATTGGAATCGTTTAATTTGGCTGGGTAATGATTTTTATAAAAATAAAACCATTTTGTTGTGCACTGAAATAGCTGCACATACCTTTCTGTGTTGGAGGAATTTTTATGATTTTTGTGTCCACTACAAAAATATAATAAAAATATTTTTATAAACCTTAGACACTTATTAAAGTCTGGTAAAAATTTAATAATTTATTTCAAAGGTTATACTATGTAATTAAATGCATCTTCACATGCTAAAATCTACACGTTATATTTGTTATTGATCGATAGGTTCGTTTTAGGCTTAACCGGTGGATGTTCAATTGTGTTCTTGTCGGGGCTGTTTGAAGTGACTTTTTGCACCAACATCTTCCTAGGTATGTCTAGTATTACATACTTTAAAATCAAGTCCTTTGGTGTTCGTTTGTTTGGTCAACTAGTTGTTGTTTGAAAGATAGTTTTCGGTTGACTAGAATGGTAGATTGTTGCGTTTAACGCGAGGGATGAAGTAAGTGATGACCAATTCAGTTCAGATAGCTTTGGTTTAATGTACGGGCTGTTGGAAAATGATTTTTATAACTATTGGGGCTGAATTGGTTGTCGGTTACTCAAACGGGTCGGTACGACGCGCATTTGCGTTTATTGAATAGTCAGTGCGTTGTACTTGCGAGTTACCGACCCATTTGACTCGAGTAGCGTTGTGTGGACTTATGGGCTGTGAATTTATCAAATTGGGTCCACATGGGGCTGAGTTGGATGTTAAGTTCCGAAGCAACTCTTAAACGCGCATATTTATCTTCCCTAGCGCTTCCGGGGGTAATTTGGGAATTCTTTATTCCCGGGAGTATCTAAGGGTTGTGTTGGTAAATATAAGGCCCCGGGGGCTGTTATAATTGAAAGTGGTAAGGAAGGGGCTTAGGTAACTCAAACCATGTTAGTACACCTCGTAGGATAAACGAGTCAGTACAGTTTAGTTAGTAATCTTTTTGTGCAATCCGATAGGTTGTGAATTACGTATTTGATTAGAGGTTCGCTAGCTCGTTATTGATTGTGTGCCTCGTGTCAGGTGAGTTCATGATGCCCCTTTTTAACTCTTTTTACGTTTTGGGCTGGCATACACACTCAATTACAGTTTTACCCGATTTTACTCGTTAAAATAATTTGAAGGTCATTGCATTGTTTTGATAATGTTTGTGCAATTATGAAAATCTAGTGTGAGTTACATTCTGTGCCTTAGGATATTTTAGACTCGTTTGGTCATAAATTCATTAAGCTTATATACCTAGTTATGGACTAGACTCGAGGATGTTAATAGGCTTGGTAGTAATTGAATACGAGTAGACCTATTTACTTAGTTCATGTATTGGACTGATTATTATATATTACCTTATGGCCTATAGGCTTACTTATAATATGGTATATTTTGGGATGATATATATATATATATATATATATATATATATATATACATAAGTATGTATGTGCATGTGTTACCATAAGGCCTATGATTACCGATGTTAGTTAGCCATTCGTGACTAAGGATGGCTTACTTACGATATGGTATATTTTGGGATTATATATGTATGAGTATGTGTTACCTTATAGCCTACGGTTGGGTGATGACATTTAGTTCCTTGTGACTGAGAATGATGTGAGTAGGCTTATTGATGTGTGTGTGCATGGTGATTACGGCCGGGTCAAATATATTACTCGGGTTTTCAAATCCCATGGTGGAGAGGCCCGTGTGGCGTGATCATCATTTTGGCGGGTCAAATATATTATTCGGGTTTTAAAATCCCGTGGTGAAGAGGAACGTTGTATGTTAAACCGTGATCGGGTCAAATATATTACTCGGGTTGTACTCGTGGTGGAGAGGCCCATATCACGTGTTTGGATGTGTAAGATGTGACCGAGTCAAATATATTACTCGGGTTTGACTCGTGGTGGAGAGGCTCGTGTCACGTGCTTAGTTCTTACCGCGTCCGGGTCAAATATATTACTCGAGTCTTGACTCGTGGTGGAGAGGCCCGTGTACGTGTGTTCGACGATGTATGTATTATTTGGTGAACTAAATTTATGTATTTTATTATTATCCTCTCCTCTGTTTCGAGCTATAACTTTGAAATAAAGTATGAATATTGTTTATGAAAACTTGAACTCACTCAACTCTAGCTGACTTTGTGTGTATGTTAGATTGACTTTCAGGTTAAAGAGTGGATGCTACCGCTTGGACGTGCTGGATGCTACTCGGAGTTGAAGGCATTTCTACTAGAGGACTTTAAAATAAAACAAACACATCACTTTATATTCAGTTTTGGGATTTTAGATACTTAAGTTTTTCCCACTGTTTATCATTTGCTATTTTTTCGGTTTTGGGAATTTTTTATGCTTATGAATTTCCGCTGTTAAATTACTCTGAACTGGTTTTAAATAAAATGAAATGTTTGGTTTTAAATATTTGGTGAAATTGTGGATGTGATTACCAACTGTAGGATTCCCGGGATTCGGGGTCTTACATTTCTATTATTTATATATTTTTTAGAATTTTAATTTTATTTATTAAGAAAGTTAATATTATACTTAGGATTTGACAATAAAAGGGTTTCACAAATAAATAAGATATTATAACCCGGTTTAAAAGCTATCTAGGTTTGGTGAGACCCATGACCCGTTTTATTTTTACTATAAAATTGTTTCTTAATTAAAAATAATCTTTTTTTAAATCGGATATTAATCTTTAGTGTATCCCTATTTTATAGGATTTTCATATCAAATGTCTGATAAGATTAATTTTTAATATAATGAGATGTTACAACCCGTTTAAGAGCTATTTGAGTTCGGTGAGACTCATACCTGTGAATTCGGGTCAAATGCATGAGAAGCCTTTATTTATAAATAAAGCAATTTGATGGCTTGAGAAATTTAAAGAGGTTTCATTTATATATATATATATATATATATATATATATATATATGGGGATGGATCTTGCGAGAAGTGATATTATAGCGAGAAGTACGAGAAGTCGATTTCAACCATTGATGTTACTAATCAATGGTCATTAACGAAAGTTGCATTTTTGCAATTAATAAGAATTTATTATAGGGATTATTTTAATTAAAAAGGGTAATGTGGTAACTTGTTTTACACAATTAAAATAAAAGAAGAGTATAACTCCCAATGTTCCTTGTTTAAAGCTTTTACCTTTAATTTTTATTGATTGATAATTAATTAAATTCAATTCATTTGTGATTTATTTAATTTTCTTTTATTTCATCTATTATTATCTATTATTATGAAAGTCTTTTTTCTTGTTTTTAGTGGTTTTTTTTCAGACTAGCTTGCATATTGCATACACGTACAGTGTTTGTGATATAAAAATTTATGTAGGATTCACATACATATAGTGTGTGTATGATACATACACGTACAGTATTTGTGATATAAAAATTTAAGTAGGATCCATATATTGTTGTTTAATGTAATAAAAAAACAGTTTATTTTGTAGTATGTAGTTTCATATATGTACTGTGTAGGTGGTATTTTAATTGTGCATGTCTAATTTTTATCGTGTGTAGGTTCATTTATGTACTATGTACTGTGTAAGTTCGTATATGTACTATGTAGGTTCGTATATGTACTGTGTATATGGTATTTCAAATTGTGTATGTATAAATTTTTATCATTGTAGGTTCATTTATGTACTATTTATGTTTATATATGTAATGTATATGTGTAATTTTTTTTATCGTATGTAGGTTCATTTATGTACTGTTTACGTTCGTATATATACTTTGTCGGTGGTATTTTTAATTGTGTGTGCGCATTTTTATTCAGGTGTAGGTTCATTTATGTACTATGTAGGTTCATTTAAGTACTCTGTGTAATTATTAGCGCTATTGAATTTTGAAACTATTATCTGGACAAATAAAAAAAACAAATTTCATGAACTAATAAAAAAAATTTTGGAACTATTATCTAGAACTCAAACGAAAAAAATTAATGTTTAGCTGGTTTCCTTTGTGGTCGTTCTGATAACTGAACTAAATAAAAAAACAAATTTCACGAACTAATACGACACCGTCAAGTTGCCCAATAGGGCACTTGCGGAACCAAAGTTCATATTTATATATATTAGTAATTTTTTTAAAATACAACAATACGAGAATACACAATAGCAAAATTAATGTAGTAGCAATATTGAAATTATTAATCAAAATAATAACTTTGAATGAACCGGAGAATATGGAAAATTACAGTAGTGTCTTGAAAATTGGATCGATTTACCATGAAGAAAAATAGAATTAAAGATTAGACAAATAATAATGAATATAAAGAAATAATGAAATGTAACTTACATATAATTTAATTAGTATTAGTTACCAAAAAAAGACAATCATATTTTACTAATATACCCTTATATTTAAACAATCAAAAATTAAAAAGAAATAATGTGATTGGTTAGAACCACTTCTCGCACTTCTCACACTAATAATACTTCTGAAATGAACTGAATCCTTTATATATGTGTATTTATAAGAGTTTAAATAAAAATAAGAAGTTTTCAAGCAATGTTAAAAACCAATAGATTTTGACATTGGTATTATAACATATGGTGAAAAAACAATTCTAGGAAACTATGTTGATTTTTGGTAATTTTAAATCTCAACAATTGATTAAAATAATCCATTGGCTATGATTTATTCATTGTCTTCATTGGAAACTACTTGTTTTTAGGATAACCCTCCCCTACACACACACACACACACATACACACATACTGGGTATTGGCCCCCATGTTACGGAGGTTTATTTAGGTTTTTGATTTTAATCATTTTGCTATTTTATTTTTTGTAGTGACTTGTTTTATTTCATTTTGATTTAGTACAATTAGCTTGTAATGTTCATTATATTTTAATGTTTGAGATATTTCAATTGTGATGCGTAATTCTTTTAGATTTTTAACAAACAAACATAAACGAACACGAACAGCTCGTTTCAGCAACTTTAAGCATGTGTCAGCACCTAATAAGCTTGTTTATCAGTAGTTCAGCACGTTTCAGTGTGTTAAACAACATGTTTTCAGCACGTTGCAGCAACTTCAGCATGTTAAACAGCTCATTTATCAGTAGTTTAGTATGTTTTTAGCGCGTTAAACGACTCGTTTCACATGTGTTACACCGGTTTCAGCAAGTTTTAGCACTAAAACAGGAGATTCAGCACGTTTACAGCAGACAACAATTAAACAATGCGTTTAGGTATGTTTAACAGCAAATTTCAGTTTGTTTTAGCAAATTCATCACGTTTTGTCTTATTAAAACAGTAAAAATCAGCAATAGCAGCTTGTAAAAATAGTGAACAGCAGATACTCAGTACATTTTGGCCTGTTGTCAACAAATAAAGTCAAACAACCACTCTATAAACAAACTCCAAAATATCGCCACTTGAGGGAACAATGTTAATATGATATTCACATCAAACTTCCTAATTCCCCGATTCAGAAACACACCTGCCTTCGACATATCTTCTAAAACACCATTCGTCTCTTCCAATCTCTTACCTTTGCACAACTACGTTTAAATGGTAACACGTAGGATTTTATGTTGGAATCCTGGTTTAGCCCCACGTGTCACGCGGATTACTTTTAGTTTTTTTGTTTCCTCCAAATGCCGACTTACCTGGAGCAAAACATATCATTATTATATAAAATGGTTACAATAGAAAACTAATTAAAATTTAAATCAAAATAACGATAAAATTATTGCCTTCCAAATAGTCCTCTTAGGTTAAGGTCCTGCTACTGGTTTATGATTGGACCTCATTCGTTTCCTTTTTTCATCGAAAGCCAACCGGAGCATCACCATAGTTATCTCCATTCTTTGCCTATTGTGGCTATCAATCATCTAGAAAACATAAAATAAAGAAAAAAGCTATGGTTAATGCCTCACTCGAACTCATCACCCGTAGTATTCCTCATCTGTTCAATACAAATTAATAATAAACAAAAACTTGATAATAATAATAATAATAACAACGACGACGAAGACGATAATAATAATAATAATAATAATAATAATAATAACTATAATAATAACAATAATAATAATAATGATAGTGAAATGATAATCGATAATTACAAAGAATTAAGGTAAGAACTAGACCTTTGGGAGAAACTCCGAGGATGTTTTGCGACAGAACAACAAACGATTTGAGGATAAAGATCGAAGTGAAGACTAAGTTGGAAGGATTGTGGGTGTATCTTCATCAAAGAGCGAATAGAAGAATCGATAACAAATTAACACCCTATTTATGTTGTAAAATATTCGTATAAAAAATGAAAAGGGAAGATGATTTGAGGGACGTTTCTTGTAGTTTGGTGACGAATCAAAGCAGTGGTATCCGGAATTAAGAAGCAATAGTGACCTAAGGTTTCTGGTGGCCGGCAGGTGTGGGGTGGCGGTGGTGGCCGATGGTGAAATTAACCAGCGGCAGCGGCGGTGTTGGTCGACTATGAAATTAGCCATCGGCTGTGGTGGCCGGAGGAGGCGCCGAAGGCTGAGGGGCGGAGGTGGAGAGAGTGGTGGAGGAAAGGGGTGCTCAACCCCAGCCAGGGGCGCTGCCCCTTGGACTCTGCTAGGGGCTGCCGCCCTTAGACCCAGCTACCAGGGGCGCTATCCCCGGACCCCCGTTAGTTGAGGGTGTCATTGACTTAGATATAAGAAATAGTAGTAATGGATATTTGAAACTCGTAATGCGTTATACAGTTAGCCGTGCACAGCTAAAGAAGGGCATAACTATTAACGGCGAGAGAAACCGACTTCAGGTGAGTTTCTAGCCCTTTATCCGTTATGTTTTTGGGGATGTGTGCATAGTCCTTTGTGATAGTTGTTAATACACCTAACTTAAATGGTAAGTGTATGATATGTGTATGTTATATGTACGACTAAGTATTGAATGTTATTATGGAATGTTTATACGAATGAATATGTACATATACGTATATCCATGACCAGAAGATATGTAAAGTATGCATGAATGAAAATGAATGTATGAATGAGTGACGTGACAGGTATGGTTATTGGAGACAAAGGGACCAGACCCTAAAAATATCTGAGACAGAAGGGACCAGACCCTGATAATATCTGTGACAGAAGGGACCAGGCCCTAATAATATCTGAGATAGAAGGGACCAGACCCTAATAATATCTGTGATGGTAGAGATAGAATAGCCTATGGTAAATTACAAGGCTTTATGAAGGAAAGTAGGTAAGCGTATGTGTATATATATAAAGTTTGTATGAAAGAAGTAAGAGTAAATAAGGTATGAATACGTATCTTCGGATGCGTATGAGTAAGGATATGAATGTATTGTATGTTAAATGATTAACTAGAACTCACTCAGCGTAGCTGACTTTTAGTATGCATGTAGGCAAATAGATTGAGGCAGTTGGCTCGAGGAGGGACACATGGCATGGACGGAAGAGATTGGCATCTACGAAGAAGTGTCAAGACTGTTTTAATTAATTACTTATGAAAAGACAATTTGTATGTTAAGACAAGAATGAATGTTTTGTAATGTGATGTTTGAAGTATTTAATTATTCCGTGAAGTTTTTAATTTACTCTGATTTTAGAACTGTGTTTATAAGTAAATCCAACACCAAAGTAGGGTTACCAGGAACGGGGCCTTACACATTCGTAGCAAAAACATATCAAGATTGTGATCGAGAATCATCTCGATCGGTTTGGAAACTTGTATCGTGTAACCCTTTACAACGAGTTCCTCTTCACCTGAACCATATATCAGAAACATGTCCTTAGTCCTTCTAAGGTATTTCAATATACTCTTAACCGCCATCCAATGCCTACTTCCCGGATTTTGTTGGTATCTACTTGTCATGTTCAAGGCACATGACACATCCAGTCTAGTAGATATCATTGCATACATGATGGATCCTATCGCCGATGCGTATGGGATTCCTTTTATTTTCTCTTGCTCTTCCTTTGAGCTTGGACATTGAGATGCACTGAATATCGTTCCTCTTTGAATAGGTACCAAACCTCTCTTAGAGTTCTCCATCTTGAACCTCTTCAAGATTTTGTCAATGTATGTACTTTGGTTTAAACCTATCAACCACCTTGATCTATCCCTGTAGATCTTTATTCCCAAAATATAGGTGGCTTCACCAAGATCTTTGATGGAAAAAGAACTCCCAAGCCAGGATTTTACACCTTCCATGGTTGGAATGTCATTTCCAAATGGTAGTATGTCATCAACATACAATACTAAGAAAGTGATGATGCTCCCACTAGATTTCTTATACACACAAGCTTCATCAGCGTTCTTGATGAATCCAAATTCCTTAACTTATTCATCAAAATGGTGATTCCAACTTCTAGATGCTTGTTTCAATCCATAGATTGATTTCTTTAACTTGCATACTTTACTAGGATGTTTTGGATCAAGAAAACCTGAACCATATACACATCTTCTTCAAGATGCCCATTTAGAAAAGCGGTTTTGACATCCATTTGCCAAATCTCATAGTCATAATATGAAGCTATGGCAAACAATATCCTAATTGACTTTAGCATTGCCACAGGAGAGAAGGTCTCATCATAATCAACCCCTTGAGTTTGACTAAAACCTTTGCTACAAGTCTTGCTTTGTAAGTATCCAAGTTTCCATGCATATCGGTTTTCTTATTGAAAACCCACTTATTTCCAACCGGTTTAGAATTAAGAGGTGGTACAACCAAATCCCATTCTTGGTTGTCATGCGTGGATTGAATCTCAACGTTCATGGCTTTAACCCATTTCTCACAATTGGATTGTGACATTGCATCATGGTATGTGGTGGGTTCATCTGAATCTACCACATAGCATCCATCCATGAAAAATCCATATCTTTCGGGTGGATGACTAATTCTACCAGATTTGTAAACGTTTTGTGTGTCTTGATCAACCATTTGATTATTCTCAACAACCTCTTGTTGATTACTAGTATCAACCAAACGTGTACCGGCTTGTAGTTCTCGATCCTCCTCGAGTTCCACCATTCTACTAGTTCCTTCCATAAGGAACTTAGTTTCCAAGAACACGACCTCTCAAGAAATGAACACCTTTTGCTTGGTTGGGTTGTAGAAATAATATCCCATAGAGTCTTTGGGATATCCTACAAAGATACACTTAGTGGATCGGCTTTCAAGTTTGTTTTGGGTGTTGTTCTTAATATAAGCCTCACAACCCCATACCTTTAAATATGATAATGATGGAACCCTTCCATTCCATATTTCAAAAGGTGTCTTGTCCACTTTCTTGGTTGGGGCCATATTTACGGGCTACGTGGAGCAATGCGAAACCCCAAAATGATAGAGGCAATGTGCTTCTAGCCATCATAGATTGAATCATATCCAATAGAGTTCGATTCCTCCTTTCAGACACACCGTTATGTTGTGGTGTTCCGGGTGGAGTAAGTTGTGAGATGATCCCACAACTCATAAGATGATCTTGAAAGGCATCACTTAGGTATTCAACTCCTCAATCCGAACGAAGTACTTTGATAGTTTTATTGAGTTGATTTTATACTTCATTTTGGAAGACTTTGAACATTTCAAAAGCTTCATCTTTGTGTCTTAACAAGTACACATACCCATAACGACTATAATCATTAATAAAGGTAATGAGGTATCTTTCACCATTCCTTGTCATTTCTTTAAAAGGACAACGTATATCCGAATGTATGATACCTAATAAGTCTTTTGCTCTTTGGTTTGTTCCACTAAGGGGTTCTTCAGTCATCTTTCCTTGTAAACAAGATTCACACTTATCAAATGAATCATCTTAATTTGATTCCAAAAGACCATTCTTTTGAAGTGTATATATGCGATCCTTGTTTATGTGACCAAGGCGACAATGCCAAAGATAGCTCTTACTCAAATCCACTTTGAGTTTCTTGGTGCTTGATTGGTACAACGTGTTATCAAAAGATGTATTATCATGAACTAATTCATAAATGCCATTAGACGGAATTTCTTTAAAATAAAAAACATCATTCATAAAAACACAAATCCAATTATCTACAAACTTTAAATCGTAACCACATTGTCTTAAAAGAGAAACGGAGATAATATTCCTAGTTAAACAAGGAGCAAACAAAATGTTTTTCAAAACAACTTCCAAACCATCTGAAAGCTTCAAAATGTAGTCTCCTCGGGCTTCGACATCAACCTTTTCTTCGTTGCCCATGAAGAGACTTATGTCTCTTTTCTTGATATGATCATTTCCTTTGAACTCCTGCAACCAATTGCAAATATGAGTTCCACATCGGGTATCCAATACCCATGTGTTAGAAGAAATAATATTAAGATCAATGTGAATCATGAAAGTTGTTCCCAAGGTTTGCCCCACATCCCTCTTCGCTTTCAACTCTTTGAGATAGGTTGGACAATTCCTCATCCAATGTCCTATCTCACCACAACCAAAACACGGGTCCTCCACCTAACCTTTAGCTTGGGTGGTTCCGCTTTTGCCCTCCCTTTGAACTTACCCTTGACGTGTCCCTTACCTTTGGAAACCTTTGCTTTAGGTTCCGGGTGATGCCTATTTCTATTTCCACCTTCATTGATCGTGAGAACCGGTAAAACCTTTTTACCCATTCCCAGTTCGGCCGTTTTGAGCATTGCGTGAAGCTCACCAATGCTCTTGTCCTATACATTCATGTTGTAGTTCATAACAAAAGTCTCAAATTTCTTGGTTAGTCCATTAAGGATCAAATTCGTGGCTAACTCTTTTGAGACGGGACAATTTAGCCGTTCAAGTCGATCAATGTGGCTTTTCATCTTAAGTACATAAGATGAAACCGATTGGTTTTCTTCTATACGACATGCATGAAGCGCTCGAACCGTTTCAAAGCATTCCACCCTAGCTTGTGTAAGGAACATTTCCTTTAGTTGGGTGATCATGTCGTATGCCCCATGATGTTCAAAATCCTTTTGAATCTCGAGAATCATAGTTCCCAACATGAGGCAAGAAACTTGCACCGAATCCTCGGTGTAGTTTACCCCAATCGTTATAGGCATTACATCGTCAGTGTTAGGTTCATCGGGAATGGGATCGTCTAATATGTAGGATTTCTTTTCTTGCTTGAGAATGATTCTCAAGTTTTGATACCAATCCATGAAATTGTTATAGTTGAGACGATCCTTATCAAGTATGGCTCTTAGTGAGAGGTTATGAACGGATGGGATAATTGCGTTAGGTGGATTGTTGATTGCGGCCATCTACATAATTTAACAAAGCTCAATTTTAGTATTTTCGATATCATTAATCATTTATAATTGTTAATACTTTTTATGTCTCCTAGTCAATTAATTATTAAAATCTAGAACCCAACGTTACATTCAAATAGTAGTTAGGTGACCTTTATCCTACCATTTAAATTAACAAGGTAGTCAATGTTTGAAGATTGCAACCCTTTGCAACTTCTAGTTTTATGGGATCGGTTAAACATCTTATGTTTAGTTGGCATGTGTAATCCTATCAACACCATTGTACGCCATGCTTCGGTGACCCTATTCATATGGTTTCCAAATTAGGTCGTCCTACATACACACACGTGTGAATTTACACATATAAGTGGTTAGGTGACCTTTATCCCACAAATATAGTAAACCTAACTCAAAATCACAAGTGTCCTCCAATGTAGTTAGGTGACCTTTATCCTACATCGAGTTCCCAAGTGATTCGAGTGTTGTATAAGAGGATGGTGTTTGACTTATTTTATTAAAGGGATTTTCGTTTTCTAAATTTTAGATTGGAAAACAAATTATGTATCTTGCATTTGCATGCATTCAAATGTATCGTGCTTAGTTGAAAACCCATTTTCAAAGTTTCTTTTAATAAAACCCATTTTATTATGAAATCAATAGCCTTTAATAAAATAAATTTTATTACCTAACGATTTCTAAGGAACCGATTTTACTCAAGTTGTTGATTTTAAGTTGTTAACTATCCATATTGCAAATATGATAAAACAAAATATAAATCAACCAAGCAAGCATAAAATAAACAACCACAAGTCCATAACCATAGCCACCTAATCTTAGCAACACTTGTTGACCGAAACAAGTGTGCCAAATAAAGTCTCTCCTAAGGGACCCAAATGACACAAGGCTCGTGTCAGTAAACTCCCACTTGATCCCGCATCCAAATGCTTTAAGTGTCCATTTTGTGTTGTGACTCATCCTCTTTATTTGTGCTTCCTTTCTTGACTTAATCCAAATGACTTAATTCTTAATTCTTCCAAATGACTTAATTCTTCAAGATTACCACATGCATGTAAAGTATAATCTTGAAAAACTAAGGCCAAAAACCCAAAAAACTTTTGGCCATATGGTGAACCACACCATAAAGCCGAAAATATTTAGTCTATTGAAGCATGCATTCGTATAAGCGGCTCCTGATGCCATTGTTGGGTTTTAACAAGATTATCAAAGTCATATAACCTCTTTTATATGAAAAACGTAGCAGATAAAATAATTTTAAATCTTCTTATTTAGATGAATATAAATCCGATTTTATATGTAAAACCCAAAAACCCGGATCCATATACGAACTACATGCTTACCAACACAAACAACCATAAGATATACATGCATGTCAACCTTTCAAGGAGTTAAGAAGGTTGAAGAAGATGATGGTTGAATGACGAGTCTTCAAAGGAGAAAACCTCAAGCTTGTATACCCTCAAGCTTCCAACAAACACCCTTATACCTAGAATTTACATTTGAAATCTCCTTCTTCTTTCTCTTGTTTGGCCAAAACTTTGAGAGAAGAAGGAAGAGAGAAATTTTTTATCTTGTATGTGTGAGAGAGAGTGTTGTGAGTTTTTTTGAATCACCACCCAACTTGGCCTATCCCATCTCATGCATGTTGTTTCAAATAACAAATAAAGAGAGAAAGTGAAAGGGGGCGGCCACCATGGCCCCACCCCAATTTCAAAATAAAATTTTTTTATTTTATGTTATAAAACTTTATGTTATGTAAAATGTAACATAACATAAATAACATGCTAGAGTAATTAGCCCTACATATAGTTATTTAACCGCTTTAAATACATTATGAAATGTCCTCTCTAAAAATATAAATAATCCATATGATTTATTTATTTCACAAGTACAATGTATTTAGAAACCCTTTTCCAAATATCATAAGTGTTAATATGTATTTACTATTATCATATTATCTATAAACAAATATTATTGGTGTTTGTATAGCTTGTTATTGGGTATGACCCGACTTAGATCATAACGTACTAGCTACATCAATAATAATATGTGTCTTGGGCAGACCGAGTTCAATACATGGCCCATATGTTAAACTACCCCTATAACATCCCGAAAACTTCGGATTAAATTGTCAACATTGGAAAGTTGAAGGATCAAAAATATTCTCAAAATAGTTAGAAATCAAAGCTTCCACAAATACATACGACGAAAACCAACACGAAAAACGAGAAAAACATAATTTGGTTGCCCGTTACGCTACGTGATGGATATAATCCAGGTCCATCGGGATATGGGAAGGACAAGGAAATATTGGATAATTTGGATGGTGTCGCGCTACGCGATGAAACTGCCCTTTTGGCCATTGTGCTACGGGACGTAGCCACTAAGTAACTGAGACACGTGTCACACCACGTGTTGAAGACTCAGCGACATGTGGCAAGGCTAAGGTTGCATAGGAACCCTAGTGGGTGGTGTCACGCTACGCAAATATCGACCCAAACCACCATCGCGATATGCAATGAAGTGGTAAATTAGGCTATAAAGCGGGACTCAGGGGTGAACAATCTGCATCCCAAAAAGACATTTAAAGACACACATAGCATAGAAGTTTGTGCCCCGATCCCCTATGACGTCCTGATGATTTCCCAGAGCCTCGTAGTACGTGCCGTCAAGTTAGAATCTCGAGGCTACTCCAGAGTTCTGACGTTTTTCCTCGACATCGACATGTAATAGAAGTGTTGCCCGTTTGATCTTAAGCTATATACTCCTAATACAGGTGTTTAGGTAGGGATTCTGCTTAAGTTACCTCAAATACATAGCTTAGACAATAATCGAGGTATAGTCTAAAACCTTGAAAAGTTTTAAATACATTTTTAAGCTTTTCATAAATAAAGGTTATAGTCAAAACAACATTTCTTCATAATTAATAAACGTACAGTTTTAGATACAAAGGTTATAATCAATTTAACGTTTCTTGAAAAAAAAACATAAGGATATTTATAAATTGACGTTTCTTCATAAAGAAGACATATCATATGATTGTTAAGTAAACATGAAGGCTACATGTCTAAACATTTTACTCAGACAAATGAAGGTTTAAGGCTATACAAATTAGACTAAAGGTGTAAAGCTAAATCATTCAATCTAGATATCTATACAAAGTTAATCTCATGTAATAGGTCCGAGGTAACTTGTAACATCCGTATTTTGAGAATAATAAATAACATAAAGTTTTGTTAAATTGTGTGTCATTAGTTTGATCGTGTGATAGTGATTAGATTATGTTGGGTTGGGCTTGGGCTTGGGAAAGGTTATGGGCCCAACGGCCCATGGAACCTCTATATAAACCCCAAACTCCACTCCCTTTCTTTTCTTTCACAACACACACACTTAAGAACACACATACACACATTTTCTCTCTATTACCCCGATCCAAATCCATGCATAAGGAAGAACGAATCTTGGGTGTAAACACCATAAAACAACAAGAAACACCACCAAGATCCTTGGATCTGTCCCGATCCGAACCCGAGACCAAAAAGGTGAATTTCGGCCGACAAGGTTAAGTTTTTCGGGTTGATTTCGACATGCAAACTTATAGAATGATAGATCGGGTTGTATAACGTAAGAAAAACATAAACTTGGTGAGTTATAACCTCACGAGGGTGTTATAGGACAAAAAGGTGATATCCGGACTTGAAAACACGGATATACAAAATTGGTACGACCCAAAACCCATAAAAAGGGTAAAATCGGGCCATAAGGAAGAGTCACGGAGGAAACTTGCTTTAAAATGGTAAAAACTGTAAGGCCCCATTGCCGGTAACCCTACTTTGGTGTTTATTTACTCATAAACGCAGTTATGAAATCAGAGTTAATTAAAACGTTCGCGGAATAATTAAAACTTCATGCATTACATTACAGAACATCAAATCTTGTCTTAACAAAGTTAACTTATCTTAAAACGTAACACAATAATTTAAAACATGTCTTCCCAAGATGCCAGTCTTCCAGTCCCAACCATGTGCCATCCTCAAGCCAGCTCCTTCAATCTATTTACTTGCGTGGATACTAAAAGTCAGCTATGCTGAGTGAGTCCTAGTTACTCAAGTTCTAGAATTATTCTTACATGTCCATCAATGACGTACAAATGTTATTTGGTACCATTCTTACATTATTCTTACATAGCATACAACTATTCTTACATTCTTGCATAGATATTATAAGGGTCTGCCACCCGACCTCTTGCACAGATATTATAAGGGTCTGCCACCCGACCTCTTGCACCGATATCATAGAGTCGACCACTCTATTCTTGCCCAGGTATTATAAGGGCCTGCCACCCTGACTCTTACACTAAATTCTTACTATTCTTGCCCAGGTATTATGAGGGTCTGCCACCCTGACTCTTGCATCACATTCTTACTTGACTCTTTCAATCATGTTAAGTTAACAAACTAGGCACATACAAGTTCTTACAACTTTCTTTCATTCTAGCATCAATTATTCATATTAATCATACACACATATGTATTACTAGTCTTACAAGTATGCACATAGCCCCGAAAACATTTCAAGAGAAATGGAGCTAGAACTCACCTAGAGTCGGTTTCTTTCGGAGTTTATGGCTACACCTCTTCTCAGCTGGGCACGGCTAACTGTTGAATAACTTACAAGCGTCAGTTATATGTTTCTACTACTTCTTATGTCTAGGCTAATGAAACTCTCAGCTAATGGGGGTCCGGGGGCAGCGCCCTTGGTCGCGGGGTGCCCCTAGCAGGGTCCAAGGGGCAAAGCCCCTGGCTAGGGTCGAGCTGAATCGTATGGAATTTCGCATGGAATTTCGCTTCGCATGGAAGTTCGCTTCGCATGGGAGGTTTGGCTTCGCATGGGACGTTTCGCTTCGCTGGAAAGTTTCGCTTTGCATGGGGAGTTTTGCTTCGCATGGGGAGTTTCGCTTCGCATGACTGTGCGATGCGAAATCTTTTCCTTTTCTTCCGTTTTACCATTTTAACGCCATTTTCATCCATGACTCTTCCTTAGGGCCCGATTTTACCCTTTTTATGGGTTTTGGGTCCTACCAACTTTGTATACCCGAGTTTTCAAGGTCCGGATATCACCTTTTTGTCCTATAACACCTCCTGAGGTTATAATCTCACCAAGTTTATGTTTTTCCTACACCTTACAACCCGATCTATCGTTCTATCAGTTTGCATGTCGAATCAGACCATAACATTTGTACGTAAATAATGGACGTGTAAGAATAATTCTAGAAATCACCAGCGTAGCTGACTTTTAGTATCCACACAGGTAAATAGGTTGAAGGAGCTGGCTTGAGGATGGCATGTGGCAGGGACTGGAAGACTAGCATCTTGGGAAGAAATGTTTCGAATTATTATGTTATGTTTTAAGACAAGTTAACTTTTGTTAAGACAAGATTCGATGATTTGTAATGTAATGCATGAAGTTTTAATTATTCCGCAAAAGTTTTAATTAACTCTGATCTTATAACCGTGTTCATGAGTAAATCTAACTCCAAAGTGGGGCTCCTAGGAATGGGTCCTTACAAGTTGGTATCATAGCATAAGTTTGAGAGAAATAAGCACCATATATGCTTAGACTTGAACGGAGAATGGGACTTAAAGAAGAAAAGAAAGAAGATGCCAGTCTAAGAATTCCATGTGTCTCCCAAGAAAGCTTAGAAAGTAATCATCTTGTGTAAGTTGATCATGATCTTGTGTATAGTAAAGAATGAGTAAGAAATTTAACTTAATAGATAGATATAGAATTGCTTGTTTATGTGTGAAGATGTGAAACGTGTGATCGACTAACTATTAAACGTAGAAACTAGCACAAGTGGACTCACAAAGGGAAGTGTGTAGGACACGGAGAGTACTATGGTCAGCTAACCACAACTGGCCACTGTTATTACCTGTTATCCTTACTATCCCTGTACTAAACAATTTCTGAAGTGATGACGTTTGTGTTTTCCTATAGAATATGAATGGCTGGTGCTAAGAAGACTGTTGGACAAGGAAGTCGCATGAGTCGCCGTGGTAGACCACGTGTTACCCGAGTACCCCCCGAAGAACCGATTATCGAGTCTGTTGAAGACAGAAGCCTGAATGTGTGAGACGACGGTTATCAGCTTGACCCTGCTATCCAAGCTGCCATCATTCAGGCAGTAGCTGCTGCAGTGCAGAATCTAAATCAAGAAAAGTCGAATGAGAGCCACCCAAGAACTGTTGAAAAGACTGGAGAGGGTAGTAAGCAGGGTGAAGAGACTGAGAAGGAGGCGTCAAGTGAAGATCGGTGGGAAAAGGTTGAGGAGGGAAGGAAGAGCCGTGGTGGGTGTAACTACAAGTCGTTCAAGGGCTACAACCCACCCAAGCTGGCCGGTGTGGGTGACCCAATCGCTACTCTCCAATGGGTAACTACAATGGACAAGGTTATCCGAATTAGCGAATGCCGTCCTAACCAAGCCGTGGGTTACGCTACTCAGTCATTTAGGGAAGAAGCGATGTTCTGGTGGGAAACAGTTGAGCAAAGGAAGACCCCTGCCGATATTAACGCTATGAAGTGGGAAGATTTGAAAGAAATGGTTATGAAGAAATTCTGTGTAGATGCAGAAGTTGAAAGGGCTGAGATGAGGTTTTTGAACCTGAAAGCAGGAAAGATGACATACCGTGAATATACCACCGAGTTTAACCGCATGTCAAGACTAGTGCCTGAAATGGTGAATACTGAAGCCAAGAGGATCAAGTGCGACTTAAGGGGACTGCCACAAAACATCCGCACCTTAGTCCAGGATAGTAAACCTACCACTTTTGACTCTGCTGTCGAACTCACAGAGATGGTTTACGATGACCTGGCTGTGGATGATGTGGTGGTGGTGGAAGAGAAGAAAGAGAAGAAGTGGGTTTCTCCTACTAAGCGCCCAGGTACTTAGTTGTGGAACTCGAAGGAGAAGAAGCCGAAGGTGTGGGAAAGGAAGCCGTGTAAGACTTGTGGAAAGATGCACGGGGGAGAGTGTAAGTGGGGAATAGGGATGAACACTTGCTACAAGTGTGGGAAGACAGGGCACTACTCTCACGACTGTAACAACGAGCCTGTCTGTTACAAGTGTGGAAAAACTGGCCATATGGCGAGGGAGTGCACTGCAAATGAAGCTGGGGGTAGCGAAAAGAAGGATGCTGAGCAGTCTAGGCCCAAGACCAGAGCCTACATGTTGACACAAGAGCAAGCCAAGAAGATACCTGATGTTGTGACAGGTACGTTCCTAGTAAACGGTGTTTCTGCTTCAGTATTGTTTGATTCAGCTGCGACTAGGAGTTTCGTAGCTACCTCGTTTTGTAAAACAGCTAAGATGATTTGTTGCCGTGTGCCTGAAACTTTTATGGTCGAGACCGCTAATGAGACCTCAGTTAAAATTATGAGAATGGTTAAGAATTGTAAGATAGAGTTGGAGGGACACGAATTCCCTGCTACCTTGTATGTGTTAACCTTAAGAGGATTCGATGTAGTATTAAGGATGGATTGACTGTCTGAGTTCAAAGCTCAGATAGTGTGCAAGAGTAGATTGATAAGACTGAAGTCTACGGATGGTGATACAGTGACGGTTTATGGTGATAAAGAAAGCTCAGGGCTTAACGCCATTTCGATGATCAAAGCCAAAGGTTTGTTAAGGCGAGGGTGGAGCGTCTACCTGGCGTATGTTGTCAAAGCTACGGCCGAGACGAAAGAAGTGAAAGATGTTCCTGTAGTGTGTGACTATCCCGAAGTGTTCCCTGAGGACCTTCCGAGATTGCCACCGGAACGTGAGGTAGAGTTTCAAATAGAGTTAATACCAAGAGCACAGCCCGTCGCGAAAGCACCTTATCGTTTGGCGCCGTCCGAGAAGAAAGAATTGATGTCCCAACTGCAAGAACTCCTCGATAAGAGCTTTATAAGGCCGAGTGTTTCCCCGTGGGGCGCGCCGGTGTTATTCGTTAAGAAGAAGGATGGGAGCATGAGAATGTGCATCGACTACAGGGAGTTGAATAAGCTTACCGTGAAGAATAGATATCCGTGCAAGGTGCAAGCTGGTTCTCGCGGATAGACCTCAGGTTGGGTTATCATCAGTTGAAGGTAAAAGAGGCAGACGTCCCTAAGACAGCGTTTCAGATGCGGTATGGGCACTACGAGTTCCTTGTGATGTCGTTTGGTCTCACTAATGCTCCCGCAGCATTCATGGATATGATGAATTGGGTATGTCGGCCAATGTTGGATAAGTCGGTTATCGTTTTCATTGACGATATATTGATTTATTCGAAGAGCGAGACTGATCATGCTGAGCATCTGAGGGAAGTATTATAAGTTCTGAAAGAAGGAGAAATTGTACGCTAAGTTCTCGAAGTGTGCATTTTGGCTGCGAGAGGTACAATTTTTAGGTCACATAATCAATCCTGAGGGAATTACTGTGAACCCAGCTAAGATTGAAGCGATAAAGATTTGAAAGACTCCGTGAAACCCGACTGAGATACGTAGTTTCCTAGGGTTAGTTGGCTATTATAGGTTTTTCACATTCATTCCGGGCTTCTCCAAGATAGCCGCATTGTGACATTTGTCAATTTCGGGTTATTTTATACTTGTATTTTTAATGTAAACCCAACCCGTTTTGTATCCCGAACCTTTCGATATTATCAAAATGATGAATTTTATGTTATATATTTTTTATTTATAGTTGTCGGATCTCAAAAAAAAACACTCTTTTCGGTTCATAAAATGCCCCTAAAACGCTCAAAACGAACTTCAGGGACTAAAACTACCAAAATGAAGACTTGAAAGACCCATTTGTAGTTTGTGCTTTCTTGGGTCTATAACCAACCCATTTTCATGAAACAACCCTTATGAAAGACCCATTCAACTTACCCTATATATATACACACCCATCTTCTTCATTTGTGCTTGCTCATTTCCTCATTTCTCTCTCAAATTCTTGAATTCTAAGGTTGTTCTTCATAGTTTGACTCTCAAGGTCAAACTAAGCTAATGTTTCATTTTAACTAACTTCTCGATACTTAAAGTTTGATGTTACAACATATATATAATATACACTCCTTGTTTACCTTCGGTCTTTCATTTCTCCGGTCTCGGCCGGTTGAAATGTCGGGCTAGTAAGGCAAGGTTACATGGAGGACTTTGTAGTCCTTGTTTATATATTTATCAAATCTAACCATATAACTTGTTATACTTGCTTAACTTCTGCATATTTTAGTCTATCGTTCATATTTGTCAAGTTCCATGGTATTGGGTATGTGGTGCCTAGCCTCGGTTTCATCCCGAGTTAAGAACCGAACCAAAAACCAAACTTTCGTTTAAAAGCTTTATTGTTAACTTTTTGAATGTAAAACTTAAGTATTATTATTTATAAGTTATTTTACAAGTTCCATGGTAATTGGGTATGTGGTAACCATCCTCGGTCTTATTCCGAGTCAAGGACCGAACCAAAAACCGAACTAAACCGAGTTCACTCGCTTAAGACACACAAGTGTGTTTTTAGCCACCAAAACTCATATTTTTCTTCAAGATTATTTTAAATCAATTTTAGTTAATTTCTAAACATACTTGGCATGTCGATAACCAACTTGATCTTATAACAAGTTCGGACCGATAAAGTCGTATACTCATTTAACGAACGTTAAGGTTCTTCACAATAGAACTACATACTTGGTTAAGTCTATATTGATTTTATTGAGTTATCTCATAACATTTATTATTATGGGAAGTTAACTTTGAGCTTGGTCAATTATCAAGTCTCGAACCGACAAACCCGAACACTCGTTTAAACCTTGTTTTGGTATTCTTATACCCAAGGGTTTTGCAATATTGCATTTTAACCCACATTATTACTTAACATAGGTTGAGTAAAAAAAAGAAAAAAACAACTAATAAATATAATACCGAGACCCGGTTTCGAGTAAACTTATTTTACAAAACTCGTTTCTAAAATTTCTCAAATATTTACATTTTAAATCCTAAACTTTATTTATTTACTTTATTTGTCAAGTATTTTATTTTAAACCCTTCCAAGACTACCTACTAACACAAGACCTGTTTAATATAGGTCTTGCTCGTTAAACCCATCTCTCCGATTATTCATGACACTATCTTCCAAGTTACTTGTTAATACAGGTACCTTTTCATCCCACGTTTTCCATCTTTCGTTTTCGCAGTGGCATTGCATACTTATTCAAATTCAAATGATTTATAGTTGAGTCTTAAACCACAACACTTATTGTATATGTTTACTTAAATAATGCTCGATTTGATGTTATATGCTTTACATGATTATGTGCAAATTCTTGAATGCTAAGGCGGGTAGCCTCTTGAATGCTAAGGCGGGTAGCCTCATCAAAGTATGATCATACGTTAATTCCGAGTATATATGGTATCCCCATATAGAAAGGTGTCGTCAATGTATTCTTATTGACGATTTCATTATTTTCGTCAATGTATTCTTATTGACGGTTCGTCAATGTATTCTTATTGACGGTTTTATTATCTAAATTGTTGCTATTATTTGTTGTTTTCATATACTAGTTGTGGATTTCATACTATATAGTTATTGACCAAAACTATGAAAATTGCTCACCAACCTTTGTGTTGACAAACTCTATTTTATGCAATGTTACAGGTTTGATGTTAGCTTGATTGGATTACTTGAAGAAACTTATCATCTTGGCTTTAGGATATTAGAAAATGAAAGAACAAGTTATTTGTTTATCTATCTATTTGGCATTTTGTATGAACAATTGTTGTGTTATTTATGATGATATGGATTTAAATGAGTTGTTTAAATATTGTAACTTTATAGTGTCATTATACAATGAGCAATCATGTCGCGCCTCGATGTTTCCGCCTTCATTGGTCGGGGTGTGACAGCACCGTTAACCGGCATGACCCGGAAGACTGTATTATTCAGCTGGGGTAAGCATCAAGAAGAAGCGTTCGAAGAATTGAAGAAAAGACTCACACAGGCTCCAATCCTTGTTCTGCCCGATGGTGAAGAAGATTTGGTAGTATGTAATGATGCTTCATATCAAGGGTTAGGTTGCGTGTTGATGCAACGAGGGAAGGTCATAGCCTATGCGTCTAGGAAGTTGAAAGTTCACGAAAGCACATACCCGAAGCACGACCAGGAGTTAGCAGTTGTAGTGCATGCTCTCAAGATTTGGAGACATTATTTGTATGGTACTAAGTGTACCATTTATACCGATCATAAGAGTTTGAAATACTTCTTCGAGCAGAAAGAGCTAAATATGAGGCAGAGAAGGTAGTTAGAACTGATAAAGGATTATGACTGTGACATCAAGTATTATCCCAGAAAGGATAATGTAGTCACTAACGCCTTGAGCCGGAAGAACGCAGAAGTTATCGCGACGGTCAAGTCTTATAAGTTGGTTATCAATTCGGATTTCTTCAAAGAAATCAGCAAGGTGCAGTCAGAGGTGTTGTTGGATAAAGGGTTGATGAAGAAAGAAAGGATATTTGGGCAGCAGAACTAGTTGATAGATAATACTCATGGCGTAAAGACCAAGTTTGACCGGATGTGGATTCTACGACATGGGAAACTTAGAGGTCGAATCCTAGATGAGGCCCATAAGTCCCGTTACTCGATTCATCCAGGATCCACCAAGATGTATCAAGACCTGAAAAAAGACAATTGGTAGCCGGGTATGAAAAATGAAGTAGTAGATTATGTCAGTAAGTGCATAACATGCTTGCAAGTTAAGGCAGAGCACCAGAAACCGTATAGAAAAATACAACCTTTGGAGATACCTGAATGGAAATGGGAACACATCACCATGGACTTCATAACTAAGCTACCGCGTACAGCTAAGAATCATGATACCATATGGGAGATTGTGGACCGTTTGACGAAAAGTGCTCATTTCCTGCCTATACGAGAGGCTATCTCGTTTGAAACGCTAGCAAATATGTTCGTCAAGGAAGTTGTGACAAAACATGGGGTGCCGTTGTCGATCATGTCCGATAGAGATACCTGCTTTACTTCAAGATTTTGGAAGAAGTTCCACGAAGCCATGGGAACAAGACTGAACATCCGCACGGCGTATCATCCTCAAACAGATGGACAGTCCGAGCGGACTATCCAAACCCTTGAGGATATGCTACATGCATGCATATTAGACTTTAGAGGGAGCTGGGATGATCATTTGCACTAGGCAGAATTCTCGTACAACAACAATTACCATTCGAGTATTGGTATGCCGTCCTTTGAGATGTTGTATGAAGACATTGCAGAACTCCTGTATGTTGGGAAGAGATTGGACAGTAGGAGATTGGAAGTTTAGAAGTGGTGCAAGAAACCTCTTTAAAGTTTGATCAGATTAAGGCCAGGATGAAAGCTACTCAAGATCGTTAGAAGTCATACGCCGATAAGCGGAGGCGGCCAATTGAGTTTGATGTTGGAGACCACGTGATGCTTAAAGTCTCGCCTTGGAAGGGGATTATTCGTTTCAGAAAAAGAGGGAAGTTGAGTCCAAGATACATCGAACCGTTCAGAATCTTAGCTCGAGTGGGAGAAGTGGCTTACAAGCTAGACCTACCTGAAGAGCTAGAAGGAATTCACTCTACCTTTCATGTATATCACTTGAGAAAATGTCTCGTTGACGACACGTCCCATGTGCCATTGCTGGACATCGAGGTGGACGAACAGTTGAACTATGTCGAGCAGCTAGTGAAGATAGTCGACCGTAAGTAAAAGCAGCTTCGACGCAAGGTTATTCCCCTAGTGAAAGTGATATGGAAGCACCGTAAGGGATCGTGTGATAGTGATTAGATTATGTTGGGTTGGGCTTGGAAAAGGTTATGGGCCCATGGAATAATTCTAGAACTCACTCAGGGTAGTTGACTTTTAGTATGCACGTAGGTAAATAGGTTGAAGGAGCTGGCTTGAGGATGGCACATGGCAAGGACTGGAAGACTGGCATCTTGGGAAGAAATGTTTCGAATTATTATGTTATGTTTTTAGACAAGTTAACTTTTGTTAAGACAAGATTCGATGTTTTGTAATGTAATGCATGAAGTTTTAATTATTCCGCAAAAGTTTTAATTAACTCTGATCTTAGAACTTTGTTTACGAGTAAATCCAACTCCAAAGTAGGGCTCCGGGGAATGGGGCTTTACATAACTCATCGAAGCAGGCATAAGCTCAACTAATTATAAGCAGAAAGGTGAATATGTTAAACCTTATCAAACAGTCAAACTCTTATGGGATAAATTGGTGTTTATCTCATAACATTCGAAACACATTTACAAACATAAAAACCTTTAAAGAATTCGCCGACAAGCCGAAAGGTGAAAATGTTTAATTGTTTAACAAACCGATTTTACTCTGAAGAGAGTCAATTAACATATACGTTATTTGTCTTAAAGCTGAAAAGACAAAGATACTTTCTATTTTAAAGAGTCCGAGCAAGCTGATTTTACTCTGAAGAGATATATATATGTTATCTGTCTTGAAGCTGAAAGGACAAATATACTGTTTATATTGAAAGGGTTTGAAAACATTTATAAAATGTTATAACACAAGGAAAAAAAATAAAAATACTGACTAAATGCTATATCTGCATCCCAACATAATTGACAATTAGCAGTCATGTTATGCGTCAGTTACATACCATATCTCCAATGGGCACAGTTTCTGGAGATACTGTTGACTTGCGTGTGTTTGTTAGTGGTACGCCATAGGGAACAAAGCAGATACCTTGCTAAGTTGTACAAAAAAAACTATATATGTGTTTTAACAAAAATTCATAAAATAATTTGGAACTAGCATATCGCTGGTATATTTTCAAAACGATTTTACGGAAAAGCAGTAAGGTTTGCCAGACAAGCATGACAGGATAGAATATTGGAGATATAGTCATTAGATGCTATCTAATGGCTCAAATATTTGAAATTATAAAACAATGTAAATTATATTTTTATAGAAATGCTTTGTACTATCAACCGGGTGTTTAAAATCACGAGATTTTATGAAAAGAATATTTTATTTTAAATATTTTAAAGACTTCCGCTAAAAGAACGCAACTCTGATATATTTACAAAACCGATACCAACCGTGGGCCACACATCTAGGCCATGTGGGTCACAGAAGGGTATTCTTGCGAGTTCACCTTGTATAGGCATTCAACGTTTTGGAATCAAAGGAAAACTTAGCTCTAGATTCATTGGACCATTCGAAATTCTTGAACGAGTTGGCGAAGTCTCATATCGTTTGGCTTTACCACCTCAGTTATATCATGTGCATAAAGTATTTCACATATCTCTTCTTAGGGGTACAATTATCACCCTTTGCATGCTGTCAACTATCCTCTTCATCAGATTCACGAGGATTTGACTTTCGAAGAAGAACAAATCGCTATTCTTGACCGTCAAGAACGCATTATGCGCAAGAAAGCTATTCCTTTCATTAAAGTTCTTTGAAAGAACCATTCTGAACGTGAAGCAACTTGGGAAATGGAGGATACGATTCGTTCCCAATATCCGTATTTGTTTCCATCTTAGTATTTTATTTTTTAGTTTATTTGGCTTTGATTCATATGAATTTGCATTTTGTTAAGTTTCGTTTTTCGTTTGTCTGTTACGTTAGAAAACTCTTATGTTTTGGTGTGTTTTAAAGTTCGAGTATCCGATTTCAGAAATTTTTAGTTGTGTTTCATGTATGTTATGTCAAAGTTCATTGATTATTAGATACTAGCAATTTCGAGGTCGAATTTTTTTTAGGAAGGTAGAATTGTAATATACCAAAATTCGAAACAATAAATTTATAAAGTAATAACCGTCAAATATTTGGGGTCAATTGTTAGAAGTGTTAATATCTCGTTAAGCAGATGGAACGTTAATGAAAAATAGTCGAACATTTTAAATAATAATAAAAATAAGTTTAGGAGTTAGTTAAATTAATTTCTAAACAGAAAGGTTTGTTTTGAAAATATTAAATTAATTATGAAACAATATAGGAGGACCAGTTTCACCAAATATCAAAACTTGATTTGAAAACCACTGCATCTTCAGCAAATGATTTTTCATGAAAAGATAAAGAAATCCGCATGATCAGATAACAACGATTTAAGCGAGATTTGGGTGTTTACCAACTGTTTTAAATACCCTAACGAGACCCGTTCATCGAAAACCCTAAACCTCTGTTATCTCTACCGTATTCACCACCATTGTCACCCCTTCTCCACTTGAACCGCCACCACCGCTAATGGTTGCTGCCGGATACGCCTATCACCAGCCGTACGCGTTCTTGTGTTACGCCGCTTGCCGACGAACCATCATGTATCGTGTACCACCAACGACCGCCGCAAGTCCGACGATACCGGCGTCTTCGTTAGTTCGCATCTAGGGAAACTCCTAACCCTTTGGGATTCTTGTTATATATTAGTTCATCGTGTCGTCATAAAAATTTGATGTCAGATTGTTTGTTGGTGTCCTATCACAGTTCCGGTGACATACGTCGTGCACCACCACTCGTTTCAGCTTCCCGCAAGTTCCGACTGCCATTTTTCTCTTCGAGTAAGGTACCAAGATCAACCCGACTTTCTTTATATATATTTAGGTGAATTTTTAGTTTATTATTTCATTCCGATGGCATACAGTCACCGTCTCACGTGACGCGCACCGCCACTCGCCGGAAACCAACCTGATTTAACTTGCCAAATTAGAAACCAGTTCCCGCGTCAAACTCTTCGTTCCGTTTCATTTAGCCATTGAGTTAAGGACTTCTGTCTCTCTGCTGTTACTCGTTCCCGAAATATGCTTGTGTGAGTTTGATTATTCCGGCGGCCGCGGTTCATTTTGTTTTTGTTCGGCGAAGAATATAGTCTGCTCGTATGTGTGTTGTGTGTGTGAGGTGTGTGATGCATGTGAATGTTGAAATTGTGTATTGTGTGTGTGGTGAAAAATGTATATGTGTGTTGCTGGCGTGTTTTAAAAGTTTTATTATTTAGTAACTATCAAGCTTATCTATTTATTATATATATTATATTTCGCAAATGGTGTCTGTACGTAAGATTCACTATTCATTGCTTTTTCTGCATTTAACAGTTATACGATGTGCATTAGGTTTTGTGACTTTGCTTCTCTTTACCCGTGGCTTTTTGACAACCTGCGTGTTCATCTCTGGCTTCTTCTCTATTTCTTCATTGTCGATGTAATCATATCTCTCTTTTCTTAGCTGTTCGATATATTGTTCACTGAAAAATTAAATTATTATTTCTATATCTTCGTTTTACCCGTTTAGGAGAAAAATGATACACCGCACGGCGGTTTTCATCTCCGGCAAAACGCCGCCTCCACGTCGGCTACCTGGACGTTGGCGAGATATCGACAACCGATGACTGCCTTCTACTGTTGCCGGGTTCCATATCCCTAGGCGACGGCGATGTGGTGGTTGTTGGATGTCACCGTCGGTTTATCGGTGTTTATGTTGTAGGCTTCAATTGTGGGATGGATATTTACTTTTTAAGGTATCAGTAGTTTCTTTCTCACTATTTCTTTTCTTTATGTATGTATCATCGCTTCAATTGGACGGAACCATGTTACTAATTTCGCCGAGCTTAAAGACACGGTACTTACTTTCTTTACATGTTATGCTTTTTTTTATTGTGCATCTTTGCGGGTGATTGATTTAATTGATGGTTTTGGATGGTAATTACAATTTTGGCTAATTTTGTTTTTTTAGGAGGTTTAAACCTCAATCTACAGGCACCGTTGCAGTTGGCAACAAAACGGAGCCTTCTCATTTGTTGATGAAAAGGAAGATCTTTTGAAAATGTTTATGGTAAGATTAATGGTTTTTGGAAAGTCAAATCTTTTTGCTTCTTTATGGAACCTGCTTCCTATTCAGTTTTATTTAAATAGGGATGAGCTCCCGGTACCGAAAATCCCAATCCAGATTTTCCAAAAATCTTGGTACCCTTACCGAAATTGTTCGTTTGGGATTCTTTGGTTAATTTCACTGATAATTTTGAGATATGATGAACAAAAGGGAAATTCCCCACCTTAAAGTTACTTCATGCGTTTGGTTCAGTGAGTGGTTGTGAAGGTGTGAACCCGTGGCAACAACACTCTATGATTGATGATTCCACATGTGGCACATACTTTGTCTCCACCGTATGCTTAATCAGGTATTGATTTATAGAAAAAATATTGAACTTTATTGGTTTCAAGAATTAAAATCACTATGTCATCCTTAAGTTTTTGTTTAGGACAAATGTGTGCTTTTAATACTATTGTATATGCCGTTAAACCGAGTTTTTTAACCTCTGGCACAACGCACGGGTCTCTTGGTAATGTTTCGACTTTAGTTTTTGTCAAGTTGTCATGTTGCGCAACGCGGGGGGAGTCGGTACCAAATTGGTACCAACGGTATCGAATTCGGTATTGGTTGGCTACAACCGAACCGCCCCAGTACCATTTTCTCCTCCCTAATTTTAAAACAAGTTTACAAATTTGCGTCTTTATCTCCAACGGATCGCTTAGTTCTTATTATAGCTTTCAACTGTGTTGTGTTATGCAGTTCATTCATGGAATAGATGTATTTTGGTATAGGAGGCTGCTACATGGACTTGCATGTGCTAGGTATTTTTTATCATCATATATTAAGGCAAAACTCTTACTCAAGCATGAAAGTAACATATCTTAGCCACTATGATTTGGTATTTCAAATTAAACTTCAGAATCTTTTAGGACTTGAGTTAACAAGCAGTTTTATATATTTATATGTGGTTTGATTAGGGGTGTGCATGATCCAGTTCAGTTTGATATATATCATATGTGGTTTTATTAGAAGTGTGCATGATTCGGTTCAGTTTTGAATCCTAACCAAAACTGAGCATTGGTAATCAGTTATCAAATTGGTTTGGTTTGTGTGTTTCAGAGGACAGTATTCTACTTGCAACCTCCCTATTGCTCTTAAGGTTAATCAAAATGTTGCGGCAGGTTTAAATGCTAGTTTTCTCTATATTTGTAAATTAAATAGTTTTATTCACCAAAATATGTATCTTTGCGTTTGACTTTGATCAAATTTAAGAGTTTTAATAGGGGCTGTTTAATTAAATAAAGAGTGTTGGTTTTTTTAAATGATAGTTGCAGTAAAGTTATTTTACTTTATATATTGTTCTTTTTATTACTTCAAAACATGAATAAACAAAGTTTAGTAAAATTATGGTTATAGGTAAACTGTCACCTTTTGGAAGCTTAAACGTTCTTGATAATAATTACTAAAACAAGCTTGACAATAAGTTTCTAACAACAAAAAAAAATTTAAAAGTCCACGTCGCGGGAAAATCAATTAACCAACTAATTGAACTTTGGTAAGTTAACTGGAAGATAATTTTAATGTAGGTGCTAACATGACTGGAGAACTACCCGACTTTGTTTACGCTTGATTCGTTAAGGTACGGAATCTGTTTTTGTTTACTCTTAGGATTATAAATTCCGTTACTTCGTAGTACGGATTCTATTTTCGCTTACTCATAGTAATGACTCTATACCCTTACTTTGTAGTACGGATTTTTCGTTGTTGGCTCAGTTACATTTTGAGTTTGGTTATTTTATATAATATATATTTTGTAGCATGCAATAGATTATATATTTCGTTATGACCTCCTCGACGGGTTCGGCCTTAGCTTCCTCTAAGGACTTTTTAGAGACTTTCCGTGTTAAAGTCTTGGTCTTAACGTTGTTCTCGGTAAGGGTAGTAGCGAGTGATAGCATCATGAAGGGTTTGAGGTTCGTGACTCAAGACAGAGTCTTCAATTTGAATGGATAAGTCGTCGATGTACTTATCAATGGCTCGATCGAGAGGAGTGACCATGTGGGGGGCTAAAAGACTTAGTTCATGGAAGCGGTTATTGTAGGTGATGCTATCCCCACCTTCTTGCTTGAGTTTTCAAAATTCTATTTCCATCTTCTTAATCTCATGTTTAGGGCAAAACTTATTGTGCATGAGTTTGTTGAGGTTGTCCCATTACAAGGCCATAGAGGCTTCCGCCCCCCTTGGATTGTTTCACACCATTCCACCATGTGAGGGCTCTCAAGTGAAAGACACCTGAATTATAAGTGGGTTTCTTGTCTTCATGACACACGCAATGGAGGAAGACCATTGGAGGAGAATGGTATGGGCGGGTTCGCGGTAGTGAATTGTTAGTAGGAGAAAGAAACAAGGTTGGTAGTTGTAGTTGTGGTGGCATTAATGGTTTGGAGTTGGGTGATAAGGGTTTGAAGGGCTCCCACAATCCCTTTAGCGATACAGGAGGACATACTACAACCTGAGTTACCGGTGCGACGACGATGGTTGACAAAAAGAGATGACATATTACAAGGATAAAATATGCAAATTTTTATTAGATGAAGGTAAGTTATGAAACATATGAGGTTGTTGGTAAATTTGAAAATTGAATAAATCATAAAATTAATCATCGAATTAGATTGAGATTGTGGGTAAACTAGAAAATTAAATAAATCATGAAATTAATCATCGCTTTAGATTAAGGTTTTGGGTAAACTTGAAAATTGAATAAATCATTAATCATAATTGAGGTTGTTAAACATATGAGGTTTTTGGTAAATTCGAAAATTGAATAAATCATGAAATTAATCATCAAATTAGATTGAGGTTATGGGTAAATTTGAAAATTGAATAACTCATTAAATTATAATTAAAGTTATGGTTGAGGATAAGGTTTGAAGTGTTATATTGTTAAAATACTAAACAAAGTTTAAAGAAACAAAATTTTATATGAAGATTGAAACAATAATGAGTAAAATGAAGTAATTTAAAAAAAAAATAATAATAAGTATTTGAAAATTGAAACATTAAAATAAATTAAAAGAATAGTTGTAACATTAGTGAGATATGAAACTCGCAAGTATTAAAAATAAATTAAGAGGAATGATTAGTGAAATATGAAAATGTAAATATTCGAATAAATTGAAAAGAGATTAAATTTGAAATCAGATACTCTCGAATCACCGGGTTAGTCCTATTCTAAAATAAATCTAAAAAATAGATATAAGATGGGTCGTTGGAATATCCATGAGTTGCAATGGATCTTCCTTTTTCAACAAAATCGTACAAACCGTTATAACTAAGACAACCTATGAAATTGAGTTATCTATGGTTCATCATAGAAATTCAATTAGTAAAAACGTAAATGAGTTGTCGAATATTATAATGAAATGAAAACAAGGATTAGAAATGCATAAACCCCCATTACTATTCCAACAAACCAATAAAATCAACTTTAAAATTGAAGAATTGAAACATTCTTGATTCAACAAAATAATCGAAACAAAAATAAAAAATCGAGATACGGTGTTGAAAAATCCATGAATCACCGTGGATCTTCCTATTAAACAAAATTATAAAAATATCATAAATAAAATGAAATGAGTAGTTGAGTTATCCATGGACCACCATGGAAATTCAACTAAATAATAGAATTCCAATAACGGGATTTCATATATATATATATATGGGATGTATGTTACGAGAAGGCAAGTTATAGTGAGAAGTGCGAGAGGTCAATCTGGGCCACTCATTTAATTTTCAATCTTTAATCATTAAAAATATATGAAAATGGTATTAAAGTAATATAAATGTATTCTCTCTCTAATTAATATATATAATTAAACCACATGAGTTACATTTCTAACTAATATATTAATCTAAACACAATAACTAAAAAATTTAAAAAATCAATAAATCTATAATACATTAAATTTTTCTTTTTTACCCTATCTCTTGAGTTCACCCTATACAACTATAATTTTTTCCTACACCTCTTCAAAATTTTCAAATATATCTTTAATTTTTTCATATACGTCTTAATTTTTTTCCTACACATTTTCAATTTCTTCATACCTACACTTTTCGTCCTACACATCTTCAATTGTTTTCTTCGCATATTCAATTTTTTCCTACGCATCATTAATTTTCTCATAAATATCTTAATTTTTTTTCCTACACACATTTTATTTTCTCAAACACAACATATTTTTTTCTTACACAACTACATTATCTTCAATTGTTTCCTACGCATATTCAATTTCTTCCTACACAACATTAATTTTCTCATACAAATCTTAATTTTTTATCCTACACATATTTAATTTCTCATACACAACATATTTTTTTCCTACACATCTACATTCGTCGTACACTTCTTTTTCGTCCTACACATCTTAAATTTTTTCCTACGCATATTTAATTTATTCCTACACATCTTTAAAATTTTCCTACACATCTTTAATTTTCTCATACACATCTTTTTTTTTCCTACACATTTTCCATTTATTCGAACACATTTTATTCCATCTTACAAATATTCAATATATTTTTTTTTTCAAAAGAGTAATCAATGATGAAGATACTATTTTGCTTAAATCTTATAAATTGAAAGTTGTTTATTGGTGAAAAAAGAACAAAATTAGATCTTACACTAACATATAACGAAATAAATAAATTGTAACTTACAAATCATAACTTTTGGATATTTATGCTTTGAGCTTTTATTTAGGGATAGATCAGATAAATTTAATAATTAATTATTTTATTCTACCTAAACTAACCTTTTCATATTTATTTTAATGTATTTTAAAATTTATATATACAATAAATGCAATAATGTTTCAACCGTTGATTAATAATCTAATGGTTGAGATCACTTCTTGCTATAAGAATAACTTCTGGAATAAACCTAATCCATATATATATATATATATATATATATATATATATATACAATGAGAATGAGTTGTGAAATCTCTCAACGAAATCGTGAAACACATTTGAAAACTTGTTAGGATATCCAACCACACATATTTAGAAAATAAATTAAAGAATTTATATAGAAGGAAATCGAAGTTATTCATGTATCATCATGGATTCGATTATAAGGATTCTAACCATTAAAATAATGTTATATTGATGCCATAAAGTTTTGAATCGTATGACATACGTTTCGCTTTGGCCTATAGGTTCAAACAGCATGTTCGGTATCCTCCAATAAATAAATAATATATTTCCTTTGATTCTTGGAATCGTTTTGCTAAGGTTCGAATCTTAATGTTTTCTCCATTTCAGTTACTATGATAAAATCGGGGGCATGCCTATTTAGGGATGAGCAAATTCGGTACCGATTTGGTACCGTCGGTACTGAATCGGTACCAAATTTTTGAGTTTCAGGATCGGTACATGTCACACCCCAACCTAAGGCGGAAATGTCGGGGCGTGAACATGATTGCTCATAGCTCGAGGTAACTATCATACAATGGTTGTGACAATATCTATTAATAACTTTTATTCCATTTGAAACAAAATATCCATAAATAGCAAATAATCCAAACAAGAATCCATAACAATAAAAGAAATAATCTAAAATTAAAACTTAAATAAATCGTTCTTGATAAAGCCTATGGTCTCAACTAACAATCCAATATTCCATGTCATCAGTTCAAACGATAACCTGCATATGCGTATAAAATAGATTTGTCAACAATATTGTTGAGTGAGCATGTCATCAGTTTTGCAAGTTGCAGTATAATATGAAAGATATAGCGAAACGTAAGTAAAGCGGTAAATGTATCCAAACCAATGAGCAAATAAAGTGCCAAGTGAACCATTGCCAAGTGAAACGGGCGCTGGTTAAACAAGACGGTCGTATGATCATACTAATATGAGAATATGCTGGACATCTCCGAATGCGTAAAATAACCAAGGAAATAGCAAATATGTTCAGTAATTCACACACAATACAACGTTTGCAAAAGTTAAGATATATATAATACAAAATAATATAGTACGCTTACGCCCCCAAAATGTTTGAAAATAAGTAAAACGGGGGAATGACAAAACTCACCTTAAATATTAAGTGAGTTAGTTAAATATTAAGAATAAATAAAGAGGTCTTCCGATTAACGCGCCAAACGAGAATAACCGACAGAACCTAAAACTTGGAGATATGAAAGTATAAGTAAACAAACTTAATGCCGTTGGAATCAATCCAAACAGATGAGTATAACTCGAGTTATGTTAATTTTAATGTTTAAGCGAGTCGAGTCTGACCAGAATCCAAACATCGAGTCGGAAGTCGGGTTTAGGTCAGAAGCCTTAAAATTTTGTTACGAGAAGAAAAGTCTTTGGGACCGAACGTTGAATTCGACCATAAGTATATGAAAACGTTAAGTCAAACAGATTGACTATTTTGCCCTTTATAATGTTTTAAAACAATTGACCAGTCAATATCCTTCAATCTCATAAATCGATTGAAGATTATTGACTAGGGAATTTTTATGAACGAAAACTTAGTTTACAACTTACTCGGAAATGTAAGGCCCATAAATTTTCGTTAAAAGGACTTATGCCTTGTATGTTTGTATCTTCAACCGAGACCCGCTGTGGCATCTTCAGGACCTCTTGGTCGTTCTCGTGAGTTAAATTTTCTAAAACTTCATCCAAGTATTACATTTCTACAAGCTGGAGGGCCTAGATGTAACATTTATATTATAACAAAAAAAAAAAAAAAAACCCTAACCCCATTCCCTCCTGGTCCGATCGCAGCCTGCAGCCAGCTCCAAGCTCCATCTTTTTTCTTTCTCGAGCCACTTTCCAGCCCTCCCGAGTTTAATTCAAGGTCGGTTCTATCATAATATAACTCTTTCCACCATTAAACCCTTTGTTGAACACGTTAGGGTTGAGTTTTGATTATAACAGTTTCTGACAGATTCGTACTTGTTTATTGTTCGGTCTGTAACTTGATGAAAAATTATTTTTTTTTGATTGATTCTTGTTTCCATGATATTCTACTTTGATTCTAGTTTCCAGAAATGTATAATTTGTAATTTTTGGACGAGAATTGAATGGTTTTTATGATTTTATAAAATTGTGTGTCAAAGATGATGCGGGGTGATGGATTTTGGTCTGTCTTCCGGATATCATAACTCTTTTTTGAAAAGTCCAATTTGTTGACTCCACTTCTGGAACTTAATATTTTGAGTTAGTATTACAACCCAATTGGAATCGTTTAATTTGGTTTGATAATGATTTTTAAAAAAATAAAACCCTTTTGCTGCGCATTGATATGGCTGCACGTACCTTTCTGTGTTGGAGTAATTTTTATGTGCACTAGAAAAGTATAATAAAAATATCTTTATAAACATAATACATTTATTAAACTATGGTAAAAATTTCATAATTCATTTCTATGGTTTTCCTATGTAATAAAATACATCTTTGCATGCTAAAATCTGCATGTTATACTTGTTATTGATCGATACGTTGTTTTAGGCATAACCGGTGGCTGTCTAATTTTGTCCTTTCGGGGCTGTTTTAAGTGAAGTGTTTGCTCCATCATCTTCTTAGGTATGTCAAATATGTCGTAATTTAGTACCATGAGCATTGTAGCTCGTTTGACTAGTCAATTGTCGTTGGATTGAAAACTAGGATTTCTGTTGTCTAGTTTGTTGATTGTTGCGTGTAGTGTGTTGTTTGAGGGGGTTAACAACCAATTCAGATTGGGTAGCCTCAGTATGATTTACGGGCTGTGAAAAACTATATTTTTATGTTAATGGGGCTGAATTGGTTGTCGGTTGCTCAAACGGGTCGGTACAACGCAAATTCGTGTTTAATTGGTTGTTTATGCGTTGTACAAGCGAATTGCCGACCCATTCAAATCGTGTAGTGTCGTGTGGACTTGTTGGCTGTAAATATACTTAATTTGGTTCACATGGGGCTGAGTTGGTTTCTAAGTGCATAAGCAACTCGTTAACGGCGTATTCGATACAATTAACAACTTTCGGGGGTAGTTTGGAATCCTTTGTCCCCGGAATTAACTAAGGGTGGTTTTGGTAAATATGAGGCCTCGGGGGCTGATGTAATCAGAACTTGTATGGTTGTGGCCTTGGGTCAATCAAATCGTGTTAGAACGCCTCGTAGGATAATCGAGTCGGTACGGTTTAGTTAGTAATCTTTGTGTGCAATCCGACAGGCTTGTGATTTGTGGATTGGCTTAGAGGTTCTCTAATTCGTTGGTATTTGCGTGACTCGTGTCAGGTGAGTTCATGATGCCCCTTTATTAACTCTTTTTACGTTTTGGGCTGGCACACACACTCAATTACAATTTTACTCGAATTTACTCGTTAAAACAATTTGAAGGACATTGTATAGCCTTGTTATTAATTGTGCATTTATGAAACCAGTTGTGGATTACATTCTATGCCTTAGGATATTTTAGACTCGTTTTGGTCATAAATTCCTTAGGGTTATATATATTGTCAATGGTCTAGACTCGAGGATTTTAGTAGGCTTAGTGTTAATTGAATACGAGTATACCTACTTACTTTGGTTCTTATTTTGGACTGACATATATACATTACCTTATAGCCTATGATTTTTGATATTATTTAGTTCCTTGTGACTAAGATTTATGTGAATAGGCTTATTGATGTGTGTGTGCATGGTGATTATGGCCGGGTCAAATATATTACTCGGGTTGTTAAATCCCGTGGTGGAGAGGCCCGTGTGACGTAATCATCATTTAGGCGGGTCAAATATATTACTCGGATCCTGACCTTGTGTCTCGTGATTCGTGGTGGAGAGGCCCGTCGTTTGCTAGACCGTGATCGGGTCAAATGTATTAATCGGGTTTTACTCTTGATAGAGAGGCCTGTATCACGTGTTTAGGTTTGTAATCCGTGACTAAGTCAAATATATTACTCGGGTTTGACTCGTGGTGGAGAGGCTCGTGTCACGTGCTTATGTCTTACCACGTTCGGGTCAAATATATTACTCGAGTTTTGAATTGTGTGGAGAGGCCCGTATACGCGTGTTCGACCGTGGATAGGTTATTAGGTGATTATTTATATATTTATTTATTTAATTATTTATTTAATTATTTTCCCATTATTATCTATACTGCTTTATATCTATAACTTTTGAAACGAACTATGAATGTTGTTTACTAAAACGTGAACTCACTCAGCTCAAGCTGATTTTGGTGTATGTTAGTTTGACTTTCAGGTTAAGGAGTGGATGTTACCGCTTGGACGTGCTGGATGCTACTCGGAGAGTTGAAGACATTTCTAGACGAGAAGTTTAAAATAAAGCAAACTCTTTACTTTATATTCGGATTTGGGATTTTAAATACTTAACTTTTCTACTGTTTATTGTTTGATACTTCTTCTCGGTTTTGGGAATTCTGATACTAAGTAAATTCCGATGTTTATTACTCTGAAATGATTTTTAATAAAATGAACTTGTCTTTGTTTTTAAATTTTTTTGTGAATTTTGGTTATGATTACCAACTGTAGGATTCCCGGGATGCGGGGTCTTACAAAAAAGTGAAAGATTTAGGAGACATAACGAGTCAACGGTCCACACACTTGCAAAGTCAAACGGTTATGAGTATGTAAGACCCCAAATCCCGGGAATCCTACAGTTGGTAATCACGTCCACAAATTCACAAAAATTTAAAAAAAAACCAAACGATTTATTTTATTTAGAACAAGTTCAGAGTAAATAACAGCGGAAAAAGTGTAAGTATTTAAAAATCCCAAACGCGTGTACAAGTGTCCAAAATCAAATATAAATAAAATGTCTGTTTTATTTGAAATCCTCGACCAGAAATGCCTTCAACCTTCCGAGTAGTCTCCAGCACGTCCAAGCCATAACGTCCAACCCATAACCTGACAATCAATCTAACATACACACAAAGTCAGCTAGAGCTGAGCGAGTTCAAGTTTTCATAAACGACATTCGTTAAACAATTTAAATTCCATGAGTATGAAATATAGGGGAAAATCATGAGTAATTAGTTATATAATTTTTCTTTGTCAAATCATGGGTCCATAAAATCATAAATAACTCTTCTTAATCAAATCATAAATGAATAAAATAATAAGTATCTTTTCTTGATTGAACACGCAACACGGGCCTCCTCACCCCGGGTCTTCCCCGAGTAATATATTTGACCCCGCCGCGGTTTAACAAAAACCAACAAAATCATGCAACACGAGCTTCTTCACCCCGGGTCATCCCCAAGTAATATATTTGACTTGGTCACAGTTTAATAAAACAAATCACGCAACACGAGCCTCCTCACCCCGGGTCATCCCCGAGTAATATATTTGACTCGGTCATGGTTTAACATAACTAAACACGTGATACGGGCCTCCTCAACCAGGGTCTTCCCCGAGTAATATATTTTACCCGACCACGGTTTACAGAACGGCGGGCCTCCTCGCCCCGGGTCATCCCCAAGTAATATATTTGACCCGCCGGGACATAAACATGCAACACGGTCCTCCTCACCCCGGGTGTTCCTCAAGTAATATATTTGACCCGGTAACAGTTTACCAACACATACACATTCACATACACACTTACAAACACCTGATTCAAACATTCAACCAACCCATATCATCACATTCAATCCATAAATAATGGATAATCTATAGGAATTAATGCTAGGCCTAATAGCAAGCTCGAGCCTAGTCCACAAGTAATATATATAACCTTAAGGAACATATGACCACAACGGGTCTAAAATATCCTAAGGCATAGAATATAGTTCAAACATAGCTTTCTAAATGCACAATCATGAATAAGGCCATGTAATACCATTAAAATAGTTTAAACGAGTAAAATCGGGTAAAATTGTAATACGGTGTGTATGCTAGCCCAAAACGTAAAAAGATTAAAAAGGGGCATCATGAACTCACCTGACACTAGGTATGATTTCACCACAAGGCTAGAGGATCCCTACGTAGCCCCACAACTCAAACTCCTGTCGGTTTACATACAATCAATACTATTGACATCAAGATGACTCGTTTATCCTATGAGACGTTCTAACATGGTTCGAGTTACTTAAAGCCTCGAACTCACCAAGTTCAATTAAAACAGCCCCCGGGGTCTTGTATTCACCAAAACCTCCCTTAGCTAATCCTGGTGAAGGATTCCCAAAATACCCCCGGAAGTTGCTAGTTGAACGAATATGAGCGTTTATGAGTTGTTTATGCTCTTAACAACCAACTCAGCCCCGTGTGGACCAAATTTAATAAAATCACAGCCAACAAGTCCACACGACACTACACGAGTTGGATGGGTCAGTAACTCGCAAGCACGATGCACAAATTACTAATAAACGCGAATTTGCGCCGTACCGACCTGTTCAAGTAACCGACAACCAATTCACCCCAAATACTAAAAAAAAATCAGTTTTTTACAGCCAACATATCATGCCGAATCTACAACATTCAAATTGGTTGTCAATTCCCTCAAACAACGCGTTAAACACAACTCACAAACTAGTCAACCGAATCCTAGTTTTCAAACTAATAACCTAACCAATTCCAATGACCATGAAATTTTAGTATGTTGTAAGTGACACACCGAGGAAGTTTGTGGTGCAAAAACCTTAGCCGAAACAGCCACGAAACTGCCCAATTGGACAGCCACCCGACAAGCCTAAAAACAGCGGAATTTCGACGAATAAACGCGCCATATGGATGAATTAAGGTGAAAAAGGGTTGTAGACATATAATATCGACCTGGAATTGAAGTTTGGATCGCCAGAAACGAGCTGGTCTTGCATGGAAATCAAGAAGAGAGGGGGAGGGGGGAGCCGATTGGGATTTGGGTTAGGGTTAGGATTAATTTTTTTTTGTATAATATTATAATAATAATACATCCTAGCCCCTCCACTTTACTAATGGTTGAACTTGTAAGAAAAGTTAAGTAAAATACGTTTACGAGGGTGGCAAGGAGCTCTCGGAAGAATGCCGGGTCAAGCCCGAAAGGTGTACACAACACTACAAGGTTAAACCTTTTTATCGGAAAATTACGGATGTTACAGAGTATGTCTTCAACAAAATAGCAAACGGAAGAAAATTAAGAGAGATAGAGAAGGTGACGGCTTAGAGGTGCTTCTTAGGGTTAGTGTAAAGGTTTATGGCAGAGGTTTGAAGGTTGTTTATATAGGAAAAGCAAAAACAAACTAATTATGGGCTTATCATTCATTTAAGTAAGAATATATGATACTAATGAAAAAATCGTTGAAATAAACCGAAACATACACCCTTGATCAGTAAGAAACGATTTAGGAGTTGTATTTTAGTTATAATATGATTACTTGGTCCTTAATTCACTCAGATATGCCGAAAATACACGATTTTATACAAAAATGAGTTAAGGAAACGAAATCGAGTTGTGAATCTGCCCAGCACCACCATAGCGCCGCGCTGCCGGTCTTAAGCCCGCCGCCGCGCAGTGCTACGGCCGTCGGAGGGGGGGTGTTTCACTTTTGTGCAATATTAGTCACTATAGTTTGGTTCTTTGATCATTTACTGAATTATTTAAGATATAAACATAAAACAAAACATGAAGGGTCAAAAATGAACATAAGAGAACTTACGTACTTATAAATGAATATCATTATTAAAGATTAAGATCCAAAAGATGTTCGTACGATGATAAATGAATATGATAAAAACCCGAAATGTTATAGTACCTGTACATGTATGTTACGTTATGGTATCGATACGGTACTAGCATTTCCCGAATTTTTACCTTCAATACCGGTACCGAACAAAATATTTTGGTACTGGTACCAAGAATTTGTGATTTTCGGGATCGATATTTTTGGTTCCGGTACCGAGCTCATCCCTACGCCTAATAACTCAGTAGTTCATAAGAAACTATTAAGTAAATGTCAATATCTAATTATTCTATTGGCATAAAATCAAAGTGCACTTTACAAATATTTAATAACAGATACAAAATAAATAAATAAATTAACAATTATCTTTATTTCGTTGATAACCTACGGCATAACTTTTACATAGCTTCAAATACTTTCTTATAAATCTTATTTGTTGTTTAATTTGTAACTTTACCTTCCTTGTCTAATATAAGCATTTTAACACTGTCTCTACTCTTCCTTTTGATAAAGCTACGTAAAGTTGACCATGTGTAAACACAAGGTCTCTCATGTATATGCCAACTTTTGTAGAGACTAACCTTGACTTTTGTTAATGGTTATTGATGTCACACCACCAAATTTCGACTAATGGAGTTTTACCACGAGGCGTGTGACATACTAGGATCTAGCTCATTAGTTATACCAAACAACCAAATTAAAATGTTCAAACCATTTATTTACGTCTCATTCAAACATGAGAACACAAAATCCAATCCAAACAATTTAAAGTTTTGCGGAAGCGTAAGAGTAAATGGTTTAAAAACAATGAACCATGTGTTCAAAACATGCACAACCCATCAAATGAAAATAATGTGAAATAAAAAGTTCATGCGACAAGTGTGACTCTTGGCGCATGCAATGCAATCCACTCCCTAGCACATCAAGCAACTTGGGCAAGTATAAATACTCAAGGGTCAACACGAGGTTGGTGAGTTCACAAGTTGTAGTAAAAAGTACTATATATATATATAGTATAGATAGTATACGTAGCACTGGTTGTGGATTTAGAACTTTTCAAATATACCAGGGTAGCTAACCCATTTACAAGCTACTAGACGTTTGAACCGAAGCTGCCTGTCGTATGCCTTCTTACCAGGTCTATCACAAAACACTAGCGATGTATGTTAAGAAAATTTACACTCGTCCAACCTCCAGCCGAGTTATAGCAGATGGGGTTTGTCAAACACAGTAGTACTACTTAAATTTCCCCGTGATCTCATCCTAACGGTTCAAGATATATAAGGACTTTAAGTGATATGAGGGCATCTAGTATACACTAGTGATATATAAGAATAAATCCAAAGTTAGTCGCTGCGTTTTCCTCCAGAAAACTAGTATGTCCCTGTTTTCAATCCAGAAAACAAGTATAAGCAAATGTTTTGTGTTTTCAATCCAGAAAACAAGTATTCGAAAATAGTTGTGTGTTCAATCCAGAAAACATGTAAGGAAAGTGTTTTGTGTTTTCAATCTAGAAAACAAGTATATGAAAATAGTTTTGTTGTTTTCAATCTAGAAAACAAGTTGGAAAAAGCATGAACTCACCTGGTGATGCGTGTAATGGACTTTCTCAAACCAATGTATGCACTTGACTCGTTAACTGTTACCTAGTACAAGTGTTTAAGTTATGAGAGTGTGTTCAATAACAAAAGACTCTAAGACTCGCGTATGGACTCACACACAAACACAAACATGACCTGACGACTCGTTGGTGATAATAAATAATGTCAACTATACCAAAAAGTCCTAACATGTATCCACACATCATATCATGGTAAAGCAATCAAATATTCATCATACAACTTAACCTATGATCATTCAGTTCACGAGACAGATTTTAGCATGTACAAACTGATTTTATTCACTATGCAAAATTCAAAGATAAATTCTATAAAATTTATCATAGTAGAATATATGAATTACGTTTCTTAAAAATTTTTATTATACTTTTATCATATATAAAAAGCTCACAATAATTCAATCATTGCAGATAGGTACAAACAGTTCAGCAGATTGCGCAACAAAAAGTATTTTCATGTTTCTCTGAACTCATTTATCCAAATTATGCAAGGCTAATTGGGTTGTCTCCTAAACTCATAATACTAAGTTCCAGAAGTGGAACCAACCCATTTGGCTTTGTCATTAGGGAATAATGGTGTCGGAAATACAGACTAGAATGTAACTCCCCAAATCAACTTTGACCTATGTTTTTATAAAATCATAAAAACCATTCAAATTTTGTCAGAAAATTACAAATCATACCTTTCTAGAAACTATACTCAATTTAAAACATCATGGAATAAAAATAGATAAAAAACAATCAAGTATCACCTAGTTACAGACCAAACAATAAACGAGTACGAATCTGTCAGCAAACTGGTATCATTAAAACTAAAACCCTAACATGTTTTCGACATCTCTAAGTTTCTAATTAATCGTCATAATCATCAATATTATAGATATTTAACATCTAGGGTTTCACAATAACTTATAAAAACATGAAATTGATGCATAAGACTTACCAATTAACGTTAGGAATGGTGAGAATCAATCAAATACACCACCAATTGCAAGAATCAATGTAGAATTGAAGATGAATTAGGATTAGGTTTGGGATTGGGAGCAGATATGATCGATGGTTTTAGGGGTGGGTTTAGGTTTTGTTGGTGCATAATGTCAGTAGTTCATAGTCTAGTGTCTGTAATCCAGTCTGTAATGTTAATTGTGTTTTGTTTATGTTTAAGCGAAGTTACTGACAAGTTCGCTTATCAGGCGAACTTGTTAGTCAAGCGAAGTTAGCAACAACTTCGCCTGAACATATCAGGCGAAGTTGTCGTGTATTTATACGGCTTGTTTAAAGTAGTTGAAGGTAATCGAATACAGACGTGTGTGAGTCGAGAGACGTGAGAACCAGAGAGTATTGAGTCTGTATTCAGTGATTATATCACGTGTTTCGGTTATAATATAACGTGTGTTCGTTTATTCGTATCGTGTGTTTGTTTGATTCGTGTTCTACGCTCGTAACGACCTACGCAGGGATTCCGCACCTGTGCAGATCGAGATATCCCGTGCAGATCCATCCAGGGAACCTACAGGTTTTTTTATTATATTACTATTATATTTAATCATATTTACAAGTATGGTCCTTTTGGAATGAGTTTTGGCTTTAAACGAAACTTTTAACAACGAACCGGGTTATAACTAATCATTATGACTAAAATACTAACCCAAGCTTATAAAAATAAAATCTTGTTTTTATTTCATAAATATTATTTTTGTAAAAGCCTAAAACATATAAGTTACTCTCAATACATAATAACTAATCATTATTTTCGTAATCGATCACAATTTAATGAAACAAGCTACGAACTAAATACATAATCATTTAGCATGTAATTTCACACAGATAATATTTTAAACATACGATTGAGATATTATTTTTATTTAATAACTAATAGCATGTTAAGCAAGCATAATCTACTAAATCGTGTAACACATAAAATCATTTAACACATAACAATTATATCCGAATTATTTAAACATGTCTTAATAGACATTAATCACCAACGCATACTAACGGACTTGTGTGTGTGAATCGTTACTGACTCGTGTAAATGCTATGCATGATGTGTAATATAACGGAGTTGGGTTAACGGTGTTAACGTGGAAGATCGAGGTGTAACAATTGAAAAACAAACTGCAACTAGAAACTGTCTCTTTTCAATTTAAATGTAAGTTTCTTTTAATCCTAGTGAAGCCTTCCTAACAATCAACAACATGTTCTCACCAAGATAAACATCATGCTTTGGAATACAAGCCTTCCTGAAATATGCGTGAATTCGGTTACCCTGTTATAGAAATAATGTAAAAAAATGTAACGTCCGTAAATTTTAGTAAAAAGGGGTATGCGTAACAAAGCTTGTATATTCTCGGGATTTATCCGGCATTCCTCGGAGACCTTCTCGTCATTCCCATACGATAAATTTATTAATTTCCGTTCCAAGTTGTTGCACCTTTCATAGTTGATGGGCTGAAATGTTAATTATTATATCATAACAAGAAAAACCCTAGCCCCCCACCATAATTCCGATCGGCAGCAGCTACGGGAGGCTCCTCCTCGATTTCCGTGCAGGTTCTAGCCATTCTTCGGTCTCCCGATTCTAATTCAAGGTCGGTTCTATCTTAGTATAACTCTTTTTCACCATTAAACCCTTTGTTGAACACATTAGGGTTGAGTTTTGAATGTATCAATTTCTGACAGATTCGTACTCGTTTATTGCTCGGTCTGTAACTCGATGAAAATATATTGTTTTTGATCGATTCTTGTTTCTATGATGTTCTAATTTGAGTCTAGTTTCCAGAAAGGTATAATACGTAATTTTTGGACGAGATTTGAATACTTTTTATGATTTTATAAGATCGAGTGTCAAAGCTGATGCGGTATGACGGATTCTGGTCTGTCTTCCCGACATCATAACCACTTTTCGACAAGTCTAAATTGGTTGGTTCCACTTCTGGAATTTAATATTTTGAGTTTATAACCAAACCCAATTGGAATCGTTTAATTTGGCAGGGTAATGATTTTTATAAAAATAAAACCATTTTGTTGCGCACTGAAATAGCTGCACATACCTTTCTGTGTTGAAGGAATTTTTATGATTTTTGTGTCCACTAGAAAAATATAACAAAAATATTTTTATAAACCTAAGACATTTTATAATTTATTTCAAAGGTTATCTTATGTAATTAAATGAATCTTCGCATGCTAAAATCTGCATGTTTTACTTGTTATTGATCGATAAGTTCGTTTTAGGCTTAACCGGTGGATGTTCAATTGTGATCGTGTCGGGGCTGTTTGAAGTGAGTTTTTGCACCAATATCTTCCTAGGTATGTCTAGTATTACATACCTTAAAATCATGTCCTTTGGTTTTCGTTTGATTGGTCAACTAGTTGTAGTTTGAAAGATTGTTTTCGGTTGGCTAGAATAGTGTTTTGTTGCGTTTAACGCGAGGGATGAAGTAAGTGATGACCAATTCAGTTTGGATAGTTTCGGGTTAATGTGCGGGCTGTTGGAAAATGATTTTTATGGGTATTGGGGCTGAATTGGTTGTCGGTTACTTAAACGGGTCGGTACAACGCGCATTCGCGTTTATTGATTAGTTGCTGCGTTGTGCTTCGAGTTACCGACCCATTGGACTCGTGTAGCGTCGTGTGGACTTGTTGGCTGTGAAATTATCATAATGGGTCCACACGGGACTGAGTTGGATGTTAATTGCCTAAACAACTCTTAAACGCGCATACTAGTCCCACCTAGTGCTTCCGGGGGTAATTAAGGAATTCTTTATTCCCGGGAGTATCTAAGGGTTGTTTTGGCGTATACAAGGCCTTGGGGGCTTTTATAATTGAACTTATTGAGGTCGAGGCTTTAGGTGACTCGAACCATGTTTGAACGCCTCGTAGGATAAACGAGTCATTTCGGTGTCGTTAGTGATGTTGTATGTAAACTGACAGGCGTTTGAGTTGTAGGGATACTTAGGTGTTCTATAGCTCGTGGTGATTTCGTGCCTTGTGCCAGGTGAGTTCATGATGCCCCTTTTTAACTCTTTTTACGTTTTGGGCTGGCATACACACTCAGTTACAGTTTTACCCGATTTTACTCGTTAAAATAATTTGAAGGTCATTGTATTGTTTTGATAATGTTTGTGCAATTATGAAAATCTAGTGTGAGTTACATTATGTGCCTTAGGATATTTTAGACACATTTGGTCATAAATTCCTTAAGGTCATATACCTAGTTATGGACTAGACTCGAGGATGTTAATAGGCTTGATAGTAGTTGAATACGAGTAGACCTATTTACTAAATTCATGTATTGGACTGATTATTATATATTACCTTATGGCCCTTAGGCTTACTTGTAATATGGTATATTTTGGGATGATATATATATATATATATATATATATATATATATATATGTATGTGCATGTGTTACCATATGGGCGATGATTAGTGATGTTAGTTAACCATTCGTGACTAAGGATGGCTTACTTACGATATGGTATATTTTGGGATTATATATATGTATGAGTATGTGTTACCTTATAGCCTACGGTTGTGTGAGGACATTTAGTTCCTTGTGACTAAGAATGATGTGAGTAGGCTTATTGATGTGTGTGTGCATGGTGATTACGGCCGGATCAAATATATTACTCGGGTTTTCAAATCCCGTAGTGGAGAGGCCCGTGTGGCGTGATCATCATTTTGGTGGGTCAAATATATTACTCGGGTTTTAAAATCCCATGGTGAAGAGGCTCGTTGTATGCTAAACCGTGATCGGTCAAATATATTACTCGGGTTGTACTCATGGTGGAGAGGCTTGTATCACGTGTTTGGATGTGTATGCTGTGACCGAGTCAAATATATTACTCGGGTTTGACTCGTGGTGGAGAGGCTCGTGTCACGTGCTTAGGTCTTACCGCGTCCAGGTCAAATATATTACTCGAGTCTTGACTCGTGGTGGAGAGGCCCGTGTATGTGTGTTCGACGATGTATGTATTATTTGGTGAACAAAATTTATGTATTTTATTATTGTTCTCTCTTCTGTTTCGAGCTATAACTTTGAAATAAAGTATGAATATTGTTTATGAAAACTTGAACTCACTCAGCTCTAGCTGACTTTGTGTGTATGTTAGATTGACTTTCAGGTTAAGGAGTGGATGTTATCGCTTGGACGTGTTGGATGCTACTTGGAGTTGAAGTCATTTCTAGACGAGAACTTTAAAATAAAACAAACACTTCACTTTATATTCAGTTTTGGGATTTTAGATACTTAACTTTTTCCCACTGTTTATCATTTGGTATTTTTCCGGTTTTGGGAATTTTGATGCTTATGAATTTCCGCTGTTAAATTACTCTGAAATGGTTTTAAATATAATGAAATGTTTGGTTTTAAATTTTTGGGGAAATTGTGGATGTGATTACCAACTGTAGGTTTCTTGAGATTCGGGGTCTTACAAAAAAACGCATAAAAATATAAAAAATAATAATTAGAATGTGTAAGTATTAACAAATGTAAAATTATATATGTTTGTAAATATGAAATTATCATCTCGTCTTGCAAAATCATCTCTATGGACCAGTCTTCACCGGGTTTGTTATTGTCCTTTAGAAGCCATAGCTTCAATATACGAACCTTGAGAATGCAATCATTCTTAAAAACATCAAACTCATTAAGCATGGATATGTTTGTTGGCTCCATTGTGTTGTTTGTAAAATAATAGCAATACAAACAAAGTATGATAATAATTAAAATGTATGAACAATATCAATAATATGAATGGATGAAATATGTTGAGTAATAGAAATGAACCTTACAAAGAAAGAACTTGCAGAATTTTAATGATGAAAATATGTGGTATGAAATTTCTTGTGTGAAAATGAAAGTATATATAGGGAGGTAATAAAATAAATATTTTTGGTTAGTTAATTAAAGAAAGAATATTATTCTCGATTGCATTCAAGGTAATTGAGGTAGGCTATCGCGGTCTACTCAAACAATTAATTTTAAGACTTAAATACATATAATAAGTACGGGTAAGTAAGGTCGTATCCACAGGAACTCAAGGAAAGTGCTAATTTTAATATTACTAATTTTAATTATTAAACTAAGTTGGACAGACGATATCAAGCAGTTTTTAGAAAAGATTAATTAAACTAAATGATTACTTAAAAAGATTTGTAAACAATTTTAATAAGAAGTATTCATTCTAGGTTCGGGTTATATGTTCCATACGTTAATCACAGATTCTTTCGTCTTTGGTTCTATAATAATTGCTCATCCTATGGTTTGATTTATGATGACAAACGATAACTTATACCTAATTGTTGACACAAATGAACCCGGACACCACAATTGTCAAATCTATGTCTAGGACAACTAATTCAATGATAAGGTTTGATGATTATAGTTCAATGACACAAGAGCTTAAACCCTAAATGTTGATGAACAACCAAACAAACCTTACACAAATCAATAATCGCAAACACAAACCTTAATCAACCAAATAACTAATTAAGCGAGACAAATTCATATAAAATCAATAAAGCTATATTCATTAAGCACAAGAATCTGTTCTCAACAGTATTTCACACAAAACCTTAGCCTAGAACGAACACGGGATGCGTGCACTTCCAATCTCTCACTTCTAAGCCTTCATTCCAAGCCCGTAAATATCCTCGATAAGCTCCACAACTTCCAAGTTCCTGAAAACACATAACAATGCTTGAAGTACCAATGTTCATTTATTTATTTAACTAACATAGACTAATAAATATATAAAATTAACTAACTTTTACCCAACCATCACATCCCCACACTTATTCTTTTTCGTCCCGAAAAAGATTTTGCAATGGAATCAGAATTAGAAATCATTCTCAAAATACTTCATAGATTATCTTAGAATAAGGAACACAAAAACCGCGATTGCCGATATTGTTTTCCACTTAAACCCATGCGTTAATACTTACTGGGAAAAATAAGGTGCGACAGTTTTATTAGTTCATATGATTTAAATGGAACCCACACCTCAAAGCCCTGAAGCCGCCTTACCATACTTCATTATAGTTTTACTGAACCAAACCACCCCAACTTGACCTAAACCTTAAAAGTAGACGATCTAAATTTTGCACATGTGTCCAATTTTTAAGTCCATATGTAATAGCTAAGACAATCTTGGATATTTTATCAAACCAAAACCTAAACTTAATCATTAAAGTCTAGCAAAATGGCCATTAGATAAGATTAAGGTTCAATTAGGTAACCAACTAGTAAATATCCCCCACTACATGACATACCCCCGTTATCAAGCAATACCCCGAAGTCCATCACCATACGTGAGTAGGCACGAATTCATCTGTAGGGCTTACATATGACGTGTCCCGTGTGGTCCGTTTCTTAATGGTAATGAGACGCGAGCACGGGGACCCCATATGACTAACAGCGTGGATGATCAAGTCAATAGTGAATTTGTACTTTTAAAGCACTTTTTGGTGATCATGCTTAATGACTTATGAATTGGCAGATAAACTACGGGTTTGCTCTTTGAGCTCTTTTAATATACATAAATCCACTTAGGATTTACGTATACCCAGATGATAAACCGCATACCGACCCATGGTCCCCGAACCCTGGAGCATACCATCAATACAGGATTTAAGACCATAAAATCATACGCCTATGAAGTGTTAGCCACTTAAACTAGCAGTATTTTCATTTATTTCTATATCACAAGCCATCTAGCATACTCTAATGTTAAGCTTATCCAACCATTGTACTATAGACTATTCATATTAAAATATATTTTTGGTGATCAAATCTAATAAAAAAGGCTTGATTATGGCCTAATCTTTCATTCCAGTCCTTACACAGGCTTGGCTAAACAAACAAAACCCTGAAGGCGTTTCCCACTAAGAATCAAGCATTTAAGTTCAATTACGTCTACAACCTAATTATCCTTTCATTCTCAAAGTTGAGCCTACCGACACATCCCAAATTAAGTGCGTTCCCGTTTTATTTATCTCATATTATATAATAATTTTGAAAAATAACCCCCGATTTTTCTATAATTATCCATTATTTTGCAAAAAATCTTAATTCAAGGAACATGAAAACTTTAAAATTTAAGGCCCCGAACCCCGGGAACCCCACAGTTGGTAATTATTCAAAATACTCGTAAAAATAATTAAACTTGAAAACGGTTTCTTCCATTAAAACAAACATCTCAGAGTATAATTCAGCGGAAAACATAAATAATAAAATAAGTTCCCAAAACCCGGGAATTTTGCCCAAAATCAACATAGTTATCTTTAAATAAAAACTTTTAAAAATAAATGTTTAATGGTAAACTTAAATTCCTGTATGCCCTTCACCGTCCAAGTAGCTTCGTGCACGTCCAAGCGATAAGGCATCCTCTTCCTAACCAGAAACTCACACTAACATGCACACAAAGTCAACTTGATCTGAGTGAGTTCAAGTTTTAAGTAAATAATATCAGTAGTAATAGTTATGATAGTCATACCAAAAGTTTTAAAAAGTAAAAGGGTGTATCCATCAAATCATCATTACCGAAAGCTAAACATCCTCATACATACATATACAAAATGTATATGTAAACATCCTTTCAATTACATCTCTATATATATCACAGTATATATATATAACATCCACGTATAACATCAGGGTTGAGCAAACGTACAACCCAAACACGTAACATCAGTGCATGCAAACACAAAGTAGGCATACACAACATTAGTAGTCGAAACGACTACAACATCGCCAGATATAGGCCAAGCAATAATGTATATATATATATATATATATATATATATATATATATATATTTAACATCCCAAGGCCTACCATATGCTAGCAAGCCTATATAAATTCGTTTAAAACGTTTCATCATGTAAGAAACCACTTAGGTGTGCATGCTAGCCCAAAAGTAAAAAGAGTAAAAAGGGCATCATGAACTCACCTGAAATCAATCGAACACCTGCAACGAGCTAGAAAATCCCTAAGTGCACAATCACAAGCAAGGGCCTGTAAATTATACACAACACGTTACTAAACTAGACCGTAAGAACACTCTTTCCTAATGGGCCGTTCAAACCCAACACTTTGGCCCAAGGCACAACACTTGGCCCAAGGCCCAAGGGTAATCAAATCGGGTCGAATGCGCGTGTAATAAAACTTAAAACTATTGGTTAAACGAATCAGCCCCAAATGGACCAAATTCCATTTTAAATCTTTTCATTCATCAAGATTATTTCACCCGAGTTGATAGGGTTGACGGTTCCCTTTTACAACTCTTACTTTAACATTTAAACGAAATTTCGCGCACCGCCGACTCGATTGACGAAGCACTAACCACAACAGCCCCGAGCATCAAAAAAGTAATTTTCCCAGAGCCCTTAGACTCCCCTAGGGCCATGCAAACTGATTCGGTTGGTCATCCAACTGATTAACGCATCAAACTCAACAATTCTAGACAACCGAACATAACAAACAAACTACAACTAGTTGATCAACTTAGCGAACACCTAAGAACATGATCTTTGAGTATGATATACGGGACATACCTAGGAAGATTGTGGTGCAAGAACTCACTTCAAACAGCCCCGACAAGAACACAATTGAACATCCACCGGTTAAGCCTAAAACGAACTTATCGATCAATAACGAGTAAAACGTGAAGATTTTAGCATGAGAAGATGCATTTAATTACATTGGATAACATTTGAAATAAATTGTTAAATTTTTACCAGACTTTAATAAATGTCTTAGGTTTATAAAAATATTTTTATTATATTTTTCTATTGGACATAAAAATTATAAAAATTCCTCCAACACAGCAAGGTACGTGCAGCTATTTCAGTGCGCAACAAAATGATTTTATTTTTATAAAATTCATTACCAAACTAAATTAAACGATTCCAATTGGGTTTGGTTCCTAACTCAAAATACTAACTTCCAGATGTGGAACCAACCAATTTGGACCTGTCGAAAAAAGGTTATGACGTTGGGAAGACAGACCAGAATCCGTCATCCTGCATCAGCTTTGACACTCGATTTTATAAATTCATAAAAACCATTCAAATCTCGTCCAAAAATTACGTATTATACCTTTCTGGAAACTAGACTCAAAGTAGAACATCATGGAATCAAGAATCAATAAAATCATCGCGTTATAGACCCTACAATAAACGTATACGAATCTGTCAGCAAACTGTTATCATCAAAACTCAACCTTAACGACCAATAAGCGCGTTAATATGATCAATTAAGGTGTAAAAGACATGGGGAATCATAAAACTGACCTTGAATTGAAGTTTTCCTGGATGAAATATGGCTGGGCAGAAGAAAAACGAGCAGGGGGGGTCTTGAGGTCCGATCGGCTGATAGAGAGGGTTAGGGGTTAGGGTTTATTTGTTTTATGATATAAATAACATAGTTATATCCAAGTCCCTCGAAATTGAAGTATAAGGCAAAATAGAAGGAAAAGTTAAGTTCTTTAACGTACCGGGATAACGTAAAGGCTTCCGAGAAACGTCGGATAAATCCCGAGAATTATACATACTCTACAAGCTTTAATTCTTGAAACCGGAATTAACAGGCGTTACATTTTTCAATTTCTCCCCCATACCCACACTTGAGGCAAACATTTTCCTCAATGTTTAAAATTTATCAAATAAAAATAAGGACAAGGTTAAAATTCACTTTGACAATTTTAAAAACCGAACCTAATGTGATGATGGTTATTAAATATACAAAAATACAATTACACTTTTAACATAAAAACTTATAAAAGAAAGAAGGTTATGAAAACGAAATCACCCGATAGAAAATATAACTCTCATGTGCAACTCTCGTGTCCTCGGTGATCTCTCGGTGATCTTACCTCTTCCACTCTCAAAATTAAATCTGCAACTCCTAAACATGTTGAAGCAAGCTTTTCACAAATGTTAAAACTATAGGTCTTTTAAACCGTTTGCAAAACCATAAATTTTAAATTACCAACCGAGCTTAATAAATTCATAACCAAATTTGTTAAACGAGTAAAAATGTTAAAAGACCTAACTCACTTTTGTAGGAATCATGGTTTCATTTAGCGTATGCAACAAACCCTTTAAACCCCCCGGTAGCCCGAGTGGACGAGTATGGTCTCGTGAGGGTTTATAGTGAACTACACCTACAAAGTTCAACTACAACAATAATATACACAAGTAACCACCCAAAAGAATAAATCCCATCAAGTGTCCCAACCATACCACCCATACTACCCATAAGCAAAATAATAATTATCTTAGCACAACCCATAGGATAATAAAAACATAATAAAATAAACCAAAAAATAACCAAAACATCAATCGGGACATCTGTTTCCTTCAACAGCTACTGCTCATTAGAATCCTCCTGGTCATCGTTATTACCAGCTCCTAATCCTCCTAAACCTGCATCGTAAAAACCACCAGTACCATACTGTCCATAACCACAATAACCCGCAGCTGAAACATTTCCATACCCACCAGATCATGTGGTCCTCATCGTCTCCCTCTGTGATATCTGCAATTGCTGCCCCAAATACCTCAATCTCATTAACTGCATATCGAATCTTGTAACACCCGTAAGTTTTAGTGAAAAGGATTAATGCCTTGTAAGATTTATACCTTTAACCGAGACCGGCCCTGGCATCTTGAGGGGTCTCTGGGTCATTTTTGAAAGTCGTATTATATAGACTTTGGAGCAAAATAACACAAAATATAAGTTGGAGGGTTGATTCCGTAATCACCCCATTTAAAAACCCCTAGGCCGCCCCCCCTCCTTGCTGTTGCGATCGGAGCTAGGGCAGGCTCCCCCATCACGTTTTTTTTTGTTGTTCAGCCAATCCCAAGTATTATTCAGCCAAGTCCAGGTTTTTTCTACATCAGAGAGCATGTTTTTCACCATTAATCCGTTTCTTATACACGTTTATTGATCGAATTCTTTCGGTTTAAGTCAAATTAGGCTGCCCAATTAGGCTACTTTCGGGGCTGGTTAATTGAGGGTTCTTATTCTAATAACTCCCTAGGTATGTCAGTTGCATCATACTAAAGTTTCATGGTCATTGGAATTCGTTAGGTCGGCCAATTGTTAATAGTTTGAAAACGAGGATTCGGTTGACTAGTTTGTGAGTTGTTGTGTTTAACGCGTTGTTTGAGGGAATTGACAACCAATTCAAATGTTGTAGACTCGGCATGATATGTTGGCTGTGAAAAACTGATTTTTTTGAGTTTTTGGGGTGAATTGGTTGTCGGTTACTTGAACGGATCGGTGCGGCGCAAATTCGCGTTTATTGGTAATTTGTGCATCGTGCTTGCGAATTACCGACCTATTCAACTCGTGTAGCGTCGTGTGGACTTGTTGGCAGTGATTTTACTATATTTGGTCCACACGGGGCTGAGTCGGTATCTAAGTGCATAAACAACCCGTTAACGCGTGTATTCGATAAAGTCAACAACTTTTGGGGATAAATTTGGAATCCTTCGTCCTCGGAATTAACTAAGGGTGGTTTTGGTAAATACATGGCCTCGGGGGCAGATGTAATTGGATTTGGTAATGTCAAGGCTTTAGGTCAATCAAATCCCGTGTTTTCATGGATGAAATTTGGCTGCGCAGAAGAAAAACGAGCAGGGGGGTCTTGAGGTCCGATCGGCTGCTAGAGAGGGTTAGGGGTTAGGGTTTATTTGTTTTATGATATAAATAAAATAGTTACATCCAAGTCCCTTCAAATTGAAGTGTAAGGCAAAATAGAAGGAAAAGTTAAGTTCTTTTACGTACCGGGATAACGTAAAGGCTTCCGAGAAATGTCGGATAAATCCCGAGAATTATACATACTCTACAAGCTTTAATTCTTGAAACTGGAATTAACGGGCGTTACAAGTCTACCCCCCCCTTACAATGGGATTCGTCCCCGAATCCCGATGCGACATGAACAACTGCGGATAGAGTTTCATCATCTCGTCTTCGGACTCCCAAGTAGCCTCGGAACCCCTACGGTGCCTCCACTGCACCTTCACCTGTCTAACCACCTTATTCCTCAAATGCCTCTCCTGACGGTCAAGAATAGCAATCGGTTGTTCAACGTAGTTCAGATTACTATCGGGTTCAATATCATCGAGAGGCACACGGGCCTCTTCATCCGCTAAACATTTCCTCAGATGGGACACGTGAAAAGTAGGATGAATCCCCGCGAGCTCCTCGGGCAATTCCAGCCTATATGCTACCTCACCGACTCGGGCCAATATACGGAACGGGCCAATAAACCTCGGACTAAGCTTTCCCCTCTTACGAAAACGAATAATGCCCTTCCATGGAGAAACTTTTAACATAACCCGATCCCCAACCTCAAACACAATAGGCCTTCGCCTTTTATATGCATAAGACTTCTGACAATCCTGCGTGGCCTTCATAAATGCTTTAATCTTGTCGAGTTTCTCACTCGTAGCCTCGACCACCTCCAAACTACCCAACTGCTTTTGACCAATGGAACCCCAACAGACTGGAGTCCTACACCTCCTACCATACAACTTCGCAAACGGTGGTATCCCAATCGTGGCATGATAACTGTTATTATATGAGAACTCTACCAACGTAAGTGACGGTCCCAACTACCACCAAAGTCGATAACACAAGCCCGCAGCACATCCTCGATAGTCTGGATGGTCCTCTCGGATTGACCATCCGTCTGCGGGTGATAAGCAGTACTGATGAGGAGTTTGGTGCCTATCTGCTCGTGAAACCTTTTCCAAAACCAGGAGGTGAAACACGTATCCCTTTCCGAAATAATAGATACCGGCACCCCGTGCCTTGAGACGATCTCACGAATAAACACATCGGCCAGCTGCTCAGAATTAAAAGTCTCTCGAATCGGCAGGAAATGAGCGCTCTTGGTCAGTCTATCCACGATTACCCAAATGGTGTCATAATTACCCCTAGGAGTACGAGGTAGTTTAGTCACGAAATCCATAGAAAGATGCTCCCATTTCCACTCTGGTATTTCCAAAGGCTGAAGTTTCCTAAACGGCTTCTGATGCCCGGCCTTAACTTGCAGACACGTCAAACACTTACTCACGTACTGAGCCACCTCAAATTTCATCGCAGGCCACCAATAATTTTTCTTCAAGTCTTGGTACATCTTGGTCGCGCCTGGGTGAATAGAATAGCGCGACTTGTGCGCCTCATCCAAAATTTTATCTCTGAATCCCCCATACTTCGGTACCCATAAACGACTATCCTTATACTTCACCCCGTCACCGACGTCTTCCAACAATTTCTCTTGACCCCAAACACGTTCTGACATGAACCATTCCACCTGGTACACTTCATTCTGAACGTTGGCTATTTGTTTCAAAATGTCGGGTTTAAGGATGAGCTAGTAAGATTTTACACGAATCGGCTTCAGTCTCTCTTTCCGGCTCAACACGTCAGCCACCACATTAGCCTTACCTGGGTGGTACATAATCTCCAAATCATAATCCTTAATCAACTCCAAATATCGACGCTGGCGCATATTCAGTTCCTTTTGTTCAAAAAATACTTTAAACTCTTATGATCGGTATAGATAACGCAAGGAACACCATACAGATAATGCCTCCACAACTTAAGCGCAAACACAACCGCCGCCAGTTCTAAATCGTGGGTAGGATAATTCGCCTTGTGAGGCTTTAATTGCCGCGAGGCATACGCGATGACTCGACCTCGCTGCATCAAAACACCCCCAAGCCCCTGATAAGAGTCATCAGAATACACTACCAAATCATCGGTGCCATCAGGTAAAGCTAAAATCGGGGCTTGCGTCAATCTGTTCTTCAACTCGAGAAAAGCTTCCTCCTGCTCCGTACCCCAAACGGACTTAACACTCTTCTTAGTCAACTTGGTCAGTGAAGAAGCAATTTTCGAAAAGTCGGGAATAAAGCGGCGGTAATACCCCGCCAAACCCAGGAAACTACGGATTTCAGATGGAGACTTAGGAGACTCCCATTCATTCACGGCTTCCACCTTTGCAGGGTCAACCAGAATACCACTCGGGTTAATAACATGACCCAAGAATTGAACCTCACGCAACAGAAGGAACACTTAGAAAACTTCGCATACAGCTTGTTCTTCCGCAGAGCCTCTAACACTTCCATAGATGGCTGGCGTGGTCGGATTCACTTTTAGAGTACACAAGAATGTCGTCGATGAACACAATAACCGAACGATCGAGCATCGGTCTACACACCCGGTTCATAAGATCCATGAACACAGCCGGTGCGTTGGTCAACCCGAAAGACATCACCAGAAATTCATAATGTCCATAACGAGTGCGGAAGGTAGTCTTAGGAATATCTTCCTCCCGAATCTTCAACTGATGATACCCGAACCTAAGGTCGATTTTCGAGAACCAATTAGCTCCTTGGAACTGATCAAACAAGTCGTCGATTCTCGGGAGCGGGTACCGATTTTTAACAGTGAGCTTATTCAACTCACGGTAGTCAATGCACATTCGCATGCTACCGTCCTTCTTCTTAGCGAACAAGACCGGGGCACCCCAAGGCGAGATGCTCGATCGAATAAAGCCCTTATCGAGCAAGTCTTCCAACTGAGCCATAAGTTCCCTCATTTAGTTCGGCGCTAGGCGGTAGGGAGCTCGGGCAATGGGTTTGGCGCCCGGTACAAGGTCTATCTGGAACTCGACCTCGCGATCCGGTGGCACATCTGAAAAATCATCAGGAAATATGTCCAGGAAATCCCGAACTATAGGAACATCACCGACAGTAGCCACCTCGGTATTCACATTCATAGCATATGCCAGATACGCCCCGCACCCCCGCTGCATCAATTTTCCCGCCTTAAGCATGGATATAATATGTGGCGTCGCAACTTTCCGATCACCAAAGACCGTAATTTGAGTCCCATCCGGGGCCCTTAGACGAACGATTTTCTGACCACAAATGATCTGAGCATCAACATTCGCGAGCCAATCCATCCCGAGCACCACATCATAACAACCAAGCGGCATCAAATACAATCGCACCGGAAATCTATAACCAGACAACTCGATGGAACAACCCTGAATAGCCCTAGACACGGACACGGATTTTCCTACAGTGACCTCAACCTCAAACACATCGACTACGCACTCGGGTGCTTTATTCAACGAGGAACAGAAAGAAGTTGACACAAAACTCCTACTAGCGCCAGAATCAAATAAAACTGATGCCTGCAACCCATGAAGTAGAAAAGTACCTGGGACGATATTATACTACTGCTTAGCTACACGGTCAACACATACGATTTCAAAGGAACAAGAAATTATAATGGTGGAATGAAAGCTAAGTAAGGAAAAAGGTACCTGAAACGACATCCGCGTCCTTTTTTGCTTCCTTCTTGGAGATGTTGAAGGCCCTCGCCCTGGCCTTCGGCTTCTCATCCATCTTCCCTCTTGAGGAAGTCCCCTGACCGGACCCCCCCAACTTACTGGTAGGACAGTTTGATGACAAGTGACCAGAACCCCTGCAGCGGAAACAAGTCAGAGTCGGGCACTCGTAATGGGGGTGCCCAACCTTATCACAACGAAAACAGATGCCGGACCAACTCTTACACTCCCCCTTGTGTATTTTGCCACACTTCTTGCAATTACCGAACGCCGCATCCCTCCTAAACTCAGAAGTTTCAGTCTTCACCCTTTTGCCAGACGAACTAAAGTTGTTTCCCCCAGGCCGCTTACCATACGAATTTGTGTTCCAAGTCTTCCTAGTCTCGTGTTGCGGTAACTTCTCCCTCTGATCATACAATGTACCTGCCAAGGTAACTACCGAGTGAAAGGAGTTCATGTCGGTGGTCACCACACCCCTACGAATATCCACCGGGAGGCCCTTCATATACTTCTTAATCCTTTTTGCCTCAGGGGTAACCAGATCGCGACATAAGCGAGCCATCTTGTTGAACTTTGTGGTGTATTCCCGATGTGACATACTGCCCGCCTCCAAAGTCAAGAATTCCTGTTCAATTTTATCCAATTCGTGTGGAGGACAGAACTGATCGAGAACCAACTTCTTCAATTGATCCCATGTCATCCTCCTAATCGATCGATCACCCATAGCCTGCACCAGGTTATCCCACCAACATAATGCCTCGGAACGAAACAAGGCGGTAGCATAAGTGACCATGTCATATCCCTTACACTTACTAACTCGCAGAACGGCCTCCATCTCTCTCACCCACTGATGCGCTGCCAAAGCGTCTTTGGTAATGTCGAAGGAAGGGGGGTCACACTTCTTAAAGTCACCATACGAGCAATCCCGGGTCGATACACTGACTGTCCGCACCTCATCTTCATCCCCACTAGGCACATACACTTCTTCTTCCTCTTCGACCTGTACCTCTGTACTCTTCCTTCCCCTATCCGAACCCTTACCAACCAGTGACTCCTCCATAGCCCTGACGGCCTCAGCAACGATCTCAGGAATGGCGCTATGGAGCACCTGGTAAACCTCATCCGCTATAGCCGCGCGCATAGCAGGATCTAAGGCGGGGTTATCCCCCTCCTCGTGAATCGGGGTGTCCTGCTGGGAAGTAGGAATCTCATTCTTGACTTCGGCACGTGGCTAACGTCCATGACCACGACCACGAACACTAGAACCACCTCTTTTAGCTGCTCGAGTATTAAGCATGACTTATCCCTACAAAGACAGAATTTTAATATGGTCAGGTACAAGTGGCATTTAGGACATGTAAGGTAAGGGTAAACTGCTAATGACGTTGATCAAGTGTAATTAGTCGTTTACTTTACCCGCCCGTCCTAATCACCCCCTGCCCCTATCCACATTAGCCTTCTATCTAACACTTAAACAGTTAATCACATACTGGAAACTTTTAAATTTAAAGGAATGACTAAATAATTAAAAGTTACCTCTTGGCGTGCAGCTACTCGCGGTGAGCATACTGGTCTCTTTTCTTACAGTTCAAGTCCAAGCATTCGGGGATGCTCGGATCCCTCGAACCAAGGCTCTGATACCAACTTGTAAGGCCCCAAACCCCGGGAACCCCACAGTTGGTAATCATTCAAAACACTCGTAAAAATAATTAAACTTGAAAACGGTTTCTTCCATTAAAGCAAACATCTCAGAGTATAATTAAGCGGAAAACATAAATAATAAAACTAGTTCCCAAAACCTGGGAATTTTGCCCAAAATCAACATAGTTATCTTTAAATAAAAACTTTTAAAAATAAATGTTTAATAGTGAAACTTAAATTCCCGTATGACCTTCACCGTCCAAGTAGCTTCGTGCACGTCCAAGCGATAAGGCATCCTCTTCCTAACATGAAACTCACACTAACATGCACACAAAGTCAGCTTGAGCTGAGTGAGTTCAAGTTTTAAGTAAATAATATCAGTAGTAATAGTTATGATAGTCATACCAAAAGTTTTAAAAAGTAAAAGGGTGTATCCATCAAATCATCATTACCGAAAGCTAAACATCCTCATACATACATATACAAAATGTATATGTAAACATCCTTTCAATTACATCTCTATATATATCACAGTATATATATATAACATCCACGTATAACATCAGGGTCGAGCAAACGTACAACCCAAACATGTAACATCAGTGCATGCAAACACAAAGTAGGCATACACAACATCAGTAGTCAAAACGACTACAACATCGCCAAATATAGGCCAAGCAATAATGTATATATATATATATATATATATTTAACATCCCAAGGCCTACCATATGCTAGCAAGCCTATATAAATTCGTTTAAAACGTTTCATTATGTAAGAAAACACTTAGGTGTGCATGCTAGCCCAAAAGTGAAAAAAATTAAAAATTGCATCATGAACTCACCTGGAATCAATCGAACACCTGCAACGAGCTAGAAAATCCCTAAGTGCACAATCACAAACAAGGGCCTGTAAATTATACACAACACGTTACTAAACTAGAACGTAAGAACACTCTTGCCTAATGGGCCGTTCAAGCCCAACACTTTGGCCCAAGGCCCAACAACTTGGCCCAAGGCCCAACACTAGGCCCAAGGCCCAACAACTTCGCCCAATGCCCAACACTTGGCCCAAGGCCCAACAACTTGGCCCAAGGCACAACGCTTGGCATAAGGCCCAACAACTTGGCCTAAGGCCCGAGGGTAATCAAATCGGGTCGAATGCGCATGTAATTAAACTTAAAACCATTGGTTAAACGAATCAGCCCCAAATGGACCAAATTCCATTTTAAATCTTATCATTCATCAAGATTATGTCACCCGAGTTGATAGGGTTGACGGTTCCTTTTTACAACTCTTACTTTAACATTTAAACGAAATTTCGCGCACCGCCGATTCGATTGACGAAGCACTAACCACAACAGCCCCGAGCATCAAAAAAGTAATTTTCCCAGAGCCCTTAGACTCCCCTAGGGCCATGCAAACTGATTCGGTTGGTCATCCAACTGATTAACGCATCAAACTCAACAATTCTAGACAACCGAACATAACAAACAAACTACAACTAGTTGATCAACTTAGCGAACACCTAAGAACATGATCTTTGAGTATGATATACGGGACATACCTAGGAAGATTGTGGTGCAAGAACTCACTTCAAACAGCCCCGACAAGAACACAATTGAACATCTACCGGCTAAGCCTAAAACGAACTTATCGATCATTAACGAGTAAAACGTGTAGATTTTAGCATGCGAAGATGCATTTAATTACATAGGATAACCTTTGAAATAAATTATTAAATTTTTACCAGAATTTAATAAATGTCTTAGGTTTATAAAAATATTTTTATTATAGTTTCTATTGGACACAAAAATTATAAAAATTCCTCCAACACAGCAAGGTAAGTGCAGCTATTTCAGTGCGCAACAAAATGGTTTTATTTTTATAAAATTCATTACAAAAAAAAATTAAACGATTCCAATTGGGTTTGGTTCCTAACTCAAAATACTAATTTCCAGACATGGAACCAACCAATTTGGACCAGTTGAAAAAAGGTTATGACGTTGGGAAGACAGACCAGAATCCGTCATCCAGCATCAACTTTGACACTCGATTTTATAAATTCATAAAAACCATTCAAATCTCGTCCAAAAATTACGTATTATACCTTTCTGGAAACTAGACTCAAAGTAGAACATTATGGAATCAGGAATAGATCAAAAACAATGGATTATCATCACGTTACAGACCCTACAATAAACGTATACGAATCTGTCAGCAAACTGTTATCATCAAAACTCAACCTTAACGACCAATAAGCGCGTTAATATGATCAATTAAGGTGTAAAAGACATGGGGAATCATAAAACCAAACTTGAATTGAAGTTTTCATGGATGAAATTTGTCTGGGCAGAAGAAAAACTAGCAGGGGGGGTCTTGAGGTCCGGTCGGCTGCTAGAGAGGGTTAGGGGTTAGGATTTATTTGTTTTATGATATAAATAAAATAGTTATATCCAAGTCCCTCCAAATTGAAGTGTAAGGCAAAATAGAAGGAAAAGTTAAGTTCTTTAACGTACCGGGATAACGTAAAGGCTTCCGAGAAACGTCGGATAAATCCCGAGAATTATACATAATCTACAAGCTATAATTCTTGAAACCGGAATTAACGGGCGTTACATTTTTCAATTTCTCCCCCATACCCACACTTGAGGCAAACATTGTCCTCAATGTTTAAAATTTAACAAATAAAAATAAGGCCAGGGTTAAAATTCACTTTGACAATTTTAAAAACCGAGCCTAATGTGATGATGGTTATTAAATATACAAAAATACAATTACACTTTTAACATAAAAACTAATAAAACAAAGAAGATTATGAAAATGAAATCACCCGATAGAAAATATAACTCTCATGTGCAACTCTCATGTCCTCGGTGATCTCTCGGTGATCTTACCTCTTCCACTCTCAAAATTAAATCTGCAACTCTTAAACATGTTGAAGCAAGCTTGTCACAAATGTTAAAACTATAGGTCTTTTAAACTGTTTGCAAAACCATAAATTTTAAATTACCAACCGAGCTTAATAAATTCATAACCATTTTTTTTTAAACCAGTAAAAATGTTAAAAGACCTAACTCATTTTTGTTGGAATCACGGTTTCATTTAGCGTATGCAACAAACCTTTTAAACCCCCCGGTAGCCCGGGTGGACAAGTATGGTCTCGTGAGGGTTTATAGTGAACTACTCCCACAAAGTTCAACTACAACAATAATATACACAAGTAACCACCCAAAAGAATAAATCCCGTCAAGTGTCCCAACCAAACCACCCATACTACCCATAAGCAAAATAATAATTATCTTAGCACAACCCGTAGGATAATAAAAACATAATAAAATAAACCAGAAAATAACCAAAACATCAATCGGGGCATCTGCTTCCTTCAACAGCTACTGCTCATTAGAATCCTCCTAGTTATCGTCATTACCAGCTCCTAATCCTCCTAAACCTGCATTTTAAAAACCACCAGTACCATACTGTCCATAACCACAATAACCCGCAGAAGAAACATTTCCATACCCACCAGATCATGTGGTCCTCATCGTCTCCCCCTATGATATCTGCAAATACCGGCCCAAATACCTCAATCTCATTAACTGCATATTGAATCTTGTAACACCAGTAAATTTTAGTGAAAAGGATTAATGCCTTGTAAGATTTATACCTTTAACCGAGACCCGCCCTGTCATCTTGAGTGGTCTCTGTGTCATTTTTGAAAGTTGTATTATATAGACTTTGGAGCAAAATATCACAAAATATAAGTTGGAGGGTTGATTCGGTAATTACCCCATTTAAAAACCCCTAGGGCGCCCCCCTCCTTGCTGTTGCGATCGGAGCTAGGGCAGGCTCCCCATCAGGTTTTTTTTTGTTGTTCAGCCAATCCCAAGTATTATTCAGCCAAGTCCAGGTTCGTTCTACATCAGAGAGCATGTTTTTCACCATTAATCCGTTTCTTATACATGTTTATTGATCGAATTCTTTCGGTTTAGGTCAAATTAGGCTGCCTAATTAGGCTACTTTCGGGGCTGGTTAATTGAGGGTTCTTGTTCTAATAACTCCCTAGGTTTGTTAGTTGCATCATACTAAAGTTTCATGGTCATTGGAATTCGTTAGGTCGGCCAATTGTTAATAGTTTGAAAACTAGGATTCGGTTGACTAGTTTGTGAGTTGTTGTGTTTAACGCGTTGTTTGAGGGAATTGACAACCAGTTCGAATGTTGTAGACTCGGCATGATATGTTGGCTGTGAAAAAATTGATTTTTTTGAGTTTTTGGGGTGAATTGGTTGTCGGTTACTTGAACGGATCGGTACGGTGCAAATTCGCGTTTATTGGTAATTTGTGCATCGTGCTTGCGAATTACCGACCTATTCAACTCGTGTAGCGTCGTGTGGACTTGTTGGCTGTGATTTTACTAAATTTGGTCCACATGGGGCTGAGTCGGTATCTAAGTGCATAAACAACCCGTTAACGCGCGTATTCGATAAAGTCAACAACTTTTGGGGATAAATTGGGAATCCTTCTTCCCCGGAAATAACTATGGGTGGTTTTGGTAAATACATGGACTCGGGGGCTGACGTAATTGGATTTGGTAATGTCAAGGCATTAGGTCAATCAAATTATGTCAGAATGTCTCGTAGGATAAGCGAGTCGGTACGTTTAGTTAGTAATCTTTGTGTGCATTCCGACAGGCTTGTAAACTGTGGATTGGCTTTGAAGTTCTAACACCTATTGTTATTTGATTGGCTCGTTTCAGGTGAGTTCATGATGCCCTATTTAATCCTTTTACGTTTTGGGCTAGCATACACACCGTATTACAATTTTACCCGATTTTACTTGTTTAAACTATTTGGATGGTATTATATGGCCTCATGCTTGTTTGTGTGTTCATGAATCTATGTTTGAATTATATTCTATGCCTTAGGATATTTTAGACTCTTTGTGGTCATATATTCCTTAAGGTTATACATTTTACTTGGGCTCTAAGCCTCGAGGTTGCTATTAGGCTTAGTATTGAATGCCTAGATTATCCATTATTTATGGATTGTATGTGGTGATATTGTTGGTTAGATGTTTGAATTAGATGTTTGTATGTGTGTATGTGTGTATGTGAATGTGTATGTGATGGTAAACTGTGACCGGGTCAAATATATTACTCAGGGAGGACCCGGGGTGAGGAGGCCCGTGTTGCATGTTTATGACCCGGCGGGTCAAATATATTACTTGGGAAGACCCAGGGTGAGGAGGCCCGCCGTTCTATAAATCGTGGTCGGGTCAAATATATTACTTGGGGAAGACCCGGGGTGAGGAGGCCTGTATCACGTGTTTGGTATGTTAAACCGCGACCGAGTCAAATATATTACTTGGGGATGATCCGGGGTGAGGAGCCTCGTGTTGCGTGATTTTGTTTTATTAAACTGTGACCGAGTCAAATATATTACTTGGGGATGACCCGGGGTGAGGAGGTTCGTGTTGCATGATTTTAACAGTTTTGTTAAACCACGGCTGGGTCAAATATATTACTCGGGGAAGACCCAGGGTGAGGAGGCCCGTGCTGCGTGAAAAGATGTTTAATGTTTTATTTACTTATGATTTGGTTAAGAAAAGCTATTTATGATTTTATGGACTCATGATTTTCCCCTACATTCCATACTCATGGAATTTAAATTTTTAAAGAATGTCGTTTATGAAAACTTGAACTCACTCAGCTCAAGCTGACTTTGTGTGTATGTTAGATTGACTTTCAGGTTAAGAAGTGGATGCTACCGCTTGGACGTGCTGGATGCTACCTGGGAGGTTGAAGGCATTTCTGGTCGCGGATTTCAAATAAAGCAGACATTTTATTTATATGAGAACTTGGTCACTTGTACCCGTGTTTGGAATTTTTAAATACTTACACTTTTTCCGCTGTTATTTAATCTGAACTGGTTTTAAATACAAAGAATTTTTTGGTTTTAAATTTTTGTGAAATTATGGATGTGATTACCAACTGTAGGATTCCCGGGATTTGGGGTCTTACAAATCTCTACACGCCTATGCTGCTGCGAGGTATAATTAAAAGTCTGCTGCTGCTTAGATCTTTTCCTCGATATCTGCAATTAAATCTACCAAGTAAGTCCATGTTGAAACAACGCCGGGCGACAACCGTATAGCATTTCGGTCGCGGTTGCCCTCAATAAAAAAACTTATACTTTTTGTTAATCAAAAGACTCAAAATAAAAACAAACCCTCAAACCACACGTGCAAAACAAAACGTGTAAGCATACCCCAGTCTTTGTCCAAAAATCATACCCGACACCAAACATTTTTTCAAATTCATTCTTTTTTATAAACCGACATAAACTTGTTAATTTTCAACAATTTTTACGACCCCTTTTCCAGAAAAATTCCCATCATTCCAAGAACACACAACATCACCGACATTTTATCAAAATACCGACCCAAAATCACAAACTTTTGCTAAACTTTTGTCAGAACCGTGAATCGGGTGAAACCTTCTAAAAGGTTGACAAGAACACACCGACTTGATTACCCAAAAGGCCTATTAAATATCCCGGCGGAATCAGGATATCCAACGAGTGGGAACGAAGGAGTATAAATAGCAAACACAAAACAATAATAGATAATCAATAAAAGCTCATTCAAAGACAAAGATTCACTGTATTAAATGATTCATTAATGAAATAGTGAAAGGAATGTCTAGGGTTTCATGTATGACGGCGGCGGCTATACGAGGAAACAAATAGAATATTCTTTTTGGAATGTTTCTCGTATTCTGTGTGTGCCAACATGTAAATCCGTGTCCTAAATGGAATCCTAGGACCCCTATTTATAGACCCTGACATTCCTTCTGAGAAGTTCCTAATCATTACGTAATGAAATACAAAATAATACAAGTGTTGAGTCCTCGAGCAAGGTAACAATCTTGCTCGAGCAGACTCACTATGCTAGGTATGCTCAATGAATGTCCTCGAGCATACTTTACTTAGAATATCTTCAATGAAGATATTCTCCTCCAGCAAGCTTCATTCCTCTTGACTAATTCGTGCTTTGCTCGAACTCGTCCATTGAGCAAGCTCATTCTTCTTGATGTCTTCAGCTTTTCTTATTCAGCAATCTTTAGCATGCTCGGATGTAAATCTTGCTCGGGAACTGAACTGTGCTCGAAGTCCTTGCTTTGATCACGTGACATCTTCTTATTGCATCCATGCTTGTCCCCATGTGCTCGATCATCATGTGCTCGTGACACTTGGTTAAAACTTGTATGATCAAGCTATTTGCTAGATTGGCAATCCATGCTCGATAGAAGAATACTCTTGCTCGTTGAAGTGTAGCTTGCTCGAAGCCTAACACTTAGAAGAATTTACCAATTAAGGTTCTGAAGACCTTGCTCGAAGTAGTAAAACTATGATCGATCGTCTAGGCTTGCTCGAAGTCCATACTTAGCCGTTTTCTAAGGAGGTTGAGAAGATTCCCATTTTCCTTATCATAAATCCGACCTAACAATCTCCCCCTAGATTGGAACAAGCTCAGATGCACCAAAACATACCTGCATAGAGTTACACATGTATCAGACATCAAAAATATATCATTTAAGAATATGTCATTTCATTACATAAGTAGGAATTCTGCCTCTTGGGCATTACACATTAAAGTTTTTTTTACATCAAGTACAAGTTAACAATACAAAGATAAACAGAAAGAAATAGTTAATCATCGTTCATCCTCTTTTCTGCTATCTTCTCCTCCTGCTCCCTGTATCAGCATTCTCTTTCATTTTCTTGACATAGGCTGCCTTCTGTTTAATCATGTCAAGCTCTACGGCATCAGAGGAGTCATATGGAAATTTGGCCTTAATGAAGTCTTGAAGGTCCTATGGATGCATAAATTTGAGATCTTCATCATGTCTTATCACTAAAATGGGTATACCAGACTCATTTCTCAATGTGATTAAATCATTGTGCTAACTGTACATTATGTAAGTGATTCTCCTAAAGTTTTGCACCACTGAGTTTGGTTCCTGCATCACTTTTCTCATGGCTAAGCACTCTTTTAATGTTTTCCTCTTACCATGCGAGCTGCTATATTGGGACTGTCTTTTCTTCATCTCAAAGAGGGAGAGTTCAGAGATATGCACTTCATTTATCCTTTTGTTTCTTTTCTCCCTCTCTGTCTGGCTTCTTATCTCTCTCTTCCTTTGTTGCAAGAATGGAATCCCCTTTCTGCTTGTTCTTTTATAAATTTTGAAAGGTCATTTCTTTGTTGACCAGATGGCTGACTTCTGATTTGATTGTCATACAATGTCAATTCAGCCATCCTGGTTAATTGTTCTTTTGTAAAATTTCTCAAGTCATCTCTAAAGATGATGACATGTTCTTCTTTATCTTCAGTAATAACCCTCAAGGTCTTGGATCGCTTATCAAAGAAGAGATGTGTGGGCAAATTTAGATTTCTTGGTGGCACGGGCCTCACACTCTCAGACCTTGGGGATCGGCTCGAGCTTCCTTGTTGAGTTTTCTTTACTTTGTCCAGCACTTTCTCTTCATACCATATTTTTATCGTTTCATCAGTCTGTACCAGCAATCTTGACATTCTGACCCCTTTCTTGTGAAGAGCACTCATCATCTCTACTCTTACTTCCTTTTCTGCTCTCTTCATATCTTCTGGTCATTTTCTCTGGGTTTCCATATATAACTTTTGCTCTCTGTTGTATATGTCGATTAGTTGGTCATGAGGCATGTTTTCAAACTTTTCTTCAGTCGTTCCCTTTTCCATCACAATTTCCTTCAAGGTTTGTACCCTTTTGGGGTTTTCGAACCATTTCCTCACTTCTTCTTCTTTCTTTTTAGCCTCATCTCTTTCCCTCTGTAGCCTCATCTTTAACTCCTGTTCTCTCTCAAATCTTTCTCGACTTTCCTGATCTTTGTGAAAGTCCTTTATCTGTTGAATTCTTCTTTTCAATTCTTCAGGAGAAAGGTTTATCAAATAATTATAATTGTAGCCGTACAGTTGAAGAGATTTGATATCTTTATGTTTAGCCTTTAAAATTTCATAATCTGCTTCATCACTGGCTTTCTTTTTCGTTCTCTTTTTACTGCTATCAGACTCCTTTAACTCTTTTTCTTCCTTCTTTCTCTTCTTTGACACCTTTTCCACATAGTCAGATATGTCATCCACAAGAGCCCTTTTGTAGAGTTTGTCTAGTTTGTCAAATGATTGCAAGTTAAAGAATGCAGGCTTGTGACCAGCCTTCATTAACAACTCTCTTTTAGACTTCCTCAATCTCCACCCTTCAGCTTCTTTTGCTATGTCTTCTATGGATAGTCTTTGAAGGTATTTTGAGTCAAAGCCCAAACTAATCAAGTAATACTTGTCTTTGTTTTTTTTTTCAGTCCCTTTCATTTCTCTTTCACTATGACTCTCAATGTCAATGGTTTCTTCAAGGTTGTGGAGTGCCCCAATCATTGGTTCTTCATTTCTTTCAGATTGAGCCCTCCTTCTTTCTTATAATTTTCCAACCTTCTTTTGTACACCATTGTCTTTACAGATTTTTGTCTTTTGGATTTGGGTGTTTCAATTTCAGCTCTTTCTTTTCTTTTTAGTGATTGAGTTGGAGTGTGAGTGTCGGGATGTCACTTCAGCTTCTGGTCCTTCTAGTATTATTTCTTCATCAACTGATTCAGATGACTTAGAATTTTCTGGTTCATGGTCATCTTTATCATAAACTTCTTCTATAATTGGTTAAGATGTGTCTGTTAAAAGCAGTTGGCTCTTCTTCCATTGTTCTTGTCTGTGTTCTTCCTGAGCTCTCCTAGCTGCATCCACAGTTTCCTGACTGAACTCATCAGGATGTAGAAGGATGTCAAAATATGTTCTGAGCATAACTAGCTGAGCAATGAACTTGACGTATACATTCCATGGCATCCTTGGTTCATCATTCTTCTCAGGTTCTTCTCTCAATCCAAGTTCAGTTTTTGGTTCATTGTTATTTTCCACTTCAATGTTTACAGGTTCAGTTTCAGGCAGTCCAGTTTCATTCACCAGAGGCTCTTCATGTTCACTTGTTACGGGATCTATAGTCACTGTGTGCTCTAGTTCATCAATATTCATATTTGCTCTTAGAGCATCCAGTGTGGCCTTAATTGCCTCATCTGCCTCCTTTATTTTTCTTTCATCTTCACTTTCTTTCTTCTTCATGTTAATTAGTGCTTTAAGCACATCCTGAGGTATTTCTTCCTCATCTTCTTGGTTTAAAGACTCTAACTCTTCATTTATCAATCTCATAGCAGTCTTCACAGATTCAACTTTTGCTATGTCTGGATCAATTATATTTTCTCTGTGCAATATATCACCAGATTGAACATTGTGTTGGGACAATGGATGTAAATCTTCATCTTAAAAGGCAATCCCTTTCCCCTTTGCTTTCCTTTTCAACCTATCTTCTTCAGTTTCATCTTCTTTCTCACTCTCCCCCTCATCATCAGATTTTCCATCTTCATATGCTTGATTTATCATGTTTAGCGCATATGATGGTCCAACATCCATAACTTCTTCATTAGACCTTGCGTACAAGTCTCCGATCGCCCTTAATCCTTCTGCAAGTTCATTTGCATCATCATGTTTTGTTTCAATAGGTTTCTCCCCCTGTTTTGGTGCAACTGAGGTCTTCTCAACCTCATACTGCCCCTCTAGGGTTTGAATCTTCAATAGTGCCTCATTTAATGCAGCCTCTAATGTAGTATTTCGGATCTCCAAAACAACAGTCTTCTCCTTTAGCATAGCATTTTCAGACTCAAGTCTGGCATTTTCACAGATAATATCATACAGATTTGGGCTAGAAGGTGGGGTTTCTTGATTTGGGTTTGGTGCAGGGTTAGACAAAGGTTCTGAATCAGTAGTCTCGGGAGAGGGAATCTTATAAAACTCTGGTTCTGTAGGAAGTGGTTGTGTTGGCTGAGTAGTGTCAGTGGCATGTGTTTCTTGTAGTGGTGAGGATGGTGGGGTTGGATGAAGTGTATGTTGATCAAATTGAGTAGGCTAGGAAACATATTCAGTAAGTGGTGATACAGGCATTGAAGAGATACGTGTATCATGGATGGGTTCAGAGTCAGATAAGGCAGGTTCAGTTATGGCTGGGGAGGAAGGAATATCATCATTTACATCATTTAACTCAATATAATCCGTGTCATCATGGTAAACTTCAGGTGGTGGTGATTCTAGAGGAGTTATCTTTTCAATAGTTTCAACAATAGTGGATATTACATCAGCTACAAGCATATCTTCGTCCTTCGGCTCAGTAGCTTTGTTGCTTGGATCCTCAACCGGTTCATTGGTTTCCTCATTTCTTTCTACTGCTGCATTACCTGCCTCAAGTGCAGATTGTTCAATTAAAGGCACATTTCCTGCAACGACTCCTTATACATCATCATTACTTCCAACAACCAAGTCATTTCCACCTTCCGGACCATTGTCCCCATCATCATTCTGATCATTTCCATCATCTCCACCATTATTATCTCCATCATCATTGTTCTCATCATCACTATTACCGGGAGTCCGAGGCACATCAATAGCACCTAGAGCAGGTACTAGCAACTATGGGAATATATCCCAATCTGCATTGTCTTAAAACTTACTCTTAGCATCTTTCATGCGTTTGCAGATATTTAGATCTTGCAACCTCAAAATCTGTCATGTCCTTTGAATTTCTGGTAGTGCTCTGTTTATTAAGATTTGTAGAAAGCGTGGATACATAAGAAATCTTTGATGGACTTCCTTCTCCGCATTTAATACTAATCCTTGGAAGATAAGTCTTGAAATGTTGAAGGGTTGTTGATACAGTATTGCCACAGTTAGAGTACCAAGCTCTCTGCTTAATAATGTCCAAGTCCCTTTCCTTAGAGATATGAACTAGATTACATGATGAATCAGGAACCTGTAGATCAATGGAAAACTTCCCTTTTGAAACTTCCCCTCCTTTACTCCTCCCTGGTAGCGCATAGTCTCTTAAAAGACTCTTAGTAGCCTTGGGACCGAGTAAGACGGCTGAGCTTCAAAATTGTCATTAAGGTCTAGTGCAGCTCTGATTGAGGCTTCTGTTATCTCAATGTCGTGATTTAGAACCGACGCCTCAATTCTCTCCCCATTGACATCATTGACATATGTTGTAGACCCCCAAAAATCCGAAATATGGTTCCTGTATATTGTGGGGTTGTCAGTTAACGTCACCCTCAGATTGGAGTTACTCAAAAAGTTTATCATTAGCTCCATATGAGCGCACATTTTATGCCGTTTTTCGAATTTGAAAGCCATCAGTTCTGCAAAAACAAGAAGAATTGTCAGTACACAAAGTTGCAAAACTAATATATGAGGATAGATAGATGATTAATGGCGTCTTCAATTAACCTGTTCCGTAGTAATATGCGTACCTGCAAGAACAAGTAAACAGTTAGTCAATAGTTCAATTAGAAACCCTAATTTCAAAATCGGTGTGACCATTATCGAATAATGATGTCTTACCAAATTCAAAACAGAGCTAATGGCTTTAATCAAAGTAAAATCAAGCAAGTATTATAGCAAACGAGCAATAGGAAGATAGCATGAGCAAAGGGGTTTTGCGATTAGGTTTAATAGAGAGAGAAATGTGTGAAAAAGATTCTAAGCCCCCCCCCCTTTTATACCTAACATTTGGGTGGTACAATACCTCCTTTTGTTGTCTAGCGCACGACAGTTGTCATTTAATTTCAAATTTAATGTACCTCCCTTGCTCGAGCATATAGCCAAAGTAAAAGCTGGCTCCCTCTGTACACGAGTACATAGTACAACCCTTGCTCGACGTACTTGGAATATTTTGTCCTTGATCACTAGTATAATCGACACAGAGTGCTCGACTAGACTTGTGCTCAATTAACTTAGCCAAATGTTTAATGATCATCAAATTACTTGATTGAGTATGAGTCATATTCGAGGTGTAGTGTGCTAAATTCCTGAGACCCACCAGTAATCTAACCTTACTCGACTATGCAACATGCTCGAGATACATAGAAATATATCATGTCAACACCCTATGCTCGAGATGCATTCCTCATAGTGTTAGAAACTTTGCTCGACCTAGAAATCTATAGCTCAATGTGCTCGACGTACTCCTATGCTCGAAAGCCTTAGCAGATTGAATCCTTCCTATGCCTGTACTCGAACTCACAGCCTAAGTGTCTAGCTCACAAGTTTGCTCGAACTACTTAACAAAATGATCCATCAAGTTCCTTAGCTCGAATTCTCATACCTAAGTGTCTAGCACACAGCTATGCTCGAACCACTTGGTAATTTTGTCACAACCTTGCTAAGCTCGAAACTAATAGATCAAAGTGCCTAGCACATAACTATGCTCGAAACACATAACATCAATTTTCATAACATAGAAACATGCTCGAGATACTTAGAAATATATCATGTCAACACCCCATGCTCGAGATGCATTCCTCATAGTGTTAGAAACTTTGCTCGACCTAGACATCTATAGCTCAATGTGCTCGACGTACTCCTATGCTCGAAAGCCTTAGAAGATTGAATCCTTCCTATGCCTGTACTCGAACTCACAACCTAAGTGTCTAGCTCACAAGTTTGCTCGAACTACTTAACAAAATTATCCATCAAGTTCCTTAGCTCGAATTCTCATACCTAAGTGTCTAGCAAACAGCTATGCTCGAACCACTTGGTAATTTTGTCACAACCTTGCTAAGCTCGAAACTAACAGACCAAAGTGCCTAGCACATAACTATGCTCGAAACACATAACAATAATTTTCATAACATAGCAAATTTTCAGATCATCAGGATGCTCGAAAATAGGATGCATGTTTGAACCACCTTAACAACATTTCATGAGATGCTCGAAACACTTGATAGAAATTTCAATTCAGTTTGAGAATTACAACTGTTATGCCACTAATCTAAGACATAATCAGTCATGTCTTGTGCTCAAAATTTCAACTTTTCACTAAGAATGATCATTGCAGAACAGCAAGTTAAATTGAGCAATTAGTTTAAGGTGAAATAAGAGATCAAAATCCAGTTCAAATTAAAGTTCATTTTTAAGTCCATTGGAAAGATCTCAACATGGGATCAGATTATCTAATTACTGTCACACCATTTCTTTTCCAGCCTTATTATGACTTAAGTCAGGTTGACACTAGGTGGAAACACTTAACATGATTCTTATAACTTTCGTGATATGCTTAAGATTCAATTAAGAGCTTGAGTTGGAATGGTTACACTTTGGACTTCAGGTTGTTCCTAATCTCTTCTCAAAGCTTATTTAGCTTTCCCCAATCACCCCAATTTGACTTCAACCCCCTGATGCGTTGGTCAAAATATTTATTTATTTGAGCAGTCATATTTATATATATTTATATATATATCCGACTTCAAGGTTGAACGTTGGACTTACAAGCCATCCGGACTTACATGCCTTACATTCAGAGTGTTTAGGACTTATTTGAATGCCCCACTCCTGTAGTTCCTGATGTGTTGTAAAACACACGTATTTTCTGCACGTTTTATCTACGTATTATATTATATTTTATATGTTTTAACTCGTTTTAGATAGGTTTTACATACATTTATTAATCTTGTAGGTTTTGGGTGAAAGAAAGAAAGAAACCGAGCTTTTCGAGCATTCTACGAGCCTTTAACGCATACATGTTAAAGACAAAGCTCAAGGCCCGACCCGTATGCATCATTGAGGCCCAAATCTTACATTATAATATAATATATAAAAAATTAAAAAACCCTAGCTGCTGGAATAGTTGCAGCAACCGCAGCAGGAGAAGAAGGGAGGAAGGAAGAAAAAGTTTTTTCGGCTTAGGATTTGATCGTGTGACAGCTAGGGAAGGAAGAAGACACAAGAACCAAGCCTCGGGGACGTTTCTCATCAGTTGTAGCAGCCAAGAACAGCCCGGAATTTATCCGTATCCAATCTTTTCATAACATTGTTCATCATCTTTTTATACTTGTTCAATTGATTACTAATTTTGCGATTGATTGAAAGATTGAAGTGTTTATGAGTAGGATTGATTGTTAAATGATTTTTGAGATGATTGGTATGAGTTTTATGGTGTTTTTATTGAGTATATGCTGCTGTCCAAATAATATGTTCGGCTAAACTTGTTAGTTCTACCTAGGAATGATGATTATTGTTAGGTTTCGATAGGTTTTATGGATTGTTTGATTGATAGACTTGAATTGTTATTGTAAAGTTTGATTTAGACATGAAATAGGTTGTGTTTAAGGGCTGGAAATTTTGGTGAATTATTGCATAAACCCCGTGTGTCGGTTAATTAGTTTTGTGTTGATTGATCGGTGCATTGTTTGATTCTAGACTTTGTGTTTAGGGTTTGTTTGCGGTAGGTACAACCGTAGGGTTTTGTTGCATGATTATTTGGTTAAAGTACAATGGTTAGGCACCTTCTTAGAGACCGAGAGGTGATAAGAAGTTAGGGTTGTCTCATTGCCTTTGCATGCTAGAATAAGGATTGTGCGAGAGCGAGTTCGTTTTTTGTCAGGTTTAGGTGTTTTGAGCGACTAGTTGATCTATTTTAGTTTAAGTTGAATTGTTCCTCTATCCTTGGTTGTGTAGTATTCATTTCCATTAGAGTCGAGTGTTGGTGAGACTGAGAGGTGATCTAGCATTAGAACACGTTACCAATTATTTCCCGGTTTGGTCATTTTAGCCGATTTTGAGTAGTTTAGGCCTGTTGTGTGAGACCGAGAGGTAATCCAGTGAGCCCGAGCGATCCTTAGTCGTGTCATTTTTAGGAACCGATATCTTGAAGTCATTCAATCCATTAGCTTGTTAGGCCTACAATTTAATTCAGACCTAGGTGGACGTTTTTCTCCATCCTAAGTTAACACAGTTAGTTTGTTGTTAAGTTTTCTATTTTAGGTAACTTTTGTCAGTCAGTCTAGTTAGTTCAGTTAAGTAATTAAAAAATCAAAAATCAATTAAATATTGTTCTAAGTAGGTCTTATCTAGGGTTATTAATCGTTAGCGTCTTACGTGTCCACGTGTTCGATACTCGGACTTCCTAGGTCTATACTACTTGCGATCGGTACACTTGCCGGTTGTGTGTGGTTTTAGGATTTTCGTTTTAATCTTAAAGCTTAGTTGTGAGGGTCATTATTATAGGGTTATTAGACACACATCAAGTTTTTGGCGTCGTTGCCGGGGACACGGTTTTAGGTGTTTTGAGAGCAATCCGAGTTAGGACTTACCTTTTGTGCTACTTGTAATTATTTTTGTTTTATTCTACTTATTTGTTAGAATAGTTTAGATAATCTTATTTCTAATTATAGTTTTTATGCGACAGACTCGATCTCGTGGACCACCCGACACAGTGGCATTCCCCGAGACAGAGAGAGAGTTTCGTGAGAGACATCGTTCCGTTTCACCCTCGTCCACTTCTTCATCTGTTGACCCCGACGATAGGGATAGGATCATCGGCGACATTCCACCGAGGAGGACAGTTGCCGACCGGGCCCGACCGGCCAATGCTGGTGCGAGATCCAGCATCGCACCACCCGCCATTGGAGTTGCTACGAACTGGCAGATCCCGTCGAACATTCTAAATACCATTGCTCATTCTGCTCAGTTTCACGGGTTGCTTCACGAGAACCCGCACTCTCATCTTACCCGCATCATGCGTATCTCACTTTCCATCTTGCGGGCGTTTCCGAAGACGCCGTTAAGCTCCGCGTCTTTTCGTTTTCTCTCGCTGATCAAGCAAGTCTGTGGCTCGAGTCCCTCCCACAGGGCTCGATAGCTACTTGGGCTGCCATGCAGACCCAATTTCTTGAAAAATACGATCCTACGACTAAGGCCGCTCGTTTGCGTAACCAGATACATTATTTTCAAATGGAAGACACCGAGACTTTTTACGAGACCTGGGAGCGATTCAAGAATATATTAGCGTTGTGCCCGAACCACGGCTTACAAGATTGGGCGGTCGTCGAGAAATTTTATAATGGAGTGACGTACGCGACGCAGAGTATGCTTGACACGGCGGCGGGAGGAAATCTGTTGACGACTAAGGACCCTGATGAGTGTATCGCTTTATTCAATGGGCTAGCTATGAGTGGATACCAGAGACCACCCGCCAGAGGAGGTAAGACCGTCGATTCCATCTCACGAGGCATGCATTCGGTGGACACGATCACCGCACTAACGGCACAGGTCAAGGCGTTGGTGAAGATGGTGAAGGATATGCAGATGAAGAGCAAATTGTGTGAGATCAGCAGAGGGGGGCATGATACAGTTCAGTGCCCAGTCAGTTCGCAGGAGGAGGCCGTAGACTTCATAGGAAATCCAAACCGAAATCCAAATTCTTTCAATTCTTATAATTCAGGATGGAGAGGCAATCAGTACTTTAACTGGAGAAGCGGTGGCCAGTCTGGTTTTCAGCAGCGCCAGAGCCTATTTCATGATGCCGGTGAGGGAGCGAGCAGTGGGGAGAAGAACTTTGAAGGAGATGATGGCGCAACAGACACAGATGTTGTCGCAGCTTATAACGCGTGAGGATTCCCGACACAAGGAGACGCAGGAGAAGCTTCAAGAGCACGAACAGTTCATGAGGAATCAAGGAGCGTCGATTCAGAGTCTCGAGCAGCAGACGGGAGAGATAGCAAGTAGGTTGAACGAGAGGCCGCAGGGTTCATTACCGAGTAACACCGAGCAGAACCCGAAGGGATTCGCTAATGCTGTGACAACGAGGAGTAGTGCAGGGGCACGAGATGAGCCCGAGATTCAGCAAAGGTCTAGAAGAGGAGTCGTCAAGGAGCCTGCAGTAGTTCTAGAGGAGCAGGTGGATGAGGAGATTCAGATGGAGTCTCCACTGGCCCAGGTGCATCAAAGGAGCAGCCCAGGGAGTTCAGCACAGGCCGAGAGACAGCAGCTACCGAGCGAGCCACCCATAGTCTACAAGCCTAGAGTACCATACCCAGGGAGACTCCATTGAAATAGAGATGAGGAGCAGAATTCCAAATTTCTTGATCTTTTGAAGCAGCTTCACCTTAACATTCCATTCCTTGAGGCACTGAATCAGATGCCTAAACACGCGAAGTTCCTCAAGGATATCCTTTCGAATAAGGAGAAGCTTGCTGAGGTCGCTTCCATCCCATTGAGTGCTAGTTGTTCTGCTGTCTTACAGAGGAAATTACCGGAAAAGATGGCCGATCCAGGGAGTTTCACGATTCCCTGTATCTTGAGCGATGATACGGTTATTCATGCGCTGGCCGATCTTGGTGCCAGTATTAATCTCATGCCATATTCCGTGTATCGCAAGCTGGGTCTAGGCGAACCGAGGCCTACCAGGATGAGAATCCAGCTTGCTGACCGTTCGGTGAAATACCCTCGAGGGGTGGTCGAGAACTTGCTGGTTCGTGTCGACAAGTTCATCTTCCCGGTGGACTTTGTCATTATAGACATGAACGACGATGATAGCGTACCACTGATTTTAGGCCAACCATTCCTTGCCACTGCAAAGGCGTTGATCGACGTCTGCAAAGGTAAGTTGATTTTGAGAGTTGGGGATGAGAACGTCACCTTTGACGTTCGACAGTCACTGAAATACCCCAAGTCTGATGATGACTCCCTGTACTTTATCGATACCATCATGGAGCATGTTGGGGAGTTTTTCAGCGAGATCTGTGGAGGATCTGCCTCCGACACTCAGATTCTCGATAGGGACATTCCAGAGATTGAGATAGTTGCCATGACCGATCAGTCAACGGAAGATGACACTGAGTCACATCACCCTGAGTCTGAAGTGTCTGCTGGGATCGTACTTGACGATCCGATGGACCGACATTCTGTCGAGAGCCCCCGTCCGTCCTTAGAGCTTAAGGATTTACCTACCCATCTGGAGTATGCGTGTTTGGACGAGGAGAGGAAGTTGCCGGTTACTGTCGCATCTGCTTTGACGGAGGTCGAGAGAGAGAGACTATTGAGGGTCCTTCGAGAGCACAAGGAGGCCATTGCATGGAAGATTATCGACATCAAGTGTATCAACCCTTCGTTTTGCATGCATAAAATCCTCATGGAGGATAATCATAGGACTGTCGTTCAGCCGCAGCGGCGGCTTAATCCGAAGATGCAGGAGGTCTTGAAGAAGGAGATCATCAAACTCCTTGATGTGGGGATCATTTTCCCCATTTCTGATAGTTCGTGGGTTAGTCCAGTCTAAGTGGTTCCCAAAAAGGGTGGCATGACTGTCGTCACCAATGAGAGGAACGAGCTCATTCCCACTAGGACTGTGACCGGTTGGAGAGTCTGCATTGATTTCCGCAGACTGAATGATGCCACGAGGAAAGACTACTTTCCTCTACCTTTCATTGATCAGATGTTGTAGCGTTTGGCAGGTCAGCAGTACTACTGCTTCTTTGATGGTTTCTCCGGGTACTTTCAGATTCCTATTGCTCCCAATGACCAGGAGAAAACCACGTTTACCTGCCCATATGGTACGTTTGCCTATCGACGTATGCCGTTCGGACTGTGTAACGCTCCAGCCACATATTAGAGGTGCATGGTGGCTATATTTCATGACATGATCGAGGACTCCATGGAGGTGTTCATGGACGATTTTTCTGTATTTGGGAGCTCTTTTGATCGGTGTCTCTTCGACCTTGAGAGGATGTTGGCCCGATGCGTTAACACCAACCTAGTTCTTAACTGGGAGAAGTGTCACTTCATGGTTCGCGAGGGCATCGTATTTTGAGTGCGGGGATAGAGGTCGACCGAGCGAAGGTCGATACCATCTCTAACCTTCCCCCGCCCACTTCCATGAGATCCATCCGGAGTTTTCTAGGTCATGCTGGGTTCTATCTCCGGTTTATTAAAGATTTTTCTAAGAATGCGAGACCCATGACCAAACTCTTGGAGAAGGATGCCCCGTTTGTGTTTTCTGAGCAGTGTGTCGAGGCGTTTGATCTTTTAAAAGACAAACTCGTTAACGCCCCGATCATGATTTCTCCCGACTGGTCGCTTCCTTTTGAGTTGATGTGTGATGCGAGCGACTTCACAGTCGTAGCGGTTCTTGGACAGCGGAAGGATAAACACTTCCATCCGATTTACTATGCGAGCCGGACCTTGAATGGTGCACAGGAGAGTTACACCACCACCGAGGAAGAGCTTTTAGCTGTGGTGTTTGTGTTTGACAAATTCAGGTCCTATCTTGTTCTGTCTAAGACGATTGTGTACACGGATCATTCTGCCATTCGTTATCTCTTTAGCAAACAGGATGCTAAGCCACGCCTTATCTGATGGATCCTATTGCTTCAAGAGTTTGATATTGAAATCCGTGATAAAAAGGGGGCCGAGAATGTGGCAGCCAATCATCTTTCGCGTCTTGAGGGAGCTGAGTTAGGAGAGCCGAGGGTCATGATTAATGACCACTTTCCGACAGAGAGTCTTATGTTTGTTTCGGCTCAGGATGAGGGTTTTCCGTGGTTCGCCGACTTCGCGAACTATCTTGCGGACGGGTACTACCCGAAGATGTCCTACCAGCAAAAAAAGAAATTCTTTGCTGATGTTAAGTTTTACTTGTGGGATGACCCGTATCTTTTTCGTATAGGTGCTGACCAGTTGATCAGGAGGTGTGTTGGACCGACAGGAGGGATGGCAGATTCTGAGCCATTGCCATGTTGGACCGACAGGAGGTCACCACGGTGCGAGTTTGACGGCGAAGAAGGTGTTGGATTGTGGTTTTTATTGGCCTTCGATTTTCAAGGATGCGCACGCGTTTGTGAGGAGTTGTGATCATTGCCAGCGGGTCGGCAACATTTCTTCGCGAAATGAAATGCCCAGAATGTTATTCAGGTTTGTGAGGTTTTTGATGTTTGGGGCATTGATTTCATGGGACCGTTTCCATCTTCGCGTGGAAACAAGTACATACTCGTGGCGGTCGACTACGTTTCGAAGTGGGTTGAGGCCAAGGCGTTACCCACGAATGATGCCCGAGTTGTACTCCATTTTCTCAAGAGCCTTTTTGCTCATTTTGGTGTCCCGAAGGCGTTGATCAATGATAGAGGAACTCACTTCTGCAATGTGAAGATGGAGAAGGCGTTGCGACGCTATGGAGTCACCCATCGGCTTGCAACTGGCTACCACCCACAGACTAGTGGGCAGGTAGAAGTGAGTAACCGGGGGATCAAACGCACTCTTGAGAAAACGGCTGGTTCGAATCGTCGGGATTGGTCCGACAAGTTAGATGATGCGTTGTGGGCCTTCCGTACAGCCTAAAAAACTCCGACCGGTTCCACACCGTTTCGGATGATTTATGGGAAGGCCTGCCACCTGCCTGTCGAGTTGGAGCACCGTGCCTCTTGGGCCCTACAGAGAGTTAATCTTGATATGTCTGCCGCGGAGGCCACTCGATTCCACCAGTTGCACGAGTTAGAGGAGCTGAGAGATCACCCCTACGCCCAGTCGTTTAGGTATAAGGAGCGGACGAAGGAACTGCACGATAGGAAGTTAAAGGGTAACAAGCAGTTCAAGTTGAGATCCTGATGGTCGGGACCGTTCACGGTCACTGAGGTCTTCCCGTACGGCACTGTCGAGATAGAGGATAAAGGCGGGATGTTTAAGGTTAACGGTCATAGACTGAAGCACTACATTGGAGAGCCGGTGACTGACCAGACGGTCGAGGTATTCTACCTTGACGCGCTCTCCGAGACTTAGACGCGATGGATGCACACTCGAGAGACTGCCCGAGTTGTAGAGTTTGTATTTATGTATTTGTGTGATGCTATTTGTTTTCTTTGTTTTTTCTATTTCAGGTTGTTCCAAGATGAAACCGCTCGTACTCAATCTCCATTCGAGTCGGTCGATTTAAGGAGTATCATATTAAAAAAAAAAAGCATAAAAACCAAAGACACAAAAATATGTTTATTTCTTTATGTTTTTGTTTTCCGTATTGTACGCCGCTACATGCGAGCGAGTTTGAGTTTTGCAGGTAATATTATGCGCATGGTAGCTTTGGTGGAGTTTTGGAACAGGTTCTCCCGAGGTTGCGGCCGCGAATGAAATGCTATATGGTCGCTTGATGGATATTCAGTTGTCGAAGATTCTGCACACAAACCAGGGGAGTACCCGTTCTTTGTTTTTACTCTAGTATATTATCTTTTTATTTTCTGTTTTATTTTTATTTTACTTCTTTCCCTTGTACTCATCGAGGACGATTTCGTTCTAAGTGTGGGGATGGGGTTTATTTTACTTAGTTTTAGGAAAATTTTTGAAAAAAAAAAAATTTAATTAAAATTTTGAAAAATAGTCCCTTGAAATTTGTTTTCTCTACGTTAAGCAGGAGATGATATTATTACCGAGTAGTGGTTATTTTATAACTTCTTGGTGTTTTCAATATATATATATATATATATATATATATATATATAATAAATAAGAACAGTGCCCATTAGACCCGCACGTAATGTTTGGTAACCGAACGGTTTAGACTCAGTAATCGTGTGTCGGTAGGCTCAGCCTTTAAGAATGAAAGGGCGGTTTGGTTGTTGACCTAATTGAACCTTTTAAATGGCCTGAATTTAGTGGGAAATAACTTAGGGGTTTTGTTTGTTTAACTAAGCTCGTGACAGGATTGGAATGAAAAGCCGGGTCATACTCAAGCCTCGAGTCACATGATCGTCTGTATATATTAGTTGTTTTATCTTTTGTATTTGTTTCTGTTCATGCAAAGCCATGTAATATGAGTGAAAAAACAAATTGCAAAAAGCCAAAAGGCAGAAAAAGAAAAAAATAAAAGAGAATGCATTTGTAATTGTGTGCACTTGAAAGAGAGCTATAGTTTATAGTTTGTATATGAGTCGAAATGTTTAATCATGTGGCAAAAGGTTTAAGTCAAGTTGGGGTGGCTCGGCCCGGTATAACCATAATGGAATTGGTGAAGTGGCAGCAGGGCTTTTAGGTGTGGGTTCCACTTAGTCATACAAATTAATAGAATTGTCACGCCTTATTTGCCTCGATAAGTATTAGGGGCATGGGTTTAAAGTGGACAGCAATACTGGTAATCGACCTGATCTAGCTTATTAGGTGAAAGTTGGAAGGGGTAACGAGTCACTTGTTCTAATACTTTAAAAAGAAAAAAAAATATATTAATATTAATAATAATATAAAACCAAGAGTTGTCCGTTGAACTCGGGTATGATCCTGTGTAGTATTATTTTTCAGGGACGAAAAAGTCTTAAGTGTGGGGATATTTGATGTGTTGTAAAACACACGTATTTTCCGCACGTTTTATCTACGTATTATATTATATTTTATATGTTTTAACTTTTTTTAGATAGCTTTTACATACATTTATTAATCTTGTAGGTTTTGGGTGAAAGAAAGAAAGAAACCGAGCTTTTCGAGCATTCTACGAGCCTTTTACTCATACAAGTTCAAGACAAAGCTCAAGGCCCGGCCGGTATGCATCATGGAGGCCCAAATCTTACATTATAATATAATATATAAAAAATTAAAAAAACCCTAGCTGCTGGAACAGTTGCAGTGACCGCAGCAGCAGTTTTTTGAGAAATACTGCTCTCTACGTGAAACTCTGCATTTTTCCGTGCTCTCTCGTGAAACTCCGCATTTTTTATCTACGTGAAACTCCGCATTTTTCCGTGCTCTCTCGTCGATCATGCGATTTTGTGGTTCGAGTCCCTCCCTCCCACAGGGCTCCATAGCTACTTGGGCTGCCATGCAGACCCAATTTCTTGAGAAATACGATCCTCCGGCTAAGGCCGCTCGTCTACGTAATCAAATTCATTCTTTTCAAATGGAGGACACCGAGAGTTTCAACGAGGCATGGGACCGATTTAAAAATCTGTTAGCATGTGCCCGAATCACGGCTTGCAAGATTTGGCGGTTGTCGAGAAGTTTTATAATGGAGTGACGTACGCGACTCAGAACATGCTTGACATGGCGGCGGGATGAAACCTGTTAACGACGAAGGACCCGGATGAGTGTATCACATTGTTTAACGGGTTAGCTATGAGTGGATACCAGAGACCACTCGCTAGAGGAGGTAAGATCGTCGATTCCATATCACGTGGCATGCAATTGGTGGACACGAGCACCGCGCTTACGGCACAGGTGGAGGCGTTGGTGAAGATCGTGAAGGACTTGAAGACGAAGAGCAAGTTGTGCGAGATATGCAGAGGAGGGCATGATACCGTTAAGTGCCCAGTCAGTTCACAGGAGGAGGCTGTAGACTTTATAGGAAATCCAAACCGAAATCAAAATTCTTTCAATTCTTATAACTCGGGATGGAGAGGCAATCAGAACTCCAACTGGAGGAGCGGCAATCAGTCCGGTTTTTAGCAGCGTCAGAGTCTGTTTCAGGATGCAAGTGAAGGAGCGAGTAGTGGGGAGAAGAAGCCCAATTTAGAGGAGATGATGGCGCAGCAGACGCAGATGTTGTCACAGCTTATGACACGAGAGGATTCCCGACATAAGGAAACCCAGGAGAAGTTTTGCAAGCACGAGCAGTTCATGAGGAATCAGGGAGCGTCGATTCAAAGTCTCGAGCGGCAGATGGGATAGATAGCGAGTCGGTTGAACGAGAGGTCGCAGGGTACGCTACCGAGTAACACTGAGCAAAACCCGAAAGGATTCGCGAAAGCTATGACGACGAGGAGCGGTGCAGGGGCACGAGATGAGCCCGTGATTTAGGAGATGTCTAGACGGAGAGTAGTTGAGGAGCCAGCAGTTGTGGATAGCGAGGAGCAGGTGGATGAGAAGATTCAGACGGAGTCTCCGCTGGCCCAGGTGCATCAGAGGAGCAACCTAGGGAGTTTAGCATAGGCCGAGAGACAGCAGCTACTGATCGAGCCGCTGAGAGTCTACAAACCTAGAGTACCATACCCCAGGAGACTCCGTAGAGATAGAGATGAGGAGCAAAACTCCAAATTCCTTGATCTTTTGAAACAACTTCACCTTAATATTCCATTCCTTAAGGCACTGACTCAGATGCCTAAACACGTGAAGTTCCTAAAGGATATTCTTTCGAATAAGGAGAAGTTAGCTGAGGTAGCTTCCATCCCTTTGAGTGCTAGCTGTTCTGCTGTCTTACAGAGGAAGTTACCAGAGAAGATGGCCGATCCAGGGAGTTTCACAATTCCCTGCATCTTGAGTGATGATACGGTTATTCATGCGCTGGCTGATCTTGGTGCCAGTATTAATCTCATGCCGTATTCCGTGTATCGCAAGCTGGGTTTAGGAGAATTGAGGCCTAGCAGGATGAGTATCCAGCTTGCTATTCGTTCTGTGAACGATGATGATAGTGTACCGCTTATTCTTGGCCGCCCATTCCTTGCCACTGCACAGGCATTGATCGACGTCTGCGAGGGTAAGTTGATATTGAGAGTTGGGGATGAGAACGTCACCTTTGACGTTCGATAGTCACTTAAACACCCCAAGTCTGCTGATGACTCCTTGTACTTTATTGATACCATCATGGAGCATGTTGGGGAGTTTTTCAGCGAGATCCATGGAGGATCTACCTCTGACACTCAGATTCTCGATAAGGACATTCCGGAGATTGAGATGGTTTCCATGACCTATCAGTCAACGGAGGAAGACACCGAGTCACATACCTCTGAGTCTGAAGTGTCTGCTGGGATCGTACGAGACGATCCGATGGACCGACCTTCCGTCAAGAACCCCCCTCCTTCCATAGAGCTTAAGGAGTTGCCCGACCATTTGGAGTATGCATTTTTAGACGAGGAGAGGAAGTTTCTAGTTATCATTGCATCTGCTTTGACGGAGGTCGAGAGAGAGAGATTGTTGAGGGTGCTGAGAGAGCACAAGGAGGCCATTGCATGGAAGATTATCGACATTAAGGGTATTAACCCTTCGTTTTGCACTCATAAAATCCTCATGGAGGATAATTATAGGACTGTTTAGCCACAGCGGCGGCTTAATCCGAAGTTGCGGGAGGTCGTCAAGAAGGAGATTATCAAACTCCTTGATGCAGGGATCATTTTCCCCATTTCTGATAGTTCGTGCGTTAGTCCAATCCAAGTGGTTCCTAAAAAGGGTGGCATGACTGTCGTCACCAATGAGAGGAACGAGCTCATTCCCACTAGGACTGTGACCGGTTGGAGAGTCTGCATTGATTACCGCAGACTGAATGATGCCACGAGGAAAGACCACTTTCCTTTACCATTCATCGATCAGATGTTGGAGCGTTTCGCAGGTCAGCAGTACTACTGCTTCTTGGATGGTTTCTCCGGGTACTTTCAGATTCCGATTGCTCCCGATGACCAGGAGAAAACCACGTTTACCTGCCCATACGGAACGTTTGCTTATAGACGTATGCCGTTCGGACTGTGTAACACTCCAGCCACATTTCAGAGGTGCATGGTGGCTATATTTCATGACATGATCGAGGACTCCATGGAGGTGTTCATGGACGATTTTTCAGTGTTTGGGAGTTCTTTTGATCATTGTCTCTCCAACCTTGAGAGGATGTTGGTCCAATGCATTGACACCAACCTATTCCTTAACTGGGAGAAGTGTCACATCATGGTACGTGAGAGCATCATTTTGGGGCATCGTATTTTGAGTGCGGGGATAGAGGTCGACCATGCAAAGGTCGAGACCATTTCTAATCTTCCCCCACCCACTTCTGTGAGATCCATCCGGAGTTTTCTGGGTCAAGCTAGGTTCTAACGCCGGTTCATTAAAGATTATTCTAAGATCGCATGACCCATGACCAAACTTCTGGAGAAGGATGCCCCGTTTGTGTTTTCTGAGCAGTGTATCGAGGCGTTTGATCTTTTAAAAAGCAAACTCGTTAACGTCCCGATCATGATTACTCCCGACTGGTCGCTTCCCTTTGTAAAGTTTGATTTAGACATGAAATAGGTTGTGTTTAAGGGCTGGAAATTTTGGTAATTCATTGCATAAATTCCTTGCATTGGTTGATTAGTTTTGTATTGATTGATCGGTGATTGTTTGATTCTAGACTTTGTGATTAGGGTTTGTTGGCGGTAGGAACAACCGTAGGGTTTTGTTGCATGATTTATTGGTTAAAGTACAGTGGTTAGGCACCTTCTTAGAGACCGAGAGGTGATAAGAAGTAGGGTCGTCTCATTACCTTTGCATGCTAGAATAAGGATTGCGCGAGAGCGAGTTCGTTTCTTGTCCGGTTTAGGTGTTTTGAGCGATTAGTTTGTCTATTTTGGTTTGTCTTTCCTTGGTTGTGTAGTATTCATTACCATTAGAGTCGAGTGTTGGTGAGACCGAGAGATAAGTCAACATTAGAACATGTTAACGATTGTTTCCCGGTTTGGTTGTTTTAGCAGATTTTGAGTAGTTTAGGCTTGTTGAGTGAGACCGAGAGGTAATCTAGTGAGCCCGAGAGATCCTTAGTCGTGTCATCTTTAGGAGCCGGTGTCTTGATATCATCTAATCCATTTACTTGTTAGGCCTACAATTTGATTCAAACCTAGGTAGAAATTTTTCTCCATCCGAAGTTAACACAGTTAGTTTGTCGTTAAGTTTTCTATTTTTGGTAACTTTTGTCAGTCAGTCTGTAACATCCAACTTTTGGTAAATAATAAATAACAGAAAGTTTTGTTATTAACTGTGTGTCGTTAAATTAGTGTGTGTTAAGTGTTTGGATAATAATTGGAATTGGAATTGTGAGTGGGTTGTGGGGCCCGCAACCCCCCTATATAAACCCAACCCATCCACACTTTCACCATTTCCTTCCTTTCACACACACACTAGAACACATATTTTCTCTCAAGACCCGAATCCGAATTCAGGCTAAAGCAAGGAAGATCTTGGTGTTCAAGTGTCTTCAAACGACAAGAGCACGTCCAGATCTACGTAGTGTTCAGTTCCGAACCGAACCCGAAGAAAAATGTGAGTTTTGGTTAAAAAGGTTTCGTATTATGGTCGAATTCGACATGCAAACTGATAGAACGATAGATCGGGTTGTAAGATGTAAGAAAAACATAAACTTGGTGAGTTATAACCTCACGGGTATGATATAGGACAAAAAGGTGATGTTCGGACCTCATAAAACACGGGTATACAAAGTTGGTACAACACAAAACCAATAAAAAGGGGTAAAATCGGGTCCTATGGAAGAGTCACGGAGTAACTTGGCTTAAAATGGCAAAAATGAAGAAAAGGAGATATTTTCGCATAAGTCGATTTCACATCGCATAGCCATGCGAAGCGAAATCGATATTTCGCATCGCACAGCCATGCGAAGCGAAATTCTTCCATGCGAAATTTAATAAAATTCATTTTCTGATGCATTTTTGTTAAAAGACTGTTAATGAAAATAAATTTTTTCTGAGCTGACCTGGCAGCTCAACCCCAGCCAGGGGCTCTGCCCTTTGGACCCTGCTAGGGGCTGCCGCACCTAGACCCCGCTACCAGGGGCGCTGCCCCCGGACCCCCGTTAGTTGAGGGTTTCATTAACTTAGATGTAGGAAGTAGTAGTAATGGATAATTGACACGCGTAATGTATTGTACAGTTAGCCGTGCACAACTAAGGAAGGGCATTACCGTTAACGGTGAGAGAAACCGAGTCCAGGTGAGTTCTAGCCCCTTTAACTGTTATGTTTTCGGGGCTGTGTGCATACTCCTATGTGGTAGATAATACACTTACTTGATTGGTAAGTGTATGATACGTGTGTGGTTGTGTATTGAATGTATTGTTACATAACGATTGTATGAACAAGTATGCATATATGTTTATAACTAGAAGATATGCAAAGTATGCACGTATGATAAAGATATGGTTATTCGAGACAGAAGGGACCAGACCCTCATAATATCTGAGATGATAGGGACCAGACCCTCATAATATCTGTGATGTTAGGGACCAGACCCTTATAATATCTGTGATGTTAGGGACCAGACCCTTATAATATCTATGATGTATAAGGTAGAATAGCTTATGGTATACCATAGGGTTTTATGAAAGAAAGTATGTAGGAACGTATGCATGTATGTAAAGTATTTATGATAGAAGTGATAGTAAATAAGGTATGAATACATATCTCCGGACACGTATGAGTATGGTATGAATGTAATGTATGTTAATTGATTAACTAGAACTCACTCGGCGTAGCTGACTTTTAGTATGCACGCAGGCAAATAGGTTGAGGCAGCTGGGTTGAGGAGGGACACATGGCACGAGCTAAAGAGACTGGCATCCATGAAGAAGTGTCATGACTATTTTATGTTAATATTTATGAAAAGACAACTTGTATGTTAAGACATGATTTGAAGTTTTGTAATGTAATGCATGAAGTTTCAATTATTCCCCGAAAGTTTTTATTAACTCTGATTTTAGAACTGTGTTTATGAGTAGATCCAACACCAAAGTAGGGTTACCGGGAACGGGGTCTTACACAGTCTAGTTAGTCCAATTAAGTAATTCAAAATCAAAAATCAATTCAATATTATTCTTAGGTAGGTCTTGTCTAGGGTTAGTGATCTTTAGCGTCCTTACGTGTCTTCGTGTTCGATACTCGGACTTCCTAGGTTTGTACTACTTGCAACTGGTACATTTGCCGGTTGTGTGTGGTTTAGGATTTTCATTTTATATTTAAAGCTTAGTTGTGAGGGTCATTGTTATAGGGTTATCCGACCCAAATCAGCCACTTTGTATCCTTTATCACAAACTTGAGAAATGCTGAGTAGATTGTATTGTAGTCCTTCAACATGCAGCACATTCTCAAGGATACTTTGCCATTTATGAGTGTTCCTCTTCCAACACTCTTCCCTCCATTTTTATCACTTCCAAAGGCAACTGGCCCTTCATATTTTCTTTCATAGTTGATTAGCACACTATTATCACAGGTCATGTGCCTGGAACTTCCACTGTCCATATACCATAAGTCATTTCTGTTTAAGGACTGTTCCTGCACAAACAAACAAAACAGAATTAGTTTGATTCTGAGTTACAAACTTTATCAGTTTGTAATTCAGTGTCAGTTGAAGATTTATTAGGAGTTGGAGCTGGAACAGGAAGTGGGTCTTCATACACAACTTCATATTCTTCTTCTGAGTCTGAATCTGACCCAGCTTTCACAGCTTGTGACTTAATCAAATCTTTAGTTTGCTCAATCACATAGTTCTTCTTTTCTGTCAACTCCTTCTTAGTCTTCCATGGAACTCTCTTGGCTCATAACCCTACTTCATTAAGAATTTCTCATCCCCATTAAGAACACCAGGTCTGATCTTTTCTTTTCCTTTATCACTTGACCTTCTATTCTTTGTAGGTTTGCTAGATACTTTCTCTTCATCCTTGATCTTCAAGACTTGTTTCAGTCTCTTCTCTAGCACTGATCTTTTCTCTTCATCATCTGAGCTTCCTTTTTCTTCATTTAAGTATCTTTGATACATTTTCTTATATCCCTTCATATCAAAACCACACACCACATCAGGAACAACAAACTCTTCCTCTTCAAACCAGCAAGAGTCAGTGTGATGACCATAGGCATCACACTTCTTGCACCAGACCTTTGCATAACTCTCCATGTCTTCAAGCAATTGCTTGTCCTTAATTTTGTCACCGGGTTTAGGGTAGTCAAAGCCTAAAGAGGTTTTAGGACACAACGAGTTGCTAAAATCCATCTTGATTGGTTTGTTTAGGTCAGGCTCTAGATGGTATTTTTCTTTCACAAACACAACTGGTTTCAACTTTGATGAAATTCCAGAACAGCTTCCTTTTTCTTCTTTAGCAGACCTTCTCATTGATACATATTCCACAACTCCAATGTCAAAAAGTTCATGGGTTGAGAAAACTGGATAGATTGGAGGATGTGGCTGATCATAAGAAGATTTCATAGTTTCTTCTATTCTTTTCTAGATTTCAGACTGTGGTCTTGCACATATGTCAAACACCACATGTTCTCTTCTCATCTTCTCATAGTGCTTTTTCATCTTTGGAGTCATCTTTGGCAGAAGAGGAATGTTTTCACTTTTCTTTTGCTTGATCCTTTCTTCTTCTTGCCCTTAGATGACTTAGAGCTTCCACAGCTGCAGTTACTGTCTTCACTGGAGTACTCACTCCACTTCTTTTTCTGTCCTTCTAATTTTTCATTCTTCTCAGTCTCTGGCTCCTCACTCTGCTTCACTGCAAACTCTCCATTCTTTTCCACAAACACATCACCATATTGTTTCACAAATTCAGCCTTGTCATCAAAAACATTCTTGAATTGCTTAAGGTATTCACTTCTGCTCTCCTTGTCTAATTTTAGTGGGTAGCTATCACAAAAAGGTGGTGGCACCTTTTTATACTTCTCTTCATCAGTCATTTTATCAACATAACCCACTATATTGCCTGTAGAGACAAGGTTCTTCAAGAATTCCATTTGAATCAGTAATTCAGCATTCTTCATTTTTTCTTATGCATACATCTTCTTCAACCCTTCAATTTCAATTGTCATTCTCGATTGGGTTTGGTATGCCATCATACAGTCCTCTTCAAGCCCCTTGATTTGAACTTCATATGTTGCTTCACTTGCTTCATAGACATTCAAGAAGGCTTCCTTTCTCCAACACTCAGTTTTCCACTTTCCAATCTCCTGATTTAGTTTGTCAATAGTAATAAGAATATTAGAAATTGAAACATCAGATTGTACCTGAGCATTTGAAGATTCAGACTTGTCATGCACTTTGGCCATAAATTCAACATTTGCCTTCTCCATTTTAGCTGCATGGTTGCTCCAATCAAATTCCCCATCCTGCAGCACCCTGGTTACAGCAACATTTCCTTGATCTCTCAGCCGGTTCACATTGTTCTGATTAGTGTGAACCTGCATTCGATTGTTTCTTTGGGGTTGAAATGTTTGTTGTAGGGGTCTGTTCGGATTTTGATAGGGGTTTGGTTGGTGATCTGATTTCTCTGTTGCTAGAAATTTTGATTCTGGTAGAATTGATTTTGGTTCACTTGATTGCCAGCTTACTTTGGCATGTTACATTCTCTAGCAAAATGTCCAGGTTGTTGACAGTTATAACATATGGCTTTTGATTTGTCAAATCCAATTCTTTCATTTGGTCCATTGAAGCTTGTTCTACCAGTCCTGTTATACAACCTTTTGCTTCTTACTGCTAGCATAGCTGCTTGCCACTTTATGTCCATGTCCTCTAAATCACCAGCATCTATTTGTTCTAGATCTTCTTGCACAATGCTTGTGTTTATCAGATTCTTGGCCCCAAAGGCATGATATGACTCAGTAAACATGGAGAACAAGGCTTGGTAGTCTGTTCCTTGAGTTGGGTTGTGATGCATGAATGTTGGCTGCCCATTTGCTGTAGATGGAGTGTCATCTTCAATCAACTGAACATTGAATCTTGGTTGGCCACTGCAAGTTGAACCTGTTTCTGATGGGTCCTCAATAATAGGTTGTTGGTTCTTGATTGAGCGGTTGCCCATTGGTGCTACAAGAGCATTGTTCACTTGAAAACTTGGCTTCTCATCTCGAATCATATGATTTTCAATCATCTCATGTTCTGCAGCCTTAAGAAAAGCAATCACATCATCCAACTTAAAGTTGGGAAAACTGTCCTTTTCTTTGATAAACTTGCTGGCAGTGTACCATTCACCAGACAAAGATGATAAAAGCTTTTTGTTCAGCTCAAAGTCAGAGATCTATAAATCAGTCGTTCTTATGTCGTTTACAATCATCATAAATCTCTACAACAATGATTTTAATCTTTCCCCGTCTTGAAACTTGAACCTGTCTAGTTGTTGCTTCAGTCTATCTTTCTTTATGTCTCTCAATTCAGTATTCCTTTCAAACATTTCGATAACTGCATCATACATACCCTTTGCAGTTTTATGATGATTGACAGTTGTCAAAATCTCCCAAGAAAGCCCTAACTTCAGCATAGACAGAGCTTTATCATCCCGTTTCTTCATTTTCAGCTCAACGGTAGTATTGTTGTTTGGAGTTGTTGAAGGATCGTAGTTTCCTTCAGTGATGGAAGTCCTGATCTCTGGGTCGTTGTAGTTCACAGCCGCTTCGAAGAGCACCTTCCATTTGATGAAGTTTTCTTGTCCTAGCAGTCTTGGAATCTTGTTGGTAGAGATTTCTTGGTCTTCCATTTCAGTAGATCTGGAATTTGCAGTAGTGAAAACAGAGTAAAGCTTCAAACTTTTTCACAACCTTCTGTCCTGTGGCATTCAGCGAGCTTACTCAAGCTCTGATACCACTTGTCAGGATCGTGAATCGGGTGAAACCTTCTAAAAGGTTGACAAGAACACACCGATTCGATTACCCAAAAGGCTTGTTAAATATCCCGGCGGAATCAGGATATCCAACGAGTGGGAACGAAGGAGTATAAATAGCAAACACAAAACAATAATAGATAATCAATAAAAGCTCATTCAAAGACAAAGATTCACTGTATTAAATGATTCGTTAATGAAACAGTGAAAGGAATGTCTAGGGTTTTGTGTATAACGGCGTCGCCTATACGAGGAAACAAATATAATATTCTTTTTGGAATGTTTCTCGTATTCTGTGTCTGCCAACCTGTAAATCCGTGTTCTAAATGGAATCTTAGGACCCCTATTTATAGACCCTGATATTCCTTCTAAAAGTTCCTAATCATTACATATTGAAATACAAAATAATACAAGTGTTGAGTCCTCGAGCAAGGTAACAATCTTGCTCGAGTAGACTCGCTATGCTAGGTATGCTCGATGAATGTGCTCGAGCATACTTTACTTAGAATATCTTCAGTGAAGATATTCTCCTCCAGCAAGCTTCATTCCTCTAGACCAATTCGTGCTTTTCTCGAACTCGTCCATTGAGCAAGCTCATTCTTCTTGATGTCTTCAGCTTTTCTTATTCAGCAATCTTTAGCATGCTCGGATGTAAATCTGGCTCGGGAACTGAACTGTGCTCGAAGTCCTTGCTTTGATCACGTGACATCTTCTTATTGCATCCATGCTTGTCCCCATGTGCTCGATCATCCTGTGCTCGTGACACTTGGTTAAAACTTGTATGATCAAGCTGTTTGCTAGATTGGCAATTCATGCTCGATAGAAGAATACTCTTGCTCATTGAAGTGTAGCTTGCTCGAAGCCTTAACACTTAGAAGAATTTACCAATTAAGGTTCTGAAGACCTTGCTCGAAGTAGTAAAACTATGCTCGATCGTCTAGGCTTGCTCGATGTCCATACTTAGCCGTTTTCTGAGGAGGTTGAGAAGATTCCAATCTTCCTTATCATAAATTCGACCCAACAACTTTTTCAAAACCTCGACCCGACAACTCGCCGGTAAATTATTCCGGTGACCAAAAATCTTTTGAAAACACTACCATTCTTCAAAAACTTCAACAAGAATTTCAAAATCTGGCCAAAACTTCAACAATCCGATAACCCAATTCCAAAAAACCCGATATCAAATACCCACTAAATCAACAAAACCCGTCAATCCCGACCAAATATATACCCACTAACACGCATTCCATATTCCTAAACAATCTATGATACCCGAATTAAAACATAAATAAACCAATTTCAAGTGAAACGAAGGTGGTGTTGAAAATACACGATAACAGTCTATTTTTATTTCCTAAACAATCTATGATACCTTTCAATCGGGTTACTTATAGATGATGAAAATACACGATAACAGTGGCGGTGATGAGGGTCACGGCCGACGACGGTGGTGACAGGGGTGGTGGCGGCCGGAATTGTATGTGTGGATAGGGTTAAAGATAAGAGATGTGGTGAAAGTGATGGGAAAACCAATTTTTTATATTTTTTTCGTCATATTCAAGCATCTTCGCGATACACGAAGATACCTGTCTTGCATCTTCGCGATACGCGAAGATGCAGTTGACCTTTGACCATTGACCGTTGACTGTTTGACTTGACCGTTTGACTTCCAGCATCTTCGCGATGCGCGAAGATGCACGCTCAGCAACTTCGCGATACGTGAAGTTGCATTTTTACAGAAAAATATTTTACGGTTTTTACGTTTTAAAATCTCAATCTTTTAAGTATATTTGGAGCCGCTTTCCCCCGTCACCAACTTCGGTCACCAAATACCAATCACCTACGTACTTGGGCTCCCTCTAGCGACGCACATGCTTACCAATTCCACAATACGGATCATCATGTCGCTTCCCCACACTCGATCCTTGCTCTACACTACACGATTTGAGGAAAACTATTAGCTAACTAGACTCATTATACAAAATTTACAACTTACAAATGCCGGGTTGCCTCCCGGTTAGCGCTAAATTGAATGTCTACAGCTCGACATTCCTTGGTTCCTCAATCAACCGAATAATGTATCTCCTTGTTCACATCCGCATCCTCCAAATTAGACTTCAACCGATGGCCATTCACCACTTACCTTAGACTATCATCAAAATCTTCGATCTCAACCTCTCCAAACTTTCCAACCCTCTTGACTTGATAGGGTCCCTACCACTTGCTCTTCAATTTACCCGGGAAAAGCTTCAATCTCGAATTGTACAACCACACTCGTTGCCCTTCCTCGAACGTCCTTCTTCTAAGCTTAGAATCGTGTACTCTTTTCATCTTGTCTTTATATGCGGATGCACACTCATAAGCTTCATCTCTCAACTCTTCTAACTAGCATATGTTCAACTTTCAATGCTTACCTGCACACTCATAATCTAGGTTAATATTCTTAACTGCCCATAGAGCTCAATGGGCTAGCTCAACAGATAAAAGACACCCTTTTCCGTAAACCAACCGATAAGGGGTGTTTCCAATAGGCGTTTTATAAGCGGTATGGTAAGCCTATAAAGCATCATTTAGTTTATTTTACCAATCTTCCGATCGGGCCTTACCGTCTTTTGTAAAATCTCTTTGATTTGCCTATTGGAAACCTCCACTTGCCCACTCGTTTGAGGGTGATATGGAGTGGCAATACGGTGGTTTACGCCATACCGTTTAAGTAGTTTGCCAAAATTGAAATTTTTAAAATGTGAGCCCCCATCACTACTGATAATGCGGGGGACACCGAAACATGAAAAAATATTAGACTGGACAAACTTACAAACAACGGTATGGTCATTCGTCTTGGTGGCGATTGCTTCTACCCATTTAGACACGTAATCAACTACCACCAAGATATATAGATTACCAAATGAATTAGGCAACGGCCCCATGAAATCAATCCCCCAAACATCAAAGATGTCGACAACGAGGATTGATTGCATGGGCATCTCGTCCCTTTTTGAAATACCCCCCATCTGCTGGCATCTAACACAATTCTTAACAAACGCTGCTGCATCCTTAAAGATGGTAGGCCAGTAGAATCCGCATGCAAGCATTCGATGTCCTGTCTTCTGGCCGCTGAAATGACCTCCACAAGGTGATGAGTGGGCATGATACAAAACACTTCGAATCTCCTCTTACGGTATGCAACGCCTCATTACTTGGTCCTCTCCAACTTTAAACAAATCCGGATCTTCCCATGGATAGTACTTCACCTGCGAGAGGAAATGCTGCTGCTTTTTCTTCGGCCAAAACTCCGGAATTGTATCTTCAACAAGAAAATTAATAATGTCAGCATACCACGGCAACGTTGAAAGAGAAAAAAATTGCTCATCCGGGAAAGATTCATTGATTGCCCTCTCATCTTTCTCCTTCTCTTCTTGTCCCACAAGTCTCGATAAATGATCCGCTACTACGTTCTCGCTTCCTTTCTTGTCACGGATCTCCACATCAAACTGATCAAGCACGGCTTTGCGTCTTTCTCTACATCAAATACTTGACTGCGTTGTGATCTGAAAAAAACAATAACATTGCTCCCCCAAATGTAAGATCGAAAGTTATCAAGTGCATATACTACCGCAAGCAACTCCTTTTCTGTAGTGGTGTAATTAATTTGAGCATCGGAATAGGTTTTGTTCGCGTAGTATATGGCAACGAGCTTCTTATCCACCCGTTGACCCAGCACGGCCCCGACCGCATAATCACTTGCGTTACACATAATTTCAAATGGAAGTGACCAATCTGGTGACAAGAAGATCGGGGCTTCAACCAATTTGTTTTTTAGTACATTAAATGCAGTAAGACACTCTTCGTTAAAAACAAATGGCACATCTTTTAACAACAAATTACACAACGGTTTAGATATAATACTAAAATTCTTAATGAACCGTCGGTAAAAACCGGCAGGACCCAAAAATGCCCTTATCCCTTTTATATTAGTAGGCAGTGGTAAATTAGATATGACTTGGATTTTCGCCCAGTCAAACTCAATCCCCCTACTTGAGATTACATGTCCCAAAACCGTCCCTTCTTGAACCATAAAGTGGCTCTTTTCCCAACTTAAGACCAAATTCGTTTCCACACATCTTTTTAAAACTTTAGTTAATTCATTTAACATTTTTCAAAAGATGACCCGAAAATTGAAAAATCGTCCGTAAAAATCTCAAGTGAATACCCGACCATATTTGAAAAGATACTCATCATGCACCTCTGATACACAAACCAAAAGGCATTCGCCTAAATGCGAAAGTGCCGTATGGACACATGAAAGTGGTCTTATGTTGGTCATCGGGGTGAATAGCAATCCAATTGTACCCTGAATAGCCATCTAAAATACAATAAAACTTCTAATCTGCAAGTTTCTCGATGATTTGGTCAATGAACGGCAAGGGAAAATGGTCTTTAGATGTTGCCGCATTCAACTTCCTGTAATCAACACAAATCCGCCACCCGGTTACCGATCAGGTGGCGATTTCCTCATCTTTCTCGTTACGGGTTATCTGAATACCCGACTTCTTCGGGACCGTCTGTGTTGGACTTACCCACGTGCTCTCTGAGATCGGAAAAATGATGCCTGCGTCCAACCACTTCAAGACCTCCTTCTTCACTACCTCCCGCATGTTTGGATTTAACCTTCTTTGTGCATCATGAGCGGGTTTTGCCTTGGGATCGGTGATGATAATATGCATGACAATGGATGGGCTGATCCCTCTCAAATCTGCTATCGTCCAACCAATCGCCGCCTTATGCTCCCTCAAGACTTCCACCAACACCTTCTCTTGCTCGCCTACCAAATTTGCAGCGATGATGGCCGGTAAAGCCTCTCCTTCCGCCAAGAACACGTATTTCAGGTGTTTCAGGAGCTCCTTCAATTCAACAGCAGGCGGACTTTCCAATGATGGTTTCAACTTCGAATCGATAGTATCGGGCAACCGCTCTACTTGCTAAGACCTTGGCGGTTTCCCAATACTTGCAGCATACAGGTCCACTTCTTTCTCTTCTTCTTGCAACTGTAAGACATGCTCAACTGCTTTCCTGTAACAAATAGCACACTCCTCTGTGGCATCACCCTCACTTTCGTGAGGGTTCAACCCTTCAATGACTTCAGTTGCGAAGCATTCTTCTCTCACCAGAGGGTTAGACTTGTTTGAAAACACATTAAGCCGAAGATTCTTATTATCAAAACCCATGTCCGCTACCCCGGTGGACATGGGGTGGCCAAAAATGATTTCAGTCTACAGTTAATTAAAGAATTTGCGGTGGCCAAAAAGGGCCAACCGAGAATCACGTTCGGTTGCCGTTTCGGGTCAACTTTCACGTAGTCTAGAACCAGGAAGTCAACTGGGTAATAAAAATCTTCAATCATCACAATCACATCGGTCACGATTCCCCTAGGAAGCTTGAGTGTCAAATCGGCCAACACCACGGTGGTGTCGGCTTTTCTAAGTGGACCAAAGTCGTACTAGTCATACAAGCTTCCCGGGAGAATACTCACTCCAGCCCAAGATCAAACAACACCCTAGTCATTTTAAAATCGCCTACTTGAATGGATATAATTGGCGTTCCCGGATCTTGTAGCTTGGGTGGGAGGGAACCCGTCGAAACCGAACTAACATTTGCAGTTAAGTCAACTTGTTTGGGCAACTTGTGAGTTCGTTTTTGAATGCACAAGTCTTTTAAATATTTAGCATATGCAGGGACTTGTTTAATTGCATCTATAAGGGGTAAATTAATTTTTACTTGTTTAAATATTTCCCACATTTCCTCCTGTTGTGGGCCCCACTTCCTAAGTTCCGATGAGATCTCATGGTTCACCAATGCCCGAGGGAACGGAACGGTTTTACTCGTTGAGCCCGTCTCCTTGGCGGTTGGTTTCCCGTCTTAGTTTCAATTTAAATTTTATTTTTATTTGTTTGATTTGGTTTAGTTTTTGGTTCAATTTCAACCTCATCGTCACTTTTCCCATTTTCCCCCAAGTCTTCCACCACACCTTCAACCAAAGGTGGTGGAGCTACCCCATTATTATATACCTTTCCGCTCCTAAGGGTACTTACCTGGTTAACCTGGGCACTCTTACCGTTCGAAGAACCACTACTCTGATGATTTGGATTTTTCAATGTGTCACTCAGTAGCTTCTTCGGGTCTTTCTTCAAGGTGGCCATCTCTTCCCCCAATTGACTCATTTGCTTTTCTCTTGCGGCATTCGCTTTTTCTTGAATCTCCATTCTTCGGCTCAAGTCTTTAAGTAGTGTTAGGATTTCCGAATCTTGCGAAGAACTTTGACCTTGAGGCGCCCCTTGACTTTGCTGACCCTGTTGATAACTCTTTTGATAGCTCTTGTTACAACCCCCCGACTCCTTTTGATGTGCCCGCTTTGACTGTTACCCCTCTCATTCCCGTACTGCCTATGATTCTGCTTTTTGGGAATTACCTAGAAAATTTGGGTTTTGTTGTGTGTTCGGGTTCCCATAACTGAAGTTGGGGTGGTTCCAGAGGCCCGGCTGATAGGTGTTCGAATTCATGTTTCCAGTGTTGTTGTACCTCTTCTCACCCTGAATAAAGTTCACCTCCTCTTCTTCCTCTTCTTCTTCGTCTTCCAACACAACTACATAAGCAGCCACTACATGGCCTATTCCTCCACAACCCTCACAAACTGGCGCCTTTCCTGACTTGCCTTTCTCCTTCGTACCTACACCCATCAACTGATTCAACTTTCTCTCCAACCTAGCCATACGATCATCCGACTCACCACTATCCACAGCTTTCACAACCGCTCTTAATCATGCGGTTCGACTGAGCTTGTCATTTTGAATTCATTGCATGCCCCTCTAAGTGTTGCTAATCTTCATTCTCATAATTTGTCAAAAACGACCCATTTGTGGTCGACTGAAGATCACGCACATCGACCCTCGATAACCCGTCATTAGACGCTTTGATCAACTCCCATAATGCAATCCCATGATGCGGACAAGTTCTCAACAACCTTTTAAATCACGTAAACGCTTCATGAAAAGTCTCACCCGACCCTTGCTGAAAATTTCTGATGGAGGTTCGGGCCTCGGAAGTTCTTTGTGGTGTGTAATACTCATCCAAGAATTGCTGAGCCAGATCTTGCCACATGTAAATACTCGCTGACGGTAATGATAAAAACCACTGCTTCGCTAGAACTTTAAGACTGAACTGAAAAACCACTAGCTTAACTTCATCGGCAGCGAACCCTTGACTTTAGATGGTGGCACAAATAGCATTAAACTCGCTCAAGTGTAGGTATGGTTCTTCAGATGCTTTCCCATGAAAGGTAGGCATCCCAGTTAAGTTGCTTTGTCTCACTGAAAACCTTCTTCCGTCTCTAACCGGGATCACAATGGGGAGTGGGTTCGTGGCCACTTGAGGAATGAAGTGACTTTGAACTCCCCGAACGGGCGGTGGAGTAAATGCCCTCGGGACCCCATCGTCAAACTCATACTCGGGAAACTGTGGCTCGGGAGGATCTTATCTTCTTCTTTCTTGACGGTTTCTTGGTTGTTGGACTGGCTCGTGCATTCGGTTTCTGGGAGGTTGTTGTTGTTGTCTTCTATAATACCGACCCCCTTGCGCGTCTTCCATCTCCTACTCTTGAGCAAATCATCGAACAACCTTCACCGATTAGCTACCCTTTCATATTCAAACTCGACCCGATTGTTTGGCGGCTCAAATCTCACGGAACGATCATCTCTCATCTGGTATTGTCTCTGAGCTCTACGTTTTTTATTTTTGTTAACATGTTGATTGAGTGGCAGGTTTGGTGGGTTTAATGGTGGTAAGTCATGGAGTGGAGGGTTTTGTGGAATGTGTTGTGGGATGGGTTGTTCTTGATGAGGTGGTGGGTTAAGATTGTCAGGTTGAAATGCCGGTGGCATTAGGTATGGCTTATGGTCATGATGATTCATGTCTTCTACTTTCGGCCTTAAAGTTTCAACCCTTTTTTGTTTTGTTCGGTTTCTTCTCGCGGCTTTCTCAATCTTAGGATCAAGCTGCAACACCTCCTACTCTTGAGCAAATCTCATATGCATAAACCTGAAAGATTAACTGCACACACCAAACAAGCAAACGCCGCGTAAAATCAACGAAGAAAAGAAATTAAACTAAATTATACTAATTTAAACTAAGGTAAACTAAGCTAAACTAGCACTAAGCGCGTTGAGTCCCCGGCAACTGCGCCATTTTGACGTAGGCTGTCGCGGTCTACTCAAACAATTAATTTTAAGACTTAAATACCTATAATAAGAACGGGTAAGTAAGGTCGTCTCCACAGGAACTCAAGGAAAGTGCTAATTTTAATATTACTAATTTTAATTATTAAACTAAGTTGGACAGACGATGTCAAGCGGTTTAGAAAAGATTAATTAAACTAAATGATTACTTAAAAAGATTTGTAAACAATATTAATAAAAATTATTCATTCTAGGTTCGGGTTATGTGTTCCATAAGTTAATCACAGATTCTTTCGACTTTGGTTCTATAATAATTGTTTATCCTATGGTTTGATTTATGATGACAAATGATAACTTAAACCGAATTGTTGACACAAATGAACCCGGACACCACAATTGTCAAATCTATGTCTAGGACAACTAATTCAGTGATAAGGTGTTGGGCAATGACTTGTGGTTTATTCTTGTATTTTGGGCTTAGTTTGGGCTGTATTATGTAAACTGAGATCCGTTGATCTCGGTGGGCTTTTGTTGGTTTGGGCCTAAGTTGGTATAACTATATATACGACGTATGTAGTTTAGGTCAAGGTTGTTCGTTCATTTTGATTATTCAACCGTGTAAGTTAAGGGCTTAAGCACCCGACGTATAATATACGTGTGTTTTGAAGCTTCTTTGTGTGTTTTGCTTGTGTTCTTTATTGCCTCATAGAATCAGCTTGGTGATTAGTTTCCGCCTAATCATCGAGTATATTGATATCACATTGAAAGAACCGTTCACGGGACTTACAATTGGTATCAGAGCGTATAGATCTATTCTAGGCTCGGTCATTGGTGATATCAAGGATTCTGTATTTGATCTATGAAGGTTTCTCTTGTTGAAGGTTTCTGGATCTTGAAGAAGGGTGTTCTTCGTGTTCTTCGGGTGAGGAAGGCTGAATTCAGAATAGATTTTGGTATATCTTGCATTTAATTTGAATCCCATCTTTCTCGGGATTTAGTTAAATATTCAAGAATTACCATATCTTTGTCTATTCTTAGTTCTCGGGCTGAATTTGAAGTTTTCGGGAAGATTTCAAAGTTCACGGTCTGCAGTCAAGGTTTTTAGGGACATTCTCAAGTTCTCTGGCTAAATTCATTGTTCTCGCGTTCAATTCGTCGTTCTCGGGAAAGTTTTGACAGTTCTCGGTGGTTTTTTTCGTTTTCGGGAAGTCTTTCAGTGTTCTCTGGTGGATTTCAGCATTCTTGGGAAGTATTCTGTGTTCTCAGGCAAGTTACAGAGTTCTAGGCTTGTTTTGCTTGTTTTCGGTCAAGTTTCAGGGTTCTCAGGATAGTTCTCTTGCTTTCCGGTTCTCTGGTTGACTCAGCAGTTCTCGGGTCAAGTATCTGGTTCTCGGGTCAGTCTTTGGGTTCTCTGTTTGAAGACTTTGGGTTTGTTTTCGGTGGTTTATCATCATGGATCAATCCATCAACTCAGCACTTCACCAGGAGATAGACTCCATTATGGGTACCGCTACACATGTGCCCCGTCTGCTGAAGCATGAAGACTTCTATGAATGGAAGTTCATATTCGAAAAGTATGTCAAGATGAAAGATGCTAAGATGTGGAGGAGCATAGTTAGAGGTCCTCAACCGATCACATATGAGACAGCTGAAGGAGAGATTGCTGTCAAGCCTATCGAAATGTATGTTGATGCTGACTATGACAAGATAGGAGAAGATGAGAAGGCACTTGCCACTCTTACAACGGCCCTGTCACCTGAGATTGCTCAAGGTTTCCGCGAGTTGCAATCAGCAAAGGCCCTATGGGAGGCACTGATAGAGGTCTATGAGGGAAATGAAGACATGAAGCGCAGTCGTCAGGACTTGCTGCGCTAAAATGGACCAAATTCCCATCTTAATCTTTTCAAACATAATAATTATGTCCCCCGAGTTGATAGGGTCGGCGGTTCCTTTTTACAACACTCACTTTAATGTTTAAACGACAATTTGCGCACAACCGACTCGATTAACTAATCACCAACCTAATCAGCCCCGAGTACCAAAAAAATAATTTTCCCACAGCCCTTAAACCCCCCTAGGGCTGTACAAACTGATTTGGTTGGTCATTCAATCGATTAACCCATCAAACTCAACAATCGACGATTCTACACCCGATAAACCCTAGTTTTCGAACTAAAATCGATTGACCGACCTAAACACCTCCAATGGCAACGAAATTTTAATATGATGTAAATGCCATACCTGGGAATCTTTCTACACCGGAAACTCTAATTTTTTATCCACGGGAAGCGGGTCAATTGTACCTTGGCCGAAATCTGTCCAACGAAAAGAATCGGCAAAATTGAGCATCAAAACGATTAGGGGTGAACGAAAAGAGTGTTGGGGATTGTAGTACATACCTTGAACTACTTCTAAGTGCCTTGGAATCACTCAAAAAGTCGAAGCAAAGAAGGGGGGGCTGCCTTCTGGCCAATCGCTGCAGGTGGGAGGGTTAGGGTTAGGTTATAATTTTTTTTTTATTTTTGATATAAAATAAGAAGTTTCATTCTAGCCCCTCAAGTATAAAGTGTAAGGCATCTTGGAGGAAAAGTCATATAATTTTAACATACCGGGATGACGTAAAGGCTTTCGAGAAACGTCGGTTAAATCCCGAGAATAATTCATACTTTACAATCTTTAACTCTTGGAACTGAAATTAACGGGCCGCATCCCTTTCTTCCATCATAATTATGTCCCCCGAGTTGATAGGGTCGGCGGTTCCTCTTTACAACACTCACTTTAATGTTTAAACGACAATTTGCGCACAACCGACTCGATTAACGAATCACCAACCTAATCAGCCCCGAGTACCAAAAAAATAATTTTCCCACAGCCCTTAAACCCCCCTAGGGCTGTACAAACTGATTTGGTTGGTCATTCAATCGATTAACCCATCAAACTCAACAATCGACGATTCTACACCCGATAAACCCTAGTTTTCGAACTAAAATCGATTGACCGACCTAAACACCTCCAATGGCAACGAAATTTTAATATGATGTAAATGCCATACCTGGAAATCTTTCTACACCGGAAACTCTAATTTTTTATCCACGGGAAGCGGGTCAATTGTACCTTGGCCGAAATCTGTCCAACGAAAAGAATCGGCAAAATTGAGCATCAAAACGATTAGGGGTGAACGAAAAGAGTGTTGGGGATTGTAGTACATACCTTGAACTACTTCTAAGTGCCTTGGAATCACTCAAAAAGTCGAAGCAAAGAAGGGGGGGCTGCCTTCTGGCCAATCGCTGCAGGTGGGAGGGTTAGGGTTAGGTTATAATTTTTTTTTATTTTTGATATAAAATAAGAAGTTTCATTCTAGCCCCTCAAGTATAAAGTGTAAGGCATCTTGGAGGAAAAGTCATATAATTTTAACATACCGGGATGACGTAAAGGCTTTCGAGAAACGTCGGTTAAATCCCGAGAATAATTCATACTTTACAATCTTTAACTCTTGGAACTGAAATTAACGGGCCGCATCCCTTTCTTCCATCATAATTATGTCCCCCGAGTTGATAGGGTCGGCGGTTCCTCTTTACAACACTCACTTTAATGTTTAAACGACAATTTGCGCACAACCGACTCGATTAACGAATCACCAACCTAATCAGCCCCGAGTACCAAAAAAATAATTTTCCCACAGCCCTTAAACCCCCCTAGGGCTGTACAAACTGATTTGGTTGGTCATTCAATCGATTAACCCATCAAACTCAACAATCGACGATTCTACACCCGATAAACCCTAGTTTTCGAACTAAAATCGATTGACCGACCTAAACACCTCCAATGGCAACGAAATTTTAATATGATGTAAATGCCATACCTGGGAATCTTTCTACACCGGAAACTCTAATTTTTTATCCACGGGAAGCGGGTCAATTGTACCTTGGCCGAAATCTGTCCAACGAAAAGAATCGGCAAAATTGAGCATCAAAACGATTAGGGGTGAACGAAAAGAGTGTTGGGGATTGTAGTACATACCTTGAACTACTTCTAAGTGCCTTGGAATCACTCAAAAAGTCGAAGCAAAGAAGGGGGGGCTGCCTTCTGGCCAATCGCTGCAGGTGGGAGGGTTAGGGTTAGGTTATAATTTTTTTTTATTTTTGATATAAAATAAGAAGTTTCATTCTAGCCCCTCAAGTATAAAGTGTAAGGCATCTTGGAGGAAAAGTCATATAATTTTAACATACCGGGATGACGTAAAGGCTTTCGAGAAACGTCGGTTAAATCCCGAGAATAATTCATACTTTACAATCTTTAACTCTTGGAACTGAAATTAACGGGCCGCATCCCTTTCTTCCATCATAATTATGTCCCCCGAGTTGATAGGGTCGGCGGTTCCTCTTTACAACACTCACTTTAATGTTTAAACGACAATTTGCGCACAACCGACTCGATTAACGAATCACCAACCTAATCAGCCCCGAGTACCAAAAAAATAATTTTCCCACAGCCCTTAAACCCCCCTAGGGCTGTACAAACTGATTTGGTTGGTCATTCAATCGATTAACCCATCAAACTCAACAATCGACGATTCTAAACCCGATAAACCCTAGTTTTCGAACTAAAATCGATTGACCGACCTAAACACCTCCAATGGCAACGAAATTTTAATATGATGTAAATGCCATACCTGGGAATCTTTCTACACCGGAAACTCTAATTTTTTATCCACGGGAAGCGGGTCAATTGTACCTTGGCCGAAATCTGTCCAACGAAAAGAATCGGCAAAATTGAGCATCAAAACGATTAGGGGTGAACGAAAAGAGTGTTGGGGATTGTAGTACATACCTTGAACTACTTCTAAGTGCCTTGGAATCACTCAAAAAGTCGAAGCAAAGAAGGGGGGGCTGCCTTCTGGCCAATCGCTGCAGGTGGGAGGGTTAGGGTTAGGTTATAATTTTTTTTTATTTTTGATATAAAATAAGAAGTTTCATTCTAGCCCCTCAAGTATAAAGTGTAAGGCATCTTGGAGGAAAAGTCATATAATTTTAACATACCGGGATGACGTAAAGGCTTTCGAGAAACGTCGGTTAAATCCCGAGAATAATACATACTTTACAATCTTTAACTCTTGGAACTGAAATTAACGGGCCGCATCCCTTTCTTCCATCATAATTATGTCCCCCGAGTTGATAGGGTCGGCGGTTCCTCTTTACAACACTCACTTTAATGTTTAAACGACAATTTGCGCACAACCGACTCGATTAACGAATCACCAACCTAATCAGCCCCGAGTACCAAAAAAATAATTTTCCCACAGCCCTTAAACCCCCCTAGGGCTGTACAAACTGATTTGGTTGGTCATTCAATCTATTAACCCATCAAACTCAACAATCGACGATTCTACACCCGATAAACCCTAGTTTTCGAACTAAAATCGATTGACCGACCTAAACACCTCCAATGGCCACGAAATTTTAATATGATGTAAATGCCATACCTGGGAATCTTTCTACACCGGAAACTCTAATTTTTTATCCACGGGAAGCGGGTCAATTGTACCTTGGCCGAAATCTGTCCAACGAAAAGAATCGGCAAAAGTGAGCATCAAAATGCTTAGGGGTGAACGAAAAGAGTGTTGGGGATTGTAGTACATACCTTGAACTACTTCTAAGTGCCTTGGAATTTCTCAAAAAGTCGAAGCAAAGAAGGGGGGGCTGCCTTCTGGCCGATCGTTACAGGTGGGAGGGTTAGGGTTAGGGTTAGGTTATAATTTTTTTTCTTTTTTTTGATATAAAATAAGAAGTTTCATTCTAGCCCCTCAAGTATAAAGTGTAAGGCATCTTGGAGGAAATGTTACATAATTTTAACGTACCGGGATGACGTAAAGGCTTCCGAAAAACGTCGATTAAATCCCGAGAATAATACATACTTTACAAGCTTTAACTCTTCGAACCAAAATTAACGGGCGTTACATGATTTCAGCCAACATACACTTTACTCTTATTGAAACCAACAACAAGTTGATTAACTCTCTGCCACAAGGATGGGATATGAACGTTGCTGTTATCAAAAAGACAAAGGATCTTTCTAGACTAACCCTATCTGAGGTGATCGCTGTCATTAAGTCATGTGATATGGATGACAAGTAGCGAGCAATCAACCATGCAAATTCATATACTGCTGCTGGATACGTCGTGTCATCAAACAATGCACAAATATCACAGGACAACTTCTCAATGTTCAAGTCCTCTCAGGGTATGTACTCGCAGCCGCAGCAGCCAAATGGAAGTTTTTCCATGTTCAAATCAACTCAAGGCCAATTCACTCCACCTACATCTCAGCCACAGCCGCCTGCTTCCATATTCTTCCCACAATCTCAACCCCAACCTAGTGTCGCTTCTTCTAGCAAGTCTCCTGCCCAAGGACCTGCCATCTCAAAGAAACTCATGAGAATATTGCTCTCATGGCATGGTTCATGAATTGCTATAATGCTTTTCTTGCTGGAGACCTTGTTCAACCAGTTGGTTCTACTGAACTGGATCAGATTCATCCTGATGACGTAGAAGAGATGGACATCTCCCGGAAAATTGCCATGGCTGTATTCAGAGCGAAGAAGTTCACCAAAAGGACTGGCAGGAACAATTGGAACTTACCTGCAAACAAAAAAGTAGGTTTCCACAAGGAAAACCTCAGGTGCTACAACTGTCATGAACCAGGACACTTTGCTAGGGAATGCACAAAACCAGCAAAGGAGGGAAATACTGAAAGGGCTCTGGTTCCTGTGAATGATGCAAGGGGAGATAATGCTGTTGCTGGAAGAAACGAGCAAGGGTTAGTTGCACAACAGTTTGATTGGGCTGATCAGATGGAGGCACTCACTGTTCAGGGTCAGAATGCAAACCTCGCTCAAGTAGATGATGTTGAAGATCAGGTGAAGAGTCTCCAGTTTGCTTTCATGGCTTCTAATTCTGCTGGTTCATCTGAGGTAAACTCAAATTTATGTTCTCAAGCATGCATTAGAAAGGTAGAGCTATTTTGTGTGCATAATAGTAATCTTGTTAGGGAAATAGAAAATATAACACACGAAAACTATACACTTAAGAAACTTGAGAAAGGTCTTATAGAAAAACTAAAAGCATCAAACAAAGATTTTTCAAAACTGCAAAGTGTTGTCACATCTTAGATGCCAACAAGAAAATTGCTAATCTAACCGCCAAACTTGAAGCATCTATTTTGGAAAACACTAAATTAACGAATAAATTTGAAAACGCTGAGTTCAATTTTAAAAAGCTTGATGTTTCTAGTGCGGTCGTTGGGTCAATGATTGAAAAGCAATTAAGATGGAAAGAAAAGAGGGGTGAGGGAATTGGGTATAATGAGGTTCCACCTCCATACAATGATAATTATACTCCTCCTTTTGTTGTGGAGGAAGATAAAGAGAAATCTCTAAAATACGGTAAACCTGAAATTAATGAAAGGATGATGCCCGGGTTTGTCAAACCAGCTCAATCAGTTGTGAAAGTGAATGATACTAATGTTTCTACTTCGAGTGCAGATGAAGTAATCACTGAGGATTGGGTGGACGATGAGGAAGATTTACCTGTTTTGCCTAATAAAGACAATTTTAATAATGCTTGTTTTGAACTGTGTGATTTATCCTCTGCTAAGACTAATGCTTGTGTGGGCTCTGTTATTAAGAGCATAAACAATTGTGTGGTTGAATGTTCTAGTAGTATTGATAAGTGTGATGTATCTTTAAATACTAAAGTTAAACAGGAAAATGCTGGTAAATACACACCACCAAAACCTATTAAAAGAAACAAACACAGGCATGAAAAGTGCAAGTAAATCAACCGCTAATGTTGATGTGAGGCAACAGAATTTGCAAAGTAAATCGAGACCAGGAATTGGCCACCCAGATTTACATGTGAAGTGACAAACTTGCTTCAACTGTGGCATTCCTGGTCACATTGCTAGAAACTGTTCGCATAGTCCTTATGTCCCATATTATGGACACCGTCAGAGGAGCATGCCTCGGAATACTTTCAGCAAATCACATTTAATTAAATCAAAGTATTTCAAGGCAAGTCCTTTTTATGGAAATTGGATTCGAGACAAGGCCAATCGTGCCAAAATTAGACAAGAAACTTTTGCCATGTCTCGAAAACAAGTCGGAAAACCGAGTTTGATTTCGAAACCTTCACACGTTTCGGGATTGAAATTAAGAACCAAATCAAATCTCTCACGGTTTTCCGATCGCAAACCTAAGACAAAGCAAGTCATTTGTGTGAGCCATAAAATTTTAAAACCAAATTACAAATGGCTACCTAAGTCTCCGGTCTCTAAACCTCAGAACTCTTCATGTGCAATTCTAGATAATCGAGAAGACATGTCTTGGCTGCCCGTATCTCAAATTGATAAACTTGGTGTGCCCATAGTGACTGGACTGGGTGCCAAAATCTAACTGATCTCGCACATGTTGCAGGAACGGCTATGGAAGAATATCGTCAGACCGTGGTTTGTTAATAGTGGCTGTTCCAGGCACATGACAGGGGACATATCTCAACTAAACGACATTCAGATCTTTAATGGAGGCTATGTTTCCTTTGCGGGAGGGGAGAAAGGTAAAATCACACAGAAGGGTACGGTAAGTAATGGAGTATTGAGATTTGAAAACGTAAACTTTGTTCCTAAATTAAAACATAGTCTGCTCAGTGTTTCGCAGATCTGTGATAAAGGCTTTTCAACTCATTTCACGAACAAAGAGTGCTTGATTTTAAAGCATGGTATAATTATACCAGTGGACTGGGTTCTTGTTCGATCACAAAGAAAAGATAATGCTTATGTGATCGACATGAACAGAAATGTTCCAGAAGAAATTACATGTCTATTTTCAAAAGTATTAGAACATAAAGCCATGTTGTGGCATCGTCGTCTTGGACATGCAAATATCAAAAACCTGAACCGTTTTTCTAAAAACAACATTGTCCGAGGTTTGCCAATCAAAGATTTTATAACAACTGAAAAATGTGTTGCTTGCGCTTTGGGCAAACATCACCGCAAACCTCACAAGCCGAAAGTGTTTAATTCCATCTCATCTGTGTTTCAATTGCTTCACATGGATCTGTTTGGTCCGGTACACATACTTAGTCTTTCACGTAGCTCTTATTGCTTGGTTATTACTGATGATTACTCACGTTTTACTTGGGTATTTTTCTTGTCAAATAAGAGTGAAACTGCAGAGCTTATCAAGAGGTTCGTGGTACTAATGGAAAATCAGCTAAATATGAAGCTCAAGAGTATTCGTTGCGACAATGGAACTGAGTTCAAGAACTCCGTGTTGAATCACTTCTGTGCTGAAAGGGGTGTGCTCAGACAATACAGTTCAGCTCGCACACTGCAACAAAATGGAGTTGCTGAGAGAAGAAATCAAACTCTTATCGAGGCAGCAAGAACTATGCTGTGTGACTCAAAACTACCGATGTTTTTCTAGGCTGAAGCTGTTAACACTGCATGCTACGTGCAGAATCGGGTTCTGATCAACAAAAGCCAGATGAAGACTCCATATAAGATCGTCTATGGACACAAACCCACTGTAGCTCATTTTCGTGCGTTCAGATATCCTTGCACACTGTTGAACCTTGACTCAACTACAAAATTTGGAGCAAAAGCCGATGACTGCTATTTTATGGGTTATGCGGGTCACACTGCTTACAGGGTATACAACAAGTCCACAAAGCAAATCGTGGAGTCGTACGATATTCGGTGGCTTGAGGAAAATGAGACGGATGCTATAGTTGGACCTGACTGGTTGTTTGACTACAACGAACTATTCAAGCCATTCAATGTGCCTTCAGTCGTCGATACTAAAACTTCTGATATAGTGGGATGTGTAGATCAAGATGAAGAGGTGTTTGACATTCTTCAAAAGGGGCCGATTGTGGGTATTGATCCGCCAGAATTGTTCGACAATAGTGAACAATCATCCACGGGCTCTCAAGATCCTGATCTGACACCTGTCTCAGAATCAACTCCAAGTTCTCCGGTTGAGAGTAGTTTACCTTCAACCTCAACACCTTCAGCTAATGTTCCATCAGTTGAGGGGGAGAGTCTCATCAAACAAGTTTTCGGTAGTACTCTCATTCCAAATGCTATTCCGAACGAATACATTGCTAGTACCTCGTATTAGCATAGTACAGCAGCTTCTGGTTGGAGAAATCCTCTAATCGATTCACTTGACGAACTCATAAACTTGCCGGCCACCAACAGTGTTCCAGATCATTCTGTTCCATCAAAAATTCAACAGGATCATCCAATCGAAAATATCATTTGTCCCCTTGAGTCGGGTATGTCAACCAGAAGTCAAACAGGAAACATAAACAATTGTCTCTACTCCTATTTCATTTCTCAGATCGAACCAAAATCAGTTGACATGGCACTTCAGGAACCTAGCTAGGTAGATGCAATGCATGAAGAGCTGAATCAGTTTGACAAGCTAAATGTCTGGAAATTGGTGGAACTGCCTAAAGGGAAAAAGTCGCTTGACACAAGATGGGTTTATTGAAATAAACAAAACGATACTGGGGTTATTGTCAGAAACAAGGCTCGTCTTGTAGTTCGTGGATTTCGTCAGGTAAAAGGGTTGGACTACATAGAAGTTTACGCTTCCGTAGCTTGACTTGAGGCAATTCGTATATTGTTGGCATATGCATCCTATATGGGATTTACTGTCTATCAAATGGATGTCAAGACCGCCTTTCTGTACAGGGAAGTAAAGGAAGAAATCTATGTGGATCAGCAACCAGGTTTCAGAAGTTCTAAGTATCCTGATCACGTCTACAAGTTAGACAAAGCTCTTAATGGTATTCACCAAGCCCCTCGAGCGTGGTATGCTAAGATAACGGCTCACTTGTTGGAACATGGTTACAAGTGTGGGACCATTGATCAGACACTGTTTATTAAGACGGTTGGAAAGGACCTCATCCTTGTCCAAATCTATGTGGATGACATCATTTTTGGTTCTACCAGCACCACTTTTTGTACTGAATTTGAGGGGGTTATGAAGAAGATGTTTGAGATGAGTTCACTAGGAGAGATAATGACATTTTTGGGTTTACAGGTTCGTCAGAGTGCAACAGGGATTTTACTGCATCAAGGGAAATATGTCGACGACATTCTAGCAAAGTTCGAGTTCCAAGATTCCAAATCGGCAGCGACTCCCATGGCGGAAAGACCACTTCTTTCTTCTGATGCTAAAGGGAAATCCGTAGATCAAACACACTATCGATCGATGATCGGATCTCTCATGTATCTCACTGCTAGTCGTCCTGACATCATGTTTGCTGTTTGTCAATGCGTGCGTTTCCAGGCTAATCCTAAAATCTCATTTAATTGCTGTTAAACGTATTTTTCGTTATCTGAAAGGGTAACCGAAGCTTGGTCTTTGGTATCCCAAAAACTCAGAATTTGATTTGTATGCCTTTGCTGACAGCAATTATGGAGGTGATGATATTGACAGGAAATCAACATCTGCGGGATGTCAATACTTGGGTGATCGCCTGATTTCGTGGCAATGCAAGAAACAACAGACAGTGTCTACTTCTACCGCTGAGGCTGAGTACGTGGCTGCTTCCGCATGCTGCTCACAAATTATCTGGATGCAACATCAATTGCTGGATTACGGTTTGGAATTTCTTGACACTCCCATTTTTTGTGATAATGATGTTGCTATTGCTATTGTTAAAAATCCTGTTCAGCATTCCAAAACCAAGCACATTGACATCAAAGTCCATTTTATTCGTGACAGTTACAACCGGAAACTGATTCATCTTGAACAAATCCACACCGAAAATAACGTGGCAGACTTATTTACAAAACCGGTCGGAACAGCTAGGTTCAATGTGCTTGTGGGATTCCATAAGATGCTTCGTTTTGATGATTGAGTCTTACGTGAGGTAAATTTGTACGTAAAAGTTTTTCGGTTTTAGGTAAAATTTATGTACAAATTTAGGGGAAGAAAAAGAAAAATACAAAATGAGTGTGTGCTAAAAAAATAAACTAAAATAAAAAAATAACGTTTTGTTCACTTGCTTAAAATCATGCCGGTTACTCAAGTTCAACGGACATATTTCATATGTTTGGTCCTATCATTAATTCTTGACTCACGGGATAGTCATTAACCTTAGGGCTTAAAGTGAACGGGGCAACTAAACATACATAAAAAAACTGTTTTTGTTTAACTATCGTTTTAAGTTCTCCCACTGAAAATTATGTCGGCCGCCTAAAGTTTGAGGGACACATTTTATGTGTTTGGTCCTATCGTCTACCTGTAGACTCATAGGATAGCCATTCACCTGAAAACTTAAGGTAACTGGGGTGATTGGATTTCAAATTGTCTTCGGGATTATCATCTGGGAAGTGATATTATTATTCAGCTAAAAGCTTTTTAGAAGCTCAAAATATTTTCAAATGAAAATTGATCCAACCATTGAGAAATGATAGATAAATTGATTTTGTGTGCCTAACGTGTGAAGTTATTAGGCTAAAAAGGCTTTTGAACAGTCATTGATGTGTATGGTAGCTTTCCATGATAATTAAAAGTTTTAAGTGATATAAACTAAATCTGCTAAACTTATTGTGGAGAGTCATTTTAAAGATGCTTTGCATGTCTCTAGATACATCTCTTCGAATGATAGGCAGAAAAGTAATTACCCAGTCATATACGAGCCCGTTAGTGTCTTGATCACCAAAAATATTATATTTAAAAAAAAATTATGTAAATATATATGAAAATTATTGTCATTCAAATTTGTTTTCCTTAAGCTTAAAGGGGTCCCAGGGAACTACAGGGGTGGGGCATACAAATAAGTCCTAAACACTCTTAATGTAAGGCTTGTAAGTCTAGATGGCATGTAAGTCTAACGTTCAACCTTAAAGCTTAAAATTCTTTTTTGTATAGAGAAAATTCTTTTGATCAAGAATTAGGGGGTTGGAGTCAAATTGGGGTGATCTAGGGAAAACCAAATACGCCTTTTGAATAGATAAGGGGCATCATGGGTCCATAAGTGATATCCATATAAGCTTTATGCCTAATTGAATCTAATCATATCATTGGCGTAATGAAAATCATGATAATTACCTGCTATCAACCTTTTCACTATGTCACAATAATGCTGAAAATGAATCATTGTGAAAGTATCTTGATCAATATGATTTCATGTTCGAATCTTTTCATAAAAAAGGTGTCGTTTGTTAAAACAGCTGAAATTTGATCCCAAAATATGTTAAATTTACTGAAGGCCTGATGGTTAGATTTTTTTTTGTTTTAGTTTAGTTTTTTTTTTTGTTATTTTTAATTTTTAGGTTTACCTCATGTTTACTCGTGTCGAAACAAATGTCTTAAGAAATTGTTTTCACATGAATCGGGATCGTTTTTTTTAATTTGACGGTTGCAAAATGTTGTGGGCCATTAAGTTGAACCAAATGTGTTCTCGGCCCAGTCGTCTTTGGCCCAAGTTGTTTGTGATAATGGCGTTCTCGGCTCTTTCTAGTTTTCAGCCAGATCAATTTGGCCCAGAAAACTCAGTCTTGTGAGTTCTCTGCTTTCAGTTAATGGTTCTCGGCCGTATGTTCTCGGTAAATAAATATTCTCGGCCAAGGTTGATGTGACCAGGTAGTTTAAAAGGCACTCATTACTACTTATTGATCATTCTTGAAACTCACAACTTCGATTATCTTCTAAAATCTTTTCTCATTATAACCATCGAATCTTTCACCTACTCGCCGCCATACATCTATTCTTGTCTCCTTGAACTTTCAAGTAGATTTCTTTAAAAGGTAAAGAACTCCATTATGGTTGAGAGGTTTTCGGTGGTTATAAGATTTTTATTGATTCATCATTCAGAAGGTTTGTTGTTCTATGTTGAAGTTACCGATTATCGGTTTAGTCATTGATTGTAGTTACAGGTTTGGTCATAAATGGTGATTGGCGGTATGTTGAAGATGATGAACAATGCTCTGAGGTTCTCGGCATGGACTGACCAGATTCTTTTGATCAATCAGAGAGATCTTCGTCTTGAAGAGGTTTTGAAGCATTCTCAGTCAAACCTTGACCGAGGTGTAGGTTCCCAGCCGAATCAACACAGGATTATCTCGTAACACGAGGGTGCGGAATCCCCTACGTATACGATACGAGTGTTTAGACGAGACACACCTAAAGGAACACGTAACATGTAAGACAAAGGTTACTTTTCTATTAGATGTGAAGACATGTAGCACCAAGAACCTGCTACACCTTACAAAACGAACAACCCTCAAAACCTTACAACTGACGGCGCAAGTTAGGTTATTATAGGACGACAACTTCGCCTAACACCCAAGGCGAAGTTGTCCCTAACTTCGCCATAACACAAGTTCGCCATAACCAAAACAAACTAACTAGTTTATCATGACAAACCAAACAACGTAATGATTACAGACACGATAAACTCGAGACAAATGAACTACTGGCATAATGCACCAACAGACTCCCCCTTGGCAGTAGCTTCATTTCTCTTACATCTTCGTCTCGTCATGTAATCCAAAAAGCCATACCTTCCATCTTCAAGCATGTACACCTTATCTCACACAAACTGAGACCACCATTTGATATTTCTTCGCTTCATCTTTCCAGGCAGGAATATAAAAAATCTTCTTTTCGTTGAGTACCTGCAAATCAGCTTGAGACAAATTAACCAAGTGCATAGGATCATACACCCTTAAGATCTCCTGTTCATCTTGATCTTCCATCACGGCTTCAGCAGTTTGGCAATCAACATACCACCATTTAAGATCTTTTAACACATCTTGAGGCATAGTCTTCATTGGAACTTCTTTCATACAACGAATCGGTTTGTACTTCATCACCATCCAGGGCTTGCCATCAACCCTCATTCCTCGATCGGTATCTTCAACCAACTTCCCCTTTTAAGGCTTCAACAACTCAAACTTTTTCTCCTTAACAACTTCACTCCACACTATTTTACCAACCTAACTAGCAAAGTTGTCCCCACTCCTATTAATCAACCTTAAATGAGCCAAGTCCTTCACCTCACACTCAGGTAACGTATTGAATGATCTCAACTACTTAGCAAAATACTGAATCCCATCATATCTTTTCACCACAAATACTTTTAGTTGATCATCATACATCCAACAGATAATACCTTTTTTCGATTCAGCATACCCTTTAATATTATAACTCTTTTTGAACATCATTGGTACCACTGGCTTCTTTATTTTGTTAAACCAATGAGCATATTCTTCTTTCCACCGTGGCTGTTCCTCCCACTCAGAATCACCCGACATATTATCATCTTGATCCACACGTTCTTGGCTTGGAATATCATTTTCAACACTATAATCAGGTATCTCACCTTCCTCTAAGCCACTGTCAATCTCAATCTGTTCACCAAGCTTTTCAATCTCACTAAGAGGCAACACATCTTCATCCATATATTCCTCATCATCCACCACAACAGTTTCACCACTTGTACTGCCAGATGGATCAATAGCTTCATCATCCACCACAACCGTCTCACCACTTGCACTGCCAGATGGACTAGTAGACTCCCCCTGAGATGTGGAAGCTCCAAGAGTTTGTTCAGTTCTTGGAAGCTCACCACCTGCATCTTTCAAAGCATTGGGATCATCATCTCTGTCCTCTCTCCTCTTGGTTCTCAACTCATCCCCTTTGCAATTGGTCTCCCCCAGAGATGCTAAGAACTGTTTAAGCGTATCAAAAAGTTTACCATGTTCAATAAGAAGAGATGACTGAATTTGGTTCTCAGCCACTAACCGTTGAAGAGTTTATGTTATTCACAAAAGACAAACGTATAAAATAATATAAAATAAACATAAGAAAAATAGCATTGACGGGATCAAATTTAAGTCTGTAGAGAACCCAACATGTTTAAGAAAAGATCCGAACATGGAATCATACTGATTAAGAGGCTGTCACACAGATCCATGTTCAGCATTATTATGACATAGAGAAACAGGTTGAAGGCATGTATAAAACTTAGCATGATTCTCATTGCTTCAGTGATACGGATTAGGTTCAATTAGGCTCAAAATTTAGATGGACATCACTTAAGGAACTGTGATGCCTCCTATCTATTCTCAAGGTGTATTTGGCTTTCCCTAGATCACCCCGAGTTGACTTCGACCTGTAGTGTCTGATTTAAACAATGTACATCTTGCACAAGACTCAGTTGTTGCCTTATCCATGTTTTTTTAGACTTTGTGAATTTCAAAGGCAATAAGACATAATAATCCCTTTTTTTTTAGAACTATAACAAACGTCTGCAAGTCCCGAATCTGGATCACTGTAGAAGGATAACACAATATACGCGGGAATCAAGACACTAATGGGCTCGTGTATGACTGGGTAATCACTTTTCTGCCTATCATTCGGAGAGATATATGTGGAGACATGCACATTTCAAAATGACTCTCCACAGTAAATCGAGCAGATTTAATTTGTATCACATTTACTTTTACGTACCACGGAAAGCTATCGTACCAAACAATGATTGTTCTAATGTCTTTTAAGCCTAATAACTTCACCCGTTAGGCGCACAAAATCAGTTCATCTATAATTTTCCAAAGGTTGGATCAATTTTCAATTTAACGTCAATTTTGAAGCATCAAGAGAAGCTATAGACTGAAAAAGTATATCATTTCCCAAAAATTTTATATTCAGACGCCCCGATCACTTCTAAGTCTTTGGGTAAATGGCTATCCCGAAAATCCAGTAGATTAGCAGGACCAAACACATACAAAAATGTGTCCCGCCAACTGAGTGTAACCGGCATAATTTTCACCGAAGGAATAAAAACTCATCACAACCGCCCTAGTGGCTTTCAGTTATTAGGTTAACGGCTATCCTTTGAATCTACACGTAGATACAAGGACCAAACATATTTAAGAATATGTCCTTCAACCTTGAGCAACTGACATAATTCTCAGCGATAGTGGATTTTCTTTTTTTTCTTTTTTTTTAAGACAAAAGGAAAACATGGTTACTCGGGATTGATCATCCTATTAAGCTCAATAAGGTTTTGAAAACGGTACCGGTCAAAAGCTTTTGTAAAAAGATCGGCAAAATTATCCAGTGAATCAACCTTTTCAAGCACGATTAATTTCTTCTCAGCACAATCCCGTATGAAATGATGACGAATGTCAATATGTTTTGTTTTACTATGTTTTACGGGATTGTTAGTTACTGAGATAGCAGCAATGTTATCAATGCAAATAGGAGTTGTGCTTTAATCTTCCACAAAATCTGAGAGACGCTCAGAAGATTGTGCTTTAACTCTTCCACAAAATTAACCTTCTCCAACTTGATTTTCCCATTTGTAACAGTACCGACTCCATAAATTCTTCCTCCACTTTCTCCTGAAAAACTAACTCTTCCACCTTGTACAGCTTTCAAATCACGTAAAAATTTCTTGTTACCAGTCATGTGCCGGGAACAGCCGCTGTCGACAACCCACATGTTGTTCACAGCCCTGTTCGACTGTTCCTGCACAGTTAAAGAAACGAATTAAAAACGGGGGACCCAAGCCCTTCTGGTCTTGGGTTGGTCAAACCTGTCAAACGGCATCCAACTCCTTGGTTGCCTAAAGTTCCCTTGAGGGAGGTTTTCATTTGATCTGAATGGAAGATTTCTAGAAAACTGATTATGGGGCCATCCATACATCCTTGATTTTCTAGCGTTAATGGATTCGAAGTTACCTATTCTATGATTAACTGGGAAAAAACGAGGTTGGTTTCTTTGAAATCTTAAATTTGTCCAACGATTAAAGTTGGATGCATTAGAATTTTTACCCGTACCAGTTTTAGTGTTCGTTCCATTTTCAGCTTTGGTTGGCCTCAAATTTTTAGATTTCTTCCTCTTCAGCGGACAGTTGCTGACAAAGTGACCTACCTTGTTACATCGAAAACAGCTTTTGTTCGGACAATTAATTTTCTTTAGACAATCTGTGTCTATCCGAACATTCTTTTCAGAAGTTGCAGCAGAGGATGAAGTTACTTCACTGACAGTTTGTTTCACATAAGGGGGAACAAATGGGTTTAGAGAAGATTTCATTTTGCTAAAAGTATCACTCTCCCCCCTTCTGAGTAACACAACTTCATCATCCACTTTGCGAATGTTCACAGACTCCTTATGCGTGGAGTCTTGATCCACAACTGACGATTCTGTCTGAACCGATTCATTAACATCTTTATTGAGGTTCTCATGATTGCTCAATTTAACGTTGGTGTTGCTTGATTGAACTCTAACGGGTGAGTCGATGGAGCTGACATTTCCTGTTACTGTCTGATCAGGTTTAACAAAGACAGGTGGCTGATTACAAGGATTATAAGTGTAGTTATTGTTAAAAGGTGGTGGAACTTCATTGTATCCAATTCCTCCTTTATCGTTAGGAGAACGTTGAACACTTAGGACATGATTAAGCATCATTGAAGAATTCCTAAACTGTTCAAGTTTTATGTTTAGTTCCACCACTTTCACTTGATAATCAGCTATCTGTTTGTCCTTTTTAGCAATAAGTTTGGTTTTTTCTTCCACAACTTCATAACTTAGATCGATTACTTGGATTTTCTCAGCTAATGTTGCCTTAAGGCATCTTATGTCTTTTTCACCAACATTAATTTTGACTGAGTAACTGCTTTCCCTTTGTTTAGAGTAATGATGTTCTTCTTTTATAATTTTTAATTCTTTTTCCAAACTTACATACTGATCAGTTAAAGCAGTTAATTGATCAGACAGTTTTTCACATTGTTCACAATGAGGCTCAGAACATACCTCTGAGAGCTGATCATTCACTTCTGCCATGTATGCTTGATTCTCCACTGGTTCCTTGTCACATCTTTCACTCACGATATTCACCAGATTTGCTTGCTCAATCACCTCCTCAACTTTGATGTTCCAATTATATCCACCATTCTGTTGAGACACCATGGCCCTTATTTCACTTCCATTCCCATTCTGCTGAGTAGGCCTGTTCTGACCCCGTTCAACTCTCTCATTTGGGCACTCTCTCGCAAAGTGTCCATTCTGTTGACAGTTGTAGCAACGAACCTTTGACTTGTCAAATCCCGGTCTCTCTCCCACGAACTTTCGTCCAGTCTTCTTCATAAACTGTTTTACCCTTCTTACTATCATCGCCATTTGCCACTGCAGATCCATTTCTTCTATATTATCAGCATCTATCTGATCATAGTCCTCATCTAAGGTTGCAGGGTCAACTATCTTCCCCTTGATGTAATTTTCATAAGACGCAATGAAAGAGGCATAAAGAGCAAATTGTTGTTCAGCAGATTTTACACTCATAGGCATCTTTGAGTAATTTACATTGGAAGGACTAGTAGAAGAATTACTGACTGAGGATTGAGATTTTGAAGAACCACTTCCATTTGCTACAAAGCATATATCTCCATCCATAATCATCATCACATGACCATCTTGCGTAGAATTTGGTTCCCCGCCTGAGTAATAGGCGGTCGAATCTATTTTAGAGCTTGAGTTTGCAGAGCCTTTTGCACCATACATTCCCAGATCCTGAACCTGATCAGTAGGCGTCTCTTTTCGTAACATGTTAAGCTCATAATTACGTAACTTGTTAACCACCTTCTCTAAATCAAAACTATCAAATTCTTTATCTTCTTTCATCAGAACTGTGTACATCTCCCATCTTGATGGAAGAGCATCAAGAAGTTTTTCCACAATCTCACTCTCAGAATACCTTATGGAGTAGTTGTCCAATTCGGTCATCAAGTGATAGTATCTTGTAATGATGTCATCAAGCGATTCATTCTTAAAATACTTGAATACCGAGAACTGAGTTTTTAGTAACTTTTATCTTGGAGTTTCGAATTCCGACGTTACCTTCATAGCGGCTCTCCAATGCTTCCCACAATTCTCTAGCCGTCTTGTACTTTCGGAAAGTATGAAGAATTTCCTGAGGTAGTGCCATGGTGATTGCAGCTAGTGCCTTACTTTCTGCCTCATACATCTTCTTCTCATCGTCCTCCATCTTATTATATTTTTTTAGTTGTTCACGTCCTTCAAACTCAGTTGTTGGAGGGATATAACCATCCTGAATGCATACCCACATCTTTGCATCTTGATATTTCACATACTGCTCAAATCTGTCTTTCCACGCAACAAAATCAGTGCCTTTAAGTAACTTTGGAGCTTTAGTCGCTGACCCAGCTTCAACTTCCATTTTCACCAGTTCAGTGATGTTTATTGACGTCATTTTTAAACCGAAACAGGAGCTGGAACAAAATGAAACGGTATTTCGTGAAGACGAAGAAAGTATAACTTCACCAAGGAATAACTTCGCCAAAGAACAACTTCGCCAAAGAACAACTTCACCAGATTACAACTTCACCAAGTAACTTCACCAATGCACAACTTCACCAAATAACTTCACCAAGTAACTTCGCCAATGCACAACTTCACCAAAGAATAACTTCGCCAAAGAACAACTTCGCCAAAGACTAACTTCGCCAAAGAATAACTTCGCTAAAGAATAACTTCACCAAATAACTTCACCAGTTATAACTTCGCTGAAACCCTAGCTACAGGTGATGGCAACTTTGCAGGTCGCGAGATCTAATTTTGAGCATTGTTTTTCTTGTTTCGAATGATTAAAAGGTAGTATGGAGTGCGACAGGGACAATGTAATGTAGGAATGGACTGAACGAACGGTGTTTTACGTGAAACGATTCCGCGAAAAGTCTAGCGGAGTTCGTTTAACACAAGTGTGAAAATCCCGAACCACACAATCACGAGCAAACGCTCTGATACCAATTGTAGGTTTCCAGCCGGATCAACACAGGATTATCTCGTAACACGAGGGTGCGGAAGCCCCTACGTATACGATACGAGTGTTTAGACGAGACACGCGTAAAGAAACACGTAACATGTATGACAAAGGTTACTTTTCTATTAGATGTAAAGACACGTAGCACCAAGAACCTGCTACACCTTACAAAACGAACAACCCTCAAAACTTACAACTGACGGCGCAAGTTAGGTTATTATAGGACGACAACTTCGCCTAACACCCTAGGCGAAGTTGTCCCTAACTTCGCCATAACACAAGTTCGCCATAACCAAAACAAACTAACTAGTTTATCACGACAAACCAAGCAGCGTAATGATTACAAACACGATAAACTCGAGACAAATGAACTACTGGCATAATGCACCAACACGAGGACTTGTTGGTTCTACCAAAGATACATCATCTTTGACTTTTCTGAGTCAATCAAGCCTAATACTTGCTGCTATTCATGATAACAAAGGTCATGTTCATCTACTTCATATGGGTAGTAGCATGACCTATGCTGGATTTCTAGCCAGGTTTTAATAAAGGCCCTAAATAAGACACTCAACTTCCAAGTGTCTATTTAGGAGCCACAGTATATATGCCGAAAGGTCTAAATGAAGGTATAGAAGCACGAAGAATTTGTGATCAAGCAATAAACCAAGGGGGAGAATGTTGGGCAATGACTTGTGGTTTATGCTTGTATTTTGGGCTTAGTTTGGGCTGTATTATGTAAACCGAGATCTGTTGATCTCGGTGGGCTTTTGTTGTTTTGGGCCTAGGTTGGTATAACTATATTTACGATGTATGTAGTTTAGGTCAAGGTTGTTCGTTCATTTTGATTATTCAACCGTGTAAGTTAAGGGCTTAAGCACCCGACGTATAATATATGTGTGTTTTGAAGCTTCTTTGTGTGTTTTGCTTGTGTTCTTTATTGCCTCATAGAATCAGCTTGGTGATTAGTTTCCGCCTAATCATCGAGTATATTTATATCACATTGAAAGATCCGTTCACGGGACTTACATAAGGATTGATGATTATAGTTCAATTACACAAGAGCTTAAACCCTAAATGTTGATGAACAACCAAACAAACGTTACACAAATCAATAATCGCAAACACAAACCTTAATCAACCAAATAACTAATTAAGCAAGACAAATTCATATAAAATCAATCAAGCTATATTCATTAAGCACAAGAATCTGTTCTCAACAGTATTTCACACAAAACCTTAGCCTAGAACGAACACGGGAACTTAGCCGAGCATCGACATAATCATTAAAACAATTATCTTGATGAACATATGATCAATGATGGAACCGGAAGCTACGGGATGGATGAAAATCGTCTTGGAACACCTCTTCTGCCTTTGGAAGTCGTAATAATCCGAATAGGGTCGAAAAATTGTTTATATAGTGCAAACCCTAATTTTTGCCAAATTTAAGCATCTTCGCGTATCGCGAAGATGTCCTGACCTGCTTCTTCGCGTATCGCGAAAGACAAAATAGTCGCGTCTGATTTCTACAACTTCGCATATCGCGAAGTTGCCCCTCCTGCATCTTCGCGTATCGCAAAGATGCAATTTTCACCATAATTATTATTTAATTCTTTTAAATGCCTCGTGATGCGTGCACTTCCAATCTCTCACTTCTAAGCCTTCATTCCAAGCCTGTAAATATCCTCGATAAGCTCCATAACTTCCAAGTTCCTGAAAACACATAACAATGCTTGAAGTACCAATGTTCGTTCATTTATTTAACTAAAATAAACTAATTAATATATAAAATTAACTAACTTTTACCTAACCATCAGTAATCAATTTCATATAAATTTGAAATTTGAAAGATTTTAAAAGATGCAACAAAAATTGGAAAGTTCAAGCCTATAATTTATCTAATTAATACTGTATTAAAAACCATTTGACAATGTGAAATGCATCCTTACTAAATTTTCAACTCTGGAGGTGGTCAATGTGAATCTGAAGTCCAAATTGAGCGTACATTTACAGCGAATAGCAAATGAATTAACACAATAGAGTGACAATGTCACATATACTAGTATAATATTTAATGCTCAAATAAAATAAATCATGAGATGATTACCATACTAAGAAATCGTGGAAGATAAATCGGTTTCAATAAATAAACCCACGAAAACAAATTATCATAATAATAAAGTTGGTTTAACCTTAAAATAGGTTGCATACAAAACCCTGTAAAGAGATAATTAATAAAATCCAACAAGAGATTAACGAAATCACATAAGAGATTAGTCAAACCCCGAAAGTTGATAATAAGTTTATACGAGAAACTAAAATACCAAACAAATATGATATCTCGACAAAATTATGTACAAAAAGTAAAATGTGGAACCAACATAAAACACGTGTTAATAAAATATTTGCATATGCTATAGAAACAAATGTAATTGATGAAAATATTGCGCGCCTAAAACGCTATAAGAGTTCATACACGTAAATGAATGCCAAAACAGCAAGATGCCTTTAAGGCTAAACTAGAATTGCTCGACAAGTTCAAAATGCTTTCAGACCTAGAGTCCGAACACTCATAAACATCAAACTAGTAGGTTATTAATTAGTATCTTTAGAATGAAAAGAAACGAAAAGAATGCGATTTGCGATGTATGGCATGATTTGTAATACAAGGGTTGTTTTACCAAATCCCTACAGTTGATTATGAGGAAACGTATTCCACTGTAATGGATTCGATAACCTTTGGATGTCTTAATCGGCCGCCCATTCTTAGGATCACTTTAGATAAAACTTAGAAATGTTATCACCATATTACATGAAAATTGAACATTAAATTTGCGTAACTATCCTCGAAGGGATAAAATGGCAGAAGCATTAACAACGATACTCGAGACAAGCGTTAGAAAACCTCAAGAGATTTTTATATTTTTAAGTATATGGTATAATTGACTCAATTAACATTCTAATAAAAAAGGGTATAAGTTTAAGCCACATGTATTCATCAAATTCTTCTCCTATAGATTCAATATAATCGCAGCTTACATTGATGATGTTCTACATCATCGAGAAACTCTGTCGAACTTAAGAGAAAATTTTTAAATGAAAGAATTTGACACGACTAAATTACCCATTGACTTGTGTATTTTCCCATCAATCAAGTTACGTCCAAAAGTTGTTAACATTTTGAATACGTACAAAGTCGATTCATTAAACACACTCATCATTGGTTGATTTCCACCTAACCTTATGGATCCTTATCGTCCCTAGTGAGGATTAACATATACTTGATCCAGAAGTCCCGTGGTTAAACCTGATCGATGCTCTAATGTATCTTGTAATTATCATGAGATCGAATATAGGATTATTAATATATGTACTAGTGAAATTTAGTTATAATACAATATGTTGCACTACTTTTTCCTGCACTAAGTTTTTCCCATGGGATTTTTTTGGTGAGATTTTAACTAGGCAACATCCATCATCCAGTAGCATTAGTTTATCTCATAGGCCATGAAATATCGAGTTAATATCATTCTGAAGCATGTTGTTAATTATGCGTTATTCGCACTGAACTCTTTTTCCTTACCTACGGTTTTGTCCCATTGGGTTTTTCTAACAGGGTTTTTAACGATGTAACATCATAAAGCGCATTAAATGATAAGAAAATATATTTAAGAAATTCCAAAAATTGATTTCTTTCTATAAGAATATACGGAGTCCCAAAAATGATTATACAGGATATCTATCAGTTTTGTACAGAGCTCGACCACAATCCAGATACGAGTTCACTTATGGAGGTAAATGATCCAGCACAAGAAGGCGTATGTGGTTTAGATAAACCAAGAAAGATCCAAAGACCATATATGAAGATAATACAACTTGCATAGTTCGGATCAAAGTCGGCTACATCAGATTTCAACCCAAATTGTTGTCACGGAAGGTTGGACTCTACAAACTGAGAGATTATGTAAGATTGAGGAGAACTATACACGTTGTACTCTTTCTCTTAATTAAGTTTTATCACTTTGGGTTTTTTTAATAAGGTTTTCATGAGGCAGCATAGTTGATTCTACAGTATCAGTTAATATCGGTATTGAAAAACTGTACTAGCAGGATCCAGTAGTATAATGTTGATCGTGAATAATATAAAATGTCTAAGGGAAAATGTTAGGATATGCATTAAGTTGGTATATATGTGTATGATCTATTGTAATGCTTACTAATGAATGAAATCAATTTCTCCCTTACTTCTCTATATTCTCTCTAATATTAAACACAACTACGATATTTCATTTTTAATTATTGTATGTAACACGATTTCAATAATAAGATAAGAAATTTAAAGATTCATGAATTATATCTTAATCATTATTTAAATCGTGTAATATAATGGTCTTAAACTAGTATTTCAAACAAAACTAAAGCAAGTAACTATGGGTGGTGGGAACTAAGAAGACCGAAACTTTATGAGTGTGACGGTCTATGGTTCCTTGTCATTATAAAATCTATTTTGTGCGGTTCTTATATGACCATGTACAAAAAGTATGGATGACATTATGGACGAATGACATCATTGCTTACTTGCGACCTCTAGAACCCATTGAATTGTCATCTTGAATTAATATATTGGACACCTAAATTGACTTAATTGCCTTCTCATTCATTCGAATAATTAACCCATATATATTTAAATAATAGAGAAGTTATTGAAATAGCTAGTTAATTGAGGTAGTTAACAAAATCGTCTTTACGTTCTAAAATTATCGACTAATCTAGACATGATATATGTCATTTGGTGCAATTCAAGTAACCATATGTATTTAAATAATAGATACAACGTCTTTACATTATAAAATTATTGACCAATCTGGACATAATATGTGTCATTTGGCCTAATTCAGATAACCATATATGTTTAAATAATAGATACGAAACTGTTCTTTAATGTCATTTAGAAGTTTGTTGGGTTTATCGTAGTCTAATTTGTTATACAATTCTATGTCAAAGTAAGTCATCTATATCTAGCATGTGTAAAGTCGGTTCCGTTTGATTATGGGGGCTTAATCAAAGCCACAACCAAGCTTCGGTTTCGAAATATTGCTTAACCATAACCGGAATCGAATGGTCAATTTGTAGGAAATCGTTAGCGTATAAAAATAAAACACTTTTAATAAAATGATTACAATACAAGGAATCAAACCTATCTAGGAAAGCAAATAAATTACAATACGAATTACACCGGAAAAAAACCAAAATTACAATACAATTGAAATAAAATAATGCAAGAAATGTGTAGAAGAAGAATGGTGTCGTAGTCTTTGTGGCCGAGGATCGTGTTTTACACGGTGCCCTTAAAACAAATTCCGGGTCTCTCCCTGTTTTGTTTCCCATGGTACAACGGCCTAAGCAGTATGTACTGCTGGGGAGGACTCTAGCACCCGAATAGTACCTTAAAGAAAATAATTAAGATGATCAAGAATATTGGAATTCTTTGAGGGAGAAAGTTGGAGAAGACACAAGAAAGAATGTGTTATTTTGTGTGTTTTTATGTCTACAACCAAAGATCTCCCTAGGTATTTATACTAGTAGAAAGTTGAAACCATTCAACCATCATTAATGAAAAAATTGAAACACTTCAATCAACATTAACCAAAGCATTTGAGTTTTGACCAAAACTTAATTGTTGAATGGTCTTGACTAAATCAAAGGTGTTTCAACTAATCATATAACATAAAAGAATTCAAAATTAAAAATATTTTATTTACACAAAAAAAATTTCCAACAATCCCCCACATGTGAAAATAAAACTCGTTCATTTCCACACATTTTCCAACAATCCCCCACATGTGAAAACAAAACTCATTCATTTTCACATTGAGATCAATCCAACATGCAAGTTTCTTAGATTCAATTCAACGGTTGAGCATTGCAGGATAGGTAGGTGTTACCCTTTGAACCTTCCTTTGTGAAGCATACTTAGTCTCCTAGCGTTGCGTAGGCACGATATCTTTGAACATACCCCCATTTATGTAGACGACAATACACTTCATACAACACTCTCCCTGGTCTGGCCAACCCCTCACTGTCGTGTCATATTATGGTCCTGGAACACTAGCCTGGTTCTACGAGAGCTTTAGGATTTTTTCCCCAAAATCCATTCGAACCGACCCTAGTTCTCTCTCACATAGGTGATTCTCGCGTGAGTCATTAAAAGCAATAGGTTTGTTGATTTCCACAAATCATTAACCTTTATTATGCTTATCTTGACAACATGTGTCACTGATTATAATGGACTAGGACGGGCGCGCACACAACGCCCTTTAGTTTGGTTTGGGGTACTCCACCATAGTGACCTCCTTTGGTTTCATGATTAAGTTGTCCTATTGAACCTAGATCATGGGATCTCCAGTCAACTAGGTTAGGTTTCCCTCATGTCCCCTTTTCCCATGGGCTTTAGTCCCATTCCTTTTGACGACTTGTTAACTAACTCTTTGCTTAAGCCTTTTGTTAACGGGTCTGCAATGTTATCTTTTTACTTCACATAGTCAATCGTGATAACACCCGTTGTGAGTAGTTGTCGTACCGTGTTATGTCTACATCGAATATGCCTTGATTTGCCATTGTACATCACGCTATGGGCTCTACCAATCGCTAATTGATTGTCACAATGTATGTAAATAGCCGACAAAGGCTTTGGCCATATTGGAATATCTTCCACAAATTGACGTAGCCATTCCGCCTCTAGTCTCATTCCACAACTTGATCTCTCATCAATCCTCGGGCTGTTGGATCCATAAACATTATCTTTGACTTTGTAAAGTCAACAACAATAATTTATAATTTAAAATAAATCAATAAAATGTTATAGTTCAACGAGTATCCATCTCTAGTAAGCTTACTAGAAAATATTATACCCTTTTGAGACGTTTGAGAACATATAAATTAACTCTCAAAATTAGGATATTTAATGTAGATAACCGAGTTCTACATTTTCTTATTGATGTCCAACGACCATCAATAAGTATCATGCTTCTCATAGCAAGAAGATAGTTCTTTATTTTGAACCATTTTTCATAACAGAATATATGCTTCAAACTATAAGAACTATCCACAAACACCAAATGTCCACATGATTTCATACATCTCTGAAATCGTTCCAATGATGTCATCAAGTGATGCAATTAGGCTCCCCCGCACAAGAGCTCTATGCAATCACAACATCACTCATTTGAGGTTCTCCCTCAGTGGTGCTCCCACATTGAACAACTATTAACTACACGCATGTAGTTATATTTGAACAATTTAATTTGTTCACAACAACATCAAGTTGTTTAAAACCGTTCTAACGTCTTTAGGTTAATAAAAATTATTATGTAACTCTTGTTATAATATTTATGCAACTTCTAACCGGCTTGTTAGAATATTTAACCGATTTGACAAAACCATTTTTAAGACCCTTTGGTTTATACAATAAACCGTGTCTAACATGCTCGTTAGAAAATTAAACGCTTTAAACAAAATGTATTGAAGCCTATAAATCGTTTCTAACACGCTCATTAAAAATAAAATAACCGTTTATACAAAACGTTTTTATAATTTTTGTTTTACAAAATCGAACCCTTCTAACATGCTCGTTAGAATATTAACCGATTTCTTATACAAATATAATTGTTTCTAACACGCTTGTTAGAGAACATAAATGCTTAGACAAAATGATTTTCAAGGCCTTTGGTATATAAAATAAACTGTTTCTAACACGCTCGTTAGAAAATAAGAAAATAAGATTTTAAAAAATCACCGTTGAGTCACACGAGAATGTTTTGAATACACGAACGGTGATTTTTTAAAAATTTGTTTTAAGATTGTAGGAAGCCATTCGCGTATAAAAATAAAACACTTTTAATAAAATGATTACAATACAAGGAATCAAACCTATCTAGGAAAGCAAGTAAATTACAATACGAATTACACCGGAAAAAACCAAAATTACAATACAATTGAAATAAAATAATGCAAGAAAGGTGTAGAAGAAGAATGGTGTCGTAGTCTTTGTGGCTGAGGATCGTGTTTTACACGGTGCCCTTAAAACAAATTCCGGGTCTCTCCTCGTTTTGTTTCCCATGGTACAACGGCCTAAGCAGTATGTACTGCCGGGGAGGACTCTAGCACCCGAATAGTACCTTAAAGAAAATAATGAAGATGATCAAGAATATTGGAATTCTTTGAGGGAGAAAGTTGGAGAAGACACAAGAGAGAATGTGTTATTTTGTGTGTTTTTGTGTCTACAACCAAGGATCTCCCTTGGTATTTATACTAGTAGAAAGTTGAAACCATTCAACCATCATTAATGAAAAAATTGAAACACTCCGATCAACATTAACCAAGGCATTTAAGTTTTGACCAAAACTTAATGACATGTTGAATGGTCTTGACTAAATCAAAGGTGTTTCAACTAATCATATAACATAAAAGAATTCAAAATTAAAAATATTTTATTTACACAAAAAAATTTTCCAACAATCCCCCACATATGAAAATAAAACTCATTCATTTCCACACATTTTTCAACACGATTAACCGTCGATTTTGGTTTAGTTCGTTTAATTGTCTAGTGTATTAGTATTATTTTTTAATCTTTGTTCCGGTTGAAAATGATTCGGTTTCAATGTCTCATACTCAATTATGAAATTTCAAAGCAAAAATATGTCAGTTTCAAACTTGATTGTAGCGTTCCAAGCTGGGTTGTAGATATTTAGATAATTCCGGAATGAATTTAAATGGTCAAATCTAGAAACAAAGGTATAAATGATAAAAGAGAGGTATAAAATGTGAATAAACACAAATATACAAGTTTCGGTAAAAGGCCATTTAGTTAATTAAAGCCTACATCCAAATGTCAATGTTGGTGGCTTGTCAAACATGCCCCTATGGAATTTTCTCCCAGTTGCCCCGGCCAGACATCATGCTTCTAGAACATCCCCCAACTATTCTGCCTTACCTTTGTATTCTTATTAACAACACACCAAAAACTAACTTTAAATACTATATTCAACACCCTTGTTCCGAAAAATCCCACAAAATTGAGCATAATGATACCAACTTCTAACAGTAACGAGTTACCCTTGAACGAGAACGATTCGCAAGATATGATGATCTATCAAGTCCTTAACGAAGCCAACACTATTGTTGGTCCCGGTTCAAGAGATAATCCTGCTAGTGCTTCTAGAAGTAGCCTTGATCCGACTCGGGTGATTTCAAAGACCAAGCACTATAGAGGGGTAAGGCGTCGTCCATGGGGTAAATTTGCAGCTGAGATTCGTGACTCCAATCGACAAGGGGCTAGAGTATGGTTGGGAACATATGAAACGGCTGAGGATGCTGCGTTGGCTTATGATAAAGCCGCGTTTGAAATGAGAGGGGCTAAGGCTCTTTTGAATTTTCCCGCTAGACTTGTGACATCCATAACAAAAGTAAACCAAGAATCATATTCAAGTACTAGTTCTGGTGATATTTTAAGTCTGGCGAGTAATTCACAAGATGATCCAGGGTCATCTAGTGAAGGAAAAGGAAACATGCTTCAGCTGTTTTGAGGTTATTTATATAATATTTAGGAGAGAACTACTAAAGGATTAGATGTCAAATGAACAACTTTTAATCATTGGATCATTCAAATTCGCAATCTATCGATCAACTTATTTTTCTTTTCATTCGCTTCGTATAATCATATATTACAAAGTAGTTCATTTGGTTCATAATCATTTAATAGTTTTCATTTAACGATCTATATATAGCCATGAATGTGTAGAATGTTATGTTGTATAATATATATTCTTTTTAGCAAACTCATCCCTTTTCCCTCCTTTATGTATGCAAATGTTTATATGGTATTTAATGAAGGGGTCACACCCGAGAAACCAAACACTCGTGTATCCGTCACGACAGTACCTTAGTAAAGGATGTGTGGCCAAGTCGCGCCAGCATCTAATTAATAAGGGGACCCATGCCCCAGTCACTAGCCCAAGTCAAAGATCACATGTCCAGAACAATGCCTGATGGTAAGTTTTACTAGGTTGGATTAAAGTTTAGACATGTAATATTGTATTGACGGGTAAGCATGTGTGTCTAATCGATGTCAATCCTGAAGGTAAGATTGAGACACGTTTCACAGTCGTGTTTCGCTTATGTAGTAAGAAAGTGAGTGAGAGATGTCAAATGAGCAGGCAAACGCGGATTTAATTATGTGTGTGAGTCAAGAGGAGGATCCACTGAGGATGTTCACAAGATCAATGCACCATCGGTGGGTAACCAGATGCAGAGTACGTAGCAGCAGTAATGAGGAGTCGATGGATTCTATACGGTTCGAACTACCAATAAAGTAAGGTAATCAGGAGAACCGGGAACTTGAGAACCAACAACTAATGTTGAAGAAAAATAGAGCAAAGGAAAATTATTTGGTTTGCAGGGTCGTCTCCGAGAATTTAAATACCTCGGCCGAGCCGAAATAAAAAAGCCCATAGGCCTTAACGAATAATGAATTATATAACCTATTTTTTATAAATGGTGGTTAATGTTATAACAATAAACATAACAAAAATATGTAGTAATTTAATACCCCAAATTTCGAAACCTTAAAATTTAATGCTTGCACGAGTTATTAATACAAAATTCATGAGAATGAATATAGGTATTTTAACATAAACTTAAGTTTTTAAATCGTTTAAAGGAATATAGAAATGGCGTGTTGTTGAAATAAAAGTTATTAAGTTAAAGGTGAAGTATAATTAAAACAAAACTATAAGTGATGAGTATGTAAATAATAAACTTAATTATGAAATAAAGAACCCTTAAAACATGATTTTGTAGTCATCTGTACCTCAATATCTTTTTTGGATTAGTAGGTTTATGAAAAAAGACTTATGGATACTATGTATATGGATGCATTAGTGATGGACACCGCAATCGCAGATGGAGGAATATGACACCTCATTACGTTTTAATGTTTTCAAACTAGCGATGTTAAAAAAAACTATATATGAATCAACATCATCTTTTAATTTATAGAGACACATAATTATGCGTCAACCGATTCCAAATGTCATAAATTTTAGCGTGAATTCATATGTAAATACCGATCGTAGATCTTTCTTATCAGTTCTTTATTAATCAATAAGAGGGGTTAGTTATACTAACTGTAAGAACTTAAAGATTAAAAGTGGTACTGTTTAAATTAATATTGAAATAAGTCAAGAACCGTTCTTGCCATATGCCAAAACTTGATTGAAACACATTTCAATTGCAAATGCGCTCCTTCCGTCTCCGACTCTCTTCCAATACTCCGGCATTGTGAACCTTTCAGGCGAGTTATAAACACTAAAATTAACTACCAAATCAACCAATTGATGGTGTCGTTTGACTCAGGATCTTTTACCGATAAATCTATATATATACACAAAAAAAGTTTTGATCCCCAAAAATTATGTGCCTCGGTCGAAGGTCCACCTCGCACACCCCCGAGCCGGCCTTGTTGGTTTGCATATGTTCACAATATGCAATGTTATGAAAAATACACAGTAAATAAATTATAGAATATGATATCATTAGAGAATGAATAAAATTACCTTTGATAATTGTTTTCTACGGTTTTCATATTTTGAAAACGATTCAATGCATTTTCAATTTAAACATTCTAAAATAACTCCTTTTCGGCATAACAAGTACAAAACTGTTAACATGATATCAGAAATTATAAAAACCTAACTTGTAATGCCCTGAACCCCGGGAGCCCCACAGTTGGTAACCATTCAGAACACTCGTAAAAATAATTAAACTTAAAAACAATTCTTTTCATTAAAATAAGCATCATTGAGTGTAATTCGGCGGAAAACGTAAATAAATAAATGAGTTCCCAAAACCCGGGAATTTTGCCCAAAACCTACATAATTTATCTTTAAATAAAAATTTTTAAAAATAAATGGTAAATAATAAAATCTTCATTTCCCGTATGCCCTTCACCGTCCAAGTAGCTTCGTGCACGTCCAAGCGATAAGGCATCCTATTCCTAACCTGAAACTCATACTAACATGCACACAAAGTCAGCTTAAGCTGAGTGAGTTCAAGTTTTGAATAAGTAACAAAAGTCTTAATTATCATTCCAACGGTTTTAAAACGGTAAACGGAAGTACATCGGTTAGGTCACCACATTCAAATAAATAATCATCCTTACGTATGAGCATCTCTATACGTGCATTCTTATATATATATATATATATATATATATATATATATATATATATATATATATATATATATATATATATATATATATATAACATTCAATAATAACATTCATGGCCGAGAAAACGTACAACCCAAACACGTAACATTCAGCGCATGCAAACACAAAGTAGGCATATGCAACATTCAGTAGTCGAGACGACTACAACATTCGCCAAATATTGGCCATTCTAAAACATATATATATACATACACACATTCTATAACATTCCAAGGCCTACCAATACTAGCAAGCCTATGCAAAATAGTTTAAAACATTTCATCAAGTAAAATCGCTTAGGTGTGCATGCTAGCCCAAAACTTAAAAAGAGTTAAACGGGGCATCAAGAACTCACCTGAAATCAATCGAACACCTGCAACGAGCTAGGAAATCCCTAAGTGCACAATCACAAACAAGGGCCTGTAAATTATACACAACGAGTTACTAAACTAGACCGTAAGAACACTCTTGCCTAATGTGCCGTTCAAGCCCAACACTTTGGCCCAAGGCCCAACACTTGGCCCAAGGCCCAACAACTTGGCCCAAGGCACAATACTTTGGCCCAAGGCCCAACAACTTGGGCCGAGGCCCAACCCAAACCCAATTACTTTACCTCAGCCCCTAAACCCTTTCAACTAACTAAATCCACCCTACGATTATGGCTGGGGCTAACCATGATGCACAACTCACCCACCGGTAATCAAATCGAGTTGAATACGCGCGTAATAAATCTTAAAACCAATTGTCAAACGAATAAGCCCCAAATGGACCAAATTCCCATCTTAACCTTTTCTTACATCATAATTATGTCACCCGAGTTGATAGGGTTGACGGTTCCTTTTACAACTTTCAATTTAACATTTAAACGAAAATTCGTGCACCTCCGACTCGATTGACCAATCACCAACCAAAGCAGCCCCGAGTATCAAAATTTTAATTTTCCCATAGCCCTTAAACCCCCCTAGGGCTGTACAAACTGATTTGGTTGGTCATCCGATCGATTAACACATTAAACTCAACAATTGCCAATCCTACACCCGGTAAACCCTAGTTTTCGAACTAAAATTGATTGACCGACCTAAATACCTCCATTGGCCATGAAATTATAATATGATGTACATGCCATACCTAGTGGGATTTTGATGCGAAAACCTCACTCAAAACAGCCCCGGAAAAGCTTAATTGGACGGCCACCCGGTTAGCCTACAACAAGACGTTTTCGATCAATACGCGCAATATAAGGATCAATTAACGTGTAAAAGACTTGGGGAATCGTAGTACATACCTTGAATTGAAGTTCTAAGGCTTAGAATTGGCTTCAAAAAAGAAAAATCATGGGTCTTGGGTCTCTTCTTACTGCCGATCGCAACAAGGGGGGGGGTAGGATTAGTTTATGTTATAACATAATATATTACACTCCAGTCCCTCCAGATTGAAGTGTAAGGCAAAATGGAAGGAAAAGTTAGGTTCTTTAACGTACTGGGATGACGTAAAGGCTTCCGAGAAACGTCGGTTAAGTCCCGAGAGTTATACATACTTTACACGCGCTAAATCATTAAACCGGAAGTTTGACGGGTGTTACAGGTCAATGGGCTTAACATATGTTCTCTAAATAACTCTTAATACTCTCTCACATTTGGAGCGAGGGGAAATGGAATGCATAAGACTAAAAACAATAAAAACATCAGAAACTAAAAAGACAGCTTCAATCTCGCTCCACATATATAATTGATTGGTGTAGCAGATTATGCTTAAGTTTGCTATATAATTCATATCTTTATTCTCGGTGATCACGCATGATTTGAAAGTTCTTCGCCTAGTGTCCATATTTTTAATGTCGGTTGCCCGGTAAGATTTGAAAGTTCTTGGCTGCAAAAAGAAGAACTACAATTTTGGAGGATAGTAGGAGCAATGTGGCGGTAAGGAGTTGTTTGCTTCGGAGGACCATTGTCCGGAAAATGGGTCATAAGAGGTGGTGTGACTGGTGGCCAGTAAATTACAAGTGGTGTTTTGGAAGACCGTAATTGTTCAATAGTGGCACACGGTCAAGTAGGGATGAGCTCGATACCGTACCGGCACCAGTACCGATAGGTAGCGGTACCGAAAATCCCGATCTCGAAAATCACATATTTTTGGTACAGGTACCGAAATGTTCGGTTCGGTATTGGTACCGTACCGGTCCCGAAAACTCAAAACCTTGGTACCGATTTCGGTACGGGTACCGGTACCAATACCGATTTTGCTCATCCCTACGGTCAAGGAGAGGCTGGGCGAAGAAGCAGCAACAGATTACGACAAATGGTGGTTTCTGACGACGAAAGTAGGGCAAGAATCACAGTGAAACAACAACACAATTGTGAGCGCATATTGTAACATATCGGGAATACCCTATTCAAATTTGGGCTAAAAATGACAACTTTGAAACTTAGAGGGTTGAAAATGAACTTCTTGATTTTTCTAAACCCATCGCGCTACGCGATGGACAGACAGACAAGATCATCGCGCTACGCGATGCTGTTTCCCAGAAATTATGAAAAAGGGGACGCCGCGCTACGTGATGGTCTGAGATCAGATGGGCATCGCGCTACACGATGACCGGGTTAAGTAACTAGGGCCACGTGGCCAACCACGTGTCAACACGTGGCACCTTCTCATCAGGCGTCGCGCTACGCGATGGCCGAAGAGAAAGCCCATCGCGCTACGCGATGGTGTCCAAAACTTTGCCTATAAAAGGGGGCTGCGGGTTTGAAGCCCATTCATCCCACCTTCACCATCCCTTTCACATAGTTAACATTGGAGAATGTGCCCGAGTGCCGTGAAGTTCCGAGGTCCAGTTTTCTCATGAAACGTGCAAGAATTGAAGCTCTGACGTTCCGTTGATCAGGATACGTGAGATTAGAAGCAAGGTTCTGCCAGTCTAACAATCATTCTGCCTTAGAATTAGTATCCCAAGCATTCACTAAGGTAGGATCTAAGTTTAAGTTATTTCAATCATGTTATAGATAGCTTAGACTCAGTCAAGGCTATGGCCTTTAACCTTGGAAATATTTTCAAATGCATTCACAAACAGTTTTCAATAAGCCTACTTCTATAAGGGTAATGCTATACAAAACTATATTTTGACGGGCATGTAGTAACTGGAAGGGGGATATCGTTAGTAGACTCTTCTTGCCTAAGGTAAGTAATTCGTACAAATCCTAATCAACCACAGGACCCGTTTACTTACCTGGAGAAGTTTGCCAACGTGATAAACTCTATTAGGCCAAAGCATGCCATACCAAACGTCACATAAATGCAAACATGATTTCAAAATATTCACAAACCTAATCAAGGTTAAAACCGGACTTATGGTCTGCAGTCTAATCAAGAAACACCATCAAGGTGATCATTCAAACCTATTTGTTATAGGTTGACAATCATTTACAATCAAGAAGGTTTATCTGACAATCACACCGTCCGTACAGGTGAATACGTTAAACCTTTATAATTAGTCAAAACAGATTTATATACTCTACACGATAGACAGGTTGTTTGTCTTATAGAGTCAGTCAAACGTTTACATGAAATTACGTGGTCTCTAAAACGTTGTAATATAAATTAGAGAATAAAACAACTCAGACCGAATACACATGTGTCTGGATTCAAACATAGTTGTTAAGCCTATACAGTCAAAGGCTACGTGGCCGTTGGCTAACAGTCATATTAAAGTTCTCCAGAATGGGCTACGTGGCTCGGAGACTTGTGTGTGTGTGTGTGTGTGTGTAGGGCAGTGTTACATATACCGGGTATAGCAATATATCTGCCGAGCTTGTCAAGAAAACTATATTTGTATTATGATTCGTATTTAGATGCTTTTAGAGTCATAACGATTCACCAGCACATAGCTGACATGTTTTAATCCCACTTGCAGGTAAATAAGTTTAATGGTATATAGCAAGGATTAAGGGTCGTCAAGAAGATAGAAGTTCGCACCGCATGATGGCTCAATTTTGTTGCAAAATCCTTGTAATATTAAAAACAATATTTTGTAAAACTTCAACTTGGGTATTTAATTCCCAAGTAAATTTTCAATGTAAATTAATATTATATTAAACCTTTAAGTCTTCTACTAAATTTTAACCATAACTCTGATATATTTACAAACCAGGTACCAACTATTAGTCACACTCCTAGGCCCTAAGTTGGGGTGTGACACATATGTAGAAGTTGTAGTAGCGCATATGTTGTATTCATCAACATATGCACCGGCATATGTTATGCGTTCAACATATGCGCCGCATATGTTGGTATATATATACTTTATTTGCTTTCAGTTGTATGTAACAATTGATTCTGAAGCAATAAAATTCTCTCTCCTTCTTTTCATTTTCGTTCGTGTTATCAGTTTTATACCATTACATGGTATCAGAGCATGGATGTTAAGGCCAGCTCTTCGTTTTAAACCAGATTTTTCAAATCTTTTTTCCGGTTTTCTCCTTTATTCCGCTATTTTCTCTTGATTCTTGATCTTTTGATCAATTTCTCCATTTTGTTCTTCTGTTTCATCTGATTTTCAGCTTGTATCTTCCATTAAATATGTTCTTTTCATCCCTTTTCATAATTTTTAGAGTTTTCACCGTCAAAATTTTCTCTAAATCTCTCGGATTACTATCTTATTGTTCCTAAACCTTTTCTCAAGGTTTCAGGCTTTTTCTCTCTTATTTTCACTAATTTTTGATCATCTCTTCTTTGTTAAATTTATACGCCACATGAGTCTTAGACTTATATGGCGCATAAGTCCTCTTATCATTTATACGTCGCATATGTTATGCGCCGCATAAGTGCTTTTCAAATCTTGATCAGAGCATAAGTTCTTTTCTTCGTTTTAGTTCGTTTTTTCCCGTTCTCATAAATAGAAATCCATCACAATACCATTTATCCTTCAAATCCTCTTTATCTTCATCCGTCTGATCACCCTGGCATGATTCTGGTCTCAAAATTTTTTGACGGAAATGGTTATGGAGCTTGGAAACGAGCAATGCCTATTACTCTTTCCGCTAAGAACAAACTTGGGTTCATTAATAGCATCATCCCCATGCCAGCTAATCAAACACATCTTGCTCTCTGGCAAAGGCACAATGATATGGTGATATCTTGGATTCTCAACACTCTTAATCACGATATTCGTGATAATGTTTTGTATGTAGAAACAGCTTAAAATCTTTGGAATGAGCTTAACTCTAGATATGGCCAAGCAAGTGGTGCTAGAGTTTATCAACAGCAAAAGAGTCTATGTCCAATCTCCCAAGGAAGTAGTGACATTGCTACTTATTTTGCTAAAATTAAATCCAATTGGGACAAATTGAATGCTGCAAACTCCATTCCTTCTTGCACGCGTGGGGCTGCTCATGCCTTTGCTAGAAGAGAGGAGGATCAAAGGCTAATTCAGTTTCTTGTTGGACTGAATCCAAGCTATGATATGATCAGAAGTAATATTCTGATGATGCATCCCCTTCCCTCTATTAATCGTGCTTATGGGATCTTGATACAAGATGAAAAACAGAGAGAAATCCACACCACCACCACTGATTTCACTGCATCTTATGTTTCTATGCATGTTAATACTGGAGGACCTGTTAGTGGTGGAATTGGAGAAAATAGAAGAAATTTAGTGTGTACTCACTGCAAACAGGAATGGGTATTCTGTGAGCAAATGCTATAAGTTGATTGGATTTCCAAAAGACTTCCAATTTGCTAAAGGAAAGAAGTTTTCTAACCTTGCTGAGGAACAAGGAAAAGGTGATCAAAATTAGTCTAATCAGCAAGGAATCACTCAGCAACAGTATCATGATTTGATTGTTGCAGCAAAACAAACTTCAACCTGGGCCTTCTAATACTTTTTCTGCTAATAACGCTACAACCATCAATCATGATTCTTTCCGAGATATAATGTCTTGCAATTCTTCCAAATTTTCTTCCAAATGGATCATTGACACTAGTGCAAATGATCATATGTGTCATGATCAAAATTTGTTTTCAAGTGTTTCCTTTCTACAAAATCCAATTTTTTTCACTCTTCCTAATGGCAACAGTGTTACTGTTCATCAGTATGGGATTGTTCCTTTAACTGATAAACTTTCTTTGACCAAAGTTCTTTTAGTACCACGTTTTAGAAATAATCTTCTTTCTATTTCAAGATTATGTTCTGATACTGATGGTACTGTTTTTTTCTCTAAAAACAATTGTGTTTTACATGCCCCTTTTCTGAAAGAACCCTCTGGTTCTTGGTGAGATGCTCAATGGACTTTATCTTCTTGAAGCAACCAAGAATCTTGCTGGTAGTTCTTTTCTTTTCAATAAGACTTGTAACTCTTTTGTAATCGTTGAAACTTGGCATAATCGTCTAGGACATTTGTCAGTTTACAAATTGAAACAATTATCTTTCATTTCTAATTCGTCTTTCAAATTTATCGAGCATTGCGATATTTGTCCTAAGGCAAGACAACATAAATTGCCATTTCCAATTAGCTTCACATCTACTAGCAAAATTTTTGAGCTAATTCATATTGATGTTTGGGGGCCTTATCATACAGCTACTTATAATGGCTTTAGGTATTTTTTAACCATTGTGGATGATTATAGCAGAACCACTTGGACACATTTGCTTTCCACTAAAAGCAATGTTCCTCCTATTCTTCAATCTTTCATTGAAATGGTTAGCAATCAATTTGGTACCACTGTCAAATGCATTCGGTCTGATAATGCTTTTGAACTAGGGGCAGTTTAATGTACTTATTTCTTAAGTAAAGGCATTACTCATTAGATAACTTGTGTCGTTATCCCTCAATAAAATGGTATTGTTGAACGAAAGCATAAACATTTGCTTGAAACCTCGAGAGCTTTAATGTTTCAATCTAAACTCTGTTCAGTTTTGGGGTGATTGTGTTTTAACCGCAACACATTTAATCAATCGATTTCCCACTGAAATTCTTAACAATAAAACCCCGTATGAGGTTTTAGCAGGACAACTTCCTTCTTATGCTCACATGAAGTCTTTTGGTTGCCTTGCTTATGCTTCCACTTTGAGTCATGAACGAGATAAACTCAAACCAAGGGTTGTTCCTTGTGTTTTTCTGGAAATCCACTTGGTAAAAAGGCTTATAGATTATATGATCTTAACACAAATAAGGTCATCATATCAAGAGGTGTCGTTTTCTTTGAAGCTTTATTCCCTTCAATCACAAATTCTAAAGAAAGTTTTGTTTGTCCATCTATTGACATCATCAATCAATTCATTGATGATCCTTCCCTTGCTTCCGCTTCTAATTCAATTCCCGATTTTATTCCTAATCCTTCTGCTGCTTCTGATACTTCTATTCCTTCTTTTAATGATCCACCTGTTAGAAGGTCATCCAGAACTTCTATTCCTCCTTCTTATTTGAATGACTATGTCTGTAATCACTCTAATTCTTCTCACCATTGTTTTCACACTGTCATTAATTCGTGCTCCTCTTCTGTGTCTTGTTCTTCTTCTCAACTCCTTCCTTCCAGTCAAACTCTCACCACAGCTATATCTGAATTATATAAGCCCACTTAGTATAAAGAAGCTGCTACTATTCCTGGGTGGCAAGATGCCATGAAAGCAGAGTCTCAAGCTCTTGAAAATACTAATACTTGGGCTGTTTTTGATCATCCTCCTGGAAAGAAAGCTGTTAAGAGAAAATGGTTGTTTAAAGTTAAACACCGAGCATATGGCACTGTTGAACATTGTAAAGCACGATTGGTGGTAAAAGGAGATACTCAAAAGGAAGGGATTGATTATAATGAGACTTTTTCTCCTGTTGTCAAAATGACTACCATTCACAGCCTTGTTGCTATTGCTACCAAACGAAGTTGGCCCCCTTTTCAACTTAATGTTAATAATGCTTTTCGTCATGGAGATTTAGATGAAGAAATTTATATGCAATCACCGCCTGGTATGGAGCTCCCTAACCATCAAGTGCTTAAACTTCAGAAATCTTTCGATGGTTTAAAACAGGCTTCTCGACAATGGTATGGAAAATTGTCGTCTGCTTTCAAAACAAGAGGGTATATGAGTTCTCAGAATGATCATTATTTGTTTTCCAAATCTATGGGTTCTTCGGCGGTTCTTTGATTTACTGCTGAGCTTGCATGGTCAACTGGATTTCTTACTGAGTTTAATGTTCCTAATATTACTCTGGTTAGCCTCAAGTGTGGCAGCCAAGCTGCAATTTACATTGCCAAGAATCCGGTCTTTCATGAGCGAACTATGCATATAGAGATTGATTGTCTTTTGTTCGCGAGAAGTTACGAGAGGGTCTCATCAATCTGCAACATACAAAGACTACTGATCAGCTTGCTGATTTATTTACCAAGAGCTTACCAAGGCCTCATTTTCATGAGCTTTTGCGCAAGTTGTGGTTTTCTCAACCTCCAACTTGAGGGGGGTGTGAGCGTATATGTAGAAGTTGTAGTAGCGTATATGTTGTATTCATCAACATAAGCGCCACATTGTTATGGGGCGCATATGCTACTCGTCCAACGTATGCGCCACATTTGTTGGTGTATATATATATACTTTGTTTGCTTTCATTTGTATGTAACAATTGATTCTATAGCAATAAAATTCTCTTTCTCCTTCTTTTCATTTTCTTTCGTATTATCAGTTTTATACCATTACAAGAGTGCAAATTTCCTTAATTGAAAAACTTTTGAAAAAGATAAGTTATTGGTCTGGGTTAGTGGTAGATTTTGAATTGATTGTGTAGTATAGTGTATTTTACCTATTGTTTCTATTGAGAAAAGATGTGATGAAATAATATGTTTCTATGTATCTATAATCTATAATCTTTAATAAATAAAGGTTTTTCAATATCATACAAGATAGCTTCTTTTCAAAAAATTTTCACTCTTCTCTCTTATTAAATATATTTTTCTTTCTTATTAATAGTTTTAGATGTAACATTTTTTCTTTTTAATCATTTATTTTCTCTTTTTAATAATTGTTTTTTGATTAAAATTTTTAATACAAACATAAATATATTGTTTAATTTTATATTTTATAAATATATTGTATTAGTTATTAATATTAAGCTTTTATAAGTAGCGATTTTTCACGTTAATTTAGATAATAGTTAATTTCAAATTTTAAAAAAAGAAATTTTCACTTTGTGCTTATTTTGTATATGAAGATTAATAAAAGATAAAGTCAATCATTATATATGGTTGATTTGTTTTTGAGACAACCTATTTTAACACATGGTAATTTATGTGTTTCATTATCTAAATTTGAAATAAAAACGCGAAACTACTAATTTTGATATGGAGGTTAGAATTACAAATATTGTAAAAAAAATATTTAAAGATTTATGAATTTTCAACAACTCTTTATTTCTATATTGTGTAATGTGTAATTCATTATAACATATATTATATCTTTATATCTTTTGAATATATTTTTTATTTTTCACATTGTGTTATTATTTAAATAAATTTATTTATTCTAACTCATGTTCTGTACAGGTCTTAATGCTATATGTCATTACACATGAGCGATCCTTACAAAATTTTTCCATTTCTCTCTCTTATTAAATATATATTTCTTTTTCTTATTAATAGTTTTATATTTTTTTTCTTTTTTTCTTTTTAATCTATTATTTTCTTTTTTTATTAATTATTTTCTGGTTTAAAAAAATTAATATCAACATAAATATATTATTTATTTTTATATAAATATATTGAATTAATTATTAATATTAGGTTTTTATAAATAATGAATTTTCACATTGATTTAGATAAAATAATTAATTTTAAATTTCAAAGAAAGAAATTTTCACCTTATTTTTGTTTTTGCAATAAAAATTAATAAAAGCTAAGGGCAATTGCTTTAGACGATTTGTTTGTTTTTGAGACAATCTATTGTAACACATAGTCAGTTATGTGTTCCATTATTTAGGGTTGAAATAAAAAACAAAGTGAAATTATTAATTTTAATATGGATGATAAAATTACAAATATTTTATACAAAAAAATATGTAAAGAGTTACGAATTTTCAAAAACTTATTATTTCTATATTGTGTAATGTTTAATTTATTTCACCGTATATTATATATTTATATTTTTTGAACATATTTTTGGTATTTCACATTGTGTTATTATTTAAATAAATTTATTTATTCTAACTCGCGTTCCATACGGGTCTTAATGCTATATGTCATTACACATAAGTGATACTTACAAAGTTTTCCCAGCTCTCTCTCAAATTAAATATATATTTTCTTTTTCTTATTAATAGTTTTATATTTAATTCTTGTTTCTTCTTAATCTAATATTTTATTTTTTTAATAATTATTTTTTTATTTAAAAAATTTAATACCAACATAAATATATTATTTAGTTTTATATAAATATATTGTGTTAGTTATTAATATTAAACTTTTATAAGTAACGAATTTTCACTTTGATTTAGATAAAATATTGAATTTCTAAAGAAAGAAATTTTCACTTTATGTTTGTTTTGCAATAAATATTAATAAAAGCTAAGATCAATCGCTTTAGATGGTTTGTTTGTTTTTGAGAAAACCTGTTTTAACACATAGTCAGCTATGTATTTATTATCAAGAGTTGAAACAAAAAACAAAGTGAAACTACTAATTTTAATATGAATGATAAAGTTATAAATTAAATTACAAATATGGTATACAAAAAAAATATTTAGAGATTTACGAAATTTCAGCTTTTTGTGTATTGTGTAATTTATACAACTATAATCACATTTTTTTATATGTTGAACATGTTTTTATAATTTCACATTGTGTTATTATTTAAATAAATTTATTTATTTTAACCCGTGTTCTACACGGGTATCTAACCTAGTTTATAATAAATATTACAAATACTATAACAAGCAATGAAGCAAAGCAATAAAGGTTTTAAATTACGGACTCAGCATCATAAGCTGCGTTTTAGTATAGGTTTTAGGGTGAGTCTAAGCCCTATATAAAAAGGAACAACAGAGCATCATAGAAAGCTATTATTTTTAACATTATTTTGTAATGAAATACTGTATGGAGTGTTAAGTCTTCTGTTGTGTTGTGTTGTGATGTGATGTATAAGCCAAACAAATGACGTACGCCTGGTTTTCGAGGAAGACACATATGGCTTATAGCCCATTAATCCATGAGATGACAAAACACATGGAAGTTGATTGTGACTTCACTAAGAAAATATTATTGATGGATTTCCCGTCTTTCCCGTTCTAAAAAAAGGCCGAAAAGACACAAGGTTGAATAAAAGACACAATGCCAAAAATGAACAAAGAACACAATGATAAATAAAAAAGACACCATACGTCGTAAAATATAACAAAATGCCGAACAAAATATAAAACAATGTTAAGTAATATAATACAATATCAAGAAAAAAAGACACAATGTTAAGGATAAAAGACATAATAAATGACGAAAAAAATAAAAAAACGATGATAAATAGAAAGACACAATGGATTTTTTTCCTTCATAGTGTGTCCTTTTTAAGTTTTTTGTTTTGTGAACGAGGAAGACGGTGAAAACACTTTTGTGTTTTTACATTCTTCGTTTTGTATTAAAAAATGAGTTGATTTTTTATTAACTTTTCATTATTTTTTAAGGGTTTTTTGTTTATGCAAATTCTTCTCATCCTTCCCATTTCTATCCCCTAGGGGACAAAAATGAGAATGATGAGAAGAATTTGCAGCCACAAAAAAACCCCTAACAATAATGAAAATTTAATAAAAAAAAATCATTACTCAAATTTTAATATTAAACGAAAATGTAAAAACACAAAAATGGTTTCCACCATATTTCTCGTTCTTAAAAAATAAAAATAAAAATAAAAATAAAAACTCGAAAAAGACACAATGTTGAGTGAAAAAAATATAATTGTGTCATTTGTTTATTATTATGTTTTGTGTTCATTTTTGTTATTAAATGTGTCTTTTTTCTTAATATTGTGTTATATTACTAAACATTGTGTCATATATTGTTCGTCGTTATATTTTACGATCTACTGTGTTGTTTGTTCATTTTCGGCATTGTGTTTTTTTTCGACGTTTTTTTTAACGGGGGAAACATTTTTTTTTTATTTTTTTTATATATTGAGTTATGATTCTTTAAGGGGTTTTTGTGTGGCCACAAATCCTTCTTACACTTCTTATTTTTGTTTTCCTTAGCATATTAACTTACCATATATATATATATATATCTACCTATATTCTAATAAAGTAAAATAAATATGGACACTTGTCATGTTTTGGTTAATTCTCACAAATTTTTCCCTCCAAAACTAATATACCCTAATATATGTAATAAATCAATAATTATTCACTTTCCCTTTACACTATATTTATATAATATCTATATATTTTTATAAATATGTATATTAACATATTATTTTACTATATATTTCAAAATACTTGGTGAATTCCAAAAATCAACAACAAATCATGTTTCTCAAATGAAAATTGTTTCGTTTTTTTTTTTGAGCTTAAATTTGATTTTATGAGTCAAAAGTTGGTAAATAGATTGTTTGGCACAAGTTAACTAAATTTGGGTCCAAATTTGTTACAGGTCAAAAATGAAAATTTTGAGAATTTTTAAAAGTTTGAGAATGCAAAATAAATTTATCGTCAAATTTGTTATGGGTTCAAAGTGTTGACTTTAAAATGTCAAAAGTATGAAAGTTAGAATTTTAAACATGATTCGGGTTTCAAATTTATTTTTATAGGCATTTTTTGAAATAATCAAAAGGTTAGAGGTTTGGCAACTGACTACTTTTCTCTCAACTATTAAAATTTAAGAAAAGATTGCGAATACTTTCGACATGCCACCCCCATGCCTATCAATGTTTAATTTTTATCAAAATTTGAAATATTTATGTCAACACTATTTTTCCTTCAATGGTGATCAGAACGCTGTATGGGAAGCATGTCATGCAAAACTATAATAAAATGAAACAAAATATTCACAAAGTTGAATGGGTTAACATGTTATTTTTTATGTTGTCATTATAACAAAGTTGAGAAGCCCTCTAAAATTTATCAAAATCTTTTTCACGGTGTAGCTCAGAAAAACATAGTTCTTGAAGAACATCCATTGTTATAATTTAATATTCTACTTTCCTTTGATGGGTGGTAAATTGATAAATATATCAATAAAGGCGACGCTCATTTTGTATTTAGGCTGAGTGGTTAGAACTACTATCGTATGAGAAGCCTTATTTCTGAAATTGGTTCATAACCAAAATTCTTTCAATTATACATATATGACACAGAGAATGAATTTTTCAATAAAAAGAAGCATTCTCGGGTACGTTTTTGCACGGGCATCTTTTTTATTAAGTTCATTTAAAAAAATCATTTTGCGATATAAATAAAATCAACTTATGTACACATTGTATAGATACAAACATAGATGTATTACATTTTTTTCATATACGCTATGCAATTATTTGTTTTTACTTATAATTTTACAATTTGAATTATCCCGTGTGTGACACGGGCTCTAAAACTAGTGTGTGTGTATATATATATATAGGGGAAGGTTAGCGTACAATAATCGCATAACGTACATTACATACGCGACATACGTTCAGCTAAAACGTTCAAACCTTTAAAAGTTCAACTAAAAACTTAAACGTTCAGTTAATACATTCAGCTAAAACTTTCAAACCTTTAAAAGTTCAAGCAAAAACTTAAACGTTCAGCTAAAACGTTCAAACTTAAACATTCAGGCAAAAAATTTATACGTTCAAGCCAAATCTTAAACATTCAATGTCAAAACCCATCATTCAGAACTCAAAATTGATCGATTGAAGCTTCAAATTGATGATTAATTGAATCGATTTCTAGATCATATGACGGGTAACAATCTGGCTAAGCTAGCTTCCTACAAGAAAGTTAAAGATAAGATATTCCAAAGTTCAGGGGTCTGTTTGGTCATTTAAAGAATCCTGATTATGTTGCACCAAAGAGAACAAATGGAGGAATGATGGAAGCGACTCAAATCGGGAAACGGAGAATCGACTGATAGTTGATTATAAGCTAGTGGGTAAAAGGTTTATAAAGATTGATTTTGAGTCAGAAAGGGAAGCTGAATCTGTGGCTCCAAAGACAAAGAAGAGAAAAGTTATCAAGAAAGAAGTTGTTACTCCGGTTATTCAGGAAGAGGTTTATCCTGCTACCTCTGATAAAGACCCTAAAGAGACGGAATCGGATTATGAGGGCAGACGCATGGCATTAGCAAATCCGCGTGCCCGGTTCGAGAAAAAGGCTGAGAGCTCTAGGAAAAGAAAGACTACAGATGTACAGGATGAGTCCTATGTGCCTAAAGCAGTGGTTGAGAAGCAGGTTAAGCGAAAGGTTGTTCGTATCAAGAAAAAGTCAAAGAGGGTTGCCTCTACAAAGTTGAAACTTATCGATGAGCCAGAGATTGAACAACCTGAAGTTATTGTTACTTCGATGAATCCTGAGTTTATGGTTGAAGAACCTGTTGTAGATTTGGGGAGAGTGACGGGCGACCCGTAGGAAAGCAACTAAGTGATTTAAAAGATATAAATATACTTACGGGATTAAGTTAATTCCGTGGAATTATTTGACTACTGTTGCTCGTGTGTTTGCAAGTTTGAGGAGCTAGAGAGCGGCGTTACGAGAACACGGGCAAAAACGGTGAAGAAAACGGAGCTGGAACGAGAATGATACGAAGAAAACAAGAATCGGAAGCGAGCTCCACCGTGGCCCACGATCCAGACCGTGGACCACGGTCCAACTGGAATAAAAGGTCCAGAGTCCACCGTACAGTGGAGGAAAAGGGAACCGTGGGAAGGACCGTGGCCCACGGTCCAGACCGTGTCCCACAGTCTAGCTTGACTGACTATTGACTTTGGTCAACCATGGACCACGGTTCACACCGTGGCCCACAGTCCGGGGCGGAGACAAAATTGCATGTCCTATAATAGGCCTTTTGGGAGTGACTTTTAGACTACTTTTTCACCTTGGCCGGCCTAGAGGCGATTTTGGAGAAGAAAAACATCATTTGGGGTCTTGTATTCATTTGTTTTATGTCTTGGATTGTTAAGAATAAGTTACTTGATGAAAAGATGATATCCCTAGCCATGAGTGGCCAGTTTCTTCGGTATTCCTCTCGGGATGTAAGGTTATTTGCAAAACACTTTTGTTTATTATTCTTGAACTTGGATTGATTATCTAAATGCTATGTTAGTATGATCTTGTGTTTGTGTGATTGTTTGTAACTTATCCATATTGTTTCTATCTAGCTTCTAACCATATGTTCTTGGTGTCGTTGGCAATCGAGATTTAGTGGAAGGAACTAGGAAGAATAGTATTGATTGATTGTTAAGTAACAACCTCGCATTCTAGGAATCCGAGTACTTAGTTCTTGAGTAATCACAAACAATTGCATGTACACAAAACCGAGATATTACGGTTTATCCATTGAATGTTAACTAGAGTGTTGAGCAATAACCCGAACCCCGAGAGGAATGCTTGTTTAGTTATTTGTTTACAACCCTCGTTTAGTTTATTTTAGTTTATACAATCAAATCAAAACCAACTTGAAAATTACTTTGTGTCATTTACGTTTACATTAGTTTAATCGTCAAGCTACTTGGTTAATACATTTTCTACAAACTCCTCGTGTTCGATACCCACTTACCGCTATCTAATTAGTTGTATTTGGTTTAAGTTTGAGTGAGCCTTCGACCTCACGTCAAATTTTGGTGCCGTTGCCAGGGAAGCTCAAAAGCAAATGGATGGGCCCGTATGTGATCACAAGAGTCGGGAAGTTTGGTGATGTGGAGATTGAGGACATGCAAAGTCAAGCTAAACAAGTTGTGAATGGCCATCGTCTCAAACCATACTTAGAAGGGAAAGATGTGAACATGCTTAACAATGACAAGGTGAGTTTCCTTTTAAGCTCAACGGACGGTTTCACCGCATAAAGGCCAAGGTATGTTGTAGGGTGTAAATAGCTTTTGTTAAATTTATTTTTTAAAAAAATTACCTTTCTCTCATTAGGAGTGTGTTCGAGTCAAGTGTGGGGAAGTTCTTAGGAATTTCTCCACCATGTTGAGGATAACTCGGGATTTTCATGGGGGGTAAGGTAATTTTAGTTTTCGTTTTGTTATAAGTATAATATAAGCTGTAGTTTTATTTCGTTTTGTAAAAAAAAAAAGGGTCCACCGTGGACCACGGTTCCAACTGTGGCCCACGGTCCAGCCAACGTAGCTCACGGTCCGGCGAGTCACCACGGTTACGGTGCACTCTACCCAAACTGGTTCAACATCACCATGGACCACGGTGATCACCGTGGCCCACGGTCCGGGCTGGCTCCTTCGTTGACTATGGTCAATCGTGGACCACGGTTCACACCGTGGCCCACGGTTCGCTGATTTCTGCTGCAGTCCAATGGGCTTTGAGGTACATAAACGAGTTTTAAAACCCTTTTACAACCATTTTCAGCCACAAAGTCCACAAAACACTTTCTCCTTCTTCACACATTCCACTCTAAAACCCTGATTTCACCATCTATTTCTCTCAAATTAACCCCAAAATCCAGGTTTCTTAACCCGATTGTGAGTGAATTTCTGTAAGATTTAACAATACAAACCCTTTTCCCTCTCATTCTCAAGTATTATCCCGGTTGTGAGGATTTGGATCCCGAAAATTTCAAAGATTTTTGGGGGTTTCTTGTTTACTTGTAAAAACTTACTTGTTTATCATCCTAAAACACCAACCAACGTATGTCTTTGTCAATTCTTTATGTACATTGCAATATTTGTTAAGGTAGTGTTGATTTGTGTAAACCCACTTGCTTGTTGATGATAATGGTTACAAAATGTAGTCGTGGATAAAAGATAAATGCTTGAAATTGTTGATTTTTCATTGAAAAGTTGGAAATTTAAGTGTTTATTGAAATGAAGGATATTGGTTAATTATATAATGAGTTGGTTATCCACGACTATGGTAACAAGCAAGTGTGGGGATGGACATATTGAATTAACTTGGTTTGTTTTTGGTGGTTTGTGTGTAATAGATGGGAAGAAATTCGGACAAGGGGAAGGGTAAGGCGACATCTTCGAGTGGTCGGGCCGCCCAAGCCAAAAGACAATGGTTGCGGGAAGAGAAAGAGCATGTGCAAGTAGAAATCCCAAAACCCGACTGGAGAGGTGGGGTATTATCGAGTTATGCTTTAGAATGGCAACCTGAGTTGTTCAAGGATAAGATGAGTACCATAAGAGAAAGGTTGGAAGGGTTCATATGTGAGAAGGATGTGACCGACTCAGGGTTTGAAGCATTAGGTTGGGAAGCTGCTCTCCAGTGTTACGATGGAGAGAGCATGGTGTTATATGACAAGGAGATTGAGGAGTGGGTATCTACCATGAGGTGCCCACCGTTTAGGATGGGTTCGGAGATGAAGTTAATCGGTACTGTGGGTGGAACAATGGTGGAGATGTCTTTCGAAACACTCAATCAAATTGCCCAGCTTGATAGCAAGCCAGCCAACTCGTACGTCTACAAATCGGCCAGGGATTTGTTTGACCATCCGGACAAAAGCCCACAATGGTATAATATATTATCGTCCGTGTTGAACGGGGGAAGAGGTACAGGATCAAATTTTAAAAAAGGGAATTGAGGATTGAAGCTCAACTGTTGATGACCATATGTCTCTCCAATGTGGTACCCCGTCGGAGTGACATTTCGGTGGTAAGAAACAGTGACATGCCCGTTTTGGCCGCTTTAATGAGTGGCAAGCAGAGAATTTCCTTTCGCTACTTACCCATGCTCAATATATGGACAAGTAGAGAAAGCAACAAGAGAAAGTTGATCCCTCGCTGCCGGTTGATCACGGCGATACTGAAGTTGCATGGCGCCATTCCAGCAGGCGCAATTGGGTTGAGGAAGGTTTTTTCGGAACATAAATTGGATTCATTGGGCCCAGGTTAGACGTATACAAAGAGCGAAAGGTACCATCAATTGAAAAACGGTGATGTGAAATGGAGAGTATTAAGGAAGGATGTTGAACAAGAGCCGGGTGAAGACCAGGAGGAAATAATTGAGGAAGGAAGTGACGATGATGACATGGAAGTAGTGGGTGGTGATGAGAATGCGGGTGGTAGTGGATCCCAACAAAGGGGTTGGGACTATTCTTCGAGATATGCTTCATATGGAGACAATTGGGCCCACATGGGGTCGATAAATGGGGTGGTGGAGAGGCATCGGCCCTCCACTTTCGATAATTGGTCGGAGGAGGCCCGAAGCCTTTTCAACCACCAAACTTTCATGGGGGCTTATTATGAACGGGCCGAGAAAGAGAGGCATGACCGCAATGAGATGTGGAACCGTGCTCATGCCTATGCGCGCGGGCACGAATCAAACATGCGGTATATGAACGACAGAAACAGAAGAATGCACGAACAATGGCATGCAGGTGAAGAGGTCGTTCCAGATCCACCAAGTGTGGATTACAGTTCTCTCCCACCGTATGATGGCTCAGTTCGATACCCCGAGCCTCCATTGCATCACTCCATGTGGGTGGACCCGATGTAGTCGATGGCACCACCACCACCATCATCGGGAGAGGGCAACAGCGGCGGAAGTGGAGCTTTCAACTTTGGTGAATTTTCGGACTTTATGACCTCCATCTTCGGGACGCCACAGCTGCCGTACTACTGATGAGGGCATCGTCACACCAGGTGCACGTGTTTTTGTATATTGTTATACAGTTGTTTATTTTGTGTTCGGTTTAATTTTTGGGTGGTAAGGAGGAGGATTGAATCTTTTGAGATCATGTTGCGGGTCGGAAAGAGGTGGTGTTTTTGTTTGTGTTTTTAGTTTCTCAAAACCATACCTTAGGGACAATGTATCCCAAGTGTGGGGATAGGGAATCTTTTTGAAAAAAAAAATAAAAACTAAAAAATAAAAAATAAAAAATAAAAAAAGTAAAAAAATAAAAAAATATTTGATGAAAAAGAAGACAATTGAAAGAAAAACATCGGAATGTGGTAAGATTGGCGGGGCAAAGTTTTGGTCCCCGTTCATGGTCATATTTTCCCCAAAATCAAGTTTACATTAGTTACGTTAAAAATGTGGTCGAGTAGTATTCTAGGCAAGTTTAGCATGCTTTCGGTTTATCAAATCACATAACATGCCCACTGTCACTTGGGTATTTGGAAAACAAAGAGCGGTGACGACAAGGTTATTCTCCCTTAGAACTTGTGCCATCAATGCACTTCGAGACCTTAGCATGGTATAAATGCAAAAGTGATTGAGGCACTTAGATTAAAGCCTCGTCTCGGATGAGTGTGAGTGCGGGTTTTTGGGGGTTGGGCCTCATAAATTACATATATGAGCGTGGGTAATGAGAGGGGCGGGGGGTTGGTTCCTTTAGAAAACCTTATGGACCTATTCTTTTTATTTGATCAAACCCCGATATTTTTGTGACACGATTCGGCTTGATAGGTTGTTCTTTGTATTTGTAGTTGTTGGTTATTAATCAATAGAGTAGTAGTAATTGTTTATGCAAGTTTTTATGTTAGTAAAAAAAATTGAAAATGAGAAAAAGAGAAAAGACAAGGAAAAGTCGAGGCAATGTCCAAAGCCTTGTGGTTCGAGTTCATGATGTGAGCTATTATGTATATAGTAGTATGTTTTATTGATGATTGTAGTCTCGATGTAACAAGCCGGGTCGGATCATTTGAGTCATTTTCAATATTCTTATTCCATACCTTTACCCCTAGCCTCATTACAACCCGCTTAAGACCTCTTGATTTGCATTTGTATTAAAGCACGAGTAGGTGGAGATTTGACGGTGGTACAAGCGTATGCGAGGAGAATCGAGCATTATTGTGATATTCGAAACGCACCGATTAATGAGTTAATGAGTGACGGTGTGTTATGTGTGAGTAAAGACCGAAAGCATGTTAAGGTTGACTAGAATTATATGTTTTAAAATGTAATATCAAGTAAGTTAGTGCAAATCTCTAATTACGTGGGAATAGGGTATGACTCGGGACATTAACCGAGCCGGTCTTGTGGTATGTTTGGTGGTGTATTTTGAAAGCAGTTGTGATTTCAAGTGTTGCTTAGGGACAAGCAACAATTAAGTGTGGGAATGTGACGGGCGACCCATAGGAAAGCAACTAAGTGATTTAAAAGATATAAATATGCTTACGGGATTAAGTTAATTCTGTGGAATTAGTTGACTACGATTGCTCTTGTGTTTGCAGGTTTGAGGAGCTAGAGAGTGGCGTTACGAGAACACGGGCGAAAACGGTGAAGAAAACGGAGCTGGAACGAGAAAGATACGAAGAAAACAAGAATCGGAGGCGAGCTCCACCGTGGCCCACGGTCCAGACCGTGGACCATGGTTGTAACGCCCGTAAATTTCGTTAATCGGCTCGATCATTTATAAATGTTTGTCAAAAATCTGGGGTTTCATCTTTCTAATTTAGAGCCTTGTAATACGTTTTAAAAGTCCGTTTGTCCATCCTTTTTCCCAAAACATCCCCTCTTATGACTTAAAGTTTTATATTAGTATGTAGCAACTGACATTTTCGTTTATCGGCATGCACGTTGTAGAGTTTGTTTATTCCCGGGTCCGAACCAGCTTACTTCGGGGACCTCCTTTTCATTCCCGTAAGTTAATTTAATGACCTTTCATCCAAGTTGTTGCATCTTGCAAAGTAGATGAGCTAATGTGTAAATATTATTATAATTATACCCTAATTCCTTTTCTCCCCTACCTGCCGATCGCTGCTGCCACAGCCATTCCAAGCCTAGTTTTTTCTTTTTCCAGCCATAATCAAGGTGTGAAACTTCAATTGAAGGTTAGTTTTATGTTCCCCCAAGTCCTATATACCTTAATTGATCATATTAGCGCGCTTATTGGTCGTTAGGGTTGAGTTTTGATAATAACAGTTTGCTGACAGATTCATATTTGTTTATTGTAGGGCCTATAACTTGATGATAATCCATTGTTTTTGATCGATTCTCCCTTCCATGATGTTCTACTTTGAGTCTAGTTTCCAGAAAGGTATAGTACATAATTTTTGGACGAGATTTGAATACTTTTTATAATTTTATAAGATCGAGTGTCAAAGCTGATACGGGATGACGGATTCTGGTCTGTCTTCCCGACATCATAACTCTTTTTTGACAAGTCAAAATTGGTTGGTTCCACTTCTTAAAGTTAATATTTTGAGTTAGGAATCAAAACCAATTGGAATCGTTTAATTTGGCTGGGTAATGATATTTATAAAAATAAAACCATTTTGTTGCGCACTGAAATAGCTGCACATACCTTTCTTTGTTGGAGGAATTTTTATGATTTTTGTGTGTATTGGAAAAATATAATAAAAATATTTGTAGATACCCAAGACATTTATACAACTCTGGTAAAAATTTCATAATTTATTCCTATGATTTTCCTATGTAAGAAAATACACTTTTGCATGCTAAAATTTGCTCCTTATTCTCGACATTGATCAATTCTTTCGGTTTAGGACTTAACTGGTGGCAGACCAATTGAGGTCCTTTTGGGGCTGTTTTAATTGAAGTTCTTGATCTATCATCTTCTTAGGTATGTCTTGTATATCATACTTTGGTATCATGAGTATTGGAATTGGTTAGGTCGGCCAATTGTTAATAGTTTGAAAACTAGGATTTGGTTGACTTGTTTGTGAGTTGTTGTGTTTAACGCGTTGTTTGAGGGAATTGACAACCAATTCGAATGTTGTAGACTCGACATGATATGTTGGCTGTGAAAAACCGATTTTTTTTAGTATTTGGGGTGAATTGGTTGTCGGTTACATGAACGGGTCGGTACGGCGCAAATTCGCGGTTATTGGTAATTTGTGCATTGTGCTTGCGAATTACCGACCCATTCAACTCGTGTAGCGTCGTGTGGACTTGTTGGCTGTGATTTTACTAAATTTGGTCCACATGGGGCCGATTCGGTATCTATGTGCATAAACAACCCGTTAACGCGCGTATTCGATAAAGTCAACAACTTTCGGGGGTAAATTGGGAATCCTTTGTCCCCGAAATTAACTAAGGGTGGTTTTGGTAAATACATGGCCTCGGGGCTGATGTAATTGGATTTGGTAATGTCAAGGCTTTAGGTCAATCAAATCATGTCAGAACGTCTCGTAGGATAAGCTAGTCGGTACGTTTAGTTAGTAGTCTTTGTGTGCAATCCAACAGGCTTGTAAACTATGGATTGGCTTTGAAGTTCTCATACCTATTGTCATTTGATTGGCTCGTTTCAGGTGAGTTCATGATGCCCTTTTTAATCTTTTTACGTTTTGGGCTAGCATACACACCTTATTATGATTTTAACCGATTTTAATTCGTTTAAACTATTGGTTTGGTATTGTATGATCTTGTTTGTGGTTGTGCCTTTATGAAGACATGTGTAAATTATATTTTATGCCTTAGGATATTTTAGACTCGTTTAAGGTCATATATCCCTTAAGGTTATACATTTTACTTGGGCTCTAAGCCTCGAGGTTGCTATTAGGCTTAGTATTGAATGCCTAGATTATCCATTATTTATGGATTGTATGTGGTGATATTGTTGGTTGGATGTTTGAATTAGATGTTTGTATGTGTGTATGTGAATGTGTATGTGATGATAAACTGTAGCCGGGTCAAATATATTACTCGGGGAGGACCCAGGGTGAGGAGGCCCGTGTTGCATGTTTATGACCCGGCAGGTCAAATATATTACTTGGGGAAGACCAGGGGTGAGGAGGCCAGCCGTTCTATAAACAGTGGTCGGGTCAAATATATTACATAGGGAAGACCCGGGGTGAGGAGGCCCGTATCACGTGTTTGGTATGTTAAACCATGACCGAGTCAAATATATTACTTGGGGATGACCCGGGGTGAGGAGGCTCGTGTTGCGTGATTTTGTTTTAATAAACTGTGACCGAGTCAAATATATTACTTGGGGATGACCCGGGATGAGGAGGCTCGTGTTGCATGATTTTAACGGTTTTGTTAAACCGCGGCTGGGTCAAATATATTACTCGGGGAAGACCCGGGGTGAGGAGGCTCGTGCTGCGTGAAAAGATGTTTAATGTTTTATTTACTTATGATTTGGTTAAGAAAAGCTATTTATGATTTTATGGACTCACGATTTTCCCCTACATTCCATACTCATGGAATATAAATTTTTAATGAATGTCGTTTATGAAAACTTGAACTCACTCAACTCAAGCTGACTTTGTGTGTATGTTAGATTGACTTTCAGGTTAAGAAGTGGATGCTACCGCTTGGATGTGCTGGATGCTACTTGGGAGGTTGAAGGCATTTCTGGTCGAGGATTTCAAGTAAAACAGATATTTTATTTATATTTGATTTTTGGACACTTGTACCCGTATTTAGGATTTTTAAATACTTACACTTTTTCCGCTGTTATTTACTCTGAACTTGTTTTAAATAAAACGAATCGTTTGGTTTTAAATTTTTGTGAATTTGTGGACGTGATTACCAACTGTAGGATTCTCGGGATTCAAGGTCTTACAACGGTACAGACCGTGGACCACGGTCCAACTGGAACAAAAGGTCCAGAGTCCACCATACCGTGGAGGAGAAGGACCTGGGAAGGACCGTGTCCCACGGTCCAGACCGTGTCCCATGGTCCAGCATGACTGACTGTTGACTTTGGTCAACCATGGACCACGGTTCATACCGTGGCCCATGGTCCGGGGCAGAGACAAAATTGCATGTCCTTTAATAGGCCGTTTGGGAGTGACTTTTGGACTACTTTTTCACCTTGGCCGGCCTATAGGTGATTTTGGAGAAGAAAAACATCATTTGGGGTCTTGTATTCATTTGTTTTATGTCTTGGATTGTTATAAATAAGTTACTTGATGAAAAGATGATCTCCCGAGCCATGAGTGGCTAGTTTCTTCGGTATTCCTCTCGGGATGTAAGGTTATTTGCAAACACTTTTGTTTATTGTTCTTGAACTTGGATTGATTATCTAAATGCTATGTTAGTATGATCTTGTGTTTGTGTGATTGTTTGTAACTTGTCCATATTGTTTCTATCTAGCTTCTAGCCATATGTTCTTGGTGTCGTTGGCAACCGAGATTTAGTGGAAGGAACTACGAAGAATAGTGTTGATTGATTGTTAAGTAACAACCTCGCATTCTAGGAATCCGAGTACTTAGTTCTTGAGTAATCACAAACAATTGCATGTACACAAAACCGAGATATTACTATTTATCCGTTGAATGTTAACTAGAGTGTTGAGCAATAACCCGAACCCCGATAGGAATGCTTGTTTAGTTATTTGTTTACAACCCTTGTTTAGTTTATTTTAGTTTATACAATCAAATCAAAACCAACTTGGAAATTACTTTGTGTCATTTACATTTACATTAGTTTAATCGTCGAACTACTTGGTTAATACATTTTCCACAAATTCCTCGTGTTCGATACCCACTTACCGCTATCTAATTAGTTGTATTTGGTTTAAGTTTGAGTGAGCCTTCGACCTCACTTCAGAGAGATGATAATGTTTTGAAGACACCTATTGTGGAACCATCTCCACAAGTCCAAGAACCACATGTATCACCAAAAGCAACTGCAAAAGTTCCTGGTTTAGGTTTACCTTCACTTGATGCAAGCTGCTTTGGTGATTTCCCAACGTTCAGAGATCATGATTCGTTAAAGTGTATTGTTACAGAACTGGGTATTAATATTGAGAGCCTGGTTGCTTAAAATGAGAGATTACGCAAAGAGAATGCTAACCAAAGGAGAATTATGGATTAAGGTGAGTTAAGGCGTAAGCAGTAAGCAGATTTATTACATCTCCATATGAGATATTTTACAATTTTGGAAGAGAAATTGGGAACTAATTTCAAAGGAGAGGTTAAAAGGTCTGATGACAAAGTCTTCACCAAAGTCTATGGTGGTGAAGCACTTGCTGAAGAAATTGAGTTCAAAATGCAATATGATCAGGACAGAATCGATGCTAAGGGGAAAGGAAAGGTGGACGAACCAACTATTCAAGTTGAGATTCCAGAAGTTAGTGATTCATCATCTAGTTTTGTGACGGTAGTTTAAGCTGAAAAGGTTGTTGAACCTATGATTGAACCGGTGGTAGTTGAACCCGTTATTGAATCCGTGATTGCACCTGAGGCACCAGTAGAACCCGTTGTTGATCAAGATGTTGAAGAACATGATGAAGATGAAGAATTGGTAGATTATGGTGATTCTCCTAATCATGATGATTTTGATGATGATGACAAAGATGATCCTAGTTCTGATGGAGGACTTGGAGTTTTGATTGGATCAAGTACAAGTGCTGTAGTTGAATCTGTTATTGAACCAGTTACTGATAGTGAGTCTGCATAAGAACAGACTCAGTCTGGTGAAAATATTGATGAGCTTGAAGTTTTAGATGTTGAACCTATCGCGTTTAAGGTCCAGTTAGGTTTTCGTCTACTGGAGAGGAATTAGAAGAGGGAGAAATTGAGGTGACTAGAGCTGATCTAGCTCGGATGCTGAATGTGACAGAGGATGAGTTTATATTCGATTTTAAGAAAGATTTAGGATTAATTGATGATTTGATTGTTGTTCTGGTGAACGAACCTATTCAAGAAGAGGAATAGACAGAGAGCCGGTGACATACTTCAATGCAGATCAGGTATTTCCTGAGTTTGATGAAGAGATTGAGATATTGAGTCAGGAGTTGGCTAGTCAAGGTAACTCTATACCATTTGACAAAGGTAAGTCTAATGAGGAAGCAGAGGTTAATAGTCAATAGTAGGAAGAATGGTTTGAAAGACGAAAGATCGAGCCTAAACATATCTACTTGAATCCTGTCAATTATTATAAGAAGGAGAAAGAAGTTAAGCTGGGGAAGGTAGTGAGTAATGCTTATTTGCCAAAAATAAGAAAAATTGCAGTCAAGAGGACTTATGGAGTGCAGTATTTCAATAGTCTTTGTGAGTTGAAGTCATTACCATGGATGGATGTTGTGGATATTGTTGAAAAAGAGCTTTTGAATTGTCAAAAGCGAGGGCCGGTGAAAGAAATATGAGATTCTATCAAGAGGCAAGCCAAGTGCAGATTCAGAAGTTGGACACCACAGACACCATTTCTACATATGTCTCGTGTGAAGAAAGACCAAGAGACGGGTGATTTTGTAAAGACATGGAGGTACAAGCAACCACAAACATTGAAAGTTATCCCAATGTACCCGATGGAGCAAGACTTTCATGTATACTTTAGATGGTGGTACTATGATGAGAATCGGGGTGAAGCTCATATAGTGTTGAATCGAGATGGAGTTTGGGAAGTGTTGAATCGAGATGGAGTTTGGGATGTGATCGATGTGATGGATCCAACGTGGTTGGTGAATTGCTCAGAGAAAGACATAGAGACGTTATACAAATGCAAATACAATTCTCGTGAAAAGCATCATGCATCTGCTATGCAATACCAGAAAGTGGTAAGAATTTGTCATAAATATAAGATTCATTTTGGTGAAGTATGGAAGAGCAAGTGGTTTAAAATGGGTGAAGAGGAAGAGCAAATGGAGAAAGAGCGTGAATAAGAGATAAAGGAAAATATCAAAATAGCTTCTTTAAAGAAATACCGATACAAAGGTGTTGGGGTATCAATTCCCACAAATCAGAAGCCCTCAACAAAACGTTCATGGGAAGACATTAGGAGGGAGTACAGGAAAAAGTTTTTGGGATGAAAGAGTGAAGTCTGAATATCAAGACCTAGCAACATCCAAGGGGGAGTTTGTAAGAGCATAATGTCTATTGCTAGGGTCTTAGTTTTGATTGTATAGGGCTTAAATATCATATATGTGTGTGTGTTTGTAAGTAGCGCATAAGTCTACTTGGGGTCCGCATATGTTATGGGGCGCATAACATATGCGCCGTATAAGATATACACCCCAAGTAAGCTTTCAAGTGAATCCTATAAATAGGGGCTTATGCGTGATTAGTTAGACTTTTGGTCATTCACGTCATGTGCTAGAGAGAGAAAGCTCCTAAACTGTCATATCTTGTAATCATTTGATATTATCAATGAAGTATTTGCTTAAAATTACTTGTGATGTTCATTCTCATTATATTCCGCACCTTGAGACATAAGCTGTAACAATTTCAGATCCTAATCAGTGTCTACACAGTCCCTCACCCCCTTTCATTTCAGCCTCAAATGAAGAAAAAAGGGATACACGAAGAAAAAGAAAGAAAATTAAAGAAATTGTGTATCAGTCGGTCTAGCACACCCCATGCCTCACTGACCACGACGCCCCTATGGTCACCTTTCCAGAAGAAGACAAAATCTGATGAGCAAAGCATGGGGCCGTGCATCATCAACCACGCCCCCTTGGTCACCTTTCCAAGAAAAGACAAAATTTGATGAACAAAACATGACGTCGTGCCTCATCTATAACACCCCCATAGTCACCTCCCATGTAAGACAAAAATACAAGAAATTGGCAGCCAAAACATGGGGTTGTGCCTCATGTAACACGCCCCAATGCTTAGTCATTGCATGTACAATCCGACACGCATTAAATGCACATGAAAATTGATCCACGAGGTCATGCACCACCAAGCACGGGGTCGTGCCTGGCTATCCAGACAGGTTATAAATAGCTTGCATGTCTCATTGCTTTAGGTGTTCTTAGAGAGGGTTTGGACAGTTTTATCACTTACAAATACTCACTTTACATTCAAGTTGAAGATCAATCAAGGAGCTTGAAGGCTTGGAAGCATCCATCATCATCTTAGAAGGAAGACACATAAATAATTTGGTTAGAATGTTCTAATTTAATCATGTATTTGATAGCTTCATATTCTTTAGTGTGTATCATCATGCTCATTATGAGCAAAACTTCCATTTACCATCTAAATCTATGATGAAACTTAATTCAGTTTGATGTTGATATTGAATATGTGATTTAGTTTTGGTAAATAATGATTATTTTGAAATTATCTTTCAATGAAACATGTTTTGTCACCTTAATCCATTAATTCAAGATTGATGATTAATATCCTTAAAATAAACTTTTATAATTATTCATGATTCACTCATGTCCTTGGAGACTAGAAATGGTAAAAAGAAAAATCTTGATATTTTATCTAAAACATGCTTCCTTATATTGGACTTTGAAAAGATAAGATACATGCTATGATAAATTTATCTAGTTTTGGTCATTCTAAAATAAGATTGTTAAGTATGATTGATTAGATTATCATGATAGTTAAAGAAATCATATGTTAAAGGAATGTGTAGTTATAATCAACTTAAATCAACCAATGGGGATTGTGTGAATAAACTATAATACCCTAAAAGTTGTTAGGGTTAGTGTTTGAGAAATCAAAGTTAATCATAATCTTTATATTTTGCTAAAAGTACTTGCTTAATTAAATTGACATTCTCATGGTACACATGAAGTTACGCATTCTACTTTCTTTTATGTCATAGGGTAATTCACTTAGGAATGAGGGCTTATTTTATCTTATATTCTTAAAGCAAGTTTTATCACATATTCATACTATTAATCATCAAAGAAGAGTTAAGTGGATTCTTGATTTAGATGGTAACCTTCATATATTGGTTTTCTTGTCTAAATCCTGTCCAATTGCTTATTTTAATTTGAACAAAAATTTAGTTTAAAAACAATCCTAAATGATTATTACTTCCGGTTAATTTAATAACAAATCCTTGGATCGATACTTAGTTCTTACCAATACTATCCTATTTATACGATAGGTACACTTGCATATTTGTGTGTGGCTTATTCTTAGTAGAAATCATTTTACATATTCTGAACATCATATTGTGTTTTATATACACTAACACAAGACATCAACATCTAAAGGATAAGGCTTGAATATTGCAACACTGGTTCAATTACAATGCTGGAATAAGGCTTGAATATTGCAACGCTGATTCAATTACAATGCTTAAATGATGAGGAATTGCTACTTAAAAAAATCAACCTTGCTTATATTTAAGAACAAATGTTGAGGATTTGCTACTTGAAAAAACTTGATTTCACCTCTTGATCCTTGAACGAATGCTTATATTTGAGAAAAAATTTGTGTGCTTACGAAAAAAGAGAAACGAATGGGATAATTCACAGTTTATAAATAGGTGTTACTAAGCGTACCCTCGTTCATATGACTTTTACTAAATATACACTCATCTTGAATTTATCAAATCTATTACTATTTTCCCTTAATATTATTTGCATTCATGTTAGTCCCTTCAATATTTTGTTTCCTTAATAGTCTTTACTAAATATATCAAATTAAAAACTATTTTGTTGTTATTAATTATTTTATTATTATCATTGTAAATATTGTTAATATTTTTTTTTATTTTTTAATAGTGCCAATATTAGTATCAGTCTCTTTCATAAACAAATATTTATATATTGTTTTATAATGTAGTGTAATGCATCGATAGTGATAATAAATATTATTATGATTAACTATAATAAACACAAAAGAGAAAAAAATAAAAATAAAATATTATAGAAATAAAAAATTAAAAATAAAACTTTTAAAGAGAGACCATAAAAATTAAAAAAATGTTAGAAAGTAGTAATATGTTAAATAAAATTGTTAAAGGAATTTAATTCATGTAAGGGAGTATGACAAGTAAGAGAGAGACGCACATTTAGCCTAACCCTTAGTTGACGAGAACACCCACCCCCCCTCCCCCACCCCACCCCACCCCCCGGCGATAAGGGGGGCAACAGGGTGGAGGGACATGTATTTGTCGCCTTTTCTTTTTAAAAAGTATTATTATTTTAATTAAGATCGTTGAACGGTCAAAAACCAAAAAAAAAAATTTAAGTAATATATACATACATATACCTTTTTCTTCTCCAACTTCATCTCCAAAATTTTCAATCTTTCATACAAGTATACCACGTCTCTTCTCCAAAATACCTACGAAAATTAATCCTAAAAACAACCTGAACCATCCATTCCCCCCTTTCAAGCAATACCATGCTCCGCAAAAAACCAACCGAACCTAAACAATCCATGGATCAGTTTCGGCCAACACCCTACTCCGCAAAACCAGCAAACCAACTTTCAAACACCAGTAACCAACCGAACCTAAACTATCTATTTCCTTTTCCCGACCCGAACTTAAGCATGTACGGCAACTAGCTAAACCCCCAAAACCCCGTGTCGGGGTTCTGGTCTAGCCAACCGGTGCCGGAGACTCAATCGGTACGGGGCTCCGGTTCAACTTGAAATGCGGGCCGTAAACACAAAAAGAATAACCGTGGGAGCCGGCGGCGCCACGTGAGTACTTAGCTTGGATGAAGGAGGAGGAACTAGCTCTCACACGAGCTTGGATCACCATTTCGAAGGATCCCGAAGTTTGTAAGTTATTAATATTAAGTATTTATTTAACTTTCTTTAGTATATATTTAAAATTAATATTAATTGTGAAAATAATTTTAATTTTAGTAAACTTCCAAGCCTTCGGAATATTTTGGAAGAAAATATTTAAAGTTTGGCTCCAGATAACTGGCAAACCGATTGAATACCGGAGTAAAGGAGCGGTTCAAGCCCATTGGAAGGTCATAAGCCAAGAATGCCAAAAATATGCTGTGATATACAACCGAGTGAAGCGAACCGGCTGGAGTAGCGGGCAAAACGACGCTAGCATCCAAGCTCCAGCGTTAGTCGACTTTAAAACTCAAGGGCAACTGGAAGGGCGGAAAGGGGACGCATTTAAGTTTTTAACTTCTTGGGAGAAACTTCGGGTTGCCCGAAATGTAATGAGACACCAACCGTTCCGGTTTCTCAACGATTTGGCGCATCATCCCGAGCATCATCCTGGGCTCCAAAACGGTCGAAGAACTCATCTTCGACAAATTCGAGCACACCGCAACACCCTCTGTGCTCATAATGTTTCGCTACCTTCCAACATAGCAACAAAACCAACAATCAGCTTGCCAGTCTATTTGAATTGCGGCAAATGGAACGACGAGTACCTCATCTCAAATGGGTTTACCGAAGAGGCCGCATTATTGAAAAAACAACGATTACAAAAAATGCGAGAATTTTATGGTTTTTAGTTTTATGGTTTCTTTTTATTTTTTTGTTATGTATTTTCTTTCGGTATTTTTTTTTAATTTTAATGTACTTTTTTATTTATTTAATTTAATGAGTTTTTATTTGTTTAATTTAATTATAAAAATAAAATAAAATAAATGGCGTGGCAATGTGATGGGGTTACAAAACCATTACACCCCTAAAATAAAAAACGTCTCTTTGCTACTAGGCGCCACATATCACTTATCCCCCCAATGTGTAGCCCCCCACTACACATAACCTAATAAAGTGAATCAAGTTTAACAATTAAGATCTCATTCAAGTATTTACTATGTATTCGCCTGGTTGTCTTATGTGGTCTAGTGATTAATGAGCTTGCTTTTCCCTGACTACCACTGCTACTATCACTATTATTACTTAAAAAATGTATTTCACATCACTACTTAAAAACAACTTTGTATGGTTTCCCGACGGAATGGTTAATCCAAGCTCTGAAGCTAGCGTGAGCCTGTTTAAAACAACATAATCTGGCTAGAGTATGATAATGGATCTCTCCAATCTAAGAAGTGTGATGGCCTTAAAAACACAATTTATAAGAAAAAAAGAGAGAGAGAGAGAGAGAGAAAAGATGAGTAAAGTGTCAAAATCATCCATATGATTTGATCATTTTTGCGACTTTCGTCCCAAAAGTTCTATTTTTTCAACTGAACCATCAATGTTTTCTATTTCTTGCCAATTACGTCCAAACCGTTAACCCAATTAGCTTTTCATCATCAAATAAGGGGCAAAACCGTCTTTTTGTTATTTATTATTTTAATTTCTTTTTATCTCAAACAAGAATATATGTAATTTTTATATATATTCTTCTTCCCCCAAAAAACCGTCTACCGCAGGCACCACCACCATGTTATCTAAGGCCACTAGATCCATCACCCATCCCCACCTTCATCCACAAACAATAATTCCAATAACAAACCCCCATCCGATGCTCCGTTAAACTCTCTGCAACCAAACCATCTTCCTCTTCTTACATACCGCCCACCTAAAATCCTAATTAAACCCCAACAAACCAAATCCAGAATCCTAATTCCACTTGAACCCGATTCGACCACCAGAGACTCATGTTCCAACTGACACATGTGGTCGTCGCACAACGGTGATGGAGGAATACCATCCGGAAAGACCTAATGATCACGAATAGTGTAAAAGGGAGCAGAAACGGCAAGACCTAATCGCCATCGGCCATGTCGATTTCTTTCAACATGGTGGGGTGGAAATGGTGGCTGATTTTGAGAGAAGGGGGGTAGAGAGGGAGTGACTGGTCGTGGTGGTGACGGGATGATGTTGTCCGGCGTAGCGGTGGAACCGACAGAGATGATGGTGGTGGTGAAGATCATGGGGGGTGTTTGGCATAGCTTTTTTAACAAGGCTTATAGCTTTTTTTACAAAATAAGCTTAATTTGGTTTTTGGTTTAGCTTTTGAAGCTTATGCTTTTAAGCTTATATAAGCTAATTTGAAGAAGCTAATTTGAATATGGTTTTTAGCTTATTTGAAGAAGTTTATTTGTGTAAGGGTGTAAGCTACTCATTTGCCCTCAAATGGTAGTGGATTAATAATTATTGAAGCAACTTATTACTATAATAAATTAAATAATGATAGATTTAACAACTTATTATCAACTTATATAATATAAGTTAATCCAAACACTTAAAAAGAGCTTATCAAATAATAGAAAATAAACTATAAGCTACTTCAAAATATAAGCGTAAGCCAAAAAAATAAAAGCTAGGCCAAACAATCCCCATATATTATTCATATTCACCATCACAATGGTTAAAGAACCGAACATTAAACATATGCAATATAATTAAACTAGTTTTTGGCCCCCGTGTTACGAGGGTTTATTTAGGTTTTTGTTTTATTCTCTTTAGTTTTAGCATGTATGGATTCAAAACTTGAATTACAAACACCTTGTTGTGACAAAACTGAACTTTCTTTTGTATTCTCAAATTGCCCCTATAGTGACAAAAATAATAAAACCTTCTGCAGACCCTTAACCCAAAGACAAACATTCCCAAAATGGCTCGTTTATAATATGTTGTGGAACCTTTATGGGAAAATTATCCTTGCAAACAATCTGCAGTTTACAGTATGATCTGTTAAAGAAATTGTAATTTTAACACTAAATATACTTCCAGATATTATGGTCCGGTTCGGTGTTCTACAACCAGTTTTAGGTATAAACCAAAAACCATACCATTCATTACGGTTTGAAATTATTAAAACCGACTGATCAAAAGTTAAATAAAAAGACCGAACCGCAAGCACCCATAACTAATGTATAGTTTACCTCAAATTGTAGATTAATGGTTTATATGTATTTATTTAAATGTTTTCATTTATGTTTCATGTATGTTTGTTAGTGTTCATTTATGTTCGTTTATCTTTGTTTGGTTATGGTAGTTAACTATTTGTTTAGAATTTAAACAAACGAACACGATTGTGGGGGTATAAAATATAGACAACATAACACAAATTACCATTCATAATAACTTTTATCATCTTCACATTTGAGAAACTCATCAGCACCGGTCTTTCTAGCAGCTATTGCTGAAGGCATAGTGAAAATATGTGAACTTTCTTCAACCGATCCTGCAAAATCTAACAAAACATAACACAAATCCTCATCAAGTAACATATGCATGTAAATTGGCCATTTTGATCTTCATACTTCCAATGGCATTTAAAAATCATGAACACATACAACTAATTATATAAAATCCCCATCATTAGGCAACTAATTACTCTTCTCAAGTTGTAGTAATGGTTCTTCTCCTACCCGTATCGAATAGAGCACCCCTAAGGCAAATCTTCTTTTTTCCTAAATTGAAATGTAATCTTTTTCAATCCTAGTTGATTGATTAGCCAATGAACAAATTGTACATTTTTATTGTCAATTTCAAATAATACTTAATAATGGGAGAGCAAAAACAGAACCATAACCAAAATTCAAACCGTTAACTAGAAAAACTAACCATACCCGACAAAACCAATCGGTTATGGTTTAGTGAATCTAATTAACCAATCATTCGATTATGGCTACAGTTAATGTGTCTTAGTTAAACTGACTTTAACCGAAACCACACCAAACCTTGAATATGTGTTTTCCAAAATTTCATACCCTAATTTCCATCTTTTATACCTCCATCTCCATATTTGAACATTTAAATTCATGCTGAAATGGCTTATAACCGAGTTACCGAGCTTGGAACCAACATATTTCAGCTTCTAAACTTCATAATCGTGTTTCAAACACCATAACCTAGCCATTTCTAACCGGAACAACAAAAATATTCATTTATTTTCTTAAACACATTGAACAATTAACCGAAATTATTCAGCTATGGTTACCGTCTTATCGAACCGACTTCGCAAACACCTAGTTAATACATAATACAAAATGTAACTTATTTGAACAAATTAGTGAATTACTAAGTGATGAATCAAACTCATCTTCTGTATTCTGAAGCAGCAGCTGTTCACACTCTTTCTCTTGTTATCTTATTTCCAAAATAAACACAAATTTCACAACTCCGAAACCCTAAACCCTAAAAACACATCGTATGCACGAAAACCAAAGCAAGCAAATTAGTTTGAAGCTCTGTAGCCCTAATTTGCTTATATTTCGGGTCTAGATCGGGAATTTGAGATGATTTGGTTGTAATGCGTAGAGTGAAAGCGTTCGAGGTGGTATGAAGATGAAGGTTTAGAGAGAGAAAATGGGACACGGGTTAGAGTTATCGAGAGAAAGGTGAAAGGAAGGATTGTAGTCAATTCGAAAGAAAGAAGCTGGTGGCAGTTGTGTTAATAAGGATTGATTATGTGATTTAACCCTTTTTTCTAATCTGGGTATTGAGACCCGTGGATAGTACCATATAGGGGGGGGGGGGACATGAGGACTTTAAACGTAGATAATTATATATATAGATAGATAGTAAAAATAAATAATAAAATTTTAAAAAATAGGTAAAAAGACGTTAATACCCTCGACTCAACGTTGAAGTTAAACGGAGTTAACGATTTAAACGTAATTAACAAGAAAAGAAAAACTTTAATAGTGTAGCTACAAAATTAAGACGATTTCGACACTTTACTGGTTATTAAAAAAACAAGTTAAATAATGTTGAAGGAAAGTTTGTATTAAAAGGAGGCAGCCTCCTCCGTTTAAAATCAAGCACCCTCGGGTGGGTATCACATCCTCCTCCGGCCACCGGAAACAAACCTTCTATCTGTATACAAACCCACATTTATTTCCTAATCCCACATTCACTCGCTCCAAATTACACGAATCATCATACCGATCTGTTTGAGATGACCGGTGATAATAATGAACTGTCGGAACGAAACGTGGGTGAAGAAGTTTATAGGTTTGTGGAGCAAAGCAAAGAGTTGCAGGAATCAGCGTCGACGTTAATTGCTAGAAATTCACAGGATGATGCGTCGTTACGGCAACGAGCCTTAGCTCTGGATTCCAATATCAAAATGCTCCGGTCCTTTATTCATTCTTCGGTTAACAAAGGCACTTTGGATTCCAAACACGCACAAAAAGTAACTTATAATTTTTTTCATTTGAAAGATTCAACCTCATTTGATAGATCTGCTCATTGCAGATGTATGATGAGTTAAGCAGAGCAAGATATGCATTGAGTGAAGGAGATGCAGCTACATATCTTCCCTGCAAATCACATGGTTATGTATTCATTAAACCTAATTTGATTCATATTTGATACTAGAAACAAACAGGATCAAATAGATTTTTTGTTGTTATTATTAGGTTTATTTTTATAGGTGTTTGCTGTTATTTTTTGTTCGTATTTGCTAATTTTCAATTATGGGACATTATAAGTATTTGCTGATTTATATTTTGTTGTTATTATTAGATTTTTTCTTTTGCTGTTATAAATATTTGTTGGTATTATTTTGTTCTTGATTTTGATTCTTTTGTTGTAATTTTTAGGTTTTTTTCTTTGTTATTATAAATCATTGTTTATGTAGATTGGTATTGTAGTTGGTATTGCGTCTTACGTTCTCATTTTTTATAAATTGGTATTATTTCCTACTTCTCGTGTTAAGATTAAAATGTACATGAACCTTCCCCTTTGATACTATTCCAGGAATCATATTATAATTTTAGTATTGTTTCAGGAAGTTTCTTGAGGATGTTTCTTGGTCCAATAAACGTGCGTGCTAACCGGAAGGATGTTCAATTGAAAGCAAAAGAGGAATACTATAGGTTCAGGGTTAGAAGTTCTTCATCTTGCGTCTCGTTATTTAAGTTTTTTCTCATTTTTGTCGTCACTTGCTTATGATATTTTTCATCAACTATGGACAGGATAGAACTGCATATCTGTTTCTGTTTTTGCCATTATTACTACTGGTTCTAAGGTCACAAATTTGGGACGGATGTTTCCCTGCGTTACCTGTCCAGCTGTACCAGGTACCCTCGAGTATAAAATTATGTTATGTTAAACGCATCAATGAATAAGTTTAATCACATGAGCATAACGAGTTATGCGTGTTTCAGGCATGGTTGCTCTTTCTCTACACAGCATTAGGTTTAAGAGAAAATATTTTGAGTGTTAATGGTAGCGATATACGCCCATGGTAATAATATGCGATTGTCTTCATGTTCTATTAACCTTTTATTCAGAAACATATTAATAAAGTTTTAGATAATTATGAATGTATACATGACGGTGCAGGTGGATATATCATCACTATTGTGCTATGGGTATGGCACTCATCAGTCTGACTTGGGAGATAGAAAAGCAACCGGACTGTGCACAGAAGCAGGTTATAATATTATTATTATTGTTAGAGAAAATTGCACAAATTGTTTCTGAAAAGCGGTTAAATACAAATGTGTAACACTCTCAGAAATGTTTGGATTAATATGCAATTTTTCAAATACGGGCACCAAAACTGTAATATGGTCAAACCACAGGGGCCGTTTGTGCAATTTTTATTATCATTTTTGTAAGTTTTAAGGTGTGAACCAAACATTAATTTGTATTTAACTCTTTTCAGAAAGGTATACAATTGTTTTTGAGATGGGCAATCATGCAAGGAGTAGTTATGCTTCTACAAAACAGATATCAAAGGCAGAGGCTTTATACGCGCATAGCAATGGGGAAGGTGCGGTTAATAATATCCCTTATAACTTTTACTTATATTTTGGAATATCGGGATTATTGTAAACTATATGTTTTGGTTGTAGTCTAGAAGAATGGATGTTGTGTGGGGCGAAACTGCAGGAGTAAAAGGTCAAGTATGGCTGTTGTTGCCTTTACTTTTTGTCTTGCAGGTGATTTACTTTCTAGTTAATTATATCTATATATGTGTATTTGTCTGTATATATGTATATTTAATTTATATGAGTTCATATTGTTTTACGCTCAACTGTTTATTCTTATTGCAGGCTTTTGAAGCATATGTAGGTGTGTTATTGCTACAAACTGCAATGGTTGGTGTTGTGTCTGAATGGCAGGTAAGAAATTTCCAAATTATAGCTTCACTGCAGGCTTGTAAGCGAACCGAACGAATGCGAACGGAGCATGCTCGTGTTTATTTGGTTACTTTAACCGAACAAACGATCGGACACGAGCAATCGGATGAATGAGGTTCTCTTGATTATGTTCATTTGTTCTATAACGGTATAATCGAACGATTTATGAACGCAAACGAACGGACATTAGTAAACATAAATGAACGAACATAGATGAGCTAAACCAACTAAAAGTAAATGCGACAGCAATGTGTTGAGCCTAAAAGCTATTTTAACTAGACTAAATTGTAATGGGCCTAAAAAATTTAATGAATATATTAACGAACGTAAATGAACGAACTTAAACAAATTTAAAACTAACGAACCTAAATGAATGTAAACGAACGAATTTAAATGAACGAACGCTCACAAACATAGTTGAACGAACGAGGCTTGTGCTCATGTTCGTTCGTATAACTAAATGAACAAAGAATTTTGGTTATGTTTGTGGGTATACTAAATAAGCAAACATAAATGAACTTCCTGTCTAACGGTTCATGAATGGTTCACTGATCGGTTTGTTTTACTGTGCAAGTGGAAATTTTGACCTTTTAAATGGGTCGGTTCGGGTTATGTTTTATCTCAAACGGGCCACAAAAAAATAGCTAAAAGTTGAATGGGTCAATAGGCTCAAACATTCGAAACATCACCCAAAGTCTAGATCACAATAAAAATATAAAATATTGACAGAAGTGTATTGGTGGGTCAACTCACACGACCCATACCATTTTGAACCACAACGGAAAAAACACATTTCAACACGAACATGTTTTGAACCGTTTTTGTTATCCTTTTTTTTAAACACATTTCGATCCGAGCATGTTTTGAACCGTTTTTTCTTTTTCTATTTTTTTTTGCCAGGTCGTTACCTCTGGAATCCTTCTTATAATAATGGCTGTCGGGAATTTTGTAAACACAGTGCAGACTCTTGTACAGAAATCCCAATTCAAAGCAAAGATGATGAGAGGTAAAAGCAAGAACGACTTAAATTGAGCATCATCCCCAAAAACGGATCAATGATTTGGAAAGTCGTCTCGATAATCAAAACAATGATATATCGAAAAATTTTGCAAAAACAAAGCTCTGATACTGCCATTTATATGCAAGTATGAATCTTTTGAATTCATGAACAGGTTAGCTTAGTGCCAGTTTGTAATTTGTTTCACTTGTACACCAAATTAATATAACATCTGGTTTTCTTTGCATTTTTATTTGTCTTTGTGTGTTTTTTTCTTTTTTCTGGGACATTTTGTGTTATGCGTCTGACTTACATATGTTTTACAAAAATGATGTCCGACCAAGAACTATGATTGATCTTACAAGTTGAGGTTATGCATCATGAGCAAGTAGGGGTGTTTATCGGTTCGGTTTTTGGTTAAACTGAACAATGAACAAACTTATGGCATGGGATGAGAGTTGCCTGGTTTATATGGAATGACCTTTTTGCATACCTTTGATTAGAGGTGCACAAATCAGGTTTTTTAAATACCCGGGTTCGGGTATAGAATCGGGTTCGGGTATGATCGGGTATTGGAAAATCAGGTATTGGTAATACTCGGGTCGGGTTCGGGTCTGGGTATTGTCTCTAAAAATCATACCCTATGCATCGGGTTCGGGTCGGGTATAAAACCGGGTATTCCAAAACCTGGTATTTGAATACCCTATTTTCGGGTATTGAAAAACCCGATTTTTGGGTTTTTTCCGTGCTTTTTTGGGTTATAAATTGGAATTTTTCAAGGGGTTACAATTTTTAGGGGTATTTTCGAGTATTTTTCAGGTATTTTTCGGGTACAGATCGGGTATTTGAAAAACCCGGTTTCGGGTATTGAAAAAACCCGGTTTCGAGTATGGAACCGGTTCCGGTTTTCGGGTAAAAAATCGGGCCGGTTCCGGGTACGGGTTTTGGTACTGAAATATATGCCCTGTCCGTACCCTACAGGTAGGGTCGGTGATGCAGGATATCTCCTTATTTAAATATTAGATTTTTTATCTTTTATAATTTGTTTAAAATTCAAGTTTCCTAACATTTATCTTTCTTGTTTAGTAAGATAGTCTTTAGTATAAATTGGATGCTAGGGTTTGTTGTTTAGTTAGTTTTTAGTTGAATATTAAATTGAAGAACATTGTTCTTGGAACCTATGGTTCAGTTATCGGTCTTTGATTAACTAAAGTGTCATGAGCCATTTGAATGCTTCTGTTCCAGCATTTATGGAAAGTCCAAGCATGAAATCGAAAATCAACTGATGCCGGAACGGAAGCATTCAAATGGCTCATGACACTTTAGTTAATCAAAGACCGATAACTGAACCATAGGTTCCAAGAACAATGTTCTTCAATTTAATATTCAACTAAAAACTAACTAAACAATAAACCCTAGCATCCAATTTATACTAAAGACTATCTTACTAAACAAGAAAGATAAATGTTAGGAAACTTGAATTTTAAACAAATTATAAAAGATATTAAAAATCTAATATTTAAATAAGGAGATATCCCGCATCATTCTCTCCGTCTTCGAAAAAACTCGTCCTCGAGTTTTTGCTTCAAAGCCACCTGGATTGAAAGAAACATCAACCTGATTTTGAGTTATTATTATCACCAGCCTAAAAACCTGAACTTTGTGTGTTGTGTCGCTCGACTTTGGACCGGTACCCGCCTGGATCAAACGGAACCTCGAAAAACCTAACCAGAACTTCCATGTGTTGTCTCAATCGGCTCCAGAGTTGAACCACCCTCGTTTAACTCTAAACAAATACCACCTGGATCGAATCCCATGTTGGGTTGTACACCAAGCAATTTCACGTGTAGTGCCTCGATCACTTTTTCATCTTCTTTGATCACCCCATCATTTCCATCAATAATTCCATTACTTAATTTGAAAAAGGAATCTTCTTTATTTATGTGCTCAATTTTAATTTTGGAAGTTGTTGGATTTTCCAAAATTATTGTTAGATTGACCGAAGCTTTCTCATAAGAAATATGAGGTGATTTGTTCTCTAAATTTGAGATAATTTCTTTATCCCAAGATTCACAAATAATACCACTTACAGATTTTTTTGTTCTTCCCCATCCAACCGACTATTTGATAATTGATAATTAACTAATAAAGAGTTCTTATCTTTGGAAATAAAATCGGTGGTTATTATCTCTCCCCTTTTAAATTTTGAATTATCATCATTAGTGTTAAAATTATAGATATTTACTTGCCATTTCTGATTCCCATTATATTGTTTTGTAAGGTTTTTTATAAGAAGGTCAAAGGGTATCTTTTGTCAAAAAGGAAAGGAGGTGACTTGCATAATTGAAGGAATTCATTGACCGGCAATAAGCTGTACTCATATTGTATTGTGGCTGCTATTTAAGACCACCTCTTCTGCTTGACGAAGACACACCAAAAAACTCAATCTTCATCACATCTCCAAAATTCATTCAACTGGGACAACGTGTCTTGAAGAATCATTGTGTTAATTGCTCGTGTTTCAATCTGTGATAACTAGTTCATACACTACTAGTTTGTTTGATTGATTCTGCAATTGTAACCCTATTTTAGATTCTGTTTAAGAACATTTGTTCTTAGTCTTTTTGATATTCAATCAAGGGTTTTTTTACATGGTACCAGAGCTAGGCTCCTCTTACCCGTGATTGAATTCTTCGATTGATTCTTCATCAGAACCGTTTGTTCTTATTGTGAACAGGAAGAAATAAATCAAGTGAAATTGGTGTCGATTTATTCTACAGTTAACGAGATTTCAAGAATCCCTATTGTTGCTGCAAGCCTTTAACTGGGTTCTTATTCGCTACAATTTACAACTTTGTTATCTCTCTGCAAGAAAAAAAAATATTCTGATTTGGGATTTAATCACCCAAATTTGATACAATTTTCTGATTATCATCCCTGTATCCCCAATCAAAGGATACAGACTCGTTTACCCTAATTAAGGGCACACCCACAGTAAGTTTTTTCTTGCTCTTTTTCCTTATATTGCATTAGGCATTTATCTGGCTGGGTTAGAAGGACCAGTAATTGGCTTTGTTAGCAGGGAGAGACATCCCCTGTTTTTTGTGTGCATTTAGGCATTCTAGGAATTTTGTGATCTACTTTTTTTTCCCTTTTTCTCCGCTGCTTCTTTGGTGCTTCTGTGTCTTTTTTATGACAAATTCAAATTCACAGATTGTTAATCATAATAATAATAATAATAATAATAATAATAATAATCAAATGAGTAACCTTGACTTTGGTGACCCGCTTTATCTTCATGCTTCGGATACCAACAATCTGACCATTGTCAATATTAAGCTAATAGGGACAGAAAATTATAGTGTGTGGGCTAACTCTATGGAACTGGCTTTAAATGTAAAAAACAAAATTGGTTTTATAGACAAAACATGTAATCGGCCCACCACAAATGAAAATCTAGGCAAACAATGGGATAGATGCAATGCAGTTGTGTTATCTTGGATTTTAAACTCTATTTCCGAAGATCTTTTTATGGGTCAAGTGTTTTCTAAAATTACGTCAGTTGTTTGGGAGGAATTGAAAGAAACCTATTCAAAAGTTGACGGGTCTATCTTGTATAACCTTCATCAAAAGATTTCTATGTTTAAACAAAATGGTTGCGCAATTTTTGAATATTATCATAAACTTACATCTATGTGGAGACAATTTGATTCATTATCAGAATTGCCTTCATGTACCTGTAATGCAGCTAATGCAACAAGTAAATTTAATCAAAATATGAGACTGATGCAATTCCTTATGGGTTTAGATGATGTTTATCAACCTATGAGAACCTCCATTCTAACTAAGGATCCTTTACCCTCAGTAAAGAGTGCCTTTGCCATTATATCTAGTGAAGAGTCTCACAGAACGATAACATCATCTAACAAGTCTCAAACTGCTGCGTTTGCATCTAAAACTTCTAATTACAAGAAACCTAGTAGTCCTTTAAAATGCACTCATTGTAACAAAAATGGTCATGTGGTTGAAAAGTGTTATGAACTTGTTGGGTATCCAACAAATTATAAGGCAAAAATAAAAAACACAACAAGCAACAATGTTGTGTCTGAAACAAAGAAGACCGATGAAGTCCCATGTCAGTTGACTCCTGAACAATACTCTAAACTCATGATCATGCTAAATGGATCTACGACTACTGATCAGAATACTTCACATATGGCAAGTAACTTTCGCTCTGCCTGTGCTACCTCTTTTTTCACATGTGCTACTCCACCTAAAGAGGGAAATTGCAGGGGTTGGGTAATAGACTCGGATGCTAACCAACATATGGTCTTGTCAAGCAAAAACATGTTTGACCTTGTCGACGTGTCAAACTATAACATGACTGTTGGTCACCCCAATGGGACTAATACAAAAATAACATCAATTGGCAAACTAAAAATTGGCAAAAATGTTGTCCTTGTTGATGTCTTAGTTGTTCCAGAGTATTGCGTGAACCTTTTATCTGTCCACAAACTTGCAAAAGATAACAAACTTGGTAGTTGGTTTAATGAATTCGAATGCTTAATTCAGGACCTAACTCGCATGACGACACTTCTGACCGGTAAACAGATCAATGGCTTGTATTATTTTGGGGATGTTACTTCAGGTGTGTTCGTTTGCGACAATGTTATTGGCCCCCATAGTGATAACTTAAAATTGTGGCACTCTAGACTTGGTCATCCCTCACATCAAGTTTTATTCGCTTTAAAACTAGACCTCAATCTTAAAACCCATGTCTCAAACATTCCATGTGAAATTTGTCACCGGGCTAAACAAACTAGAAATCCATTTCCTCTAAGTGAACATAAAACCCAAATAGTAGGAGAACTTGTTCACCTAGACTTATGGGGACCTTTTAAAATAACAAGTAAAGATGGGTTTAGATTCTTCTTAACTGTGGTGGATGATCACTCTAGAGCTACATGGGTATACCTTCTTAAGTCAAAAGATGAAGTCTTTCAAAATATCATGAGCTTTGTAATGTTAATTAAAACTCAGTTTGATAAACAAGTCAAATGTTTTAGAACCGATAACGGAACTGAATTTGTTAACAAGTATTCTTCATCAAACGACTTGTGTGCATACCCCACAACAAAATTGGATAGTAGAGAGAAAGCACCGACATCTCTTAAATATTGCTAGATCTCTACTATTTCAAAGTGGCATTCCCTTATACATGTGGCCTGAATGTATTCTAACAGCTACCTACTTGATTAACAGGACTCCATCTTCCGTGTTAAACGGAAAGTCCCCTTACGAGTTGCTAATAAATAAAAAACCCTCTCTATTACATCTTCAGTCATTCGGTTGTCTATGTTTTTCAACTAATTTAAACCCAAAAACAAAATTTGATAGCAGAGCATCAAAGTGTGTTTTGATTGGATACTCTTTTGATAAAAAAGGCTACAAATTGTATTCTTTAGATGACAAAACTGTGTTTTATTCACGTGATGTAAAGTTTTATGAAAACTATTTTCCCTTAAAAGATAAAATAGAAACTTTACCCGAAGTAAACGGTCTAAATCATCTGAATTTTTTTTACTTTTGTTTTGAACCGAATGATTCTGAGATTAAAATGCCCGATGATGAGAGGGTGGGGGGGGGGGGAATCCAAAGATGTTAACCAAAAATTGGATGGTTCGACTGAGAATGAGTTTAGTTACAAGGACAACTCCGGGAACCAACAAAGGTCAGCCAACAATAACTTAGGTAACAGCCCGAAAACTGTTGCCCTAGATATTGGTTCAGACCCGTTGGAAGCCGATGTTCCGATCGATAACAACATTCCAAGTCAGCAACCAGTTGAGGTTGAAAATCTTAATGAGGAAATAGCTGATGCTAACTTCCCTGAGGGTACCTCCGCAAATCATAATAAAAGCACTCGTAAGTCAAGTAGAATTAGCAATTTTCCAAAAAAATTCACTGACTATGTGGTAGACGGGAAAGTTAAATATGGGATAGAAAAGTCTGTTAATTATTCTAATCTATCCTATAATAATAAGTCTTTGGTCTCCCTTCTTGACAAAAGCATCGAACCCAAAACTTATTCTGAAGCATGTAATGACATTAACTGGGTAAATGCTATGAATCAAGAAATGGAAGCTTTAAACAGAAATAAAACATGGATCATCACTGATTTACCACCTAATAGAAAAACTATAGGGTGTAAATGGATCTATAAAGTAAAATACAAGTCAAATGGCGAGATTGAGAAATACAAAGCCAGACTCGTTGCTAAAGGGTACAATCAACGTGAGGGCCTTGACTTTGATGAAACATTCTCTCCCGTTGTCAAAATGGTGACGATACGTACCTTACTTGCCCTTTCTATTCAAAACAATTGGAATATTTTTCAGCTTGATTGTAAGACCCCGAATCCCGGGAATCCTACAGTTGGTAATCACGTCCACAAATTCACAAAAATTTAAAACCAATCGATTCGTTTTATTTAAAACAAGTTCAGAGTAAATAACAGCGGAAAAGTTTAAGTATTAAAAATCCCAAACACGGGTGCAAGTGTGAAAAAATCAAATGCAAATAAAATATTCGTTTTATTTGAAATCTTCATCTCATTAAAATCGTTTCAGAGTAGTAAACAGCGGAATAGATAACATCAAAATTCCCAAAACCAGGAAAGTGACCAAAATTAAAATTTAAATACTTATGGTAATAATTTAAAAGAAACAGTTTGCGTTATTAATTCTTCGACTAGATGTGCCTTCAACCGTCCGGGTAGTCTCTAGCACGTCCAAGCGGAAATCTCTAATCCTCAACCTGAAAGTCAATCTAACATACACACAAAGTCAGCTTGAGCTGAGTGAGTTCAAGTTTTGATAAACAATAATTCATACTTTATTTCAAAGCTATAGTTATAAACAATAGAGAAGGTATAAATAAAATAAATTATATATAATTCACCAAGTAATACAATCATCGTCGAACACACGTACACGGGCCTCTCTACCACGAGTCAAGACTCGAGTAATATATTTGACCCGGACGCGGTAAGACCTAAGCATGTGACACAAGCCTCTCCACCACGAGTCAAACCCGAGTAATATATTTGACTCGGTCACAGCTTATACATCCGAGCACGAGATACGGGCCTCTCCACCACGGGTACAACCCGAGTAATATATTTGACCTGATCCCGGCTCACACATCCAAGCACGTGATACGGGCCTCTTCACCACGGGTACAACCCGAGTAATATATTTGACCCGATCACGGCTCAACATCCAACGGGCCTCTTCACCACGGGATTTTAAAACCCGAGTAATATATTTGACCCGCCAGAATGATGATTACGTCACACGGGCCTCTTCATCACGGGTACAACCCGAGTAATATATTTGACCCGGCCGTGAATCACCATGCACACACACAACAATAAGCCTACATACATCATTCTTAGTCACGAGAAACTAAATATCATTACACAATCGTAGGCTATAAGGTACACATCCTCATACGTACATACATACCTCCATATATACATACATATATATATTCCTACATAAATATATATATATATATATATCATCCCATACGGGAACTAAGTAGATAGGTCTACTCATATTCAATTACTACCAAGTCTGCTAACGTCCTCGAGTCTAGACCATCAATAGTGTATGTAACCTTAAGGACACAAGACCATGAACGAGTCTAAAATATCCTAAGGCATATAAAATAATTCAAATATAGCTTTCAAAATGCACCATCACGAGTGAGACCATGTAAAACTATTCAAATCATTGTAACGAGTAAAATCGTTTAAAATTGTATTTCGGTGTGTATGCTAGCCCAAAACGTAAAAGAGTAAAAAGGGCATCATGAACTCACCTGAATCAACCGAACACCTGCAATGAGCTAGGAAATCCCTAAGTGCACAATTACAAGCAAGGGCCTGTAAATTATACACAACGCGTTACTAAACTAGACTGTAAGAACACTCTAGCCTAATGGGCTGTTCAAGCCCAACAACTTGGCCCAAGGCCCAACAACTTGGCTCAAGGCCCAACACTTGGCCCAAGGCCCAACAACTTGGCCCAAGGCCCAACACTTGGCCCAAGACCCGACAACTTGGCCTAAGGCCCAACGATAATCAAATCAAGTCGAATGCGCGCGAAATAAACCTTAAAACCATTTGTTAAACGAATCAGCCCCGAATGGACCAAATTCCATTTTAAAAATATTTTCATTCATCAAGATTATGTCACCCGAGTTGATAGGGTTGACGGTTCCTTTTTACAACTCTTACTTTACGTTTAAACGAAAATTCACGCATCGCCGACTCGATTGACGAAGCACTAACCCCAACAGCCCCGTGCATCAAAAATATAATTTTCCCATGGCCCTTAAACTCCCCTAGGGCTGTACAAACTGATTCGGTCGGTCATCCGATCGTTTAACGCATCAAACTCAACAATTGCCAATCCTACACCAGATAAACCCTAGTTTTTGAACTAAAATCGATGGACCGACCTAAACACCTCCATTGGCCATGAAATTTTAGTATATTGTAAGTGACATACCTAAGAATATTACGGAGTACGAACTTCAATTATAACAGCCCCGAAAGATGCGAGAAAGGGCAGCCACCGGTTAAGCCTAAAACGAACTTATTGATCAATACGAATATAACATGCAGATTTTAGCATGCAAAGATGTATTTTATTGCATAGGAAAACCATGGAATTAAATTATTAAATTTTTACCAGTGTTACATAAATATCTTAAGTTTATAAAACTATTTTTATTATATTTTTCTAGTGGACACAAAAATCATAAAAATTCTTCTAACACAGAAAGGTATGTGCAGCTATTTCAGCTGCGCAACAAAATGGTTTTATTTTTATAAAATTCATTACCCAGCCAAATTAAACGATTCCAATTGGGTTTGGTTCCTAACTCAAAATATTAACTTCTAGAAGTGGAACCAACCAATTTAGACTTGTCGAAAAAAGGTTATGATGTCGGGAAGACGGACCAGAATCCGTCGTCCCGCATCAGGTTTGACACTCGATTTTATAAAATCATAAAAAGTATTCAAATCTCGTCCAAAAATTACGTATTATACCTTTCTGGAAACTAGACTCAAAGTAGAACATCATGGAATCAAGAATCGATCAAAAATAGTGGATTAACATCGCGTTACAGACCCTACAATAAACGTATACGAATCTGTAAGCAAGCTGTTATCATCAAAACTCAATCTTAACGAACAATAAGCGCGTTAATATGATCAATTAAGGTGTAAAAAACATTGGGAATCATAAAACCGACCTTGAATTGAAGTTTTCATGGCTGAAACTTGGCTAGGCAGAAGAAAACGAGCAGGGGGGGTCCAGGTCCGACGGCTACGAATAGGTTTAGGGTTTGAGTTTTCTTTTGTTTTATGATATAAAATAGTTACATCCAAGTCCCTCCAAATTGAACTATGTAGCAACTTGGGTGGAAAGTTAAGTGAGAACGTTTACGAGGTTTGCAAGGAGCTCCCGGGAGAATGCCGGGTCAAGCCCGAAAGGTGTATATAACACTACAAGATTAAACCTTTTGTCGGAAATTAACGGGCGTTACATTGATGTTAATAATGCTTTCCTCTATGGGGAGCTAGATGAAGACGTCTACATGAACATACCCGGAAAGGTATGGTGATAGTTCTGATGTCCAATTTGGCAAAGTTTGCAAACTTGTTAAGTCTCTATGTGGGTTAAAACAGGCTCCAAGAAAGTGGAACGAGAAACTTACCTCAACCCTAACCATAATTGGGTTTATACAAAGCAAAAACAACCCATCCTTATTCATGAAAATTATTGAAAAATCTTCAGTTTTCCTTTTTGTTTATGTCGATGACATTATCAAAACTGAAAACAATGATTTAGAAGTAAATGAAGTTAAACAAAAATTAAGTCAGTGATTTCAAATTAAGGATCTAGGAAAATTAAAATACTTTCTTGGGATTGAGGTTTATGAGCACCAAAATGAGTTGTATTTATCTCAACGCAAGTACTGTCTTGACCTAATTCATGAGTTTGGTCTCCTTGCAAGCAAACCTGTCGGGAATCCCTTGGAACAAAATATTGCTTTACGTAACAATACTAATGCCGAGAAAGATGATTTTGAATTAAAAAACATCACCCAATACCAAATTCTGGTCGGAAAATTAATTTATCTAACCTTGCCAGACCTGACATCTCCTACACGGTGCAATGTCTAAGTCAATTCATGCACAAACCCTTAAATTCACACTTACAAGTCGCCTTAAGGCTTCTAAGATACCTAAAAGGCTCTCCGGGAAAAGGGTTAAATTTTAAAAGGACGTCAAATTTTTCTTTAAAAGCTTACTTCGACTCAGATTGGGCAAAATGCTTGGTTACTCGAAGGAGTGTTACAGGTTTCTGTCTGTATCTTAGAGACAACCTAATTTCTTGGAAAAGCAAGAAACAAAGTATAGTTTCGGATCCTCTACCGAATCAGAATATAGGGCTATGAATACTACCAGAGGTGAAATAATTTGGGTCATAAAACTCCTAGAGGACTTAAAGGTCAGTTACACTCTCCCTGTTCCAATATATTGTGATAACAATGCTGCAATTCTAATATCTGCTAACCCTGTTTTTCACAAACGCACTAAACACTTTGAAGTAGATCTTTTCACCTTAAGAGAAAAGGTTATGGCAGGAGTTTTCAAAATTAAAAAGATTGACACTACCGAACAACCTGCTGATATATTTACTAAAGGTCTAGGAATGGCACAACATAACTTCTTGTGTGATAAACTGGGGTTAAAAGATTACTTTGGGAATTGATCTGAGAGGGGGTGTTAAAATTATAAATATTTACTTGTCATTTCTAATTCCCTTTATATTGTTTTGTGAGGTTTATTATAAGAAGGTCAAAGGGTATCTTTTGTCAAAAAGGAAAGGAGGTGACTTGCATAATTGAAGGAATTCATTGACTGGCAATAAGCTGTACTCATATTGTATTGTGGCTGCTATTTAAGACCACCTCTTCTGCTTGACGAAGACACACCAAAAAACTCAATCTTCATCACATCTCCAAAATTCATTCAACTGGGAAAACGTGTCTTGAAGAATCATTGTGTTACTTGCTCGTGTTTCAATCTGTGATAACTAGTATTCATACACTACTAGTTTGTTTGATTGATTCTGCAAATGTAACCTATTTTAGATTTTGTTTAAGAACATTTGTTCTTGGTCTTTTTGATATTCAATCAAGGGTTTTTTTACATGGTACCAGAGCTAGGCTCCTCTTACCCGTGATTGAATTCTTCGATTGATTCTTAATCAGAACCGTTTGTTCTTATTGTGAACAGGAAGAAATAAATCAAGTGAAATTGGTGTCGATTTATTCTACAGTTAACGAGATTTCAAGAATCCCTATTGTTGCTGCAAGCCTTTAACTGGGTTCTTATTCGCTGCAATTTACAACTCGGTTATCTCTCTGCAAGAAAAAAAATATATTCTGATTTGGGATTTAATCACCCAAATTTGATACAATTTTCTGATTATCATCCCTGTATCCCCAATCAAAGGATACAGACTCGTTTACCCTAATTAAGGGCACACCCACAGTAAGTTTTTTCTTGCTCTTTTTCCTTATATTGCATTAGGCATTTATCTGGCTGGGTTAGAAGGTCCAGTAATTGGCTTTGTTAGCAGGGAGAGACATCCCCTGTTTTTTGTGTGCATTTAGGCATTCTAGGAATTTTGTGATCTACTTTTTTTTCCCTTTTTCTCCGCTGCTTCTTTGGTGCTTCTGTGTCTTTTTTATGACAAATTCAAATTCACAGATTGTTAATCATAATAATAATAATAATAATAATAATCAAATGAGTAACCTTGACTTTGGTGACCCGCTTTATCTTCATGCTTCGGATACCAACAATCTGACCATTGTCAATATTAAGCTAATAGGGACAGAAAATTATAGTGTGTGGGCTAACTCTATGGAACTGGCTTTAAATGTAAAAAACAAAATTGGTTTTATAGACAAAACATGTAATCGGCCCACCACAAATGAAAATCTAGGCAAACAATGGGATAGATGCAATGCAGTTGTGTTATCTTGGATTTTAAACTCTATTTCCGAAGATCTTTTTATGGGTCAAGTGTTTTCTAAAATTACGTCAGTTGTTTGGGAGGAATTGAAAGAAACCTATTCAAAAGTTGACGGGTCTATCTTGTATAACCTTCATCAAAAGATTTCTATGTTTAAACAAAATGGTTGCGCAATTTTTGAATATTATCATAAACTTACATCTATGTGGAGACAATTTGATTCATTATCAGAATTGCCTTCATGTACCTGTAATGCAGCTAATGCAACAAGTAAATTTAATCAAAATATGAGACTGATGCAATTCCTTATGGGTTTAGATGATGTTTATCAACCTATGAGAACCTCCATTCTAACTAAGGATCCTTTACCCACAGTAAAGGGTGCCTTTGCCATTATATCTAGTGAAGAGTCTCACAGAACGATAACATCATCTAACAAGTCTCAAACTGCTGCGTTTGCATCTAAAACTTCTAATTACAAGAAACCTAGTAGTCCTTTAAAATGCACTCATTGTAACAAAAATGGTCATGTGGTTGAAAAGTGTTATGAACTTGTTGGGTATCCAACAAATTATAAGGCAAAAATAAAAAACACAACAAGCAACAATGTTGTGTCTGAAACAAAGAAGACCGATGAAGTCCCATGTCAGTTGACTCCTGAACAATACTCTAAACTCATGATCATGCTAAGTGGATCTACGACTACTGATCAGAATACTTCACATATGGCAAGTAACTTTCGCTCTGCCTGTGCTACCTCTTTTTTCACATGTGCTACTCCACCTAAAGAAGGAAATTGCAGGGGTTGGGTAATAGACTCGGGTGCTAACCAACATATGGTCTTGTCAAGCAAAAACATGTTTGACCTTGTTGACGTGTCAAACTATAACATGACTGTTGGTCACCCCAATGGGACTAATACAAAAATAACATCAATTGGCAAACTAAAAATTGGCAAAAATGTTGTCCTTGTTGATGTCTTAGTTGTTCCAGAGTATTGCGTGAACCTTTTATCTGTCCACAAACTTGCAAAAGATAACAAACTTGGTAGTTGGTTTAATGAATTCGAATGCTTAATTCAGGACCTAACTCGCATGACGACACTTCTGACTGGTAAACAGATCAATGGCTTGTATTATTTTGGGGATGTTACTTCAGGTGTGTTCGTTTGCGACAATGTTATTGGCCCTCATAGTGATAACTTAAAATTGTGGCACTCTAGACTTGGTCATCCCTCACATCAAGTTTTATTCGCTTTAAAACTAGACCTCAATCTTAAAACCCATGTCTCAAACATTCCATGTGAAATTTGTCACCGGGCTAAACAAACTAGAAATCCATTTCCTCTAAGTGAACATAAAACCCAAATAGTAGGAGAACTTGTTCACCTAGACTTATGGGGACCTTTTAAAATAACAAGTAAAGATGGGTTTAGATTCTTCTTAACTGTGGTGGATGATCACTCTAGAGCTACATGGGTATACCTTCTTAAGTCAAAAGATGAAGTCTTTCAAAATATCATGAGCTTTGTAATGTTAATTAAAACTCAGTTTGATAAACAAGTTAAATGTTTTAGAACCGATAACGGAACTGAATTTGTTAACAACCAATTTGAAACATATTTTAAAACTAATGGTATTCTTCATCAAACGACTTGTGTGCATACCCCACAACAAAATTGGATAGTAGAGAGAAAGCACCGACATCTCTTAAATATTGCTAGATCTCTACTATTTCAAAGTGGCATTCCCTTATACATGTGGCCTGAATGTATTCTAACAGCTACCTACTTGATTAACAGGACTCCATCTTCCGTGTTAAACGGAAAGTCCCCTTACGAGTTGCTAATAAATAAAAAACCCTCTCTATTACATCTTCAGTCATTCGGTTGTCTATGTTTTTCAACTAATTTAAACCCAAAAACAAAATTTGATAGCAGAGCGTCAAAGTGTGTTTTGATTGGATACTCTTTTGATAAAAAAGGCTACAAATTGTATTCTTTAGATGACAAAACTGTTTTTTATTCACGTGATGTAAAGTTTTATGAAAACTATTTTCCCTTAAAAGATAAAATAGAAACTTTACCCGAAGTAAACGGTCTAAATCATCTGAATTTTTTTTACTTTTGTTTTGAACCGAATGATTCTGAGATTAAAATGCCCGATGATGAGAGGGTGGGGGGGGGAATCCAACGATGTTAACCAAAAATTGGATGGTTCGACTGAGAATGAGTTTAGTTACAAGGACAACTCCGGGAACCAACAAAGGTCAGCCAACAATAACTTAGGTAACAGCCCAAAAACTGTTGCCCTAGATATTGGTTCAGACCCGTTGGAAGCCGATGTTCCGATCGATAACAACATTCCAAGTCAGCAACCAGTTGAGGTTGAAAATCTTAATGAGGAAATAGCTGATGCTAACTTCCCTGAGGGTACCTCCGCAAATCATAATAAAAGCACTCGTAAGTCAAGTAGAATTAGCAATTTCCAAAAAAATTCACAGACTATGTGGTAGACGGGAAAGTTAAATATGGGATAGAAAAGTCTGTTAATTATTCTAATCTATCCTATAATAATAAGTCTTTGGTCTCCCTTCTTGACAAAAGCATCGAACCCAAAACTTATTCTGAAGCATGTAATGACATTAACTGGGTAAATGCTATGAATCAAGAAATGGAAGCTTTAAACAGAAATAAAACATGGATCATCACTGATTTACCACCTAATAGAAAAACTATAGGGTGTAAATGGATCTATAAAGTAAAATACAAGTCAAATGGCGAGATTGAGAAATACAAAGCCAGACTCGTTGCTAAAGGGTACAATCAACGTGAGGGCCTTGACTTTGATGAAACATTCTCTCCCGTTGTCAAAATGGTGACGATACGTACCTTACTTGCCCTTTCTATTCAAAACAATTGGAATATTTTTCAGCTTGATTGTAAGACCCCGAATCCCGGGAATCCTACAGTTGGTAATCACGTCCACAAATTCACAAAAATTTAAAACCAATCGATTCGTTTTATTTAAAACAAGTTCAGAGTAAATAACAGCGGAAAAGTTTAAGTATTAAAAATCCCAAACACGGGTGCAAGTGTGAAAAAATCAAATGTAAATAAAATATTCGTTTTATTTGAAATCTTCATCTCATTAAAATCGTTTCAGAGTAGTAAACAGCGGAATAGATAACATCAAAATTCCCAAAACCAGGAAAGTGACCAAAATTAAAATTTAAATACTTACGGTAATAATTTAAAAGAAACAGTTTGCGTTATTAATTCTTCGACTAGATGTGCCTTCAACCGTCCGGGTAGTCTCTAGCACGTCCAAGCGGAAATCTCTAATCCTCAACCTGAAAGTCAATCTAACATACACACAAAGTCAGCTTGAGCTGAGTGAGTTCAAGTTTTGATAAACAATAATTCATACTTTATTTCAAAGCTATAGTTATAAACAATAGAGAAGGTATAAATAAAATAAATTATATATAATTCACCAAGTAATACAATCATCGTCGAACACACGTACACGGGCCTCTCTACCACGAGTCAAGACTCGAGTAATATATTTGACCCGGATGCGGTAAGACCTAAGCATGTGACACAAGCCTCTCCACCACGAGTCAAACCTGAGTAATATATTTGACTCGGTCACAGCTTATACATCCGAGCACGAGATACGGGCCTCTCCACCACGGGTACAACCCGAGTAATATATTTGACCTGATCCCGGCTCACACATCCAAGCACGTGATACGGGCCTCTTCACCACGGGTACAACCCGAGTAATATATTTGACCCGATCACGGCTCAACATCCAACGGGCCTCTTCACCACGGGATTTTAAAACCCGAGTAATATATTTGACCCGCCAAAATGATGATCACGTCACACGGGTCTCTTCACCACGGGTATAACCAGAGTAATATATTTGACCCGGCCGTGAATCACCATGCACACACACAACAATAAGCCTACATACATCATTCTTAGTCACGAGAAACTAAATATCATTACACAATCGTAGGCTATAAGGTACACATCCTCATACGTACATACATACCTCCATATATACATACATATATATATTCCTACATAAATATATATATATATATATATATATATATATATATATATATATATATATATATATCATCCCATACGGGAACTAAGTAGATAGGTCTACTCATATTCAATTACTACCAAGTCTGCTAACGTCCTCGAGTCTAGACCATCAATAGTGTATGTAACCTTAAGGACACAAGACCATGAACGAGTCTAAAATATCCTAAGGCATATAAAATAATTCAAATATAGCTTTCAAAATGCACCATCATGAGTGAGACCATGTAAAACTATTCAAATCATTGTAACGAGTAAAATCGTTTAAAATTGTATTTCGGTGTGTATGCTAGCCCAAAACGTAAAAGAGTAAAAAGGGCATCATGAACTCACCTGAATCAACCGAACACCTGCAATGAGCTAGGAAATCCCTAAGTGCACAATTACAAGCAAGGGCCTGTAAATTATACACAACGCGTTACTAAACTAGACTGTAAGAACACTCTAGCCTAATGGGCTGTTCAAGCCCAACAACTTGGCCCAAATTTGAGATAATTTCTTTATCCCAAGATTCACAAATAATACCACTTACAGATTTTTTGTTCTTCCCCATCCAACCGACTATTTGATAATTGATAATTAACTAATAAAGAGTTCTTATCTTTGGAAATAAAATCGGTGGTTATTATCTCTCCCCTTTTAAATTTTGAATTATCATCATTAGTGTTAAAATTATAGATATTTACTTGCCATTTCTGATTCCCATTATATTGTTTTGTAAGGTTTATTATAAGAAGGTCAAAAGGTATCTTTTGTCAAAAAGGAAAGGAGGTGACTTGCATAATTGAAGGAATTCATTGACTGGCAATAAGCTGTACTCATATTGTATTGTGGCTGCTATTTAAGACCACCTCTTCTGCTTAACGAAGACACACCAAAAAACTCAATCTTCATCACATCTCCAAAATTCATTCAACTGGGACAACGTGTCTTGAAGAATCATTGTGTTACTTGCTCGTGTTTCAATCTGTGATAACTAGTATTCATACACTACTAGTTTGTTTGATTGATTCTGCAATTGTAACCCTATTTTAGATTCTGTTTAAGAACATTTGTTCTTAGTCTTTTTGATATTCAATCAAGGGTTTTTTTACGATTAGTCAAATATATCTTCAAGCTTTCCGATTTAACGTTTAATTCTTCCAAAATAAAGGATAAATTAGTAGGGGCTTCCAATTCAACATGGTCAATTTTCTGATCACCCTTTAAACCCGGAATTTCAGTAATGACCACGGTCACACCCTCATCCATCATGGTGGGACATTTGTGAAACTCTTCGCCACAATCATGAAAAAAAAAAACACATACCTGTTTATTGAAAGATTCAGATAATTGTTTCTTGTTTTTCTCTACGACCTTCCTAACTACAGAAACTATACCCGGACTTCCATCTTGAAACTCCAGTTTCATGTCGTCGTCTTCTTTTATATCCTCTTCCTCGTATTCATCATACGTTGGTGTGGAGCCATAGAAAGAGTCGTCATTCAAAGGATACTCCTCTTCCTCGTTCACACCGTCCTGGACGATGGTTCCTGATTCGGTTTCCTTAATGCGACTTTACCGTTGTAACTCAAGATCATGGACTCGTTTTTGTAGTCGTTCGATCTTTTCAAGATCCCGGACTCGTTGTCGAAGTCGTTTGATCTCTTCAAGATCAAAAACTCGTTGTCGGAGTCGTTTGATCTCTTCAAGATCCTGCGAGTTAGGATGGATTCCACTGCTGCCTCTTGCGGCGACTCTGCTTGTAGAATACCAATCTCTACCGGGTGCACGTGAATCAAGCATACTTCTCTCGTTGCCTCTGGCGGCGAATCTACGAGCAAGAAAGTATTCATTTTCACGTTGAGCCATTTGAGAACCAAAAGCTCTGATATAAATGATGTCGGAACGGAAGCATTCAAATGGCTCATGACACATTAGTTAATCAAAGACCGATAACTGAACCATAGGTTCCAAGAACAATGTTCTTCAATTTAATATTCAACCAAAAACTAACTAAACAATAAACCCTAGCATCCAATTTATACTAAAGACTATCTTACTAAACAAGAAAGATAAATGTTAGGAAACTTGAATTTTAAACAAATTATAAAATATATTAAAATTCTAATATTTAAATAAGGAGATATCCCACATTAGTCGGGTACGGGTTCGGTTATTAAAAACCCGGGTATAACAAAAACTGGTTACGGGTATTTTTTTCGGGTTCGGTTCCGGGATTTTGCACCTCTACGTTTGATAAATATTGGACTTGAATATTTTCATGGAGGTTTATGTGTTAATGTTATGAACTAGCTCTATGTTGATAACATGGTAAGAGAGTAATTTGAGGTTTTGTTCACATCTCATTCTCTATAGTCCTGTATATCACCTCAATCCGTGTAATATACTTAATAATTGTATCACTTAAGAAGTTATTATGCGCTAAAATTAGGGTGTGAAGGACTCCGATTGCTGGTGCAAAATGAATAGACTGTTTGACTCGTTAAAAGCTTAAATTTGATGCGAGGTCAAATAAGCTCATGCCTATATCAAAGCTTGTTTAATGAACGGGCTCCAGCACGAACTTTACATATCAAACTTGACAAACCAAAACGAGCATACTATTTAATATAAGTTTTACTTAATTATATAATATACCTCTAGGCTACAACATAAATCCTAAATCCTGAAACTTAAATAGCATGTTGACTTTTATTTTCTAGTAATAAGTGCTTAACTTACGCTACATTTCTCTCTTTTTTTACGTGTTATATTTTTTTTTGTCTTCACACTGCTTTGAAAATGTAATAGCAGTTTGCCTATCAAATTATACATGCCAATTCAAAATGGCTAATCTCTCAGGACTACAAAGGCGAAACACGATACTTAGAGCGTGTGGAGGTAGGGTGTCGAATAACCCACGGCACAAGGAGGAATCCTTCGCAGACGTGGAAGACCTTATGCGGAGAAACATAAATTCCCCACGAAGAGGATATGATCAACCATCCGCATAGAGTGCCTTCGCGCAGGAAGATATACACTTCCCACAGAAGAAGCACTTAAGACTTAACGACTTAAGGAATTCAGCGGAAGACATGTTGTGACAAAAGGAAGGACAACGTGTGATAGGGAAAAGAAAGACCAATAACAGAAGGCTAGCGTTGTACCCGCCCACGACAGAGATCCTCATGCGCCAGCTAGCCGACCAATCAGGCGCCACTATCGTGCTCCACCATGAGAATAGAGAGTTCCATTGAGTGGGACAGCTGGCGCAATCTTTCTCCCTCCCTTTGGCTATAAATATGAGAAGAAGACCAACGACAAAAGGATCCAGACTCTCTCATTCTCTTTAAGAATTACCTATCACTTACGATACTGATTCTCATGTCGGATGGTGGTTACGAGAAGACCCCCTATTCCCCTTCTCGTAACGAGCTCACGGTGTTCGGTTTTGTAGGTCACGGTCACCGGAATTCATAACAGTTGCTCGACACTCCCATCTATTTAGCTAAACCCCTCCCGGGTTAGATCAATATCTGTCCACTCTCGGTTGAGATATTATGTTAACCCAACGTTTCTTCACTAGCGCCATCCATACAGGCTAGAACTGTTTAAGCTTTTTTCAAGATGTTATGAGCTCCGGCCGCCTCCACCGCAATACCGCCGTCTTCGAACCGCGCAGGACCCAACCAAGATGGGTCCTCGGAAGGAAACGCGAGCCATAATGATTACTACATCGACGTCGAAAGACTTAAAGACATGTCGTTCATATAACAGTCGTTACTTTTCAAAACCCGAAAACCCGACCTATTTTGAATTTTCAGTTTTGTTTATAAATATATATGTATTATAATATTCTCAAGTTTCGTTTCTTGTAACATTCGTTATTGTTTATTTGAATTTGCATTTGATTTCGTTAAACAGAGCCGGTTTGACGTTTCAATGTATTTTGTTCATCGTTTATCGTTAACATTATATTTTTGAGGATTTTCTTTTATAGTTTGTCATTTTTAATTCATTTTGTTCAATTAACGAAGGTTTAACGTTTTAAGGTTAAACAATTTGCAAACTACACTGGCATAGTATAATATCCAAGTTTTTTTATAACTTTTTATTTCGCATTTCAATGTTCGGGATCCAATTCGTAAATTATATATATTTTTACATTTCAAAGTACAAGGTCTATATTGTAAATATAATTTAATTCATATTCTTAAAACATCTTGAAACTTAGAGGACTAAAAGAGTAAATATTGTTTAAATTAATATTATTAAAATATAACTCACCCTCCCACGAGCCCCCCTCCCCCCTAGAACACGATTTCCCTACGATTGTCCACCGGCGACGATTACCATATTCTGGCAACCTTTAAACACGACTATAACACATAATTTAAACCAAATAATAGATCGTAACTTCATTTTCCACAAACGGTTAATATTAATCATCAATAACAACCTGTAACAACAATGTATGATGCCATATTAATCCGTTGAACGACCAGATCATATTAAGAATTCCATTTATGTCCATTAACCACTATACGTTCAAATTGGTAGTATAAATAAGTCTATAATATCCGTTTGAACTCGTTCATATTATCTTCTTAATCAAATACACTCTCAAAATCATGGAATTGTTCATCCAAGTCCATTACTACGGCCAATCCCGTTCGTCGTCAAACAAGAACTATCCCAGGTAATATTTATATGAATAATGATCATTTTTCACCGTTAGTTAAAACCCCTAAACCAATTAAACCAATCTTGGAACAGATATGAAGATTTAAGATCTAGGGTTCTTTGTGAAGAAGAAGACATTGTGTTATAATATATATTTTGTTTTCTATCCTTAAACCAAATGTACAGCTTGTCCACCTTGTTACAGCTGCTTAACAAAAGCCAGAGGGCCCGGGTTCGAACCCGAGTCAAGGAACTTATTTTTGGATATATTTTTTTCATTATTAAATCAAGATTTAAATTAATTAAAAATTATTATAACTCAAATAAAATTATTTTAACCAAAATAAAGTAAAGTATAATTTATATTTTATCTTTTTAATCCAAAAATCAACTTTTGTTTTCATTAAAATTTCATGAACACCCGATTATTATTAAATATCATTTAGTTAACTTTATAACACGATAACGTAATTGCTTTCAAGTTAAAATCTCTGCTAAAAAATCAATATTCCATGAACTGTGAGATCCTTAATCTCGTGTTAAATTTATAGTTAAATACTCTTAAAATAATCATAAATCATTAAAACTTAAAATAATACTATGATGCCATAAAGTAATAAAATATATATTAAAATAATGCTTAAACCCTAAAACCAAATTACTTAGCTTTATAATCCCGCTAGCTAGACCTTGATTTTGTATCTTCATTATTATTTATAGTTCGTGAGATTCAATTGCTTCGGTTTTGTTAACTCGCTTTCGGTTTCCATTTCAAGTTATCTTCAGAAATTTCAAAGGTGAGTTTTTCAGACTCCTTTTTAACGCTTTTATACATGTTGAGGTAGCATATATATCCTATCTATTCAATGGTTTATCGAGTCATTTACAAAACCGCGATTCATATCATGGACTTGTGTGTTTACTTGATTACTTGCTCAGAATTACTTGCTCATGGTTGCCTTAATAACTATGATCATACGACCCCCTTTGCACTCAGGACCATTTTGTTATGAGTGGAAATGGAACTCCCGATCCAAGTACGTTGGTTGTTACCAACTGGAAAGGACATTGCATGCGCGATTATTACACATGTTCATGAAATTGCATGGTTTTTACGTACTTATATAAAACTTGTGTGAACTAACCAACTATTCAATTAGTTGACCGTATTATATATATATATATATATATATATATATATATATATATTATATATGCTACAAGTACGATCATTAGAGGATGAGACGGGTGAAGACAATAGAACTAGGATATTTAATTAACGGACAAGTTGATGTTTGTTTTTATTTCCTTTCAATGTATTTGTCTACTTGAACACTTGTGTATTTGCGATTTAAATGAATTAATGATAATATTGTCACGTAATAGTGTCACATGAGTTTTGAGCAATCTGTACATCACATTCAAGTGTTTCCGCTTAAGCCAGGGTGTTGCAGATTGGTATCAGAGACGTGACTATAAGATAGGACATTAGACGTAGTGCCCTAGTTAGTTATAGCTTAGAAATTATGTTGTACCTATGTGATTGTTCAAATGCACATGTTATATTACTTTATTTTTGTTGATTCAGTTACGCCTCATGTACACAAGCACACACATAAGTCCAAGGCTTAGGCCTAAAATAAATATTTTCAAATCATTTTTAATCGATTTTATTTCGGTTTTCCAATATTTCTTCTCTTAAAGATAGTTCTACGTGGCGGGTATGTAGTAACTGTAAGGGGGACATGCTTGTTTTCGAACTCCAGACACCAAGGTTATTGAAACCTAAGGATAAGCAATGCATACAAATCCCAGTCAGACGCCGGACCCAGTTGTTTACCTGGAGAGTTCGGAAAGGGCATGAAACCTATTAGGCCAAAACGTACCACACCAAACGCCATACGAATCACAACTTTATGTTTTCAAACGTGACCATGTTCTATTTGTGAAAAAAATATGGTTACACTCCTAAGGATATCACACAACGCATGGTGGTTCATGCGATGTGTGACTCCAACCCTCAATGTTTTACAATGTGTCTTAACTGAAAGTTGATAAGTCGAGGTGATACATGAATACCCAGCTTTAAGTTCGATTTGATTATGTGTTTATGATTTTGTTGGAACATGCAGGTTATGATAGTTCATACAACGCGTGATTCAAAAGACTCAATTGTTTATTTTGTGGTTTTGAAAACCTATTGGGATATGTGAATAAGTTGAGTTTCAATTCGTTTTTTGCATTTATATATTCATGAAAATTTCTAAAAGTCGTACTATTACATAAATTGTCGAATTTTAACCCGTTTTCTTTATTTATAAGTTCAATTATTATTATAATTTGAAAATTCGAAAGGTCATGGTGATGCATGAATAGTCTATTTTCAATTCGTTTTCTTTATATAATTCGTTTATGATTATGGTTTTAATTTAAAATTCGAAAAGTTATGGTGGTACATGAACACTCGATTTTCAATTCGATTTCACCACTTATATTAAGCTTGTATTAAATCCGTATTTTTATTTCAAAATTTGATATATTTTTCATATGTTTATTCAAATATTTACGAGATTACTATTGAAATGCAAAAACTCATAAGCATTTCAATTTTGATTTCAAATTTTATTTCATACGATTTTATTCCTTTACTTATTTTTATGATTTATACACCGATTCCGATTTTAGGAATCTTTCTTGTAATGTTTCTTTTGGTTATTATACGAATTTCTTCTTTACGTCCCATGTTACGCGAATTTTTCACGCTTCACAGCATGTCTTCTCAATTTCGTCGGCGTTGCCCTCGAAACTCAACACACAAAACAACAACCCAGATCATCAAGCAATTAACCGTCGTGATCCCGACCATAATAACTCAAAATTCATCACTAACCATAACAATACATCAAACCCCAAATCTATGCCTAAATCAATCCAAACCCAACACAGCTTTTGGATACTCATACCTAACCCAACAAAAATACTTATGCAGGAACCCACCCTTTGTGTAACGCGTATAATTCCACCACTCCGCTACCGCAATGTCAAAATGCCCCAAATGGTGATAGTTTCAGCCACCACCTCTTACCAAGAACCCATACATACTCAACAACATCTATTTATTCCCACGACCTGTTACCCAACCATATACTCGTGCTTCGAGTCTGCTACCATTATGATGACCCGAGCACACTCGTCATACTTAGGAAAGTCTAACTTGTTTCCGCTATACGATACCTTACCCTACATTCTTTGTCTAGTTAAAGTTTATTGTTTTTCGACATCAATACCTAGTCTTTTCAAACTCATCAGCCATGCCAAAATTTTAAATACATAAATTTTTCCATGCATACTTTTTCGCGTTTATTTCATTTATAAACACATTTTACATAAAATCTCAAATTTCGATTATTTTAAAATAGTTAAGTAATATATATATATATATATATATATATATATATATATATATATATATATATATATTCATGTATTCACAAAAATATTTTGTTATACGAAGTATATTCAAGTTATTTTTCTCTAAGAGAAATTTCATTTTAACCAAATAGGCTACTGCTGCTGCTGCTGCTGCTGCCACCATTATGAATATTATCATCACCATTAATAATAATAATAATAATAATAATAATAATAATTATTATTATTATTATTATTATTATTATTATTATTATAATATTCCAATAAATCCTTAATAAAATAAAATAAAATACTTTGCTAAGCCTGTGAGGCTATTATGTTATCACTATAAAAGTTTTATCTTCACCGGGTCATTTTTGCTTGACGATCCTCAATAATGTTTTTATAGGGCGCCACCCAAGAACAAATCTTTTACACTAAAAGTTTTACAAAGTTTTCAAGTTTTAGCGTGTAACGCCCGCTAATTTTTTTCGGTTTAAAGATTTCCTGCATTTAGAGTATGTATATTTCTTGGGAGTTATGCGGCATCTTTCGTTGACCCGACCATCTTCCTGGTACGTTAAGTTATCTAACCTTTTCTTCCAAGTTTCCATATCCCTTAAACTTTGAGGGCTAGTGTGTAACATTTTGTTATATCATAAAAAATAAAAAATCCTAACCCTAGCACCATTAGGCGCAGCCGATCGGCCAAGAGAACCCCCCCCCCCCTGCGATTTTTCTTTGTTTCCGGCCAAGTCGTGAGCGTAAAACTTCAATTAAAGGTTAGTCTATCGTCCATGCAAGTCTTTTTCACCATTAAACCCGTTATCGAACACGTTAGGGTTGAGTTTTGATGATAACAGTTTGCTGACAGATTCGTATACGTTTATTGTAGGGTCTGTAACGCGATGATAATCCATTGTTTTTGATCGATTCTTGATTCCATGATGTTCTAATTTGAATCTAGTTTCCAGAAAGGTATAATATGTAATTTTTGGACGATATTTGAATGGTTTTTATGAATTTATAAAATCGAGTGTCAAAGCTGATGCGGGATGACGGACTCTGGTCTGTCTTCCCGACATCATAACTCTTTTTCAACAAGTCCAAATTAGTTGGTTCCACTTCTGGAACTTAATATTTGAGTTAAGAATCAACCCAATTGGAATCGTTTAATTTGGTTTGGTAATAAGTTTTATAAAAATAAAACCATTTTGTTGCGCACTGAAATAGCTGCACGTATCTTGCTGTGTTGGAGGAATTTTTATAATTTTTGTGTCCACTAGAAAAATATAATAAAAATATTTTTATAAACTTAAGACATTTATTAAATTCTGGTAACAATTTAATAATTTATTTCAAAGGTTATCCTATGTAATTAAATGCATCTTCGCATGCTAAAATCTGCACGTTCTACTTGTTATTGATCGATAGGTTCGTTTTAGGCATAACCGGTGGATGTTCAATTGTGTTCTTGTCGAGGCTGTTTGAAGTGGGTTTTTGCACCACAATCTTCCTAGGTATGTCCCGTATATCATACCTAAAAATCATGTTCATTGGTGTTCGTTAGACTGGTCAACTAGTTGTAGTTAGATTGTTAGTGTTCGGTTGACTAGAATTGTAGTTTGATGCGTTTAACGCGAGTGTTGAAGTGATTAACGACGAATTCAGCTCGGGGACACTTGGTTTGATGTACGGGCTGTTGCAAAATCATTTTTATAAGTTATGGGGCTGAATTGGTTGTCGGTTACTCCAACGGGTCAGTACAACACACAATTGCGGTTATTGAGTAGTTGGTGCGTTGTACTTGCGATTTACCGACCCATTTGACTCGTGTAGCGTCGTGTGGACTTGTTGGTTGTGATTTTATCACAATGGGTCCACACAGGGCTGAGTTGGATGTTAATGGCCTAAACGACTCTTAAATGCGCGTATTGGTATCACCTAGTGCTTCCGGGGGTAATTTGGGAATTCTTTATTCCTGGGAGTACCTAAGGGTCGTTTTGGTGAATGTGAGACCTCGGGGGCTGTTGTGATTAAGTTTGATGAGGTCGAGGGTTTAGGTAACTCGAACCAAGTTAGAACGTCTCGTAGGATAAACGAGTCATCTTGATGTCATTAGTATTGACTGAATGTAAACCGACAGGTGTTTGAGTTTTGGGATTACTTAGGGATTCTCTAGCTCGTGGTGAATCCGTGTCTTGTGTCAGGTGAGTTCATGATGCCCCCTTTTTACTCTTTTAAGTTTTGGGCTAGCATGCACACCTAAACGATTTTTCCTGATGAAACGTTTAAACTATTTTATATAGGCTTGCTAGTATATAGTTGGCCTTGGAATGTTATAGTATGTATATATATATATATAAATTATTGTATGGCCTATATTTGGCGATGTTGTAGTTGTATCAACTACTGATGTTACGTATGCCTACTTTGTGTTTGCATGTATTGATGAGATGTTACGTGTTTGGGTTGTACGTTTGCTCGACCCTGATGTTACGTGTTTGGGTTGTACGTTTGCTCGACCCTGATGTTATTACTTGGATGTTATATATATATATATATATATATATATATATATATATAGGGATGTACTTATAAGAATGTTTATATATATATATATATGAAAATGATTATTTATCAATGATGATGGTTTAACTAATGTATTCTTTTTACTTTAAAACTTTTGGAATGACTATCATGATTATTATTTACTCATGTTATTTATTCAAAACTTGAACTCACTCAGCTCAAGCTGACTTTGTGTGCATGTTAGTATGAGTTTCAGGTTAGGAAGAGGATGCCTTATCGCTTGAACGTGCATGAAGCTACTTGGACGGTGAAGTGCATACGTGGATGGAATATTTTATTTTTGAACATTTTAATTTAAAAGGTTTTATAAATATAATTGAATTGGTTTTGGGCAACATTCCCGGAATTTTGGGAACTTATTTTATTATTTATGTTTTCCGCTGAAATATACTCTGAGATGGTTATTTTAATGAAATGAATTGTTTTTAAGTTTAAATATTTTTACGAGTGTTTTGAATGAATACCAACTGTGGGGTTCCCAGGGTTCGGGGCCTTACATAGCACTAGCTAAGGATATTTTTTATCATGCAAACTATTATTATAAGTTTTCCTTGAGTTATAAACATCATGTTTTTATAATCTATTTCCACAAACTTGGACAAATTTCAACAATCATTTATTTTCTCTTCTTTGTCAACGCCAACGAGTTTTGGGTTAATAATTCATGATACCACCGCCCCTATAAAAACTTTTATACCGCATACCCACCTTTAAGAAGACAAGCATCGCAAGCTACCTTTTGTTTATCTATCTTTCCTTCTCCTCCATATATATATATATATATATATTTTCTGTCGAATTCTCTCAAAGATTTTTTACAAACTAATTTTGAGTTTGATTATTCGTTAATTAGTGAGCCATTCACAATTGCATTTTTAAATCGATTTACATTTGTTATTTCAATCGTGCGGTCTATAACCGATTTCTCATAAACGTAATCATTTAGTGGAAATTGGGACTATGAACATGTTTATGTACATGTTGAGTTTTTTATTGTTACACAAATTGTTTTGATTGTTTGATTGGTTCTATTTCCGCTCAATGTTATATTCGAAGTATTTTGTTGTTCTTGATTTCAAGGTTTCATCAATTTGACCAATGTTTTATTTTAATCCTGAAGTTTCAATTATTTATTCTTGAGTTCAATGTTTATCAATTTGAGACGAAAGTTTCACTTTGATCTCGAAGTTTCAATTATTTACTTTGAGTTTCTCAATCTCAACGTTGCCTTTATTCACATTGATATTTTATTGGAAATTTTAATTGTTTAACGAGTCATTATTGACTCCAAGATCTTACTCTATTATGATAGCAAAGTTTGGTTTATCTATCTTACTCTCGAACCTAATGTTTTATCAACTTACGTGTTTATATTTTGTTAGCTTAATGATACATTTATTTACCCTGTTATTCTCAACCTCATTATGTCATTTATTGTGATATTTATGACTTCAATTGTTTTCATTCCTTATTCTAATTATTTGGAGCTACTCAATAGTTCCACTCAGTTCGTAGTAAGTTAATTAGCATCGTTATTTTGTAGTAAACCACAATGGCTTCCTTTATTTGTTTTGACAAAATATTTTCACTTATCTTTAACCTCAAGGATTTTTTTTATATATTTTATTAACTTTGATTCTTATATAGTTCATCATTCTTGATTTCCAAATTTTTCACATAAAAACTTATTCTATTTATTATATATGTTTTAAAACCCACACAACGAGACGGATTATGTGGACCATCCGACAATAAAGGTAATTATGGGTCGACACGTAATTATCCAAGTCCTCGCATGGATGACATACCAAGAAAGTTGTGTGCAATAACTCGAAACCTGGAATGATTTTGAAAGACGTGACAATTGCAGTATGATAAAGGCATGGTGGATACGCCGCTGGTACTTCCTATATATAAGTGTCCTTGCCATATTCCAATTTGTGGCGTCTTTCGGACCATTCAAAGATCGATGTTATTGTTTTTATTTAATTATGATTGTTAAAAACTTTTAAACAACTCCATGTAGTAGTTGTTATCTTTTAAAATTTTATTTTTATTTTAATTTTGGGATGAAAGTTCCAAAAGTTGTGAATCATGTAATATTCGTTACTTTTCAAACCCGAAAACCCGACCGATTTCAAATGTTTGGTTTTGTTTTATATATATATATATATATATATATATATATATATATATATATATAGAGAGAGAGAGAGAGAGAGAGAACTCATCTTTAGAGAGAAAACTTAAAAACTCCTAAAGAATTATTTTTAATTAAAAATAAAAAAATATTTTCAAATTTCTGTTTTTGCCATTATTCTTATATTTTCTAACCCTTTGCTAGAAAAAATAAAAATAACTAAAAAAATAAAAATAAATAAAAAAAAGCCGTTGTAATGCACATACGTATTACTGTGCGATACCGTTATATTACACATGTGTATTAAGTTTAATAGTGTTTAATTGCATATATTAAATATTTGTGTATTGTATATGTGTAGTAGTGTTGTATTATATGGAAAAAAATAATAATAAAATAAATTCCGATGTAGTGCACATGTGCGTTAGTGTTATATTACACATACGTACTAATATATATTCGATGTGCGTGTTAGTCTTATATTGCACATATACAATTGTGTGCATCAAATATGTGCAATAGTGTTGTATTCTATGCAATAAAACACTTTTACATATATGCAATGCATACTATTACACATATGCACTACACCGACGAGGATACCGACAAGGGTTTTTTTTTTTTTTTTTTGAACGAATAACAACATATAAGAATAATGGAAAAAAAAAGAAACTTCAAAAAAAATTTAAAAAAAAGTTAAAAATAGTTTTTAGGAGTTTTTAAGTTTTCTCTTTAAGAGGAATTTTCACTTGATCCCACCCCTATATTATATATATATATATATATATATATATATATATATATATATATATATTATAATATTCTCAAGTTTTGTTTCCCGTAACATTCGTTAATGTTTATTTGAATTTGCATTCGTTTTCGTTAAACAGACCCAGTTTGACGTTTCAATGTATTTTTGTCCATCGTTTATTATTAACATTATACTTTCCGAGGATTTACGGTTATCGTTTGTCGTTTTCAATTCATTTTGTTCAATTAACGAAGGTTTAACGTTTTAATGTTAAACAACTTGCAAACTATACGGGTATAATATAATATCCAAGTTCTTTTATAACTTTTTATTTCACATTTCAAAGTTCGGGATCCAATTCGTAAATTATATATATATTTACATTTCAAAGTACAAGGTCTATATTGTAAATATAATTTAATTCATATTCTTAAACACATCTTGAAACTTAGAGGACTAAAAGAGCAAATATTGTTTAAATTAATATTAATATTAATAAAATATAACCCACCCTCCCACCAGCCCCCCTTCCCCTAGAACACAGTTTCCCGGCGACTGTCCTTCAGCAATGATTACCATATTCAGGCAACCTTTAAACACAACTATAACGCATAATTTAAACCAAATAATCGATCGTAACTTCATTCTCCACGGTTAATATTAATCATCAATAACAACCTGTAACAGCAAAGTGTCATGTCATATTAATCCGTTGAACGACCGGATCTTAAAAATTCCATTTACGTCCATTAACCACTAAATGTTCAAATTGGTAGTATAAATAAGTCTATGAGATCCATCTAAACTCGCTCATATCATCTTCTTAATCAAATACACTCTCAAAATCATGAAATTTTTCATCCAAGTCCGTTACTCTGGCCAATCGCGTTCGTCGTTAAACAAGAACTATCACAGATAATATTTATATGAATAATGATCGTTTTTCACCGTTAGTTAAAACCCCTAAACCAATCTTGGAACGGATATGAAGATTTAAGATCTAAGGATCTTTGTGAAGAAGAAGACATTGTGTTATAATATATATATATATATATATATATATATTGTTTTCTATCCTTAAACCAAATGTACAGCTAGTCCACCTGGTTACAACTGCTTAACATTAGCTGGAGGACCGGTTTCGAATTCGGGTCATGGCACTTATTTTTGGATATTTTTTTTCATTATAAAATCAAGATTTTAATTAATTAAAAATTATTATAAATCAAATAAAATTAATTTAACTTAAATAAAGTAAAGTATAATTTATATCTTATCTTTTTAATCTAAATACCGACGTTTGTTTTCGTTAAAATTTCATGAACACCCGATTATTATTATATTATTACTAAATATCATTTAGTTAACTTTATAACACAATAACGTAATTGCTTTCAAGTTATAATCTCCGCCAAAAAATCAATATTCCATGAACGTTGTGATCCTTAATCTCGTGTTAAATTTATAGTTAAATAATATTAAAATAATCATAAATCATTAAAAATACGTTAAAACATAAAATAATACTATGATGCCATAAAGTAATAAAATATATATATTAAAATAATGCTTAAACCCTAAAACCAAATTACTTAACTTTATAATCCCGGTAGCTAGACCTTGATTTTGTATCTTCGTTATTATTTATAGTTTGTGAGATTCAATCGCTTCGGTTTCCATTTCAAGTTATCTTCAAATTTGAAAGGTGAGTTTCTCACAACCATTTTTAACGTTTTCATACATTTTGAGGTAGCATATATATCCTATCTATTTAATGGTTTATGGTGTCATTTACAAAACTGTGTTTCATATCATGGACTTGTGTGTTTACTTGATTACTTGCTCAGAATTACTTACTCATGGTTGACTAAATAAGTATGATCATACGCCCCCTTTGCACTCAGGACCATTTTGTTATGAGTGGAAAAGGGATGTGTTGGTTGTTACCGACTGGAAAGGACATTGCATGTGCGATTATTACACATGTTCATGGAATTGCATGGTTTTTACGTACTTATATAAAACTTGTGTGAACTCACAAACTATTCAATTTGTTGACCATATTATATTTTTATAGGCTACAGGTACGATCATTAGAGGATGAGACGGGTGAAGACAATAAAACTTGGATATATTTAAATAATGGACAAGTTGACGTTTGTTTTTATTTCCTTTCAATGTATTTATCTACTTGAACAATTATGTACTTGCTATTTAAATGAATTAATGATAATATTGTCACGTAATAGTGTCACATGTTTTTTGAGCAATCTATACGCCACACTTAGGCGTTTCCGCTTAAGCCGTGGTGTTCCGTTCAGATTCACTAAAGCACGGTCTTCTCGTCCGATGGGTCCTAGAATGACGGCAGACCCAGATGAAAACCCAGTGATGTGGTTAAAAAGAGAAAAGGAAATGGTCAGCGCATAGTTTGAGAAAAGGTTGGAAAAGAAAATGAGAAGACAAGCGGGTCGGATAATGCCACGTACGTTGTTATATTCACAGAATGAACAAGATGATTCCTTGGATGAAGAGTCGTGACATGACGTCTCAAAAGTGATAAACCCGGAAGCCACATGAACCAAACGAAAGGCCAATGTAAAAGCCTTACCAAAAGTCGAGAATAGTCCCGTGGCTAAAGCCGAGTAGCTAGGTCAAAAAGCAATATCGTGAAAGAACAAAACTCACGAGAAAATAGTATTAGCAATAAAATTGGAAGCGATGGAGAGAGCCCTGGCCCAAGAGACTAGAGGCGGGGAAAAAAGCACTTAAGTTATTACCTCGATGCGGATGTAGATTTCACTAAACCATACTAGTCAAAAGCCTTTGCAGAACGGTCGAAGTTTATACAGTGGATCACGGAAGCACCACTGCCCTTAAATTCTAAGTTACCGTCCTTAGTAGGGAAATATGATGGGATGTCGGATCCAAGTGACCACCTGCAGAGCTTTATAGTAGCAGGAGGAGTCGCGGGCACTTCTGGTATTGTGTCACATGTTCACTATAACCCTCCACGGTGCAGCCATAGAATGGTTCGAAAGACTTCCTAAAGGCCAGATTGCAGGTTTCGAAGACTTAATTGCTAAGTTCTCCCAAGACTTCATTCAACAGCGGAGACACAAACACAATCCCGCGGACATATTAACGATGTTCCACAGAGCCAACGACTCTATCAAAGATTTCATCACGCGATATAACAAGGAAGGTCTTATGATTGGAGGGGTGAGCGAAGATATGATATGAGCTGGTATCTGCCAGGGAGTACGGAGCGACGACCTTAAATGGTGCTTATCTAGCCGAGATGGCATGCCCTAATCTTGGGATGCTATAATGTCAGCAGTAAAAGTTTATGCAACCACTGAAAAATCCTTGAGCATATGCGATTACTCGCGGAATGGCGCGAGAAACGAACCCAAAGGATACAAAGGAAACAAAAAAGACAAAGGGTCGATATAGTCTAGAATCTAACCACTAGCGGAAACCTCTGTACCTACCGCATCAAAGCCATTGGTAGGAGACAAGCTAAATGACCATTACCGCGATTACAGACACAAGAATGGACTCCATTGTCAAAAACCCCGTTACAAATATTGGCAACAGAAAATGTAGACTTCCGGTTGCCAAAGCCGATCTTCAAAATAAAGAACCTAGAAAAGTCAAAATATTGAAAGTTCTAGGAAGACATTGGTCACACAGCCGACGATTGTATAAAGTTGAACAATGAACTCTAAGAGGCGGTTAAATCCGGAAAGCTCAAACACTTGGTCCTAGAGGCCAAGAAACACGCAAGGACCAAGGATCAGGCATGGACGAAGGCCCCTCGAAAAATACAAATAAAGAATCTGAACTCTCACATGATACAAGGTGGGAAACATCAAGGGGCGAAAAGGCAAACACCAAGTAGTGAAGCCTGGAAAGAGTAACCAGTCATTTTTCCGCGAATCAAAGGTGGACCATGCCTAAAGCAACCATTGATAATCACCGCATTAATTGGACATTATCGGAGTAAGTTCGCCTTCATTGATCAAGGAAGTACTTCAGATATAATGCACCAACAATGTTTTAATCAACTAGGCACGGAAGATAAGGCGAGACTGGAGCCAATCATCGTAACAATATCTGGATTCTCGAATGAAGTTACCCACCCGCTAGGGCAACTGAAGTTCCCAGTAACGCTAAGCGATGGTAAGCATTCCCAAACGGAAGAAGTAGAGTTCTTGGTGCTACTAGTGAAGTCAAAGCATGACGTGATTTTGGGGAGAGAGGCGATAGGGGATTTAACACAAACCCATCTACCGTACATGGCATAACTGGCGTCCCCACCTCAATGGGCATCGCATTAATAAGGCCAAATAAGGATTGTTTAGTCGTGGAATGGTAAAAACCACCCAAGGCCCCGAAACTTGTGAACAACGAGGAACCAGAGAAATGCGTACTAAACACAAAGTTTCCCGATCAAACCATCACAATCGGAGCAAACTTGTCTAAAAGCGTGAACTCATGCTTAAAGCAATTGCTACTAAATAATACAGACATATTCACGTGGCAGTCTACTGACATGATTGGAGTTCCGCGACGCATAGTGGAACATGCATTGAAAGTCAACCCGACATTCACCCCAATCGTTCAAAAGAGAAGAAAAATGGGTCCCGAGCAAACAAAAGCGATGAATGATTAAGTGCAAGAACTATTGAAGGCATGGATTATACAAGAAATAAGGTATTAAACATGGGTGGCGATCCCAGAGATGATACCTAAAAGCAAAGGGGCGTGGTGAATGTGTATTGATTACAAAGACCTAAACAAAGCATGCCCTAAAGATTTCTACCCGCTGCCTGAAATAGATTTGAAAGTAGACGTGATAGAGACCATACCGCTTCAAGTGTTTCCTACATGCATTTAAAGGATACCATAAGATCCACATGGTAGAAAAAGATTAGGGTAAGACCGCGTTCCGCACAGACAGAGGCACGTTTTGCTACAATATGATGCCCTTTGAACTAAAAAATGTAGGAGCAACATACCAACTCTTAATGGATCAACAGTTTAGGGAACATATTGGGAACAACTTAGAAGTGTACATGGACGATTTGGTCATCAAAGGCATAGAAGAAGACCAAATGCTCAGAGATATAGAAGATATCTTCAAAAGGTTGTGAAGGATTAGCATGGAATTGAACCCGAGCAAGTGTTCATTTGGAACAGAGGAAAGAAAATTCCTTGGGGTAATAGTTACAAAAGACAGCTTTAAGCCAACCCTAAGAAGGTGCAGGCAATTTCATGCATGCCATCTCCCAAGTCTCTAAAGGAAGTCCAAACATTAAACAGGAGATTGGTGGCTATGAATAGGTTTTTAGCAAACCATGCCACTAAGTCATTCCCGTTTGTGGCAACACTAAGGAATTGCTTGAAGAAATCGCAATTCCGGTGGATACCAGAGGCAGAACAAGCTTTCCAAGAAGTCAAGAGATGCCTAATGGAATTACCAACGTTAAGGGCTCTACAGATAGGGGAAGAACTTACCTTATACTTGTCCGCATCGAATAGAGCGGTTGGTGCAGTCTTGCTAGTAGATCAAAAACAAGTGCAAACACCGGTTTACTACATTCGCAGAACCCTCACAGACGCCGAAACAATGTATTCCACGATGGAGAAGTTGGTCCTAGCCTTGGTATATGCTTCATGATGCCTCCCACATGCCAATTTTATCCGATTAATCATCGGATATATGTCGTCGCTTCATGAGAGTTTTATATTTTTATTTTAGTTAAATGACTAGCTGGTCTCTCAACTTTTTAATTGCCAAAATTGGTATGAAAATTTTTAGGATGTTACACCGTGATTTTAAACTTTAATAACAAAAAAAAAAAGGAAAAAAAGAAGAAGATTGAAAGAAGTGGCAAACACAATGGTGCAGAGGGCAGAAGATTGACAACCACTTGTTAGGATGTTAGATTGTTAGGTATGACATTCCGTCATTAAATCACTAGTTGGCCACTTCAATTTGTTTTGATTTATTTGATTAAGGACTAGATTCGAAAAATTACAAGTTTTGAACTTTAGATTGAATATTTGAATGCTAGAAATTTTAAAAATTGTTTGTATGAGTACTCAGAGTGGATTATAACATTGAATTTTTATGAGTTATGATTAGGTTTAATGTGATTATGTGAAAACCATACTAAACTGTGTATATGTGTTTAACTGATAATATGTTATGTTATTGTCTTGAATGAGAACCATGGTAATTAAATTGGTAAGAGTTTAATGATTTAAAACAAAAATAATGAGTCACAAAATGAAACGATTACTTTTGTGATTCCTCAAAAGTAATGGCCATACATAAGAGAATAGAAATTCGCAGAGAACACTTTTATATATATTATATTTTTATTATATATTTGTAATAGTGTTTTGACGTGCCTTTGTTGATTATATGAAATTTAGTTCGATTATATCTTTTTTTATATGAATCAACCCTATTCGACCTAAGCCAACCCAAAATAAATTAATATATAGTGATAGACAAACGACACTAAAACTTTCGCCCTCATGAAAAAATTTTCTGAGTCCATCATTGGCCGGCAATTATGTTAAAGCGAATTTGATTAATCGACAATTCGGTTATAGTTACGGTTAATAGGTCTTCGTTAACCGACTTTAACCAAACCAAACCTTGTATGTTTGTGTTTTTCTAAATTTTATACCTTTATTTCCATCATTATACCTCCATCTCAAGCTTCGAACATTTAAAATTAAGTTGCAAGCAGCCTACAAGTATCTCATAGTTTGGAACACTATAACCAATCTTGTAACCAACGTATCTCAACTTCAAAACTTGTTGAACTTGAAACACCATAGCCAAACCATTTTCAAGAAGAAAAAAAACGGCTCGGATAATTAACCGAACCATAACCAACAGTTAACCAACCATTCGGTTATGAGTTTGTAAAGCAATTTTTCATAACCCAAAACTCGTATGGTTAAGCCCGTAACCGAACCGAACCGAACCGAACCTAAATTAACTAATAAAACATTGGGAGCAAGCATCAACTGAGGAATCTTTGGTCTCATGGATTCCAATAACCCTTCAAGATCGCACAAACTACTAGACATGTCTCAAAGACTTCGTCAATCAAACTCCATTTGCCCACAACCTCACAAATCCGAACCCTCCAAAAGACCCAACCGATCTGCAGTTCTCATTTGTCTATTCGAAGAAGCCAATCAAATCTATGTTATTTTAACCAAACGATCATCCAAACTCTCGTCATACTCCGGTAAACACATTCGTGCACTCCAGGTGTTCGATAAAATGCCTGAAAGCAGTTGGCATACTAGTGCATTCAAGGTGTTTGATGAAATGCCTGAATGAGGTTGAAAATTGAAATGGGTTTGTTTTGCAGGGCATGTTTCTTTACCGGGAGGTAGAACCGATGAAGGGGATGCGGATGATATTCGGACCGCGCTGAGGGAGGCCGAGGAGGAGATCGGTTTGGATCCGTCTCTTGTGGATGTTGTTACTGTTCTTGAACCATTTGTAACCAAGGTGAAACTTTGTTCTAATCAGGGGTGTGCACGGTTCCGTTTGGGTTGGTTTTGGCTGGTTTTGGGCCAAAACCGAACCAAAAACTGAAACTTCGGTTTAATGAATTTTTGAATATGTTTGGTTCGGTTCGAATGAATTTGGGCGTAAATCATTTTGGTAATTAATAACTGATTTGATTACTATATATTTTAACTAAAATAATTGAGTTACATATTTATTAAATTAAATACTTATAAATTGCTTAAAATGAAAAATAAAAGAAATGAAAATCTATAAATTCAGTTTTTCCGTTTTATGTTGCACAGAAAACCAAAAGCAAATCGTAAATTCAGTTTTTACAAATACGTAAAACCAAACCGTCGGTGTTTGTTTCGGTTCGGTTTTTTTGGTTTCGGATCCGTTTTTTCAGTTTCTTTCACATCACTAGTTCTAATATATTAGACATGAAATTAGCCCTTTTGCGTATCCAAAAGATTTTGAAATTTATACCCTAATTAGTAATTACAATTTTAGTTAAAGATAATTTAGGTGTTATATTTAGGAGTGTTAAAGTAGAACTTTCTTTATATGCTTACACTTTAGATAACTTCCAATTTACATAGGCATCGGCATTTATCATACTATTAATGTACCATTGTGCTTAAAATTGTCAAGTGCCAAACATTTTGTGTTGTGTACTTCATTATTATCCTTTTGAATCAATGAAAATATATCCTTTTTAAGATATTACACGTTCTGGTGGGCGAGCCTTGAACAAACGGTTAAGGTTACTTCTTTGTGAAAAAATTGGCATGTCGGTTAACGGGCCAAAGCTGATATTACATCTTTCTTGTGTTTAATGGAAACGATTGACTATTTGATTGTGATGGCAGGAGAATGTTACTGTGGTTCCAGTGCTCGGTATACTATGGAATAAACAAGCATTCAATCCGGTTCTAAACAGTGAAGAAGTAGAATCCATATTCTATGCTCCTTTTGAAATGTTTCTGAAGGTTCGTTTTCTTTATTTCTCAACCTTATTAATCATTGGACTGCATATTGGATTATGTTTTTATCACAAACATGCCAGTGTGTAAAAAGAGTTCAAAAGTTTATAAATGTATATGGGCCAAATGGGATGAAAGTTGTCCAAAACGCACAAGCAACCTCCTAAGTAACTTTATTTTCGAAGGAGTAAACTGTCATTTTTGTCCATGTGATTTATTAGTCATTTTCGCCACTTTCATGCATTATTATTTTTTGTTTCCCTATATATGTACGCTGTGGTTTCGTTCTTTTGTTATCTCGGTCCAACTCACTAACACCAGTAAGAATATTCAGTTTAATCTAATGTGAACGACTAATATGCCCTTACTAACAAACAAATTAAACTACCATTTTCGTCCCTGTGGTTTCGTCACTTTCATCCATTTTATTTTTAGAGTAAACCAGTTTTGTGTGTCTTAGTTGCTCTTTTTATAATTATGTATATTGTTCGAATACTCTGAATCCCCCGATTAGTCCGAAAACAGTTGAACACCCCTAGTTTATGAAGTGTTCTATTCTATGAAAAAGAGGAAAAAAAGTGATTAAAAGGTCAATCCGAATCAGGTTGATATTTTACAAACAATTTTGTATCTGGAAGATCATAAGGAATTATACTTTTTATTTGGTATTGAAAAACACTAGTTTAATCAGGGGCGAAGAAATAAAGTGGATGAAAGTGACCAAACCACATGCACTAAAAATACAACCTCCTGAGTTGGTGTCTTTTTTAAAAAAAATTTAAATAATTTGTAATGATATACTTTTCGTGACGACATTCAACTCGATGACCGCGCTGTGTGCTTAATGATGGGATTTTGTTGATTCAGGACGAAAACAGGCGGGAGGAGGAGAGAGAATTTCAAGGAGACAGATATGTGCTTCATTACTTTGATTTTGAAACGAATAATAAGGTGTATGTGATATGGGCTCTAACTGCCGGGATCTTAATCTCCACGGCATCGTTAGTGTACCAGCGGGCACCGGATTTTGAACCGAGGATGCCTAAATTCTGGAAGAAAAATCACAGCAGATTCTAAGTATTCATTGTCAATGTGTATTGCGATTATTGTATAAGTTGTATGTTTATGTAATCATGTCTATTTTTTTCAAGTAGAATATTGGAAAAAGGAAGTGTAACATAATGAGTTAAATCACATAAATTTATGCTAATGTGCGATGTGGCTGCTGCCTGGAATATAGGACAGATGTGTGATTAGGTCATATTCGGCATATTACCCGAAACAAAATGACCTTTGATTAACCAGAATCTTATTTCTAAACGGTAAGAATTCCTATAACATAAAAGATTAAAACCTTAATCATCCACCCGACAAATGCGAAACCCAAAGAATACCTCTAAGACCATGTGATATGATTCATTTTCATCATTCTTATCTTTTGTCTTGTTTGTATCACATCAGTGTCAATTTAGCCTTTTCTCTATCATTCAGTCTTACCATATTATACCTTATTTTCCACTATTCCGTTTTATTTAATAACAAAAAGAAATAAAATGAAAAAGGAAAAAACAAAAACAAAAAACTTGATTGGATGAGGGGTCAAAGGACCCGCATGACCACCCCAACGACACCCCGTCATTCTCCATCATGGGGAGGGGGGCGCGGTGTTCCCTTTCCCTCATTCTCCTCATTGCCTACCACGTAGGACCCTTCATGATCATAAATGATCTATATCGCATGGTATAACTAAATCAGATACCAAAAAGATTAAGATCTTCAAGTCGAGTCTTGTTGAAACCTTGGAATTCCAAAGACAATGATCCATATTCCATAGTAAATAAGTTATTTTTGTGAAAAAAGAACTATAATTTGTTATTTATTTTAACAAAGTAATTTGATGAAATAATTCTAGAACCTTTTTAACTTGTTATGAACATCCGTTATTCATGGGCGTCATGTTTTTCATCCTTGATAGCATGTACGCAGTAGGTAAGTCATGCCGGAAAGCATAAGCATGAAAGAGCATAAGCTGCGATTTAGCTTTGTAGCTAATATAAATAACATGTTGGACGATCGTCCACATGTGTTAGGCAATGCATAGAATGAAAACTCATTTGAGTTGAGAAAACCCGTGAAAACTCTATATAACATTTTTTTTTTACATATGTAATATGTGTTTTTACATTTAATACAAAATATCAAAAAAAAAAATGTTTCGGATTTTTTTTACATTTTTTACCTTACAAAAAATCAAAAAAAAAAAAATGTTTCGGATTTTTTTTTTACATTTTTTACCTTTTAAACATATTTTTCATGAGAGAAAATGCAACTTTACTTTTACATTTTTTTTATTAACTTTAATTGCGAACTACAAGATTCAAACTTTAGTTAAAAATATGTGATTGAGAATGATTTTTAGAGTTTTCTCAATTTAAGTGGATTTTTATTTTATTCTAACATACATATATTATGTGTTACGCCAAACATTAGAGAGGTGGGAAGAGGTGCACAAATCGGTTAACTGGTTAATTTCCTAACAGGTTTTTTTGGCGGGAAATAACCGGTTAGACCGGTTAATCGGGTCGGGTACTAACCGGTTTTGAAAAATTAATAAAAAAAGAAAATCGGTTAACCAGTCGGTTATTAACCGGTTTTTAATAAAATAATAAAAAAATCGGTTAACCGGTTAGTAACCGGTTTTGAAATCAATAATATTAACCGGTTACTAACCGACGGTTAGGATCCGTTAGTAACCGATTAGAATTGGACCGGTTATTAACCGGTTTCTGTGTGCATCTCTAGAAGTGGGTGCCTGGGTGAAGCTTACGTGACAATCATGGGCCGGGAGGCTGAAGATGATCCACTAAACATAGAACATAGGTGGGCCTCATTTAAATATCCTTTTTATATATTTGTATTTAAAAGGGTTTTTGGATTTTAAATAATCCTAAATTTTATGACGGGCACACTTATAACTAAAAATATGTGTGAGTGTGTCCAAATTTTATGTCAAGCATACTCACTTTAATTAAAAATTTGTTATTTAGAATGACTTTTTAGAGTTTTTTCAATTAAAGTGGATTTTTATTGTATTCTAGCATACATGTAACATGTGTTACGTCAAACATTAGAGGTGGGTGACGCTTATGTGACAATCATGTGTCGAGAGGCTGAAGATGATCCACTAAACATAGGTGGGCCTTATTTAAATATTTTTTTTATATATTTGTTATTTTTATTTCACTTTTATTTATAAAATGTAAATTGTATCTAAAAGGGTTATTTGAATTTAAAAAATCCCAAATTTTATGTCGAGCACGCTCACAATTGAGAAAATGTTTGACATCATTTTTAACTTTCATCTTATTTTCTTCTTACACTATCAAATTAACGGGACTTTAACTCTGTTAGTTTTCTTACTGATGTGATATTTTTTTAACGATTTAGCATGCTTATGTGGCTTTTTTAAACTTGTGGGTCCCACACTCCCACTTCATCTTTTTTCTCCATGAAACGTAATGAAGGAGCTACAAAATGGGCGATTTTTGGCATGTGGCGCCCAATTAGGAAATGGGGATTTTTGTGTTAGGGGTATAGTGGTGTTGTAACACAATATATATATATATATATATATATATATATATATATATATATATATATATATATATATATATATTGGGGAGGTTTTAAATGAGAACCACTTTGAGTTTTAAAAACTCGAAAGAACTCAACATAATAATTTTTTTTTGAATTTTTTTACACATACGTAATATATATAGGTTACATATACGTAAAAAAATTACAGAATTTTTACGCATCGAGTTGACTTTTTACATATGTGAAACAGACATAAATATTAGTGTAATCACTTACATCTTTATTCTCTCTGCTACTTTAATTTTTTAATCTGATTTAATCTCAACCACATAATTTAATCTATTTAATTAAATGTGTGGTTAAGAATGAAGTTCCTAAGTTCTTAAAACTCAACAAGGTTCTCAAAATATCCTTTATATATATATATATATATATATATATATATATATATATATATATATATATAGAGAGAGAGAGAGAGAGAGAGAGAGAGAGAGAGCAAAGTTAGAAAAAGAAGTCAATTTTTCCTAAGAAGTGTAGGAAGAAATCTATACTATTAGATTCAATAAAACACATAAGGGTAGGATTGTGTATAGATTTTATATTATATTTGGGAATTAAAATTAGGAATTATTATATTTGACAAATTTCTATTATTAAGCCCATGCATATTAGTTATACGATCTGACCATTATTTATGGATATTATATTATTGTCAACCCAAAAAAGAAAGTGAATTTTCTTAAAGTTTTGAGTCTCGAATCAAAATAAAACCCAGCATCTCATTTAAATCACAAAACATGGTTAAAGAAAGAATATATTTTTGTTCAACAACCGTCTTATTTAATCACGATGAGCGGGCACTCCGACCACCAACGTCAACCTGTTCGATTCCGATCGCCGGCCACCTACCCTACTGTACTCAAGTTTTGGTCTGTTGCCGATGACTTTGTCAACACCGGCACCGCGCATAACCATGACCAGTCGCCGGAAGCATGACCCTCGTTGCCGTCGCCATTGTCATCGACCGATTTAAGGTAAAAAAATTGCCCCAACTGTTATTCTCATGTCAGATCCGGTTCCCTTTTTTCGCCGCAAATGAGATGTGTAGGTAAATCTGAACTTGTTGCTACTTCGGATCATAATAACAATGCTACAGAGATTGAAAACTCACCCTGTGGAGGATCTGGTTATGGAAGATCCATAATATCAAGTAATTTTGAAATACATTCTGTGTTCATCTTTGGTGAGAGGATCAACTTAAGACCTGTTGATATGCAGTTGCAATGATTGGTAATTCGGGGATATATTCGAATGTGATGGCTGATCAGAGGTTTTGAAAAACATGGTTATGCATTTTGTTGTAACTATGTTTTTGTTCATGAATGTCAGTTATGTATATTTTGCTATATAGTGTATTTTTGTTCATGAATGTTGATTATTTGTTACTCTTTCAAATAAAGAATATAGTGTATTTGTTAATGAATATTGGCTATGGCTCGCTTTTAATTCTTAACTATATATAGTGTTTTTGTTTATCGTAGTCATTCAAAGTTTAATTTTGGTACTAGAACTAAAAGACGGTGGTAAAATATTAAAGATCTAAAACACAATATAATATAGTTATGATGTTCAAGATAATGTGTTTTTGTTATTCGTGTTCTTGGTGTTGAGTTTTAATTTTGGATTAAAATTTGGTATTATTTTTAAGTTTTAATTATTATTTGATTTTTAAAAACACACTGTAGTATATCTTATTCATTAATATTGGTTATAATGTTCAAGCTAGTGTGTTTTAGTTCTTGATATTGTGTTTTAAATTTGTATTAAAATTCGGTGTTTTTTTTTTTAATTTTGATTATTTTGATTTAAAACACACTGTTATATGTCTCGTGATGTTCTTGGTGTTGTATTTTAAATTTTATTTAAAAATGATAATTATAGATTGATAATGTTTCCATATATAATTTAACGCACTGGACGAATATACCCCTGGAGTGTTATAAAACAAGTATTAAAATAAAACACACCGCCTAAAAAACACACTTTTCATCTAGACCATCAGATCACCAAATCTAAGGCACTAGATTACTTCCTACGCTTTTTAGACACACTCCGCTTCTTATTATAACCCCACCATATATATATATATATATATATATATATATATATATATATATATATATATATATGGTTAGGTTAAAATAAAAACCCACTTGAGTTGTGAAAATTTTAGAAACCCATTTTCAATCATATGTTTTCAATTAAAGTTTGAATCTTGTGGTCCATAATTAGAATAAGTAAAATATGTAAATGAATATATAGCGTTCTCTCTCCTGAAAAAATATTTAAAAGTTACTAAAAAATGTAAAAAAAAATGGCAGAACAATTTTTTTTTAATTTTTTGATGTTTTGTATTAAATGCAACAACATATATTTTATTACATGTGTAAAAAAAACGAGGTTGCATAGGGTTTTTACAACTTAAATGGACAAGTTTGAAGTAGTGGTAGACAATTTGTTAGACAATTTAAAAAGTATTCATAGTTACACTTTTAGGGTTCTTAATCAAAAAGGGATTAATAATAACATAAGCAATGGATCAAAAGAAAGCAAGAAAAACTCAAAATATAGAAGCTCTGATTGAATTCGTAAAAATCATTTTTATTTTGCCATTAATATCAACAGTTGCCTGCAAATGGATTTGGAGAAAGATGAAATGAACTCGTTGAATTAATGGTGGCATACCAAAATAAATAATCTATTTTTAGATGTTTCTTAATTAAATCGACATAGTTTGAGGAGTTTTACGTCTAAGCTTAGGCGTGTGACAACACCGTATTCACATTTCCCAAAACTTGGAAAGTGAATACGGTGTTGTCGCACGCCTAAGCTTAGACAGATACTCTTCAAAACTACGTCGTTTTGATTAAAAATCATCTAAAAATAGATCATTTCATTTTAGTATGTCATCGTTAATTCAATGAGTTCATTTCATCTTTCTCCAAATCCATTTGGAGGCAACTTTTGTTTGTTATTTCAATTATAACTACCTAAATCTGAAACTAATTCATAAAAAATAAATCGAAAATAATTTTTTGGTTTTTGTTGTTGAAGAACTTGTGATATACAGCAGGTTCTAGAAATTTCTTTTTATTTCAACTATGATCTTTCATCATCCCTTCACTTACATGTGCATCAATCTCCTCTTCTTTCATTTATATTGTTTTTAACCATTTATGTTTGATTGACTTTTAGGTTTGAAAAACATGTATTTGAATAAAATTATGTTGTATGTTCTTAGAAGGGTTTCAAGAACTTCTTAACAAACTAAAATTTAAAAAGTATTCATAGTTACACTTTTAGGGTTCTTAATCAAAAAGGGATTAATAATAACATAAGCACTGGATCAAAAGAAAGCAAGAAAAACTCAAAACATAGAAGCTCTGATTGAATTCGTAAAAATCATTTTTATTTTGCCATTAATATCAACAGTTGCCTGCAAATGGATTTGGAGAAAGATGAAATGAACTCGTTGAATTAATGGTGGCATACCAAAATAAATGATCTATTTTTAGATGTTTCTTAATTAAAACGACGTAGTTTGAGGAGTTTTCCGTCTAAGCTTAGGCGTGTGACAGCACCGTATTCACTTTTCCCAAAACTTGGAAAGTGAATACGGTGCTGTCGCACGCCTAAGCTTAGACGGAATACTCCTCAAAACTACGTTGTTTTGATTAAAAATCATCTAAAAATAGATCATTTCATTTTGGTATGTCACCGTTAATTCAATGAGTTCATTTCATCTTTCTCCAAATCCATTTGGAGGCAACTTTTGTTTGTTATTTCAAGTATAACTACCTTAATCTGAAACTAATTCATAAAAAATAAATCGAAAATAATTTTTTGGTTTTTGTTGTTGAAGAACTTGAGATATACAGCAGGTTCTAGAAATTTCTTCTTTTTTCAGCTATGATCTTTCATTATCCCTTCACTTACATGTGCATCAATCTTATCTTCTTTCACTTATATTGTTTTTAATCATTTATTTTTGATTGATTTTTAGGTTTGAAAAACATGTATTTGAATAAAATTATGTTGTATATTCTTAGAAGGGTTCCAAGGACTTCTTAACCAACTAAAATTAAAAAAGTTTTTCTTGTTTCACTTTTAGGGTTCTTAATCAAAAAGGGATTAATAATAATGTAAGACCCCCGGATCCCAAGAATCCTACAGTTGATAATCACATCCATAATTTCACCAAAAATTTAAAACCAAAAGTTTCATTTTATTTAAAACCAGTTCAGAGTAATTTATCAGCGGAAATTCATAAGCATCAAAAATTCCCAAAACCGGAAAAATACCAAATGATAAATAGTGGGAAAAAGTTAAGTATCTAAAATCCCAAAACTGAATATAAAGTGAAGTGTTTGTTTTATTTTAAAGTCCTCGTCTAGAAATGCCTTCAACTCCGAGTAGCATCCAGCACGTCCAAGCGGTAACATCCACTCCTTAACCTGAAAGTCAATCTAACATACACACAAAGTCAGCTAGAGCTGAGTGAGTTCAAGTTTTCGTAAACAATAATTCATACTTTTATTTCAAAGTTATAGCTCTAAACAAAAGAGAGGATAATAATAAAATAAATAAATTTAGTTCACCAAATAATACATACATCGTCGAACACACGTACACGAGCCTCTCCACCACGAGTCAAGACTCGAGTAATATATTTGACCCGGACGCGGTAAGACCTAAGCATGTGACACGAGCCTCTCCACCACGAGTCAAACCCGAGTAGTATATTTGACTCGGTCACTGCTTACACATCCAAACACGTGATACGGGCCTCTCCACCACGAGTACAACCCGAGTAATATATTTGACCCGATCACGATTTAACATACAACGGGCCTCTTCACCACGGGATTTTAAAACCCGAGTAATATATTTGACCCGCCAAAATGATGATCACGCCAAGCGGGCCTCTCCACCACAGGATTTGAAAACCCGAGTAGTATATTTGACCCCGCCGTAATCACCATGCACACACACATCAATAACTCTACTCACATCATTTTTAGTCACAAGGAACTAAATGTCATCACGCCCCCGTAGGCTATAAGGTAACACATACTCATACATTTGTATATAATCCCAAAATATACCATATCGTAAGTAAGCCATCTTTAGTCACGAATGGCTAACTAACATCCCTAATCATAGGCCATCGGATAACACATGCACATACATACATACATATATCATCCCAAAACATACCAAATTACAAGTAAGCCTATGGGCCATAAGGTAATATATAATAATCAGTCCAATACATGAACTAAGTAAATAGGTCTACTCGTATTCAATTACTACTAAGTCTATTAACATCATCGAGTCTAGACCATAATCAGGTATATAACCTTAAGGAATATATGATCATAGCGAGTCTAAAATATCCTAAGGCATAGAATATAGTCCACTCATAGTTTTATAAATCCACAAATACAAATAAGGCTATGTAATACCATCCAAATAGTTGTAACGAGTAAAATCGTGTAAAATTGTATTACGGTGTGTATGCTAGCCCAAAACGTAAAAAGATTTAAAAGGAGCATCATGAACTCACCTGAAATGAGCCACACAACACCAAAGAGTTTGAGAACTTCAAAGCCAATCCACAGTTTACAAGCCTGTCGGATTGCACACAAAGATTACTAACTAAACGTACCAACTCGTTTATCCTACGAGACCTTCTAACATGATTTGATTGACCTAAAGCCTTGACATTACCAAATTCAATTACATCAGCCCCTGAGGCCATGTGTTTACCAAAACCACCCTTAGTTAATCCCGGGGACAAAGGGTTCCCAATTTACCCCCGAAAGTTGTTGACTTTATCGAATACGCGCGTTAACGGGTTGTTTATGCACTTATATACCGACTCAGCCCCGTGTGGACCAAATTTAGTAAAATCACAGACAACAAGTCCACACGATGCTACACGAGTTGGATGGGTCGGTAATTCGCAAGCACGATGCACAAATTACCAATAAACACGAATTTGCGCCGTACCGACCCGTTTGAGTAACCGACAACCAATTCAGCCCCAATAACATAAAAATATAGTTTTTCATAGCCAACAAATCATACCGAGGCTACAACATCCGAAATGGGTTGTTAATTCCCTCAAACAATGCGCTAGACGCAACAATTGACAAACTAGACAACCGAAACCTAGTTTTCACTTCATCAACAGTTGACCAATCTAACGAAAGCCAAAACTCATGATACTAAAGTATATTACACTAGATATACCTAAGAAGATGACAGAGCACGAACTTCAATTATAACAGCCCCGAAAGATGCGAGAAAGGGCAGCCACCGGTTAAGCCTAAAACGAACTTATCTATCAATAACGAATATAACATGCAGATTTTAGCATGCAAAGATGTATTTTATTACATAGGAAAACCATGGAATTAAATTATTAAATTTTTACCAGAATTGAATAAATCTCTTAAGTTTATAAAAATATTTTTATTATATTTTTGTAGCGGACACAAAAATCATAAAAGTTCCTTCAACACAGAAAGGTTTGTGCAGCTATTTCAGTGCGCAACAAAATGGTTTTATTTTTATAAAATTCATTACCCAGCCAAATTAAACGATTCCTATTGGGTTTGGTTCCTAACTCAAAATATTAACTTCCAGAAGTTGAACCAACCAATTTAGAGTTGTCGAAAAAGGGTTATGATGTCGGGAAGACAGACCAGAATCCGTCATCCCGCATCAGCTTTGACACTCGATCTTATAAAATCATAAAAAGTATTCAAATCTAGTCCAAAAATTACGTATTATACCTTTCTGGAAACTAGACTCAAACTAGAACATCATAGAAACAAGAATCGATCAAAAAAAATATATTTTCATCGAGTTACAGACCGAGCAATAAACGAGTACGAATCTGTCAGAAATTGTTATAATCAAAACTCACCCTAACGTGTTCAACAAAGGGTTTAAGGGTGAAAAATAGTTATACTAAGATAGAACCGAACTGGAATTGAAGTTTGGATGGCCGGAAATGGGCTGGTCTTGCACGGAAATCGAGAAGAGAGGGGGAGGGGGCGCCGATCGGTGTAAGGGGTTGGGTTAGGATTCAGGTTTATTTATTTATTTTTTTGTATAATATAATAAAGATAATACATCCTAGTCTCTCTACTCTAACAATGGGTGAACTTGTAAAAAAGTTAACTAAGATACGTTTACGAGGGTGGCAAGGAGCTCTCGGGAGATTGCCGGGTCAAGCCCGGAAGGTGTACACAACACTACAAGGTTAAACCTTTTTATCGGAAATTAACGGACGTTACAAATAACATAAGCACTGGATCAAAAGAAAGCAAGAAAAACTCAAAACATAGAAGCTCTGATAGAATTCGTAAAAATCATTTTTATTTTGCCATTAATATCAACAGTTGCCTGCAAATGGATTTGGAGAAAGATGAAATGAACTCGTTGAATTAATGGTAGCATACCAAAATAAATGATCTATTTTTAGATGTTTCTTAATTAAAACGACGTAGTTTGAGGAGTTTTTTGTCTAAGCTTAGGCGTGTGACAGCACCGTATTCACCTTTCCCAAAACTTGGAAAGTGAATACGGTGCTGTCGCACGCCTAAGCTTAGACGAAATACTCCTCAAAACTACTTTGTTTTGATTAAAAAACATCTAAAAATAAATCATTTCATTTTGGTATGTCACCGTTAATTCAATGAGTTCATTTCATCTTTCCCCAAATCCATTTGCAGGCAACTTTTGTTTGTTATTTCAATTATAACTACCTAAATCTGAAACTAATTAATAAAAAATAAATCGAAAATAATTTTATGGTTTTTGTTGTAGAAGAACTTGTGATATACAGCAGGTTCTAGAAATTTCTTCTTCTTTCAGCTATGATCTTTCATCATCCCTTCACTTGCATGTTCATCAATCTCATCTTCTTTCCCTTATATTGTTTTTAATCATTTATGTTTGATTGATTTTTAGGTTTGAAAAACATGTATTTGAATAAAATTATGTTGTATGTTCTTAGAAGGGTTCCAAGAACTTCTTAACAAATTAAATTTTAAAAATTATTTCTAGTTTCACTTTTAGGGTTGCTAATCAAAAAGGGATTAATTATAACATAAGCACTGGATCAAAAGAAAGCAAGAAAAACTCAAAATATAGAAGCTCTGATTGAATTTGTAAAAATCATTTTTATTTTGCCATTAATATCAACAGTTGCCTTCAAATGGATTTGGAGAAAGATGAAATGAACTCATTGAATTAAAGGTGGCATACCAAAATAAATGATCTATTTTTAGATGTTTCTTAATTAAAACGACGTAGTTTGAGGAATTTTCCGTTTAAGCTTAGGCGTGTGACAGTACCGTATTCACTTTTCCCAAAACTTGGAAAGTGAATACGGTGTTGTCGCACGCCTAAGCTTAGACGGAATACTCCTCAAAACTAAAAAAATATTTTCTAGAACCTGCTGTATATCACAAGTTCTTCAACAACAAAAACCAAAAAATTATTTTCAATTTATTTTTTATGAATTAGTTTCAGATTTAGGTAGTTATAATTGAAATAACAAACAAAAGTTGGCTGCGAATGGATTTGGGGAAGATGAAATGTACTCATTGAATTAAAGGTGGCATACCAAAATAAATGATCTATTTTTTGATGTTTTTTAATCAAAACAACGTAGTTTTGAGGTGTTTTCCGCCTAAGCTTAGGCGTGTGATAGCACCGTATTCACTTTTCCCAAATCTTGGAAAGTAAATACGATGCTGTCGCACGCCTAAGCTTAGACTGAATACTCGTCAAAACTACGTCGTTTTGATTAAAAATCATATAAAAATAGATCATTTCGTTTTGGTATGTCACCGTTAATTCAATGAGTTCATTTCATCTTTCTCCAAATTCATTTGCAGGCAACTTTGGTTTGTTATTTCAATTATAACTACCTAAATCTGAAACTAATTAATAAAAAATAAATTGAAAATAATTTTTTGGTTTTTGCTGTTGAATAACTTGTGATATACAGCAGGTTTTAGAAATTTCTTCTTATTTCAGCTATGATCTTTCTTCATTGTCACACACCGACTAGCACAATGCGGAAGCGTAAAACTGGAATGTAACAGACACCTCTGGTATCAACACATTATTTATAAAGAAACATTACAAACTATTTTACAATATATTACATTTCTTTGTTTTATCATTATTTTACAGTGTAGGTGATACAAACAAAACTAGTTCGTTAACTATACATTCTTACTACTAACGTCCTTGCTTCTATTCATATAGCATCAACCACAGATCACCAAATCATTCCGATTTAGGTACACCTGAAAAGCAGTTTAAAACAGGTCAACTACTAGAGTTGGTGAGTTTCACGAGTTTCAAGAAAACAGTAATGAGTATTCACAAGTCAACACTTGTAATCATGAAATAAGTATGTATATATGTAAATGATGTAATTATGCTAAGCTACAGTGAAGCCTTGACTGTATGTGCTACGTGCATCAATTTCCCACGCTCAATCAACCACTGTGGCCCCTTTCCGCCCACAACATGCCCCAAGTAGCTATGTCTAACACTACATAGCGTGTTGTATAATTATGGTCATGTGCAAACGGGGTAAAGTCTCAGCAATACATGCCGGCTCCGTTTGGGTTTGTCAAACCAATAGTACTATTCACAAGCAACGACTCGAAGTTAATCACTGTGTTAGTGGAGACTTTCGTGTGTTAGCACTTAGATAATTCACATCAATACATGTTTCAGGTATGTATATGTAATCAAACATGCTTTTCACCCCAAAAGTTCGTAAAACTGTTTAAAGAGTGGGGTCATGAAACTCACGGTTTAGTAGATAATCAGTACTGTATCAGCTCGTGGTTTGTTCGGTCCGCTATCAGTAGTTCCTATAATCAATATTATAATAATATTAATATTTTAATATTATTATAATCTCAATACTAAACTGGGCTGTATAACTAATCTGGGTGTAGCTGGAATGCCCAGAAAGTGGCAATAGGCTTAGGTTGTGATGTTGTTCAATGTCTAATACTTAAAACTGAACTAGGCTCAGATTCCCGTCTTCCCAGCTGCGCCAAGTTGTTCGTTTACGCGTTCAGAAAACAGTTATGTAACATCCCGAAATTTCTAAGGTAATATTAGTTATATTACTTATTAATAGATGGAAAGTTTACTCGGGTTATCAGGAAATAAATAATATAATAGGAGTTGGTATGGGTCGGGCTAGTGTTGGGTAATGGATGTGGGTTGTGGACTTGGGTTAATTGAGATGGGTTAAATGAGAATGGGATTTTAGGGATATAAATACCCCCAAAATCCCAAAATATCTCATTTCTCACCAACTCCCCAACACACACTCCATACACACTCAAAACACACACATTCTAACCGATCAAGATTCGAAGCCGAGACCCGAGATTTGTTGATAGATCTGAGTTGGTAAGGTAAGAACTAATCCCGCAAAGCTAATATTACTGAAAATGGTTAGGATTTGACGAGTTAACCGGACCCGAAACCTTACTGCCCAAATCGGACCCCTAAAACGTCGATTTTAGGCCGATTTGATGGTTGGGGTTTGTAGGCGCTGATCATACGATTCCGTGGGTACCAAAATCGAGTTATTTGGCTAAGAAACGAAGGAGTTATGGGCAAACAGATCTGCAGCGCGATAACTTCGCCTGCAAGATTAAGTTCGCCTGATGAACTTCGCCTTCAAGCGTAACTTCGCCTTCAAGCGTAAGTTCGCCTAAGGATAACTTCGCCTGAAGCCAAGTTCGCCTAAGGTTTAACTTCGCCTACGGTCAAGTTCGCCTAAGGATAACTTCGCCTGAAGCCAAGTTCGCCTAAGGTTTAACTTCGCCTGAAGCCAAGTTCGCCTAAGGATAACTTCGCCTGAAGCCAAGTTCGCCTAAGGTTTAACTTCGCCTGAAGCCAAGTTCGCCTAAGGTTTAACTTCGCCTGAAGCCAAGTTCGCCTAAGGTTTAACTTCGCCTGAAGCCAAGTTCGCCCGAGGGTTAACTTCGCCTGAAGCCAAGTTCGCCTAAGGTTTAACTTCGCCTGAAGTGAAGTTCGTTTAGAAAATAAATTAAAAACCTAATGGGAAATGTGTTAAGACAGTTAATGGAAATAAAATTTTTCCAAGCTGACCTGGCAGCTCGACCCCAGCCAGGGGCTCTGCCCCTTGGACCCTGCTAGGGGCTGCCGCCCCTAGACCCCGCTGCCAGGGGCGCTGCCCCCGGACCCCGTTCGTTGTGGGTCATATAAAGATAGAAATACATTATGAGAGGTGATAGTTAATTGATACGTGTAACTTGTTCAGTCAGCCGAGCCCAGTTAAGAGAAGGGATTTACAGCTATCAGAAACAGAAGCAGAGTTCAGGTGAGTTTCTAGCCCCATTTATGTGTTATGTTTTCGGGGCTGTGTGCATACTCAATGTGATAGTTAATACACTTATCCTAAGAGATAAGTGTATGCCTTATATGGATAATGTGAAATATATGAATGATTGCTTGATGGTACGTGAACGATCTTCGGATATTGCACGTACTGTCAGGTTGTAAAGCTATGTATAAGGTAGGAATGTTATATATGAATGATTGCTTGATGGTGCGTGAACGATCTTCGGATACTGCACGTACTGTCAGGTTATAACGCTATGTGTACGGTAAGTATGATACGTATGCTTATGTGTATGAACGTGATAAAGTAATGAAAGAAAGAAATGATAATGTATGTCGTGTATGGTATATGTGATAAATACGATTGATTGCTTGACGGTACGTGAACGATCTTCGGATATTGCACGTATCGTCGAGGGAAGTGATTAGCTCCTTACATGGATATTAAATAACAACTTATAGATAGGGTTCCTTCAATGGAAAGTATTATGTTCCTTCAATGGAAAGTATAGGGCTCCTTCAATGGAAAGTATAGAGTTCCTTCAATGGAAAGTATAATGTTCCTTCAATGGAAAGTATAGGGCTCCTTCAATGGAAAGTATAGAGTTCCTTCAATGGAAAGTATAATGTTCCTTCAATGGAAAGTATAGGGCTCCTTTAATGGAAAATATAGGGTTCCTCCTATGGAAATTATATATAGTATGGTAGTGGTAAAGGTTCTTTTAATAGATATTACGTGATGATCCTCCCATGGATATTTATACGAGGTTAAGGTAGAAATGTGTGTCTACGGATACGTTATGGAATGTATGAGAATAAAATTGTATGTTGCCTGATTAACTAGAACTCACTCAGCGTAGCTGACTTTTAGTATGCACGCAGGTGAGCTAATTACAGAGTTAGCATGAGGATGACACACGGCATGGATTGAACGGCTGGCATCTGAAGAAAGAAGTAAAGATGTTTTAAATATAAAGCTTTGTGTTATGGTATCAAAGAAAAAGGTTTAACGTTTTGTAACAAATGATTGATGTTTTATATTCCGCGAAAAGTTTTATTAAACTCTGATTTGAAGGACTGTGTTTATGAGTAAATCCGACGCTAAAGTAGGGTCACCGGGTTCGGGGCCTTACAAGTTATGGGAAAATAAGCTTGGGTAAATGTATTGGTTAATAACATGATTAAGTTATAAAGAAGAATCACATACTGGGGTCCCGAATTAGCCACGGGGCCCGTTTTCGTTTATTCAGTTTGATTTAAGAAGAAACACGCACAATCCATCCGGATTGTCCAGGTTTTTCATAGAAAAGTTCATTTTTACTTAATTAGTCCAAAAATATGATTTTTGATCACTCTTGGTGTTTTGATATTCCCGCTGGTTCGTTAGTCGCGAACTTGCCGGTTTTTATAAATACTGAATTTGTTTAATCTTTAAATTTGCATATTAATTAACCGTTAATTATTAAATTATGAAAATTAAGCCACCTATCAATTAAAATATGTAGATTTTTATAAAAATATTTCTGGAATTATTTACTGATTTATTAATTTATAAAAATTCATTTTGTCAGCTATATTTATCTTAAAAATCGTCCGTTTACCCCAAACAATTTCCAAAAATTCCACAAAAATTCATGAATGCTCAAATCATGTCCCAAATCAACCTGTATCAATTCTAGAATGTAAAAAGCTCGTGCGATATTCTTTTCGGCCCAAATTCGGCTATAAAAATTCACACGAACGCATATAAACAAAACACCTTTAAACTTCTAAAAATGATCCCAAACTTCATATGTGATCAAAATACATCAAATCTGAGTTCCCAGAAAAATTTCATAATTTTTGAAGTATTTTATCTATTTTTCTCAAATAAATGTCCCAATTCGGTAATAAATTCACCAAATATTCTCGGATGGTCGAAAAATTACCAAATTTAAACAGGGACTCATTGACATGGTCCCTGATGTCCCTGAAACATTTCAAGGCCTAATAATATGAAAATCATAACCTTAACCTAAATAGCCCGTAAGCGAGTGTTTCGGCATTACCTTAGCGGGTTTGGTTCGTTTCCGACTTTCTAATCAAGTTTTCAGGTTCTTGTGCTTCTATGCAAGCTAGATAAAAGTCCTATATCACAAACCAAGTAGGTTTCATCAATAGAACAGCCCTTTAACTTAGGGTTTCGGCTAGTGCACAAAAACGAACTTTTGAATCGTAAAAACGCCGTTTCAACCCTTTAATCCGTGTTTATGGCCAAAAAAGATCATGATTCTGATTTGAAACTAGGTTTAACATCAAAGTATGTTTTTGAATGATTTTTGAGAGTTTTACATGGTTAACTATGATTTTTAACAATCAAGACATGTTTATATGTTGTTAAACGAGTTTAAACGAATCAAAAATCGATTAATCATAAGGTTTTTACCTAGTTTCTTGCTGGTTTTGGCTGTAGAAGAAGAGTTCCAGAAGTTGTTTTTGAAAATATGTGTAAAAATATCTCAAATCTGGTTTATATGTGAAAGAAAAAAAAGGGGTGGGGTGGCGGCTGCGGCCGGAAGCCCATGGGCCCATTTTGGCCCAAGTTTCTGATTTCTCCAGCCCAAATACGAAAATCCCAGTCCAAATTTAGTTCGGGGTCGGTTTTTTTTCGCGCGAAAAACTTATCGGGTGCGTTAAACAGTGCGAAAGCGAGTGTTTTTCGGCTAGTTTTGTGTAAAATTATAAAAACATACTATATGTTTGTAAAAATCAAAAATATTTTCACAGATCGCTTAAAACATTTCAAATAAGTGTTTGGTAAGTCTTTTTCGGCTTAACGGATGATACAATGCTTGGTTTGTAACTATCTTTCGCGTTTAAATCTATAGCGGATAGTTAAACGAGCATGTTTTCGTTTAACTTGTTTGCTACCAAACTAAGGCCATATTACTAATATTTTAGCTTGTATAGATCGTATATCACTTATAGATGGCCCCCCGATATATCTGGGTCATAACCCGACCCGTTCGGTTAATCGTTCGTTTGTTACGCAAAAGGCGTTTATTTGATTAATCGGTAAATACGTACTGAGGTGTACCTTGTTTTAGCTCAAATGTTACAATCATCCCTTCACTTACATGTGCATCAATCTCCTCTTCTTTCACTTATATTGTTTTTAAACATTTATGTTTGATTGATTTTTAGGTTTGAAAAACATGTATTTGAATAAAATTATGTTGTATGTTCTTAGAAGGGTTCCAAGAACTTCTTAACAAAATAAATTTTAAAAAGTATTTCTAGTTTCACTTTTACGGTTCTTAATCAAAAAGGGATTAATAATAACATAAGCACTGGATCAAAAGAAAGCAAGAAAAACTCAAAACATAGAAGCTCTGATTGAATTCGTAAAAATCATTTTTATTTTGCCATTAATATCAACAGTTGCCTGCAAATGGATGTGGAGAAAGATGAAATGAACTCGTTGAATTAATGGTGGCATACCAAAATAAATGATCTATTTTTAGATGTTTCTTAATTAAAACGACGTAGTTTTAAGAGTTTTCCGTCTAAGCTTAGGCGTGTGACAACACCGTATTCACTTTTTCCAAAACTTGGAAAGTAAATACGATGCTGTCGTACGCCTAAGCTTAGACGGAAAACTCCTCAAAACTACGTTATTTTGATTAAAAAACATCTAAAAATAGATCATTTCGTTTTGGTATGTCACCATTAATTCAATGAGTTCATTTCATCATTCCCCAAATCCATTCGCAGGCAACTTTTGTTTGTTATTTCAATTATAACTACCTAAATCTGAAACTAATTCATAAAAAATAAATCAAAAATAATTTTTTGGTTTTTGTTGTTGAAGAACTTGTGATATACAGCAGGTTCTAGAAATTTCTTCTTATTTCAGCTATGATCTTTCATCATCTCTTCACTTACATGTTCATCAATCTCATCTTCTTTCCGTTATATTATTTTTAATCATTTATGTTTGATTGAATTTTAGGTTTGAAAAACATGTATTTGAATAAAATTATGTTGTATGTTCTTAGAAGCGTTCCAAGAACTTCTTAACAAACTAAAGTTTAAAAAGTATTTCTAGTTTCACTTTTAGGGTTCTTAATCAAAAAGGGATAATAATAACATAAGCACTGGATCAAAAGAAAGCAAGAAAAACTCAAAGTATAGAAGCTCTGAAAGAATTCGTAAAAATCATTTTTATTTTGCCATTAATATCAACAGTTTCCTACAAATGGATTTGAAGAAAGACGAAATGAACTCATTGAATTAATGGTGGCATACCAAAATAAATGATCTATTTTTAGATGTTTCTTAATTAAAACGACGTAGTTTGAGGAGTTTTCCGTCTAAGCTTAGGCGTGTGACAACACCGTATTCATTTTTTCCCAAAACTTGGAAAGTAAATACGATGCTGTCGTACGCCTAAGCTTAGACGGAAAACTCCTCAAAACTACGTTGTTTTGATTAAAAAACATCAAAAAACAGATCATTTCGTTTGGTATGTCACCGTTAATTCAATGAGTTCGTTTCATCATTCCCCAAATCCATTCGCAGGCAAATTTTGTTTGTTATTTCAATTATAACTAGCTAAATCTGAAACTAATTCATAAAAAATAAATCAAAAATAATTTTTTGGTTTTTGTTGTTGAAGAACTTGTGATATACAGCAGGTTCTAGAAATTTCTTCTTCTTTCAGCTATGATCTTTCATCATCTCTTCACTTACATGTGCACCAATCTCATCTTCTATCCGTTATATTATTTTTAATCATTTATGTTTGATTGAATTTTAGGTTTGAAAAACATGTATTTGAATAAAATTATGTTGTATGTTCTTAGAAGCATTCCAAGAACTTCTTAACAAACTAAAGTTTAAAAAGTATTTCTAGTTTCACTTTTAGGGTTCTTAATCAAAAAGGGATAATAATAACATAAGCACTGGATCAAAAGAAAGCAAGAAAAACTCAAAGTATAGAAGCTCTGATGGAATTCGTAAAAATCATTTTTATTTTGCCATTAATATCAACAGTTTCCTACAAATGGATTTGGAGAAAGATGAAATGAACTCATTGAATTAATGGTGGCATACCAAAATAAATGATCTATTTTTAGATGTTTCTTAATTAAAACGACGTAGTTTGAGGAGTTTTCCGTCTAAGCTTAGGCGTGTGACAACACCGTATTCATTTTTTCCCAAAACTTGGAAAGTAAATACGATGCTGTCGTACGCCTAACCTTAGACGGAAAACTCCTCAAAACTACGTTGTTTTGATTAAAAAACATCAAAAAACAGATCATTTCGTTTGGTATGTCACCGTTAATTCAATGAGTTCATTTCATCATTCCCCAAATCCATTCGCAGGCAACTTTTGTTTGTTATTTCAATTATAACTACCTAAATCTGAAACTAATTCATAAAAAATAAATCAAAAATAATTTTTTGGTTTTTGTTGTTGAAGAACTTGTGATATACAGCAGGTTCTAGAAATTTCTTCTTCTTTCAGCTATGATCTTTCATCATCTCTTCACTTACATGTGCATCAATCTCATCTTCTTTCCGTTATATTATTTTTAATCATTTATGTTTGATTGAATTTTAGGTTTGAAAAACATGTATTTGAATAAAATTATGTTTTATGTTCTTAGAAGGGTTCCTAGAACTTCTTAAAAAATAAAATTTTAAAAAGTATTTCTAGTTTCACTTTTAGGGTTCTTAATCAAAAAGGAATTAATAATAACATAAGCACTGGATCAAAAGAAAGCAAGAAAAACTCAAAATATAGAAGCTCTGATTGAATTCGTAAAAATCATTTTTATTTTGCCATTAATATCAACAGTTTCCTACAAATGGATTTGGAGAAAGACGAAATGAACTCATTGAATTAATGGTGGCATACCAAAATAAATGATCTATTTTTAGATGTTTCTTAATTAAAACGACGTAGTTTGAGGAGTTTTCCGTCTAAGCTTAGGCGTGTGACAACACCGTATTCATTTTTTCCCAGAACTTGGAAAGTAAATACGATGCTGTCGTACGCCTAACCTTAGACGGAAAACTCCTCAAAACTACGTCGTTTTTATTAAAAAACATCTAAAAATAGATCATTTTATTTTGGTATGTCACTGTTAATTCAATGAGTTTATTTCATCTTTCCCCATATCCATTTGCAGGCAACTTTTGTTTGTTATTTCAATTATAACTACCTAAATCTGAAACTAATTCATAAAAAAATAAATCAAAAATAATTTTATGTTTTTTGTTGTTGAAGAACTTTTGATTTACAGCAGGTTCTAGAAATTTCTTCTTTTTTCAGCTATGATCTTTCATCATCCCTTCACTTACATGTGCATCAATCTCATCTTTTTTACTTATATTGTTTTTAATCTTTTATTTTTGATTGATTTTTAGGTTTGAAAAGCATGTATTTGAATAAAATTATGTTGTATGTTCTTAGAAGGGTTCAAGAACTTTTTAACAAACTAAATTTTAAAAAGTATTTCTAGTTTTACTTTTAGGGTTCTTAATTAAAACGAGATTAATAATAACATAAGCACTGGATCAAAAGAAAGCAAGAAAAACTCAAAACATAGAAGCTCTGATTGAATTCGTAAAAATCATTTTTATTTTGCCATTAATATCAACAGTTGCCTTCAAATAGATTTGGAGAAAGATGAAATGAACTCATTGAATTAATGGTGGCATACCAAATTAAATGATCTATTTTTAGATGTTTCTTAATTAAAATGACGTAGTTTGAGGAGTTTTCCGTTTAAGCTTAGGCGTGTGACCGCACCGTATTTACTTTTCCCAAAACATGGAAAGTAAATACGATGCTGTCGCACACCTAAGGTTAGACGGAAAACTCCTCAAAACTACGTCGTTTTTATTAAAAAACATCTAAAAATAGATCATTTTATTTTGGTATGTCACTGTTAATTCAATGAGTTTATTTCATCTTTCCCCATATCCATTTGCAGGCAACTTTTGTTTGTTATTTCAATTATAACTACCTAAATCTGAAACTAATTCATAAAAAAATAAATCAAAAATAATTTTATGTTTTTTGTTGTTGAAGAACTTTTGATTTACAGCAGGTTCTAGAAATTTCTTCTTCTTTCAGCTATGATCTTTCATCATCCCTTCACTTACATGTGCATCAATCTCATCTTTTTTACTTATATTGTTTTTAATCATTTATTTTTGATTGATTTTTAGGTTTGAAAAGCATGTATTTGAATAAAATTATGTTGTATGTTCTTAGAAGGGTTCAAGAACTTCTTAACAAACTAAATTTTAAAAAGTATTTCTAGTTTTACTTTTAGGGTTCTTAATCAAAACGAGATTAATAATAACATAAGCACTGGATCAAAAGAAAGCAAGAAAAACTCAAAACATAGAAGCTCTGATTGAATTCGTAAAAATCATTTTTATTTTGCCATTAATATCAACAGTTGCCTGCAAATAGATTTAGAGAAAGATGAAATGAACTCATTGAATTAATGGTGGCATACCAAATTAAATGATCTATTTTTAGATGTTTCTTAATTAAAATGACGTAGTTTGTGGAGTTTTCCGTTTAAGCTTAGGCGTGTGACAGCACCGTATTTACTTTTCCCAAAACTTGGAAAGTAAATACGATGCTGTCGCACACCTATGGTTAGACGGAAAACTCCTCAAAACTACGTCGTTTTTATTAAAAAACATCTAAAAATAGATCATTTTATTTTGGTATGTCACTGTTAATTCAATGAGTTTATTTCATCTTTCCCCATATCCATTTGCAGGCAACTGTTGTTTGTTATTTCGATTATAACTACCTAAATCTGAAACTAGTTCATAAAAAAATAAATCAAAAATAATTTTATGTTTTTTGTTGTTGAAGAACTTTTGATTTACAGCAGGTTCTAGAAATTTCTTCTTCTTTCAGCTATGATCTTTCATCATCCCTTCACTTAGATGTGCATCAATCTCATCTTTTTTACTTATATTGTTTTTAATCATTTATTTTTGATTGATTTTTAGGTTTGAAAAGCATGTATTTGAATAAAATTATGTTGTATGTTCTTAGAAGGGTTCAAGAACTTCTTAACAAACTAAATTTTAAAAAGTATTTCTAGTTTCACTTTTAGGGTTCTTAATCAAAACGAGATTAATAATAACATAAGCACTGGATCAAAAGAAAGCAAGAAAAACTCAGAACATAGAAGCTCTGATTGAATTCGTAAAAATCATTTTTATTTTGCCATTAATATCAACAGTTGCCTGCAAATAGATTTAGAGAAAGATGAAATGAACTCATTGAATTAATGGTGGCATACCAAAATAAATGATCTATTTTTAGATGTTTCTTAATTAAAATGACGTAGTTTGAGGAGTTTTACTTCTAAGCTTAGGCGTGTGACAGCACCGTATTCACTTTTCCCAAAACTTGGAAAGTGAATACGGTGCTGTCGCACGCCTAAGCTTAGACAGAATACTCCTCAAAACTACATCGTTTTGATTAAAAACATCTAAAAATAGATCATTTCATTTTGGTATGTCACTGTTAATTCAATGAGTTTATTTCATCTTTCTCTAAATCTATTTGCAGGCAACTTTTGTTTGTTATTTCATTTATAACTACCTAAATCTGAAACTAATTCATAAAAGATAAATCGAAAATAATTTTTTGGTTTTTGTTGTTTAAGAACTTGTGATATACAGCAGGTTCTAGAAATTTCTTCTTATTTCAGCTATGATCTTTCATCATCCCTTCACTTACGTGTGCATCAATCTTCTCTTCTTTCACTTATATTGTTTTTAATCATTTATGATTGATTGATTTTTAGGTTTGAAAAACATGTATTTGAATAAAATTATGTTGTATGTTCTTAGAAGGGTTTCAAGAACTTCTTAACAAACTAAATTTTAAAATGTATTTCAAATTTCACTTTTTGGGTTCTTAATCATAAAGGGATTAATAATAACATAAGTACTGGATCAAAAGAAAGCAAGAAAAACTCAAAACATATGTAACATCCTAAAATTTTAAGGTTGAATAAAGAAAGTTATGTTTAGTGATTTCGCGTTATTGATTATTTAATATCGAGTAAGGAGCGGATCATGGACTTAGATTAATTGAGATGTGTTAAATGAGAATGGGCCTTAGGTCCATGGGCTTTAAGGGATATAAATATCCCCTAAACCCTAAAACATCACTCATTCTCTAACACTCCAAAACACACCCACACCACACACACCGCCGGCGGCCAAGGGAGAGGAACGAGCGAGATCCGAGAGAGAGTGAGCGATTAGTTGTGATTAAATAAGTTAAACGAGATCCAAACAAGCACAAAAAGGTATGATTCTTGATCTTTGAAGTTTAAAGATCCAAGCTTTATAGTGTTTATACGACCGAAAACGGTTGGGGAGCGTAGTGGGTGATGTCGAACCATAACAAGGGTGTTAAAATCGCCAAAAATGCTTGATAGAAACCAAACAGCGGCTGAACTGGGCAACTTCGCCTTCAAAGCGACAACATCGCCTTCAAAGCTATAACTTCGCCTTCAAAGCGATAACTTCGCCTGAGGCCAAGTTCGCCTAATTGATAACTTCGCTTACGGCCAAGTTCGCCTAACTGGTAACTTCGCCTGAGGCCAAGTTCGCCTAATTGATAACTTCGCTTACGGCCAAGTTCGCCTAACTGGTAACTTCGCCTGAGGCCAAGTTCGCCTAATTGATAACTTCGCTTACGGCCAAGTTCGCCTAACTGGTAACTTCGCCTAAAGCTAAGTTCGCCTGAGGCCAGCTCGACCCCAGCCAGGGGCTCTGCCCCTTGGACCCTGCTAGGGGCTGCCGCCCCTAGACCCCGCTGCCAGGGGCGCTGCCCCCGGACCCCCGTTCGTTGTGGGTCATATAAAGATAGAAATGCAATATGAGAAAGTGATAGTTAATTGATACGTATACTTGTTATACAGTCAGCCGTGCACAGCTGAAGAAAGGGATTACGATTAACGGTGAACGTAACCGTGTTCAAGTGAGTTTCTAGCCCCATTCCTTGTTATGTTTTCGGGGCTGTGTGCATACTCGATGTGTTGTTAATACATTTATCCTAAGTGATAAGTGTATGCCATATGTGATATATGTGATATGTATGAATGATTGCTTGATGGTACGTGAACGATCTTCGGATATTGCACGTACCGTCAGGTTGTAACGCTATGTATAAGGTAAGTATGATATGTATGCTTATGTGTATGAATGTAATAAAGTTAATAAAAGAAGGAAAAGACGGTTGTATGGTTGTATGGTTACGAAAAGGGTACCGAGCCCTAATAATACTCGAGGTATGATGTATGGTTGTATGGTAACGAAGAGGGAATCGAACCCTACTAATATTCGAGAACTAGGGACCAGACCCTTATAATATCTGTGATGTTAGGGACCAGACCCTTATAATATCTGTGATGTTAGGGACCAGACCCTTATAATATCTGTGAGGTTATAGGGCGAAAGGCTCTTTAAAACGTATGATTATGTATGTAAAGAAAGTACGAAGGTAAGAATGAAAGTATATGCACTTAGGTGTGTACGAAAGAAAGTTAAGAGGTTAAGTATGAAATGTAAGAATGTATTGTATGATTATGTGATTAACTAGAACTCACTCAGCGTAGCTGACTTTTAGTATGCACGCAGGTGAGTAGGATGAGGCAACTCGCTTGAGGAGACACGTGGCACTGAATAAGAGGCTGGCATCGAAAGACTCAAGACGTTTAAGTTTAATGTTTCGTTTATTTTGAAAGACAAAATGATGTTTTAAGACAAGACGTGTTTTGTTATGAAATGTTTTATGAAAGTTTTTAAATTCCGCGAATGTTTTAATTAACTCTGATATTTAGAACTGCGTTTATGAGTAAATCCAACAAGAAAGTAGGGTTACCGGTGACGGGGCCTTACAACATAGAAGCTTCAATTTGCGGCTTTGCGTGAAGACATATTTATGTAATCGGATGAGTGATGATTATATGAATTATACTTGCATTTATTATATTGAAAAATGAGTTTTTTTCTAGTCGCGATTGAAGATGTTATGAATTGTTTTTTAAATCTGAAAAATATGTAATATCTTTTTATTTAAAGGACTTTGTATTTTTTAATTGTTCATAATATACTTTTGTTATGATAGTGAAATTGCATTTTATTTATTCGACTTGGCCCGATTTTTCCGGGCTCGAAAAATCTGACGTTGGAAAAATTCCATACGTCAAAAATTCCCGAACCCATAGAAAACAATTTCTAGCTCCGCCACTATGTCTTTGCCAGGAGGCAGAAAGGATGAAGGTGATACCGATGACATTCAAACCACATGGAAGGAGGCGAGGAAGAGATTGCTTAATTTGTAACACCCGTCAAACTTCCGGTTCAATGTTTTAGCGCGTGTAAAATATGTATAACTCTCGGGACTTAATCGAAGTTTCTCGAGAACCTTTAAGTAATCCCCGCTACGTTAAAACACTTAACCTTCCTTACAAGTCGCCAAATCTTGCAATTCGAGGGACTTGGATGAAACATATTTGTATTATATCATTAAACAAAAAAAAAAAAAGAAACCCTAGCAGCTGCAGCAGCGATCGGCGCAAGAGACAACCCCCCTTCCTTGCTTCGACTCTTTGATCGATTCCAAGCTCCTAGAAGTAGTTTAAGGTATGTACTACAATCCCCAACACTCTTTTTGTTCACCCCTAATCGTTTTGATGCTCAATTTTGCCGAAACTTTTCGTTGGACAGATTTTCGGCAAAGGTGTAATTGACCCACTTCTTGTGGATAAAAATTAGAGTTTCTGGTGTAGAAAGATCCCCAGGTATGGCATTTATATCATATTAAAATTTCGTGGTCATTGTAGGTGTTTAGGTCGGTCAATCGATTTTAGTTTGAAAACTAGGGTTTATCGGGTGTAGATTTGCAAATTGTTGAGTTTGATGCGTTAATTGATCGGGTGACCGAACGAATCAGTTTGTACAGCCCTATGGGGGTTTAAGGGCTGTGGAAAAATTATTTTTTTGATGCTCGGGGCTGTTGTGGTTAGTGCTTCGTCTATTGAGTCGGCGGTGTGCGAATTTTCGTTAAATGTTAAAGTAAGATTTGTAAAAAGGAACTGTCAACCATATCAACTCGGATGACATAATCTTGATGAATGAAAAGATTTAAAATAGAATTTGGTCCATTTGGGGCTGATTCGTTTAACAAATGGTTTTAAGGTTTATTACACGCGCATTCGACCCGATTTGATTACCCTTGGGCCTTGGGCCAAGTTGTTGGGCCTTGGGCCAAGTGTTGGGCCTTGTGCCAAAGTGTTGGGCTTGAACGGCCCATTAGGCAAGAGTGTTCTTACGGTCTAGTTTAGTAACGTGTTGTGTATAATTTATAGGCCCTTGCTTGTGATTGTGCACTTAGGGATTTCCTAGCTCGTTGAAGGTGTTCGATTGATTTCTGGTGAGTTCATGATGCCTTTTTTACTCTTTTCACTTTTGGGCTAGCATGCACACCTAAGTGTTTTCTTACATGAGGAAATGTTTTAAATGATTTTATATAGGCTTGCTAGTATATGGTAGGCCTTGGGATGTTAAATATATATATATATATATATATATATATATATATATTTACACATTATTGCTTGGCCTATATTTGGCGATGTTGTAGTCATTTCGACTACTGATGTTGTGTATACCTACTTTGTGTTTGCATGCACTGATGTTACGTGTTTGGGTTGTACGTTTGCTCGACCCTGATATTATACGTGGATGTTATATATACATATATATATATATATACTGTTATATATATAGGGATGTAATTGAAAGAATGTTTACATATACATTTTGTATATGTATGTATGAGAATGTTTAGTTTTCGGTAATGATGATTTGATGGATGCACCCTTTTACTTTTTAAACTTTTGGTATGACTATCATAATTATTACTACTGATATTATTTACTTAAAACTTGAACTCACTCAGCTCAAGCTGACTTTGTGTGCATGTTAGTGTGAATTTCAGATTAGAAAGAGGATGCCTTATCGCTTGGACGTGCACGAAGCTACTTGGACGGTGAAGGGCATACAGGAATTGAAGATTTTATTATTAAACATTTATTCTTAAAAGTTTTTATTTAAAGATTATTATGTTGATTTTGGGCAAAAGTCACCGAAAAGTCATCGAAAAAGTCCACGTAAAATTTCCTCTGAAAAGTCATCGGAAATAGTCCCCAAAATTTTTCATTTTATCTCATTTTTCTTGTTTTGATTCATTTTTAAAATACAAAAATAATAAATAATTTTTATATTTAACTAATATCAAAATAGGGTTAGATTCAAATAAGAAGTTTAATTTTCCTATGAACATTAGAAAGGAGGATATTTTAGTCCACTACTTTAATATTAAAAACGCACTTACTTTAATCTCAAAATCCCACTTACATTAATCTCAAAACCACTTACGTCTTTACTAATCTCCTACAACCACCACTCACCCGTCACCCACCGCCACCACCTCGCCGGAAAAGTCACCGGAAATTTTCAACGGAAAAGGCGCCAAAATGTGATTCGAAAATATTCCTCGGAGAAGTCATCGGAAATTTCGCCGGAAATTTTCACCGGAAAGTCATCGGAAACAGTCCCCATAAAATTTCCCCGGAAAATTCGCCGAAAACGGTCACCGGAAAAACACACAATGGAGATCACTATGAAAAATACTATGAAAAAAAACACAATGAAAAAAAACACAATGGCAAAAAGACAATGAAAAATACAATTGCTTACACAATGTGAAAACACAATGACAAAAATAAATGAAAACACAATTGTATAACACAATTTTGGTAAGACACATTTGTAAAAAAAGCCAATGATATATATTTTTTATTTTTATATAACAATATGATACTCATATTAAAGATAAAAACGCTCGTTATTATGTTGATTTTTGTATTAAAAAATATTGTATAAAAAAGTTATGGATGTTTCAACATATGTGTTATTCCTTTTATGCCCTTCCCCTTATTTCATATTTGATTTCTCCTTAAACTAATCTCAACCATCCATGTTCAAAATCAATGAACTAGATTACTTCTTATTCTTCCTACAAAACCATACTTCTTATTATAACATAACCCTATTAAATAATATGTAAAATAAACAATATATTCTCAACAAATTAAAAACTCAACAATAAAATTAAATTAAGGGAAATGACATCTCAACATTGTGTCATCAAGACCGTATCCTAGAATCCTTTAAAAATTTGGGACCTGGGGTGAGTAAAAAAAGGGCCCCTAAATCACGTTCTTAATTAGATAATTTGACAATTTTACCAACAGGATTGCTTTTCAAGGGAAACAGCTATGCAAATGGAGACAAAAATGAATAGTGTGAGAAGAATTTTTGTTCACACAAAAAACACTTTAAAAAATTTCAAAAAAATAATAAAAAAATCATAACTTCAAATATAAATGAAAAACAAAAAATTTACAAAATCAAAATGTTTCTCCTGCCATTTGTGTCCCTAAAAAAAGCCGAAAAGATATAACGCCGAGTAAAATAACACAATGTCAAAAATGAACAAACAACACAATGATAAATAAAAGCAGACATAATATGTCGCAAAATATAACACAATGCTGAACAAAATATAACACATTGTTAAGTAATATAACGCAATATTAATAAAAAATAAGTCACAGTCAATGAAGAAAATAAATAAAAAACACAATGATAAATAAAAAGACACAGTGATTTTTTTTCCTCAACATTGTGTGTGTGCTTTTTTTAAACGAGGAAGACGGTGGAAACAGTTTTGTGTTTTTACATTTTTCGCTTTTTTATTAAATTCTGAGTTATGATTTTTTTCATTAATTTTTCATTATTTTTAGTGGTTTTTTTGTGACTACAAATCATTCCCATCCTTCTTATTTTTAACCCCCTTTGTAGAATAACCTGACCATGCTTTTCAAAAGCCCAAAACGAACCAAAACAAATATTATTAATAAACATGTTAAAATGAGTCAGAATACTCAAATAAAAGTTCTTTTCTATAAGAAAAAAAGAGAACACTACCTATGGGAATTGAAAAAAAAAAACTTGTGGAAATTGAACCCATGACCTTTTTTCATAGTGTAACACTCTTTCATTCAACCAATAAGTTATTTTAGGTCCATTTGTTTTAAAACAAAATTATATATAAAAGGGCAAATCAGAAATAAATAATCACACCTTTTGTGTTGGCCGATAATAATCCCACATTTAAAAATCATTACCAACGGTCTAACCTTTCAACTATTTTTGACTCAAAGGACCATCGTTAAAGAACACTTAAAGTCGTTAAGTTTTTTTCCGAATTTTAAACCGATGTTTTAGGGCTTTTTATCAGAAGAAAGATACGAGTCGACTGATGTAAAACTTATCTCTAAACGATGATTCGGATGACCAAACAGTGTTTCAATTCGGGTGTTTGAATTTCCAATTAACAGAAATCAGGTCATCTGAATCACTGTTTCGAAATAAGATTTACATGAGTCGACTCGTATTTTTCTTCCGATGAAAAGCCCTAAAACATCGGTTTGAAATTCAAAAAAACTTTCAAGGACGTTAAATGTTTTTTAACGGAGGTCCATTGACACAAAAATAGTTAAAATGTTGGACCGTTGAGAGTGATTTTTAAATGTGAGATTATTATCGGTCAATACACAAAAGATGGAATTATTTATTTCCAATTTGCCTAAATATAAATAATTTTTTTTAACAATTATGGGTCTCTCGAAAGAGTAGGCCTGGGTCCCTGCCCTCCCTTTGGGTCGGGCATGTGCGTTACTTCACGTTTTCGTTTTAAAATCATCTCCAACATCACGCTGGAATATGTAGAGTGGTCGGTTAAGATGAAATTCATGTTTTTAGTTTGTTGTTCTTCGTCCAAAATAAAAATTCTTGACTCTTGAAATAAAACTATAGAGATTTAAGAAAGTTGAGAGAGTATATGTAAAAAACTTTGAACAAAGCATACATGATTGAAATTGAACTAACAAATAACGTACTCTCATGAAACCAATCTACATTTGTCAAAAGGTATCACATTATGTAAACCGCCACACCAGAAACACAAATACGGGTCAAGCCAATCAGCTAAACACCTCGTTAAACTTGTCGATAACGAGTACACCCGAATCAATCGACTCCAAAGGATCCTTCCTTAATCTGTGTCTCAAACAATTTGGAATCACAACAGCAATATCTTCAGGTGCCACTTCCTCTCTCCCCTTCAAAGCCGCCAAAGCTTTCGCAGCCCGATTCGTTACAATATCGCCTCTCAACCCGTCAACATTTAGTTCGGCGCAAACCTTAGAAATCTTGACCCGAAGCTCGTGGTCAATCTGCACTGAAGAAAGCCGACTCCGGGCCGAAGATATTTGCTCTTGAAGCTTTTCTTGATCCGCTTTATACGTGTCACGAAACTCCTTTGGGTTTTTGTCAAACCGGGCCCGCTCATCCACAATTTTAACCCGAAGCTCTGCGTCCCGAACGGTGCCCACTTGCGCGTGCATGCCGAACCTATCGAGCAATTGCGGTCTGAGTTCACCTTCTTCCGGGTTTCCCGACCCGATAAGAATGAAGCGGGCCGGGTGGGATATCGAAATACCTTCTCGCTCAACCGTGTTCCAACCCGAAGCAGCCGAATCGAGAAGCACATCAACCAAATGATCATCCAAAAGATTAACTTCATCGACATATAAAATCCCTCGATTTGCTTTAGCGAGAAGACCTGGTTCAAACGCTTTGACCCCCTCGGTGAGCGCTTTTTCGATATCGATTGTTCCACAAACGCGGTCCTCGGTCGCCCCTAACGGGAGGTCAACCATGTTGATTTTGGTCTTAACAGTGGGTAGTTGTTCGCCTTTCAGTAACTTGTCTCTTACTTCCATACCCATTGACTCCGGGTCTTCCGGGTCTGAATTGAACGGGTCGGATGCAACGACTGTGATCTCGGGAAGTAAGTCGACTAGTGATCGAACAGTTGTCGATTTACCAGTTCCTCGGTCACCCATTATCATGACACCACCAATTTTCGGGTCGATGACGTTTAATAAAAGGCATAGTTTCATCTCGTCTTGACCGACTATTGCAGCAAATGGATAAACGGGCCGTTGACTTTCCTTTGACAGCTTTTGAGTCTGTTGAACATTTGTTTGTGTAAGAAAGAAAAAATGTGTCAAATGGGTTAAGGCAGGTAAGCGGGTAACAATATATTACATCATCAATTACAACTTGGTCTAGATTTATTAAATTTTTAGGTCCAATATATTGATATCCGTTCTTTTATATACTATTAACAAATTTTCAAACAGTAAACCTGTTTGTGTTCGTTGGGTATGTTTGCAGGCCTATTCTTAGATGTGAAGAATAAACTAATGAACACGGTGGCATTATATTAGCAGGTGAAATAATAATAATAATAATAATAATAATAATAATAATAATAATAATAATAATAATAATAATAATAATAATAATAATAAATACCTGTTGTTGGGCTGGGGTGAGTTCAGTGGCAACATTAGAGATTGAAAACCGAGACCTTCCTTTGTTAATTGGAACTCCAATTCCTCCATAAAACCTTCTTCTTTGATTGAAAAACGGAGCACGAGTGGACGTTCTTGAGGAAGAGGTGGTGGTGGTGAGTAAAGAAGTGGAAGCTCCAATTAATCCCGCCATGATTGTTATTATTACTGAGGAAGAATTTGTTGAGGAGGTTTTTGGAGGAATGGGTGTGTGTTCATGTATCTGGATAAGAGGATAGATTGCTGGTGGCCCTTTGTGATTGTGATTTTGATTTTCATCTGGTGATCTAGGTGGATTTTATATGGGAGTTACTTTCTACATCACCCTATAAATTGCAAAAAAAAAACCGTATTATAATACGTCGCGTATATGTATTAAAGGTTTTTCTTTTAGAAAAATCAATCAAATTTGTCTTATTATGTTTTCTTTCTTTCTTTTCTTTTCTTTTGCTATTATTATTGTTATTTATCATTATTAATAATATTATTTATTTATTAATAATTTATTATTATTCGAAATTTGGCAAAAGGCGTTTTGTTGCAGGGCTTATTCGGGAAAATTGACATTGCCAAACGAACTTTTAATTTCTTGACTGCTTTCGTTATCGGCATCTCGAAACTCCTCTTGATTTCTTCAAACTCCAATGGTTTTGACCGTCGGCCACCACCACCAACCATAGTTGTCTTCACTTCAACACATATCCGTCGTCACTAAGCTTAAGCTTAAGCTTAACCTTAGTATTATTTTTATGTTTAGATGGGGGTTTTGTAAGTTGATCATCTTTGTGTATGTTGAAGAATTATCGGTATATATATATAACTTTTAAATTAACAATGGTGTTTTAATATTCTTGTGTAGTAGAAGAATTCATTGCTCCAACATAACTATCACCAGATTGAGATATTAGTTTGAAGTGTTTGAATCTCTTGGATCCGTAGTATCCGCTAACGGTAGCGATAACGGAGTCCATAATTTGAACAGTGAAATGAAAATTTGATCATTGCTCTAACATATCTAGCACCAGATTGAGATATTAGTTTGATTAGTTTGAATCTCTCAAATATGTTGTCAAACCAATATTCAATTTCTCCGACACGTACGCGATACCGGTGGTATTGTCTGTACGTGACTTGATGGCGTGTACGCAGACTGGATCCGGTAAAACGGCGGCGTTTTGTTTTCCGATTATTAGTGGCGTGTTGAAGACGAAAGTGAAGGTAAATGGTAAGTGACCATCATCCCCAAAACCCTACAAGTTTAAATGTTTATCGATAGGGTCGATATATGGAAACTTGGAAGTTTTGTCTTGTTTAAGTGGTGAGTATACTTGGTTCATATCGAAAAATTGTGTGTCACTTTGTTTTTATGTTTGTTATGAAAAATTGATAAAATAAATAAATTTTTTTTTATATTATATTAATAAAATAATAAATTGTTTTTAATATTAATTAATAATTGCATATCGTATTCAGATCGTTTGGTAAAAGCTCGTGTTTGGATGCTTGGATGCTCAGTTGCTTGGATGCTTGGAAGGGGTTTTTGAAATTTAAATATAATAATAACAATAATGGGGCAGAAAGTTAGATGTCACTTTATAAGGGATTTAATACGCCGCGTATTAAGCCCCTTATAAGGTGGCATCTGCCCCTAAGGGGCCTAATATATTATTATTATTGTAATTTATTATTGTTATTAGTTGCCCAATTATTTATTATTATTATTTGTTATTAGTTATTATTATTATTTATTAATATTATTATTATTTATTATTATTTGTGAAAATTGACAGCATGAGAGGAGAAAAGCGTTGTTATCTGTATTATTGTCAAACTAACATTGTCAAACAAATTTCAATGTATGTGTGTGTATATCTATATATATACACTGATACATTTTCTTGTATAAATATGTGTGTGTGTTTCTATACATATACGTTGATACAAATGGTATTACGACGAGCTGTCTAGATGTACGGTAGCGGTTGTCTTGTACCAAGCCTGGCGTATTTGTTTGTACTCGTTCAAACGTTGTCTTGTACCAATTACGGTCCGGCATCGGCATCGGGTGTTGATACATGACTTGGGCGTCTTGGTCTTTATTATATTATTATTATTATATGTTTTATTAATGTAAGGGGCATTTTGGTAAAAAGCCCATTCGCTCCATTGTAAGACCATTCGTTACTCCGTAAAGAATGAGTCACATTCATACTAATGTAAGTCACATTCGTTAATCTAGATTAATGAATGTGACATACGAATGTAGGGGCCATTCGGTAGATAATGTATGACGAATGAGTTTGTTCATTCGCTATTAGTTAATGTAATGAATGACTCCATTCGTTAAGTAATATCTTAACGAATGGGTCATCCCCTATATATACCTTCATTATCTATCAGTAAAGTATCGAAGTTATTACGAATTGTTTGTGCACTGTTACTCTGCCGAAATACTCTCAGATTACACACACAAACACACAGTAACGTATACCGCAGTTATAATCGTAATCACATCATGAACATCACGTCGCCATCAACGATCGAGATCTTATATAGGTTCAACAAGTGGTATCAGAGCCGAAGATCGGATCTTCATGACTGTTCTGTTTGTAATCATATAATTTCATCTCGGTATTGATCAATTGCAACATGAATTGATATAATTCATCAGCTAATATGTTTCCAGCGTAACAGAGGATAGTGTTAAGTGTAATTGAACCAGATTAATTGTAATTCGTTTTAGTGTTAAGGTAATTGGATTGGAAATGGAGGATTGCGTGAGGTTTAATAGTAGATTGGACGGATTTGAGTATTGAATTTGATTGTACGTTAATGGCGGCTAACGTAACCGTTTGAAATTTCGAGTGAGGTTTGATTTATGTTGGTTTTGAGTTCGAACTGGTTTGTTGAGGTTTGGAATTGTTTTCCTAGTGTATTGGTATAGATTTTAGGTAATTTGGACGATTTTGGACTTAGGTTTGGATTTCAGGATGGTTTGAAGCTTTGAAGACTGATTCGTTAATCTTTGAAGACTGATTCGTTAATCATTGAAGACTGATTCGTTAAGTTTGAAGATTGATTTGTTAGAAACTTAACTGATCATTCGTTATTTAGGGTTCATTCGTCATAACCTGATTCACTAAAACCTTCATTCGTTAAAATAGTGTGGATATTCGTTAAATACCACACCATTCGTTCCTCATATGTTAACCAGAACATATTTCATTCGTTAGCCAAATCACATTCGTACCAAATCACATTCGCTATTTCTCATTCGTTATCATTAGACACATTCGTTAAAAGAGTATTCATTCGTTGAAACAGTACATAAGTTTTATATTTTTGACAAGTTAAGACCCTTTGACTTTCTGACTTTGTCAAATCATGGATTCTCAAAATCAAGCCTCGTACTATGCTCTTGCTTCACAAAACATCTTGATGCAGCAAATGTTAACGATGGATAATGAGATTGGGTCTCACAACAAATGTCCCAAACTGCTTAAATTGTCAGAATTCCCACGTTGGGAGCCGAGATTTCGTGCTCATCTTGGATCCGTTCGTCCAAGCAGTGTGAGATTTCTTGCTGTTGTTTAAAAGGCACCATTGGTGGGAAGTGACTTGGCTTCACGGAAAAAGCATTTAATATGTATGAAGCTAATGAGATCAAGGAAGCTGAGAGCGAGACAAAAGCTTATTCGACTCTTACTATGGCATTGCCTGAACACATCTTTCATCAATATAGTAATATCAAGACGTGTGCCTCATTATTTGCTTCCTTGAAAACCATAAGTCTAGGGGAACACGCTCGAGAGCGAGAAGACGTTAGTGAAATTTCAATTCAGAAATTTTACTCTTCTGAAGAATGAGACTGTGGAAGAAATGATTAGCCATTTTTGTCATCTCGTGGCTGAGATGTCTACGGTTAAACTGGAACCAACTGAAGTGGACAAGATTGATACATTGAAGAATGCATTGCCACAGTCATATTCGACATTCTTACTTGTGCTTAAAGAGAATGGTTATTTTTGTAATGATCGACTTACTTCTGAAGAGTTTATTAACAAGTTGGAAGAGAGAGAGAGAGAGAGAGTACGATTTGAAATGCCAAAACTCTCTTAAGGATAATCAAAATCCTACTCTCTATGGTGGTTCTTTACCAGCAAGCAACACTTCAAGTTCTGTTCTGATCTCTGCATTCTACACTCAGAACTCTCAAGAAGAGTCTCCTAACAGTAATGCCATTCCTAATGTATGCTTCATGGCGTCAGGTGCCAATACGAGTTCAGGGTCGAGTCAATCAAGCTCTCTGCCTAATGCAAATCTGAAGGAAGCGGAGCAACATTTCTCGTTTTTATGTGCTTTCATGACAACTTACGAACAACTAGTTGGGAGTAAGATAGCGACAAGCGAAATCACAGATGAGGATTATGACCAGATTGACCCTGATGATTTAGAGCTCATGGACCTGAAATGGAACATGGCAATGATCGTACGTAAGGTAAAACGGTTCATGCAACGAACCGGAAAGGATCTACCTACTTTGAACAAGAGGTTTGGGTTCGATAAATTAAAGGTTAAGCGTTACAAATGTGAAGAGTTTGGAAACTTTGCCAAAGAGTGTGATAAGCCAAAGAAAGAATACTTGGGTCCTCGTAATGCTTATAGGTCTTCGGGGAAAAGTTGTCTGGATCTGAAAAGAAAAAACCATCAGAGGGGGATCAGAATAAAGCGGCTAGCTCACAAGCCCTAGTTGCTAATGAGGGGCTGGATTGGTCACAACAATTAATGGGGAACCAAGAAAATCTTGCTGTAGTAGAACCAGTAGAGCATTTTGAAGATGCGAGTGGCGATAACTTAACAGATGGGAGTAACAGTTCAGATTCGGAGACAGATTTTGATAACTCGTCAATGGAACAAAAAGAATCTTTCACCTGCATGGCAAAGATTGAAGAGGTTTGTACTAACTCTTCATTTAACTTATCCTTGAATGAATCACATGAGACGGTAACTACCGAAGTCATTACCGAGTGTGAGAGTTGTGGTGAACTCAAAGTTAAACTTGAGTTCGCTTTACACAAAATACTCTACTCGTAAACGAGCTTTCCATGATTAAGGAATGCTTCAGACAAAAATCCAAATTGTTGGATCAATCTACACTTAAAATCAAGAATGCGTCTGAAAGCAACTGTGATCTCAAAGCGGAAGTTAACTATAAAATTGTGATAGTTGAGCAACACTTTTAGGAGATTCTCAAACTCCGAACCAGCATCACTAAATTAGAGAATGAAATTTTGGAGTTGAAAAATAAACTTGGACAATTTAGAGACTCTTCATTTCTCTTAAATGAAATCATTGAAGTTAACCATTTACATAAAAAGAATGGTAAAGCTGGTTTGGGTTATGTTGAGATTCCTCCTCCTTTCAAAGGAGACTACACGAGCATTCCTGATGTTGTTGAGCAATCTACAACTTCGGAAACGCCCGCCGATAATCCAATCAAAACTAAAAGTGTTGAGACAACAAAACCGACAACTCAAGAACCTGTTCATATCAGAAGCAGTTCAGCTTTTACTGAAAATGAACTTGATGGTTCTATTGAGGAATTACACGAACCGGAAGTGAGTGTCAAAAACGATAATATACCTTTTGACAATCATATTCTATGTGAACCGGAGGAATTCGAACTAGCTGTTTATGGTTCGAAATCCTCGGGTAATTCCTCAAACAAACCTACGGTATCATTTAAAGTAAACAAATCAGACAAACCCAAAGTGTCTGATGAGGATTTGATGAAATTCATTAATCCTCAAAATGAATCAAACAAAGGAAAATTTTTTAAATTAAAAGGCTTATCGAAAGTGTTTTCGGATAAAGAAGTTCTCTTGAATCTTCTTAAGCCTGAAATGATTGAAAGTGTCTTTAATGATGACACTTCAAAAGTTGCCGAACTTGAACAAGAATTTCGAAAATCTAAATCAACAAATGTTCAAGTGAACCAGTTGCAAATGATTTTAAACCAATAAAATTTGTAAAATCATTGGGATTGGAAAGTTCATCGAATACTACCAATCTTGAATTTTATAAACATAAAAAGGATTTAACAGAAAAGGTTTCAAATTCGGTAATTGTTGAGAAACCAAAGATTGCTGTTAGTCAACCGAAGCATGAAAACAAGACTTGTGTTCCACCACATAAAATTTTAGATTCACGGTTATGTTTTAAGTGTGGTGAAACCGGTCATGTGGCCAAGAAATTCAAAGCCAAGGTTGAAAACATCAAGTCAACAACTAAACCGACCATTTCAGTTGTTGAAATGAAAAGTCAATTTATGGAATCACAAGTTGATGATTCATTTATAATGTATTCGAACGTCAAACCGAGGAAAGTTGTTCGGGTTGATACACCTAAAGTATTGAACAAATTTGTTGATTTTGCTTAACCTATTTGTAAAAACACGGAGTCGGGAGTAATTCGTGATGGTTACCTAAAGAAGAAAACAAAGAAACTTGTCACATACTCTCAAGTGCCAAACTCAAGAGTTAAGTTAAACTTATCTCCGAAAATCTCAAAAGGAGAGCCCAAGACTGAGGCTTGGGCTGCCTTTTTGAACTAATCGTTTTACTTTGTGTGCAGAGTTCATCCAGGTCTGTATCAGGAGACAAGTGGATATTAGATAGTGGATGTTCTCGGCATATTACCGGCAACCTCAATCTTCTCAACAATGTCAAGGATATTCAGGGAGGGTATGTTGCGTTTGCGGGTAATAATGGTGGAATGATTACGAAAGAGGGAGAGGTCTCAAATGGTAGGATTACATTTGAGCGGGTTAATTATTGTGAAAAGGTAGACCACAATCTGTTGAGTGTTTCACAGATATGTGACAAGAAGTACACTACCATTTTCATAGACAAGGAATGTGTTATCCTTCAACCGAGATACACAATTCCTGAAGATATGGTTGTCATGCGATCTCCTCGATCACATGATATTTATGTCCTTGACATGAGTACTAACTTAAACGTTTCACCCTCTAAAACTTGTTTTGTCTCCAAGGCTATGAAGAAAGACTCGATTCTGTGGCATCGACGCATGGGGCGCATCCACGTTCGCAAGATGAATCATCTAATTACAAATGATTTGGTGGATGGTGTGACCCTCAAGAATTTTAAGCTGAACGATCAATGCATGCAAAAAGGGGAAACAAAAGAAGTCGCACCCGAGCAAATCGATTAACTCTATTATAACGCCACTAGAACAACTTCACATGGATTTGTTTGGTCTAGTGAACCGTGCCAGTATTGCGGGTGACTCATATTATTTAGTGGTGACCGATGACTTCTCTCGGTACTCGTGGGTATTATTTATGGGTTCTAAAGATCAGACACCTGTTTAATTCAGAATCTTATCACTAAGATCGACCCACTTTACAAATTGAAAGTGAGACGAATTCGAAGTGATAACGGTTCTATATTTAAAAACAATGTATTGGATTTCTTTTGTATTCAACATGGAATACATTGGGAATTCAGTGCGTCGTATGTTCCTCAGCAGAACTGTGTGTCTGAATGGAAGAATCGGACATTAATAGAAGCGGCTAGGACGATGCTAGCAGATTCTAAGCTTCCCGTTCAATTCTGGAACGAGGCTGTGAATACTACCTGTTACACGTTGAATCGCGTCCTAATGGTTAAGAAGTTCAAGAAACAAGTTATGAAGGTTTAAATAACCGAAAGCCGAATTTAAAGTATCTGGAACCATTCGGGTGTCCATGTACGGTGTTGAAGAGAGATGCCGGGAAATTTGATGAAAAGGCATTTGAAGGTTATTTTCTTGGATATGATTCTCCCAAGAAGCATATCTTCAATCTTTCTTCGGGGTGTGTAGAGGAATGATATCATGCAGATTGTCAAAGCTACACTACACCTTCAGTCGGCAAGGGACCTGATTGGATGTTCGACTATGACGGCTTATTTAATTCGTTCATGCTAGCCATTGACGACATAACTGAAGACTTGGTACGATCTTATTTAGAGGTACAATGTCTTCCGATGCCAAGTTCTACTACTTACGATGTGAATGAAACTCCTAATGTATCGGAAACATCAAATGATGTTTTTGACTCTTCCGATGACGCTGACTTCGTCGACTCTTCTTCAGTTCTGTTGGATGAAACTCAAGAAACTCACGAGCCAATTCAAGTTGAAGATGTATCGTCGACTGTCTCTTTAGACACAGACGAGGAAAATATCACCAATCTTGGTGATAATGTATCTATACCTGCGAATCCTTCTTTAAGATTCACACCAATCATCCGCAGGAACAGATAATTGGTGATGTTAATGACGGTGTTCGAACGAGACACCAATTGGCTAACGTATGCGATGACATAGTTGATTGTAACGTATCTCCTACAAATGATCCGGTTTTGTGTGCTTATGCGGATTTGCACTCAACAGGGATTTTGAATGTTGCACAATACACTTGCTTCTTATCTCAGATCGAACTGACAAGTGTCACAATGCACTCAAGGAACCGTCTTGGGTTGAGGCCATGCAGGAGGAGATGTAGAAGTTTGTACGACTGGGTGTATAGGATCTTATTGACAAACCCGGCGGAGTTAAAAAGGCGATACCGACTAAGTGGGTTTATAAGTGCAAGAAAGACGACCGTGGGGTAATCGTGAGAAACAAGGCACGATTGGTTGTACTTGGATATAATCAACAAGAAGGCATTGACTACACAGAGGTGTATGCTCCAGTAGCACGACTGGAAGCGATACACATATTTTTAGCCTATGCAGCCTACAAAAACTTTAAAGTTTATCAGATGGATGTTAAATCGGCATTGTTAAACGGGGAAATTTGTCACACCCCAACCTAAGGAGAAAATGCCGGGGCGTGATCCGATTGCTCACAGCTCGAAGATACTATCATAAATATAAATGACAATATCTAATTAATTATTTTGTTCAAATAACACACAATAATCAAATACAATGATACAATTCAAATAAATAGATACCACCATTTAAATTCAAGTTTGTCTTCATTATAATCATAAGGTCTTTCTAAATGTCCAAACTTCAAATCAACCTGCATATGCATAGAAAATGGAGTTTTATAAACAACAAATGTTGAGTGAGATGATCACCAATTTTGAAACGACAAATAATATATATATATATATATATATATATATATATATATATAGATAATTGAGAAATGACAAATGATAAATGCGCAAACCAATCTATGTGGTAATAATCAATCAAACCTTAACAAACCAAAATCAAGTTGTACTCGTGTGCCAATGAATCGTTGCCAAGCGAATCGGGCATTGATTACAATGACTAGATTGTCGGTTTAACTTCGCCAAGCGAATCGGGCTCCGGTTACTAAGACGGTCGTATGATCATACAAATGAGAACCCTCTACAAGGGGATATGTTGGAACCTCTCCGAACGTTATCAAGTAAACAATTAAACATGTAGCAATTAGCAAATAGCATTCAACTGATATTTACACAATGATTATGTTTGTGATTTTGTGTATTTATATAGAATAGAAAATATGAGTAAGTACGCATATGTCCCCAAAACATTCGAAAACAGTGTATAAAGGGGAGTGATCAAACTCACCTGGTCGATTAAGCCAAACGGGAATGTTTACGACAAGAACGATAATCACGCTCTTCAAGGGTTACCGACAAGGATCCTAATTAAATGATATTACGAGTGAATTATAATGATATAATATGTATAACGAATTTAAGATTTCGATGTGATTTGAGTTACAATTATGATTGGTATATTATGGATTGAACGATTGATCTCTACAAATTATTATTATTATTTTATTATAAAAATAATTTGTTTGCCATAAAATCGGGTTTAAGTACAATTAATTTGATTAAATATAAGTTAAGATATACTATACTAATAAACGTCTAAATATATAATTATCGTAAAATTTATATCTTGGAGTTTGTAACGACATCCGATGATAAAAATATATTAACATGTTTACTACCTTTATTATAATTTTGTTTAAAATAATATATATAGGTATGTATATTTTTGTACATATAATATATATATATATATATATATATATAAAATAAATGTAAACAAATTTATAAAAATATTTTAATCAACAAAAAGCCTCAATATAAAGGTCGGGTTTAATAAAATAGTGATGGTTTACTATTAATATATATATATATATGTATGTATGTATGTATGTATGTATGTATGTATGTATGTATGTATGTATGTATATATGTATATCATTATATATATACACGAAACTTGTAACGAGACTAATTGACACTAAACGTTTAGCTTTAGGATGTCGGGTTAACAAAATATCGTTTATTTAATATGTAATATATATTATAATTCATTTAAAAACCATTAAAACAAGTTAAAACCAAAAATAACAAAAACCTGCAAAACTGGGACTAGAACCCGCGACCCGCGACCAGAATTTAGAACACACACACACCAGCCATGCATGCTGGTGTGTCAGTTGATTAATGTTTGGAAACAGATAACTATATACAGAAACAAATCAAGCCCAATTTGAATATAAACCCTAGATAACACAATCGAGCAATCTGTTCATTGTTTATAGAATTAAAGTTAGGGCTTTTGTTTATCATTGATATGCGATCTGTATTGATGTTCCGATTACCTTGAATGATGTTGTAATCACAGAGAATGATCAAGCACCTCCGTCGCGGCAAAGACAAGATCAAACAGGGGGTTCACGGCCAGAATTAATACAATTATGGTTAGGGGTTTTGATCACCGGATTGTATAGAAGGTACAGACGTGTTTAATTGAATTATAACTAGCCCTAAGTTATATAGATGGGTTCTAGGTCAGGTCGGTTAGTTAAGGAATCAATATACATTTGGGTTGATCTTGTTTCCTAATTAAACACGATGTTTAGGCCGATAATAATGAGATAAATCAAAAATACGATTCAATTCCGAGTTTAGAATGATAATTGTGCATCAAGTAACCTAAACTGGTCCACGGGTTTCGGGTATACAGGTATGTGGATACGGGTTAACGGGTTGGGTAAATGGATTATAAAATATTATACATACATTGCTATTTAGTCCCTAGAGATTGGAGAGGGAAAAAAGATCAAAGTTTATCTTTGGGTTAAAAACGTACATTTTTAAAGTTAAATATACTTTAAATAAATATAATAAATAAATATAAATCGTATAATATTTTCTCGATAAACGTGAAACTTTTTTTTTAGTGATAAATTTCCCGAATATAAAACGGGTCGGATAATATTTTTAAGTTTGTATGTGAAAAACCCGAGTTGTTACAGTCTCCCCTACCTTAGGGAATTTCGTCCCGAAATTAAAGAAAACCAAAACATCTCGTTGTGAAAAAAAATTAAACTTTTAACGAAATATCATAACTGAGAACTTATAATAACCGAAGCAGCGCTTCAAATGACAATCAGATAAGGGCACTTATATATAGGATGTACCAGCGGCGTATCCACCATATCCTTATCATCTCCTCCTTTGTACCGTACCCAAGCTACCCTAGGTTCTAGATCACGACACATAATCGTACGTATTATGATTTCCATGCTAGGACTTGAATAATTATGTATGCATCCATAATTACTCTTATCGTCGGATGGTCCGCATAATTCGTTCCATCATGCGGGTCGTAAAACATTGTAAATAAAATTTTAAGAGAAAACAATTGTTTCCGATAACTTTTAAATATAATTTCAATTTATAACTAATAAAATGTTCTAATTGAATTAGTAAAACCATAAGGTTTCGAAAACCTCGTTTGCTTTTAAAAGTAAATTTTTTTAAAATTGAAGAAAACAGATTTGGTGATTTAGATGTTATTAAGATAATCGAGAATAAGGTAACGAGATATAGATACAAGATCCTAATAGTTTAATTTTGATAAAGGGAACTTTATTCATGGAATGAAATGCTTAAATAGTTCAAATTGAAATCCTCAAATGTCACGAACAACTAAAGAGTCGATACAATGAAAAAGATAAAATAAATTAAGATAGGAAAGCAACAAAAATCTTCCAAGTGTTCAAGCATCTTCAGTTATGGTAGATGTGATTCACTTGTCTTGGAGCACTTGAGGTAGTTGAATCCATAATAACTTGAGCAGTCGATGCAGGTGGATATGGAGTAGGTTGAGCTTGGAAAGACGACTCCAGTGAGGTTTGGGTGGTGTAGGCTTGGTAAACTTGAACTTGCGGGTATGGAGTTGGATAAGGGTGAGTCATATTGGTGTTAGGAGTTTGCAGTGGATATGGTTGATGGGTCGGGACTTAAGAAGCAATAGGGATGTAGCAAGGAGCAGGCATAGCTTGAACTTGATGTGTATGGATAAGTGGCACGCATTGCAAAGATGACTAGGATCTCCACAATTATAGCAAGCACGGGTGGCAGGGGGTTTAGGAGTAGATGGTGCACGACAAGTATTTGCAAGGTGGCCATAACGGTTGCATTGGGTGCATAGACGACACAAGGATTGAATCGGATGATGATAGTTACTAGTAGAGCATAACAGGAAAGGTTCGGTATAGGTTTTCTTGTTAGGAGCATTTTGGGTGGAGGGTGAAGGGTTGGTTTGGTTAGCAGAGTTGAACTTACGTTTGTGACGAGAAGAGTTGTCATTGCGCGAAAAGGGTTTGGGTTCATCATTAGTTGAGAATTTCGTCTTGGAGTTTTCAGAGGTAGGGTTGGAGTACATGTGAGGTAGGGTTCCATCTTCAACCGGGTCATCGGGACGTGAGGCAACAAGAGCAATAGCTTCCTTGAATTCCTCCCATGGCAAACTCGTAGCAATCCCAAGCATGGCAACAACAATTTCCTTAGTGATCCTAGCAGTAAAACGGTGATCACGGGCAGCCGACGAACGACGTTGATTACGACCATGATTTCCTAAGGAAGACATTCTACGAGGACCAAGGAAAAAAATGTGCAAGATGACAGGTGAGTTGTAGGAATGAGTTGATATGAAATTATGGGGATTCGTATGTATATGTACGTATATGAAGTACTCGAAGACGAGCCAAGAATTAAAATAATATATATATGAGTTGGAAGCATTTAAGTAAATAATGTTTTATAAAATTTTTCCAAAAATAAGATAACCAAGCATATCAAACGAGTTGACCTCCCATGAGTTTTCCATGGCAATTTGAATGACCCAACTAAATAAACAACATAAAGTTTGTGAATTGGCCTCCCATGAGCATTCCATGGCAATTTGCTGGCCCAATTCAAATAACAAGAAATAAACAATTAAGTTGGTCAGTCCATGAGCGTGTACATGGCATTTAACTAACCAAACAAATCAATGAATTATCAAATCAATAGAGTTGTTCGGACTATGAGCGTTACATGGCATTTAACCGACTCAACTAAATATCGAATCAACGAATCAAATGTAAGTAGTTGGTGTATCTCGGGAACCACCCCAGACAATACGTTCCAACTCCAAAATCAAATCGAAAATGATTTAATAAATGAATAGTTGGAGTGCCCATGGAATTCCGTGGATTTTTCACCCAACTAAGCATTTAAAATAGTTTAAAACACAATTTGGAAGTATAACCGTTTAGCCGGTTATGTTTACCACGTAACCGTTTAGCCGATTACGGGTACTACCTAAAGTTATGGTTGTACGAGATTTGTTGTAACGCCCGTAAATTTCGTTAATCGGCTCGATCGTTTATAAATGTTGGTCAAAAAGCCGACGTTTCATCTTTCTAATTTAGAGCCTTGTAATACGTTTTAAAAAGTCCGTTTGTCCATCCTTTTTCCCAAAACATCCCCTCTTACGACTTAAAGTATTATATTAGTATGTAGCACCCGACGTTTTCGTTTATCGGCATGCACATTGTAGAGTTTGTATATTTATCGGGTTTGAACCGGCTTACTTCGGGGACCTCCTTGTCATACCTGTAAGTTGAATTAATTGACTTTCCACCCAAGTTGCTACACACTTCATACTGGAGGGACTAGAGTGTAATTTATTTTATATCATAATATTAAACAAGAAAAACCCTAACCCTAATCCCAGCAGCCGATCGGCCTCAAGAGCCCCCCTGCTCGTTAATTTCTTCTTCCAGCCAAGTTTCAGCCATGAAAACTTTAATTCAAGGTCGGTTTTATGATTCCCCATGTCTTTTACACCTTAATTGATCATATTAACGCGCTTATTGGTCGTTAAGGTTAAGTTTTGATGATAACAGTTTGCTGACAGATTCGTATACGTTTATTGTAGGGTCTGTAACGCGATGATAATCCATTGTTTTTGATCAATTCTTGATTCCGTGATGTTCTAATTTGAGTCTAGTTTCCAGAAAGGTATAATACGTAATTTTTGGACGAGATTTGAATGGTTTTTATGAATTTATAAAATCGAGTGTCAAAGCTGATGAGGGATGACAGATTCTGGTCTGTCTTCCCGACGTCATAACCTTTTTTCGACAGGTCCAAATTGGTTGGTTCCACTTCTGGAAGTTATTACTTTGAGTTAGGAACCAAACCCAATTGGAATCGTTTAATTTGGTTCGGTAATGAATTTTATAAAAATAAAACCATTTTGTTGCGCACTGAAATAGCTGTACGTACCTTGCTGTGTTGGAGGAATTTTTATAATTTTTTTGTCCAATTGAAAAATATAATAAAAATATTTTTATAAACCTAAGACATTTATTAAAGTCTGGTAAAAATTTAATAATTTATTTCAAATGTTATCCTATGTAATTAAATGCATCTTCGCATGCTAAAATCTACACGTTTTACTCGTTATTAATCGATAAGTTCGTTTTAGGCTTAACCGGTGGATTTGGTTAGTTGAAAGGTTTTAGGGGCTGAGGTAAAGTAATTGGCTATGGGTTGGGCCTTGGGCCAAGTGTTGGGCCTTGGGCCAAAGTGTTGGGCTTGAACGGCCCATTAGGCAAGAGTGTTCTTACGGTCTAGTTTAGTAACGCGTTGTGTATAATTTACAGGCCCTTGCTTGTGATTGTGCACTTAGGGATTTCCTAGCTCGTTGCAGGTGTTCGATTGATTCAGGTGAGTTCATGATGCCTTTTTTACTCTTTTTATGTTTTGGGCTAGCATACACACCGAAATCCAATTTTATACGATTTTACCCGTTATAACTATTTGAATGGTACTACATGGTCTCACTCGTGATTGTGCATTTTGAAAGTTATATTTGAATTATTTTACATGCTTTAGGATATTTTAGACTTGTTTATGGTCTTGTATCCTTTAAGGTTACGTACATTATTAATGGTCTAGACTCGAGGATGTTAGTAGACTTGGTAGTAATTGAATATGAGTAGACCTATTTACTTAGTTCCCGTATGGGATGATATATATATATATATATATATATGTATGTATGTATGAAGGTATGTATGTATGTATGTATGGGTATGTGTTACCATATAGCCTACGGTTGTGTGATGATATTTAGTTCCTCGCGACTAAGAATGATATGAGTAGGCTTATTGATGTGTGTGTGCATGGTGATTCACGGCCGGGTCAAATATATTACTCGGGTTGTACCCGTGGTGGAAAGGCCCGTGTGCCGTGATCATCATTTTGGTGGGTCAAATATATTACTCGGGTTTTAAAATCCCGTGGTGAAGAGGCCCGTTGGATGTTGAGCCGTGATCGGTCAAATATATTACTCGAGTTGTACCCGTGGTGGAGAGGCCCGTATCACGTGGTTGGATGTGTGAGTCGAGATCGGGTCAAATATATTACCCGGGTTGTACCCGTGGTGGAGAGGCCCATATCTCGTGCTTGGATATGTAAGCTGTGACCGAGTCAAATATATTACTCGGGTTTGACTCGTGGTGGAGAGGCTCGTGTCACATGCTTAGGTCTTACCGCGTCTGGGTCAAATATATTACTCGAGTCTTGACTCATGGTGGAGAGGCCCGTGTACGTGTGTTCGACGATTAATGTATTACTTGGTGAATTATATTATTTATTTTATTTTTATCCTCTCTATTGTTTATAACTATAACTTTGAAATAAAGTACGAATTATTGTTTATGAAAACTTGAACTCACTTAGCTCAAACTGACTTTGTGTGTATGTTAGATTGACTTTCAGGTTAAGAATTGGATGCTACCGCTTGGACGTGCTGGATGCTACTCGGGAGGTTGAAGGCATTTCTGGTCCAGGAATTCAAATAAAACAAATATTTTATTTACATTTGATTTTGGTCACCTGTACCGTGTTTGGGATTTTTATTACTTAAACTTTTTCCGCTGTTATTCATTTTGAACTGGTTTTAAATACAAAGAATCGTTTGGTTTTAAATTTTTGTGAAATTGTGGATGTGATTACCAACTGTAGGATTCTCGGGATTCGGGGTCTTACATTTGTCATACCCCCACACTTCAAGGTGAAAGAGCAAAACACGGGCATTGTTAATGAATTTCCCACAATAAAAGATAATCTACTAAAAATTAAGAGGATTTAAAAATATTTCGAAAGTTGAGGCATAACCTTGGAATTTGTGTGTGAGTGCAACAAATAAACAAGATAAATACAATTAAAATAATTAATCTAAGCAAGCTATAAACAATATTTAATAGCACATAAGGCAGTTTAGATAAGCACGTATAGGGTTCCTATCATATGTCTAGGACAATTTCTAACGACCTATCTTATAACCTTCGGCTCTGATACCAATCTGTCACATCCCAACCTAAGGCGGAAATGCCGGGGCGTGATCCGATTGCTCACAGCTCGAAGATACTATCATAAATATAAATGACAATACCTAATTAATTATTTTGTTCAAATAACACACACAATAATCAAATACAAAGATACAATTCAAATAAATAGATACAACCATTTAAATTCAAGTTTGTCTTCATTATAATCCTAAGGTTTTTCTAATTGTCCAAACTTCAAATCAACCTGCATATGCATAGAAAATGGAGTTTTATAAACAACACATGTTGAGTGAGATGATCACCAATTTTGAAACAACAAATAATATATATATATATATATATATATATATATATATATATATATATATATATATATATATATATATATAATTGAGAAATGATACCAATCTATGTGGTAATAATCAATCAAACCTTAACAAACCAAAATCAAGTTGTACTCGTGTGCCAATGAATCGTTGCCAAGCGAATCGGGCATTGATTACAATGACTAAATTGTCGGTTTACCTTCACCAAGTGAATCGGGCTCCGGCTATTAAGACGGTCGTATGATCATGCTAATGAGAACCCTCTACAATGGGATATGTTGGACCTCTCCGAACGTTATCAAGTAAACAATTAAACATGTAGCAATTAGCAAATAGCATTCAACTGATATTCACACAATGATTATGTTTGCGATTTTGTGTATATATATAGAATAGAAAATATGAGTAAGTACGCATATGTCCCCAAAACATTAGAAAACAATGTACAAAAAGGGGAATGATCAAACTCACCTGGTCGATTAAGCCAAACTGGAATGTTTAAGACAAGAACGATAATCACGCTCTTCGAGGGTTACCGACAAGGATCCTAATTAAATGATATTACGAGTGAATTATAATGGTATAATAGGTATAACGAATTTAAGTTTTCGATATGATTTGAGTTACAATTATGATTGGTATATTATGGATTGAAAGATTGATCTCTACAAATTGTTATTATTATTATTTTATTATAAAAATCATTTGTTTGCCATAAAATCGGGTTTATGTACAATTAATTTGATTAAATATAAGTTAAGATATATTATCCTAATAAACGTTTAAATATATAATTATCGTAAAATTTATATCTTGGAGTTTGTAACGACATCCGATGATAAAAATATATTAACATGTTTACTACATTTGTTATAATTTTGTTTAAAATAATATATGTAGGTATGTATATTTATGTACATATAATATATATATATGATAAATGTAAACAAATTTATAAAAATATTTTAACCAACAAAAAATCTCAATATATAGGTCGGGTTTAATAAAATAGTGATGGTTTACTATATGTATATACATATATATTTATATATATGTATATGTATATATATGTATATATATATATGTGTGTATATATATATGTATATGTATATATATCTATGTATATGTATATGTATATGTGTATATGTATATGTATATATGTATATGTTATATACATATACATATACATAGATATATATACATATACATATATATATATATGTATATGTATATATATGTATATATATATATATATGTGTATACATATATACATATGTGTATATATATATGTATGTGTATATATATATGTATATGTATATATCTATGTATATGTATATATGTATATGTATATGTATATATGTATATGTATATGTATATACATATACATATACATATATATACATATACATATACATAGATACATATACATATACATATATACATATACATATACACATATACATATACATATACATATGTATATGTATATGTATATGTATATGTGTACATATACATATACATAGATACATATACATATACATATATACATATACATATACACATATACATATACATATGTATATGTATATGTATATGTATATGTATCTATGTATATGTATATGTATATATGTATATGTATATGTATATACATATACATATACATATATATACATATACATATACATATATATACATATACATATACATAGATACATATACATATACATATATACATATACATATACACATATACATATACATATACATATATATATACACATATACATATATACATATACATATACATATATATATATATGTATAGGTATATATATGTGTATATATGTGTATATATATATGTATATATGTGTGTATATATATATATATATATACATATATATATATATATATACATATATATATATATATACACATATATATATATATATACACACATATATATATATATATACACATATATAATATATATACACATATATATATATATACACATATATATATATATACACATATATATATATATATATATATATATATATATATATATTGAAAGACCCCGAATCCCGGGAGTCCTACAGTTGGTACTCATCCATAATACTTATAAAAATACTTAAACTTGAAAACAGTTCATTCCATTAAAACAACCAATTCAGAGTATATTTCAGCGAAAAATATAAATAATAAAATAAGTTCCCAAAACGCGGGAATTAAGCCCAAAACCAATTTAAATGTATTTGAATAAACATTTTTTTAAGAAAAAGTAAATGTTCAATATTTAATCTTCCGTTCACGTATGCCCTTCACCGTCCAAGTAGCTTCGTGCACGTCCAAGCGCTAAGGCATCCTCCTCCTAACCTGAAACTCATACTAATGTGCACACAAAGTCAGCTTGAGCTGAGTGTGTTCAAGTTTTAAATAAATAACATCAATAATTAATAATCATAATAGTCATTCCAAGGATTTTAAAATATAAAAGAGATACATCAGTTAAGCCATCATCATCGATAAATAATCATCCTTATATATATATATATAAATCATCCAAGTAATAACATCAGGGTCGAGCAAACGTACGACCCAAACACGTAACATCTCATCAACGTATGCAAACACAAAGTAAGCATCAGTAACATCCGTAGTCGATAACGACTACCAACATCGCCAAATACTGGCCATACAATAATACATACATACATACGATAGTATCATCTCAAGGCCTACCCTATACAAGTAAGCCCATTCAAAATAGTTTTAAACAATTCATCAAGCAAAACGCTTAGGTGTGCATGCTAGCCCAAAATCTTAAAAGAGTAAAAAGGGGGAATCATGAACTCACCTAAAGTCAACCAAACACCAGCAACGAGCTAGAGAATCTCTAAGTGCACACTCACAAGTAAGAGCCTGTAATTTGTACACAACGCATTACTAAATTAGCCCGTAATAACACACTCGCCTAACCGACAGTCCAAACCCAATTGTTTTGACTTGAGGCCTAACCCATACTCATTTTACTTTACCTCAACCCCTAACACCTTTCAATTAACCAATTCCACCCCACGATCATGGTCGGGGCTAACCATGATGCATAATTCACCCGTTTGTATGCAAATCGAGTCGAATGCGCGCGTAATAAATCCTTAAATCAATTGCCAAGCAAATCAGCCCCATATGGACCAAATTCCCATCTTTAACTATTCATGTATCATAAGTATGTTACACGAGTCGATACGGTTGGCAGTTCCTTTACACAACACTCAAATTAATGTTTAAACAACAATCCACTTACAACCGATTCGATTGACTAATCAACAACCAAATCAGCCCCGAGTACTAAAAAAAATAATTTTCTCACAGCCCTTAAATCCATCTAGAGCTATGAAAACTGATTCGGTTGGAAATTCAATCGATTAACGCATCAAACTCAACAATTAACGATTCTACACTCGATAAACCCTAGTTTTCGAACTAAAATCAATTGACCGACCTAAACACCTTCAATGACCACGAATTTTTAATACGATGTAAATGTCATACCTTGGAATCTTTTTACACCAGAAGCCCTGATTTTTATCCACGGGAAGCGGGTCAATTGAACCCGAACCGAAATCTGTCATACAAAACGAATTGGCAAAATTGAGCATCAATACGACTAGGATTGGACGAAGGGAGTTTTGGGGATTGTAGTACATACCTTGAACCACTTCTAGTAGCTTTGGGATTGATCAAAAGTCGAAAAACAAAGGGAGGGGGCGGCTGCCTTAGTCCGATCGGGAATAGGGAGGGGGAAATGGGTTTAGGGTTTATGATATAAAGATTTTTCACATCTAGCCCTTCAAGTTTTAAGGAATTAACATCTTGGTGGAAAAGTTAAATGCTTTAACGTACCGGGATGATGAAAAGGTTTCCGAGAAATGTCGGTTAAATCCCGAGAAATATACATACTTTACAAGCTTCGAATCCTTGAACTGAAAATTAACGGGCGTTACAAGTCCACCCCCTTACAACGGGATTCATCCCCGAATCCCGATGCGACAGGAACAACTGCGGATAGAGTTTCCTCATCTCGTCTTTGGACTCCCAAGTAGCCTCGGAACCCCTGCGGTGCCTCTATTGCACTTTCACCTACCTAACCGCCTATCCTTACGATCAATTATAGCAACCGGTTCCTCAACGTAGTTCAACTTACTATCGAGTTCAATGTCATCAAGAGGCACATGGGCCTCATTATCTGCTAAACATTTCCTCAAATGGGACACGTGGAAAGTAGGATGAATCCCCGAGAGCTCATCGGGAAACTCTAGTCTATACGCTACCTCACCAACACGGGACAATATACGGAACGGACCAATGAACCTCAGACTACGCTTCCCCCTCTTACAAAAACGAATAAGACCCTTCTAAGGGGAAACTTTCAACATAACCCGATCCCCAGCCTCAAACACAATAGGTCTTCGCCTTTTATCCGCATAGGACTTTTGACGATCCTGAGCGGCCTTCATAAAAGCCTTAATCTTATCGAGCTTCTCAGTTGCAGCCTCAACCACCTCCTAACTACCCAACTGTTTCTGACCAATGGAACCCCAACAGACTGGAGTCCTACACCTCCTACCATACAACATATCAAATGGTGGTATCCCAATCGTGGCGTGATAACTGTTATTATATAAGAACTCTACCAACGGTAAGTGACGATCCCAACTATCACCAAAATCGATAACGTAAGCCCGCAACATATCCTCAAGTGTCTGTATGGTTCTTTCGGACTGACCATCCGTCTGCGGGTGATAACCGGTACTGATGAGAAGTTTGGTACCCATCTCCTCATGGAATTTCTTTCAAAACCTGGAGGTAAAACGCGTATCCCTATCCGAAACAATAGATACCGGCACCCCCTGCCTAGAGACGATCTCACGAATAAACACATCGGCCAGCTGCTTCGAATTAAAAGTCTCTCGAATCGGCAAGAAATGAGCGCTCTTGGTCAGTCTATCAACGATGACCCAAATGGTGTCATAACTACCCCTAGGAGTACGCGGCAATTTAGTCACAAAATCTATCTTAAGATGTTCCCACTTCCACTCAGGTATTAACAATGGTTGAAGCTTTCTGAATGGCTTCTGGTGCTCGGCCTTAACTTGCAGACATGTCAAACACTTACTCACGTACTGAGCCACCTCAAATTTCATCGCAGACCACCAATAATTCTTCTTCAGGTCTTGGTACATCTTGGTCGTGCCCGGGTGAATGGAATATCGCGACTTGTGTGCCTTATCCAAAATTTTACCTCTGAATTTCCCATACCTCGATACCCATAAACGCCCATCCTTATACTTCACCCCATCACCGATGTCTTCCAACAATTTTTCTTGACCCCACATACACTCTGACATAATCCATTCCACCTGTAAAGCTAAATTCTGGACGTTGGCTATTTGTTTCAAAATATCAAGTTTAAGAATAAGCTGATAAGATTTCACACGAATAGGTTTCGGCCTCTCCTTCCGGCTCAACGCGTCGGCTACTACGTTAGCCATATCGGGATGGTACATAATCTCCAGATCATAATCCTTAATCAACTCCAACCATCGACGCTGCCGCATATTCAGTTCCTTTTGTTCGAAGAAATACTTCAAGCTCTTATGATTGGTATAGATAACGCAAGGAACACCATACAAATAATGCCTCCACAAATTAAGCACAAAAACAACCGCCGCTAACTCCAAATCGTGAGTGGGATAATTCGCCTCATGAGGCTTCAACTGCCGTGAGGCATAAGCGATGACTCAGCCTCGCTGCATCAGAATACACCCAAGCCCCTGGTAAGAGGCATCAGAATAAACCACTAAATCATCGGTGCCATCGGGTAAATCTAGAATCGGGGCATGCGTCAACCTGTTCTTCAACTCGAGGAAAGCCTCCTCTTGCTCAGTACCCCAAACAAACTTAACGCTCTTCTTAGTCAACTTAGTCAATGACGAAGCAATTTTTGAAAAGTCGGGAATGAAGCGGCGGTAATACCCCGCCAAGCCCAGAAAACTACGAATTTCGGATGGAGACTTAGGAGATTCCCAATCGTTTATGGCTTCTACCTTTGCAGGGTCAACCAAAATACCACTCGGGTTAATAACATGACCCAAGAACTGAACCTCGCGTAACCAAAAGGAACACTTAGAAAATTTCGCATACAACTTGTTCCTTCGCAGAGCTTCCAAGACTTCCGTGAGATGACCGGTGTGATCGGATTCGCTTTTGGAATACACAAGAATGTCGTCGATGAACACAATAACCGAACGATCGAGCATCGACCTACACATCCGGTTCATAAGATCCATGAACGCAGCCGGTGCGTTGGTCAAACCGAAAGACATCACGAGGAATTCTTAATGCCCATAACGAGTGCGGAAGGCAATCTTTGGGATATCTTCATCCCGAATCTTCAACTGATGATACCCGGAGCTAAGGTCGATCTTCGAGAACCAACTAGCTCCTTCGAGCTGATCAAATAAGTCGTCGATCCTTAGGAGAGGGTACCGATTTTTAACAGTGAGGTTATTCAATTCACGGTAGTCAATGCACATCCGAATGCTACCGTCCTTCTTCTTAACGAACAGGACCGGGGCACCCCAAGGTGAGATGCTCGGTTGAATGAAGCCCTTGTCAAGCAAGTCTTCCAACTGGGCTATAAGTTCTTTCATTTCATTCGGTGCTAGACAGTAAGGGGCTCGAGCAACGGGTTTTGCGCCCGGCACAAGGTCTATCTGGAACTCGACCTCGCGGTCCGGCGGCACATCTGAAAAATCATCTGGAAATACATCCGGGAAATCCCGAACAATAGGAACATCACCGACGGTAGCCACCTCGGTTTTCATATTTATAGCATACGCCAGATACGCCCCCGCAACCCCGCTGCATCAACCTTCCCGCCTTAAGCATAGATATGATATGTGGCGTCGCACCATTCCGGTCACCGAAGAACGTAGTTTGGGTCCCACCCGGGGCCCTCAGACGAACAAGTTTCTGACCACAAATGATCTGAGCATCAACACTCGCGAGCCAATCCATTCCAAGCACCACGTCGAAACAACTAAGCGGCATCATGTACAACCGCACCGGAAATCTATACTCGGACAACTCGATGGAACAACCCTGAATAGCCCTAGACACGGAAACAGATTTTCCTACGGTGACTTCAACCTCAAACACATCGACTACGCGCTCGGGTGATTTTTTCAACGAGAAACAGAAAGCGGTAGACACAAAACTCCTACTGGCACCCGAATCAAATAAGACCGACACCTGTAATTCATCAAGTATAAAGGTACCTGGGTAATATTATACTACTGCTTAGCTACAATATCATCACATACGATTCCAAAGGAATGAGAAATTATAACTGTGGAATAAAATATAAATAAGGAAAAAGTACCTGAAACAACATCCGCGTCATCCTTCGCCTCTCTCTTGGAGATGTTAAGGCCCTCGCCCTGGCCTTCGGATTCTCTTCTACCTTCCCCCTCGAGGAAGTCCCCTGACTGGACCCCCCCGCCTTACTGGTAGGACAGTTTGATGCCAAGTGATCGGCATCCTTACAGCGGAAACAAGTCAACGTCGGACACTCGAAATGGTGGTGTTAAACCTTATCACAACGAAAACAGGAGCCAGACCCACTCTTACATTCCCCCCTGTGCGGACTTCTTGCAATTACCCAATACCGCATCCCTCTTAAAATCCGAATTCTCAATCTTTACCCTCTTCTCAGCCGAATTAAAGTTGTTCCCCCTGGTCGTTTACCGTACGATTTTGAGTTCCAAATCTTTCTAGTCTCGGTCGGCGGCAACTTCTCCCTCTAATCATACAATGTACCTGCTAGGGTAACCACCGAGTGAAAAGAGTTCATGTCGGTGGTCACCACACCCCTACATATATCCACCCGAAGGCCCTTCACATACTTCTTAATCCTCTTTGTCTCAGGAGTAACCAGATCGGGAGCCATCTTATTAAACTTTGTAGTATATTCCCGATGCGTCATACTGCCCGCCTCCAAGGTTAAAAATTCCTATTCAATCTTATCCAATTCATGCAAAGGGAAAAACTGATCAAGAACCAACTTCTTTAACTCATCCCACATCATCCTCCTAATCGAACGATCACCCATAGCCTGCGCCAGATTATCCCACTAACACAATGCCTCGGAAGGAAATGAGGCAGTAGCATAAGTCACCATGTCATCCCCCTTGCACTTACTAACTCTCAGAACGGCATCCATCTCCTTCACCCACTGATGTGCTACCAACGCATCCTTAGTACCATCGAAAGAAGGGGGTCACACTTCTTAAAGTCAACAACGAGCAACCCCGAGTAGATACACTAGCATTCCTCACTTCGTCTTCATTCCCACTCGGCACATACACCTCCTCCTCCTCTTCGACCTGAACTCTTACCAATCATAGATTCCACCATGGCCCTAACAGCCTCAGCAACGATCTCGGGAATGGCGCTATGGAGCACCTGGTAAACCTCATCAGCTATAGCCTCGCGCATAGCAGGATCTAAGGCGGGGTTATCCCTCTCCTCATGAATCGGGGTTTCCTGCCGGGGAGTAGGGATTTCACGCTCGTCTTCGCCATGTGGTTTACGACCACGACCACGAACACTAGGACGGCCTATCTTAGCTGCTCGAGTATTAACCATGACTTATCCCTACAAAGACAGAATTTTAACACGGTCAAGTACAAGTGGCATTTAGAACGTGTAAGGTAAGGGTAAACTGCTAATGACGTTGATCAAGTGTAATTAGTCGTTTACTTTACCCGCCCGTCCTAATTACCACTGCCCCTAACCCCATTAGCATCCTATCTAACACTTAAACAATTAATCACATACTAGAAACTTTAAAATTCAAAGGAATGACTAAACCACTTAAAGTTACCTCTTGGAGTGCAGCTTCTCGCGGTGGGCATACTAGTTTTTCTTTTCTTACAGTTCGAGTCCAAGCATTTGGGGATGCTCGGATCCCTCAAAATATGGCTCTGATACCAACTTGTAAGACCCCGAATCCCGGGAGTCCTACAGTTGGTACTCATCCATAACACTTAAACTTGAAAACAGTTCATTCCATTAAAACAATCAATTCAGAGTATATTTCAGCGAAAAACATAAATAATAAAATAAGTTCCCAAAACCCGGGAATTAAGCCCAAAACCAATTTAAATGTATTTGATAAAACCTTTTTAGTAAAAAAAAGTAAATGTTCAATATTTAATCTTCCGTTCACGTTTGCCCTTCACCGTCCAAGTAGCTTCGTGCACGTCCAAGCGCTAAGGCATCCTCCTCCTAACCTGAAACTCATACTAACATGCACACAAAGTCAGCTTGAGCTGAGTGTGTTCAAGTTTTAAATAAATAACATCAATAATAATAATCATAATAGTTATTCCAAGGATTTTAAAATATAAAAGAGAAACATCAGTTAAGCCATCATCATCGATAAATAATCATCCTTATATATACATATATATATACACATACATATATATAAACATCTCTATAGGCACATCCCTATATATATGTATGTATATATCATCCAAATAATAACATCAGGGTCAAGCAAACGTATGACCCAAACACGTAACATCTCATCAACGTATGCAAACACAAATTAGGCATAAGTAACATCCGTAGTCGATAACGACTACCAACATCGGCAAATATTGGCCATACAATAATACGTACATACATACGATAGTATCATCTCAAGGCCTACCCTATACAAGTAAGTCCATCCAAAATATGTTTAAACAATTCATCAAGCAAAACGCTTAAGTGTGCATGCTAGCCCAAAATCTTAAAAGAGTAAAAAGGGGGCATCATGAACTCACCTGAAGTCAACCAAACACCAGCAACGAGCTAGCAAATCTCTAAGTGCACTCACAGGTAAGAGCCTGTAATTTGTACACAACACATTACTAAACAAATTTATATATGTAGGTATGTATATTTATGTACATATAATATATATATATATGATAAATGTAAAAAAATTTATAAAAATATTTTAATCAACAAAAAGCCTCAATATATAGGTTGGGTTTAATAAAATAGTGATGGTTTACTATATATATATATATATATATATATATATATATATTGTAAGACCCCGAATCCCGGGAGTCCTACAGTTGGTACTCATCCATAATACTTATAAAAATACTTAAACTTGAAAATAGTTCATTCCATTAAAACAACCAATTCAGAGTATATTTCAGCGAAAAATATAAATAATAAAATAAGTTCCCAAAACGCGGTAAATAAGCCTAAAACCAATTTAATGTATTTGATAAATTTTTTTTTAAAAAAAGTAAATGTTCAATATTTAATCTTCCGTTCACGTATGCTCTTCACCGTCCAAGTAGCTTCGTGCACGTCCAAGTGGTAAGGCATCATTCTCCTAACCTGAAACTCATACTAACATGCACACAAAGTCAGCTTTAACTGAGTGTGTTCAAGTTTTAAATAAATAACGTCAATAATTAATAATCATAATAGTCATTCCAAGGATTTTAAAATATAAAAGAGATACATCAGTTAAGTCATCATCATCGATAAATAATCATCCTTATATATATACATATATACATACATATATATAAACATCTCTATAAGCACATCCCTATATATATATATATGTATGTATGTATATATCATCCAAATAATAACATCAGGGTCGAGCAAACGTACGACCCAAACACGTAACATCTCATCAACGTATGCAAACACAAAGTAGGCATAAGTAACATTCGTAGTCGATAATGTTGGTACATAAATGTCAGTAGTTCATAGTCTAGCGTTTGTAATCGAGTCTGTAATGTAATTATGTTTAAGTTTATGTTTATGTATGTAAGCGAAGTTGTCGACAAGTTCGCCTAGGCGAACTTGTTGAACGAGCGAAGTTATGGACAACTTCGCCTGAACATATCGGGCGAAGTTGTCGTGTCTATATATACTGTAGTCGACGGATTGTTTAGAAAAAAACGAGAGAGGAATCAGTAGTTGAGTTCAGTGAACGTGCCGAGAGTCTGTTATAGACGTGTTTCAAGTTATAATATATAACGTGTTCGTTTGTATCGCGTGTGATTGTTTTACGTATTCTACGCTCGTAACTACCTACGCAGGGATTCCGCACCTACGTAGATAGCGATATCCCGTGTAAGATCCGTACGGGAACCTACAATTGGTATCAGAGCTTTGGCTCGATTGTGTGGTTCGGGATTTCACGCGGGTGTAGAAAACGTCTCGTTTGACCAATTCGCAGGACGCGTTTTCGTTGATATTGTGTTATACTCACCTTATACCGTCATTTTCAAGCCGTCACACCGACCGGAAACTGCTAAATCGTCGAAAACAGATCTGAATATTTTCAGTGTTCTTCGGGCGAAGTTGTTGTTCTTCAGGCGAAGTTGCCGACGCTGGAAGTAGGGTTTCGGCGAAGATATAAGGTTGAGCGAAGTTAACCACAACTTCGCCTATCTCATAAGTTCGCCTAAGCGAAGTTATCCTCAACTTCGCTTACCTCCTAAGTTCGCTTACCTTAAGCGAAGTTATTCTCAACTTCGCCAAGTCACGCGAATTTAAGGATTTTCCAGCGGAGTTAACACTTAAGCGAAGTTATCCTTAACTTCGCCTATAGTACTGTTTGGAAGAATTTTTGTTTTTTTTTCGGGTTTTTCTTGTTTTCGAGAAGATGTCGCCGATTAACATCTCAGAGTTAGTCAAAATGGAAGTTGAAGCGGGGTCGGCTACTAAGGCCCCAAGGTTGATGAAAGGAACCGACTTTGTGGCGTGGAAGGATAGGTTCATTCAGTATATTAAATACCAGGATGCAAAGATGTGGGTGTGCATCCAGGATGGATATATTCCACCGACAATGGAATACGAAGGTCGGGATGTGGTAAAGAAGTACAGCAAGATGGAAGAAGAAGAGAAAAAGATGTATGAGGCCGAGAGCAAGGCCCATGCTGCAATTACTATGGCTCTTCCTCAAGAGATTCTCCATACATTCAGGAAGTACACTTCTGCACGAGAGCTTTGGGATGCTCTTGAGAATAGATTCGAAGGGAACGTGGGTATTCGTGCCTCGAAGATTAAGCTATTAAAGACCCAGTTCTCTGTCTTCAAGTATTTGAAGAACGAATCGCTCGATGATATTATCACCCGATATTATCATCTAATGACAGAGCTGAACAACTATTCTATTGCTTACAGAGAGGAGGAAATAGTTGAGAAGCTTCTCGATGCTCTCCCACCGAAGTGGAAAATGTACACTGTTCTAATGAGGGAAGACAAAGACTTTCCTGATTATGACTTGGAGACAGCAGTAAACAAGCTCAGAACCTTTGAGCTTAATATGGTTCGTAAAGAGACACCAACGGATCAGGTTCAAGACCCTGGTATGTATGGTGCCAAAGTTATCTCAGGCTCAAGTTCGAAGTCTGAATCTGCTGCTTACTACTCCAAAGGAGAGTCAGGTTCTAACTCTTCTCATGAAGGAAATGTGTCAGTAAACATGAACGGTGATGTTTGCTTTGTTGCTGGAGGATCAAGTGCTTCGAAACCTCAAGCATCCAAGAGTAGTTTCTCTCCCAGTGCTTCAAGCAATAACTACTCTAAGATGCCAATGAGTGTCAAATCTGCTGAAGAGCAGTTTGCACTCTATGCATCTTTTATTGCTTCTTACGAGAACTACATACAAGGGAAGATTGTGGACCCTGCTGCTTTGGAAGAAGACTATGACCAGATCCATCCTGATGATCTGGAGGAGATGGATCTGCAGTGGCAGATGGCGATGATAGTCAGAAGAGTGAAGCGTGTCATGAAGAAGACTGGCAGAAAGTTCGTAGGTGGAAAGCCAGGATTTGATAAGTCAAGGGTGAGGTGTTACAATTGTCAACAAAATGGACACTTTGCAAAGGAGTGCACTAATGCACGTGTAGAACGTAGTCAGGGGAGGACTACACAGCAAAGTGGAAATAACAATGGGAATAATGCCATGATGTCTGATGCTGGTGAATACAACTGGAACATGTTCTCTGGAGAACTCTTTGAGCAGGCACACATGGCGAAGGTTGCAGCTGAAGAATGTATGAAAGCTGCTGAAAATGAAAAAGCTTTCATGGCTGATGACCAGAACTCCGAGGTTATACCAAACCTATCTGTACTAAATGTGAGAACTTGTCTGAACAGCTTGCTACAATTACTGATCAGTATGTTAAGTTGGATGCCGAATTTAAAACCTTGAAAGAAGATCATCACTTCACAAAGACAAGAGAAAATAACTATAAAATAAAAATTAAAGCTTGTGAAAAAGACGTTAAAAGTTTGAAAACAAAATTAGCTGAGAAAATTGATGTGATCGATCTAAGCTACGAGGTTTTAGAAGAGAAAACCAAGTTAATCGCTGAGAAAGAAAAACAGATTGCTGATCACCAGGTAAAAGTGGTGGAACTAAATAGGAAACTGGAGCAATTCCGGAATTCCTCTGCTATTCTTGATCACCTCGTTAGCGATCAAGGTTGCTCACCTAAGAGGAGAGGAATTGGTTACCATGAGGTTCCACCACCTTATAACCATAATTATACTTTCAATCATAGTGTTCATGAATCTGTTAATTTTGTAGCTGATCAGACAGGTCCTGCTAAGGAAACTGGTAAAGTACCGGAAGTTAGTAAAGGCGAAACAAGTTCGCCTGTCTCAAAAGTTAAAATTTCTATTTCAAGTCCAGTCTCATCTGATTCGGATAAGTCATCCAAGTCGGGTAAGACAAAAGAGAAGGAAGTATTACCCACTAGTGGAGAAAAAGTTAAATCAACTAAAAGGAGTACTCCACTCAACCCATATGTCCCACCTTATGTGAGACGTACGGTTGGTAATACTGCCTCCACATCTAAAACATCTGCTGAAAAGAAAGCTGATCATAGGTGTTGTTTTAGATGTAATCAAACAGGGCACCTTGTTGCTGATTGCCCTCTGAAGCAGCGTTTCAGAGAGGTGAGGCCCTTGAAAACTGAGACTAAGGTTTTTGGTAATCGTTTAAATGTTAAAAATGAAAACCATTCAAATTTGAGAGATAATACAGGTTTTCAAAGAAACACATCTCGTTTTTACACTACTAATAACCAAACCAAATGCTATAATTCATTTGATTCTCTTAATATACGTCGGTTTGGTTGGCCTCACTATCAGTCTCCAAGGAGGTATCCTGTTAGGACTCGTGGAAAATTTTCTAATGCTAACTTTGGTCAGCCAAGGTGTGTGAGTTCTGTTAAGAAGGTTAATCGACCCAAGACCAAGAGGTCTTGGGTCCCCAAATTTTAATAATCTCTTTTGTTTGTGCAGGAACAGTTGAACAGGGCTTCCAATAATCTTTGGGTTGTGGACAGCGGCTGTTCCCGGCACATGACTGGTAACAAGGATTTGTTACAAGATTTAAAACCTGCTCAAGGAGCGAGAGTCATAGTCGCAATCTCAACGTGCGAAGCTGAATATATGGCAGCATCCAACTGCTGCTCTCAGGTTTTGTGGATTCAGCAACAATTGCGCGACTATGGTCTGAATTTCTTACTCACTCCTATTTTTATTGATAACACTGCTGCCATCTCAGTAATTAACAATCCCGTGAAACATAGTAAAACTAAACATATTGACATTCGTCATCATTTCATACGGGATTGTGCTGAGAAGAAACTGATTAAGGTCGAAAAGGTCGATACGCTAGAAAATTTCGCTGATTTATTTACAAAAGCGTTTGATAAATCCAGATTTCAAAACCTAATTGAGCTGAACGGGATGATCAATCCTGAGTAACCATGTTTTTTTGTGTTTATTTAAAAAAAAAAAAAAAAAAAAAACGTCTCTATTGCTTAAATTAGTCGGTTACCTCAGTTTGATGGACATATCCTCGGATATGTTTTGGTCCTCGTTTCTACTTGTAGAGAATGAGGGTAGCCATTAACCAGATTACTGATAGTGACCGGGGCGGTTTATGATGAGTTTTTCGTTCTTTCGCTTAAAATTAGTCGATCATATTTAGTTAGAAGGACACATACTAGTATGTGGTCGGTCCAGCTGATCCTTTGGATCTTCGGGAGAGCCGTTTACCTGAAGACTTTGTTTTGGTCGGGGCGATTTTTGTTTAAATTTTGAAAGAAAAATAGGGGAAATGAAATTACTTTTCAAGTCTACTACTTCGTATGAAGTACCTTTGCTATGTTCACAGAAAATTGATCCAACCTTGGAAAATGATATATATATACTGATTGTGTGTGCTTAACTAGTGAAGTTATTAGGCTTAAAAGGCCTTAGAACAGTCATTGTATGTCATGGTAACTTTTTATGGTGCGTAAAAGTAGATGTGATACTAACCTAATCTACTCAATTTTACGTGGAAACTCCTTAAGAGTTTTGTATGTCTTCATACATATCTTTCCGAATGATAGGCAGAAAAGCGTTTACCCAGTCATACACGAGCCCGTAAGTGTTCTGATTCCCGTGAAAAAAGCGTTTCAAGACACTGCAGTAATCCAGATTCGGGACTTGCAGTTGTTTATTACTCTGAAGTCTATAAGTATGTTTGTTGAAAAAAAAAAAAAAAAATTAGTACTTATGAGTTATTGTAACCTTCGAGAGTTCAAGATATCGAGACTTCTCAATCATGGAGTAAGAAAGAGTACGGGAAGCAGACAAAGAATACTTACAAGTTAATCAGACACTATGGGTCGAAGTCAATTCGGGGTGACTTGGGGAAAGCCAAATACGCTTTGAGAATAGATAGGAGGCATCTTAATCTCTGAGTTGTTGCCCACTTATTTTTTGAGATTAATTGAACTTAACTCGTATCACAGAAACGATGAAAACCATTTTAAGTTATTTACATGTGTACAACCTGTTTCTCTATGTCATAATACAGCTAAACACGGATCTATGTGACAGTCACGGAGTTAGTATGATTCCTGTTAGGATCTTTTCTAAAACATGGTGGTCCCTGACTAGACTGAAATTTGATCCCTTATTCGTTAAATTTTTATAAGTTTTTCTTAGTTTTGTAGTTGTATTAATTTTTAACTGTTTACTTAGAATTGATCATGTCGTTTATTTCTTAAAGGGAAGTTTTAAAGAGCTAATTCAAATTGTTCAAAATTATAAGGTTTGGTTATGAAAATATAGGCGAAGTTGTTGAATCAGGCGAACTTGTGGATAACTTCACCTAGGCGAAGTTATCCGTAACTTCGCCTGACCAACTCTGACCCTATATAAGGATTTCAAACAGTAAAATTTTCATTATTTACAATATACAGCGAACTTGAGCTCCGATATATTAGCGAACTTGATCTTTTCGATTTCGATTTCTTTCTTTGTTCTCAGTTTCAGTTATCGTTTCACGGTATGTGTTATCGGTACATCGTGTTAGCTGTTTCTTCTTGTTTATCAAACTTTATTTCGACCGCTTCGAGATCTTGGTCCGTCGGACTCAAAACCGACTTTTATAACTTGTGTTTAACGTGTTCATGGACAAACTTTTCGTCCACATAACCTTAATACCAAGTGTTATTGAGTTCTTCATCGTCAATTTTACCGAAACATCGGATTTCCGGATGTTTGGAATGCTAACAGTCGCCGATTCAGTTCAGGCGAAGTTAGGGTTTCGGCGAAGTTATCCGCAACTTCGCCTGACGATTAATTTCGCCTGAGGCGAAGTTATCCGCAACTTCGCCTGAGGCTTAATTTCGCCTAACCCTTATCTTCGCCTGAGGCGATGTTGTGATGAGGCGAAGTTAACTTTAACTTCGCCTAGACCTTTTTACTTAAAATTAATTAGACGAACTTAAAGATGAAGCGAAGTTGTTCCCAACTTCGCCTCACCTTTAACTTCGCCTATACAGGTTTGATCACAACTTCGCTCCTGGTAATCAAGCGAACTTGTGTAACACTTTAACGTTTATCTAACTTGGTTCGTTTAGTGCAGATATGGCTGCTGTTGGAAGTGCAGGAGGTGCAGGTGATGACGGTGATGATCACAGACAATTCTTCCCAGCTCATAACCAGTTCATAACACTTGACCCAGATGCAAATGGCGTGGAGGACTATAGGGAGATAATTACTTTTCTCCTGCGCTCACGGATATATCACGCAATAACAACTACCCTGCCTATTTCCCTACCGAATATTGAAGACTTTTGGCAGACGGTAGAGTACGATTGCCGGGTTGAGCCCCCGGTTATGCGAGCCACCGTAAACGGTCAAGTTGTTCAGTTTTCTTCTGAACAAATACGGGTGGCGTTGCGGTTTGGTGAAGAGACGAGGGATGACCCAACGGAGTTTGTTGCGCCATTCCGTGATGGGGCGTTCCTCAGGATGGGGTATTCTGGTCCCTTAGGGGACACACAACGGAGGAAGGGATTCTTTTTAGATCAGTGGCGCTTCCTTATGCACATCATGATCGTATGTATGTCAGGACGGAAGGCAGGCACTGATGGTATGGGTGCGACAATGCAGTCTGCTATGACGGCGTTGACTTATAATAAAGGATATTCTTTCAGCCAGATGATCTTTTACGAGATCGATAGGCAACGAAGGGCTGTGGCGCGTGAGCGGTTTATAATGTATCCACGATTCCTACAGATGATTTTAAATCATGTGGCTCCGACGCTGCCTCAATGACGCCCTATTCGATACGTGGAAAGTGTGACAAAACGTATCTTTGCACAGTGTCGCACTTCCAGCGCACGAAGCAAGCCTGAGCTGCGTCCCAGGCATACTCCGCTCTTTGGGTACCTTATAAACCCGGAGTATGTGCCTGCGGCAGGGGACGAGTTCAGAGACCCAAGCCCACAACAGGCGGCAGCACCCCAGGCTATATCAGCTGCGCCTGTTGTATCTGCTGCCGTGTCAGCTGCAGAGATTGACCTTGATGCCATGTTGGGAGGCCAAGGAATGTTTGATATGGACCGAGTTGATCCTCAAGAGAATATTCAAGTCTCGGGTCCACAGGCTGACTTTGATGATGTGATGGAAGAGGCTAGACGGATGATGGTAACGCATGGGAGAACAGTTGGGAAACAAAAGAGAACTGTTGACGACGACGACGAGGAAGATGATGAAGAAGAAGCTGTGCAGCTGGTGAGAAAGCGTTCACGAAGGGAAAGGACAGGTATGGGTGTAGGAGCTGGAGAGACTTCACGGTTGGTACGTTGCTCCACCTGCCTTGTCTGGTATGTTTTTGGTCCCTTCTACAGCACAGACTACAAGCTTAAGCGCTACAGTTGTTCTTGTGGTGGCAACTACTGCATCTGTTAGCATCCCATCCACCACAGCACAACTCTCGGCTCCGGAGATCGTATCGTTGCCGCCTCCAATGCTCACTACGTCGGAGGTTGTTGCACAATTCAAAGAGTCGACAGTTGTTGCTACCACTGCAGGGTTACCAAGTGTACCACCTGCGGTTACGCCCACTTCAGACTCGGAACGAATAGCTTCACTAGAGCGGATCGTTGCTGAGCAGTCCAAGACTATTCAACGCCTAGTGGAAGCAAATCAACTGCAGGCATCCCTCCTGGTTGAGCACGGGAAAGTTATAGATGCCTTGAAGGTGTTCTTGGCATCTCAGGGGGAGATGAGCTGTAGAGGCGACGAGCTGAGGACGAAAAGAAGAAATGATCAAGACGATGATCCCAATGCACCGGAAGGTGCAGGTGGTGAGTTGCCAAGAACTACTATAGCTCTTAGGGCTTCCACAGCTGAGGGGGAGTCTGCCGCTGGTGATGATGTGGTTGCTGTTGGTGATGATGTGGATGTGGTTGAAGATGTTAAGATTGTTGATGATATGATTGATGCGCTGAAAGAGATAGACGATATGTTAGAGGATGATGAGTTGATAAATGAAGATGATGTTCTGCCAATCGATGAGATCGAAAAGATTGGTGCAGAATTTGTGGTTGAGAATGTGATAGAAGAAGGAGAGATTGTTGAAGAAAATGTAGAGCATGAGATCCCTGTGGTTGAACAGTCGACTATATGTGAAGATGCTACGGTTGACAACACTGAGTGGGAAGATCAGCCAAACTGGAAGGAAGGATGCGCTCAGTGGTTTGTAAAGACGAAGAAGCCAGCAGTACCGACGATGTTCAAAAAGTCGTATAATATAAAGGGATATGCAGAATCAAAGAAGGGAATCATATGCTGGTTGTACGATGAAGAGTTGAAACTATTTGTGATCAAACGTTACGACGGCATTCAGTACTTCAAGAAGATGTTAAGATCCCTGAATACCTTACCGGAGTGTGAGGTGAAAGACTTAGCAAGACTGGGGCTGATAAACAGAAGTGATGATAACATGGCGAGAGTAATTGGGAAAATTGTTTGGAAGGAGGCCATTAAAGATAAAAAGTTTGAACTTCTGAAGCCTCAGAAAGGGAAGTTAGTAGAAGACAAAGATAGAGGGATGAGGGCAGACGGCAAACCATGGATGGTTATGAAGTATAAACCAGTCTGTCATTTAAAAGAAGTGCCGATGAAGGTGATGCCCAAGAACGTCTTGAAAGACTTGAAGTGGTGGTACGTGGATTGTGAAACTGCTGAAGCGGTCATGGAGGATGAAGATGAGCAAGAGATCATGAGAGTGTATGATCCTATGCACTTAGTCAATCTGTCTCAAGCTGACTTGCAGGTACTACATGCTAAGAAGATTTTCTACATTCCTGCTTGGAAAGAGAAAGCTAAGAAGTACCAGAAGTTGGTTTCTGTATGTGTTAGACAGGGAGTGCATGCTTGAAGAGATGAAGAGAGAAGAGGAGAGATTACAAGACACAAGCTTTGAAGATCAAGATATGAAGCTACTGCCAAGGGGGAGTCTGTTGGTACATAAATGTCAGTAGTTCATAGTCTAGCGTTTGTAATCGAGTCTGTAATGTAATTATGTTTAAGTTTATGTTTATGTGTGTAAGCGAAGTTGTCAACAAGTTCGCTTAGGCGAACTTGTTGAACAAGCGAAGTTGTCGACAAGTTCGCCTAGGCGAACTTGTTGAACGAGCGAAGTTATGGACAACATCGCCTGAACATATCGGGCGAAGTTGTCGTGTCTATATATACTGTAGTCGACGGATTGTTTAGAAAAAAACGAGAGAGGAATCAGTAGTTGAGTTCAGTGAACGTGCCGAGAGTCTGTTATAGACGTGTTTCAAGTTATAATATATAACGTGTTCGTTTGTATCGCGTGTGATTGTTTTACGTATTCTACGCTCGTAACTACCTACGCAGGGATTCCGCACCTACGTAGATAGCGATATCCCGTGTAAGATCCGTACGGGAACCTACAGATAACGACTACCAACATCGCCAAATATTGGCCATACAATATTACATACATACATACGATAGTATCATCTCAAGGCCTACCCTATACAAGTAAGCCCATTCAAAATAGTTTTAAACAATTCATCAAGCAAAACGCTTAGGTGTGCATGCTAGCCAAAATCTTAAAAGAGTAAAAAGGGGGAATCATGAACTCACCTGAAGTCAACCAAACACCAGCAACGAGCAAGAGAATCTGTAAGTGCACACTCACAAGTAAGAGCCTGTAATTTGTACACAACGCATTACTAAACTAGCCCGTAATAACACACTCGCCTAACGGACCGTCCAAACCCAATTGTTTTGACTTGAGGCCTAGCTGTGACATTTGAGCCAAAACAAGGTACACCTCAGTACGTATTTACCGATTAAGCAAATAAACGCCTTTTGCGTAACAAACGAACGATTAACCGAACGGGTCGGGTTATGACGCAGAAATCCCGGGGGGCCATCTATAAGTGTTATACGTTTAATATAAGCTAAAATATTAGTAATATGGCCTTAGTTCGATAACAAACAAGTTAAACGAAAACATGTTCGTTTAACTACCCGCTATAGATTTAAACGCGAAAAATAGTTACAAACCAAGCATTGTGTCATCCGTTAAGCCGAAAAAGACTTACCAAACACTTATTTGAAATGTTTTAAGCAATCCGTGAAAATATTTTTGATTTTTACAAACATATAGTATGTTTTTATAAATTTACACAAAACTAGCCGAAAAACACTCGTTTTCGCACTGTTTGACGCACCCGATAAGTTTTTCGCGCCAAAAACCGAACCCGAACTAAATTTAGACTGAGCTTTTTATATTTGGGCTTGAAAAATTAGATTGTGGGCCAAAATGAGGCCCAAGATGGCCTAAGGAAATTCCGGCCGCCAAAAATCAATCAAGTCTCAAAACTTTCTTTTTATTGTTTCAACCAATGGAGTAGATATTTTTACATATTCTTCTTACATATTCTGAACTCCTAGCCTCTGCTCTAAGAACTCCAAGCCTAACCCTTGGTAAATACCTTAATTTTAGCTAATATTTTGTTTGATTAATCAAGTTTAAACACTTATAAACATAGTTTGATTGCCAAAAATCATTCCTAACCATGTAATAATCCTAAAAATGGTCCATAAACATATTTTAATCATACACATGGTAAGGAACCTGGTTTGATAGTTTTTTTGGCCATAAACACGGATTAGAGGATTGAAACTGCATTTTTACGGTTCAAAAGTTCGGTTTTGTGCACTAACCGAAACCCTAACTCAAGGGCTGCTATGTTGATGAAAAATTGCTTGGTTTGTGATATAGGACCTGTATCTATCTTGAATAGGAGCATAAGAACTCGAAAACTTGATTAGAAAGGTGAAAACGAACCGAAACCGCTAAGGTAATACCGAATCACTCGACTACGGGGCTGTTTAGGTTACGGTTGTGATGTGCATAGTTTTAGGTCTTAAAATTTTGTAGGGACATCAGGGACCATGTCAATGAGTCCCTTTTCAAATTTGGTAATTTTTTGACCATTCGAGAATATTTAGCGAATTTATTACCGAATTGGGACTTTTAATGGGGAAAAATAGTTAAAATGATCCAAAAATTATGAAATTTTTCTGAGAACTCAGATATAATGTATTTTGATCACATATGATTTTTGGGGTCATTTGGAGAAGTCTAAAGGTGTTTTGTGTATATGCGTTCATGTGAATTTTTATAGCCGAATTTGGGCTGCAAAGAATATTGCACGAGCTTTTTACATTCTGGAATTGATACAGGTTGTTTTGGGACATAATTTGAGTATTCAGGAATTTTGGTGGAATTTTTGGAAATTTTTTGGGATAAATGGACGATTTTCAGGCTAAATATAGCTGATAAAATGAATTTTTATAGATTAATAAATCTAGAAAATAATTTCAGAAATATTTTTATAAAAATCTACATATTTTAATTGATAAGTGGCTAAATTTTCATAATTTAATGATTAACGGTTAATTAATTATACTAATTTGAAGATTAAACAAATTCAGTTTTTATAAAAACCGGCAAGTTCGCGATTAACGAACCTGCGGGAATATCAAAATACCAAGAGTGATCAAAAATCATATTTTTGGATTAATTAAGTAAAAACGAACTTTTCTATGAGAAACCTGGACAATCCGGATAGATTGTGCGTGTTTCTTCTTAAATCAAACTGAATAAACGGAAACGGGCACCGTGGCTAATCCGGTACCCCAGTATGTGATCCTTCTTTATAACTTAATCATTTTATTAACCAATACATTTACCCAAGCTTATTTTCCCATAACTGTTTTCTGAACGCGTAAACGAACAACTTGGCCCAGCTGGGAAAACGGGAATCTGAGCCAAGTTCGGTTTTAAGTATTAGAAATTGAACAACATCACAACCTAAGCCTACTGCCACTTTCTGGGCGTTCCAGCTATACCCAGATTAGTTATACAGCCCAGTTTAGTATTGAGATTATAATAATATTAAAATATTAATATTATTATAACATTGATTATAGGGAACTGTGATTACAAGTTACACAAACCTTGAACTGACGTGCTACTGATTATCTACTAAACAGTGAGATTCATGACCCCACTTCTAAACTGTTTTATGAACTTTTTGGTGAAAAGCATGTTTGATTACATATACATTCCTGAAACTTGTAATGATGTGAATTATCTAAGTGCCAACACACGAAAGTCCCCACGATCACAGTGATTAACTTCGAGCCGGTGGCTTGTGAATAGTACTATTAGTTTGACAAACCTAAACGGAATCGGCCTGGTTACCGTGTCACATAGTGCCGTTTGCACATGACCATGTTCATATATACAGGCTATGTAGTGTTAGACATAGCTACTCGGGGCATGTTGTGGGCGGAAAGGGGCCATAGTGGTTGATTGAGCGTGGGAAATGGATGCATGCAGCACATACAGTCAAGGCTTCACTGTAGCTTAGCATAATTACATCATTTGCATACATACATACTTATATCATGATTACAAGTATTAACTTGTGAATATTCATAACCGTTTTCTTGAAACTCGTGAAACTCACCAACTCTAGTAGTTGACCCATTTTAAACTGCATTTCAGGTGTACCTAAATCGGAATGATTTGGTGATCTGTTACTTGCCCAAGGTGTGTGGTTGATGCTATGTGAATAGAAGCAAGGGTGCTAGTAGTAAGATCGTATAGTTAACGAACTAGTTTTGTTTGTATCACCTAGACTGTGAAACAAGGATAGAACAATGAAATGTAATACAATGTAAATTAGTTTGTAATGTTTCTTTATAAACAATGTTGTTGATACCAGAGGTGTCTGTTACATTTCTGTTTTACGCTTCCGCATTGTGCTAGTCGGGGTGTGACATTAGCCCATACTCATTTTACTTTACCTCAGCCCCTAACACCTTTCAATTAACCAATTCCACCCTACGATCATGGTCGGGGCTAACCATGATGCGCAATTCACCCGTTTGTATGCAAATCGAGTCGAATGCGCGCGTAATAAATCCTTAAATCAATTGCCAAGCACATCAGCCCCATATGGACCAAATTCCCATCTTAAACTGTTCATGTATCATAAGTATGTCACACAAGTCGATACGGTTGGCAGTTCCTTTACACAACACTCAAATTAACGTTTAAACATCAATTCGCGCATAACCGACTCGATTGACTAATCATTAACCAAATCAGCCCCGAGTACTAAAAAAAATAATTTTCTCACAGCCCTTAAATCCATCTAGAGCTATGAAAACTGATTCGGTTGGAAATTAAATCGATTAACGCATCAAACTCAACAATTAATGATTCTACACTCGATAAACCCTAGTTTGCGAACTAAAATCAATTGACCGACCTAAACACCTTCAATGACCACGAAATTTTAATACGATGTAAATGTCATACCTGGGAATCTTTTTACACCAGAAGCCCTGATTTTTATCCACGGGAAGCGGGTCAATTGAACCCGAACCGAAATCTGTCATACAAAACGAATTGGCAAAATTGAGCATCAATACGACTAGGATTGGACGAAGGGAGTGTTGGGGATTGTAGTACATACCTTGAACCACTTCTAGTAGCTTTGGGATTGATCAAAAGTCGAAAAACAAAGGGAGGGGGCGGCTGCCTTAGTCCGATCGGGAATAGGGATGGGAAATGGGGTTAGGGTTTATGATATAAATATTTTCACATCTAGCCCTTCATGTTTTAAGGAATTAACATCTTGGTGGAAAATTTAAATGCTTTAACATACCGGGATGATGAGAAGGTTTCTGAGAAATGTCGGTTAAATCCCGAGAAATATACATACTTTACAAGCTTCGAATCCTTGAACCGAAAATTAACGGGCGTTACATATATATATATATATATATATATATATGTATATATGTATATCATTATATATATACACGAAACTTGTAATGAGACTAATTGACACAAAACGTTTAGCTTTAGGATGTCGGGTTAACAAAATATCGTTTATTTAGTATGTAATATATATTATAATTCATTTGAAAACCATTAAAACAAGTGAAAACCAAAAATAACAAAAACCTGCAAAACTGGGACTCAAACCCGCGACCTGTGACCAGAATTTATAACACACACACACACCAGCCATGCGTGCTGGTGTGTCAGTTGATTAATGTTTGGAAACATATAACTATATACAGAAACAAATCAAGCCTAGTTTGAATATAAACCCTAGATAACACAATCGATCAATCCGTTCATTGTTTATAGAATTAAAGTTAGGGCTTTTGTTTATCATTGATATGTGATCTGTATTGATGTTCCAACTACCTTGAATGATGCTGTAATCATAGAGAACGATCAACATCTCCGTCGTGGCAAAGACAAGATCAAACAGGGGGTTTACGGCCAGAATTAATACAATTATGGTTAGGGTTTTGATCGCCGGATTGTATAGAAGGTACAGACGTGTTTAATTAAATTATAACGAGCCCTAAGTTATATAGATGGGTTCTAGGTCAGGTCGGTTAGTTAAGGAATCAATATACATTTGGGTTGATCTTGTTTCCTAATTAAACACGATGTTTAGGCCGATAATAATGAGATAAATCAAAAACACGATTCAATTCCGAGTTTAGAACGATAATTGTGCATTAAGTAACCTAAATGGGTCCACGGGTTTCAGGTATACGGGTATATGGATACGGGTTAACGGGTTGGGTAAATGGATTATAAAATATAATACATAAATTGCTATTTAGTCCCTAGAGATTGGAGAGGGAAACATTAAAAGATCAAAGTTTATCTTTGGGTTAAAAACTTACATTTTTAAAGTTAAATATACTTTAAATAAATATAATAAATAAATATAAATCGTATAATATTTTCTCAATAAACGTGAAACTTTCTTTAGTGATAAATTTTCCAAATATAAAACGGGTCGGATAATAGATTTAAGTTTGTATGTGAAAAACCCGAGTTGTTACAAAATTCACGAAGAAGTTTACGTGAAGCAGCCTCCCAGTTTTGTAGATCCAGACTATCTTTAGCGTGTTACTGTTTAAACAAGGCTATATATGGTTTACACCAGGCCCCGAGAGCCTGGTACAGCACGTTGGTTGACCATTTGATCGATAGTGACTTCAAACGGGGAACGGCTGATTGTACACTATTTTACAAGAATGTTGGTAACGATCTGCTTCTCGTCCAGATTTACGTGGATGATATCATTTTTCGTTCGACGAAAGACAGCTTATGCAAAGAGTTTGAGACAACGACACAGACAAAATTCGAGATGGGTTCGATGGGGGAGATGAGTTTTTTTGGGACTGCAAGTTCATCAGTCTGAGACCGGAATCTTTATCCATCAGACGAAATACGTGAACGATGTCTTGAGCCGGTTCAAGATATCTGCCGGAAAAATCCCTTCAACACCTCTTCCCGTGGGTCACAATTTGTCACCAGACGAATTGGAGGATACCATGATCTGACCCTGTATCGAGCCATGATCGGTTCGCTTATTTATTTGACTGCATCACGTCCTGATATTATGTTTGCTGTTTGTTTATGTACTAGGTATCAATCGAGTCCTGATGCTAGACTGTAACTATCTAGTCAAAAACAATATAAATCAGTGTCCTAATGAACTTAAACTAATCAGGGTAAGTAGGGTGTCGAACCACGAGGAGTATGTGGTCAGTGTAAAGTGTAAACGATTCCTAACATTATGAAGTAATTCAATTAAAGTGCTGATCACACTAGCAAACAATTTGGTTTATAGTAAACAAACAAATAATCAAAGATTCAATCAGTCAACAAAGCAAATCACACCCGGGAATCCAAGTAAACAAACTAATAGTAAACTCATGCATATAACAAATAAACTATCCTGTGTCAACTACAGACTGACTAACAGGTTAAACTTAGGCATCCACGCTCGCTAACACATGACACTGGTTATCAAACGGTCCCTGCCAGTTTGACTCAACTAAGGGCAAACGTATGCTTTCTCACAATTAACAGGTCAAAACAATCCTATAAGCAATTATCATAGCAACTGGCACACTAATCGTTCTGATCGAAATAAACCTAAACTGACGTTGTGCACAATAATACTAGACATTAATACTCATAGATTAACATCAAAATAATTACAATCAATCGTTCTAATACATGAGAAAATAACTGAAAGATTACAAACTATACATCCCGGGTATGACTCGAAGGATCTAGCCGCGTCTCGGCATGTCTCGGGCTTCGGTTATGATGGATAGGATCATGCACGGGACCTTGAGATGATTGGAAGTGATGGTTCTCCTCTCTTCTACTCTGAAAATCTCCTGGATAGTGAATTCTCTCGATTAGGGTCTTCAAAACATGTTTTAAACAAAAACCCTAACTTTCCCGTCGTGGTAACCATCGCGTCTTCCTAGACCATTGCGCTACGCGATGGTCCAAGATAACTTCATATTTGGATTCCTCTCGTCGAGAAACCTAAAATTCATATATTATAGGTCCTGTAACTTATTTTCTAGCCCAGGATATGCTCGTTTTACTTCCTGGTTGCTTTTTGTGAACCCATCTTGTTCAGTTTTAGTATCAGCTTTAGGTTTCTCATCCAAACTCTTCCCGAATCGTTTTAACACTTCCTAAGACTTCAATTTATGCTCCGGTCTTTCCGAGATATCATTCCATGCTCGTACAACTCTCCAATTTAAGCGCGTTAAGTACATGTGACCTGAAACACAATAAGCACGAATAAAGTACCAAAGTTCCTAAACTAAACGAATAAAACGACTAAGTTAGCAAACTAAAATATGTACAAATAAACTGAACATCAAGTCCCCGAGTGACTCGTATGGCGGCAGTTAAGCGTATCTTCATTATCTGAGGGGAAATCCCGACATTAGGTTCTGGTACCCCAAGGACGATAAGTTGATCTGACGGCTTATACTGACTCGGACTATGGAGGATGCAAGATCAATTTCAAGTCTACTACAGTTGGTTGTCAGTTCTTAGGAAACCGGCTTGTTTCTTGGCAGTGTAAGAAGTAGACAACGGTCTCTACTTCAACAGCCGAAGCGGAGTATGTTGCGGCCTCGAGTTGCTGTTCACAAGTGCTCTAGATCCAGCAACATCTGCGGGATTACGGTTTGAAGTTTCTTACTACTCCCATTTTTATTGACAATTCGGCCGCTATTTCAATAATCAAAAATCCGGTTCAACATTCCAAAACAAAACATATTGAAATCCGTTATCATTTCATATGCGATTGTTTTGAAAAGAAATTAATCGATATAGAAAAAATTCACACAAATTTTCAAAAGCTGACCTTTATACCAATGCTTTCGATAAAACACGTTTTCAATATTTACTTGGTATAAATGGTTTAAAATTTTTTAAAGAAATTCAACAACTCGGTTAAATCAATTTAATTTTCATTTTTCATGATTATTTGATATTTGTAGTTTTTAGGGGGGGGGGGGGGGGTGGGGGAAATATAAAAATTCAAAAATATCGTAGTTTTTGTTTGTACAGATAAAATTAAAAACTCCAAAAACATTCAAATATTATAAATTACAAAAACATTGAAAAATGCTCCTCAAAATAGAGTCTTGAAGCAAAAAGAGAAAATGATAATACACTGATCATTTTATCCCAAGTCCAATAAAAAATAAGTAATAAAAGACTGTATGCTTAATTGTATCGATGTATTGGTAGGTCTTTAAACAAACAAGTATGGGCTAGTAAGTGATACAAACTTAAACTGCTGAATTGAAAGGAATATTGGTGTAACACCCGTTGATTTCCGGGCTCAAAGATTTAAAGCTTGTAAAGGATGTATAATTCTCGGGGTTTAACCGACGTTTCTAGGAAGCCTTTACGCCATCCCGGTACGTTTAATCGTTTAACTTTCTTCCAAGTTGCCTTATTATTCAAATTAGAGGGGCTAGAATGAAGTATTTTTATGTTATAACATAATACTTAAAACCCTAACTCCCCCTTCTCTTGCTAATCCTGATCGGCAGCTCCAGCCCCCCCCCCCCTTGCGATTTTCCTTTTTTCCGGCCAAGTCGTGAGCGTAAAAAATCAATTAAAGGTTAGTAATACGATTCCACAAGTCTTTTACACCTTAATTAATCATATTAACGCGCTTATTGGTCGTTAGGGATGAGTTTTGGTTATAACGATTTCTGACAGATTCGTACTCGATTATTGTTCGGTCTTTAACTCGATGAAAATCTATATTTTTTGATCGATTCTTGTGTCTATGATATTCTACTTTGAGTCTAGTTTCCAGAAAGGTATAATATGTAATTTTTGGACGAGATTTGAATGCTTTTTATGATTTTATAAGATCGAGTGTCAAAGTTGATGCGGGATGACGGATTTTGGTCTGTCTTCCCGACGTCATAACCCTTTTTCGACAAGTCCAAATTGGTTGGTTCTACTTCTGGAAGTTAGTATTTTGAGTGAGGAACCAAACCCAATTGGAATCATTTAATTTGGTTGGGTAATGATTTTTATAAAAATAAAACCATTTTGTTGCGCACTGGAATAGCTGCACATACCTTTCTGTGTTGGAGGAATTTTTATGATTTTTGTGTCCACTAGAAAAATATAATAAAAATATTTTTATAAACCTAAGACATTTATTAAAGTCTGGTAAAAATTTAATAATCTATTTCAAATTAAATGCATCTTCGCATGCTAAAATCTGCACGTTTTACTTGTTATTGATCGATAAGTTCGTTTTAGGCTTAACCGGTGGATGTTATATTGTGTTCTTGTCGGGGCTGTTCGAAGTGAGTTTTTGCACCGCAATCTTCTTGGTATGTCCCATATATCATACTTTAAAATCATGTTCATTGGTGTTCGTTAGATTGGTCAACTAGTTGTAGTTTGATTGTTAGTGTTTGGTTGACTAGAATTGTAGTTTTACGCGTTTAACACGAGGGTCGAAGTGATTAACGACCAATTCAGCTCGAGGGAACTTGGTTTGATGTACGGGCTGTTGAAAAATCATTTTTATAAGTTATGGGGCTGAATTGGTTGTCGGTTACTCCAACGGGTCGGTACAACGCGAAATTGCATTTATTGAATAGTTGGTGCGTTGTACTTACGAGTAACCGACCCATTTGACTCTTGTAGCATCATGTGGACTTGCTGGCTGTGATTTTATCATGTTGGGTCCACACGGGGCTGAGTTGGATGTTAATGGCCTAAACTACTCTTAAACCCGCGTATTGGTATCACCTAGTGCCTTAGGGGGTAATTTGGGAATTCTTTATTCCCAGAGTATCTAAGGGTCATTTTGTTGAATGTGAGGCCTTGGGGGCTGTTGTGATTTAGTTTGATGAGGTCGAGGCTTTAGGTGACCCGAGCCCTGTTAGAACGTCTCATAGGATAAACGAGTCATCTTGATGTCATTAGTATTGATTGAATGTAAACCGGCAGGTGTTTGAGTCTTGGGATTACTTAGGGATTCTCTAGTTCGGGGTGAATCTGTGTCTCGTGTCAGGTGATTTCATGATGCCCCCTTTTAACTCGTTTTAAGTTTTTGGGCTAGCATGCACACCTAAGCGATTTGCTTGATGAAACGTTTAAACTATTTTATATAGGCTTGCTAGTATATGGTAGGCCTTGGGATGTTATAGTATATGTGTGTATATATATATATATTATTGTAAGGCCAGTATTTGGCGATGTTGTAGTCGTATCGACTACGGATGTTACGTATGCCTACTTTGTGTTTGCATACGTTGATGAGATGTTATGTGTTTGGGTTGTACGTTTGCTCAACCCTGATGTTATTACTTGGATGTTATATATATAATTATATATATATAGGAATGTACTTATAAGGATGTTTATATGTATGTGTGTGTGTATATATATATATATATATATATATATATATAAGAATGATTATTTACCAATGACGATGGCTTAACTGATGTACTCCTTTTACTTTTAAACTCTTGGAATGACTATTATGAGTATTATTATTGATGTTATTTATTAAAACTTGAACTCACTCAGCTTGACTTTGTGTGCATATTAGTGTGAGTTTCAGGTTAGGAGGAGGATGCCTTATCGCTTGGACGTGTGCGAAGCTACTTGGACGGAGAAGGGCATACGTGGATAGAAGATTTCATCATTGAACATTTTATTTTAAAAAGTTTATAAATTATATTTAAATTGGTTTTGGGCATAATTCCCGGGTTTTTGGGAACTTATTTTTTTATTTATGTTTTCCGCTGAATTATACTCTAAATTGGTTATTTTAATGAAATGAATTATTTTCAAGTTTAAACATTTTTACAAGTATTTTATATGAATACCAACTGTAGGGTTCCCGGGGTTCGGGGCCTTACAATTTGGTATCAGAGCCATGGTTCGAGGGATCAGAGAATCCCCGAATGCTTGGACTCGAACTGTAAGGGAAAAGACTAGTATGCCCACCGCGAGTAGTTTCACGCCAAGAGGTAACATTAAATTGTTTAGTCATTACTTTGAATTTTAAAGTTCCAGTATGTGATTAATTATTGTGTTAGATAGACTGCTAATGTGGTTAGGGGCAGGGGCCTTGTAATGCAATCGCATTCTCTGGTCCAATTGCCGTTTTTGTTTCTGTATTCCTGATTTATCCACTAGGTCAGTCTGGTTGGTTCGGTGAAGTAAATGACTAATAACACTTGATCAACGTTATTAGCAGTTTACCCTTACCTTCCATGTTCTAAATACCACTTGTGTCTGACTATGTTAGGGTTCCGTCTTTGTAGGGATAGGATTTGGCTAACTCTCGAGTCGTTAGCGTTAAAGTTCATCTTATTCCCTAAATTCTCCTGTTCGTTTCCCATCCTCTCGAACACTTTGCGCGTAATTGTTTAGCTGAGGCGTAGCATGCTGTCACTCTGGGTTCCTTGGTACTTGACCGCTTAAATTCCTCGCTCCTTCAAGAATGTATGCAACTGTTTAGCTAAGTAGGAGCGTAATGTTATCCCAGATACCTTTTTACTTGATGGATTACAAGCTTCGGTCTTTTTTGATTCGGGTGCCAGTAGAAGTTTTGTGTCTACCGCTTTCTGTTCCTCGTTGAATAAATCACCCGAGCGCGTAGTCGATGTGTTTGAGGTTGAGGTCGCCATAGGAAAATCCGTTTCCGTATCTAAGGCTATTCAAGGTTGTCCCATTGGGTTGTCTGGGTATAAATTTCCGGTGCGGTTGTATTTGATGCCGCTTGGTTGATTTGATGTGGTGCTCGGGATGGATTGGCTCGCGAGTGTTGATGCTCAGATCATTTGTGGTCAGAAACTTGTTCCTCTGAGGGCCCCGGATGGGACCCAAATTATGGTTTTCGGTGACTGGAATGGTGCAACGCCACATATCATATCTATGCTTAAGGCGGGAAGGTTGATGCAGCGGGGCTACGAGGCGTGTTTGGCGTATGCTATAAATATGAAAACCGAGGTGGCTACCGTTAGTGATGTTCCTATCGTTCGGGATTTCCCGGATGTATTTCCAGATGATTTGTTAGATGTGCTGCCGGACCGCGAGGTCGAGTTCCAGATAGACCTTGTGCCGGGCGTAAAACCTGCTGCTCGAGCCCCTTACCGTCTAGCGCCGAACGAAATGAAAGAACTTATGGCTCAGTTGGAAGACTTGCTCGAAAAGGCTTCATTCGACCGAGCATCTCACCTTGGGGTGCCCCGGTCCTGTTCGTTAAGAAGAAGGACGGTAGCATGCGGATGTGCATTGACTACCGTGAATTGAATAAACTCACTGTTAAGAATCGGTACCCTCTTCCAAGGATCGACGATTTATTTGGGTTTAAGTCAAGTTGGTGTGATTTAGAGAAAATCAAATTACGCTTGAATCAAGATTAGAACCAATATCTTCTGATATTTGTGCTTAATTGAACACATTAATCATATCAATGAAAGTTCTGGAACATTTGTTAGAAGATTTAGGTGGACAACAATACCAATAATCGACTTAACACCGGTCATAATAAAAACTGAAAATAAAAGTGTGACGAATGGAAATTCTGATTAATATGATTCCTTGCCTGACTCTCAAAAATATGTTTTGCTTTTTTAGATGTAAATTTGTTTACTGCATTTCATTTACAGTATTTTATTTGTGTTTGAAAATGTTAAAAATCCATAAAGATTTTCAATTTTTCTGCTTTATTTTTGATTTTCCGAGCTGGCGAATATTATCAAAAACAAATAGAAAAGTTTAACACCCCAAATTTTAAGTTAATTCGTACTTAACGTATTTTAACGTATAAATCCGCTTAAGTTAATCATTACCGATCCTTGATTGATCGGATATTTAAGGTATTCAATTGAAAACCATAATTGGTTTTTAATTGATTATTTAATTAAGTTTTAAAACCCTAATTGTAAGGCCCCCGACCCGGGAACCTTACTTTCGTGCTGGTTGGAATTACTCATTCACATAATTCGTAAAATCAGAGTTAATTAAAACATTTCGCAGAAATAAAAATCATTCATTCATACATATCATAAAAATCTTGTCTTAAAATAACATAACATAAGTTTTAAACATAGAACATAAACGACACGCGTGTCTTCTCTTCATAGCGATGCCAGTTTTCCTCTTATTTGCCACGTGTCCTCATAAAGCAACTTGCCTCATTCTACTTGCCTGCGTGCATACTAAAAATCTGCTACAAGGAGTGAGTTCTAGTTAATTAACATAAATTACATTCACTTACTTACCAATACGCGTCCGAAGATACGTATTGATACTTACCTGTTCGTCTATCATTCAATCATACATATATACATACATACATTCATACATTCATACTTCTTACTGACAACATACCTCGGATACTATAAAGATCCTATCCTCACAAGGCCCCGTTCCCGGTAACCATACTTTGGCGTTGGATTTACTCATAAACACAATCCTAAAATCAGAGTTAATTAAAACTTTCGAGGAATAATTAATACTTCATGCATTTCATTACAAAACATCAAATCATGTCTTAACATACAAGTTGTATTTAAATAAACATTACATAAAATAGTCATGACATTTCTTCATATATGCCAGTCTCTTTAGCTCATGCCATGTGTCCCTCCTCAAGCCAACTGCCTCAATCTATTTGCCTGCGTGCATACTAAAAGTCAGCTACGCTAAGTGAGTTCTAGTTAATCAATTAACATACATTACATTCATATCCTTACTCATACGTGTCCGAAGATACGTATTCATACCTTACCTGTTATTACCTCTATCATACATACTTTATATACATGCATACGTACTTACATACATTCTTTCATAAACCCTATGGTATACCATAAGCTATTCTATCCTAAGAATCACAGATATTATAAGGGCCTGGTCCCTAACATCTCAGATATTGTAAGGGTCTAGTCCCTATCATCTCAGATATTATGAGGGTCTGGTCCCTTTTGTCTCGAATAACCATACATTTATCATACGTGCATACTTTACATATCTTCTAGTTATAAATACATACATACTTGTTCATATAATCATTATGTAATAATACATTCAATACACAACCATACACGTATCATACACTTTTCCGATCAAGTAATGCACACAGCCTCAAAACCATAACAGATAAAGGGGGCTAGAACTCACCTGGAGTCGGTTTCTCTTTCCGTTAATGGTAATGCCCTTCCTTGGTTGTGCACGACTAACTATACAATACATTACGCGTGTCAATTATCCATTACTACTACTTCCTACATCTAAGTTAATGAAACCGTCAACTAACGGGGTCTGGTGTAAGGCCCCGAACCCAGGGAACCCCACAGTTGGTATTCATTCAAAACACTTGTAAAATAATTAAACTTAAAAACAATTATTTTCTATAAAATAAACATCACAGAGTAAAATTCGGCGGAAAACGTAAATAAGTAAATGAGTTCCCAAAACCCGGGAATTTTGCCCAAAATCAACATAATTATCTTTAAATAAAAACTTTTAAAAATAAATGTTTAATAATGAAATCTTCCATTCCCGTATACCCTTCACCGTCCAAATAGCTTCGTGCACGTCCAAGCGATAAGGCATCCTCTTCCTAACCTGAAACTCACACTAACATCCACACAAAGTCAGCTTGAGCTGAGTGAGTTCAAGTTTTAGGTAAATAATATCAGTAGTAATAATTATGATAGTCATACCAAAAGTTTAAAAAGTAAAAGGGTGCATCCATCAAATCATCATTACCGAAAACTAAACATTCTCATACATACATATACAAAATGTATATGTAAACATCCTTTCAATTACATCCCTATATATAACAGTATATATATATATGTGTGTGTGTATATATATATATATATATATATATATATATATATATATATATATAACATCCACATATAACATCAGGGTCGAGCAAACGTACAACCCAAACACGTAACATCAGTGCTTGCAATCACAAAGTAGGCATACACAACATCAGTAGTCGAAACGACTACAACATCGCTAAATATAGGCCAAGCAATAATGTGTATATATATATTTAACATCCCAAGGCCTACCATATACTAGCAAGCCTATATAAAATCGTTTAAAACATTTCCTCATGTAAGAAAACACTTAGGTGTGCATGATAGCCCAAAAGTAAAAAGAGTAAAAAGGGCATCATGAACTCACCTGAAATCAATCGAACACTTGCAACGAGCTAGGAAATCCCTAAGTGCACAATCACAAGCAAGGGCCTGTAAATTATACACAACACGTTACTAAACTAGACCGTAAGAACACTCTTGCCTAATGGGCCGTTCAAGCCCAACATTTTGGCCCAAGGCCTAACAACTTGCCCCAAGGCACAACACTTGGCCCAAGGCCCAACAACTTGCCCCAAGGCCCAACATTTGGCCCAAGGCCTAACGCTTGGACCAAGGCCCAATAACTTAGCCCAAGGCCCAACAACTTGGCCCAAGGCCCAACAACTTATCAAATGGAGTCGAACACGCGCGTAATAAACCTTAAAACCATTTGTTAAACTAATCAGCCCCAAATGGACCAAATTCTTATTTTAAACCTTTCATTCATCATGATTATGTCACCCGAGTTGATCGGGTTGACGGTTCCTTTTTACAACTCTCAATTTAACATTTAAACGAAAATTCGCGCACCGCCGACTCGATTGACCAAGCACCAACCAAAACAGCCCCGAGCAACAAAAAAATAATTTTCCCACAGCCCTTAGACTCCCCTAGGGCCATACAAACTGATTCTGTTGGTCATCCAACCGATTAACGCATCAAACTCAACAATTTGCAATTCTACACCCGATAAACCCTAGTTTTCGAACTAAAATCGATTGATCGACCTAAACACCTCCAATGACCACGTAATTTTAATACGATGTAAATGCCATACCTGGGGATCTTTCTACACCGGAAAATCTAATTTTTATCCACGGGAAGTGGGTCAATTACACCTTGGCTGAAAATCTGTCCAACGAGAAGTATCGGCAAAATTAAGCATCAAAACGATTAGGGGTGAACAAAAAGAGTGTTGGTGATTGTAGTACATACCTTGAACTACTTCTAGGAGCTTGGAATCAATCAAAAAGTCAAAGCAAGGAAGGGAGGGGAGGGCTGCACCCAGCCGATCGCAGCAGCAGCTAGGGTTTCTCTTTTTTTTGTTTATGATATAATACAAATATGTTTCATCCAAGTCCCTCGAATTTGCAAGATTTGGCGACTTGTAAGGAAGTTTAAGTGTTTTAACGTAGCGGGGATCGTAAAGGCCCCCAAGAAACGTCGGTTAAGTCCCGAGAGTTATACATACTCTACAAGCTTTAATTCTTGAAGCCAGAATTAACGGGCGTTACATCCGGGGGCAGCGCCCCTGGTAGCGGGGTCTAGGGGCGGCAGCCCCTAGCAGGGTCCAAGGGGCAGAGCCCTTGGCTTGGAAAAATTTTATTTTCATCATCTCGTCTTCGGTCTCCCAAGTAGCCTCGGAACCCCTACGGTGTCTCCACTGCACCTTCACCTGCCTAACCACCTTATTCCTCAGTCGCCTCTCCTGATGGTCAAGGATAGCTATCGGTTGCTCGACGTAGTTCAGCTTACCATCGATCTCAATATCATCAAGAGGCACATGGGCCTCTTCATCCGTTAAGCATTTCCTCATATGGGACACATGAAAAGTAGGATGAATCCCCGCGAGCACCTCGGGTAATTCCAGCCTATAAGCTACCTTACCAACTCGGGCCAAAATACGGAACGAGCCAATTAACCTCGGACTGAGTTTCCCCCTCTTACGAAAATGAATAATGCCTTTCCATGGAGAAACTTTCAACATAACCTGATCCCCAGCCTCAAACACAATAGGCCTTCGCCATTTATCCGTATAAGACTTCTGACGATCCTGTGCGGCTTTCATAAAAGCCTTAATCTTATCGAGCTTCTCAGTCGTGGCCTCGACCACCTCCAAACTGCCCAATTGCTTCTGACCTATGGAACCCCAACAGACCGGAGTCCTCCACCTCCTACCATACAACATCTCAAACGGTGGCATCCCAATCGTGGCGTGATAACTGTTATTATATGTACCACTAAAATCTACAACACAAGCCCACAACATATCCTTGAGAGTCTGAATGGTCCTCTCGGATTTACCATCAGTCTGCGGGTGATAAGCAGTACTGATGAGGAGTTTGGTGCCCATCTCCTCATGAAACATTTTCCAAAACCTGGAGGTGAAACGCGTATCCCTATCCGAAACAATAGATACCGGAACCCCGTGCCTAGAGACGATCTCACGAATAAACACATCGGCCAGCTGCTCAGAATTAAAAGTGTCCGAATCGGCAAGAAGTGAGCGCTCTTGGTCAGTCTATCCACGATTACCCAAATGGTGTCGTAATTACCCCTAGGAGTACGAGGCAGTTTAGTCACGAAATCCATGGTAAGATGCTCCCATTTCCACTCCGGTATTTCCAAAGGCTGAAGTTTCCCAAAAGGCTTCTGATGCTCGGTCTTAACTTGCAGACACGTCAAACACTTACTCATGTACTGAGCCACCTCAAATTTTATCGCAAGCCACCAATAATTTTTCTTCAAGTCTTGGTACATCTTGGTCGCGCCCTGGTGAATAGAATAGCGCGACTTGTGCGCCTCATCCAAAATCTTATCTCTGAATCCCCCATACTTCAGTACCCATAAACGTCAATCCTTATACTTCACCCCGTCACCGACGTCTTCCAACAGTTTCTCCTGACCCCAAACACGTTCTGACATAATCCATTCCACCTGCAAAGCTTCATTTTGAACGCTGGCTATTTGTTTCAAAATATCGGGTTTAAGGATGAGCTGGTAAGATTTTACACGAATCGGCTTCGGTCTCACCTTCCGGCTCAACGCGTCAGCCATCACGTTAGCCTTACCTGGGTGGTACATAATCTTCAAATCATAATACTTAATCAACTCCAACCATCAATGCTGGCGCATATTCAGCTCCTTTTGTTCGAAGAAATACTTTAGACTCTTACGATCGGTATAGATGACGCAGGGAACACCGTATAAATAATGTCGCCACAACTTAAGCACAAACATAACGGCCGCAAGCTCCAAATCGTGAGTAGGATAATTCGCCTAGTGAGGCTTCAACTGCCGTGAGTCATAAGCGATGACTCGACCTCGCTGCATCAAAACACACCCAAGCCCCTGATAAGAGGCATCAAAATACACTACCAAATCCTCGGTGCCATCTGGTAAAGCAAAAATCGCGGCATGCGTCAACCGGTTCTTCAACTCGAGGAAAGCCTCCTTCTGCTCAGTACCCCAAACGAACTTAACACTCTTCTTAGTCAGCTTGTTCAGTGAAGCAATTTTCGAAAAATCGGGAATAAAGCGGCGGTAATACCCCGCCAAACCCAGAAAACTACGAATTTCAGTTGGAGACGTAGGAGACTCCCATTCATTCACGGCTTCCACCTTTGCAGGGTCAACCAGAATACCACTCGGGTTAATAACATGACCCAAGAATTGAACCTCACGCAACAAGAAGGAACACGTAGAAAATTTCACATACAGTTTGTTCTTCCGTAGAGCCTCCAACACTTCCCTGAGATGACCGGCGTGATTGGATTCGCTTTTTGAGTACACAGGAATGTCGTCGATGAACAAAATAACATAACTATCGAGCATTGGCCTACACACCCGGTTCATAATATCCATGAAAGCAGCCGGTGCGTTGGTCAAACCGAATGACATCACGAGAAATTCATAGTGTCCATAATGAGTGCGGAAGGCAGTCTTAGGAATATCTTCCTCCCGAATCTTCAGCTGATGATACCCAGACCTAAGGTTGATCTTAGAGAACCAACTAGGCCCTTGGAGCTGATCAAATAAGTCGTCGATCCTCGGGAGTGGGTACCGATTTTTAACGGTGAGCTTATTCAACTCACGGTAGTCAATGCACATTCGCATGCTACCGTCCTTCTTCTTAGCGAACAAGACCGGGGCACCCAAAGGCGAGATGCTCGGTCGAATAAAGCCCTTATCGAGCAAGTTTTCCAACTGATCTATAAGTTCCTTCATTTCATTCGGTGCTAGGCGGTAGGGAGCTCGGGCAACGGGTTTGGCGCCCGGTACAAGGTCTATCTATAACTCGACCTCGCGATCCGGCGGCACATCTGACAAATCATTTGGAAATACATCCGGGAAATCCCGAACAATAGGAACATCACCGACGGTAGTCACCTCGGTATTTACGTTTATGGCATATGCCAGATACGCCCCGCACCCCCGCTGCATCAACTTTCCCGCCTTAAGCATGGATATAATATGTGGCATCGCAACATTCCGATTACCGAAGACCGTGATTTGAGTCCCATCCGGGGCCCTTAGACGAACGAGTTTCTGACTACAAATGATTTGCGCATCTACATTCGCGAGCCAATCCATCCCGAGCACCACATCGAAACAGCCAAGCGACATCAAATACAACCGCACCGGAAACCTATACCCAGACAACTCGATGGAACAACCCTGAATAGCCCTAGTCACGGACATGGATTTTCCTACGGCGACCTCAACCTCAAACACGTCGACTACGCGCTCGGGTGATTTATTCAACGAGGAACAGAAAGCGGTAGACACAAAACTTCTATTGGCGCCCGAATCAAATAAGAATGACGCCTGTAATTCATCAAGTAGAAAGGTACCTAGGACAATATTATACTACTGCTTAGCTACACGATCAACACATACGATGTCAAAGGAATAAGAAATTTATAATGGTGAGATGAAAGCTAAATAAAGAAAAATACCTGAAACGACATCCGCATCCTCCTTCGCTTCCTCCTTGGAGATGTTGAAGGCCCTCACCCTGGCCTTCGGCTTCTCATACATCTTCCCCCTCGAGGAAGTCCCCTGCCCGGACCCCCTCCCCCCGCCTTACTGGAAGGACAGTTTGATGCCAAGTGAATCGAACCCTTACAGCGGAAACAGGTCAATGTCGGACACTCGAAATGGGTGTGTCCTACCTTATCACAACGAAAACAAGTGCCAGACCCAATCCTACATTCCCCCTTATGCGGCTTCCCGCACTTTTTGCAATTACCGAACGCCGCACCCCTTTTAAACTCAGAAGTCTCAATCTTTACCCTTTTCTCAGACGGATTAAAATTGCTTCCCCCGGGCCGCTTACGGTACGAATTTGATTTCCATGCCTTCCTATTCTCGGGCGGCGGTAACTTCTCCCTCTGATCATACAGCGTACCTGCTAGAGTGACCACTGAGTGAAAAGAGTTCATGTCGGTAGTCAACACACCCCTACGAACATCCACCGGAAGCCCCTTCACGTACTTCCTAATCCTCTTGGCTTCGGGAGTAACCAAATCGGGACATAAACGAGCCATCTTGTTAAACTTGGTGGTATACTCCTGATGCGACATAGTACCAGCCTCTAAGGTCAAGAATTCATGTTCTATCTTATCCAATTCATGCGGAGGACAAAACTGATCGAGAACCAATTTTTTCAACTCATCCCACGTTATCCTCTTAATCGAACAATCACCCATATCTTGCGCCAAGTTATCCCACCAACATAGTGCCTCGGAACGAAACGAGGCAGTAGCATAAGTCACCATATCATCCCCCATGCACTTACTAACCCTCACAACGGCCTCCATCTCTCTCACCCACGAATGTGCTGCCAATGCATCATTAGTACCATCGAAAGAAGGGGGGTCACACTTCTTAAGGTCACCATACGAGCAACCCTGAGTAGATACACTAAACAATCGGGGTATGGAGCACCTGGTAAACCTCATCCGTGATAGTCGCGCGCAAAGCAGGATCTAAGGCAGGGTTATCCCCCTCCTCAAGAATCGGGGTTTCCTCCCGCTGGGGAGTAGGAATCTCTCTCTCGGCATCGGCACGTGGCTTATGACCACCGCCGCGAACACTAGGACCACCTCTCTTAGCAGCTCGAGTATTAACCATGACTTATCCCTACAAAGACAGAATTTTAACACGGTTAAGTACAAGTGGTAATTAGAACATGTAAGGTAAGGGTAAACTGCTAATAACGTTAATCAAGTGTAATTAGTCGTTTACTTTACCACCGCCGCCCCTAACCTTTTTAGCCTTCCATCTAACACTTAAACAGTTAATCACATACCGGGAACTTTTAAATTTAAGGAAATGACTAAATAATTAAAAGTTACCTCTTGGCGTGCAGCTACTCGTGGTGGGCATACTGGTCTCTTTTCTTACAGTTCGAGTCCAAGCATTCGGGGATGCTCGGATCCCTCGAACCAAGGCTCTGATACCAACTTGTAAGGCCCCGAACCCCAGGAAACCCACAGTTGGTATTCATTAAAAACACTTGCAAAATAATTAAACTTAAAAACAATTCTTTTCATTAAAATAAGCATCACAGAGTAAAATTCGGCGAAAAACGTAAATAACTAAATGAGTTCCCAAAACCCGGGAATTTTGCCCAAAATCAACATAATTATCTTTAAATAAAAACGTTTAAAAATTAATGTTTAATAATGAAATCTTCCATTCCCGTATGCCCTTCACCGCCCAAGTAGCTTCGTGCACGTCCAAGCGATAAGGCTTCCTCTTCCTAACCTGAAACTCACACTAACATGCACACAAAGTCAGCTTGAGCTGAGTGAGTTCAAGTTTTAATTAAATAATATCAGTAGTAATAATTATGATAGTCATACCAAAAGTTTAAAAAGTAAAAGGGTGCATCCATCAAATCATCATTACCGAAAACTAAACATTCTCATACATACATATACAAAATGTATATGTAAACATCCTTTCAATTACATCCCTATATATATAACAGTATATATATATATAACATCCACATATAACATCAGGGTCGAGCAAATGTACAACCCAAACACGTAACATCAGTGCATGCAAACACAAAGTAGGCATACACAACATCAGTAGTCGAAACGACTACAACATCGCCAAATATAGGCCAAGCAATAATGTATATATATATATTTAACATCCCAAGGCCTACCATATACTAGCAAGCCTATATAAAATCATTTAAAATATTTCCTCATGTAAGAAAACACTTAGGTGTGCATGCTAGCCCAAAAGTAAAAAGAGTAAAAACGGCATCATGAACTCACCTGAAATCAATCGAACACCTGCAACGAGCTAGGAAATCCCTAAGTGCACAATCACAAGCAAGGGCCTGTAAATTATACACAACGCGTTACTAAACTAGACCGTAAGAACACTCTTGCCTAATGGGCCGTTCAAGCCCAACACTTTGGCCCAAGGCCCAAAACTTGGCCCAAGGCCCAACTACTTGGCCCAAGGCCCAACAACTTGGCCCAAGGCCCAACCCCTTGCCCAAGGCCCAACAATTTATCAAATCGAGTCGAATACGCGCGTAATAAACCTTAAAACCATTTGTTAAACGAATCAGCCCCAAATGGACCAAATTCCTATTTTAAACCTTTAATTCATCATGATTATGTCACCCGAGTTGATCGGGTTGACGGTTCCTTTTTACAACTCTCAATTTAACATTTAAACGAAAATTCGCGCACCGCCGACTCGATTGACCAAGCACCAACCAAAACAGCCCCGAGCAACAAAAAATTAATTTTCCCACAGCCCTTAGACTCCCCTAGGGCCATACAAACTGATTCGGTTGGTCATCCAACCGATTAACGCATCAAACTCAACAATTTGCAATTCTACACCCGATAAACCCTAGTTTTCGAACTAAAATCAATTGATCGACCTAAACACCTCCAATGACCACGAAATTTTAATATGATGTAAATGCCATACCTGGGGATCTTTCTACACCAGAAACTCTAATTTTTATCCACGGGAAGTGGGTCAATTACACATTGGCCGAAAATCTGTCCAACGAGAAGTATCTGCAAAATTAAGCATCAAAACGATTAGGGGTGAATAAAAAGAGTGTTGGGGATTGTAGTAAATACCTTGAACTACTTCTAGGAGCTTGGAATCGATCAAAAAGTCGAAGCAAGGAAGGGAGGGGAGGGATGCACCCAGCCGATCGCAGCAGCAGCAGCAGCTAGGGTTTCTCTTTTTTTTTTTTTTTGTTTATGATATAATACAAATATGTTTCATCCAAGTCCCTCGAATTTGCAAGATTTGGCGACTTGTAAGGAAGTTTAAGTGTTTTAACGTAGCGGGGATGATGTAAAGGCCCCCGAGAAACGTCGGTTAAGTCCCAAGAGTTATACATACTCTACAAGCTTTAATTCTTGAAGCCAGAATTAACGGGCGTTACATCCGGGGGCAGCGCCCCTGGTAGCGGGGTCTAGGGGCGGCAGCCCCTAGCAGGGTCCAAGGGGCAGAGCCCGTGGCTCGGAAAAATTTTATTTTCATTAATAGTCCTTTATCAAAAACGCATCAGAAAATGAATCGCGTGGAATTTCGAATGAAATTTCACATGGAATTTCGCATGGAATTTCTCTTCGCATTGATTGAGCCGGTAGGATCTAGATCTTATGATGACATCAATGAATTCGTTGAATACATAGATGATTAGGATGGATTACATTATGTGTGTGTAGTGTGTGTGTTGAAAGTGAATTCGGGTAAAGTAACGAGATGGAAGACGGAATAATCAGAACTGTTACATTAGAAATAGTTACAGGGGTATATATATGAGATAACCTCATTCGTTAAGATGGCCTTTACAATTGGGTCATTCGTTACATTAAAACTAACGAATGAGACGTCTCATTTGTAAGACCCCGAATCTCGGGAATCCTACAGTTGGTAATCACATCCATAATTTCCCTAAAAATTTAAAACCAAACATTTCATTTTATTTAAAACCATTTCAGAGTAATTTAACAGCGAAAATTCATAAGCATCAAAAATTCCCAAAACCGGAAAAATACCAAATGATAAATAGTGGGAAAGGTTAAGTATCTAAAATCCCAAAACTGAATATAAAGTGAAGTGTTTGTTTTATTTTAAAGTCCTCGTCTAGAAATGTCTTCAACTCCAAGTAGCATCCAGCACGTCCAAGCGGTAACATCCACTCCTTAACCTGAAAGTCAATCTAACATACACACAAAGTCAGCTAGAGCTGAGTGAGTTCAAGTTTTCATAAATAATAATTCATTCTTTATTTCAAAGTTATAGCTCTAAACAGAAGAGAGGATAATAATAAAATAATATTATAGTTCACCAAATAATACATTCATCGTCGAACACACGTACATGGGCCTCTCCACCACGAGTCTAGACTCGAGTAATATATTTGACCCGGACGCGGTAAGACCTAAGCATGTGACACGAGCCTCTCCACCACGAGTCAAACCCGAGTAATATATTTGACTCGGTCACAGCTTACACATCCCAAACACATGATACGGGCCTCTCCACCACGAGTACAACCCAAGTAATATATTTGACCCGATCACGGTTTAACATACAACGGGCCTCTTCACCACGGGATTTTAAAACCCGAGTAATATATTTGACCCGCCAAAATGATGATCACGCCACAGGGGCCTCTCCACCACGGGATTTGAAAACCTGAGTAATATATTTGACCCGGCCGTAATCACCATGCACACACACATCAATAAGCCTACTCACATCATTCTTAGTCACAAGGAACTAAATGTCATCATACAACCGTAGGCTATAAGGTAACACATACTCATACATATATATAATCACAAAATATACCATATCGTAAGTAAGCCATCCTTAGTCACGAATAGCTAACTAACATCCCTAATCATAGGCCATCGGATAACACATGCACATATATACATACCATATTACAAGTAAGCCTTTGGGCCATAAGGTAATATATAATAATCAGTCCAATATATGAACTAAGTAAATAGGTCTACTCGTATTCAATTACTACCAAGCCTATGAACATCATCGACTCTAGACCATAACCAGGTATATAACCTTAAGGAATTTATGACCAAACGAGTCTAAAATATCTTAGGCACAGAATGTAACTCACACTGGATTTTCATAATTGCACAAACATTATCAAAACAATACAATGACTTTCAAATTATTTTAACAAGTAAAATCGGGTAAAATTGTAATTGAGTGTGTATGCGAGCCCAAAACATAAAAAGATTAAAAAGGGGCATCATGAACTCACCTGACACAAGGCACGAAATCACCACGAGCTAGGGAACCCCTAAGTATCCCCACACTTCAAACGCCTGTTAGTTTACATACAACATCACTAACGACACCGAAATGACTCGTTTATCCTACGAGGCGTTCAAACATGGTGTAAGGCCCCGTTACCGGTAGCCCTACTTTCCACGTTGGATTTACTCATAAACACAGTTCTAAATATCAGAGTTAATTAAAACATTTACGCGGAATATGAAACTTTCATAAAACATTACATAACAATTCATAATCATGTCTTAAAACATTCCTCTTGTCTTTCAAAATCAAAACATAACTTATAAAACATATCAGATCATCAGATGCCAGGCTCTTGCTCGGTGCCATGTGTCTCCTCAAGCGAGCTGCCTCATCCTACTCACCTGCGTGCATACTAAAAGTCAGCTACGCTGAGTGAGTTCTAGATAATCACATAATCATACTATTCACATAACATAATATTCTTTCATTCATACTTTCATACTTTCATACTTTCATACTCTCATACTGTATTAACTTACTGTCATATCTTACGTTATAAAGAGCGTTACGCCCTACATTCCTCGAGTATTATTAGGGCTCGGTACCCTCCTTCCTCGAGTATTATTAGGGCTCGGTACCCTCCTTCCTCGAGTATTATTAGGGCTCGGTACCCTCCTTCCTCGAGTATTATTAGGGCTCGGTACCCTCTTTCCACGAGTATTATTAGGGCTCGGTTTCCCTCTTTCCACGAGTATTAGGGCTCGGTTTCCCTCTTTCCACGAATATTAGTAGGGTTCGGTTCCCTAGTTCTCGAATATTAGTAGGGTTCGATTCCCTCTTCGTTACCATACAACCATACATCATACCTCGAGTATTATTAGGGCTCGGTACCCTTTTCGTAACCATACAACCGTCCTTTCCTTCTTTTATTAACATTATCACATTCATACACATAAGCATACATATCATATCTACATTCCTGCTAGCGTACAACTTGGCAGTACGTGCAATATCCGAAGATCGTTCACGCACCATCAAGCAATCATTCGTACATAACATACCTACCTTATACATAACTTTACAACCTGACAGTACGTGCAATATCCGAAGATCGTTCACGCACCATCAAGCAATCATTCGTACTTACATATTATTCACATAAGGCATACACTTATCTCTTAGGATAAGCGTATTAACAAACATATTGAGTATGCACACAGCCCCGAAAACATAACACATAAGTGGGGCTAGAAACTCACCTGGATCCTATTACGCTCGCCGTTGATTGTAATTCCTTTCTTTAACTGGGCTCGGCTAACTGTATAATATTTACACATATCAATTACTACTACTACTATTACTACTACTCATTTTCGACAACCGCCTTAACACATTTTCCATTAGGTTTTTAATTTATTTCATAAACGAACTTCACTTCAGGCGAATCTTGGAAACAACTTGGTTCTGGCTTGATTCGATCGAATAGGGACATATTCGATCGAATCTGAGGCACACTCGATCGAACTAGACACACACTCGATCGAACCAGTTGGGAAAACTCGTTCGGTCGGACATGGCACTTGTTCGATCGAATAGGAACTCGTTCGGTCGAATATGCAGCTTATTCGGTCGAATAAGATGGAGACCATTCGGTTGCTTCCCTATTCGATCGAATGGACTGATTCGATTGACTCATTCGATCGAATGGACTGATTCGATTGACTCATTCGATCGAATGGACTGATTCGACGCCTTCAAGCTGGGCGACGGAGAAACCTACGGGTTTTCCGGATTTTCCAGATTTTTGACCCAAAATCGAAGTTTTTGACATGGAAATGTTCGGGATTGAAAGGGCTATCGATTCCCAGTGATTTTAAACATCAAAAGTTGCATTTTGACACCAAAACAAGACGGTTTTTGACCCGAAAACTCAAGTTACGAAAATGGGAGTTTTTGCTCGATTTGAGGCCGAAAATGGTTATGAAAACGGATGATTTTCGAGAGGGACTTACCAAAAACGATTAGGAACAAGATTGTGGACTCGGATTTGTGATTTGAGAACTTTCTCTCTCTAGTTTCTCTCTCTAGAATTGAGAGTGTTTGGGTGTGGGAGTGGAAGGAAGTTAGTGAAAAATGGGAGGTAGGGTCTTGTGGTAGTAACTCTCGAGCCCACGGGCCCAAGGCCCATTCTCATTTAACCCATCTTACGTAATCTAAGCCCATGACCCGTTCCTTACTCGACATTAAATAACTAAAACGTGAAATCACTAAACATAACTTTCTTTTATTTATCATTATAAAAATTTTAGGATGTTACAAGTCTTCCTCCCTTAAAGAGGTTTCGTCCCCGAAACCTAACTATTACATAAACAAACTAGGGTAAAACTTGCGCATCTCATCCTCAACTTCCCAAGTAGCATCTGATCCCTTGCGGTGTTTCCATATCACTTTGACCAAGGGTATAACCTTATGACGAAGCTGCTTCTCCTTGCGATCAACGATCTTTATCGGTTGCTCGATGTAGTTCAATTGTTCATCAACCTCGATGT